>NC_080786.1:154524642-155724642 GCF_028018385.1 Neofelis nebulosa | reverse complement strand
GGCTGTGCACCCCACCTCGGGGCACACGGCCATCTGCTCTTGGACAGCTGCCCAAGATCTGGGGACCCATCTGCAATGTCAGGCCGGCCCTCGGCTGTTCGGGCAAGTTAGACTTCCGGGAAAACATCCGGTAGGAAGGAGGAAACACAAGATTTATCTGAACACGTAACTGTCACGAGCACCAGGGCCGACAGACGAGCTGTCCGACGGTCTGACGTCCCACCGTCCACCTGTCCTCCCCGGAAGCCGAGTGCAGGCCCTCTGAGAGCGGGGACATCAGAGCGAGCGCACAACGCTCAGTCCAGAAGCGCCGCGTGCATTTTCCTGCCGCGGACCCGCGAGGACGCCGCCTCCCCGCTGACTTTTGACAGCCAGCCCCGTGCGAGCTGAGCCAGGCTGATAAGAGGGCAGAGACCCAGCCGCTCCCCAACGCATCCAGCTCTGTCGGACCCCAACCCACTAAAAGCCATTCTCGTACTTTTCCCCTCCCTTTGAGAACAAGTGGGGACAGGCGTTTCTGAAACCCATCACCCACCTGTCCTGACTTTCAGGCGGGCCCTGGCACTTCCGTTCCCGCAAGCTTTGGTCGCTATCTCCACCAGGTGCAGGACGCCAGGCTCCAGGCCCGACAGCGTCAGGGTTGCGTCTCGGGTCTCCAGGTGCACCGCGGGGCTCCGCGGGGAGGTCAGGGTGAGCTGGAAGGTGGGGTGCGGGGTGAGATCTGCCGCCCACGCCACGTGAAAGCTGGTGCTGCTCACGTTGGACACCGTGACCCTCTCGATGGGGACGGGAACTGGGAAGTGGATGGAAACACGGAGAAGATTAAAATCAATCCGATGTTCCAAGGAGACAGGACAGGAGAAGCCTCACCAAACACTAAAATCAAGCACACGGCCTGGGGACACAAGAGGGCCTCCTGGGGGGGTGGGGGGGGATGCCAGCCCAGGGAAGTCCTACAAAGTCCCCTCTTGCAGGCAGAGCACGTGGTACAGGGTCCCTACCCCCCCCCCCCCCCCCCGCCTCAGGGCTCGACTTCCTGCTCCAGCCTTGGGTGAGACAGGGAGGCTTGGGAACAGGGAGGAGAGAACTCTGGAGAAAGGTTGCTGTCCTAACAAGCCCAGAAGTTGCCACCGGGGACCGGGCTGCACGGTACCCCACTTGGCCCAGCCCCGCCTACCACGAGCAATCTACCTGGGTATTTCTCACAGGACTTTGGCTCAACGTCTGCATGAGGCTTTGCCAACTGGAGCTCAACTCTTTCCCAGTGTGTTCAGGCCTCAGGCCACGTGTCCCCAGGACATACGATCCCAGGCACTCACCACAGGCCGGAAGCTTCAGAGACTCAGGGGTGGGGGCCGAGGGAAGGTCCGGGGAGCCGGAGGGTCGGGGGACCAAGTTCTGTGGCCTTGTGGGGTCCAGAGCTGCTGGTGCTGTGTCCCCAGTGGGGAGGCTGGCGTGCCAGACGATGTGGTCTGTGGGGCCCTCGGTAGGACTGGGCCAGAGGGGCCGCTCCGTGCTCGAGTCTCTTGATAACCACCCAGGGGTGCTCAGCGAGCCATTCGTGGGCCCAGAAGGGGAGCTGCGGGTTGTCCCAGGAGCCGTGCTGGCTGGCCACCGGCCTGTCACCAGGCCTGGGGTCCTGCTGGGTGCCCCCTCCTCCAGGCCTTGCCTCGTGCTGTTCTTGTCCTTCCCGACCGGGCCGCTGCCCCCTCTCCTGGGTGGGGGCCCCGGGGTCTGGGCCTGATTTGCTGCAGGGGTGCCCCCTGGGTGCCCAGGGCTGGGCCACAAGGCAGACGTCTCTGGGCCAAGGGCTGTTGTCTCTGTGCTGACAGCTGGGGCCGTAACACCTGTTGCTGGAGCCAGCACCCCTCCCGTGGGGCTCACCACGTCACCTGCCGAGACACATCCACTCTGAGAGGAGACACCTGGTCCTAAAACACCTAAACAAAACCCGCCAGATGCCACCCACAAGCGAGAGCCTCCCAGGCGGGCCCCAAGTGGGGACACAGGCAGTCTCGTTGGGGATTACGGCATTATGAGTATTTAGGGGGGCCCGTGTCCACGGCCTCCCGCGTGCTTTCAGAGGGTGAGGCAGGGCCTCTCCATCTGATAAATGAGGCCCTGAGACACCAGGAGAGGGGCTCCACCTGGTGGCTGCACAGCCAGGGCCTAAGTGCAGGGCTTGGTTCCCGCACCCAGGGGGCCTTTGGGAAAGGGGGGCAATTTCTCTGGATCTGTGCTCAGGGTGGGGCTTGGTGCTGGTCACGGACATCAGCCCGCTGGACGGGACATGACTAAGGAAAGAATGCGGGACAGAGGCCAGCGGACGTTAGAAAGGACGTGGGATATCAGGTCCCCGGGGGCGAGGGTGTGGCCCAGAAATCCTGGGGGAGGGGGTGGGGCGCACCCTCACAGGCCCGGCCCGCGCGGGAGGGGTTGGCGTCCCTGGCCGTCCGGCACCGACAGGTGTAGGAGCCCTCGACGTTGATGCACTGGGCAGCGGGTGAGCAGTCGTGCCCCCGGCTGTCTGCACACTCGTCCCAATCTGCCGGGCGGGAGAGGAACAGGACAGAGCCCGTGAGAAGTGGCCCTCGGGCACTTAGGAAACAGAACAGGGATCTGCTCAACCACGTCTGCAGCCAACCGGGGGAGGGGAAGTGCCCTGGGCATCCAGCGGCCCCAGAGGCAGGCGGTCCACAGATCCCTCCCCAGAAGCCTGTCCCCGAACCAAGACCGCAGGCTTGGCATCTGCTTGCTCCGACCTCCACGGCTGGCGGGGCTGAGTTGGCACCCACCGGTGTGGCTATATTCCTCTCTCGTGCATTCTTTGTCGCCAGACCCCAAAACGCAGGGCGCCTTCCCTTCTCTCTGATGTGCCAACATCGTCTCATGTTTTAGTACTTTAACAAAGAGAACCGAGCGAGCCAGGAGTCCGGCTAAGTGTGACCTGAACTTTCGGTGACACGGCCTTGGCACGCTCCTCCCCAGTCTGGGAAACCACTCTGAGAATCCCAAAGACACCATGTCACCTCAGCTTCTGAGCTGAGCAAGGAAGAGTGCTAGGTAAGTGTGTCAGTCCCCCCCCCCCCCCCCCCCGCCCGGGGTCCCCCAGTGCTTGCCCGCCCACCACGCCCAACACAGCCCGGCACTTTCCAGGACCAGCATCGGCCAGACTGTGAAACAAGGTTCGTGGGGACCACATTCCCTTCCCTCCCCGTCCTCTCCGACCTCCTCTTCCGGCCGTCCCTCCCCCACCCCCAGGGCTGCTACCCCCACTCATTCTTGCTCTAAGGAAACACCTGCTCGCCTCATGCATTTGACATGTGACTGAGGATAAAGCGCCGTATGTGATACTCATGGTAAACCTCAAGCAATAAACATCTCAAGCTGTATTCCAGGCTGGGGGCGGGGGGGGGGGGGGTCGGGGGACGGAGGGGCACAGGTTTCCCACGCCCCAGAACCCAGCCCTCAGATCACTGCCTGTCCCTCCCGGCCTCAGGGGAGCAGGTGGCCCTGAGCAGAGTTGTCTCTTGAGGAGGAAGGTGCCGGGGTACCTGCCAGGGGTGACCCGGGCGGTAAGGCGGGTGCGTGTCAAGGCCGGTCACGAGGTCCTTCTGCATGGGATTCTCTAGAGCCGAAAGCGGAAGCACCCGATCCGGGCTAGACCCGGGGGCTCGTCAAGCTGATGCGACAGCTTCCCCTCCACCCTGGCTGGGGCTCCTCGGCAGACAGGGCCCCGGTGGCCAGGCCCGCGGGTCTTCCTGGAGCTCGCCCGACCCCGCCCCCCCCCCCAGCCTGCAGGCAGCTCCCGGAGTTTCACGGGGAGCTGGAGGCCTGGGGTGGAGCCCAGGCTGGTCAGGCGGCAGGGCCCGGCGGAGAGCAGAGGTCCCGGTTGAGACCCGGGTTCCAACCACTGAGCACCCGGTGGCTCTTTTCAGTCGTGGTGAGTCACCTGGCCTCCCCAGCGCGCAGCTCATAAGCGAGCCCGGAGCAGGGCCGGGGCAGCTTCATTTGGTCCCATAGCAAAGCCCCAGGCCGGGCAGCTGTGCAGTTCAGAGGGAGGAGGCAGGTCCACAGGGAGAGCTGCCGGTGGTGTCTGCACCTTCCGGACCAGCCGGCTGAGCGGGAGGGCGGGGGGGGGGGGGGGGGGCAGGGGCCGGCCTTGCAGCTGGGCAGAGGGTGTCCCCAGAGGAGGGGACAGCCCCTGTGCCGAGCTGGGACTCCCGCTTGAGCTGGCCCCTCAGCAGTGGGTCGGAGAGACCCAAGAACAGGCTGCCAGGTCCCGCCGGTCCCATCTCTCCTGAGGGGGCTGCGCCCTGACCCTGCTAGCCCTTCCCCCACCTCCCCTCACCGCGTGGTTGGGACGCATTGACTCACGGCGGGCAAGAGCCCCCGAGTCGCGCAGGAACGCTCCGAGGGCACCGAGAAAAGTGTCTCTGTGTGAGCAGAGGGGACGGGAGCTCGCTGTGCTGGGGCCAGCTTGCTGGTGTCCCGTGCAGTGAGAGTGAATACCCTTCCCGGTCCCCCGGCCACGGGGCCGCCTCTAGGAGTGGGGGCTGCCCGCAGGCTCTCCTGACAGAAGCCAGCGGTCACTGGGTCGGAGGAGCCTCCACGGGGCCGGGAGCCCCCCCCCCCCAGATAAACAGCAGAGGCCTCCTCGTGGCTGGGCGGAAGGGGGACCCCCCACAGGCACCGCTCAGGGTCCAGGGTTAAGCAAACAGCCGCTGTCGGGCAGGAAGGCTGCAGGGCGGGACACGTAACACGACCTGCTGAGAACCCTAGAATATTAGCAGTGGGGGTGCCTCTTCCTCCTCTACAACACTTCTGTGAGGTGCTCCAGCTAGCCGGAGGCCACAAAGTTCATTCCCTGTCACTGCGAGAGGCCAGGCCGAAGTCCAGAATCAAGGGGGGCAGGGCCTCAGCCCCTCGGGGCTCTGGGGGAGGGTCCTCCCTGGTTCTTCCAGCTCCTGCGGCTCCGCGGGCTCCTTGGCTCTAGCCTCTGCCTCCGCGTGGCCTTCCCCCTGTGTCTCTGGTTCTCTCTTCTTCTGTGCCTTCTGATTTAGGGCCTCCCCGATCCAGGATGATGGCAGAGCCTTACTTGATCTGCAAAGACCCTCCTCCCAGACAAGGTCTGAAGTTCTCGGGGGACCTGTCTTTGGGGGCCACCGTTCAGCACACTGGCAGAGAGCTGGCAGAGCCTGACGCCTGGGGCACAGGGACAGAGCTGGCAAGTAGCCCACGAGGGCTGGCTGGGCCGCCTGCAGACGGCTCCGCTCTGGTCTCAGACGGGTCCCCAGGGTGCACCCTGAGGACCCACCCGCAGGGCACCCTGTGCCTCCCTGCACTGAGCCCCCGGAGCCCAGGTGAGGCCCGCCGGGTGCAGAGGACACCTGCCATCTCTGTCCCTGAGGGGGGCGTGACGAGCCCACCCCAGGCTGAGCAGGCGGATGCTTCCCAGGTGTGAGTTCAGATGTGACAGTCCCACGGCCTTCCCTGCATCCTTGGGTGGGAGGGCGGTTGGAACAGCAAGCCAGAATGCCACCGAGCTCAGAGCAGAGGACAGAGCTGGCTCTCGGACGCCCGTTCCGCGGACGGAGCCCCTGACAGGCTCCCGGACATTGAGCCTAGAGCCGCTCTCCCTGCAGGGAGCCTCGTCCCTGGGCTCAAACGGCCAGACCTTCCTTACATGTCGGCTGGCTCTCTCCGCCTCTCTGTCTCTGTCTGTCTCTGTGTCTCTGTCTCTCTGTGTCTCTCTTCATGTCTCTGTCTCTATCTAAGTCTCTGTCTCTGTATATCTCTGTCTCTGTGTCTCTCTTCATGTCCCTCTCTATGTCTCTGTCTTTGTATATCTCTGTCCCTCTTCGGTGTCTCTCTTCATGTCTCTGTCTCTATCTATGTCTCTGTCTCTGTATATCTCTGTCCCTCTGTCTCTATTTCGTCTGTCTCTCTGTCTCTCTCTTCATGTCTCTGTCTCTATGTCTCTGTCTCTGTCTGTCTCTCTGCCTATGTCTCTGCTTCTGTATCTCTGTGTCTCAGTCTGCCTCTCTCATCTGTACCTCTATTTCTGCCTCTGTCTCTCCTCCCTGCCTCCCCCCCACCCCGCCCCTCTGTCTCCAGGTCTCTCCCCTGCCCTGATCTGTGACTTCCTGCCTCAAGGCAACATGAAGTGACATTACATTACGTTTGGGCCAATGAAATAGATATAGACGCCTACGTTAGCAGGTGGCCCGGCCGCAGTGGTGCTGGGGCCTGACACACAGTCAGCCCCCGGTGCCCTTGCCCTCGAGGGTCCTCCAGCCCAGACCCACCCTGTGTTCTGGCCATCTGTGGCAGTGAGCTGCAGGGGCTCTGGGGTCCCCGTCCCACCCGGAATAAGGAGATGTGAGACGCGGGTAGGCTCCCCGATCCCACGGAGAGACTCAGAATGAGGATTCACATTTCACGTGCTCGATCCACCTTTTAGAGGGCCAGGGCTTTGGGGTGCCCGGCGGCAGGCTCGGGCGTGGAGGAGAACTGACCTTGCACGAGCGTCCCCCGCGGATCAATCTGGAACACGGTGCTGGCCAGCAGAGGCGGGAGCATGGGGGCCAGCGTGGAGACCCCCACTGGGAACTCGGGGTCCTGCACGGTCAACCTGAGCGTCGCCACCACGCTTCCAGCCTGGAGAGAGACCATCTGTGTCCTCAGCTTCCCTCTCCTGTGCAGGTCGGAGACGGCTGGCGGGAAGGAGTTTTCAACCTGGCCGAGAAGAGGCGACAGGCACTCACATAGAGCAGAGGCCTCTGTTAGCGTCTTAGAAAACCGTTCATCGGGGCCCGGGTGACCGACGGATGGTGAACAGAATCCACGCATCCCCTTCACGACCAAGAGGAGGTGCCCACAAACCAGCCCCTTGGGGCAAGCCGAGGCACCCCAGCACCCTGCGCCCCAGCTGGGCCTCCCCAGGGACGGCCGGGCCGGGCCGGGCCCCGTCGGCCTTGTGCGAGTCCGCGAAAACCACTGTAATCGGGGCCCCCATCTGGAACATGAGACGCCCCATCCGCTCTGTGTGCACACCCGAAAACTGGTGTGTGACACACAGACCCTGGGAGTGGACGGACAGACTGACTGACAGGAGGGACCCCGGAGGGACGATCCCATGGCTATTTGGGGCTGCCCCCCTCGCTGGCTGCATCCACCAGGAGACACACAGGCAACCAGGTGCCGAGGCCAGCGTGCCGAGCAAGGGAGACACCAGCCTTGCCCCGCGCCCCACCCCCCACACCGTGCCCGCACACACGAGAGGCTTTCCAGGCAGGAGAATGTGGACCCTCCTTCCGTCCGTCCCACGTCTACACGTCCTGCAAGCAAAAACTGCTAACTGCCCTTCAGCTGCAGGGTCTCTTTCCAAGACGTCTGTAGGGTGAACAGCGTAGGAGGAGACAGCGGTCCCTCCAGAGCAAAGGGCAGACTTGTTCACGTCTGATCCCGTAAAGACTGTGTCTCTCTCCTCGGAGCAACGTTTAGGCGGATTTCGGCCCCTTGCAAGATCCCGTTTCCCTAAGCTCGGGGCTGCCCAGCTGAGATGCAGACCGCTGTGTGTGTGTCCCCCCCCCAACCCTGGCCCCTCCGTGTCACCCCCGTGGGACTCGTGGGCCAGAGGGAACTGGCAGCAGCCTGAGGCTCACGCTGCCTGCCGCGCTGTGAATCCCGCGTCTTCGACCGGCGCCTCCCGACAGAAACGGGCTAAGTCATCGGTCTGCAGGAAAGGGAAAATCTCAGCCCATCCATGGTTCTGGACGGTTCAGCAAGTTGCTTCGCTCCCCAGTCGGGTCCCCGCTGGCCTGGCTCTCCCCGGCCGCGGGCTGATGGCTCCGGTTAGCCACAGAGAGGGATGGCTACGGGCACCCCCGCTATAGGCCTTTCGAGCAAAGGCGCCCCGGAGTGGGAGGCAGATGCCCAGGTCCCCCGGATGGAAGGTTCCACAGAAAGCCCGGCTGCACCATCACGTGACAGAGCCCGTCTGAATCAAAGCACGGTCTTCCAAGATGCTTTGGCCCCAAATCTAGATTGAGTGCCCCACATGCGGGGAGCATGTGGGTAATCACCGTGGGATCTGGGCTGGGGGGACGCGCCCTTGTGGCGCCGTCGCAGAGAAGGGGCTCGGCGTGGGGGCGGGTGCACACGGGAGGCTCGCCCAGACGCCCCCTCCGCCCACCATGGGCCACCGTGGTGGCACTTTGGCTTTACCTCGTGGAGCAGTTGTCGAGAAAAGTCCCGGAACTCGGTGCTGCTGCGGTTGAGAAGGGCCCCCGTCACGTTGCGGTTGAGGACCCTGACGGTGACTTGGAATACCCGGGCATCTGCAACAGCGGGGGACAGGGTAGCGGACGCTGGCCATCAAAAGTCATGTGCTTTGCTGGCACCGCTTCCCAGGAAGCCTCTTCTTTTGAGGGGACATTTGTTGGAGGATAGAGAGAAGCTGCTGGATCGGGGAGCCGCGTTGGGGGACGTGATGTAAGGGTGGTTTACTTCTGTGCTGGAGGGCAGGAGCCGCCTGACACACACACACACACACACACACACACACACACACACACACACACACTTCTACACCAGGGCAGGGACGGGTGGGACAGGGGCAGAGGCATGCCCTTGCGCGGGAACCGGCTCTCAGCCGGCACACATAGGGTCTGAAGGCCCCTGTGGTCATCCATCACCCCCCATGGCTGCCACTTTCCCAGCCCGATCACACGCACACAGCCAGCCAGCCAGGTCCTCACGCCGGACCCACCCGGGGCCCCAGCACTAACGTGACCAATGCGCCCCATCCGCCCGGGGCCTTCCGGGTTTGTGCCCCGAAATTCCCACGTAAAAGCACACTCTGCCCCAGGCCAAGCAGCAGGGGCGGTCACCTGCGAGGGAGGCACCTGTCCTTCGGACACAAGAAAAGCTGGGGGAGTAAGGTGGGACTGGGTGACACCCAGCTCTTCCTTTCCTGAGCGTAAAACCGAGGTTGGCGGCCAAGCCCGCTGTGTCGCCGCGTGTCCGCTCACCTAGCAGCCTCTCCCCTCCCCAGCTAGTGAGCTCGGGTCGCAGGGGCCGTTTACCACCGCTGCGTGCACACACCACGAGGGCCCCAGAAATGTCACCTGCGTTGTGCGCCGTGCCACTCTGGACCTTCGCCCATCTTCAGAGGAAACAGGTGTCCCTGTGACGTCAGCCTCGACCCTGCCCACGGCGCACCGCCTCCTGGAAGGTCAGTGCCCACCTGCGCCCGGGGAGTCTGCATTCTCCGCGAGAATGCCCACCACCTCCCAGGGGCTCCTGATGCGGCCGAACTAACTCAATAGAGCCTTTAAAGGGTAGAGGCCGATGTCATCAGAGGCCTGCTCATTCCGTCCCTCGTTCGCCCACCACCACCGTCACTGGCGCTAAGCCCCGCACGGGACAGGCCCCCGCTGCGTCTTGCGTGCTGCTGTGTCCGTGTCAGGGAGCTTTACCATCCCCGGCACCCACGTCCGCAGCCAGCGGCCGCCTAGGACACGGCTCCCGCCACCAACGTGACCGGGGCCTGCCCCACCCAGGGGCCGCCTGGCCGGGCCAGGGGGCATCAACTCACGAGGTGGGGTGAAGTCAGCCACCTGCAGAGCCCCTCCCCACCCCCTGGGCCACACCAGCTGCCCTGTTGGAACTGAATCCCCAGCTCGTACCTATAACATGTTGGTTTAGGTGCAAGAAAACCCCTTCACGGCACCCACGTAGCGGGCACCACGGTAGCTTTTCGAGTGCGTCGCGGGGGAAGCGAGGCAGCACCATGAGGCTTTCAGGTGATGTGAGCTGCGGTTTGGGGGAGTCACAGACTCAGCCCCGAGAACTCGGTGCGCGGAAGTCTCTCAGCGCGTGCGAATCTCTACCCTTTCTGCTGTGTTACACTTTCCGCCCCGCTCTCTGCTTTCTCAGTCCTTCCAACCTGAACGCGGGGCTCCCCGTGGACCCTCCTCACTGCAGGTGGGAGAGCGAGCCCCCCGGACGAGATGTGACGTAGGGGCGCGAGGGGAGACCACAGGTAGCAGGCGGAGCGCGCACACGTGCCCTTACCGGTTCTGACGGCCAGTGTGGCGGTGACGTTGGCCCCGCACCCCTGGTAGCCGGTCCGCACCCCGTAGAGCTCTCCGGCCTCCAGCCCCGCCACCTCCAGGCTCCTCCCCGCGGTCCTGGCGCTCCGGAGGAGCTCTTCCCCCTTGTACACCCGCACGTGGAAAGTGCGGGGCCAGGGAGAATGTAAATGCCAAGACACCCGAAAGCTGCTGCTGGTGACGTTGAGGGTCATGTAGTCCCGGATGGGAGGGCAGTCTGTGGAAGAAGAGAATGAGGAAGATGAGGCGACACCAGAGAAGCAACGAAAAGGCGAAAAGCCAGCAGTGGGACTCCGTCAGGCCAAGATAAAACCCTTCTGCACAGCAAGGGGAACCATCAGCCCGCAGGACGGGAGGAAATGTTCGCAAGTCACGTGTCCGAGAAGGGGCCAACATCCAAGGCATAGCGAGGACGTCTACAACTCGGCAGCAAAAACGCCCCCCAGAGTCCAGTTAAAATGTGGGCAGAGGATCTCCGAAGAAGACGTCCGCACGGCCAACAGACACGTGACAAGATGCTCAGCGTCACTGACCATCAGGAAATGCAAATCAAAACCACACGCAGACACGAGCTCACGCTGTCAGCGTGGCCAGTTATCAGAAGGACGAGAGAGAACGCGCTCGCCGATGCGGACGTGCGCCGCTGGTGGGGGTGTGGTGGGCGGGGACGGGATGCGGGTGCCTCAAAAAGTTAAAAATAGATCTACCCCACGCTTCTGGGCGTGTATTCAGAGCAAAGAAACCACACTTTCCGGGAGACACCGGCACCCGCCCCCCCGTGTTCATTGCAGCGTTATTCACAAGAACCAACACAAATGCAACCCAAGTGTTTGCATTGTGGCCACGATGGTGCGTCAGGGGATGAACTGTGTCCTCCCCAAATTCATCCCTTGGAGCCCTAACCCCCAGCACCTCCGAATGTGACTGTGTTTGGAGACCGGGTCTTTAAAGAGGTGATTTAAAGTGAGGCCGCGAGGGTGGCCCTACTCCAATCTGACCGGTGTCCCTATGGGAAGAGATCAGGACAGACACACACAGAGGGACCACCAGGTGAGGACACGGGAGGGGACGGCGTCTGCACACCCAGGAGAGAGGCCTCAGGAGAGGCCAGCCCTGCCCACGCCTGGATCGGGGACTTCAGTCTCCTGGACTGGGAGCGAATGGGTTTCTGTCGTTTAAGCCGCCCAGGCTGTGGTGCTCTGTTCGGGCTGCCTGAGCAGATGAGCACACATGGGGTGTGCCATTTCTGTGCTATGTTTGTAAATGTGATCTCGACCCCGAGTCACAGGGCCCTAGTGTTCTGATTCACTCGCTTGTGGTCATCTGCCCAAGGACCTCCGCCGGGATCGCTCATCACTCGGAAGCTTTGGCTCGGAGGGAAGCCAGAGTCACGAGTCAGGCCGGGGCTCCTCGCGTGTCCCTGTCGAAATCCCCGCTTCAGGGAGCAGTACTCTAACATAACAACCAAGACCTGTTTGAATACTCAAACAGAAGTCAGTCTCTCTTTGGGAAATAGGAATTCTGTAAAAAGTAGACGGCCCTTGGTCTAGTCACCATAATTTTTACATCAGAATTTGAGTTCTATAGAAAACAAGCCATGAAGGCTTTTAAAAAAATCTTTGAAAATCCAAAGTAAAGAAAAAATAATTAAAAAGTGTCTGACGTTCCCCCAAGCCCCTCACATAAGGATTCATAGGACACATGCTTTCCGATAGCATGACAAAGTCCTGCCTTCCTGGACAAATGCGTATGCCTCCTCTCAGTCAAAAATAAACGCTGGTACAATCCAGCCTGTTTTGCCTCGGCTGCCAGGAGGCTCAGAATCAAGTTTCGTGCCCCACTCTTGTCCTTCGCCCAGCCTTGCCGTGTCCTGAAATCACAGAGCCCTGTGTGAGTGTGCTTCCCCACTGAGCCCCCACGGGGCCCCCAAGCAGGTGGATATAAACCACTGGACGCTCATGCCAGGTGAGCCCAGCCCTTCCTCCGCCGTCATTGTCGCCCACGATCGGTGCCCATCTCACTCCTCACTGTTCCTGGTGACTCTGCTAGGATGGGAGGCGGAGCGTACTTCGAAGAAGACGCACCTGTCTTTTTTACTGAATGGTCCAGTATTTTTCTGTGCGTTTCTCACGCAAACGGACAGGGACGCAGTTTCACATCCTTCCCGATGCCGTCTTTTGTGGCAAGAAAAGGAAGACGTGACTTGGCCGAGGGGCGGCCAGGTCTTGGGGCCTGAGACTGTGGGTCTCACCCACCCCCACCTCCCTGCCACTGGAACCCTGAAATCAAAAAGACGCCCCCAACCTTCCAACAACCACGTGGCGGTCAGTCTGCCCCTCAGCAACAAAGGGGTCGTGGGAAAAGCAAGGAAGGGCTACCAAGCCTTCTCCCCAAATCCGCTCAAAGCACAATGTTTCCACGTAGGCAGGCCACACGACTGTGCTGACAGCTCAGAGCCTGGAGCCTGCTTCGGATTCTGTGTCTCCCTCTCCCTGCCCCTCCCCTGCTTGGGCTCTTTGTCTCTCTCTAAAATAAACAAACATTAAAAAAAAAAAGTTTTAATAAAATTTTTAAAAAATGAAAAAGGCTGTCGCTACATCTGTGAAATGACCCGATGAATGGGGCACGGGAAGAGTCTAGAAGGTACCGGGCTGGCCGGAGATTCAGTCACTCTTCAGTTAAGATGCAGTCGGTCCCTAGGTCCCTGGGCCAAGAAGCTGCCGACCCGGCCGTTTTGAATGCTGTGAAAGCTTCCGTGCTGCCGTGGGCCCAACATTCCCGCCGCTGAGAGAGTCTGGGGGCCTGAGGAGCCCCCCCCTCCCCCGAGGGTAAGGAACGCCACCACCAAGCACTCACGTGGCTCTTTCTCCCATCGAACACCCGGAGCTATTCGCACTTGTCCACACTGAACCATTTTTGACCAACTACCGCGGTAACTTCGCGTGATTTGACGTTCATCCAACATCACTGCACGCTCAGCATCACCACCGACACTGATGGAAACGACGCTGAATTAAAGCCCACTGGCGTGCCAGACACGCATGCCCAAATGACCGAGCCAGCGTGGCCCCATTCCAGGGACTTGGACCGTGGGGACTCACAGGGAGCTCTGAGCTCCCTCTCCCATGACACCGGTCATGCCGCCGTGCGAGCTGTCAGTGATGCGGGTACAGCCAACGTTTGCCGAGTGCCGTGGGCACCAGGCAGGTTTTCCCGTTTAGTCCTTCCAACAACGTTACATGATGGCTCTACTAGGATCCCATGCTACAGAGGACACAACTGAGGCCCGGAAAGGTCAAGGAGGCAGTCAACGGCAACACTGTCCAACAAGTAACGACAAAGTCACTTGCTGTCTATCCCACCTGGGTGCTATACTGCATAGTGACCTCCCAGGACAGCAGGTCCTAATCACCAGAGCCTAGAAATGCCACCTTCTTTGGGAAAAGGGTCTTTGCAGGTGGGAGCAAGTTGAGGATCTCGAGATGAGATTATCCTGGATCACCAGGGCTGACCCCAAATGCCGTCACCAGACTCCCGTCCTCCAGGTCCGCCAGGTGCGTGAGAGGGTCAGTGGCTGTGGTTTTAGGCACCTCGTCTGTGGCTCTTTGCCACAGCCATCCAGGAGGTGGCCTCTTCTTAAACCGCTTTCCAGGCCACTGCCGGCTGGACAGTGCTGCTTATGGGAAGCTTCCTACATGCTTTGCTGCACATCTCACAGTCGAAGGCTGATCGCACCTCCCTAGGACAGACCCGGAGCCGTTTCAAATGGAAACGGTCCTTCTACCCCCTCCCTCTGTCTTCCCAACAACTTGGGTTCTTGTCCCTCACTAGCAGGACACCTTCCCATCGCCCTAGAGCTTTCCAACGCTCCTCTGAAAACGTGGCCCCAGAACATAATGCCCAATTCTTGGCTCTGCGTGAAACGAGGGTACCGTTGCCCTCACGTCTTCACCATCCTACAGCCGTGAGCCAGATCCGGAACCTGACATTTGTCTCGGTCACACAGCAGATTCCCTGCGTCCCCGGGTCTGGAACTGCGTTTCTTCTGGGCAACGCTGACCCATCTCTGGGGAAGCAGATCAGGGGCTACCGGGAACGCCCCCTTTCCCGTGATCTCCCGGGTCCGCCTCTGTTCCTCTTTTCCCTCCAGCCTGCCAGCTTGCCACCTGAAAAGGTGTCACCCTGTGAAGGTGGAAATGCGGAGGACTCCGGCCAAGATGCTGAGCGCCCGGTTATCGGAATCCTGGCCGCCAATGAGGAACGCTGGCATCCGTGAACCTGAAAGGCTGCTTCTCGCCAGCCCCGGCCGCCTCTCCAGCCAGCAGCCCTGCGCTGGCCAGGCCACAGGTTGGCGAGACGTTTCTTCATGGAGTGCAACAGCTGTGAGGCGCCAGCTGGGAAGGAGACAGTGCGGGAGGGAGTTAGGGGGACCCTGAATACGGTTCCACCTGATCCCCAAAACAGATCGTGTTCCCGCAAGAGAAGCAGGCACCGCGAGGTTATTTCTGATGGCTCTTGCCTTGTGCAAGAATCCAGCCGCCCATCGCGTCACTCACTGGATGACTAATTTCACAGGAACAGCATCGGGGATTCGTGCTGTATTTTCCACGGGTCTGTACTTCCAAACCATTCCAGTAGACTGCTCATTTATATCAGCGTCTAAATGGAAAACATATGCCGCTTCCCTGAGCGATGTGCAGTTGGGATTCACTCCGCCTTCCTGGTCTGGAAATGCCGCCTGTGTCTCTCCTGCCCTGCGAGAAGTGAGGCCAGGGCGGTGCAGAGTTTTTCCCACTTGTGTTTCGCTCTCGAGCGGCCCTTGATCTCGAGGGAATCTTGTCGCCCACGGCGTCGAACAGCCTGGCAGAGTCTGGCTGACGGCATCCCTCACGGTGAGTGGGGTCTGCTGTCTTTTCAGGTTACTAGCCAGAGGATTTTCGGTGACTGTATTCCAACCTTCTGTGCTCGCCGAAGGACAGGATTCTCCCCCGGAGGCCACAGTACAGGAGACAGAGGATGGTCTGCGGGAGGCTCTGTGCGAGGCTTAGCGGGCACATTTGCGCGTGGAGGGTGGTGCTGATGTCGAATCAGACCCCAAAGTCAGGAAGCACAGCAGAGGAGCGTTTTGTGGCCGGAAGTGAGGCTGGCAGGTGCATTTTTTTTTTTACCACCCGGGGACCCGAGGAAGAGTCACCGCTAATAAACACTTGCTGAGCGCCTACTGTTTGCCAAGTACAGGGATGCACTGGCAGTGACCAGGAAACGAGCCTCCCGGCCCCGTGGGATTTCACCTGCCGCGAGATGGAACATTCCAGTGGGAGAGGAATGCACACCGCCCGCTCCTTGAGGGGTGCTGGGGACCAGCCCCCTCCCCAGCGGGGGCTCACAGCCTCTGCCCCTTACCCACAGCAGAGCAGGAAGAGTCAGTAAATAAAAACCTTCAATTATCACCCCAGTCCGGCTCTGCATCAGCAAAGAAAAATCCCACCACCCTAGAGTGCTGGTCCACTCCTGACCCTACACACGGGGACACGGCCAGCGGGATGCCCCGTGGCGGCTCTGGGTCAGGAACAGATCATTCAAAATCGGAGAGGTGTCCTCCAGCCAGAACACTGCTAGGAAAGGTCGCCTCGGGTGACGGACGGGGACCGGGTTGTCCGTGAGAACCAGCTTTGGGACCTTGTGCCAACGGTCACCTTCCTTTACCTGGACTTTCTCTTCTGAAAGTAAGTGTGATAGGGGCAGGTGCCTCCTGGGGGCGCTCTACAGGTTAACCGAGGTGAGACCATAAGGAGCTTATTACAAAGCCAGGGTGAGTTAAGTGCTAAGCAGCTCTTGGCCGTGTTATTATTATGAGCAAAGGGAGGGACCTCACTGTGATGCTCCTTTAAAGGGGAAAGGCATTGAATTACATTGCCAATCAATTCATGCTCAGTGATAAGAACACTCTCCTTAACCACTTTGCAGAGTCAGTGGAAGTTCTGGTCTGCAGAGCAGAATGTTGGGAGCAAACTAAGTGCCCCCCCATGAGGAAGATTGCACAGAACCTCATGTCATTGCTGCGGAAGGTGATCACAGGGGTCCCCGCTTCTCCGCGGAGGGGACATCTCAAGAGCCCCAGCGGATGCCTGAGCCACGGGTGGCACCGCACCCTCTCACATACTCTGTGCTCTCCTGCATACGTCCCTGTGATAAAACTCAACTTCTAAATCAGGCACGGGGAGAGATTAGCGACAGTAACAACAAAATAGAATCATAACAATATTCTGTAACGAAAGTTACGTGAACGTGGCCTCTCTCTCTCAAAATATCTTACTGCCCGGAACTCACCCTTCCTGCGCTGATGGGCATTGTGACAAGATACCCAAGTATCCAGGCTACGTGCCGACATGACATCGGAAGGAACTTCGTCGGCTTTCAGACCGCGGGTAAGTGACACCGTGGAAAGCGAAACCGCGTACGAGGGGACCGCTCTGTTACCCAGCCATCGGAAACCATACTCGTGAAGACCGGTTCGCGTCCTGGAAAACTCTCCGTGACAGGATGGTGAGTGAGGGAAGCCAGGAACAAAACCGCACTGACGGCAGGATTTAAACAGCGCCAAAAACCCGGGAGTGACCAAGAAGACAGAAACAGTTGCTGGGGCACCGACACCAGCATTTGCCCTTCCTCTGTAGGTACAAGCTGTTAAAGTAACAAATCAGGTTCTGGGAGGAAGAACGGGACCGCGTGCGGTGGGCCAAGTCCAAAGCGAAGGTGCCAAGCCCGTCACAGCCCGTCCTGCACCCTCCTCTCCCGCCAGCCCCCGCCTGCAGTTCGTGCCCGGTCGCGAGGCCTGGTGTCGCCCGCCGACGTGTGTCCCCAGCGCGCCCACTGTCCCCCGCCAGCCGCTGCTCCCGCGTACCCCGCTTTGCACCCTGCCCAGCTCAGTTACAGTGGGGTCAGTCGCTGCACATGGTGGGAAAGCCCACGGAACGGGGCTGGGCCTGCAGGTGTTCCCCTCACGTGGAGAACGTCTGAGCCACCTCAGGCCCAGGCTCCTTCACTGTCTGTGCTCCTCCGTCCCAAGGGTCTATCCTCAAAGTCACCGCATGTTCACCACGTGAACACGGCCTTGGCCATCTTAGTCCCGGGCCCACCCTGGTCTCAGCAGGGCCGGTGCCCTCATGCAGTCTTCCCAACCCCCCTGGAAACTTCCGCTGTATCTCATTGGCTAAGGTGAGTCACGGGCCACCCTACCTGCAAAGGAGGTAGGGAAAAGTGGTCTTTGCGGCTGGGCACACATCCACACGAAGCTCACTCCAAGTGCCGTCACTAAGGAAGGAGAGACCGGGTTTGGGGTCTGCCACGACCCCTCTGGTCTATTCTCTGCCCAACAGCAGAGCACGCCTGAACACAGGTGCAGTCATATCGTCCGGTCTGCCGCTGAGCGCCCTCCAGAGTCTGGTCTGACTCCAAGGACAGACGGCAATGTCCTGCTTGCTCCTGAAGCCATAGGAACGGGACCTCACGTATCATGGAAGAAAGGGGCACCACCTGTGGAGTATGAAGGAGTCTTGCCAAAACAGGGTCAAACCTGAATCTGAATCCCATGGTGCGTCTACATCAGGGGTTCGTGCCCTGGATGGGGGTCATAGGCAGACATCAGGGCTCCAGGAATGTAGATGAGACAAAGAATCTTTATTTTTGCTAGCGTCTAATTAAAATGCAGCCTTTCCCGGGGCACCTGGGTGGCTCAGTTGGTTAAGCATCTGATTTCGGCTCAGGTCACGATCTCGTGGTTCGTGAGTTCGAGCCCTGTGTCGGGCTCTGTGCTGACAGCTCAGAGCCCGGAGCCTGCTTCAGATTCTGTGTCTCCCTCTCTCTGCCCTTCCCCTGCTTGTGCTCTCTCTCTCTCTCTCTCTCTCTCTCTCTCAAAAATAAGTAAACATTTTTTAAATAAGATAAAATAAAATAATAAAATAAAAGATAAGATAAGATAAAATAAAATAACAAAATAATATAAGACAAAATAAGATAAAATAAAATAAAATAAAATAAAATAAAATAAAATAAGATAAAATAAGATAAAATAAAATAAAATGTAGTCGTTCCTTCGGTCAAGGCTCTGGTACCCACAGAAACCACAGAAGCCGCCTACCACAGGACAGTCTGGCACTTCTCTAGCATCGTCTGGATGGTTTAGCACGGTTAAACTGCACGATTTAATCAGTACACGAGGCTGTGTAGAGCTTCCAACTCAGTTTGGGTTCTCCCAGAGGCAGGACCTGAGACGAGGACTCCTAAGCAGCTACTTTGGGAAGCTGGAGCAGGAAAGTGGGGACACAGGGAAAGGAAGGTGACAGGGAAGTGTCTTCTACGGAGGTGGTTCCAGAATAGACAACCACCTGATTCCCTCGGGAATCTCTGAGACGAGAGGCCACAGGCGTGCCCCTCCTGTGAAGGCTTCTGGTGGGAAGACGGAGCGGCCACGCCCAGCAATGGACAGGGGACCCAAGGGATGGGAGGGGACAGTGTGGCTTCGGACAGCTGTGTCACCATTCGGGGTCATAAGATTTTGATAACTGTGTCCCCGTATGGTCAGTTTGCCTCGTCATCTGTGCATTTGATGCACCTGGGCACATTTTGTGAAGGGATCCACTGGCCTCACCAAATGCTCAGGGATCTGGGCACCATTAAAAGAAGAACCAGCTGTGGTTTAGAAAATTCAAAGGAGGGGACAAGTAGTGGCAGCTCCTCCCGGATGCCACTCGGCAGATCCCAGCTTATGGGAAACTCAGCTGGGCAAAGGGACCAGAGAGGTGGACCCCAGAGAGGTGGAGGGGAAACCCCAGATTGCACCTCAAACAGACTGTTAAGAAATGATGGGGAGGATGATGGGGCATCAGAAATCTCAACACACTGGATGTTTGATGATACTAAGGAACTCCTGTTTTGTTTTTGTTTTTTTAATGTTTATTTTTGAGGGAGAGAGAGAGCGAGCACAAGCAGGAGAGAGGCAGAGAGAGGGGAAGGGAGAGAGAGAATCCCAAGCAGGCTCTGCACCATCAGCACAGAGCCTGATGCGGGGCTTGAACCCACACACTGTTAGATCATGTCCTGAGTTGAAATCAAGAGTCGGACGCTTAACTGACTGAGCCGCCCAGGCGCCCCTTGTTTTGGTTTTTTAAAGGATGATATGAGATGGTATTTGGGTGTTTTTTAAAATCTCTCAGTCTTGGGGCACCGGGGTGGCTCCGTCGGTTGAAAGTCAGACTTTGGCTCAGGTCATGATCTCACAGTTGGTGGGTTCGAGCCCCGTGTTGGGCTCTGTGCTGACAGCTCGGAGCCTGCTTCGGATTCTGTGTCTCCCTCTCTCTCTGTTCCTCCCCTGCGTGCACTCTGTCTCTCTCAAAAATAAATAAGACATTTAAAAAAATTAAAAAACATCTCTTACTCTCATCTCCTAGAGATACATCCTGGAGCCGTGACATATGAAGTGATATGGTGGAGAGGGTTCCGGATAATGGGGTGGGGGTGAGCGGCCGATGGGGACAGAGACGGAGCAGAAAGGGTCCCAGGGGAACAGCACATTTTCATCATACTCCTCTCTGTGCTCATACCTGTCTACAAGTTTCCAGAATAAAGACTGAAGAATCTGCGTGGCCTTACCACACCGGCACAAGGTCCTGCCCCCTTGTCCCCAACCCCTCCACTGCGCCCCATCCCCACCACTTCCATGTTCCTGGACTCCACCGTGCATGCGCCTCTGCTGGGGCCTGGCCTCACCCTGGGTCTGAGTTTCCTGGAGCTGCTATAATGAATGAGCACAAACGTGGTGCTTACAAGAGAAATCCACTCTTAGGTTCCGAGGTCAGAAGTCTAAGATGCGGGGGTGGGCAGGGTTGTGTTTCTCTGGAGAATCCAGGAGAGTCTCCCTCGAACATCTCCTCTCCCTGGCTCTGTCCCCCTCCTATAAGGACCCTGTGGCGACTCTGCCCTTACAAATAATCCAAGATCGCCCCCCGAACCTCAAGACCCTTAGCTAATCCCATCTGCAAAGTCTCTTCTGCTGGGTAAGGGACAGGATCACAGGCCCTGAGTCAGGATGCAGACATCTTTGGGGTTTGTCATTCAGTCACACATCCTCCTTGCCAGCTTACCCCTGACTGCACTCTGGTCTCTGCCTAAAGGTCACCCTGTCCAGGGGCCTTCCCTGGCCACAGCACCTGAGACTGACCCCCCCCCCCACCTCCTGCAGGCCTCATCTCACCTGCCACTCTCCTTAGTCTCAGTAGCTGAACCACTTCCCCACCTTTGGTATTTGTCCACACCTGTGTTGTCTTCCCTACTGAAATGGGAGCCAAGGCATCAAGGGCTCTTGGGCACTGAAGGGTCCATTAGAAGAGTACCTGGCAAATAGCAAACACTCATTAGAGTGTGTTGCACATGGGAATGGATGGATGAATAGATGGATGGATGAATGGATAGATGGTGGATGGTGGATGGGTGGGTGAATGGGTGGATGGATGGATGGATGGATGAATAGATGGATGGATGGTGGATAGATGGTGGATGGATGGGATGGATGAATGGATGGATGGACGGTTGGAGGATGGATGGCAGATACATGGATGGATGAATGGACAGATGAATGGATTGTGGATGGATGGTGGATGGATGGATGGATGGATGGATGAATGGATGGATGGTTGGAGGATGGATGAATGGATGGATGGATGGATGGATGAATGGATGGATGGATGGTTGAATGAAGAGATGGATGGATGAATAGATGGATGGTGGATGGATGGTGGAAGGATAGGTGGATGGATGGATGGTTGGAGGATAGATGGTGGATGGATGGATGAATGGATGAATGGATGGTTGGAAGATGAATGGATGGATGGATGGATGGATGGATGGATGGATGGATTGGTGGATGGGTGAATGGATAAATGGATGGTTGGAGGATAGATGGTGGATGGATGGATGGATGGATGGATGAATGGATGGATGGATGGATTGTGGATGGGGTGGATGATGGATGGATGGTGGATGGTGGATGGATGGAGGATAGATAGATGGTTGGAGGATGGATAAATGGATGGATGGATGGATGGATGGATGAATGGATGGATGTGCCCAGGTGGTTGCTGCTGCCTGAGAGAAGTGCTTTGGGGCTGTGTCGTCTGAAGGGTCATGAGTGATGGGGTCCCAGCCTCCTGCCCAAGGACAAACTTCGTACACGAGCAGTTTTCTGGACCAGACAGGAGCCACTGCTTCCGGCATTCAGAAGGCACCTGCCACTCTCCCGTCGGCCAGTCTCATGGAACAGCAGCTCAGACGAAGATACCCACTCAATCCCGGAGCAGCCAGGACAAAGGGGGACAGAGCGAGGCTGCTTCACATTCCACCCAAGCCAGATGGAAAACACGGACCACCGAGTCACCTGCGGAACACCACCCCACTCCCTTGGCCAAATGAGTGACTATTCGCTCTTGACCAATCACGGCTTCTCTCGGTGTTGGCATCCGCCTCCCTCTAGACGAGATGTACGGAGAATGTCCAGCCTAGACCAAGCCCCCCTTCGTTAGTCTCTCCCCACACTGTCCTCTAGTGGACTCTCTCTGACCCCCTACGGGACGGCCCCGAGTTCCTTGCTCTGTGCCTTATCTCGCGGCCTGGAGTCGCAAACCCTGTGTGCACACTACAGGTGCCTTCCGTGGTCTGTGACCGAGGGCCCTGTCGGAGCGGACAACACAGGCTCTTCTCCTATTGGCACGGCTCGGCTCAGTCTTCAAGAACATCTGCGGATATCGAAGGGAGTAAAATGCGATTGCCGGAGTTTTCGGCGGCCTCCAGACCCTGGCGCTCCCCCCTTAGGGTGACCCTCGGTGTCACAGAAGCGGCAATGGCAAGAGCAGCCATCGCCCCGCAGCTGGGGAGCAGCAGGGGCAGCTGCCTCCCGAGGGCAAGAACATTCCACGGGGCTCAGCCTTCCGCTCACATGCCATCCACGGCTGCTTTCAGGCCACGAGGGCAGAGCTGATCCATTGAGACGGAAGCCACGTGGCCCGCAGCCCAAAACATTTACTGTGTGGCCCTTTCCAGAAAATGTTTGCCGACCCCTGACACAGACCCCTCCCACACACAAGAAGAAATACAGACAGTTTCTTCCAGACACAAGGCCACCTCTGTGTGCTTCACCAAGTTCGGTTTTGCACAGTTGTCCTGGACGGGCCTCCCAAGGCAAGAGGGACAGTGAGGGAGCCGAGAGCTGACGGAACAGGTTGGGGTTCATCTGTTCTGGGATTTGCTGACCGGCACTGGGGTGTTAGGACCCAGGGCGGTGTGGGGGAGACACGGAGGAAGGGGGGGGGAAGGGCAGAGCGAGGGCGAAACCCTCCTGGAACCCGCACTTTGGAGCTCGGAGTTTAAACCCGGTTTGGGCCAGGATGAGCTGAACTCAGGTCGGACCACCCCCCACCTGCTGGACTGTCATCCCTGCAGCCCCGCCCCCCCCCACGGCCACCAAGGAGAGGAAAGGCAGCACCTCGCACCCGGATGTCGATCACTTCATAGACGCGCTGCACGATGCTGTCTAGCGTCGCGGAGACGTTGGCCACGGGCACCGGCCACGGCAGGCCCAGCAGCAGCTGCGACACCGTGGTCGAGGGGTCCCCACTGGCCGACTGCAGGTGGTGGACGGAGGGGTGCAGCGGCTGCAAGGCACTGGTGACCTGTGGAGCCAGAGTCAGAGCGTCACTCAGTGGACGGGCACCCCATTGGACAGACGGGGAGACTGAGGCCAGGAGGGGTGCAGACCAAATGTACACACACACACACACACACACACACACACACCACGCTACTCTGCAGAAAAGACCCTTTGCAACATTTCTACATCTGTCATCACCCCAGCAGACGTCCTGCAAACCAGACCCTAAATACTTTTATGACACGGTCGTCATGGCTCGAATCGTGTCCCGTTCAAAAACCCCGGTGTTGAAGTCCTAACCCCCAAACCTCGGAACGTGACCGTATCTGGAAATAGGGTCATTGCCGATGTCATTACTGATGACGAGGTCATTGGGGTGGCCCTTTGTCCAGTTCGACCAGTGTCCTGGACACAGAGATGGACTCTGCAGGCCTGGGAGGGAGGGGCCTGGGACGGACCCTTCCCTCACGGTGCTCGGCAGGAGCCAGCCCTGCCCGCACCTCCGTGCCGGCCTCCTGGCCTCCAGAATGAGCAGGGGGACGCGTGTGCTGTGTGGGCCCCACCTGTGTCACAGCCACCCCACGGGAAACATCAGCCCCAGGCCCCCCAGCCCCACCCGTGCCCCGAATCAGGCACAGAACCAGAGGGAGGGAACCCCCGGTCTCCTGTCGTGCACGTCTGGGTCTCACTTTCTGCTTTGTTTTTGAGATGTCATGACCTCTTTCCTCAATTCATACAAACTCATCTTTCCCCGTCCTCGTGTCTCCAGACCCCAAGATAGCGTTGACCCAAGAGGCGGTTTGGGGGGCGCTAGAGCCCGGGTCCCCGGCAGACCAGAAACACCCCTCACGGGGGCAGGGACACAGCTTGTGACGTGGGAGGTGGAACAGGGTGCCGGCTCAAGCCTCGCGGGAGTCCCTGCATCAGGGAGCCCCGTGCTGGCCGCAGCCGGGAGCCCGCGGGAGGCAGGTCCCCCCGCAGGTGGTCACAGTATGCCTGGAGGGGCAGCACCCACTCATAAGAGAAAAGGGGTGACTCAGGACAACATTACTCCAAATGCCAAAAACCACAGCTCACAACCTACGTCATCAGCACCACCGTAAGCTCCTCACGTGTGCTTTTTAAACCTCAAACCCCCTGTCTCAGGTAGGATTATAATGATCCCTATTTAATGGAAGCATCTGAGGCACAGAGAGGTCAGGTAACTTGCCCAAGGTCACACAGCAACGAGTACCGTGTCGGGATTCGCCGGGAAGTCTGGCTTCTGAGCCACGTTTCGAACGGCCGACTGGCCAGCCCAGCCCGTCCACAGGCCACCAAGAGACAAAAATCACTTCCGGTTGGGACAGGCAAGGAGGCTTCCAGGTGAAGGCGATGGCTTGGAATACCTGCCTCGCTGCTTTACCGGACGGCCCGGAGCAAGGGGAGTGTGGGTGCCGTCTGTCTCGGGCCCCCCCCACCGCCAGCTGGTCTCAACATCGAAGAGGGACTCAACTCTGACACTGACCCCGTGACTCCCAGTCGCAGGAGGGGTGCAGCCTAGGCCCCCAGGTGGACGTCTCCGTAGCAGCCACGGCCCGCACCATGAGGGGGTGCCTTTCAACGGGCCCCCCTCGGAACACCGCCCCGTGCCCATTTTATTGCACACGATGCATACGTCTTGCAAGCCGCTCTTTTTTAGTTAAGAATTCACACTGGGGAACGCCTGGGGGACTCAGTCAGTTGAGCATCCGACTTCGGCTCAGCTCACGATCTCGCGGCTCGTGGGTTCGAGCCCCGCGTCGGGCCCTGTGCTGGCAGCTCAGAGCCTGGAGCCTGCTTGGGATTCTGGGTCTCCCTCTCTCTCTGCCCCTCCCCCGCTCACACTGTGCCTTTGTCTCTCTCAAAAATAAATGAACATTAAAAAAAAAAACAAAACTTAAAAACAAAACTTAAGAATTCACATTCGGTCCTGAGCCAGCCATTCCAGGGTCACCGGCGGGACCTTCCGCGACCCTCGGTTCCCATCCAGTGTCTCCACCTGTGTCAGCCCGGGCCGCCTGCCCTGGAAAGGAGCCCCGACCAGGCTCTCTGTGCCCCCACCTACCATGGAGTACAGAAGCCGCATGTGATTCAGCAGCCTGGGGTCCACCTCCTCCAGCTCCTTGAAGGCCATTTTCACCAGGACGGTCACATCGTACCAGAAGGTCACCGGGTCCCTCTCTGGAGCTGCGTGAGGGCACACGCCGGTGAGCCGCAGGCCTGGGGGCAGGCCGGGGCCAACGGAGCCCCAGAGAAAGAAATCTGCTGCCAGGGACAGTGTGGGACGCTTTCCCCACCTGCTGAGCTCACTTCTCTTACGTTGTAATATACGTAATCCTACGTATACCATGGAGGTTATTATTACACACAACGTGCGCTAGGTATGCGGTATATAGTATGTGTGATATTTACGCTCATGTATGCAGTGTAACAGCATAATCCACACACACTGATACTATTTTATACTATGTATACCTGTTACCACATAACCACACGAAGATAATACATATTTTACTGATACTATGACATACGTTACGTATGACACGTACGCGTTACTTATATATGTTTCCCTAGTTCTGAGCCTTGACCAGCCCGTTCCCCTGGGGGCAGCCTACGGTGGAGAGCAGAGCTTTCCAGATCCGACAGGTGCGTGCTGAGGGCCGGGCCACACACCCGCGAAACCAATGCTCCGACAGCGTCCTGGGTCCCTGGGGTGCTGTGGGAGCCACCTGCCACCAGCCTTACGCCTCTGCACTGTGACGCAGCCCAGCTGCCGGCGAGTACCGTCCCGAGCCCCTGGGCTGCCTCGGGCACACTCGGGAGATCGGGGTCACTGCTCTTGCAGGAATATCCTCCCTCCCCGGGGCGCCTGTGAGCTCTCCCCACCTGAGACTTCAGCGGCCGGATTTGGACAAAGACACTGCCCGGGAGCAGAACGTGGCCCATGCACAGGGCTGCGGGCTCCCCGTAAAACCGGAGCTGCGGCTGCTAGAAACCCACACCGCTCCAACCTCACCCAGACCAGAGCTTCGACCCTACCTCGGGGAGCGGGAGCCACACAGTGGTGGCCCCGGGGGGAGACGCAGCACTTCTGAAGCCCGGGGCAGTCTGTGTCCAGCGTGCACGGCGAGGCGGGTGCTTCTGGCCCCACCGCGGGGCAGACCCCGGGTCTCGAGGCAAACTCCCTGGACCGATTCAGGGCTGGAGGGAAAGTGATCAGCCATCAGTGATGTTGGCAGCGGGCACGGCGTCCGGGCACCCCGGGCACCGGATTCGACCTGCGGTTCCCGGAGACACACAGCGTGACCCACTCGAGGGCCATGTCCTGGGCTGGGCATCGCCTCACCACATCCTGCAGAGCCACCACCGAGGGCCGCTCGCTCTGACTTTAACATAGTCTAACCATCTTTCCCGGAAGGAGGACAGTGTCCACTGGCACCCTGGGGGTCTCCTTTCTAGGCCAAGTGCAGGGGCTGCACCGCCCCTCTAGAGGCCCCCTTGCTGCTCTGTGTCCCAGTGGCTCACGCACTCACTCACTCACTCACTCACTCACTCAACATTTACTTAGCAACTACTATGTGCCGGGCATGGGCTAGGTGCCCAGGATCCAGCAGTGGGCCGGAGGCCAAGTCCCCACCTTCAGGACACTGGGATTCCAGGGGGCGGAGGCCAGTACGCACATAGACCTGTGGAAACTCGGCCCAGGAGTAGAGGAGACATGTTGGGCCTTTGAAGACTGAGACGTGGTGAAACTCCTGGAGAATCTGTGGGCTCGAGGGGACTGACCAGGAGTCAAGGTGCTGGTGCTCAGGATGATAGAAAACTCAAGAGCAGGGAGGAGAACCTGACCCCAGTGGAGCCAGGGCGCTGCCCTCAAGGGAGGCGCTGTGCTGGGGACACTCCTGTGGCAGGACCCGCCACAGCTCACGGGGCCACACACCAGAGGTGCAGCTGGGGACCAAGGAGGCTGGGGGTGGCAGGGAGGGGCACAAGAAGGTGCAACCCCGGTGCAGGTGTCCGAGGAGAGGCCCGTGTGATCACAGCCTTCCTGTCTCCCACCCCGGGGATGAGGGCTCCAGCCACCTTGCTGTCACACAGGCCCCCCCGGCTCTGCCCGGATTCATCTAAGGCCCTGCACCCCGCCGGGCCTTTGGAAGTGCAGCTCTGGGCCCTCTGGGCTCCAGGGAGAGCAGAGAAGGCCAGCGGGTAACCAGGCTCTGCAAAGGGGAAGGTTAGCCCCTGGGAGACGCGTGGGGTCCCACGTGGAAGGGAAGCCGGAGGGGCTGCAGTCCCAGGGACAGCCCTCGGGACTCCCCGGCGGTCTCCGCAGGATGCTCCACGGACAGAAGGGAGGTGGCGGCCCCTCCTTGCGTGGGAGCCCATCACCCGGGGCGGCTGTGCCAGCCAAGGAGGGGAAGAGAAAGCCAAAACTGCCCAGAGGAGAGTCTGTGTTTGCTCTTCTCACGGAGCCAGGCCGCCGCCTGCTGCCGGACCCACGCTGCTGAGCAAGGGCTCGAAGTTCGCTCTCAACACCATTTTTCCTTTCCACGCTGTCCCTGGCTCCCTCGCCACTTCCCAGGCTCCGGGTGGCTGTTCTGATGTCTAAAGTCCTGGAGACACTGCCACACCGGGTCTGGCTTTGGGGGCATGGAGGGTGGGCCTGTGGCGCAGCCTGAGGTCCTCGCTGGGCTGGGAATAACAGCATCCCTGTAGCACCACTGTTCAAGGACCTCAAGTCCATTGTTTTCTGTCCCATCGTAAAAACTAACGCTCTCAAGGCTAAGGAGACAGGAGATTAAATGTAAGATGAGCTCCCGGGACAGAAAAATGACATCAGGTTAAAAAATAAAATCCGGGGCGCCTGGGTGGCTCAGTCGGTTGGGCATCCGACTTCGCTCAGGTCATGATCTCACAGCTCGAGAGTTCGAGCCCCGCGTCCGGCTCTGTGCTGACAGCTCGGAGCCCGGAGCCTGCTTCGGATTCTGTGTCTCCCTCGCTCTCTGTTCCTCTTCTGCTGTGCTCTGTCTCTCTGTCTCTCAAAAATAATGTAAAAAAAATATAAAAATAATTTAAATAAAGGAAAATCCGGGGTGCCTGGGTGGCTCAGTTAAGCATCCGACTTCGGCTCAGGTTACGATCTCACGGTTTGTGGGTTCGAGCCCCGCGTCGGGTTCTGTGTCTGGAACCTGCTTCAGACTCTGTGTCTCCCTCTCTCTCTCTGCCCCTCCCCCGCTTGTGCTCTGTCTGTCTCTCCCTCTCTCAAAAATAAACATTAAAAAATTTTTTTTTAAAAAAGCAAAATCCAAAAACAGCGTGACGTTGAATTAACAGCGATGCTCAGTGTTGGTTCCTGCGTTGGGACAAATGCACCATGGTAACGAAAGACGCTACCATCAGGGGAGCTGGGGCGGCTGTGCGGGATCTGTCTACTGTCTTGCCACCCTCTCTGTAAATCTGCAGCTATCCTAAACTAAGAGGTTTATTTACATGGAAAGAAAATAGGGGCCACCAAGAAAAACCGGCTCCCCAAAATGGCTGCCTGATCTCAACAGAAGTGATTTCAAGTTGAAGTCCATCTTAAATGGGCTGCCGCTGCCCCCCACCCCACCCCCCGTCCTCAGAGCTGGACGGCTTGCTGAGAGCCCAAGAGAACACTCAACAATTCCAACTTGGGGGAAAGTCAAAAATCTGCTTCTCCTTCCACTAACTCAACACAAACAATGAAACAGGACTGTCCAGTGCCTGGCAACCCGGGGTTAGTTACAGTTCAACGAGCCAGCCCGGAGCTTTCCGTCTGGGCAGCGGCACTGAAGCTCTCCCCAGGGCTCGGGATCTGATCGGCTCTGGAATAATCGTCCCGCCCGGCCTCCTTCCTCGGAGACCTCCTTCCCCAAAGGGGTCCTGGTCGTCAGCCTGGGGAGGCTCCCGGCCCCCTGGGGTCCTGGGCTTTCCCGTGAGCCTGCGGGAACCGGGGCCGTCTCTGCAGTTGGCGAGCATCGGCGGAGACGCTCCCAGGATTCATCATGAGTGAGTCACGCATCGGTCCACAGCACTGTTTGCAGCTTATGATACTCATCACGGCGTTCTTTATAATAAAGAGCTGGAAACAACGAGACGTGGAGTGGCAGGGGCTTGCTTAGTAAGTGCTGATACATCCGTCCATATGAGGCAATGCCATGTGGCCATTAAGTCATGCTGCGGCATAATATTTATTGACAGGACAGATGTTCCAGATACATTGCTAAGCGGTAAGAGCACAGCACAAAAAGTCTCGGCCAGGGTGACCATGCTTTTCTAGAATGTCTGCCCCGAATGAAGACTCCAAGAGAATATTGACGGTGGTCATTTGTGGGCAGTGGGCTAATGCTAATTTCTCTTTGTTCTTTTCTGTTTCCAGATTTCCTGCGCGGCTCGTGTATTCACTGTTGTAATTGTGTTAACAATTGCATGGAAGTAAAATCACGCGGGACCTATCGTTGCCTCCCCGGTGCTGGACTTAAAAGAAATAACGGGAAAAGCCGTGTAGACTGAAGGGAACATCGCCCGTGTACTCTACCTGCCTTCCCTTTCTAGATGGTTGGGTGCTGGGTGGGAGGGGACAGAAGCAGGCAGGTCTGAGGTTTCGCCACGGCCTGGGGGTAGGACTCCCAGCCCTTTGCGAAGATACAAGTCAGCCCGCACTCGGAGGGAAGAACCTTCTGCCCGCGTGTCCTCCCCAAGTTCCCAGGCTGCCCTCCCCCCTGCCCCCGGCTAACACAGGCACTGGCCCTGCCTTGTTCTGTGCAAATAACCAGCGGGGCTCCCGGGTCACTTAGAGAGACTTGTTCTGAAGAACCAGCCTGTCACCAGGCACCTCTGGACCAACTTTGATCCAAGGAGCCGAGCAAGCGTGGAGAAGGTCACGGTGCTCGCACAGCCAGCTGCGGGGTGGCACCAGGCCCTGGCACCACACAGGGGCCTTCCTGGGGAAGAGGCCCGAGCTCAGCGTCCGCCCCCCCCCCCACCTGCACCTGCCATGTTGACCCCCACCACCACCACCACGGCCCCTTCCTCCAATCTAACGGGGGGGTGGGGGGCCCAAAGCCCAAGTCCATGCCACCTCGGTCAAGTCACCTGCCTCCCCCGTCTGTGACTCCTTCTGCATAAAGGCAATGCTCCTGGCCATTGGTGACCAGGAATCTGTCCGGCCGGCCTGTCACAAAGGACACACTCACGGAAGGCCCCCTTCCCCTTCTCCTTCCTTGCAGGCTCCTGACGGCCTCCTCTCTACACTGCTGCTGGAATGATGCCTCGAAGGCCCAGGGGGACCCCAACCGCACTCAGTCACCTCTGAGGGGCCTCTAGTCCTCAGGGGAACTGTGGAGGCCTATAGAGCCTGGCCGGCTAAGATTTAAGGCGGGAAAGTTTGTAGCCCGGGAGACGGCTGGCTGGCTGAGAAGCAGCAAAGCAGACCAGGAAAACGGGTCTCCTTTGAAAGGTCAAGGCTGGAAGCAGCCTGTGGGGCAACATGTTTTCTCACCCTGTAAATGCTTAATCGAAAGCAAAACAGCCCCCTTCCTATGACGTATACACCGCCCCCGTCACGTTCCCCTCGCTGCCTGCACATCACTACCCTGATCGCACTGTTGCCCTGGATCACTTAGGAGTATGCTTTGTACCTGCTTTGGAAACTGCGCGTCCCTTTCCCCTGCACCCCTTGAAACGTACTGGTAAGATTCTCAGCAAAAACCGGAGAAGAGCTTTGCTCGGGGCGTCACCCCTAGAGCGCTTGGCCCCCTCGCCGTTTCCTTTCTCTGCTTCAGGGGTCTGGAGTAATCTGTCACCTGCCGCCCCAGGGTTTGCTGGTCAACCCGGCAGGGAAGCCTCCTCGTCCCGCTCCCCGTGTGTCCCCCGCCACAGCCCCGCCATTACCTGCAGCTTCCCAGAGAGCCCTGCCCGTGGGACTCTCTAACTAGAATGTTCTGGCCCTCTCCACACCTGGTGAGTTCCCAGTTAAAGGCGCCGAGACTCCAAAAGTGGGGTTGATGTCCCACGAGAGGCATTTCCTGGGGGCCGGCTTGTCGAAGGCAAGACAGATGGACAGCAGGTGGCGGGGAGGGGACGCCAGCCCTCCCTCTGCGAGCAGCCGCACAGAAAACACCAGTCAGCAGGACGGGGGCTGGGGGGGGCTCCTCCGGCCCCCGGACAGGTGACCTCACTAGTCGAGTGATCTTACAACAGCGAGCAGGTGGGAAGAGTGTGGCCTTCCCTGGTGAAAATGGTCAGAGCAGGGCTGCACCCACCTGCTACCTAACCGGGTCCTGAGCCTCCGTGCCAAGGTACCCACACTGGGTCCCCCACCACCCCCAGGAAGAGAGGTGCTCCCCACGGGGCTCCCTTCGTGCACGTGGCCCCGGAAGACAGTGAAAGCGGAAAACGGGCCAGTGTCTGCACGGGAAGGGACTCCCCAGATCCAGCACCTGGGCAGGACACCAGGGGACTCTTTAGGGCGCCAGTGGGAACAGCCAGGTGGCACCAGGCTGGGGGCCCTGGGGTCATACATCCCCACCTGGTTTTTATTGGTGGTGGCAGCGGGGTGATGGTGGGCAAGCATCAGCCATGCCCGTGGGGTTGCTTCGGGCGACCTGAGAATGGCGTGCTCGGCATGACTCAGGGAGCCAAGCCCACGCAGCCTTCTGGAAGGGCTGCCCCAACTACGTCCTACAGCCCCTGGGTGGGGAGGGGGCCGGTGCCCCTGGGTGCAGCGTCCAGGCCCCAGCCCGCTGCCATCCTGGCCATGGGCCCTGGGGGTGGGTCACGTGGGGTGCCCCTCCCAGACCCCCTAGACTGCCGCTGGGTGCCCGCTGGAGGCGGCAGACCTCATGCCTTGGGGTGGCCCCTCGGAACTCACTGGAGCCACATCCTTCCTACCTCCCCTCCCTGACTGGGTGGGGCCAGGGAGACCTTATGAGGCTCAGAAACTCATTTAGATCTGGTACTGACTCAAATGTAACAGCCACCGCCACCCACCCATGCACACACACCTGCATCCTTTCCCCTGGAAGAGGTCTTCTGGAACGTTCCCTCCGTGTCAGGAGGGCTCAGACAGTGGCGGGACACAGCCACACAGCGCGCCCTGGTAACGGCCCCAAGCTTCTTCCCAACAGCCCTGAGGAAGGAGGAGGACTTGGGGGCCCCAGGGGGTGAGAGGGGCCGAGGGGACCTTTCTGTCTCTTTCACACATGGAGGCTCGGATTAGGATTTCAGTTAAAGAAAGCATTCCACTGCAACTTTTAAAAAGAAAAGATTGCTCTCTCTCTCTCTCTCAAAAATAAATAAACATTAAAAAATTTTTAAAAAGCGGGGGACGCCTGGGGGGGGGGGCTCAGCCGGTTAAGCATCCGACTTCGGCTCAGGTCATGATCTCACAGTTCATGGGTTCGAGCCCCACATCAGGCTCCATGCTGATGGTTCCAAGCCTGGAGCCTGCTTCCGATTCTATGTCTCCCTCTCTCTCTGCCCCTCACCCACTCACACTCTGTCTCTCTCTTTCCCTCTTAAAAATAAATAAACATTGAAAAAAGTTAAAAGGAAAAGATCGGCTGTCAATATAGAGGAGATTTGCAGTGCTGGTTCTCAAACTCAGCTACGTGTTCAAATTGATCGAGAGCTTTAAAAAAAAAAAAATTCCAATGCCCCAGCGATGCCCCAGACCAACTCTATAAAAATCTCTGAGGACTGGACCCAGCCATCAGCGTTTCTAAAGCTGCCCAGGGGCCTTTGATGTGCAGCAGGCCTGAGAGCCACTGCGCCCAAACAGAAGTTCTCAAAGCGGGGTCCCCAGGGAGCATCGGTACCACCTGGGAACTTGTACTCCACTCCGACCCACGGGTTCCAAAATCTGTGGGGTGGACGAGCCATCCAGACAATCCTGATGCACGCCCCAGCTTGGGGACCATTGTTCCAGAAGGACCTAGTAGGTTCAGCTTGGGGACCATTGTTCCAGAAGGACCTAGTAGGTTCAGCTTGGGGACCATTGTTCCAGAAGGACCTAGTAGGTTCAGCTTGGGGACCATTGTTCCAGAAGGGCCTAGTAGGTTCAGGGCTAACGGTGTGCACAGCGACCGTCCTGAGTGTCATCAGGAGTCCTGGGGAGAGGACAAGGGAGCCACCCCTCCCTCCTCCCCCCACCCGCCGGCGCCCTGGACTCACGCGGGACGCAGTAGAGGCCCAGCTGCTCATAACCCCGACAGCAGTCGGTCACGTTCCTGGGCTGGGGGACGTCCACGGCCAGGTACTGAGTTCTGTACACCGTCTTGGGGCACCTCCTCCACGGGATCCACCCGCCACAGGGAGTGTAGGTCACGTGCGACGTGTGGACGGCCTCCACTTTCTGGACGTTTCGGGTCACGGTGTAGTTGCACAGCTGGAAACTCAGCAAGGAAAGGCCGTTTTCTGCGGGGGGGAGGGGAGGAGGGCAGGGATGGAGGGAGACAACAGAGAAAATTCGGGAATCAACTCGCTAGGAGGGGTTCTGGATAAGTCCTCCACTTCTGCAAGAGCGAGGGAATCAGGACCTCGGGCACCGGCAGAGCCCCCGGGCCTGCCCACCAGGCAATCACGTGAAGCGGGAGGAACGAGGCGTAAGGGGGACCTACACGCCCAGCAGTCCCCTCTGCAGAGCCCGGAGATGCCACCGGGTCCGATCCATGCTTCCTGCAGCCCAGGGGCGGACCGCACGCCGAAGACATGGAGTGGGGGGCTCCGGCTTCTGGGGCTCATGCGCCACGCCCCCTGGTTCAGCGGGCTGGAGCGTCCTGAATCGCCCCTGAATCTCCACGAGCCCCGGGTATGCCGCACGTGGAACGCGCTCACGCCCGTTCCCCCCAGTAAATATGCATGAAGGGCTGCCCCTCGCCAGGCCCAGATGGCAGCGACAGTTGGCATGGGGCGGAAGGGTAAATAAACGATGCTTCGAGCACACGTGAGAAGTTCACAGGTGGCAAATTAGCGCAGATGGGCGATGAGAGCACCGCGCCCCCTGGAGGACGACATCCACCTGCCGCTGTGTCTCTGGCCTGGAGCCCCCTTGCTGCGCACAGACGCCCGTGGCCCCTGTCCCTCCGTCTGCACGATCGTGGGGTCCTCAAGACCCCGAGGCACCCCCTACCTTCACCAGCCTGGGTCGTGGGGCGCCCGTGTGCCCACGGAGCCTCTGTGGTAGCAGGAATTGTTACGGGCTGAATTGTGTCCCCACCCACCCTTCCGAAATTCATGTGTTGAAGTTCTGGAAATAGGTTTTGGCAGATATATTTAGTTAAGAGGAGATTATGCTGCAGTAGGGTGGCCCCAATCCATGATGACTGGTGTCCTCACAAAAGGGGGAATTTGGACACAGAGACAGACACGCAAACGGGAGGGCGCCACGTGAGGCGCTACCTCGACCGAGCAAGGGTGCCAGGGTCTCCAGAAAACCCCCGGAAGCGGCGAAGAGAACGGAGCGGATTCCTCCGGAGAACCCAGCCCTGCGCACGCCTTGATCTCGGACTCCTGGCCTCCAGAGCAGGGAGGGACTAAATCGCTACTGTTTGAGACTCCACTGTGGTGCTGTGTCGGGGCAACCCCAGGGAGCTAACGCTTAGCAGCGAGCCTGGGGCTCTGCCCTCAGGAGCCCTCCGTGTAGGAGGAAGGAATCAGATACTTACTTAACCTCTGAGCTCTAAGCTTTGTGCAACTGTGCAGCCGCAGGGGAGGCGCTCAATATTATAGCGTCTACCCCTCCGTGGGAAGCTGGGTTTCTGGGAGCAGCTGCGAGATGGCAGCAGAAATAACCTGCATCACCAAAACTAGGACAGCACCCAAAAGACTCCCTCCTTGGCCTCACAGCATCCCACGAGCATGCAGAAAGCAAGACTTCGGGGGCTGGTGACCCCCGGGGAGAAATGGGGCCGAGCCAGCCGTCCGGCTCAGGCTGATGAGGGAGCCTGCAGCCTTACTCCGGGCAGAACGCGGTGCTGAATCCCAGCACCCAGGGCGAGCCCACTCCGAAGCCACGTGAGCCAAGGGGCTGTCTCCCAGTCGACACTGCGGGTGGCAGGGCCTCTGGGAAAGGACATCACCTGCTGCCGCTTGTCCCCAAGGGGATCGGTTACAGCGCGCTTTGGAGAGGAATGGGGAGGCCCTCGTACCTGGGGTTGGGCAGCAGAAACCAGCTTCCCAGGCCAGGTGATGGCCCAGAGCTTGGATGTCACTTGGATGAGGGACTGGAGAGGCCACTCACCGAGTGATGGTGCCGAGCAAGACAGAGCCCGAGGCTTCCCGCACTAAGAATTTGGCAAGGTGGCTCTAGATTTTGTTTTGCATCTGAAACCAAAGAGGAGATGCCAACCACTAATGAAGGTTACATTTCCCCAGCCTCTAGAGAGCCGCTGTCTCCATCCAGTCATGACAAGGTCCCAGCTGAGCATCAGCAGAGCCTTCCTGCACGCAAAAGTGCGCACACACACACACACATACACACGTCTCCCCCGAAAGTGCATTTGGGATCTATTTGTTTTGTTTTGTTTTTTGCTTTTCCCAGGGGACACCAGGTCCTCTGGATCCTGGTTCCTTGGCAGAGCCCAGAGGAGAAACCTTAGAACAATTCCTCCCTGTTCTGTAAATCCTTCCAGGAGCCACCAGCATGGGAGTCGGGAGTCCCGGGTTTTAGTCTCAGAGGTGGGAAACCTTATCACGCCGGAGTGAGTGTCATCCTGGGGTCAGAAGATCCGAATTCGCACCCGCTTCCCCGAACACCAGTTGTGTGATTCTGAGCTCGTTTCACGCCCTCCCAGTGACCCCATCCCATGGTCAAATACTATCCGTGCCCCCCGGAAGGAAGTAAATGGAACTTCGCCTGTAACAGCAGCATGTGGCACATGACAGCAGGTGGCTGAGCAGCCCTGATGTGACACTGAGCCTCTGCCCCCCGCCCCGGGTCCCCACAGGCACCGTGAGGGAGGGGCTCGTGAAGTCCCTCCGGTCATTTCCAGCTTCTCGAGCCTCCCGCTCTTACCGCGACTGAGCTGCAGCCTTCACACGTTACCCAGTCCGCAGGGATAGTCAAGGGAAAGAAATCACCACCCCAAATTCTGCTCGTGGCGGAACAAACTTTAAACCAGTGCTAAGCCGCAGTTGACTGTGGAGCCTGTGTGAATTCCCAGCTGAGTAAGACAGATTTCAAAAGCAAATGATTTCAGAGGTTTGCGATCTCACGGCTCCAAAATCCCGGGCTTCAAAAACCTGACCTGCCTCAAGCAGGAACGTGTGCCCGGCAAACGCTTGGGGCAGGTGCCCTCGCTGGGCTCCTTGCTGTCCCGTTGGCCCCTTTGCACCCTCGTGGACCGAGGAAACTCGGGCTGGTGGAGCCCAAGTGGGGGGACCTGGCAGTAAGAGCCCACTTCACAAGCCGGAGCCTGCCTGGCAGGGGAAGAAGGTTCGAGCCAGGGCCCGTGGCAATTCAGCTCACTGCCAGCTGGGTGGCCTCCGGCGAGTGCCTGACCACTCTGGGTCTCCCTCTCCTTACCCGCGAGTAGGGGACTCCAACCCTCCGAGGCTCGGGAGACTTCGATTCCGAGCCTCTAAGGACACACCCGTCAGTGTGGCCTGCGGACCCGCAGCAGAAATGCACAGTTCCGGGCCCCACCCCAGACCCGCCGACTTGGAATCTGCGTTTAAACACCATCGACGCCCAGCTGACTCAGGGGCACACACACTGCCTCTTTTGTGGCCACCAGAAAGTTTGGCAAAATGGAAACGACACCACCTCTCGAAGCAGATGCGTCTTTGTGGGGCCCCCCCTCACGAGACCCCCTCCCCGGGAGCCGCCACCCCCCCTCTGCTCCTCCAGCATCCCCCATGCTGAGCCCAGAGCCCTTACCTGTAAAGCCGCTGGCCTGGCTCAGGCCCACCGTGCTGACCAGAGCCAGCAGGGCCAGCCCGAGGGTCCCGAGCATGGTCGTCGGAGGCAGTGCGGCTCTAGGCCTCTCCTGGGCGGCTACACAAAGGGGTCTGGGCCACTGGGGCCTGGAGAAAGGGCCCTTCTGTTCCTGCTGGCGGTGGCGATGGCTTCAGAGAGCGTGCTCCGGGGGAACGGTCCCTTATGCCTGCTTGTTAACACCCGCCACCAGCGCGGCCGTGTCCCTCGGGGGGCCCGCGTGGCACAGCCCATTCTCGCAGCAGACAGATTGCATCTTTCGGGAAAGGTGAGTACCCAACCGCCAGGCGGCATCGCTAGGTCCCATCTCGTTGTTACGCAGAAAACACATTTCAGACCCAGATCTGACTCCCTCCATCAAGCACAAGGTATTCTCTTACCGTATCGTCGCAAACTGGCAGGAGAAAACAGCACCAAATCAAAGTGGTACATCAGATTCAGCAAAGCGTCCTTCACACCGCTGGACAATACGGATCAAAGCCATAAAAATGTTCATAGGCCGGAACCCAGAGACCTCTTCCCGGGCAGTGATCTGAGGGCCGCGAAGCGGCAGTCTCAGAGACGTCCGTTCCCGGTCAGCATCTAAAAGGGAAAAGCGTCAAAGTGGGCCACCACGGGAGAGCAGGAACGTAACTCATCACCGAGCACCCAGACGCACCAACATGGACACCGGCGGGCTCGCCACAAAGATGGCGGTACAGCCGCTCACGGCGTAAAGTCGGAACAGTCCCCACAAAGCCATCTCCACGAGGACACAATTCTGTTCGCTCCCGTGAACAGGGGCGCGAGGCAGACAGAGCCAGAGGAGTGAAAAACGGAGCGGGTGATGGGGCTTCAGCCGACGTAGGTTTTATCTCGGTGGCCGCCACGCCCGGTGTGTGCGTTTGGCATGTAAGTTTCACACGAGGTACTTTCTCGTGGGTGAAGCCATCCTCGTCGCCCGTCAGGCTGTCTTTCGCTGCTTGGTTGGCACCGAAGCTGGAGCCCGTTAGCGCCAGGTCAAGACCTCACTAGTTCCGCTGGGAAGACTCTCAGGGAAGGTAACCAAGATCCGTCTTGGCCGGAGGGTTCAGAGGTGTTATTCCCCTGGCGCTCTCACCACAACCCAGGCCTTCCAGAAAGGGACCTTCCAGCCTAACTCCCACAGCACCGTTGCTACACCTCCTATCCTCAGTAGGTTAACCGCTAGGATGACGGACGGCCGCGTTTGCGCGGTTAGTGATTACAGGACAGATTCCAGGACAACAACAACAACGAGGAGGTGGAAACAATCGGGCAGCGGAGGGGCTCAGCGCGAGCGTCTTGGAAGGCAGTGCCCTCTGCAGAAAGCCGGTAGTCGGGATTGACTCAGAAACCGCTGGGATTAAAAAAAAAAAAAAAAAAAAGTTTCAATACGAAAAGAGTACATCTTGGAGCTATAACGCAATAGTCGAGAAAAGACGGGATTTAATCAGCACCAGCGATAAATGAAAAAGCCTGAACGTTTAAACATGTGAGATGAATCTGTTTTGCGATATTCGTCTATTTCTGGGAGCCGTGACCGCTGTCACGGACGAGAGCGTCTATAAAATAGGAAGGTGCGGTCACACCTTTACATTCTAAAACTGGAAAGTGGTCCTGTGTGCTATTTTCTCGCACGTTCAGAACTGCTACTCTATGGGGTGGATCCCTTGCTCCCATTGCACAGATACGGAAACTGAGGGTCAGAGAGGCCACACAGCCAGCGACTGGAAGATTCAGTCCTGAAGCCCGAGTTCTTCGCACATCACTCCCTGTCTGGCCAAGGTTCCAACCGGGAGAACGCCCAGCCGGAGGCCCCAAGAGAGCCGAGCGAGGTCAAGACATCTCTCCGGCTGAGCACTTCGTGCTGATTTGGAATTGTCCACGAAGCGTTGTCACAACGTGCTTTCCCTTGGTATCAAAACTCACGTGATTCTAAGAAACTCTCAAAAGTGACCGTCTGTTTCGAGCTGGGTCCTCCCTCACCCTCCTTTTGTTACAAGCACAAACAGAAAACCATGTGCGGCCTTTTCACTCCAACCGCAGTGAGGTATTTCCTTCCAGCTACTATTTACGCATGTTTTTCTGCATGACGGCCGCAGGGTTTTTCCACGTTCTTCTTTTCCATGTAAACGCTCTGAGGACAAAATAACCACGCACCGCAACGTGGCGGGGAGAGGGGAGTCTCTCCAGGACGCCACGCCCATGACTTCAAGAAGGGTCTGGTCACGTGTCCATCGGGCAAAGAGCCCCCGCCCCCAGGCCCCTGCGAGGAAACCCCGGCATCTTGCCCAACACGGGGCCCAAGAACTAGGGATCTCAGGGGGATTGCTAGTGCACTGTGACGCTCGTTCACACGCACACGCGCACACGCGCACGCATCCATGCGTGTAGACAGGCACGTTGACACTCACGTGAGCTCACGCGCGCGCACACCCAGGCACACTCGCTCGCACTCGCGCGTGCACGTACAGTGCAGGTGCTTGCACGCTCACCCTGTTGCCTGTGCGCACGCACACACTCCCAGGTGCTTGCACACCCACACTCTAACGTGAGCGGGTGCAGACGTGCCCCCTGCCTGCACGCTTTCGCGCTTGTGTGTGCATGCACACGTGCCGACACACACGCCTGCTCGCTCATACACAGGCACACACACCCACGGGATGCCGATGTGCTTCCTGTCCCTGGAACGTGTCTCCAAGGACGTGAGCGGCGCCCAAGCTGGCCCCCCCCCCCCCCCCCCCCCGCCTGCCCTCTCCAGCTGCAGGAAGAGGGTGAACGGACCTCACCGGCACCTTCTCATCTCAGGCTCTGAGGTCCCTCGTCCTGTGAACGACAGACCCCACCACAAAATCACCACTGTCGTTACCCTGCGGGCCAAAACGTATGTGCCCCCAGCGCTGTCCTAGGACGCGGCAATCTCGTCCCAAGGGATGGTGTGAGCGGCCCCGGGGAGAGGGGCTCGCCACAGCGGTCTAGGGCAGGGGTGACACGAGGGGTGACATTGCTCACAGCCCCCTTTCCGGAATCCTGCTCAACACGCAGCCTTGACAACGACCATCTATCTGGTGGAACGTGCCTCCCTGCCTCACCCGGCCTCGGGCTGGGGGGACGATAGTGCGGGGGGACACACAGGTGGCAGGGTGTCCTGCAGGCGTGGGGGCTTGCCGTGGGACCTCCCCCCGGGGTCCCGGCTGCAGGGTCAGGTCCCTGTGGGAACTGGGGGCTCTGGGCAGGGGCGGCGTGGGGTCTGCTCTGTTCCCTGCCAATTGGCTGGGACCGCGCTGGGGGTGGGGGGAGGCGCCTTCGGCTCTAAGGGGAGCTGGGCGGGGCTACCTCCAGGGTCAAGGGCTGGAGAGGAGCCCAGTGAGGCTGAGGCTGTAAGAAGGTCGGGTTCAGAGGTTCGGATCCAACCCAGGCTGTGTTACCCAGAATGGTGTTTCCTGGGGGCGTGGTGTCCCCAGGAGGGGCCTTTTGAAAACGCAGATAACTTCTTGGCGGGGGGGGGCTCAGGTGAGAGCTTGAGGACCCCAACGACATCCTTGCAAACACCCGAGGACCCTCTGGCGGGGGCGGCTCGGCCAGAAAATCGCTCTGGACAGGGCAGGGAAGCTGGCCTCCCTGGGACCCACCCCTCTGGAGAACCAACAACAAAATGACACCACCCACCGCGTGACAGCCCCCAAAGCCTTCTGAAGAGTTCTCAGGGCCTCCCTTGTTTTCGCTGTGGCCGTGTTCTTCCTCGTCCCACGGGCATCTACACGCAAACACACACGCATTTTTTATCCTTGCCTTACGTTTTCCTTTTGTGTTTAGCGTTGCAGATCCCGTAGATGCTGCTGCTCAGAACCCCAGTCCTGTTGATCAGGATGCACACTTTCTGTCCAAGCCTGAATGAAGCCATGCTCTCCTTACGGCGGGAAGATCCCCGTGGCCCAGGGAATAAGGCTGCCCCATGGAGCTCAGGTGCCACGGAGACACACAGGGGAGGTAGGTGAGGGCGCTGCTTCTGCAGAGGGCATCCCAGCAGAGCGACCCCCTCCGTGAGAAGTGCCAGCCTTCACTGCCCTTGTGACGACCCTCCAGAGTGCTCTTGGGGGTTTGGGGTCAGTGCTGGGGGAGTGGGATCCGGAAACTGTGGCTTTGGCCACGATTGACCTCACTGCGGTGCCCAGCTTGATTGTGAGGCTGTGGCTGGTCACTGCCCTGGGCTGTGCTCTAAAGATGTTCCATGAGGAAGGGTCTGAAAGAAGGAAGACGAGTGCAGAATAAGAACGAGCTGCCCAGAAACTCGGGGATGCCGGATAGAGGGCGGGCGGCCCGGGGAGCAGGTGTCCTGTGGCCTGTGGTCCACACTGCGGCCCACCAGCCTGCTTCTGGAAAGATTTCGGCTTTAATTACGGCTCTGAGAGGCCTTGTGTGCACGCCCCTCCTACTTGGGGCAAAGCCACCCCTGGGGGCGGAGGGGAGGATTCTCAGAAGCAGAGGGCCCCCACCAGGGGGCGGGTCAAGTCTGTGGCTTTCACCCCTGCCCGCCCTAAGGACAGTGTCACCCAGGTGCCCGGCCTGCCTGGGACCGAGGCATCTCTCAGGATGTGGGACTTTCGCTACGAACACCGCGGAGTCCCCGTGAAAACCAGATGAGTGTGTCGACTGCTGTGAAGCTCTTTAAGAAATTCCAGCCCCCACCTCCCAACCCAGGAAAGGGGCCCAGCATCTCTGGGGGAGGGAGAGGACCCCTTTCTTTAAGGCATCTGGGGGAATTTCAAGGGGCAGCAAGGTGGACAGCCGGTGACCCAGTCCAGACCCTGGACGGTTTGCCAATAAGGAAATAAAAGTGGGGTGCCCTCGGTGAGGGGGCATAAAAAGATATGTCCACGTTCTAACCCCCGGTGCCTGTGAATGTAAACCTACTTGGAGGCGGAGTCTTTGCAGACGCGATTAACAGAAGGGTCCTGGGATGAGGTCCTCCTGGATCCAGGGTGGGTCCTAAATCTGATGACCGGGTGTCCTCATAAGAGCAGGGGGGCCAACGGGAGACGCACAGAGGGGGAGGCTGTGGACGGACAGAGGCAGAGGTCGAAGGGAGGGGTCTGCAAGCCAAGGCTGGTGGCAGCGCTTGGAGACTGGACGAAGCGAGGAAGGACCCTCCCTCTGAGCCTCCAGGAGAAACCGCCCCTGCCCACGTCTTTCATCACGCCCCCCTCCCCCACTGCCCCGCCCCCATGGGCCCCCCAGTTCCGGCAGAGATTTTGGGGGCGAACGGGAAGAGACGGCATGCGTGGGATCCGTGGGTGGGTAATCACATCATCGCTGCAGGAAGTGTGTCCGTCAGTCTAAAATAACATGGCCAGGTTTCCACCCCTTCCAGGCTCAGGGGTTTCTGCCCTTTGCAGGGCTGCAGGGAAACCTTCGGGAAACATCTCCAAAGGTGATCCATGCTAGGTGTTTCCCGGTGTGGTTGACTGCCCAGCTCGCATTCCTTCCCTGCCGACCACAGCAGGAAAAATCCCTCCCTTTGATCTACTGGGTCTGTAACGCCTTCACCCCACCAGAAAGGCGCCTTTCCCCTCCTCTGGCAGGAATCTGTTATCTCAGCCACATCTGGGCGGCTCCCCACGGGGTCACGGGCCACTGGGCCTGCCCCACAAGGCTTCTCTGCAAACCCCGCCACTTTCACTTACAAAATCTCTCCCAACATCTCGTTCTTGTACCATCTACTGTGAGTGGTTTCAGAGAGTGCTGTTTTTGTCCCGAGGCCTTCATCCTGCCTGGAGGGCCCTGGGTTCAGCACAGCTTGGGAGCAGGGCCTGGGGGGAAAGTGCCGGAAGGGCCAGCATCGGGGCATTCAGGCCCCAGCCTGGTCCCAGCCCACTGGGTCCATCTCACTCCCCGGTCCCCGTGAGCAGCTCGGGGCCTGGTTCCCCAGCAGCCCCAGGGGACACCGGAAGCTGCTGGGGACACGTGTGGGGCCGGGGCGAGGTCACTGTTCCTTACGTGGGCAGACGCATGCCTTCTCTCTCGGACACGTCCAGCCCTGCCGGCTTCAGCTTCTGACACTGCTCAGCCAGAGGCCGGAAACAGGAAGTGAGAATGGCGGGGGGGGGGGGGGGGTGCTGTCGATACAGAGAGTTCGCGGTTGAGAACAATCAAAGCTACAAGAGAGGAGAGGACACGAGAGGCAAATCGGCAGCACGCATCACTGGATGTCCTGGATGGTGGGTCTTTTCACCGACAACCTGTTTGCAGAGTCAGCTCCTCACCTGTTCGCGCATTCACGCCCCAGCCGTCCCCACGCCCTTCTGGGACACCCCGGGAGCTCAGGACCCAGACCCAGAAAGCCTCCCAGTCTGTTGTGGGTTACGCCACGTCCCCCAGGAAGCAATGGTCAAGCCTACCCGGGTAGCTGTGAAATGGGGCCTTTGCAGATGCAACTGAGCTAAGACGAGGTTATGCTGGCTTAGGGTGGACCTAAGTCCAACTGGACTGTGTCCTTGTAGAGGGAAAGGCCGTGTGACAACAGAGGCGGGGATGGCAGTGAGAAGAGCCTAGCCCCACAGAAGCGATCGCGGCCCTGCGACACCTGGGTTCGGGGCTTCCGGCCTCCAGGCTGGGAAAGAACACATTTGCCCTGGTTTGTGGTGCTTTCCTGGCGGGAGTGATCCAGCAGAAAGTGTGATGCCCAAGGTGGACATTGAACAGGTTCCCAAGCAGTCATTTGCCACGGTAGGTATGTCGCCACGGATGAACGCCGAGACCTGCGGGGAGCGGACACGGCCCGCGAAGGCTGTGGGCCAGGACCTCGATTCCTGTAAGGAACCTGTCGGGGGGGGGGGGATGGTCCCTGAGGCTCAGAGGGGGCGGGGCCTCCCGGAGTCCCCGTCCTTCCAGCCGTCACCCGGGGTAGCGTGGCATCGGAGGCCCACGCCTCTCCTGGAGTAGGCATCACCCCCTGCACCTGTGCGCAAGGTGCTGACCCCTCAGGGGCATGAGACGGGGCCTCCGTGTCCCTCAGGGCCGGGTCAGAAGAGATAGTCTTTAATTTCAGGAGGTATTTGGGTCAGATAACGAGGCCTGTTAAGCCCTGGAATGCCTTATCTGGAGCGCTGTCGTGAAAAAAAGGCCGGCTCTGGTTGAACCCGCCAGAGGAGGTGGGGCTCCCACCACCCCCACCCCTGCGCCCCACCAGGGCCACAATCCCGCGCACCTCCAGCCTCTGCGTCTGAGGTCATGGCTCAGCAGCGGGCGGCTTTAGCCCCGGGCAGCGGGGTACATGGCAAGGGGGGCCCAGCTCCCGATCCAGATCCGACCCTAACCCTGCACTCACGTGCTGGCAGCTTTGGGAGGCCCTTGGGCTGCGTCCTCGTCTGCAAACAGACAGCAGGCCACCCCTCATCGCTGCGTCACCGAGGCCGGCGTCCCCCCTCCCTCCTTAAGAAGGCTAAGTACGCGAGTGACCGTGAGGTGACCTTGGACATGGAAAGGGCTGTACAATGTCAGCTCCAGTCACTGTCTGTGGGGGGGGGGGGGACCCACGGGCCAAATGGACCCCTTCCCCCAGGTCACCTGGGGACAGACCGGCAGGCAGCAAGGGCCTAGCCGTGCTGGACCCAGAGGGGAGCTGGCCAGTCCCCACGAGGGGTACAGGCAGGGAACGCTCATCCCGGGCAGGGCCAGGGGGCCGGGCAGCAGCTGGTCAGGGTGGAGGCAACCGGTGACAGTGCGGCCGCCAGGACAGGGTGAGTCGTGAGCGCCCGGACGACACAGACAGGGAACCAGGGCCGGGGCTCAGGTGGCCGGCCTCAGGGAGGTCCGCCTGGAGTGGCAGGGCTGGCCCTGGGCCCAGACACTGCTGCCCCTAGAAGGGAAACGGCCAGGGCTGTCGTGGGGTGGGGGTGGGGGAGCCCCGAGCAGATCGTCACAACCTGAACAGTAACAGGCATAGAGCCGAGCGCCAGGCCCCGGGTCTGGGGTCCAAGCCGGCCTGAGGTGGGAGGCCAAGGTCAGGATTCACAATGGGGCCGGGCCTGGGGGGCTAACGCTTGTGAGGACAGCGAGGACAGCGGGGCCATCGGGTCAGGGGTGGGCCAACGAGGAGACAAATAAAATACTGGTCCAACTGGCCCCAGCTCAAATACTGAGTTTGTCTGCGCTTTCCTGCCCCCATCCCGGCCCCATCCCTCCTCCCCCAGGGTTGTTGGCCCCTTTATACTTTATATGGGGGGGGGGTTCTTTTTTTTTTTAACTTTTTAATAAATATTTATTTTTGAGAAAGAGAGACAGAGTGTGAGTGGGGAGGGGCAGAGCGAGAGGGAGACACAGAATCCAAAGCTGGCTCCAGGCTCTGAGCTGTCAGCACAGAGCCCAACGCGGAGCTCGAACCCCTGAAACCGCGAGATCATGACCTGAGCCGAAGTCGGATGCTTAACCGACAGAGCCACCCAGGCGCCCCGCGTGAGTATTCTTTAAAGATATCTACCCTGATAGACGGTGGGGACCACCATGGGAGGGATCGTGGCCAGGACTGCCTCTTCCTGGTACCCAGACCCTTGTCTAGCATACAGTAGGTACTCAATAAACGCTTGTCGGCTGAATGGCCTTGGGTCAGCCGTCAGGCACATTAGGGGGGGTCACCAAAAGGGAGGTGGCCTTCCCTACCCTATGTTCCAGGAGCAACTTACGCTAGATACACAGACAGCCTATGCTTCCCAGGACAAACACAACCGCTCTGGCATGCGGGCCATCAGGAAAATGCTTTGCTCTGGTGGTTAGGGCTCAGGCCCCTTCGCCCTCGCCTCATCCTGGGAGATCACAGAGTGGAAAGTTCCTTTCTCGGCAGTTTTCCGCACCTGCTTCCTGGCGAGGGAATCCAAGAGTAAGGGGAAGTCACTCCCAGGTGAGAGAGACTGATGCTCAGAGGTGCACCGGTCTTAGAAATCTACTGAAATCTAATATTGTTAGGTATCTCAGGTTCTTCCAGGGGCGGCCGCTCCCTCCATGCTACCTTGCGTGTCTTTCTACCACTGTACGATCACTGACCGAGGACAGACGGAGTGCCGCACCCCAGGACAGGGTGAAGTCTGCACCCCAGACTTCATCATCCTGGCCGCTCTGGTTTTCCAAGCGAGCGGACGGGCCATCCTGGGGAGAACCTGACTCAGGGCCGGCCCCGCAAGGCGGTTCTTTCTGGCAAGCAAGACTATCCGCTGGAAAGCTGCGGGCGGGCATTTAAACCAACAGCAACAACATCATAACAGTGTGGAACCTTCCACTGGAGACTCAGGCCCGAGGCAGGGGGATGCCTTCCAATGGGCAGGAGAGTAAGGTGGCCACAGTCACCCTGAAGGTTTGGTGACGGGTTCTTAAAACCGGGTACTTCCTTCCTGATGACCAAGCCCTCTTCTATTTTCCGAAGGCTACGGGGTTTTTGGAAGCGGGGTTGGGAGAAACGGTCTCTCGGCAAACCTCAAACATGCACGAAGCAAGTCCACTGGCGCTCCGTGACTTTGCTGAGGCTTTTCGGGGGGGAGGGAGGGCCTGGGGTTGCAAGCCCAGCATTGGCAGAGCAAATAACTGAGTGTTTACCAAGCAGCGTTCCGTGGTTTGGGGCTTGTATAAATAAAAGATAGACCGATGAGAAAGTCCAAACGGAAAGACCGGCTTGGAATGCCTCCCTTGGCCGGGGTGGGGGCGGGCCGTGGCCGACATTTTTCCAGCCCAGAAGGAAAAAGATAGCACTGTGTTTCCAGCACCTCTGAGGCATGAGTCGCGGAGAAACGCTACACACAGCGTGGGCCTCGTGTAAGCGTCTCGGCAGAGGGTTTGCACAGGTCGGGGCTGCCCTGACAAGGAAGGGATAACCCAGGATAGCAGATGCAGAGGGTTGACTAGTATCCCCCCGCCCCCACCAAATTCAGGTCCGCTCAGAAGCGCAGAATGTGACTTTCTGGAAAGAGGGTCTTTGCAGATGTGATTAAGGTTAAGGCTCCAGAATGAGACCCTCGTGGATCAGGACGAGCCCTGAATCCAATGCCACAGCCCCCCCGACACACAGAGATTGAACAGATGTGTCTACGAGCCAAAGACCACCAGTGCCAGCCCCCGACACCAGCAGCAGGAAGGGGCAGGGGCAGGAGACACACACACACACACACACACACACACACCCCAGGACCTCAGAGAGAGACAGCCCTGCCCGATCCTGGGTTTCAGACTTCTGGCCTCTGGAACCACGAGACCATACATTTCTGTTGTTTCAGGCCGACAGATCTTATGGTGATTTCCTGCAGCAGCCACAGGACGCTGCGACAAATGGAAAGGAAAGGATCGCGCGGGGCTCAGGCGGGATCCTTGCCCGGGTCTGCATACGCTGGGTCTGGAGACGTCTTCGCGTAGACACTTGGTTAAGTGCACGCCTGCGGGCCAACCACAACACTGGGAATCCGTCTCCTGCCGAGATCTGTTGGTTCCGGAAAGATCGTGCCTCCGGGTGTGAGAAACAACCAGTACAGATCGTTTCGGTGATTTGCCCCCAAGGTTTCCGAACTGAGAAGGATGCACGCTGACCATGGGGCAGAGGCTGGGGCAAGGTGGCGCCTGTCCCTCTGGCCTCGCGCTGCACGCCTCGGTCAGAGAAGGGCGGTGCGGCCTGGGGGGCAGGGCCATCCCAGGCGAGGCCCCGCCATGCCACAGCGACACCACCACACGGGGCCTGCCGGTCCACCCGGCAACCGAGGGATTTGGCCACAGCCTCCCGCCCTTCCTTCCAGAGCTGAGACCCAGAGATGCACAATAATTTGAAATCCTCCTTCTCTCAGTGTTTATAGAGTAGCAATAAAATGGCCTTTGGATCCTTCGATTGATCCTCTTGGAAATGCCGTCTCTTGCACGGATGGAGGGGAAGAAGGAAGGGAAGGAGGGAGGAAGGGCCTCAGTGGGCCCAGCTCTGGCCTGGAGGCTGCAGACCTGTCATAGCCTCATGTGGAGCTTGGCGGAGAAGGTCGGCGGGCGGAACCGGAAGGAGACCTCCCACCACCTGCCCCTCCCCGCCCCCCCCCCCCCCCCCCCCGCGGAACCCTAGAGACAAGGGAGAGGCGAGGAGGGGCAAGGCCTTTGCAGGGCTGCATCTGGCCTCTCGACCCTCGGTTCCCCACACACAGAAATTCCCGAGTGACGGGAGCGCACCTGGGGGGCTCAGTCGGTTAAGCATGTGACTTCAGCTCAGGTCATGATCTCGTGGTTCATGGGTTCGAGCCCCCCATGGAGCTCTCTGTTGTCAGCACTGAGCCTGCTTTGGATCCTCTGTCCTCTTCTCTCTGCCTCTCTCTCTCTCTCAAAAATAAATAAACATGAAGGAAGGAAGGAAGGAAGGAAGGAAGGAAGGAAGGAAGGAAGGAAGGAAGGAAGGAAGGAAGTCCGAGTGATGGGACTTCCTGTCCGGTGGTATTCTGGGTGGTTTCACCTGTGCCTGTGGGCCACCCAGGGTGGTGCCGGGATGCCCAGGCAGGGCTGTGAGGCAGGAACTAGGGTTTCACTCGACCTTTCTTGGGGGTCCTCTCCCCTGATCCCAAACTCCCCAGCGTGCTCCTGCCTGCCCGGACGCACAACCCCCACTGCCCCTCACCACTCGCTCCCCCACCCCCACCCCCGACACCAGCAGCCCTGGCCACCTTCTGCTGCCTGCCACACGGTCCCCCCTCCACCCTGGATGCCCACTGCACTCTGGCTGGCACCAGCTAGAGTTCGGATCCTCCCTGCGGACCCACCACTCATTAGCTGACAGCGATACAAACGGGTAAAAGCCGGTGGGATGTGGACGTGCTCGGGAGGGGTGGGCAGGGCAGGCCTGGAGCCCGCGTTTGGGAAGGGCTCCCCCAGGGAGGACGGAAGCAGGCGTGGTGGCTGATGCCAGGAGTCTGAAAGTCTGTCACGGGGAAGAAGCACAGATTTATGTGAGAGAAAGTCAAAAATTAGAACTAGGGATGCCAGCTAGAGGTTTTCCCCACGTCCTACCACGCTGGCCTCCGAGGTGGTGACCTCTGGGATGGCGACCTCCGAGGCGGCCTCCGAAACAGCCTGGCTCCGGTCCCCTCACCAGCCGGGTCACCTCAGCTGACTTCTTCCACACGCTGAGCTTCGCCTTCTTGTCCTTCTTGTCTTGCGGGAATGTTTGTTTTCATTACCACTCTCAAAGCACACTTAGGAAGGTGGGACCACCTGTAAGGCCGCCCGTCGAAAAATCGAGTGGGTGACCCAAGCCAGGCTTACTTAATTTGCTAGTGTCTCCTGGTTACCTACAAAGCACCTGGGGCATTTTACTGGGAGGTAAAAAGTGTAATAAGCATTTTAAAAGGGTTTCTTTTTCAATTTTTTTAATGTTTATTTATTTTTGAGAGAGAGAGAGAGAGACAGAGCGCGAGCGGGGGAGGGGCAGAGAGAGAGAGGGAGACACAGAATCCGAAGCTGGCTCCAGGCTCCGAGCCGTCAGCACAGAGCCCGATGCGGGGCTCGAACTCACAGACCGTGAGATGATGACCTGAGCCGAAGTCGGATGTTCAACCGACGGAGTCACCCGGGCGCCCCTAAAAAAAATTTTTTTTTTCTCAGATAAAAGGCAGGCTAAAAACACGTCTCCATCTTGCGCGTGATCCTGAGCCGGAGGACCACAACACGGGAGCTCTTAGCCTGAGGTCAAGCAGGAGGCTCTGGTCTAAATCCCGCCCTGGCTCAGGGCCCAGAGTGTAGCCGGGCCATCATCGGCTCACGGGCACTGGTCTGCAGAGATGAAGCCCCACAAAGGGCTCTGAGGTTGGGGTGACCAGAATCACTCTGGACAAAGAATTACTATTCAGTTGTGGGTAGACAGGCTGACCCAGTCGAAACCTGACTTTAATTTAGCTGGGAGGCTTTCCTCCCTTCACAGCTAGGGCAAATTTTATAATTAAACTCACAGTCAAAGAGCATGGCCAGAACTCTGCCTTTTACCACACGAGCAGAGTCTGAAACCAGATTCAGGAGCAGAGAACCGGGCGCTATGGAATACCAGACTCCGGGCAGGCTGCGGTCAGGGGTGGCAGCGCTTGGTCACTGCAGACCTGGAAACAGCCCCTCGCAGCCCTGCTCCCAGCCAGCCATGTGCCGTTGGCCCAGGTCAGGTGGTTTGGGGTTTGGTTTGCTGACTGAGGGAAAGGAGCCGGGGACTCCAAGTCTGTAGATGTTCATGCCAGCGGCTGGTTCTAGTTTTATGCTCCACCGAAGAAAGTTAAAAGAATGCCCCCTCTATATCATTGCGGTCATGACAAGTGAATGCCACGTTCCTGGAAAGGATCCTGGACTGGAAAACACGGTAACCATAAAGGGCATTCTTTTATAAACTACAAGAAAGTTCTGCTCACTTGCAGGACTGTATTTTTACATTTATTTTTACTGTATTTTATTTTTACAGTGGCTACATCTTCCCCCCAAAAGCGTCCTTCTGTTCCCCAAAGGAAGTAATCTCTGGACAAGTAATTACTTCCAAGCTTTTCAAACCTTCCAGATCTTTTCAATGGGGGAGACACATGCAAAGAGCCTCCCGTATTTGTCCCGAGAAGGATACTCCCGAGGGCAGTGACCAGGGACCAAACATCCAGCTGCACTGATGCACGGGGGGAAGGGCCACAGAGAACCTGGCCCCTTCATGTCCTCCTGGTCATGTGACGACCCACCACCATTTTTATTTGAGCAAGTTCATCGATGGTTGAAGTGGTAACTCAACTGTGTCAGGGAGTCATGCTAAATATTAACCACATTTAGCTTTAAAAAGGGGCGTTAAATTTGAATATGGACAGAGGATTAGAGACTAGGTTGCAGTAAAGTCTCCCAGTTTTCATGAATATACGATGGTGATGTAAGGGAATAAAAACAGATACTAGACAGACATATTACATATATATGTGAAGATGTATATAGAGACAGAAACATACATATACATATACACACATATACAGTGATATACAGAGACAGAGACATATGTACATATACATACATATAGAGAGATATACAGAGACATATATAACATAAACATATAGAGAGAGATACACAGAGATAGAGACATATATATATATATATATACATATACATACATAGAGATATACAGAGACAGAGACATATGTACATATACGTACATATAGAGAGATATGCAGACAGAGACATATATAACATATATATAGAGATACACAGAGATAGAGACACATATATATACATATAGAGAGAGATATACAGATATATATATATATATATATATATATATATACAGACACATACATATAGAGAGATATACAGAGACAGAGACATAAATATACATATATAGAGACATATAGAGACATACATATACATATATACACATAGAGATATACAGAGACATATATACATATGTATATATGTATATACATATACACACAAAGAGATATACAGAGACAGAGATATACATATACACACATATATGGAGATATACAGAGACAGAGACATATATATACATATACATATATAGAGAGATATACAGAGACAGAGACATATGTATACATATACACACAGAGAGAGAGATATACAGAGACGGGGACAGATATATACATATACATACATATATAGAGATATACAGAGACATACACATATGTGTGTGTATATATGTATATATATATATATATATATATATATACATATATACACACATAGAGATATACAGAGACAGAGACAGATATATACATATATAGAGACAGAGTGTCTTGGTCCATTCAGGCTGACATAACAGAGTACCACAGACTGGCTTCAAACAATAGAAATGTAGGGGTCCCTGGGTGGCTCAGTCCGTTGAGCGTCCAACTCCAGATTTTGGCTCAGATCACGATCTCATGGTCATGGGCTCGGGCCCCACTTCGGGCTCTGAACTGACAGCCCGGAGCCTGCTTGGGATTCTCTCTCTTCCTCTCCAAATAAATAAACATTAAAAAAAAAAATACAAATGTATCTCCCACTGTTTTGGAGGCTGGGAGACCAGATTAAGGTGCTGGCAGGTTGGCCGTCTGGTGAGAACCTGCTTCCTGGTCCACAGGCAGCAGGGACACCCTCTTACTGTGTCCCCACAGGGGGCGACAGAGCTCTGTGAGATCCCTTTCATTTGGGCACTAATCCCACTCAGGGGGGCTTCACCCTTCTGACCTACTCACCTCCCAACAGCCCCACCTCCAGACGCCATCACACGGGACATCAGGTTTCAACATAGGAGTCTGGGGAGGACAGAAACATTCAGACCATAGCACAGAGGTCATATTATGCATGTGGAAAGATAAACACATATATTATTCTCTCTCTTTCTCTCTCTCTCTCTCTCTCTCTCTCTCTATATATATATATATATATATATATATATATGGATATATGCATAGAGATTATACTGTATATGTATAATATAGAGAGAAATATATAGAGACAGATTATATAACATCTAAGAAAAGACATACTGGATACGCATAGATATACTGTATATAGTATATAGATTACACTATATATATATGAACAGACATGTAAAGAGCCAAAGGTTATTCCATATCTCTAAGATACATACAAAGATGAAACATATATGAAAAAATATACGTAGAGATTATGTATAGAGAGATTATGCCAGAGAGAAAAGATGTCAAGCAAATAGGACAAAGTTCTAACAACTGTTGACTCACTCTAAGGGTGCGGGAATTTCTCTGTGCCATTCTGTGCACTTTTCCCGAAGGCTGGAATTAGACCCCACAATACAAGCTTTCTCCATCCTCACGATGGTGCCCCAGTTTATGAAGGCCCCAGGGGAGGCTACAGGTGCCCCGGGCCATCCCAGCAGCAGCTCCGACCACATATCTGGACTCGCACACCCAGGAGGGGCCAGCCGCCTGGTTCGAAGCCCAGTACCGTCCAACCCCCCAAAGCTGGGGTACGTTCCCTGGGCTCCACAGCCGATAGCCCCCAGCGTCTGCACCAAGCCCCCTACCACGATTGCTCACCCAGAGACCCAGACACTGAGCCCAATCGCCACACGCCTTCTCTCCACCAGGTGTCCTACGATCACCCTGCTTGGGAGCAGAACTCCGGCATGAGGAGAACCAGTCACAGAGTCCCCCTCTAACGACGGGCACCCGCTCGCCGCCCAGCTGGTCCGAGCTTCACACGCTGATCGGGTCTGCTCGTGTCATATTCCTGCTCCGGCTTCCCTGCATCTGTTCAAGACGCCTTGGCTGAGAATCTGCCGTGGGCCGCCAGCCCCTGGGTACAGTGGTGACAGATTGGGACCCCCTGGGGGTCCCCAAGGAAGCAAGGTCTTCTCGGCCTGGTCCTCCCCACGCAGCTCCCCAAGCACCCCTCTCCTCCCCTTCCTGGGTGGAACCTGCTGTTCTCCACCTTCTGTGCACAGAGCTCCTCACTCTGCCTTCTGAGTCTCAGTTTCCCCTCTGTGGCTTCCTGCCTCCGGATGTCACAGTCCCCTATCCTGCCTTCCTAGCTGACGGGTCAGTCGATCTTTCCTTCCCTCCTTCCAAATAGGACCCTGCCCTCCATCCGGGGTTCTACTGAGATAGGGAAACTGAGGACTCCATAACAATCTTTCCTCCTTCTATCCTTCTGGGACCTGCAGCCCCATTTCACACATGCCTCAGAAGGCAAATCATGTACATCCTCCTCGTGAGGGATGAGGAGTTAATGACTCCTTTAGAGTCTTCTAACGCAAGAGACATGTAAGGAAGGGCGGGCGAGGAGGACTGGATGAAGCCATCATACGCCCGTTCCAGACCACGGGCGTTAGACATCTCTATGCCAAGACCCCTGGCCCCGAGGAATAGGTGACTTATGAAGGACACCTGGACTCCTGTCCCTGTTCTAACCAGTCCCTGGATGCCTAAGAGGACACACACCAGGCCACATCCTCAGTAAAAACCCCAGACCCCAAACAAAGCAGAGACTCTCTCTCCTCTTCCTTTCTGGAGTCTGCTCTCATTCCCTCCCAGGTCGTATTTGATTTCTGTCCTACACATAGCGAAGGACCCTCTTGGCTGGTCCTACGGGGTCCCCTCTGGGTCCTCAGACCTGGCCTGCCTACGTCGCCACGATCATCTGGGCCAGGACGGTTATGTCTATATGCTGACCTGTCAGAGCACAGAGAAGTGTCTCCCAGCACGAGGAAACGGTATCAGGAGCCAGTTCTAGAAGTCTCCTGGAGTCCAAGGGGTTTAGGGCCTGGCAGCTCAGAGTGAGGTCCCCGGACCAGCAGCCATGGCATCGCAGGGAGCTCGTCGGTCGCCCGGACTCCTGGAACTGTTGCAGTTTTTCCAAGGCTTCTCCAGGTGTCTCCTGTGCACAGAGTGTTTGAGAAGCGAGGGGTTTACGGCACGCCTGCTCTGGGGACGCGAGGCCATGGAAGTGCTAACCAAGGACGTCAGCCTGGGAGCAAGGAGACGGTCAATTGCAAGTCTGAATTCCTTGCAAAAGGAAATTCCTCCGCAAAATCCCTCCGCCTCCCTTTGGACATCGGGCATCCGAGAAGTAGCTAACAGGTGTGTTGGGCGCCCTCAAGCAAGTTGCCAGAGCAGCCGATGCCCCCCAATGTCACCGTGGAGGAAAGAAAACAAGTGAGGTCATTTTCCTGAACCCCCAGCCTAGAGCGGCCGCTATCTGGCCACGGCGTTCACGGCTCCATTTCCCTGGACCTCACCCAGCACCCTGTGCGCTGAAAACATCAGCGTGAGATCAGTGAGTGTGCTCATGCAGCCGGGTGACAGATCTGAATTAAGCGGTCCCCGCGTGGGCCATAAATCTGCCCCTGGGAGCAGCCAGCCGGTGACCTCACGGCTGGCTTTCGTCGTGGGGGCTTTGGAGCCAGGCAGCGAGGCGTCTCTGTCTCCAAGACAGGGCACTCTGGTCAGAAAAGAGAGGACAATGCTGATGAATTCAGAGTCTTCAAATAAATTCCAGTCGGCCACCATAAATTCCCTAAAGTCTGGTATTACATCTCGATAATTGCTTTCCCTACCTTCTAAATTCTAAGATGTGCAATGGCTGTCTTCCCTCTGGGTAAAGAAATAGCAAGGATTCCTCCCCCAAGGAACAAAGCATCCGGCTGTGTGGTCACACCGCATCCAACACAGTGAGGTCACGCAGTCCCCGACAGACGCCGAAACCAGTGGTTCCCCAACTGTTTGGACTAGAGATGTCGAAACCCAGTTTTGGTTTCCTGGAATTCTCCCTCCCCCAGCACGGCCCCCGGTAAACCAAATATTTTTTTTTTTTTCCGCCAAGACAGGTTTTGAATAAATGCTGCATTCAAGATTCCACCACGCTTCAAATAAACACGGGATGGTCAGCCGCCAATCCCCAAATCCTGCCTTATTGTTTGAAAAACAAACGTTCATGACGATGATTTCCACCCCCCACCCCCACCCCTACCCCCGGCCTTTGCCCAGAATCTGCCGAAATGGCCGGTGGCTTTTCCTTTGCACTTGGTGACACAGAGAGAGAGGAAGAGTCACAGTTGCAGGGAACTGTCCGCGTCCGCCTACAAGTCGGCTTGCGTTGTCCTGTCTCCATGTCACGAGCTGAACTGGCAACCTCCCCGCCCCCCCTCACCCCCACCACGCCTCCGTCTTCTGTGTCCCCTTGGACATGTTCCGGAGGACAGACAGGGCCATCCTCGCCCGGGTCAGATACCGTCTGGAATGTGGCGCCACTGGGCGTAAAGGCTGCATTCAAAACAGATCATTGTACCTGTGCCCTGCTCTCTGCCACGAGTCCCCACTACCGAGAAGAGCGGGCTGCATGTGGATTCCATTTTCAACTCCAGCGAAGCTGGCTTTGCGTTCCCAGCCCTGCCACCTCTCCAGGGCTGTGCTCCTGCCAGGCCCCGGGGCTCACGCTGCTTCCCGACAGATGCCAGCACCCGTCAGCGGGCCTCGGGGACCACGGGGACTTCACTGTTCTGAAGCAGATGTGCAGGAAAGAGGAATTTCCCAAGGTGGACACCGGGGTTGGAGAGGGGAGGGTGGTCAAAGCACGGATACTTAGGCTGCATAGTCTCAAAAGTCCTAAGGTGGGAAATTCCACGACGTCGCCCTGTGCCTGCAGATGCATCATTTAGGGTCCTCTGCTTCTCGAGAAGCTACGGGAACTTCAGGTGGTGGGTGTGTGTCCGGCTGGCCAGTCCCGCGGCCTGGAAGCCTGAGGAGTTAAGACGGAAGTTCTGCTTCCTGGGCGTTTCTTTTACTCCGTCCGTAGCGCCCTCCCGCGGCCCCTGCCCGGCCAGCCCCTGAGGGTCCCCCTGCACCCACACACACCCCAAAACAGGCAGGACCAAGACCTCAGAGGGCCCAGTGAAACCTGGAAATGGCCCGAGGTAGACAGGAGAAGGTCCCGTGGCTCAGACCCCAGCCCCCTGGCGTCCCCGGTGGTCCCCCGTCGATGAGACAGAGATGGGAACAGAGCAGAACAGAGGAAGAGGGCTGGGGCTGAGCCGGGAAGGTGGCTCAGGCAGACGAGGGCAGAGAGAGGCTGGCCCTGTGTGTATCTGCATAAATCCCAGGCCTTGTAACCAAGAAGAGGCCCTCAAAGTTCAAGAGGGGGAAATAGCCCCATTTTTTGCCACGGTTTATCAACTCTCGAGGTCAATTTCTTTGTCCCTCCCACCAAGCGGGGCCCCAGGCCGAAGATATAAACAGGTCTAGTTCGAGCTGCTCTAACAAAACACTGCAGACCAGAGAGCTGTAAACAACAGACATGCATTTCTCACGGTTCTGGAGGCCGGGAGTCCAAGATCAAGGCGCCGGCAGATTCGGTGTCTGGGGAGAGCCCGCTTCCTGGCTCATAGTGGCCGCTTCTCGAGGGGTCCTCAGGTGGCAGAGGGCCCAAGGGTGCTCTGGGGGCTCTGGTCTTGTGACCTAATCATCTCCCAGAGGCCCCCGCGCCCCACACCACCACATCAGGCATTAAGATTTCAACATACGAATGGGGGTGGGGGTTGGACACACCAACATTCCGACCATAGCAGGTGCACAGAATCTGTGTGATGGCAGAATCTGGGAGATCGAGCTTCCTTATGAACACCTCCAATGCTGGGGAACGCCAGCTCCCAAAGAAACCTATTCCGGGGGTCGAAGCCACAGCACAGGGGCACCCAGGGGGGCAGCCAAGGCTGGAAGAAGATGCCCAGAAGACCCCTGAGGTGAGGCGGGCTGCCTGGGAAGGCAAATGGGATGAGGCGCACAAGGCGGGCTACAAGTCCCCTGCTGGGGGTTTGTGTGAGCTTTTGATGAAATGGCGGAGGGACCCCAAGGCTGCACGTCGGCCACCTGATGCTGGGTTCTCGGGGACCAGCCGAGGACTGGGGGGGGTAGAGCCCCGGGCCAGCTCCCATGCCTACTGTTCCCTGCATGCACAGTGCGAGGGAGAAGAGCCACTGTCGCCAAAGTGGGCTCCAAACCAGGACTTGAGGCAGAGCCCAGCCTCCTCGTCTACCTTCACGTCCACGGACCTCAGCTGCATCGTGGGCAAACTGAGGACAAAGATACCCAGCCAGTCATTCCCGGCATCACATGAACCACGGATGTTAGGAGACCTTGTAAAACGTGAGTGCTTCTCGTTATTACTTTCGTTCTCAATGTTGTCGGAAATACTAATAACGTTGTCACGAGATACCCTGGTGGCAGCCAAGCCGGTTGCCAGGAAATCAGAGCACCTCTGAGGCCGCTCCCTCAATGGCTCGTGTCCTGCAGAGACCACACAGCACACAGTCTCCAGCACAAGCTGGTTTCTACCCTGTTCTTCAGACTCGGGGGACCACACAGGTTAAGAGCACCTCAGCGGAGGCACTTGGGTGGCTCAGTCGGTTAAGCGTCCGACTCTTGATTTCGGCTCAGGTCGTGACCTCATGGCTTGTGGTTCGAGCCCCACGTCAGGCTCTGCAACGGCAGCACACTCTCTTAAAATACAGAAATAATTTTATTGTTTATTAATAAATAATATTCATTGGGGGGTGGGGCCATCAGCCCTTAACAAAAGGACAAACGGATGATCTGGGATTCTCTGTCACCTTGTACGACCTGCTGTCCCCTGACTCTCCCGCCGCCCTCCCACCCACCTGGGACCCCACAAGGGAAGGGGTGAGCTGCTGTCCCGTCGCCAGGGAAGGTGAGCAGCTGGGCGGCCAGCAGGCGCCCACGTGCTGCCTACCAGACCAGCCACCAGTCAATGGCCACTTCAGGCAAAATGCAATCAACGATGTTCTGTCCAGCTACCTACGGTGGATTCTGCATCGGGCTGCAATTACATCACGACCTGGAGTGTCAACAGGAAGGCTAAGACTAGAGCTCTGCCCGCCCTTGGCTCTGAGCGGGGCCGCGGCAAAAGCACCTGCCTTCTTACTTCACCCCCGCTGCGGATTAAAAATGTTTTGGGCCCAACACGTGTGGATTGCCAGCCTCGGGCTCCAGGGTAGAGGGCCTTTGGAGGCACCTGCTTTCCCCACAGCAGCTGCTCCCTACGTGTTGGAACCCGCTTCAGATCTCACCCTGCGGGAGGGACCAGCGGGGGGCGTAACAGAGGGAAGGGTCACGCCCCAGACGAGAGCTGCCTCTGGGTGCAGGCTCAGCCGAGCCGACGGCCTCTCCACGCGATGGTCGAACGTGTGGGAAGGTCACCCCACCTCAAACAGATCCGGGCTGGGCTGACCCCCTCCTCCCCCCAAGCTCCATCAGCGTCGGATGGGCATATGGAGCTTTGCACCAACTTCAGAGGGCAAATTCATTCAGGAACAAGTTTCTAAGTGTCCGCAAAACCTAACTCCAGACGCGTTGTTATCATCCAACGACCACAGTGAATAAATTGGGCTCCTTATATCAGAATGAAATGCATCGCACAGCATTACTGCCGGGATAACATTTCCCATTCTAAAAAATCACATGCCCTTATTAATTTTTCAGTGAAATGGACATAACACACCCTTATCAATTTCCCCAGTGGACATAACTGACCCTCGTGTGCAAGGGGAACTTTCACGAATGCCTGAGGTTGGCTTTCCTCACAACAGACCCTCAGGCAAGGATCTGCATGCAAACAGGTGATTTGGGTCATGATCCCTGGAAGCACAGGGGAGGAGGGAAGACAGGGATTTTTATGGCAGGTCCGTCCTCCCGGGCCCCACTGAGAGACCAAAGAGGACACACCGCAGAGTTGTCCCAAGCAGGCAAGAGGGGCCTGAGGCATTTCTCCACCGACCACGGTCCCCACTGGTTGGGGGTCACTCCAACTCACCGTCCTCAGCCCATCCCATGGGCAGGACAGGCTCACACCTGAGACCAGAGAACGTCCTTGTCAGCACACAGACATAAGCAGGACCCTGCTGGTATGTTCATGAGTTCCCCACCCCCCACACCACCACCGGCAGGCAGGCACCTCGGGGGGAGGGGCCCCAGGATGTGGCTGGGCACCCACAGCTGCCAAGGGAGGAGCATGCGTGCTTCTGTCCCCTGCATTTGTGTGTGGGTTTAAAGAACTTTGCTGCTGCCCGACGACCCCACCAGGGTTCTCCAGAAAGGCTCGCCTTCCCCCTGCCGCACCCCACAAACCCTCGTCCCACCTCTGGGGCCACGTGCACGGACAGGTGTGCACCATCCAAGGAGGAACCGCATTTCTCTGCCCCCTACAACTCGCCTCCTCCCTGTGCCCTCTGCTCTCCTTTGAGGACCCCACAATCCACGGGTGGTTCATGCCCCACAAAACAGGGGGCACCATGACCCTCCCCAGGCCCTCATCCCGCACTTTCCATCAGCCTCCAGTCCTGGGAATGTGGCCTCCCAAATCTTCTTCTGATGGGCCTCTGTTCCCGCTGCCACGCTGGCCCGCACAATACCGTGCCTCCACTCTGGACACGAGCCACCACCGCCAGCGTGTCCACGCGGCACGTGGCGGGCCTGATGCCTGGGAGTTCTGTAAGCATTTCCCAAGTGAATAAACGAAGGCGTGAGTGAACGCCACTCCTTCAAACACACTTGGGATCCACCGTCACGCACACACAGCCTTTTGCCGCCACTCCCCTCGCAACTCTCAGCCTAAACGCCACTCGCTCCCAGACGCTTCCTCTGGCTCTGACAGCACTGGGCGTCTCATTGAAACAACCTGACTCTTTCATCAGACCCCCGGTCACGGCAGAATCAGAGATCTGTATAATTGCGCATTTGGTGATCATCTGTCTTCTCCATGAGACCGCCAACTCCCTGAAGGCCAAGATACCCAGACTCCCCAGCTCCTGGTACCGAGCGGTAGGCAACACAGTATCTGGGGAAAGGTACAAGAACGCGTTGGATTTGAGGTCGGTCTGCCACCCCCCCCTCCCCAGAGCTGGGGGGACCTCGTCCAGCTCTCGTGGGACCTGGGTGCTCCCGGGAGCTGAGAACTCAGAGCCACCGGTAGGGGTGAGACACGCTCTTAGACGTGTGGGCTCCGAGCGAGAAGGGACAGGAGCCTGCGGGGCTGGCTGGAGGGGCTTCCAGGCAGCTGGACGGGGAGTTCGGCTCTTGCCCTGTCACCCACAGACCAGGGAGGGTGGCTCTGCCCAGACATCAGTTTAGGACCGATGACAGAGCGGAGCCTTGGCTGAGGAGACGGCAGGCCTCCTTATGCAGCTGATGAGCCAACTCCAAACAGACTGAGGCATGTGGAGGAAGGGACCCAGAGCCACAGGTCACGGCACAGCCCGAAAGCAACAGAGGAGGAAGTCCAGAGGGCCAGGTGGGCCGCCGGGGGGCCGGAGCCACGGCGCCCTGGGAAGGCGTGCGGGAAACCCAGGGTCTCAGGACAGGGCTTGGGGGTCGCGGTCGGGTCGGGTCGCTGCACGTGTGGGAATCCCGTCAGAGGAAGCGGTGAGGCCACCCCCAGCTCAGGCTTCACGCGGTCAGGTCAAGGTCACCGGGCCCAAGCTCCAAACTGGGCAGGGTTTGGCAAGGCCGGCCCCTCGGTGAGCACTGGGGACTCCTGGATAAGCTGGAACACAGGGGCAGAGAACGAGCCGGGGAAAACAGACCGGGGCAGGTGCCTCCTGGGGAGGCCGGCGTCCACCAGAACCGGTAACTTAGGATTTGCTACGGCTCTCCTTCAGTTCAGCCTTGCCCGCGTCCTGCTTGGCCAGTAGTAAAACCAGGCATCCGTTTCCTGTTGATTCTACAACACTTACCACAAACTTCGTGGATTAAAACAGCACCAATCGAGTACCGCAGAGCTCTGGAGGTCAGAAGTCTAAAATCAGAGTGTGGGTGGGGCCGCATTCCTTCCAGAAGCTCTCGGGGCGCAACCTGTTTCTTTGTCTTCTCCGGCAGTTAGAGGCACCTGGTGTCCTTGGCCCGCGGCCCCTTCATCTTCAAGGCCCGCAGCACAGCACCTCTTCTCCTTCCCTCACCCTCCTCCCTCCCTCTTTCCTTGCAAGGACCCCCGTGATCACATTTAGGGCCCATCTGGATAATCCAGGACAGTCTTCTCCTCTGGAGACCCTCAACTGAATCACATAACGCAAAGTCCTTTTTGCCATGTAAGGGAACATATTCACCGGCTCCAGGGAATAGGATGTGGGCCTCTTTGGGGAGAGCGGAACAGAGAAAGCAGGGGGAGTGTCCCTCAGCTCCAATACTGGGGACCTGAGAGCGGGCTTGGCAGGAAAATCCAAGGGGCCTCCGTCATCACAGCCAGAGCACAGCCCCAAGGACAGGGAAGCCTGATACCAAAGTCATGGAAGGGGACAGCAGGCGGGAGCTGTATAGAACTGACAGATGGCTCGTGGTTTAGCCAACACATAGCCTCTGTTTTCCAACCTAGAAAACATTCTGGAAGGGTATCTCAACCCACTGGGCCATCATCTCTCCAGACATCATGGTGACGGGAGTAATATCCCGTGTGAGGAAGGGGCTAGAACCTCCCAGCATTTAGAGCCATGACACCCGTTTGCATGCTCTGAGGTCCAGAACATGTGGCTCCAAACGTAAAGAATGAGATTCATGCCAAGAGTTGACGCGATCGGCCAAGCTGCACGTCAGTTCGGGATAAACCCGCTGGCATGTGGATCCGCGCTCCTGAGTAGCCTCGATGCTGAGATGTTGTGCCTGTCTACACTCCTGTTGCTGGTTTATTCAGTTGCAAGGACCCGGCCGTAGCTCCATGCAAACTTTGACCTGCCCCTCCCCCCCCCCCCCCCCCCCGCCATCATCCGGGGCCTCGTTTTCCACCCAGTTCTGCCAGAGAGAGCTGTTGCCAAAGGGCATCACAACGGACTGTCCCAGGACCGCAGGGCAGCACGAGAATCTAACCAGTAGGGAGTGACGTGTTCTGAAATACAACAGCGGCACAAAGAGGGGGCAGGTCCAGGAAGCAGGAGGGCTCCCAAGTCAGCCTTGGGCAATCCACCTGAGCCATTCCCATGCCTGGGATCTCATTTGAAGTGTAAAGTTCAATCCTTTCCAGCACATCTGCAGAGTTGTGCAACCCTCATCACGGTCGTTTCCAGAACATTTTCGTCACGCCCAGAGACAGCCTTCCGCCGCCATCCACTCCCCTGTCTCCCTGTCTCCCCCATGACCCCCCCCCCCTCCGCCCCCCAGCCCTGGGCCACCACTAATCTACCTTCTGTCCCTGTGGGTCTGCCCATTCTGGACGTTTCGTCTAGCCGGGATCTTACGGTATGGGGGGCCTTTTGCGACTTCTTTTACTTAACAGAATGTTTTCAAGGCTCATCTGCGTCGCTGCAGGTGTCGCTGTTCGTTCCTTTTCCGGCTGAATGATATTCCACAGTACGAGAGACCACACTGTGTCTCCCGCTCACGTGTTGAAGGGCGCTTGCACGTCTCTACCTCTTGGCTGTTGACAAGAGCGCCACAGCCCCTCCTTCCGGAGTTCTGCTTTCTCACAAAGGGATGGGGTCCCTTCCGCATGGACGCGGTGCTCAGGCGGTGCCATCCGTGACCCCTTCTCTGTCTCCCTAGGCAGGAGCTGCAGGGAGCACCCCAGCTCCCCATGGAGCACCCCAAGGCTCGCAGCTCTTGGAAACTGTGGCCAGCATTGCCCTGCTTAGTGTACGGTCGGAGGACACACGGGGCCCTGTTCCCGCCACCGACGGCCTGGGCATCAGTCCAGATCGCCTGTAGACCCACCCAGTCTTCTCAGGAGACCTGACCGTGACCCCGGTGTCACTGGCCCTGAGGGCCCGCAGGACAGAGTATTAAGGTCTGCAAACTCAAGAACTGGTTTTGTAACCCCCCCAATCAAAACATCATGATTTATGCTCCCGGGTGCAGTGCCCACACCCAAACACTATCATTAGAAGATTCTTGGAGCAAATCTTTCCCTCCCTTGGAGCAGAGTAATGTAAAACTCTCACTTGTGCTTTCTTTTCCTGGGCCAAATCCACTGAAATCAATGTATTACTTCTTCTGCTCCCTTGCTGGGAGATCGGTGTTCGTCTTGCCGAAAACTGCCTTACCCAGCCCACTGGGAATGAGCGCTGGCAGGTGAAAGGGGAGAAACAGCTCACGGTGTGGAAAGTACAGACTGCAACACGCACACATGCACACACAGACACGCACACACGTCCACGGGCGTGCACGCACACACACACGCACGTGTGTGGCACGGATTTGTCTGTCTGGCCCCCCAGAGACCCTTGGGCAGTGGGTCCTGAGGACCATCGATGAAGTGACCCAGCAGGTCATAGCCACTAGGGTATTTTAGCCCCACAGATGGAACCACACAGGGAGAAAAACCAAAGTCACGTGGGCCAGAGATTCGAAAGTGGGGAGTGCGGAACAGTCTGGAAGGAAATCAGTGGAAAAGTAGGGTAGTTAAAACGAGCTGGCTGCTGCAGCAGGACAGGGGCGCAGACCGGGGAAAGACCTTGCAAGGAAATCTAAGTGCTGGGGAATGTGGAATGTCAGCGGGGGTGGTAAAGCAGACACCAGAGACAACCGCCAAGGCGCCTTGGGCGTGCGCTGGGAGGTGGCCACACCTGCCGGAAGGAGCACGGCCACAGGGACGGAGACCCGAGAGAGGAAAGGGGGACTCCTGCAAGAAGCCAGTGCTGCCAGGAGCCAGGGGGTCCATGCAAAGACTGGAACATAAGAGAGGGAGGGGGCCTTGGGACCCCACTGTCCGAGGGCACCTGCTATTCACCCAGAAGCCAGAGCAGGCCTCACAACGGAAGTGGTCTGCATGTCCACGTGCACTGGCTGCTGTCCTGTAAGCCTGGGGCACAGGTGAGGACCAGGCTCAGACAAGGACTTGCCTGTGGGAGAGGCCCTGTCCCCCGGGGCGCAGGTGGGGACCCTGGCTCAGACAGGGACTTACCTAGGCTTACTCATGACTGCAGACCCCGGATGGGCCTGGGGCTCCTGGCTGCAGACCCCAGCCCACAGGCTGGGCAGCTGGAAGGGGCGGGCCGGGAACTGCCAGGGGGACAGCTCCCCAATACCCACCTGCCCCAGCCGTGCTCTGTGCCGCCGTCCAGCAGAGGCCCCGGCCCTGGGGTCGCCAGGAGCCGCAGCCCACGGGGAAGACTAGTCTTGGGCGAGGCCAGGGCATCAGGTTTTGGGAAAGCTCCTGGGCGATTCTAATCACTGCCAGGGCGAGGCCCAGAACTGCGGCCCCGAGGCCTCCACTCCCACTGGCTTGGGCGGGGCCGCTCCTGGAGGTGCTCGGCAGGCTCCTGGCCGGCTGTGCGCTCGTTTTTTTAAACGTGTGAACTCCACAAATCAGCGACATCTGGTCATTCTGTAGGACTCTGTGTTTTAAAATGAGCTCCCAAACTGAAGGCCCGGGCGGTTAGCCTGAAGCAGGGCAGGTGAGGACGAGGAAGCAAGGACTACGAGGCTAGAGGCCCACGCCGGCGGCCCTCCAGGGGAGAGGAAGGCAGGTTCGGGGCGAGCCACTCCCACGAAGGCACCGCACCTACCTGTCAGGTTATGCCAGTCCCGGGAACGCCCAAGAGCAGAGAGCTTCTCCCCTGCATCCGTGCTGGGCAAGCTGTGAGGTCTAATTTGTTCCGGGCAGGATGGGATGGCTGGACATAGAGGCAGCCCCCAGTGCTCACCCGCCACCAAGACAGGGGACCCCGGAGGAGAACCTGAGGCCGGGGACTACCTCCCTGGACCTCACCTCTCAAATCCCCACCCCTGGGGCATGGCCCGACCAGAGCATCCCCTGGAAAACTCTGGATCAACTTGGCCTCCAGGTCCCTGAAGCCCTGGAAGAGTGTTAACCCCCAGAGACTGGGAAGGAGAGCCTCTCTGAGGATGAAAAGCCCAGCTGTGCCTGGTCAGGCTGCACTTGGAAAGAAGCCATCCAATTTGCCCACAAACACCAGAAGTGAGTCAACCACACTTCAGTGAGTGCCCATGGGGCTCACGGCTCTGGCCCTGCCCTTCTTTGAAGCCAAGGGGCCCCTCCCACTTGGAATGGGGCCAGATTTTCCTTTTTGTAAAAAATTTTTTAACACATATTTGTTTTTGAGAGACAGAGAGACAGAGCACAAGTGGGGAGGGGCAGAGAGAGAAGGAGACAGAATCCGAAGCAGGCTTCAGGCTTCGAGCTCTCAGCACAGAGCCCAATGCGGGGCTCGAACTCACAAACCGTGAGATCATGACCTGAGCCAAAGTTGGACACTCAACCAACTGAGCCACTCAGGCACCCCTCCTTTTTTTTTTCTTAATGTTGATTCATTTATTTTTGAGAGAGAGAGAGAGAGAGAGAGAGAGAGTGAGGGGGAGGGGCAGGGAGAGAATCCCAAGCAGACTTCTCACCAGCAGCCCAGAGCCCAAAGCAGAGCTTGAACTCACAAACCGTGAGATCATGACCTGAGCAGAAATCAAGAGCCCCCACCAGCCTCCCCCAGATTTTCCATTGTTATACACAGTGAGCCTCTGCGACGCCACGGGGAGCAATACAGCCAACCCTCTGGATGCCTTTGGGCTCTCCTTGGCCCTGCACCCCATCTGGGGCTTGCACGTGCTGGGTGGGCAGTCAGCGCCTGGACCACCCGCAGGGGTGGTGTGAGCCCTGCTCGCCTCTCCTCCTTCTCCCCACTCGCTTCTCCAAACCGCCAAACTCCAACTGACTTCCAAAGTTACTCATTTTATAGAGAAATATGTGGAAATGCCGACAAGGATTGAAGTGGAGAGAAAGCCAAGAAACCAGAACGCGAGGAAAGGAAAAGCTACCTCTCGTTCCTGGCAACAGCTCTCTCACTGCTTCGGCGGAGCGCGGGGCTGCCTGGGTGTCAAAGGCTCCTCTGTGGGGCAACTGAGGCTGCTCACCAGTTGAAAGGGAAAGGCTTCCCTTTCCCTCAGGGACCGTGAAAAAGTCATGTCGTGAATGTGGGAAAGGAAGGGTGCCCCACTGATCTGAGTTTACCGAACCCGTATAATTCAACGGTTCTGTGATCCCACAGAGATCACAGAGAACTGTGTTCTCCTACAAACACAGAAAAGGTGTTTGTAGTCACCAAGTGTATACTCATGTACTTTTTTTAGCCTCTGTATTAAGAAGTCTTCATCCGATCTTAAGGGCGCCTGGGTGGCGCAGTCGGTTAAGCGTCCGACTTCAGCCAGGTCACGATCTCGCGGTCCGTGAGTTCGAGCCCCGCGTCAGGCTCTGGGCTGATGGCTCCGAGCCTGGAGCCTGTTTCCGATTCTGTGTCTCCCTCTCTCTCTGCCCCTCCCCCGTTCATGCTCTGTCTCTCTCTGTCCAAAAATAAATAAAAAACGTTGAAAAAAAAATTTAAAAAAAAAAAAAAAGAAGTCTTCATCCGATCTTGAACCACAGAAAAGGTTAGAATTAGGTACCACTGAATATAGTAAAGATCTGACAACAGAAAAGTTGGATTCTCGCCCATGGAAGAAGTCTGAAAGCCAGCATTCCAGGGCACATGCGGCAACCTCATGAGGTCATCAGAACACCATGCTTCTTTTTTTCCGTTCTGCTTCTCTCCTCCAAGTCCCCTCTTGAAACAAGATGGCTGCCGGAGCTCCGGCCATGACATCCCCATTCCAGGCAAGGGAAAGAAAGAAGCAGGGGGATGGAGAGCAGTTCCCCCTCCCTTTGAAGGAGACTTCCCAGAACTCCTGAGACAAATTTCCACGGATATCTCTTGGCAGAACATCACAAGGGAATCAAGAGTCTGGAAGGGGCAGTCCTTTAACTGGTACCTTGCCACTCCGAGTACCATCAGACTCCCGTTACTGAGAAGGAAGGGGAGGGTGGGTGTCGGGTGGGTTCCAGCAGTCTCACACGGGCACTTAGTCCCCTGTCGAAAAGCAAGTCTATAGGCGGCCATCGTGGCATTTCTCTTCCTGTACTTCCGTGGCTAACCTAGGGAGGGAGTCAGTCGTAGTTGGTGATGATAGCACTGTCCCCAAGGTAGATGAGGAGGGGGTGGCAAAAGCCAGAGCAGGTGGGGAGAAGCATTGCAGGGTGTGACTTTCTTTTTCGCTTTTCACTTTCTGCATCCACGGCCCCATCCGTTGACTGGTCAGTGGTGACCAGGCGTGTACCAGCACTCACTCCGTGCAGGTAGCCCTGACCTTGAAGCTTCCAGCATCCGTAGGACCTTTCATTGATGCCAAATGCTTGGGGCCAGGTGGCACCAGGACCAGTGTCTGCAAAGACATCAGAGCGGAGGAGGGAGAAGCCAAGTGCTGGACGGGGTTGGCCCACGCCCCGAGACCTGGCCTCGTGACCTCTCCCTCTGAATCACCCTCCCACAAGAAGGCCCCTGCTTCAAACCTGTCACCAACGGCCTCACTGCAGGGCAGAGAGGGCTTTGCCCAGAAGACCGGAGGCAGGCAGCGCTCTCCCCAGCCTCTCCTATCCTTGGAGCAGAGAGTCCTGGAGGCAAAGGCCTAACTTCTGACTCTGACGCTGTCCAGACCCGCATGCACTGGGCTCCCCGTCTGAAACCTGAGCAAACCTAGAAGGGCTCAAGCTCTCTCCATCTCCAAAGGCCTCTGACTTGTTCTTGAGAACCCAGAGGACCTGATCGGCTAACCAGCCTTGCGGGATACAACCGTGCCCTTGGAACCCAGGAGGCCCACAGCTGGCGCATCCCACTGGGGCCCTGTCCCCGCCGTGCCCACAGCAAAGGCCCAGACGTGCAGCTCACAGCACGTTGGTCTTCCTCAGCCATGTGCAGACAGTTATTCAGCAAAATGTGAGCTACAGGGAGAGTATTATTGAGAGAGGACTCTTTTCTTGCCTCTTCTTAAAATGTTTATAAATTCATACGCTTCAAAAAAAACCATAAACACTATCTCACTTTGCAAGAGGCTAAGAAACACGCGTGTCCTGCAATTTCTGGCTGATTAAAGAACAGCTTGACCCGATACATGGAAATCTTAAGGCGCTTACAGGGCCTGGAAAGAGGCACAGAAACCAATCTGAGCACAGAATAAAAATACCTCCCGGGTTTCGGTGGCAATGAGTAACACCACTGGCTCGTCTGAGCTCAGACAATTATTATATGAAAAAGGATTTAAGTCTGCACAGTTAAAATGGTAAAAAGATGTTTAACAATGAATAAGGAGACAAAAATAACCCAAGGAGTCATGCCCCACACACCCTTGCGCACAGGACGTCCGTCGCGTCTGGAAACAGAGGTTGAGAACAGAGAGTGTCGCCAAGGACGGCCTCAGCCGCGAGACGTATGAGCGACACCACCTGTGTGCCCAGAGTTTATGGTCACCCCGCAGGCCCAGTAAGTGAAGGGGGGTGTGGAGGCGGAGGCATGGAAGAAGTCCAAGTTCTACAGACTATGGGCATTTTCTCAAAACGTTTCAACTCTCAACTCAAACCACCCTGCGGTCTGGGGGAGGGGGGCGCCCACGTCTCTCGGGCCCCCTGGCTTAGTCTTCCGGGAAGACCCCTTTCTGTCCTTAACCCAGCAGGACTAGAATTCTCTTCAGATGGCCCCGGTGCTCAGACCTCTGCTCCCTCAACCCTACCTCGGAGGCTCTTGAAGAACAAAGGCTTCTCTCCTCCAGGCTAAAAGCCACATGCCATGGCCGCGGGCCAAAGGAAAGATTCGCTGGCCACCAGCCGTGCCACCCGCTGTTAATGAGCAAGAGAGGGGAAGCCTGGGGCAGAGCGGGGGACGCCCCTCCGATCTCTGCTGCGTGTAGGCAAGAAGGAGCTGCCAACATTTCTCCTGGTGTGGTTGTAACAATAGCAACTCACATTCACTCAGCCTCTCCGTGGGCCAAGCGCAGCGTGAAGTGCTTTTTCATGTGTTGTTGTCAAAATATTAAAAATAATCACCCAAGAGTTAGGCTCTTTCCCCTACGTAAACCGCAAAACCCTTGACGCTCACATCACATATCGTCTGGATATCATCCTGCCTTCTCTCTTCCCCAGACACGCGCACACGCACAGTCTTGCTGTCCTAATTTCTTTCCTTGAATTCTTTTTTTTTTTTTTTTTTTTTAACTTTTTTTTTTTTTAATTTATTTTTGGGACAGAGAGAGACAGAGCATGAACGGGGGAGGGACAGGGAGAGAGGGAGACACAGAATCGGAAACAGGCTCCAGGCTCCGAGCCATCAGCCCAGAGCCTGACGCGGGGCTCGAACTCACGGACCGCGAGATCGTGACCTGGCTGAAGTCGGACGCTTAACCGACTGCGCCACCCAGGCGCCCCTCTTTCCTTGAATTCTTGAGCCAATTTTAATGAGGATGCCACCCCCATCAGTCCCCGAAAACAAATTTCAAGGTCACCAGTGACAACCCCATTCCTCCATGCAGTGCTCAGTTCTTAGCTGGCCTTTCTTTCTTTCTTTCAAGATTTTATTTATTTGTTTGTTTGTTTTCATGGTTTTATTAATTTTTGAGAGGGAGAGGGACAGAGTGTAAGCGGGGGAGGGGCAGAGGAAGAGGGAGACAGAATAGGAAGCAGCTCCAGGCTCTGAGCTGTCAGCACAGAGCCCGACGCGGGGCTGGAACCCACGAACTTCGAGATCATGACCCGAGCCAAAGTTGGAGGCTTAACCGAGGGAGCCACGCCCAACGTGGGGCTTGAACTTACAACCCTGAGATCAAGAGTCACATGCTCTACTGACTGAACCAGACGCCCCAGTTGGCCTCTTGCTTGACTCTGCAGCACTGGACGTTGTGGATCACTCCCACCTTCTAGAGCAATTTGTTACTGACCACATCTGGCCCATAGGATGACTTACTAGGGATTAGCAAAACCCAACACTCTGGGCAGAGGCAGTTCCGTGAGCATCTAGCCCACGAGCAGAACGAGGCAGCCCCCTTCACCTGGAGCCTTTATGCAGTACGCAGACTACACAACAGTACAGGGCAGTTCTGCAGGGCTACAGGCTGAAGAGCCGTCCGACTGTGAGAAGTCAGAGGCACAGAACAGGGAACCGGAACAGACCCCGGAAGAGGCAGTTGGGAATGGAACGAGGTTCCTAGAGGAAAGAAGCAGAAAGGAGAAGGAGAGACGCATGTCCTCCAATGGGGTAGGAGCCTTCCACTGATCCCCCACCAAGAATCCGAGCCAGGGCTTCTGTGAGGGCATATTCTGATTTTGAGGAAATACGCACTGAGGTATTTTGGAGCAAGGCTCATGACGTATGCAATGTACTCTTGAATAATTCAGATCCATATGTGGACCCATGCAGAGCAGTGTAGCAGAAGTTCTAGCAGACAGGGCAGGGGGTCTGGGGTCTCGGGCACACGGGAAACCTCGTACTCTTCCTGTAACTTCCAGCTTCCCTGCGAGGTTCAAGTGACTTCCATCTAAAATGCTATTTTAGAAGAGAAACTAAGGGCAAAACCATGGAGATGGAAAAAAGATCAGTGGTTGCTAGGGTTTGGGGAGACCAGCGAGATGAACAGGCAGAGCACAGAGGAGTTTTCAGGCCGTGAAGCTGGTCTGTACCATTTTTTTAAATGTTTATTTATTTTTGAGAGCGAGAGAGAGAGAGGGGCAGAGCACGAGCAGGGGAGGGGCAGAGAGAGCGGGAGCACAGAGTCCGACGCGGGGCTCGAACTCGGGAACTGCGAGATCATGACCTGAGCTGAAGTTGGCCGCTTAACCAACTGAGCCCCCCCGCCCGGCACCCCTGATCGGTACCATTTATAATGGCGGATGCGCGGCGTCACGCCCTCGTCCAGACCCACAGAACGAGCAACACCGAGCGAGCCCCACTGTCAGCCGTGGGCTCTGGGTGCCGAGGGTGCGTCAGTGGGGGCTCAAGTACCATAGCAGGTGCACCTCTCTGGTGGGGAGGGGTGACCCCGATGGGCCTTTCTTCCCACGTGTGGCTGGGGCTGGGCAGTGTCGAGGAGCGTGGGCAAAGACTCAAACCCACGGGGAGACTCAGCAGGCACAGCACCCTCCCCACCCCACCCCCACACACAATCACAGCCACCTTGCTCCCCACCCCCACCGCGGGGGACTCCGTGGTGGGGCCCGTGGGGGACCTCCCGATGGAGGTAGCATCCCAAGTAACGTTTTGTTTCAAGGGGTATAAATATCGCAGCATCGGTCAAAGTTTTGACTCTTCGCTTCAGAACTACTCTCCCGAACCAGCGACTGATCTCACCATTCACATTTCTGCTCAGAGAAATATTCCGGAGAAAACAAGTCTCCGTAAGCAAGCCTCGCCAAAAATACCGTTTCCTAATATCTTTGTGGGTAGAAAAAGTAAGAGTCCTGTACTAAAGGTTCAGCAGAGAGTCTTAAGAATGATCCTTGCGTGAAGGAAGACGGAGAGGCATGAAAAGATTCGTCACCTCTTAGTTTTAAAGAAAGCCTGTAGGGGTGCCTGGGTGGCTCAGTCGGTTAAGCGTCCGACTTCGGCTCAGGTCATGATCTCTCGGCTCAGGTTGTGATCTCACGGTTCGTGAGTTCGAGCCCCGTGTCGGGCTCCGTGCTGACGGCTCGGAGCCTGGAGCCTGCTTTGGATTCTGTGTCTCCCTCTCTCTCTGCCCTCCCCTGCTTGTGCTCTGTCTTTCTCTCTCTCTCAAGAATAAATAAAACACTAAAAAAAAAAAAAAAAAAAAAAAAAAAAAAATTAAAGAGAGCCTGTGGGTTATGCCCCAAGCCAAAAACCCAGAACTAAAAAGATCCAGAAAGGATTGCTCTGAAATTCTGCCCTCCTCTCAGCTTTCTGGGGGGAGCACAGCAAGGTTTCAGAGATTCAGGACTGCGAACTTAAGCTTTCAACCCCTTTTGAAGAAGAGCTTGTTTTTTGCATTGTTTCTTTTTCTCTTGAACACATATTTATTTAGAGGGGCACCTGGGTGGCTCGGTCCGTGAAGTGTCTGACTCTTGATTTTGACTCAGGTCAGGATCTCACGGTTCATGAGTTCAAGCCCCACGCCAGGCTCTGCCCTGACAGTGCGGAGCCTGCTTGGGATCCTCTCTCTCTCCTTGCCCCTCCCCCAGTGGTGCACGCTCTCTCTCTCTCTCTCTCTTAAAAATAAACATTTAAAAATTTTAAATAATGAAAAATGTTTAAAAATAAAAAAGATGGATTTATTGAGATAAAATGAACATATGATGAATTCGTTCTCATCTCACAATAAAAGCATGTCTGTTTATAACCAAATTATCATGTTGTACACCTTCAACTGATAGAGGGTGACGCGTCAATTACGCCTCAAAAAAACGGCATCCTTTTTAGGTGTGCAGCCCCCCCTTGTCGGCAATGCAGGAGCCACATTACCACGACCACCATCGAGACCCGGGGCACGCCATCTCCTCAAAAGCTCCTCCGTGCCCCTTTGCTGTCAGTCACCTCTGCCCACCCTCAGCACCCCTGATTTGTGTCCCTGCGGTTTTGCCCTTTCCAGAATGTCATAAGGGCAGCATCGCACAGTGGGTAGCATTCAGCCCCTGGCTTCTTCCGCTTAGCATAATGCTTTCGGGCTCAGACACCGTTCATTTGCCGAACGGTGTTCCAGTGTGTGGACGTGACCCTCCTTCATCCAAGTGCCAGCTGACCATGTGGGTCGTCTCCGGTTTGGGTGATAAAGCTGCTAGAGGTTTTCGTCTCGGGTAAAGAGCCGGGAGGGGCGCTGCTGCGTCGCAGAGGAAAGCCTCCGTGTGACTGCATGAGAAACGGCCGCCTGTTTGCCACGTGGCTGCACCGCTTCCTGCCAGCTGTGGATGAGCCTTCCAGGTGCTCCATACCCTTGCCGGCCTTTGATATCGTTGGTGCTTCTCACGTTAGCCGTTCTAACAGGAATGTGGAGGTATCTCGTTATCGTTTTAATGTCCGTTTTCCCTAATGACTAACGATGTCGAGCATCTTTCCATGTGTTTATTTGGGGTCCGTGTCTCTCGTTTGGTGAAGCGTCGGCTCAGCACACTTTCAGAAATGGAGGTTCTGCATTTTCTTGCCCCAGCTGCTAACGTGAGGTGGGAGGGGGCACGTGGGAGGCATCTCAACGTGCTGGTCTCCATCATTTTCTTCCACGGGACCGCTAATGACGCCCTGGAGGGCCCTGAGGTCCTGTAGGACACACGCGGCACCCTGAGAAGCTTCCTCACGTGAGAGATCCCGGTACTCAGAGCACGTTGGTCACATGGGAGGTACGTGCTGTCTTCTGATCCACACCGTAGGGAAGGTTCCATATAGGGCCTCTCCGATTCTGTATTTGCAAGCTGCCCTGAGTGGGAGACAAAGCGTGGTGGCCGTGCAGCTGGCACGTGCAGTGCTCCCCAGAATCTGAAGCCTGCCTGGTGCTGGACCCTTGGGGGTGGCCGGATTTTGTCTGTCTTAACCAAGTTCTCGCACCCACGAGGGCAACTGGGGCCGTGCGGCCAGGTCACCCTTCGGCACTGGATGGGAAGAGAAGAGCTGGACCCAGAACGGATCGCAGCGGGGCTCTGGAACCTCACGTAGGCTCCTGGCATGAGAGCGACGTGCCTCGCGGCTCCTGAGCCCCCATCTGCGTTGGCTACGGCCGCTACCCTACGCCAAGGTGCTTGTCTTTTCTCCGTGCACCGTCTGTGCGGCCTCCTAGCGGCAGCCTGTCGTCGCCCCAGGCTCCCCCTGCCCCCCATGCAGCTGGTGCCCACGCCCGATGCTCTGAGCTAGTGCTGTGCAGCCAGATCAACCCTGCCACCCTTCGGCCAGGGGACGGGGGGCAATGTCTGGTCATGTCTTTGGTCCGGTGTCTGATAAACACACGGACAGCCCCCCACACCCAGGAAGGATCCGGTCCCCAGGGTCAACAGCACGGACGCTTTCTGCTTCAGATCCACGGGCATTCTGCTCAATGACGGACGTGTCTCGTGCTTGGCTGTCACTAACACCGTGGCATTTTGGGTCATTGCAGGGCTCAGGAACTACGGGGTTATCATTAGTTCCATTCTATTTTTATCCTCACCGGGAAAAAAGGAAAACGGCAAAGACAAATGAAGAAGGCATGAATAATGGATATGCCCAACGATTTGACATAAATGGGACTGCAGACATAAGCATGCCTCTGACAGATTTACAACTGTCACATCAAAGGCTAGCAAGCCCCTGCACAGTGGCCGGCTCTCCAGGCGTCGAGTCTGAGAAACCCACGCATTAGCTCTCATGGTGAGGTCTTATTTTTTCTCATTTTCACACCGTTTTAATTTGGAGGCTTAGAAAAACTGATTTGTTTAAATAAAAGTAAATTGGAAACTAGATTGGCCATATGCGATAGTTATGTGATGCATCATCACGTATAAATTTTGTATGCGATCATCACCTTGGCTGGGCTATGGCACCCTGCTTCCGGTCAAACGTTATTCTAGATGTTTCTATGAAGGCATGTTTGAGATGACATTAACAATGAATCAGGGGACGTTGAGTGGGGCGGGTTGCTCTCCGTGACGTGGGTGGGCCTCGTTCAATCAGTTGAAGGCCTCAGAGACACGGACTGACTTCTCCCAAAGAAGAGGGAATTCAAAAGACAAAATGGAGGCTCGAACTGCAACTCTTGCCTGGGTCCCCAGCCTGTCGGCCCACCCTGAACTTTCTGGACTTGCCGGCCCCCATTATTACGTACGATAATTCCTTAAAACAATTATTTCTCTCTCTCTCCCCTTGTAAATGCATATGAATATTCACAGATGTGTATGTGTGTGCACGGGCACACACACACACATCCTGTTGATTCTGCTTCCCTGGAGAACCCTAACATATCCCAGGGCTCGATAACCATGGGGTCTGGTCCGCTGCTTCCACGAAGTAAACAGAAGCTCAGATCGTGTGCAGCCCCCTCCTGGGTACAGGGACAAGGGGGTGGGAAGCCACCCTGATGTGCAGCAAAAGATGGGAGGTTTTGAGGAGGAGAAAGCTCAGGACAAGTTCACGCCACAGCTGAGCTGGACCAGCGCCAGGTGAAAAGTGTGGCGAGCGCGGGGCAAACAGCACCCCATCGTGTGATGTGACCGGCAGTCCTAGGAGGTGCTGCTGGGGTGAGGCCCGGCTCCTTACCCCCTACGTGGTCTTGCGCGGGTCCCAGGATGCAAAAGAACGTCACAAGTATCTGTTGAAGGAACAGATGGGTGAGTGAATCCCTGTAGGTCAAATAAAGGGAGTCCCTCCGCACACACGCGCGGCTGTAACCTTTCACTCTCCCGAGCGACTCATGGGACCTCACGAGGCGGCCGGCCCTCAGCACCCGTTCTAACATGTGCTTCGGTGGCTACTCCGTGCTCCTTTCTGAAACACAGGTTTTAAAAACCTGTTATCCCAAGTGTCTGAAACGAAAATGCTCCCCGCAATGTTTAGAAGTTTTCGTAAGAGACCTTGTCACGGCTTGGATTGCGTTCCCCCAAAACATACATTGAAGTCCGAAGCCAGATGCCCGGGGGACGGGACCTTATCTGGAAACAGGGTCTTTGCAGACGTGATCGAGCTAAGACGGGGCCATGCTGGAGTAGGATGTGCCCACAGTCCAGTGACTGGTGTCCCTATGACAAGAGGACACAGACACAGGGGAGGGGAGGCCAGGAGACGCCAGGGGCAGAGACTGGAGCAGGACGGCCACAAGCCAAGGGTTGCTGGCCCCCCGGGAGCTGGGAGAGGCCTCCCCTGGAGGCTTCAGAGGAAGCACAGCCCCGCCGACAGCTGGGTTGTGGGCTTTCTTGCCTGGACACTGTGAGGAAGTAAACTGCTGCTGGCTAAGCCGCCTGCTCTGCGGTCCTACAGATGTGAGTACAGGTGTCATAATGACAAGAACAAGTCTGTGCCCCAGGAGCAAGCACTGGGGCTGAACACAACGGAAACTTCCATCCTGAAACATGACCCCTTCCATCGCCGGTACGCCTGGGGTGCTTCCATCATGCTGGCACCTGTCCACCGTCTGATACGTCAGACTCATTAACTCGGCCCTTCAACAACCCAGGGGGAGACCCAGGCACAGAGAGGCTAAGTGAGTCACTCCTGGCCACACACACAGCTCATCCCTGGTGGGGTCGAGATAGAACTCAATTTGGACCCAGAACCTTCTTCTTAAGCACTGATTGATACAGCCGGCATCAATGTCCTGGGACCACTGTAAAAAGTGACCACAAGTCAGGTGGCTTAAAACCACATAGATGTCCTGTCTCACAGTCCTGGAGGCCAGAAGTCCAAAGTCGAGGCGGCCGCAGGACCGTGCTCCCTCCGAGGACTTGAGAAGAATCCTCTGGGTCTTTCTCAGCTTCTGCTGGCTGCTGGCAATCCTTGGCTTTCCTCGGCTCGGGGCCACCTCACTCCAGTCTCTGCCCCTGTCGCTACATGGCCTTCTGTCCCCTGTGTCTCTGTGTTCTCCCCCTTACAGGGACACCGGTCCCTGGATTTAGGGCCCGCCCCACTCCAGCATGGCCCATCTTGATTACATCTGCAAAGACCCCATTTCCAAATCGGGTCTCATTCCCAAGTTCAGAGGGTTAGGAAGTCGACATGTTTGGGGACACAATTCAACCCACTAAGGGCTCAACTGTCCCTGGGAATGCTGCGCCCTCGGGGGTGCTACGGGCCAGTGGGCAGGAAGCAGACCAGTCTCCCCAGGGCTCCCCGAGGGCCAGGCTGGGGTCCGCTCACCGGGGCACCTGACAAAGCCACCTGCAAGCACGCGCAAGGGAAGCAGAGATGGCCGGTGACCCGGGACCTCGGGGAAACGAGCCGCACGCCTCTGTGCTTGCTCCGGGTGCGGCTTCTCCGTGCCCGCATCTGAGCCTCTGCTTCCAGAAGCATCCTCTCGGCAGCACTGGTCTCTGCAGGAGGCGTTATTCCTGGTGAGTCTGCCGCCCGGCACAGCGTGAGGACTAGGGAGAGACGGCAGCTCACTCCCCCGACGGCCGGTCAGTGAGAGCACCGAGCACGGGTCAGTCACCACGCGGGACCACGAACCGTCGGTCCCGAGCTCATGGTACCACTCCCGGCCATGCCCTCCTCCCGGCCCAGCCTCTCACGCCCCCAAGCCCCGACAGCTCCCCGCTCTGTCCAGGCCCACCCGCTCTCGGCTGCCCTGCACCCGTGGCCGAACGCCCCGTCCCCTCCACGTCTCTGACCACGCGGCCACCACGGCTCGCGACGGCCTCCCGGGCGGAATTCGGACCCATGCCGCCGCCGCCCGTCTTCCCCTCCACCCCCACGTCCCACCCCTCCTCTTTGTTCTTCGTGCCCCGCCTGCCGGCTCAGCCAGCATGAAGCCCCACTGTGTGCAGGTGCGAGGCTAACCCCTGGGGCTGCGAGCAGGACGAAGCGTGCGACGGGTGAGAAGGCACCTGTCATTGCACCCGACTCTAGGGGCTGTGCCGGGAATGCACGGGAATCCCAAAGGAACAGCAAGGAAAAACTCCCTAGCTCTGTCCGCAGAGGTCAAGGAGGGCTCCCCAGAGGCCCCAGAGGCGGTGACGCCCTGGCTGTGTTGAGGGATGAGGAGGGCGCTCCCAGAAGAAGGAGGTGAGGACAGGGGACACGAACCACCTGGCCGCAGGTCAGCTCTACCTGGAGACTACACGGCCTATAGGCCCTGAGGCCACACCAGCCCAGCCCTTCACATCCTGCTAAGGTCGGAGTGATGTCACCAACACCCACTGCCACAATTCCACAAGCCCCGCCTACATTCCACCCCCAGGCTGCTTGTTCCGGATGGTTCCCGGGTGCTTCCCCACCTCTGCTTCCCACCCTCCCCTCCAGATGGCTCTTCTGTGCTCCTGCAAGGTAGACCGCGATCTGAGGCCAGCGGGGCCGTGCCCGGTGGCAGCGCTGGACCTCATGAGCCAGCCAGTCCCGGCTTGGGGATGGGGAGGCAGGGGCACAGGGACAGGTTGCCCGGCAACACCGGGCCCTCCCCCTGCCGGGCACAGTGTCCCCCCCAGCACAGGTCCCCCCCAGCACAGTGTCCCCCCAGCACAGTGTCCCCCCAGCACAGGTCCCCCCAGCACAGTGTCCCCCCAGCACACGGCCCACCAGCACAGTTCCTCCCCCTTACAATGCTCCCCTACACTTGGCACATGTACAATAAATGTTCGTGGAACTACTGAATAAAGTTGTTGCCTAAGCAGGAGGTGACAAACATCACTTTTGCTCATAACCCAGAAGCTAGAACAAGTCACATTGTCTTAGCTAATCAAAGGGCATTGGGGGTGGGGCAGGCAAGACCTATAGTTCTTCTGAGTGCCTGGGGGTGCGGGGGCCCAGGGCACGCAGCCCCAAGAAGGGCCACTTTGACCTAAAGACTGTTTTGAGTTGAAAGCAATCGAAGCCCAGCAGATTCGGGAACGTTCCTCACCTCGCCCACAACTGCCTACATTCGCGCTGGAAGGCAGAGCCCGAGCAGGAAGCGAGCTCTCACAGAGGCTCCTCTGCACCTGAGGGACTGGTCTGCACAGCGGGGCGGACGCTGTCTCCAAACACCTCCTCTCCCCTTCCTGCTAGTGTCCAACCCCCTTCGGGACCCCCAGACCCCACCCCGTCCCGGGCTCAGGATGTCCTACTGGCCTCCTGTTGCCTGACTGTCTCTGAAATGTCCACATCTTTGTGGATTCCCCGTAGGCACCAAACTCAAATTGATTTCCTCCTGCTCACGTGTCTCGTGTCAATTTGACTCTCAGCCCAGCCACAAGGACCTTGAAGGGCAGAGAAAAGATCTTCCTCCCACAACAGGTGGAAGGGAAGGAGGCTCAGAAGGAAGCCCAGAGTCTGCTGGGTTGAAAGATTGAAAGGAGAACCCCATTCAATCCACAAGTATTAGCAGAGCCCCGACCTGAGGCCAGGTCCCCACCTGCCTGGTGTTTGGGAATTGGGAAATGAGGTGAGTGAGTGACAGAGATGTGTGAGCCCACACCCCCAGGGTGGAGATGGGGGTGGAAACCAACACTCCCACCCGACCCTTAGGAGGTGCCTGTCCCGGGCCCCAGGGGTTGTTCCACTGAAATGACCAGAAAGGCTGAAAAGGGGCTTGGTTGCTTCCATTCTGACCTCAAACTTTCTGGTTGGATTCTTCTCTCTAGTGGGTCTCTGGGCTCAGGCAGAAGACCCTGAGGGCAAAGCATCCCCTGGTGGGAGCCCCAACTACCCCCTCAGGCAACAAGCCCCGGGAGCTGGGGAGACCCAGCATGATTGACCCCAAGACAGTGACGGACCTGACCCACCTGCACGGACCTACTACCTTTGCCTCACTTTTCCTGACCCAAACCTGGAGTATTTCCCACACTTTGGGGACGGTCTTTGAAACCCTCGTCCACCGTCTTTCCCATGCTGGCCTCCCTGAAATAACTTCCTTTCTTCGTTCACTGTCTCTGGGTTTTGTCAGCAATGAGTGACCCAGGCTGGTCTGCTTAGGACCCCTGCTCCCCGGCTACAAAGCAACACTCAACCTGGCCTTTGAAAGATGGGCTCCAGGGGCGCCTGGGTGGCTCAGTCTGTTAAGCATCCAACTCTTGGTTTCAGCTAGGGTCAGGATCTCATGGTTCATGAGTTCGAGCCCCACATCCGGCTCTGTGCTGACAGTGCAGAGCCTGCTTAGGATTCTCTCTCTCCCTCTCTCTCTCTCCAAATAAAAACCAAACAAACAAACAACAACAAAAAAAAGCATTTGGGTCATTAGTGTATCGCAAAACTCTTGGAAGCTAATCTAGAATTAACTTTGTTTTCAAATCTGTGTTTCCCCCATGGTCGATTTTATAATTCCTACAACTCGGTAAGGTTTTCACTACCAAAAATCACGTGGAGGTGTTTGGTGAGCCAGTGACGGGGTTCACTGGGTGATGCCTTAGAGGAGTGTTTCCTGCGGGCACTGCTGACCCACAAAACCTGCTGCTGGGCCTTCCCCGGGATGCCATCGGCAGCCGGGCGGCTGGCCTCTTGTCACGGCTGGCCCCGCGCCCTCGCCGCCAACCTCCTGTTCCGTCGATCCTGCAACCGGCTCCCTAACACAGCTTTGCTCAGAACACGTTTTTCAACTTTCCCTCTTGCCCAAATTTAGTAGCTCTTTAATTAGCAACCTTTGCCAACATTCTATTTTTAAACTATTATAAATGTGCGCGGAATTGCTTCGCATCTTTCTGTTTGCACCAGTGTTCACGGTCCCTGGCTTTCATACCGCCATAATTAGTTTCAAATGGGAACATAGGAGAGTTTTGAGCAAGTTATTTCTATCAGTGCATCGTCACGTGGGTCACATCACAGGAGGGCCTCTGTCTTAACTTTATAACCTTTTCTTTCCATCTGCGGGATTATTTTTTCGGCTCAGACTCAGTCTCGTCCCAGACAGCATCTTCCCAGACTGACGGGGTGCCATCCTGTGCATCACGGTAAGTCCCCGAGGCCGGCCACTCCAGGACCACTCCTGGCTGTACTTTCTCCAGACCCGATTATGTTTCTCTGGAACGGCTTTCAATTTGCCACGCAGTTATTTGAGCAAGGAGTGGAAATAGCTATAACCTCTAATTCTTGCTGAATCCCTATCATATGCCTCGAAGCGTAGCGCTAAGCACTTGACCTTTATCTCACTTGCTATTCACACCTGACCTACAGGAGCTCAGGAGGTGGAAATTCCCTAGGCGACCGACCGTGAGGGGGGAGGAGGAAGCGGCAGGTTTCGGAGGTGATGTGACTTGGCCGAGGTCACCCAGTCACTAAGTTGAAAAGCTGGCACTGGTCCCCGCCCCCCTGCTCTCAGCTTCGAATCATCTGCCTCCCGGCGCCCACCTTTATAAGAATGAATCAAAAATCAAATCGAAAATAAGCACCACGTGTGTATTTGTGGCTGTGGCTCAGCAGAACCACCACGGCTCAAGTTTGCCCTCACACTCCCTGTCCCTCGTGGAACTTTCTCGGTGTATCTTTCCTAACTTCAGAATTAAACCATGGTTTCTCAGTCATTGAGGGAAGCTTCTTCCTCTACTGTATGATTAATATCAACCCTCAGACTTGAAGGCGTTTGGTTTCAATTAACATTCTCCAGCAAAAGCTCAGCTTTGCTCTGTGGCTTTCTGTTCTTCCATTTGATGACGGGTCACGGGCACAAGTTTTACTTGCTGTCTCTTTACATTGTTGTACATCTTTGGGCCTGTTTAAAACATTATCTGAGCAATGCTATCCTGAAGGCTAGTTTATGCTGAAGCAATAGGTTTTTCCTAAAACATTGTTGTCTTGGGGGCCACTTAGGTTTTTTGTCTGGCGCCTGAGCTTAAGGTAGGCCGCTCACCTACTGACCAGTAAAAGACAGGGGAAGCAGTGAGGGTACCTGTAGAGAGCAAGATGGAGTCAGTCACGTCAAGCAGGGGCCTGGGTCAAGCAATGACGCAAGCAGTTCGGGGTACGGTAGCAAGACCAGCACCGGCTGGAGACACCCCGGAACTGATAACCAGCAGGAGCAGGGGAGGCCTGCAGGGGCCCAAGGCTGATGACACCCCTTTAAAAAGGGAGGGTTTTTGCAGCAAACCGTCAGCCTCCTCGGACGTGACCCCTCTGTGTCTGACCACCTCAGAAAGGCAGCTGCGGCCAAAGACTCTGTCCGGTTCATCTCCAACAGGAACAGAGACCCTCCGCTGCTTGGACATAATAAACAGTGAGCTCCGAGCGCCGACCCAGACCCGACGGAGGCCTTATCTCAACTGCTCGCCCACAGGCTGATTTCGAGTTGGGTTCGTTAACTTCCTACACCCTCTCACCCTCTGTTATCTTGTTTGTTGTGTGGCTTGTCTTCTGTTCTGCTCTGTCGTGTAAGAAGCCAAGTTTAACCACATGGTGAAATGCCACTGAGTTTGGAATCTTGAAGCTGCTTTATAATTGCGATTGACTTTTCTTTATGACCAACTGAAGCCAGCCTTGGGACAGGCACACCTTTTTTTTTTTTTTTAATGTTTATTTATTTATTTATTTATTTGCTTACTTACTTAGAGGGTATGCATGAGTGTGAGAAGGGCAGAGAGAGAGAAAGAGGGGGAGAGAGAATCCCAAGCAGCCTCTACGTCGGCAGCACAGAGCCTGACGTGGGGCTCGATCCCACGAACCAAGAGATCACAACCTGAGCTGAAATCAAAAGTCAGACATTCAACTGACTGAGCCACCCAGGAGCCCCACCTGCTTCCCTTTAATACAGAATTCCGTTGAGCTAACTTCAATCCCAGGAGAAAGAGCACACCAGTGAGTTTTAGAATAACTATGACCTTGCTGACAATACAGTGGCACTATAATATCACCCTGATAGCCTTGCCATCGTGATGAAACCAATCACTGGAGCCTACTGGTCACAAGGGGAGAGAACTACATCTGAAAAGGAAATCAGATTTCCGAGGGACAGCCAAACAATTTTTCACCTTTGCCTCCCTATCACATACTCCAAACGTCTTATTTTCTAAATTTAGTTGATTTTCGTAAGTCAAAACTCTTGGGAACAGTCTCAAGCAATGTTCGAAAAGCATAGGCTTATTATAGCCAATGATATGTCAAATGGGTTAAATATGCAGTCTTGGCCACACTTCAGATGACATCATGATGGTTCTTGGTCACTGATCATCACCACCCATCCATTTTCAAAGTGTTGGAACGCTGACAATAATTTGCCTACCTTAGAAAGAAAGAAAGCTTACAAAGAACAGGACATCTATGTTTAGAAGTAGTAATTTCACAGATATCAGGGAACCAGGCGGTGTCCCAAATCAACTGAGTCACATTTAAGAGGGGAGGGGGGACTGCTTTCTAATGGAGCTGACAGATTAAAACGCTTGACCCAGTTTTTACCAGAGTGCTTCGTAAGTAAAGCTCTAGTTCTGTAACGTTTTACCAAGTCTAGTTCTAATCTCGATATTTTAACATAAATTTGGGGGAAAATATGTATTAAGATGTTGACAGGCGTCAAGTTTCTAGCACAGAACACGCCAAGCATCCAAATGCGTCTCGGAGATGATTTAGTACAGTAAGTACTTTTCCAATCAAGTTTAAATGCACGTTCATATTTCTTTTTCAGTAGAGTGACTCATGTTCTGAACCAGGGTCAACAAGGCTGACTCTTACCCAAAGAGAAGGGAGGAATCTCTAAAGTCTCCAAGATTTAAAAAACAAAAGACAACAAAAAGGTCAATCATATCTCTACTCTTTTTTTTTAACACTTGTATATATTTTTAGAGAGAGAGAGCGCACCAGCAGGGGAGGGGCAGAGAGGGAGGGAGACACAGAATCCGGAGCAGGCTCCAGGCTCAGAGCGGTCAGCACAGAGCCCGACGCGGGGCTCGAACCTACGAACCATGAGGTCATGACCTGAGCTGAAGTCAGACACTCAACTAACTGAGCCACCCAGGCGCCCCTCATCTCTACTCTTTTAAGAATAGCTCCAGGGTCAGATAGATGGAGTCCACGTTTTAGCCGCGTATTCACGACATGCACAGAACCTCGTGAAGCTTGATGTCACGTTGGACAAATGTGCCCGGCTGTCTTGAAATGTCGTGGTGGGAAGCAACGCCAGTGTGCTTACAGACACACAGAATAAGCTGCTGTGTGGGAAGGGCGGCCCAGCCTATAACACCCTTTGGTGAGCTCATTGTTTGCTCTCCCAAGGTGGCATCTCCACCTACAAATCCAGAATGACGGTCAGCTCCCTCCTGCCTGTCCCGGAATCAGCACAGTCAATGTCAGGGGTAAAGCTGGGTTCTCTTGCCGTGTGGCTCTTGTAGGGCAAGGCGGTTACTGCTTGATTCCAGGTTCATCTTCGTGGCTCTTAGGAGGCCTCCTAAGAGCCGTGGGCCCATGGAGGTGAGCTGCCTCCACCATCAGGCCCATCGGACATCTGGGTCCCCAGGAGAGGCGCAACCGCCTTCCCTCACCGTCCTGAGCACACACGAGTCTCGTAGCATTCACCACTTGGTTCCCGTCTCTTTCCCCAGAGAGGATGACAGTTCCTTGAGGGCAGGGACCATCGAGTGTTCATCTTTGCAGTCCTAATGCCTGGGTCATGGCAGGCACAGACATCAGAATGCTGGAGGCAGGGTGGGAGAAAAGGAGGCCGTCCAAGATTCAGATCTGATCCACACCCCACATACCTCACTGTTTATGGAATAAGTAGCTCACGGAACACAGGCCATGGGGTATGAATCCCTCCGGCTTCTGCTGCCCGCCAGATTATTCCTCATCTGCACACCCCTTTCTCCCCTCCCAAATCATCTAACAGAAGATCTGCGCTCCTGATTCACCCCTTCCCATTAGGAGAAAAAGAAGATAAAGGGCCGAACAGCTAAGGAGTTCTACCCTAAACATCTGGAATATTTTCAGAGCTGTCGGACGTGATTCCAAACCCCCTCCTGCACCTCCTGGCCCTATGAGCCTCGCTTTCCTGGTGTGGACAGCTTTATCATCCCTGGAGAGCAGGGTGGCTGTGCAGGTCAGATCACAGCGGAGGGCAGACACTTGTTCAACAAAAGCTGTCATTCTTCACCCCAGTGTGACACTTTGGGGATGTAGATCCATTTTTATTCACCCAAAGAATCCCATGGTGCAGATTTTAAGGGACCTGTATTCCTCACCAGCTTTCATGACGGCCACTTACAGAAAGGCACAAAAGAAATCCCTTCTGGGGGCGCCTGGGTGGTTCAGTCAAGCGTCCGACTCCTGATTTCGGCTCGGGTCACGATCTCATGGTTTGTGAGTTTGAGCTCCACTTCGGGCTCTGTGCTGATAGTGCAGAGCCTGCTTGAGACACTCCTTCTCCCTTTCTTTTTTTTTTTTTTAATTTTTTTTTTTTTAACATTTATTTATTTTTGAGACAGAGAAAGACAGAGCATGAACGGGGGAGGGGCAGAGAGAGAGGGAGACACAGAATCGGAAGCAGGCTCCAGGCTCTGAGCCATCAGCCCAGAGCCTGACGCGGGGCTCGAACTCACGGACCGCAAGATCGTGACCTGAGCTGAAGTCGGACGCTCAACCGACTGAGCCACCCAGGCGCCCCACTCCTTCTCCCTTTCACTCTGCCCCTCTCTCGCTCGTGCGTGCGCTCTCTCTCTCTCAAAACAAATAAAGAAACTTAAAAAAAGAAAAAGAAAGAAACCCCACGCAAATCCGTTTCCTTAGTGTATGCAGTTCATAATCCAATGTCCAGAATTACTACGGCAGTTATGCACATGCGCACTCACGCGTCCTTCCCCAATCCTGCCTAAGGCAAAGGGCTGCTTGAAACCGTGTGGATGCAATCCACTTCCTAGCCGGAACAGTTGTCTGCCCACCTGGAGGACCTTGAGGTGTCTCAGGTCTTCAAGGACCGGTGTGGTGAGGAGAGAGGCGAGGAGGCAAGCGGACCCTTTGAGAAAAGACAAGCACGTGGCAGACTGATGCTTCGGGTCGGGGAGGAATTTTGGCTCAGCGTCCCCGCCCCCTTCATGATAATGTTTAAAGACGAGGCTCCTCCACTGTGAGCCCCCGATGGGAGTGATACTTAACCTGGCCCAATTTCCACCCCGTCGACCAGACGGCTATGGCTCGCTCCAGTTCTGGGCCTACATGAGGCTTGGACGTAGCGTTCGCTGGGCAGGGGCCGTCATAAAGCATGGTGTATGCAGCATCCTGATACTTTACCACTTCCCAGCCACGTTCCCTTTGGTTCTTCTTTCTCTGTCATGGGCTTTTCAAAGAACTTCCCCTGTTGCCGGCAGGTATCCGGGACCCCTCCCCTGTAGCAGATTGAACGGCAGCCTCCAGAGATACCAGTTCAGGTCCTAATCCCTGAAGCCTGCAATTCGAGCTTCTCTGGAAAAGGGGTCTCTGCAGACGTGATTAAGTTAAAGACCCCGAGACACGGAGAGAATTCTTGATTACCCCCATGGGCCCTAGATGCCATTGCAAGTGTCCCTATAAGAGGTTATCAAGAAAGGTGACACACACGGAAGGCAACGTGACCATAGAGAGTGAAGGGATGTGACCCCAGTCGAGGAGCACCAGTAGCCACCAGAAGCTGGAAGAGGCGAGGCAAGGGTTCTCCCCTAGACCCTCCAGAGAGAGCATATGATTTCAGCCCAGCGATACAGATTTGGGACTTCTGGCCTCCAGCACCGTGAAACAATAAATGTCTGCTGCTTTAAGCCACCAAGATTGTGGTAATTTGTTACGGCAACAATAGGAAATGAATACGTCACCCTCTACCCCAACCTAATTTTTCTTTTAAGTGTATTTATTTATTTATTTATTTAAGTAATCTCCACACCCAACGTGGGGCTTGAACCCATGACCCTGAGACCAAGACTCCTATGCTCTTCCAACCGAGCCAGCCAGGTGCCCCTCCAACCTAATTTTTTAAACTACAGTTTGGGCAGATTTGGACCTCTAGATGCATGCTCAAAATGCAACAGATGGTTAAGAGAATTGCGGCCGATTGAAACTTCCCACTTCCAAATGTGTAGAGGCTTAATGCTTTTAAAAAACATTTTTTTAATGTTTACTTATTTTTGAGAGAGAGAGACAGAGCATGAGCGGGGGAGGGGCAGAGAGAGAAGGAGACACAGAATCCGAAGCAGGCTCCAGGCCCCAAGCGGTCAGCACAGAGCCCGATGAGGGGCTGGAACCCACAAACCGTGACATCGTGACCTGAGCCGAAGTCGGATGCTTCACCGACTGAGCCACCCAGGCGCCCCCATCGTAACACAGTTTCTAAGGGAAACCTGGCCGTGGGAAGCAGACGGCCCAGGACACAGGCCCCAAACTTTGAGAATACGCGGGTTAACAGACACGGTTTTGGCATCAGAGGAGCCCACAGCCTGCCAGCAGGCCACAAACAGAATAGATAGATGTTCCAGCGGCGTGGCTGAAGCACAGAGGCAGGAGGGTGGCTCTTGAAGGACAGACAGGGATCTGCCAGCAGCTGGAGAAAGAAAAGGGAATCCCTGCCAGTACGCGAGCCAGCTGTGTGTGGCTGAGCAGTCGGCCAAGTGGAGGAACATACAGAAGCCACCCGTGTGCCACGTGGTCGGCCATGCCCACACCAAGTCTGCACCCATCCGATCTGCGTTTAGAGACATAAATGTGACTCACCTGGACTGGCCTGGGGAGGGAGGGCGCAAACCTGAGGACGTCGGTGCAGCGCCTACAACGATCGGCCAGGAGCATGGCAAGAGGGCAGGTGAGGACAGACCGAAGGGGCACCCGAGAGACAGACTGGCAGGACTCTGTCATGGCTGGTAGCTGTGGCCTCTCCGGACGGTGATGTCTGAGAGGAGCCTGGTCATATACATATATATTAGTTACCTATATATTTTAGTTACAGATATATTTTACTTATATATGTATTAGTTATACATATACTTTAGTTATATATATATTTGTTATATATTTTTAGTTATATGCATATTTTAGTTATACATATTTTAGTTACATATATCAGTCATACACATATTTTAGTTATACTAGTTATACATATATTTTAGTTATATATAGTTGTATATATTTTAGTTGATATATATTTTAGTTTATATTTTAGTTTAGACATATATTTTAGTTATATATATTTTAGTTATATAGTCATACATGTATTTTAGTTGTATATATTAGTTATACATATATTTTAGTTACACATATATTTTAGTTATATATTTTTAGTTATATATATTTTAGTTATATATATTTTAGTTGATATATATTTTAGTTGGTATATATTTTAGTTTATATTTTAGTTTAGACATATATTTTAGTTATATATATTTTAGTTATATAGTCATACATGTATTTTAGTTGTATATATTAGTTATACATATATTTTAGTTACACATATATTTTAGTTATATATATTTTAGTTGATATATATCTTAGTTGAAATATATCTTAGTTGAAATATATTTTAGTTGATATATATTTTAGTTGATATATATCTTAGTTGATATATATCTTAGTTGATATATATTTTAGTTGATATATATGTTTTAGTTATACATATATATCCATATTTTAGTTGTGTGTGTGTACACACACACACACACACACGTTGGGCTGATATATATTTTAGTTGATATATATGTTTTAGTTATACATATATATCCATATTTTAGTTGTGTGTGTACACACACACACACACACACACACACGTTGGGCTCCGACTATAGGCCAGGCACTGTGCTAGGCTCTGGACAGGCAGAGGTGAAGAGGCCCGCTGGGGGCCAAGAGGTGTACGTAACAACCACCAGAGGTGCTGTGGGAGCACCGGAGGGAGCCCCAGACCCAGAGGGAGGCTGAGGAGGTGAGGGCTGAGGTGGTGGAATCCCGGGCGGAGGAGGGAGTGGGAAGTAATCTGACAATGGGATGAAAAGCTCAAGGTTAGAGGTGCCTGGGGGTGGTGTGGAAGGGGGAGATGACGAGACACACACGAGATGCCCAGAGGCGAGAGACGGAGCCTGATTTGTTTAGAGGTGGGGGTGGGGGGTGGGGAGGGAGAGATGGGATTATAGGAGGGCCAGGTCGTCGCGTCGCTCCGGTGGGTCACGTTATGGAGTTTGAAAGTTAGCCTCCGAGCAGCTGAGGGCCATCAAAAATTTAAGGGAGTGGCGCAATACCTTTTGTTGTTTAAAAACATCGCTTGGATTGCAAATCGAGGGTGGATTAAAAGGGAGAAATCCGGAAGCTGGGAGAGCCATCTAGAAGTGATTGGGGGTGGGAGGCCATTATGTGATCAGAGAAATGTTCAGGAGGTGGACGGATCAGACGGATCAGATCTGGTGATAGGCTGCACCCTGGACCTGAGGAAAGAGAGGACACGGTGCCCCACTTCCCGGCTCAGGCACCTGGGTTAATTGTCCCAGGGACAGACGTGACGAGTCGACAGAGCGTTAACCACGGGGTCAGGTTCAGGGCCACAAACCTGGGAGGTCAACTGACAGACTGAGGTTTCTGCTGGACGTGTCTGTCAAGCCCGGGGTCAGTGAAGCAGTGAGGGCAAGAGCCTGACCACACGGCTTAGGGTGCAGGCACCAAAACGTGTCCTCCCGAGGCAGCTAGAGTGGAAGGTAATCTGAGGGAGATTGCTTTCGGTATTTGGAATAGAACAGTAACCAAAGAACTTGGCTTCTAGCTCTGGCTCTTGCTACCTAGCACGGTGTTGGTTTTCTCACCGCCAAACGGGGGTAGCTACGTGTGCTCGCTCACACTAATCCCAGGGGACCCTAAAACTCAAGACCCTTTGAAAGCCCTACAATCACTGTTGTATTCTGCCTTCTTTTAAGTCCAAAACCACTCTTTGCTCTGCTACCCATTCAGTTCAAAATACAGACACTTCTTAAAGGTTTGAAATAGCTGTGGGAGAAAATTTTCAGGTGCAACATTCTTTGAGACAGGGCATCCTCTTAAAACTAGTGAAAACTAAGATAACTGGCAATAAAGCTGTTACAATGGAACAAATTTTTAATTTTTATCACGCTAAGGCAAGATTATTTGTTACACGTGCTCCTCAAACATTTCATAAATGATTTCAGCCAGGGTCATGTGCATCAACTCAAGCTTAAAAAATGAAATTAGGGGTGCCTGGCTGGCTTAGTCAGTTGAGCGTGTAACTCTTGCTCTCCGGGTTGTAAATTCTAGTTGGGTGTAGAGATTACTTAAAAATACAATCTTAGGGGCACCTGGGTGGCTCAGTCGGTTGAGCGGCCGACTTCGGCTCAGGTCACGATCTCGCGGTCCGTGGGTTCGAGCCCCGCGTCGGGCTCTGTGCTGACAGCTCAGAGCCTGGAGCCTGTTTCGGATTCTGTGTCTCCCTCTCTCTGACCCTCTCCCGTTCATGCTCTGTCTCTCTCTGTCTCAAAAATAAATAACGTTAAAAAAAATAAATAAAATCTTAAAAAAAACTAAAGATTGAAAATAAAAAATTACAGGGGTGCCTGAGTGGCTCTGTCATTAAGCATCTGACTTCGGCTCAGGTCATGATCTCACTGTTTGTGGGCTCAAGCCCCGAGTCTGGCTCTGGGCTGACAGCATGGAGCCTGGAGCCTGCTTTGGATTCTGTGTCTCCCTCTCTCTCTGCCCCTCCGCTGCTCACACTCTTGTCTCTCTCTCTCAAAAATAAATATTAAAAATTTTTAAATAAAAAGATGAAAAATTACATTAAAAGATTAACAGACATTTTAAAAGTATTAACCATGATTTTTTTTTATTTAAAAGTATTATTTTTGGGGCGCCTGGGTGGCGCAGTCGGTTAAGCGTCTGACTTCAGCCAGGTCACGATCTCGCGGTCTGTGAGTTCGAGCCCCGCGTCAGGCTCTGGGCTGATGGCTCGGAGCCTGGAGCCCGTTTCCGATTCTGTGTCTCCCTCTCTCTCTGCCCCTCCCCGTTCATGCTCTGTCTCTCTCTGTCCCAAAAATAAATAAAAAAAAAAAAAAAAAAAAAACAAAACAAAAAAAAAACGTTGAAAAAAAAAATTAAAAAAAATAAAAAAAATTAAAAAAAAATAAAAGTATTATTTTAGGGGCGCCTGGATGGCTCAGTCGGTTGAGTGTCCGACTTCAGCTCAGGTCATGATCTCATGGTTCTGGGTTCCAGGCCGGCTCTGTGCTGACAGCTCGAGCCTGGAGCCTGCTGCAGATTTTGTCTCCAGCTCTCTCTGCCCCTCCCCCACTTGTGCTGTCTGTCTCTAAAATAAACATTTAAAAAAATAAAAGAAATAAACATAAAAATATTATTTTAATGTTTATGTTTGAGTGAGAGAGTGAGAGAGAGAGAGATAGGGTGCTAGCAGGGGAGGGGCAGGGAGAGAGAGAGAGACACAGAATCCCAAGCAGGATCTAGACTCTGAGCTACCAGCACAGAACCTACCACAGGGCTCAAACTCATGAACCATGAGATCATGACCTGAGCCGAAAGTCGGAGGCTTAATAAGCCACCCAGGTGCCCTGGTATTAACCACGACTTAAATTCCAGAATTTAAGTCTGTCCTAACATTACCGCTTTAGAAGGCAACCTTCCCCCACCTTGCAATCTCCTCCCCTCTGGCTTTGGGGAATACACCAGACTGATCTTGAGCTTGTCTAACAGAACATTTCTTTAGAGTTAGTGTTTAGAGTTGGGCAATTGTCGTAACAAATTTCTGGTCCAGACTGCGAGTGAAGTGAGCTTCCCAATTACAACATTCGTGCAAGAAAACGAATTGACATGGGCACTGACTTGGGAGGAACGGAGTTAGGTGCAGAGCGATCACTTAATACCGACTGGGGCTGCAGGCGGTCTGTGGCCACGCAATGACAAGCAAAAGCCACGTGAAGCTGGCGACCAGGGCGGCATCCTCCTCCGCTAGCGCAGGACCGACCGGGAGGCCCGTCCCCCGCTCACTCCCGGGCGGTCCCTGAAGCGCAGCCAGGGCGGCGGCTGGGGCACAGGTGGGCGATCAAGGTCAGCTCTGCAAACCCCGCACCCCGCGCACCTCCGCGCAGGCCGCCGAGCGCGGGCGCTGCGGAAGCCCCGACGGAGACGCCGCGCGCCCAGCGTCCCCGGCCTGAGGACCGGCCCCCGAGGGCCGTGCGGGACGAAAGAGGCGACCGACCGCGGCGAGTCGCCTCCCGCTCCCTCCGCAGCCTCAGAGCGGCCCGCAGTGGAACGGCGCCCCGAGCCGAGGAAGCCGCGGGGCCGGCGCGGAGCAAGCGCTCGAAGGGCGCGGGCGGACGCGGAACGCCAGGCGGAAGGCGCGCGCGGGTCGCGGAAGGACGCGGACGCCCCCGGCGCGCCCGTCAGGCCCGCCCTCGCCCGCCCCCGGCGCGGCGCACCTCCCTCGCCCCGCCCCCCGGGGCCAGCCGCCCAATCACAGCGCCGCGCACGTGACGAGCGCTGCCTGCGATGACCTCATCCCTGGTGTGGGATGACGTCAAATTCAAGATGGATGGAATCACAGCGGCAGCGGCGGCTGCGGCGCGCGCGAGCCGAGTGTGAGCGGAAAGGGGCCCGGCGACTGCCTCGGGGCTGGAGACCGGTGAGTAACTGTCACGCCCCTCGCCCTAGAAGAACTGCGGGGCCCCGCGGGAGGCCACAGCCTCCTCGCAAAACGCGGCCTTTCCTGACGTAACTCTGAGGTGATTTCTCTCCTCTTTTTTCTCTCCACCAGCGGGTTGCGGGTTCCGAGCGCTTCTGCGCGTGCGCCGGGTCCGGGCTCTCACCGAGCATGCCCCAGGCTCCCACGTAGCCGATTGTGCCTTCACACTGCGCATGCTCTTTGCCCGCACTTGGCCTCGCCCTCGCCACTGCGCACGCTCCGTCCCCGGCTGGTCTTCCCTCGCCCGGCCAGGTGCCCCCTGGGCCGGACGTGCCCGGCCCTGGCGCGCGCACCTGCGCGGAGCGGTTGGGACGCCTTCCGGGCCGAGGGCACGTGCTCGCAGTCCCGTGCAGGCGTGGGGACGGGCGGGGGCGCGAGTGTGCGCGGGAGCTGGGGGCAGTGGGACCCCGCACCTGCCGTGGCCAGCGCCCCGTAGCCCCTGGGTCCCTCCCGGCGACCGCAGGCGAAACCAGCCAGTAGCCCGGGTGGACTTGGCCGGCCCCGCCCCAGCCCGCCTCCTTGGCCGGCCCTCTGCCGGACGCGTGGACCCCGGAGCGCACTCGTTTCCCTCCAGAGCCCCTGGAGGACCTGTTTCTGCTCCGTTGCGGGTGGTTTCCCACTCGAGACAGGCCCGGCCGAAATCTGCGACCGGAAGCGGTGGGGAGGAGGGGGGTGGGCTGGGACCAGCGGTTCTGGAGAACCCGGCCCAGAGACCTCCGCTGGCGGGAATCCCCGTGATCTTTTCGTGTGTTCTCGCCCGGACCGCTTAGGTCGACCAAGTTCAGTAGCGCCCTGTAGACGCCTGTAGCGTGGGGGAGCCCCTCGGCCGGAGCCCTTCACAGGGCTGCGTGGTTCTGGAGAATGCCACTTGAGCGGCACGTTTGGAGGTGGGGTGTTTTCAGAGACTGGTTCTCCCTCGGGATTGCCAGACGGGGGTCCATGAGGGCAGAGGTTAATCAGACCCCCCGCGTAGTACAGCCTCCTGGGGTTTTGTAGTGCAGGAGCTCCCCTCTGGCATCTGAGGGCCTCACTGTATTACAGCATAGTCCAGTGATTGCCATGATGATGACCCCGAGTCATCAGTAAGGGGCCTGCATTGTGGTCTGTGCACCTCGTTTAAAAAGACAAAGCGGGGGGCGCCTGGGTGGCTCGGTCGGTTAAGCATCCGACTTCGGCTCAGGTCATGATCTCACAGTCCGTGAGTTCGAGCCCCGCGTCGGGCTCTGTGCTGACGGCTCAGAGCCTGGAGCCTGTTTCAGATTCTGTGTCTCCCTCTCTCTCTGCCCCTCTCCTGTTCATGCTCTGCCTCTCTCTGTCTCAAAAATAAATAAACGTTAAAAAAAAAAAATTTTAAAAAAAAAACGAAAAACAAAGCGGGTTGATCGGTTTTGGATTTTCCATTGGCAGCTCTTCTCCCCTCTGATGCTTGGAGTAAATAACCTCTTCCACCTCTAACGTCTAATTGTCATTACTGTTAAATTTAAGTATTCCTAAATGTGAAAGAACAGGAAGAAAGTGGACATGGGGGCACTGGTCTGCGTGAAAGCAACGTCATGTTTCATTCATTTCATTCAACGCTCTTGAAGGTGGCGCGCACTTCATTGTGTGCGGTGAACAGTGGAAAGGATAGAACCCCAGTCCTTCAGGAACGTTAACAGTGTTTATGGTAGGGGATGTGTAACCAGGGAGTGTCTGGGTGAGCGGGGGATGACTGAAGGGACAATTCTCGTGGTCCCCAAAGCTGATTCTAGAGCTGTTTACCAGTGAGGTTTGCCAGGGCCCGGTGATGGGCTGCAGAGGAGAGAGGTTTCCGGTTTGGGAGACCTGGTGGTTGTCAGCATACCTAACCAAATAAGGAACGTGTGAGGACAAGCAGATGTGGGGTAGGGGCGAGGGGGGGGGGGCGTGAGGACTGCCCCGGGCACGTGGGTGATGGAAGTGTTCATTCAGTGAGCCCCGTGGGCCCAAGGGCAAGTCTGAGCAGAGATGCGGGTTTGGCAGCCCTCGTCCAGGGGGCCTTCAAGCCCCGAGAGCTCATGTGAGAAGGGGGGCTGCCAACGGGCTAAGCTCTAGCAGATGCTGGAGCAGTGAAGGTGAGCGGGTGCGGGGCTTGGACCTGGAGCGTACGGATGGATTTCTCTCTTTACCTGGGAGATGCTTGCCAGGCCTGTGCTGAGCGTTAGGGATACACAGATCATTCCAAATAGTTGCGTTAACCCCAGAAGATGTGGATGGAGTATTGTGGCAGTTCAGGTAGGACTGGGCCACGGGCTACGGGCACAGCAACCGGAGCTTTGTAGAGACCGTGACATTTGAGCGAGAGCTTTCTGGGAAGGCTGGCCAAGGGAACTTGGAAAGGTATGTCAGGTGGTGAAAATTGGGTGCACAGGTTTGTAGGGTGGGTGGTAAGGAGTGTCCAGAAGGGGGTGGAAAGAAAAAGTATGGCCAGAACATGAACAAGCTTGTATGCCAGTCTGTGGAGTTTGGATTTTATCTAGGAAGCAACGGGAAGATCTGTATAGTATTCGAAAAGGCTGTGATGGGACCGGCTTTACTTTAGGAAAACAAATACAAGGCACAGTTTCCACTCCTGCCTGTAGTTGGATTGTCAGAGTACAGAAAAATCAACAAATATTGTGCAAGGAGTTTTGTTGGGCATTGTGAAGGGTATCAGGATCTATTAAATAGGTTTTTAGTCCTTACATAAGCTTACCGTTCTGTTGGGGAGACAAACCAAGTAAACGTTATGTAAATGGTGTGACTGTGATACAGGAGTTGAAAGGTATTTGCTCATAAACCGAAGTGGTCAAGGAACGTATATTCCTTAGCTAAGGCTGCCAAACAAAGTACCACAGACTGGGGGGCTTAGTAGCAATTTATTTCCTCACAGTTCTGGAGCCTAGAAGTCCAAGATCAAGGTTTGGGCAGGGTTGGTTTCTCCTGAGGCCTTTCTCCTTGGTGTGTAGAGGGCCACGTTCTCTCTGCCTTCACGTGCTCCTGTCCTCCTCTCCCCTTGGAGGGATACCGGTCAGATTGAATTAGGGTCCACCTTAAAGTCCTTGCTAAAACTTGATGAGCCCTTTAAAGACTCTGTCTCCAGGGGCACCTGGGTGGCTCAGTCGTCTAAGCATCTGAGTCTTGATTTCTGCTCAGGTCATGATCTCACAATTTCCTGAGTTCAAGCCCCGCATGGGTCTCTGTGCTGGCAGCTCAGAACCTGCTTGGGATTCCCCCGCACCTTCTCCCTCCCTCCCCCCCCCTCCCCTGCTTGTGCTGTCTCTCTCAGAATAAAAAAAAAAAAAAAAAAGACTGTATCTCCAGATCTGCTTGCATTTGGAGGTTCTGAGGGTTAGGACTTGAGTGTGTGATGGGGCACAGAGAGGGGGACACAGTCCAGCCCATGACAAAGGCTTAATGGAGTGATTGGACTTGAGCTGAGCTTTGAAAGATGATTAATGTTCAGCTGAGTCGCATGCGGGGGAAGGTTCCACGGGGTGCCTTGGACATTTCAGATCTGGTAGTGGAGGAAGCAGGACACTCGGGTTCTGTCTCAGAGACACGGCATCTGAAGCAGGAAGTTGTCACACGGGAAAAATGAAGGGAAAGAAAATGTAAAAAGTGGTTTGAAACCAGATTTACAGAGCTATAGAGTCTGTGTTTTTAAATTTCTGTGTTTTCACAGATAACCATTGTTTTTGTCATTACATATTTTCACCCAACTTGTAGGTCTCAGCTAAAATGTCACACGAGGCATTTCTTAGACTCCCTCTCCAAACCCCGTTTCTCCACCCAGGTATGGCCCCCTGTTTACTAACATGGCGTAATCTGAAGTTACCTTTTTCATTTGTTTCCTTGCTCATTATCTGATTTACCCCACTAGAATCCGGAGGCCTCATCTGTTGTGTGCGCCCATATTTCAGGCATGTCTAAACACGCCTTGCACATACTAAGAGCTCAGTAAATAAATTAGTAGTAGCGTTAGCTGCGTGTGTGCCTGATGGATGCTTGAAGCTTCGTTTTAGGAAGCTCCGTGCAGCAGCAGGGTTGTAAAGGATGGACTTGGAGAGTGCGGCAGGAAGAGTGAGTAACACTTGGAAATGTATCAGTTCGGGTCCTTTAAGAAGAAGAACAGAAACCGACAGGCTAGCTTGAGTAGAACAAGGAATTTATTGTAAAGATGCAGGATTGCTCCAGAGGTTTAAGAAAAAGCTAAAGAATTGGGCCAGGAAGTACGGAAACGAAGGTAACTGGCTGGAATGGGCATAGTGGGCACTGGCATACTGCATTTTTAGGTCACTGCTGCGCTAAATCCTCTCCACTCATTTGCTGCCTTTATTGGTTTTCGCAGGCCCGTATTCCAGACAGAAAGTTTCTGATCTGCTTGGCTTTGGTTGCGTGCCTACCCGTGAGCTGGGACAGAGCAGCACAGCACACTCACTCACTGGGGTTGGGGGGGGGGGGTGGTCTTCAAAGCCAAACCCAGGGCTGGGCCTCTTCCAGCAGGAGGCCCAAGCAGAAGCAGACAGGCTGCTCGCCGACTGAGGTGCCCCGCACGGGCCGGAGCTGTGCTGTGGAAGGGAGCACATCCTCAGCCAGAGCCAGCCCCTCCCCGAGAGACTGAAAACAGGGTGACGGGGGCCCCAAGGGAGCGGCACTCCTGCCCGGGAAGGGTCGGATTAAGTAAGGCTGGCTCTGCAATCTGAGGCTCTTTGGAGGATTTCTGACACCTGTCTGGTCACTGAGGGAGTGATAACAGCCAACTGAGAGCACTTCTGGTCTCCTTCGAGTAATAAAATCTCGTGGGGAGTCAGGCCTAAATCCAGCGGCGAAGGTTTGGGGCTGCGTGGTACGTGTGTGCTCGTGTTCCAGAGTCAAGCGTAGACGCTTTGCTCTTCTGTTTGCTTTGTGTTACGTGCATTTCTTCTCTGCCATAATGGTGGGGACTGTGGAAGCGGTCCCCAACGCTCCAAGGGACTGTGCGCCCAGAGTTCGGTTCGGGTGTGGATGTAAACAGACATTTTCCTATAGAACTGGTACCGAGGCTCTTACGGGCTAGTCCAGCAGGGAGTTTGATTTGTAATGTATATTAGCTCTGACACCAGCCTGAGTTTTAGTCTCCAAAACGTGAAAATCAGTGGGCTATCTCGGTCCCTTCCCCTCTCCCTTCCTGGGCCCCTCATTCACCTCCTGGTGCCCATTATACCAGTGCTTTGTTGTGCTTTGCTGTCTTCTGTCCACGTCACAAGAATGCTCTCTTCCAAAATCATCTACCTTCCCTCCATCCCCTTAACGATCTTAATTCCTTCCGCTAACATTGGTATAAAGAGGAAATTATTTGCATTGAATCAATTTCTATTAAGATACGAATCCCCGCTTCTCGTGGCATTTAGTACCTAGGGAATCTGAGGTATTGGTATGAAATAATTTTCTGCAGTTCAGTTGCAGAGTGCTTTGTAGCCATGCTGGGGAGTTGGAACTTGGATTCCCCGCCCCATAAGGGGTTTAAAGCCCTGACGCAATCAGATGTGTGTTTCTGAAAAGTATCTGTAGTAAAAACGGGAAGAACGGAACCTTTGCCGTTCCGATAGTCGAGCGTGAGTCCCAGGTCTTCTCTGATGTCCCCACTGTGCGCCCACCCACCCTCCCACCTCCCGGCCAAATTAAGTGCTTCCTGAAATCGGTGTTCTTGTAGCACTGTTGGCATCCGTCACCCTGTTTAATTTTGTACGTCTCTGTCCTCCCGTGGGAACGTGAGCTATCGGACAACAGGCCAGCGACTCTTTAGAACACTCGGGACCACGTACATTCAGGAAGGGAAGAGAGGAAGGAAGTAAAATGCCTGCTTGCCGTGTAGGAAGCACTACATACAGTGGGAGCTTGCGAACATAGTGTGTCTTCTGTTGATCATAAAACTCCCACGTGGTAAGCAGGGTTAGCCCCACTTCACAGGTTAAGGAAGCTACTACTCAGGAAGGTCAAGTGACCTTGACCAGGTTATATGCCTGATCAGTGGCAGAGCCAGGACTGGAGACCCAACTGATTTGAACGTCTTTTCCAGGAGCTGGGACTTCCATGAATTGTTAAGCATAAAGATTCTCATTTTGAAATTGCAGGAAACCGCATGAAATAGGAACAGTTCAGGCAGAGTTTGGGAAGATTTTTGTGTGCGAGGATCCAAGTGGTAAGCGAGCCAGCCCTATTTCAGAATCTGGTTTTCCTTGGGGGATTTCCACTCAGCTCTTTCCGTCCATCATAAACGGCTCTTTTCGTCCACATTTCACCCACTTTCCTTTCAAGAGCGCCAGGTTTTCACTATGACTAAAGTGATAGCAGGAACTCTTCACCGATGAGTCAGGTGGAGATAAGCCATGGGAAGGGCGTGGGGGTGGACGCGGTGGCAGTGTGCATTTACATGTCAGAGCTTTCAGATTTGTGATGCGCTGTCTTCGGTGAGTCCGAGGTCCTGGTCATTCATAATTAAAACGTACGTGAGAGGTTGGAGTCTGATGAGCCCGCAGATTTGTGGAGGAGGCAGTCCGTTCGGTAGCAAAGCTGGCCTTACGAGGGCTGAAGAGCCGAAAAAGCAAAGGGGTTTGGACATTCAGTCCGCACACCCACCAGCCACAAAGGGTCTGGCTGGGTTATCTCAGGAAATTCAGCAGCTGTGATTTCCACCCCCCTTTTGCCTGCATTCCTAATGGAGCATTTTATATTTTCAGTCACGTTGTTAAACAGGGTGTAAATGAATAAATATACCTACTGTCCTTAAAACACAAAAATCCAAATTGTTAATTGTTTGCAGCTAGACCGGGAAAGGGCCCATCGATCTTGAGTTTCAGTAATTACAAAGGTAAAAGCAAGGTCTTCAGCCGGCCCGTGAGGGGCCCGCGCTGCATACATCTCAAGGCTTTGTCCCGGGCCGCTGGACAGGACAGAGGGATCCGGCTCCTCTTAGGATCTTGACTGGTCTTCGTTTAGCCCTCGGGGCCCTCGTGCCTCCTTCCCCTCTGCAGCCCCATCACCCGCCTTCCCTGCGGGCAGCCTGTGCTCCAGCCACGCGCTCTGTCTGTCTCCTGTCCTTGAAATGCCCTTCACGCGTCCTGCCTGACTCCTCCCAGGTTTCTGACTCCTGCTCGTTCTGTAGAATGCCTTCCCTGCCCTCCCTCTCGGCTGCACCTGCGCCACGTCCGGACCGCCGCCCCCGTCCTGCGTGGTGCTCAGCATGCTGACGCGTGGTGACGGACTGACCTGTCCTGGTCCCACACAAGTCTTTCAGACGGGACCACGCTTCTCAGGCCTCCGTCCTCCGCGTCTAGCCGGGCCCAGTACATCCTGGACACGCACCGGGCTAGGAGAAGCGGGTAATGTGATGACGGAGTCCAGGCTCTGGGACCCGAGTCGCAGCTGGCCCTGCTTCTCGCTGAGTCACCTTAGGTACAGTGCGTGACTTCTCAGTGCCTCCGTGTCCTCGTTTGTATAGGACAGGGGTTTGCACAGTGCCCAGCTCAGATGTTAGTGTGGGAATTAAGGGAGGAAACCAGCGACAGGAGCGCCGTAGGGGTTAAAGAGCGTGGCCCCTGGAGCCAGGTCCCCTGGTGTGCGTCCTGCTCGGCTGTTCATTGTGCGCGTGACCTGGGCCAAGTTACTGCCCCTCTGGGCCTGTTTCCTCGTCTCTAAAATAACCGAGTACCCACCTCCCAGGGTTGCTGTAGGTACGCAGTTAAGGCGTAAACATGTGGACGCCATGTGGACGCCACGTGTGGCAGAGCAGGCACGCGAATCCGAGCCACTCGTGGGTGTCCATTAGCGCTCAGGGCAGTGGGACGGGAGATGCCCAGCTGCGTCCCACACTGCGTGCCAGGACTGCGCGTGCCCGGCCACTTTCCGAGCCGGTGGTCTCGTGGGGGGCTCTAAATGCGGCTGTAGCCAAATGAATGGTTTAAGCAGTTTACGGGGACAGCGACTCTTTCTCTTAAGGCCTCACTCTGAGTGACTTATTTTTTTCCTAATTCCCGAACGTTTTCGCTCAAAGAGTATGGGAGCCTGTGGTTCAAGGGATTAGAAGTAGGGACTTGGAACAAAAACAGCGATCACGATCATTTGAGAAAAGCAAAAGAAGGACACTTTTTTGGACCGCGTCGTTTGTGGCATGCAGTGGTGGGGGACGGACGGTGTGGGGTCGCAGTTGCCACACGGCCAGGAACATGGAAGTGTCCCGTGGTTTCATCCTCGCCCAGCCTTTCGGCCTGTGCCTGTGGTTTCATCCCTGGGTGTCTCAGTTTGGATTCCCCCACGAGCAGACCCTGAGACGGGAATGCAGAGTGGATGTTTGCTTGGGAAGTGATCCCAGGAAGCACAGGAGGTCGTAGGGAACGAGGAGCGAGAAGGGGCGCCCGTAGAAGGCACACTCGGCAGCAGGTGTCTGCTCACGTTTGGAAAATCAGACTGAATTCCCGAAAAAACCCGAGCCAATTTTTCTATCAAACTTCATCTCCGGTAAGGACACCCTTCCAGCTGTTCTGGTCGGATTCGTGGCGCTTTCTTTAATTCCTCGCCTTCTCACCCTCTACAGTCAGTCCGTTAGACGTCCTAGTAACTAACTGCCTCGGCTCCCCTGCTACTACCCTGCTCCCCCACCGTCCTGTCTCCCCTGGGTCACTGCTGCAGGCTGCCAGCTGGTCCAGGCTGCCATCACCTGTCCCCTGCCTCCTTGCTGCGGGCTCCCAGCTGGCCTCCCACCTTTCCTGTTTTCCGTGCTCTCTTCTCGACAATGTAGCCGGAGGGATCGTTTTGAAACATAACTCAAGTCATTGTCATTTTTCTGCCCAGAATCTTGGAGTGACCCTCGGTTTCACTTCTGGCAGAAAGCTCAGTTTGCCTGCGGTTCGCTCAGCCCTGCAGTCGGCGGCTCCCTGCTCCAGCCCTGCTGCCTCTTGCGCCCCGTGCCGCTCGCGCTGCCCTTCCCTGGGTGATTGCCATGGCTCCTTGCCTTCTTCAGAGCTTCTCAGATGGCATTTTGTCGAGTGAGTGAATGACTGATTTGTGGAGCTCTGGCACGGTTTGCACTGTGCTGTAGGTGCTCCGTAAATGGCAGCACCGTTTTCTCCTTTATTTAAAAAAAACATTTTTTTTTTTTAACGTTTATTTATTTTTGAGACAGAGAGAGACAGAGCATGAACAGGGGAGGGGCAGAGAGAGAGGGAGACACAGAATCAGAAGCAGGCTCCAGTCTCTGAGCTGTCAGCACAGAGCCTGACGCGGGGCTCGAACTCACGGACCGTGAGATGATGACCTGAGCCGAAGCCGGACGCTCAACCGACCGAGCCACCCAGGCGCCCCACCGTTTTCTCCTTTAATCTGCACGACTGCATGGTGTGGTAGCCGCTGTTATCCTTATTTTGCAGTGGCGGAAACTGAGCCCCAGAGACTGACCAGCCCGGAGCCCTGTCTTGGCCCGGACTCGCGGGAAGGAGCACATCGCACATACTTACATCTGTGGATGTGAGCACGTGAGACTGAAACACAGGTGTCAGGAGATCGCAGCCTTACTGTGTTTGAGCCACGTGGACATTTTCTACTCTGTCCCTGTCGTTTTATCTGTTTTTAATTGCTGGTGTCAAACCACTAAATTGATTTTAAGAAACGCTTTTGAAAAATACTCGTCCGTGCTTTTAATGCTGCGTCTTGCTTTTCTGAGCTGGGTTTCTCAAAAACTATTAGCGCTAAAGACCGTGGTCATTGCATAGCTGGGTTGGTAAGTGTGGCATTACAAGTTGCTTTCTTTTTCTGCTGACCTTTGTGAAAGGTGACAAGGGTCTGGGTAAACAAATGCATGATGTTAAGACATGACAGTAGGATTAGGGAAGAAATTAAAATGGCCAACAGAAAAGAGGAAGGGAGATGTCTCTATCAAGCAGTCACAGATAGAGGAATTAAAATTTGCCGTTGATACAGAATGTTGAAAGGCAGGAATGAACGGAAACTCCGTACACTCTGACCAAAGCATGTGTCTGGGGACAAGCTGCTTACCCGGCACCGTCTCTGGAAGCAGGCACGTCTCTGAGCCCATTATATTGAGCCAGCACCATCAGGGGGTCAGAACAGCGGTAAAGCAGCTTGTATGCCGTGCTCACTGAGTCCAGGTTGGGGGCCCAGCAGACTCTTTGTGGGCTCTTCTGAGGAGCCCCCATGCTGGTGGACCGGCAGAGGCTGATCCTTTGAAACCAGAGGAGAACTTGCCAGTGTGCTGCGTGCCAGGTTTCGTACACTTACAACCTGCCCCCTGCAGAATGATGAAACGGTCACAAACAATCCGCGTTACTCTGAATCCATTCAAAAATAAACGCATTAACTATTTTTTTTAATTTTTTGAATGTTCATTTACTTTCGAGAGAGAGGGAGACAGAGCACGAGCGAGGGAGGGCCAGAGAGAGAGGGAGACACAGAACCCAAAGCAGGCTCCAGGCTCCGAGCTGTCAGCACAGAGCCCGACGTAGAGTTCAAACTCACGAACCGTGAGATCATGACCTGAGCCGAAGTGGGACGCTTAACCTACTGAGCCACCCAGGTGCCCCAAATCATACTATTTTATTTATTTATTTATCTTTATGAATATAATTTATTGTCAGATTGGCTTACATACAACACCCAGTGCTCATCCCCGCAAGTGCCCTCCTCAATGTCCATCGCCCATTTTCCCCTCTCCCAGCCCCCATCAACCCTCAGTTTGTTCTCTGTATTTAAGAGTCTCATAGTTTCCCTCCCTCCCTCTCTGTTTGTAACTATTTTTTTTCCCCTTCCCTTCCCCCATGCTCTTCTGTTAAGTTTCTCAAGATCCACATGTGAGTGAAAACATAGGATATCTTTCTCCGACTGACTTATTTCACTCAGCATAATTCCTTCCGGTTCCGTCCACATTGTTGCAAACGGCAGGATTTCATTCTTCCTCGTTGCCAAGTAGTATTCCATTGTATGTATAAACCACATCTTCTTTATCCATTCGGCAGATGATGGACATTTGGGCTCTTTCCATCATTTGGCTATTGTTGAAAGTGCTGCGGTAAACATTGGGGTACATGTGCCCCTGTGCATCAGCACTCCCGTATCCCTTGGGTAAATTCCTAGCAGTGCAACTGCTGGGTCATAGGGTAGTTCTGTTTTTAATTTTTGGGGGAACCTCCGCACTGTTTCCAGAGCGGCTGCACCAGCTGTGCAGGAGGGTTCCCGTTTCTCCACATCCTCGCCAGCATCTGTAAATCATAACTGTTTTACAGAAGACACTGCAGTCAAACCACAGAGGTGTTACAGTGACAGAAGCCCAAGTGAAGGGTCAGCTTTGATTGCGTTGTCTGTGTATGAAATGGTTTTCCCTTCATCGAGAGCATGGGTGGTGCAAATATGGGCCCTTTTCTTTGACACCGAATTAAATGGTTACCGTGTATGAGATGCTAGCTCACGTAACCTTCGCAACAGCCCTAAAGAAGGGCACGGTCCCCCATGTTTCACGTGAAGGACCTGGTGCTCAGAGGGGCTAGCCGACCGCCAGGAAGGAGGTGGCCTCTCACCCCGTGTCTCTGCCCGAACACGTGCCCAGCCGCTGGGCCTTTTCTCGTCTCACCTTTAGGTTGTTAGAGAGTTGCAGAGAGATCTGAATCCAGACCTTTGAACTTATAATTAGTAATAATGAAGTTTAGATCAGGCCAGAGTTTCCTCTGTGCTGCTGTCAAAAATGTGATTTGATAAGAAAATTGTATTCGGGAGCCGGTAGGGTGTTTGACATAAGACAGAACGCAAGCTCTTCTGTTGTTTAACATTTCTAACCATTGTTAAGCACTGATACGGTAGTGATCAGTAAGTGACTTTTTTACCTCTTTACAGATTCTTGCCTTTTAAACTTTTTTTAGAGTGCGTGAGCGTGCATACGCGTGAGGGAGGGGCGGGTGGAGAAAGGGGGGGAATCTTACGCAGGCTCCACACTCGGCAAGGAGCCAGACGTGGGGCCCGATCCCATGACCCTGGGATCGTGACCTGAGCTGAAAGCAAGAGTCGGATGCTTAACCGGCTGAGCCCCCCAGACGCCCCAGATTCTTGCCCATTTTTAAAAAATTTTTTTTAATGTTTGTTTATTTTTGAGAGAGAGACAGAATGCAAGTGGGTTCGGTGCAGAGAGAGAGGGAGACACAGAGGGTGGGGGGAGAGGTGCAGAGAGAGGGAGCCGTCAGCACAGAGCCTGACGCGGGACTCAAACCCACAAACCATGAGATCATGACCTGAGCCGAAGTCAGACGCTCAACCGACTGAGCCCCCCAGGCGCCCCGATTCTTGCCCATTTTTAAAGGTCTGGTAAGGCCACCCCTCTGCGACCCAGTTGTAACGGTTCACGTCGTGTATAAGTATGCCCAAAAGCAAGACTGACTTTGTTTCCCGAATCACGGGCTCGGGAGTCCTGATAACTTCATACTTACTCTCTGAGGTAAAAGGGATAGAACGAAGCATCGGATGAAGAACCCTAGGTAACAAACTTTTAATTTCAAGTGGTGCCTTTCTGCGTAGCTGCCAAGTTCCAGCAGCCTTCCGACGGTGGTACGGTCTTTGGTCCTAAAAGTGCTCCGCTTCAGCCATCGCTGGTCTCCGGGAGCCACGAGGCCGGTTCGCTTCTGTTTCCCGTGGCATTTAAGGGAGAGCTTTGGTCTGCCTGCGGTCTGCGCAGTGTCGGCCCCTAGGAAAAGACAGCTAGCGTTCCCTGCCCTCGAGGAGCTTTCCGTCTCAGGGCGAGCTTTTCGGCACGTTTTTCATGATGATTCTGCGCTTTGTCTTTCAGATAAGCCCACGCGATGGAGGGGTTGCTGCATTACATCAACCCGGCCCACGCCATCTCCCTCCTCAGTGCGCTCAACGAGGAGCGCCTCAAAGGGCAGCTGTGTGACGTGCTGCTGATCGTCGGGGACCAGAAGTTTCGAGCTCATAAAAATGTCTTGGCTGCCAGCAGCGAATATTTTCAGAGTCTGTTCACGAATAAGGAGAACGAGGCCCAAACCGTATTTCAACTTGATTTTTGTGAACCCGATGCTTTTGATAATGTTTTGAACTACATTTATTCTTCGTCCTTATTTATCGAGAAAGGCAGTCTCGCCGCCGTCCAAGAGCTGGGCTACAGCCTCGGGATTTCCTTTCTGACGAACATCGTCTCGAAAACACCTCAGGCACCCTTTCCAACGTGTCCCAACAGGAAGAAGATACTCGTAGAAGAGGACGAAAGCAGTTCTCAGAAGAGAAGTGTCATCGTGTGTCAAAGCCGAAACGAAGCACGAGGCAAAACTGTCGGTCAGAATCAGCCCGACCTGAGCCACACCTCGCGGCCCTCCCCCGGCCTCGCGGTCAAGACCGGCACCGGGAAGCCCCACGTCCCAAAGCCAGCGGAAGCGCCTCACGCGTCGCCAGTAGCCGAAAAGACTTGGCCCAGAGATGGCCCTGCGGGCTGCGTGAAGTCCCTCGAGCGTCCCGGCTCTGTGGACGACCCTCACAGAAGCAGCTTAGCGAAGAGCAACGCGGTGCCGCCTGGCAAGCCGCTGCAGGACAGAGAGGGGACGGACGAGAAACCGTGTCTGAGCGGCCAGCTGCCCAAAGGAAAAGCCATAGAGCTGGCCTTGAAGAGACCACGGCCGCCCGTCCTGTCTCTTCGAAGCGCGTCGGAGACCCCCTACGTGTTGAAGGAAACCGGCAAAGGAGGCGGCCCGGGCGAAGACAGGAACCTGCTGTACTATTCGAAGCTGGGGTTGGTGGTCCCGTCCGGCGGCTCTGGTTCCGGAAAGCAAGGCATCGACAGAAGCGGCCCGCTGGTGAAGAGTCTGCTCAGGCGCTCGCTGTCCATGGACAGCCAGGTTCCCGTCTACTCGCCCGCCATAGACCTGAAGTCTTCCCAGGGGCCCTCGGCAGCGTCCGGGGAGGTGCCCGCCAACGTGTTCTGTGCTCTGTCTCAAAAGCCGTCTGTGAAAGAGTGCGACGACGCGTCAGCCCTCGACGAGCGGACTCCGGCGCCCCAGCCGCACCGCCTCAGGTCCTTCAGCGCCTCTCAGTCCACGGACAGGGAGGGCGAGCCTGCCGTGGCCGAGGTGCACGTCAAGACGGAGCCCCGCAGCCCGCTGTCGGACCCCTCCGACATCATCCGAGTCACCGTGGGAGACCCGGCGGCCGCGTCGTCCGTCACGAGAGACCTCTCCCTGAAGACCGAAGACGACCAAAGAGACATGAGCAGACTCCCGGCCAAAAGGAGGTTCCAGGCGGACCGAAGACTGCCGTTTAAGAAGGTAAAGGAGGGCGAGCACGGGTCTCCGGTGTCCGAACAGAACTTGGAGGAGGGCTCGAGCCCTCCTCTCCCCGATGCCGACTTTCCAGACTCTGACTTGAATAAAGAGGAATTTGGTGAGTTGGAGGGAACGAGACCAAACAAAAAGTTTAAATGCAAACATTGCCTTAAGATCTTTAGATCCACAGCAGGCCTTCACCGGCACATTAACATGTACCACAACCCAGAGAAGCCCTATGCTTGCGACATCTGCCACAAGCGCTTTCACACGAACTTCAAAGTGTGGACGCACTGCCAGACCCAGCACGGCGTGGTGAGGAACCCGTCGCCGGCCTCTAGCTCACACGCCGTGCTGGACGAGAAGTTCCAGAGAAAGCTCATTGACATAGTGAGAGAGCGAGAGATTAAGAAGGCCCTGATCTTTAAGCTGAGGCGCAGCAAGCCCGCTTTTCAGGCGCAGACTAGCTCCCAGGCCCAAGCCATCAAGAGGAACTTGCGGTCCCGAGCCAAAGGAGCGTACGTGTGCACTTACTGCGGAAAGGCCTATCGCTTTCTCTCGCAGTTCAAGCAGCACGTAAAGATGCACCCGGGAGAAAAGCCCGTTGGCGTCACTAGAGCTGCTAAGCCCAGGGAGCATGTTTCTCTGGAGAGCCCGGTAGAGAACAAGGAGGTTTACCAGTGCCGCCTCTGTAATGCTAAGCTCTCTTCTCTTCTAGAGCAAGGAAGCCACGAGCGGCTGTGCCGAAACGCAACCGTTTGCCCCTACTGCAGCCTTAGGTTTTTCTCGCCCGAGCTCAAGCGGGAGCACGAGGGCAAGTGCGAGTACAAGAAGCTGACGTGCCTCGAGTGCATGCGTACCTTCAAGTCCTCCTTCAGCATCTGGCGGCACCAGGTCGAGGTCCACAACCAGAACACGATGGCGCCGGCCGAGCACTTCTCCCTGCCCGGCCTGGACCACAACGGCGACGCGACCGCCGCCTCCAGGCCCCAGGCCCAGGCCGAGCCTCCGAAAGCCAACCACGCGGCGGCCGCCAAGGACGACGCCGCGTTCAGCGACTGTTCCGAGCAGGTGAACTTCGACTCCGAGGATTCTTCCTGCCTCCCCGAGGACCTCAGCCTTTCGAAGCAGCTGAAAATCCACGTCAAGGAGGAGCCCGCCGAGGAGGCCGAGGAGGAGGCGCCCGAGGCCCGCGCGGCCGCCAAGGACGCGGGCCCCAGCAAGGACAGCAGCCTGTGGCCATGCGAGAAGTGCGGCAAGACGTTCACGGCGCACAAGCAGCTGGAGCGGCACCAGGAGCTGCTGTGCTCCGTGAAGCCCTTCATCTGCCACGTTTGCAACAAAGCCTTCCGCACCAACTTCCGCCTCTGGAGCCACTTCCAGTCCCACATGTCCCAGGCCGCCGAGGAGCCGGCGCACAAGGACCCGGAAGCCTGCCCCGTCCCCACAAACTCGCCGTCCCCGCCCCCGCTGCCCCCGCCCCCGCCGCTGCCCAAGATCCAGCCCCTGGAGCCCGACAGCCCGACGGGCGTGGCCGAGACCCCCACGCCGGCCACCGAGAAACTCTTTGTGCCCCAGGAATCCGACACGCTGTTCTACCACGCCCCGCCCCTCTCGGCAATCACATTTAAAAGACAGTTCATGTGTAAACTGTGCCACAGGACATTCAAGACCGCCTTCAGTCTTTGGAGTCACGAACAAAGCCACAACTGAAGGGCCGGCCCCTTCGGCCCCTTAACGGAAGGGGAGGCGGTCCCCAGGTTTCAACCCAAACTGTGAGCCGCGCATGAGAAACAAAATATTTTTTCAAGAGAAGGAATAATAAAGGTTGGAAATTGTTACGCTTGAATAGAAGCTCGAGGGAAATCGATATCAATTAGCAAAGTCCTTACTCAGCTTAGAAAAACTAAACTACGTCGTGCTCTGGACCTTACGGTCACACGACGACTGGACTTCATCAATGTTGAAATTTTGATCGATCCCGGTTGTTTGCATGGTTCCTCATTCCACGGTGTCAGTATACTCTTTTACTGGAGGTTGTTTTGGTTTTTTACTGATTTGCAGCCCGTGAAATACTACTTAAGTATTTCTTTCGATTATAGCAGACACCTAAGTTCTAGTTAAGCCTCAGCCACGTCCTGGAGTCCGCAGTGTATCAGGAGGAAGGGGAGAGTAGTCTGCAGTGTTGACTTAGATCTTAGGATACTTTAGCAATAAAACAATGATAAGCCTCAACTGTAATAAGTTATCCTGACACTTGATAACAATAAATATTTGGTATTTTGTGGTCACGTAGACATTCTTTTGTACGAAAGTTGTGAGGAATTTAAATCAGCAATAGTAATACTTAGATTTTTATAAAGTAACAAAACTTGCTCTTGGGTCACTTAGTATAATTAAGGACGGGAGACTTGGGAAATGAAAACAGGATTTCTAGAAGGCCTCTAAGTTTACAGAAACTTCAGTGGCGCTAGGCGTTGTGGTCAGAGCTGGCGCTCCGGGCGGGCTGCGTGTACACATCCCGGCTTTCCGTTCTGACCACGCGGGGCACACGAAGCATCTCGCGTCCTCTGACTTATCGCTGCCACAGAGGGAAAATCCGAGCGCGTTTGGGACAGGAAACAAAGGTGGCACGAGGCGCTCACTGATGTTGAGTTTAACCACATTGGTGTAACAGATCGGGTCGGGACTCACGTTTACGCTCGTGGATCCCAGGCCCCGGGGTCCGTGCGGTGCGGCGGCCCTGAGCCCGGAGTTGGCATCGACTTCCGGAGCTGGGGAGCCGGGGAAACCCCACCCCGCGGCCTCCATGTGCCCTCGACGGCGGTATTTACAGCGTTCGGTTTCCTGCCTCTGTCTCCTGAGGATTTCTGTTAGAATTTGTTGGAGTTTATTGTGGTCAGACGTCCTCAGTGCAGTCATTCTGCTCTGAGTCACTGCTTTTGGTGTCTCAGGGATCTGTGTGAAAGCGCGATCAAGGGTCCAAAATGAGTTTCGGCTACCTAATAAGGCCCACGGGGTTTGGGCTGCCTTTTTTTTTTTTTTTCTTCTTCTTTTTCCTATTTTGTATGAGTTGCAATTAAAAGGCTTTTGGGAGGGGCCACCCGAGTTCAGTGGGTGTTTCCAAAGGGAAAACTGTCTCACTCGCAGGTACTTAGGTACGAACAAGTGGAAATACTATTGAAACTACAAAAGAGCTCCTTGTCAGGTAGTGCTACGGATGAAGTCTCCCAAGTTTATTCATTTTGTTTGCAAGCTGTTCTTTCAAATAAAAAAGAGACTGTGGCTGAGAAACAATTTGCTGAGTGTTTCCCCGTATCCCGCTGCCACAGAGAAGGTTTCTGGCCTCGGTCTCGTCACCCACGTTCCGGACCAGCGGGAGGGAAGACACACCTAACTTTTTATCCATACACAAGCATTTTTATACAACAGTAGTGGACTTTGTAGATGAGAGGAATTGCGTATGACATTTTGCCTTTTTGTTTCCTTTTCCATTTGAAAACTGTCCTAAGTCCCAAAGTATTTTTGAGTGGTCGCTTCCTATTTTTGTTCTTAGTTAAATTTGATGGAGAAAGGAAAATAAAATGAAGTCACAGCTACCGACGATTGCCATCTTTATATTTTCTGGAAGAAATGTATGCGTTTGAAAGATAAAACTAAAGCATAGGCTTTTACACGAACCATCAGGATGGATTGTTGTTCACTGAATGAGTCCCCCTTGTAATGTGCCGTTTCTCATTCGGAGCACCTTGGTAGCTGTCACTTCTTCAAAGGACAGTTTCCCTCAGAGTAGTCCCTGCTTCTGGCTGTTAAGAGTACGTGTGACAGTTCCACGGCACACATCATCTTGGCATTGTAAATTCAGTATCCCAGGACTTGAACCTCTATGCTACATTTTTGAAGATTTTTTGATAATGTTAATCAGTAAAAAATATTTTTGATCTAAATACACGCTCAGCGTATCTGTTAGACTTTGAAAATTGCCAGTGTTTTGTCTTGTTAGTTCCCATTTTTGTCTAGGCAAGGAGCGTAAGATTTCAAATAAAATTTTGAACCAAAAACATTTCTAATGCAGTTCTGGTTTTTCTATTACTTTTTATACTGTACCTTCAAAGCGTCAGGCAGAAAGAGTTTATTTTGGTGGTCAGAGAGTAAACTACGCTTCCTCTCACGTGACTATTTTCAATGTTAGGAAGCAGAGTAATGACAGACACGTGAATTGCTCCATTTAAGAATGTCGATCTCAGACAGCAGGCAGATACTTGGTGTGAGACCAGTGGGTCTTTCCTTGTTACATCTCCAGCTCATAAAAGTGTTGAAAATATTTTTTCTGATTAGAATTAATTTTTGAAAATGTACAAAGCTCATTATTCCTTGTAAGTATTCAGGATGCCTTTTTTTATGCAGTTGTGGAAAGAATGTAAGATGTTTTAATATATTCTTTGTTAATCTGAGAACTTGCTGTGTTGAACCATTTTCTTCATGTGGGAGAGGGCGGGAGGGGCCGCCTGAAACACCTCTTTATCAAAGCAAGCAGTGGAGGTTACAAATGGTGTGTGTTTTTTGTAGTTAATATTTCAACCTAATAGAATATTCACCTTTAAAACCAGTTATGGCTAGTGTGCGTTCGTTATTTTTATCAAAATACACAACTAAGGGTTCAACCGTGAGGTCATTTTGCGTTTGTGGGGACATGTGTGTGGTTCTTGGTTTTCTGTTTTGGAGTGGATCGTTCACAACCTTTTTAAAAATAGACTCCAAGGGCGCCTGGGTGGCTCAGTCACATGAGCGTCTGACTTCAGCTGAGGTCACGATCTCACGGTTACTTATGTGAGTTCGAGCCCCGCATGGGGCTCTGTGCCGACAGCTCAGAGCCCGGAGCCTGCTTCGGATTGTGTCTCCCTCTCTCTCTGCCCCTCCCCCGCTCACACTCTTGTCTCTCAAAAATGAGTAAGTGTTTAAAAACAAACAAATAATATACTCCAGCTCTTACTAACCACTGGCGATTGTACCTACACACAGCAGCCATTGGTGTTGATGAGGGTAGAAGCTGGGGGACCAGAATAAGATGCCCTTTCCTGGAGGCAGGGGGTATCTTCCTCTACGGGCCAGTGGTCCTTGCGGGTGAGGGACAGACAAGAACTCACTGGTCTAAAGTTGGCCTTCGTTCCCTCTGTGTGTGTGTGTGTGTGTGTGTGTGTGTGTGTGCGCGTGTGTGTGTGCGTACATGACCAGAATCCAGAACCTTAGGAAGTAAAGGTATTTGAATTTTCTTACTACAAAAATAGAGTTCATGTATAACAGGTTTCTTTATAAATTGCACTAACTCATATTGGAACCCTACAAGTCCGTTTTGTCAATTTCTGAATTCTCATGTTTTTTTGTAATAAGTGTGAAAAGCATTATTATTTAAATAATGCTAATACAGTTAGTAAGTTCTTTAACACTGGCTTTATTTTATTTTATTTTTTTTAAGTTTAAAACCTAGGGTTTTCTTTTGTGGCTTTAGCACTTTAAGAAGTTTTATGTCTCCATAATTTGTCACGGGCTTGCTAGGTGCTTCTCTGCGTGTGCTCCAGCGAGCACTTCTTCCGCGCGCCAGGGGGTCCCTGAGCAGCCGTGCTTACCTGCTGGAGGAGGAAACATGGGTGAATGTCAGGTTTCTTAAATTCCTTTCAGAGACCATCATTTGGGAACCAAAGTATTTGACTGTAAATCTTGAAAATAACTGAGTACTCCCTCATCATTTATTAGTGCTGTTCTCAAATTGTCCCCAAAGTTTCTCCTCGGTTAATGTTAATTTTCGAAAGGTGATAATTTCTTACTGACATTAATCCAGTACTTCAAAATTTTCCATTGAATAAATGCTTATTATTAAGCAAATGTGGTTATAAACAAAATGCGTGTATTGTGTTGTCAGACGCCTTAGCAGACTAAATCATTGTTCAATTTTATTTAGGAATGAGCTTTTCGGAACTCAAAATCCCTGGTAAAATAGGATTTCTATCTAATGTTAATCCATTGCTTTTTCTGTATCCAATTCCATCGTCTGTTTCCTTTGCTTAAATCTTGACTAAGAATGATTGGAGTCAATAAATTTGTACTGTATTTTGTTTGGAGTCGTGGTCTCTCTGGTGTATTTTGGGCGTTGACGACCTTGGTCAGCAGCGTATCCATTTCTGAAAGTAAAGACGAAGCCGTTCTGTGAGTAGCAGGAGGGGCCGCCAAGGGCTGTGAGAGCTCTGGTTTCCCCAGCGCGTCCAGGCTGCTTGTGGAACGGGGTCGGCAGTGTGGCTTCAGTTACTGGGGCGCCCCAAATACGGCACCGTTAAACCACATAAGCAGCAGTCTTTGCCTATCTACCTTTTCGTCTGCTGTTCACATTAGTTTTTGAAATGCCGACGGGGTAAAATGCATGGACAGCACGTTTACTCCAGGTTGACGTGTCAGCAGTAATTTTCAGGGCTTGCAGGTCGTGGCATCGTCTGCCATCCTCAACGAGGCCCTTCCGTGATGCCAAGATAGATTGCCTTCTTATGTCACTAGCTTTCCCCATCAGGGGGTATGAGTCGTGGTCGCCAGGCTGACTGCGGGAAGGGAAGGAGCCTGTCCGCAGTGGTAGCCAGGCTCGCACCCGGCTTGCCCCGAGCCCTCTTCCTCCCCGGAGCCCCTAGCCCCGTCTTGGGGGCCCCTGGCCAACAGTTTCGTGGTCACGCCGCACCTAGAGGAACAGTATATAACCTCTTTGTCCTGATCTGCTTCAGCTGTGCTGCTCAGTTGGTCACCAGATACTCTTTTGTTTAAAGTGTTTACTGTGCCCTTTTCTTTGCAGTGATGACAGGCCTTTCTGGTCTAGGACTGTTGCAGCCCTGTGGCGTCCTCCTTGGTCTTAGCACACACTCAGTACGGTCAATGCCTGTGGTGACAAAACCACGTCTCCAACATGTCATGCTTTCCCCCCACGAGAGGCCCAGCCTTGGCTCTGGTAAGAACGTGGGCTCTGTGAGCTCTGACGGGTGAGTGACCAGAAAGGCTCCTACAAGGCGTATGTCTGGAGAGGAAGTCTCCCCGTGCTGTCACGGGCACTTTAAAAAAGTGCCTGGGGGCGCTTGGGTGACTCAGTCGGTTGACATCTGACTTCTGCTCAGGTCGTGATCTCACAGCTTATGAGTTCAAGCCCCGCGTGGGGCTCTGTGCTGACAGCTCGGAGCCTGGAGCCTGCTTGGGATTCTGTGCCTTCCTCTCTCTCTGCCCCTCCCCTGCTCACACTCTGTCTGGCTATCTCTCTCTCTTAAAAATAATAAAACATTAAAAAAAAATTAAAATAATTCCAGTCTGGTGCAGTCCTGCTGCAGCATGAGTTTGGGGGTCTTGTGATCAACCCTCGACCCCGTCCTCCGAGGTAGGTCCCTCGGTCGGTCCTCTGACACCACATTAGCACACCTGCATCTTGCCCGGCAGAATGTCTTAGATCCCACTTACTGGTGTTGGCATTTCCGGGGCACGCTTCCTGACCCCTCTCCACCTGCTCTTCACCCCTGCCCAAAGAAGGCGCCTAAGTGTTCCCATCAAACCCTGAAGAGCCAAACACTCTCATCACCTCGCCACTTTTCTATTTTCCCCATACGTTCCAGAGCAGGGCTGTTTCTCGTCTTTGCGTTTCTAGGGCTGGCCAAGGGGAGGGCACGTTAAGTGTTTGATAAGTCCAGCAAAGAAATCTTGTCAGAGGCTAGACACAGCCGGTCCGTTTATTCTCAGGCTGTATTAGAACAGCTCGCTGAGTCTCTGTGCACATGTCCCCCAGATTCTGAGTCAGCCGCTCAGAGACCCAGAGTGCATTTAATTTTTACGCAGTTCTCAGTAAGCCCGAGGAAGAGCGGAGGTGTTCAGAGGGCTGGCCTCAGATCGATGAGTCCCTTGCCCTTTGTAAATGCCGCACACCCTTGTGCTGCTCTCATTGTTTTGGGTGTCTGGCGGGCTGTATGAGCATCCCTGGCCCTGCCCCAGTGCCCATTAGGCCACCCTGGTGTGGTGGTGGTGGGTTGTCCAATATATTCCGTCAACCTAAGAAGAGTGATAGCTAATTACTAGCTACTACCAGCATATAGTAGTAGAACCCACTGAGTTCTTTTTTTATTTGTTTTTAAGTATATTTATTTATGTATTTTGAGGGGGGGTTGGGAAGAGAAGAGAATCCCAGACTCTGTACTGTCAGAACAGAGCCTGACGCAGGGCTTTAACTCACGAACCGTGAGCTCATGACCTGAGCCGAAGTCAGACACTTAACCGACCGAACCACTCAGGCGCCCCTCCGCTGAGTTCCTGGTGCGTGCGCACGTGTGTGTGGAGGTACGTGTAAAACAGTACCAAGCTCGCTTTCCTCCTCCATTGGGTTTGACTTTCCCTTCCCCAAGCTCACGTAGCCCAGGCCTCTCGTCTCCCTCAGTCTGGAACGTGTCTCGGTGTTTCTTTGACTTTCATGGCCTTGGCCATTTTTAACGATTATGGACCAGCCATCTTGGAGAGCGCCCCTTAACTGGAGTTTGGCATCCCCTCCTGATCAGACCCCAGTTACATTTTTTTTTTTTTTTGCACCAGAACATCGCAGAGACCGTGTTCTTTCCTTTTCGAACCGTGCATGGCGGGCAGTGCCTGTCTGCCCTGACACTGGTGGTGTTCATTGTACCATTTCTCCTCCATGCTTTCCCCCTTTGATAACTATTTTGTGGGGAGATATTTTCAGGCTATGTAGAATCCCATTTTTCGTCTCAATTTTACCCACTAATTTTAGCATCCATTGGCTTTTTTTGCCTGAATTACTTTTCTTAATTTTTTTTTATGTTTATTTTTGACAGAGAGAGAGACAGAGCATGAGTGGGGGAGGAGCAGAGAGAGAGGGGGAGACACAGAATCTGAAACAGGCTCCGGGCTCTGAGCTTTCAGCACAGAGCCTGATGCGGGGCTCGAACTCACAGACCACGAGATCATGACCTGAGCCGAGGTCAGACGCTCAACTGACTGAGCCACCCAGGCGCCCCCTGAATTACTTATCTATAGTTGTTGCCAAATGGAGATTTTCTCATACCTTCATGCCTTCTTCATTTATCTGTGGGCTCTCTACTGCAAGAAAAAATGGCTGTTATGCCCACTAATATGCTCATTGCTTTTGTGTTGTGGACTCAGGGATTCCCAGTCTGTTCAATGGGTTATAGTCAGTCGCCATCATTCTCTAAGTTTCAATGTTCAAAGCCAGTGGGAGCTTCAGACTGGCTCCCCTGACCTGTGACATGTCCCCCTCGTTCTTTGAGTACTTTCTTGCTTCTCACTCAACAAGGTGTTCCAGACTCACCCTGTCCTTTCCCTGCCAGAGCCCCCAAATCAGGCATTTCTCTAAAGATTCTGGTTCCTTTTAGCAGAGACTCTTGTTTGGAGACCAGGATCTGGGCATTAAGTGTGCTCATTGATGCAAGCTGTGGATGTGCCGGGTCCTTCAGTAGGCAGGCTTAAAGGGAACACACACACACACACACACACACACACACACTGACATCTGGATTTATCTCTGAATCTTCTAGACTTATCTGGATATGTGCAAATCACCAATAGCTTCAATTCTAATCCAACACCAGATGGTTCATTCCATGACTCCCTCTTTGTACGTTTATACCTTCCTTCTCTGATGGTGAAAAACCAAGCTCCCATGGCCTCGGTCTCCCTGTGTGTAGCCAATCTCCAGCCCCTGGGACCTGCCTTCCACATGCAGGCTGGCTACCAACCTCACGGGATTTACCTAATGGCTTTTTAACAAAGGGAGAAAGGAAAGAAGACAGGGAGGGAGAGAGGAACGACTGTGATTGTCTATTTGTCTCTCTTCTCCTTTCAGTTCTACCCATTTGTGTTTCTGTAGTTGAATACCTGATATTAACTGCATACTGTACAGGATTGATTAGCTGACCCATTATTTATAAATGAACTTCTTTATCTACCACTATCTATCAAACCTACTTTGTTTGTATTAATATAACTACTCCAGCTCTCTCTTGACAAGTTTTAGCGTGGTATATTTTTTCCATTATTTCACCTATTTGTGTTTTTATAGTTAGTATGTTTCTTGCAGGCAGCATGAATTTGGGCACTGATTTTTTAATCCAATCTGACATTCTCTTTTTTTTCTTTTTAAGTTTATTTATTTTGAGAGAGACAGAGACAGCACAAGTGGGGAAGGAGCAAAGAGAGAGGGAGAGAGAGAGAATCCCAAGCAGGCTCTGAGCTGTCAGTGCAGAGCCCAATATGGGGCTTGAACTCACAAACCATGAGATCATGACCTGAGCTGAAACCAAGAGTTGGATACTTAACTGGCTGAGCCACCCAGGCGCCCTTGACATTCTCTGCCTTTTAATCAGAGTATTTAGATCATTTCCATTTCCATTTAACATCTTATTATCCATTTTCTGTCTATCCATTATGTGTCCCCTGTTTTCTCTTTCTCTTTCTTATTTTCAATTAACTGGGGTTTTTTGTTTGTTTGTTTGTTTGTTTGTTTGTTTGTTTTGTGATTCCATTTCTCTCTTTGGTTGGCTTATTAGCTATAACTTTGTTTTATTATTTTAGTGGTTATGTTACAGTTTATAGTATACATCTTTGCCTTTTCATGGTCTATCCTCAAGGAATATCCTGCCACCTTACATATGACATAAGAATGGATGGCATGTGCTTCCTTTTCTCCCTTCCTGGTGTTTGTGCTATGATTGTCAGATGTTCACTTCTGTGTATGGCATAAGACCCACAATGCATTTTTATTGTTTTCACTTTAAATAATCAACTAAATTTTCAAGAAATTCAATTAATAAGAAACAAAGTATTTATATTTACCCATGTAAATTTCCATTTCTGGTGTTCTTCATTTCACCTGCAGATCCAAATTTCCATATGGTATCATTGTCCTCTGCCTGAAGGACATTAACATCAGTATTTCCTGTAGTGTAGGTCTACTGCTGCTGAATTTTTTCTGCTTATGTATGCTATAGTCTTTATGTTGCCAATCCTGAGAGATAGTTTTGCTAGGTATAGAATTCTAGATGGATAATTCTTTCTTTTAGTACTTTAAAGATGTTGCTTCACTGTTTCAACTTGAATTGTTTCCAACAATAAATCTTCAGTCCTTGTCTTTTTTCCCTTATACAGAAGGTATCATTTTTACTCTGGCTGTTGTAGAATTTTTCTCCTTGGGGCGCCTGGATGGTTCAGTTGATTAAGCATCTGACTCTTGATTTCAGCTCAGGTCATGATCTCATGGTTTGTGCGTTTGAGCCCCACTTGGGATTCTCTCTCTGCCTGCGCCCCTCAACTCACATGCTCTGTTGCTCTCTCTGAAAATAAATAAACTTTAAAAAAATGTTTTCTCGTTATTACCAATTTTATACAATCTGATTATGATGTACTATGGTGTAATTTTTATGGTGTGTGTGTGTACCCATATACACCTGGGTTCATTTAATTTCTTAGATGTTTGAATTCATAGCTTTTATCAGATTTGGAATTTTTTCAACCATTATTTTTTCAATTTTATTTCTTTCTTTCCTACCCTCTCTTTCCTCTCCTTTCGGGACTCCAATCACACATTTATTAGGCCACTTGAAATCATCTCATAAATCACTGTTGCTCTACTGAATTTTTCTCCCCTCTCCCTCCCCTCCCCCCCGCTGTGTTTCATTTTGGCTATTTTCTATTGCTATACTTCTAATTCACTAATTTTTTTCCTGCAAAGTCTAATCTGCAATTGACCAGCTGATGTAGTTTTCATCTCTAGAAGTTTGATTTGGGTCTTATTTATATCTTCTGTGTCTATACTTACTGGGTTCCATCTTTCCTCTAACTTCTTGAACATATGGAATACAGTTATAACAACTTTTCAAAATGTCCTTATATACTAATTCTATCATCTGTTCTATTTCTGGGTTGGCTTCAATTTATTTCTTTTCCTCCTGATTCTGGGTAACATTTTCTTGCTTCTTGGCATATCTGGTAATTTTTTGTTGGATAGCAGACATTGTGAATTTTAACTTGTTGAGTGCTGGGTATTTTTGTATTCCTATAAATGTTCTAGCGCTTTGTTTAGGGGATATAATTAGCTTACTTAGAAACAGTTCTATCCTTTTAGATTTTGCTTTTAAACTGTGTTAAGTGGGATTGGAGCAGCATTTGATATAGGGCTAACTTTGCTCCACTACCGAGGGAAGCACACTCCTTCTACCCAAAGTCCCATAAATTATTTTAAGCACTGTGTGAGCTCTAGGGATGGTTCCCTGCAATCTTTTCAGGGTATCCTCTCCCCAGTCTCAGGAAGTTCCTTCACACGCATGTATTGATTGGTACCTGACTAAGGAGTCAAGAGGCCTCTCTCCGTGCAGTTCTCTCCTCCCTGGTACCCTACTCTTGAAGCCCTGGCCACTGTCTTTCCTGGACTCCCAGCTCCAGCTCAGTATGGGGACTGCTGGTTTACCTCATTTCTTTCTCATCTCTCAGTGGTCACTGTTCTTTGTCGTCCGATGTGCAACGTTTTTGAAACCGTTCTTTCACAAATTTTGTCTGGAATTTCGTTGTTTCATGAAGGATGGTAAATCCAGCCACTGTTCCTCCATTTTGGTCAGAAGTAGAACTGAAGCTTATTAGTTTAAAATCAATAGGTTCGCTAATGTGTCCTAAAGCATCTAGCCCTTGATGTCCGTGCCTGTACTCCAAAATCTTGCCTGTGGGAAATTTTTCCAAAGTCCAAGCATAAAGCAACTCAATTGAGATTTTCTCAAACTTGACCCAAAAAAATCACATACAGATCTCACTAAATGAAAACTAAATTTATCCCCTCCTCAACTCACCCTTAGTCAGGTCCCCCGAAGCCTATGTTCACCTCAGTACCATGAGATAACGACATTAGAAAGTCAGGACGAAATCTTAATTTGTACCACTAGAAATAGAAATTTTGTGTGTAGGAAAGCAGAGGTTTGGTCCTAATGATCTCAGTGATGAAAAGGAGATTTTCACAGACATTAAAGTTGGATCTCCAAGTTGAGATCATAGAGTTTATTAAGAACCAGTTTCTGTTCACAAATTCAAAGACCAAAGATAGATTATTGAATAGTATGTAATGTTTGTTGTTATTTTTGTCTGATTTCTCAGTAAAGGAAAAGGAAAAAGTACAAAACACCCTACTGGCCCTTTCACTGAAAATAAAATAATTTATACCAAGTGTTGTTGGCTCTCTAAGAAGGGCTGCGCTCTGCTTCTAGCCCCTGTCTGCCCACATAATTCTAGAAACATCCAGGGAACTTTTCCCAATTTGTCAGACTGAGTGGTTAGAAAAGACTGTAGCCTGCTGCTAAGGAAAGGCTTTACACAATGCAGGGGGTGAAGCTCATTCCATGGAAACTGATTTTGATTGGTACAAAGAGGTATGGTTGAAAGTTACCAGAGCTCAGGAAGAGTCTTATAATTCATACAACTTGGAAACTTTTTCCTTTTTGTGGTCCCTAAAAAACATTTTTTTGGTTCCCTGAAAGTACCATAAGCCCTAAACACTGTGCCTAATGGACAAGTCGGCCCTCGTTAAAGGAACAAGGGAGGCCACACTGTGTCAGGCAGCCAGAAGCAGGTCCCCAGGTAGACCAATGGAAGCTTGGGTTTCCAAAGTTTCTGTGCATTATTCAGTGCATGGCAACCTCCCAACATTTATGTTTATTTTTAACCTGATAACCAAAATTAGGAATTCTTATTGGGATTAATATATATATATATATATATATATATATATATATATATATTCTTATTGGGATATATATATATATATATATTCTTATTGGGATATATATATATATATATTCTTATTGGGATATATATATATATATATATTCTTATTGGGATATATATATATATATATATTCTTATTGGGATATATATATATATATATATATATATATATATATATATATATATCCTGTACTGGCAGCACAGAGGCTGCTTTGGATTCTCTCTCCCTTTCTCCCTCTCTCTCTGTCTCCCACTCATACACTCACTCTCTCTCTCTCAAATGAATATTTTAAAAAATTATTTTAAAAATAAGGTACTTTCATTTCTGATACATGATGAATTAGGTGCTCTGAGGAGTTTCCCACTTGGGAGGCACTGGATTCTCAAGAAGGTTCGCTTTCTAACAAATTGCCAGACCCACAAGAAGTAGGGGTGTTTTCCAAGTCCCCTTCCCAGCCCACCCCCGAGAAGCACACAAAACTCGAAAGCTGGACGGGAGTCAGGTTGCCCGAGGGTGGACGTCCTGGCATCATTGTCCAGGAACAGTAGGCTCTGGGACAGTGAGGAGCGGGGAGAGCCTGACCCTGTGGGGCAGGGGGCTGATGGAGTGTGCGGAAACGTGTTCTTGATTTCGGCTCAGGCCATGATCTCACAGTTGGTGGGTTTGAGCCCCACATCAGGCTCTCTGCTGATAGTGCAGAGCCTGCCTGGGATTCTCTGTCTCCCTCTCTCTCTGCCCCTCCCCTGCTTGCTCGCTCTCTCTCTCTCTCTCTCTCTCTCTTGCTCTCTCTCAAAATAAATAAATTAATGTAATTAAATTTAAAAGACTCAAAAAAAAAAATCAACAAAGTTTGCAAGGTTGGCCCTTGGCCGGTGTCTGGGAACGTGGATTTGGGGTGAGTTCTCACTCTTCTCTGATGTAGCTCCCCGCGCCTAAACTGTTTGTACAGATGATGGGGTTTGTGCTGAACACCTGGTCTCTGTGTGGGAGTCTGGAATTTCGCTGCCTGCTAGGCAGCAGGTGCTTACGTGACCAGCCCCCAGTAGAAACACGGGCACCAAGTCTCCAGTGAGCTGGCCTGGCAAACAGTAACGCACGTGTGCTGTCACCAATTGTTGCTGAAGGAACTTAGCACACCCCGGCGCGACTCCACTGGGCGGGCTCCTGGAAGCCTGATCCTGGCTTCCTCCAGGTTCCAGCTCATGCACCTTTTCTCCGGACCGATTTTGCTTTGTGTCCTTACACTGCAATGAATCATACCCACGAGAATGACTATGTCCCAAGTCCTGTGAGTCCCAGCAAATCACCAAGCCTGAGGTGTGGCCTGGGGGACCCCATGATTTCAAGTCCCTGCCACCTCTGGCTCACAACTGAATCAGGCTCGGACGGTGGAGCGTCCGACTCTTGGTTTCGGCTCAGGTCATGAACTCGCGGTTTGTGAGTTCGAGCCCCGCGTCGGGCTCTGTGCTGACCGCTCAGAGCCTGGAGCCTGCGTCCGATTCTGTGTCTCCCTCTCTCTCTGCCCCTCCCCCTGCTCATGCTCTGTCTCTCCCTGGCTCTCTCTCTCTGTCTCTCTCAAAAATAAATGAAAATGTTTAAAAAATAAACAACCACTGAATAAATTGAAAAAGCACACCTGAGTCAGACAACAGTCCTCTCTGTATGAAATCACCCCAAGTGGAGGCGTGCATGAGTCTAACAGCTCCAGCCCCGAGGTCACAGTGGACACGTAAGGACAGAGAGCCGATGCGCGAGGGTGGCAGAAACACCAGAGTCAGAGCACCGAGAGCAGCAGGCGTTAACAGCTGCCAGGCACACGGCGCATATTTATGAAACACGGAAAGAAAAAAAAGTGAAAGGGTACGATGAGAAATAACTCAACTTTATCAGCAGTGAACAGGCAGACTTGAGAAAAGAAACAACTGGAAACTTCTAGAAGAGAAACAGAAATGATTTGAAATAAAACAACCCAATGAACGGACTGAGTGTTGTGTCCTCCCCCAATTCTTATGTCGAGATCTAATCCCTAATGTGATGTGTTTGGAGGTGGAGACTGTGGAAGGTGAGTAGTAGGTCGCGAGGGCAGAGCCCTCGTGAAGGGGATCAGGGACATCGAGCAAGAGACCCCAGAGAGCGCCCTCGCCGTTCCCGCCACGCGAGGACGCGGCACAAAGACGGGTCTGTGAACCGGGAAGCGGATCCCACCAGGTGCCACTTCTGCCGATGAGGAACCCGGTTTGCCTTCCCACCTAAAACACCAGACAAAATATATGAGCCCACAGTCCTCAAGACGCCAGACCCCAGGCAGCGAAGTGACAATTCTCAAAGAACTTAATGTTATGAAAACACTAAATGTTTCATACTGTTTACTTTTAATATTTGATACCAATATTTTCTTTAAGTAGGCTTCGTGCCTACGGCAGAGCCCAACGTGGGGCTTGAACTCACAACCTCGAGATGGAGAGTCGGTTGACACTTAACCAACTGAGCCACCCGGGCACCCCTGATAACAATGATATTTCATGTTAATGAGAGAATTGCCACGTGTCGTGCTTTCCCTTGATCCAGTGACAATTTTAGGTAATTTCAATGTTGTTAAAATATTTGACGTTCAATGTTATTTAATACTGAAATAATATTTAATATTAATCTCATAATTTATTTTATACTAATTTATTAAATCATTTGGGATCATCACTTGGTCAAAAGAAATTGCTAGACACAGCAGTTATCTGAATTGAAAATAAGATAAGCAAAGAGGCAGATCTTGAAAGTACTAATGATGATTACAATGAAGTCTGTTTACAATGTTAGTAAAAACTTAAATTTAAAATAATGTTATAGGGGCTCCTGGGTGGCTCAGTCGGTTGAGCATCCGGCTTCGGCTCAGGCCATGATCTCGCAGTCCGTGAGTTCGAGCCCCACGTCCAGCTCTGTGCTGACAGCTCAGAGCCTGGAGCCTGCTTCGGATTCTGTGTCTTCCTCTCTGTCTGCCCCTCCCCTGCTTTCTTTCTCTCTCTCTCTTAAAACTAAACATTAAAAGGGGCGCCTGGGTGGCGCAGTCGGTTAAGCGTCCGACTTCAGCCAGGTCACGATCTCGCGGTCCGTGAGTTCGAGCCCCGCGTCAGGCTCTGGGCTGATGGCTCGGAGCCTGGAGCCTGTTTCCGGTTCTGTGTCTCCCTCTCTCTCTGCCCCTCCCCCGTTCATGCTATGTCTCTCTCTGTCCCAAAAATAAATAAAAAACGTTGAAAAAAAAATTTAAAAAAAAACTAAACATTAAAAAATAAATAAATGTTGATATTTTGTTCCTCAAGAATTTTTTTGCATTAATTTAGATTTTTAAAATAATCGCGTTAAAATTGTATTCGTGTTCACCACTGAGTATTTGGAGCCCGGGCAAGTGACCCCTTCTCGCACTCCTGTCCTTAGCCCTGGGGCCCAACCTCCATCCTGAGCCATCCACCTGCCTGGAGCAGGAAGGCAGGGCAGAAGTCACATGGCAGCCTTTCCACCTGCCGTGTTTGAAGACTTGTGGGTGTTAAGGCCACGCCGTTGTTCACTGGAGCACTTTGCTGAAAGAAAATAAGGTTGGACGTTAAAGTTTATCAGAGCTCCTGATGTCTTGGGAGAGCACAGAGGCTTCTACAAATGACCACGTGTCATCCTTAGGCAGCCAGACGCGGAGATTACAAGAAAGGACAGCTGACAGCAGTAACCCCGTGGGCCCCGAAGGTGCTGCCCGTGGGAACGGGGAAGGCTCTGTCGTCGCAAAGGTGCCCGCTGCTCTCTGACAGGTGTGGCAGCGGCATCTGGGGACCACGAGGGGCCAGTGGCTCTGAGACCTGGCTCTGTGTTAAAATCACAGGAACTGTGGAGAAACACATTGTCCCAAAGGGGAAACAACAGGACCCCCGTGAGCAGCAGGACGGAGACAGGGGTGTGTTCACACAGAGGGCGTCGGCAGCCACGAGGACGCGGCAACCCCCTGTGCACACGGGCCGTACGGCCCGCTTATGTAAAGAAACCGGCCAAAGCTACGCTGTTAGAATTCATTATCTGAGGGGCACCTGGGTGGCTCGGTCAGTTAAGCGTCCGCCTCTTGACTTCAGCTCAGGTCATGATCTCACGGTTCATGGGATCGAGCCCCACGTTGGGCTCTGCGCTGACAGCGTGGACCCTGCTTGGAATTCTGTCTCTCCCTCTCTGTCTGTCTCTCAAAATAAATACATAAACATTAAAAAAGAAGAAGGAGACGAAATCATTATCTGGCTATCTTTGGAGGGGGTGAGGGGTAGTGACCCAGGGAGTCTGTGGGTCACCTTTAGATTCTTGATCTGGGTTCCATGGGTGTGGCCCACTGGTGATCTGATCTGATACGTCATACTTCAGTGGATGTTCAGACAGTAAACACAACACCTACAAGCCAGAGGCCCCACCGCAGAATTTCTGGGGGTGAGCCCCGATTCCAGTCAATTCTACGGTGCCACCAAGGTCGCGAACAGCTGATTGGGAGCAGCGCCTCGCACACTTTAATGTGAGTGCAAATCACGCGGGCACTGTGTGAAACTGCAGCCCTGCTTTCCGAGGTCTGGGCGGGGCCCAGGATTCTGCGATCTTGTTCTTGTTAGAACAGCCTCCCTGCCAGGCGAGGCTGGGGTCCGACCCTGGGCCGCGCCCCAAGCATCAGCCAGATCAGCCTCCAGGAGAGCCTGGCACCTGCGATTTTAACCAGCACCCCCTGATTCTCAGGCAGACTCGAAAAACACGGGTTAAGTCCCCAGTCGCCTCTTCGGATGATGAGAAGTTGTGTAGAATTCGCTGCTTTTCTGCAAATGAGAGAGCTGGCTTAAGGGGTTTCGGAAGCTACTTAAAAATATATAATATTGCAGGGGCGCCTGGGTGGCGCAGTCGGTGAAGCGTCCGACTTCAGCCGGGTCACGATCTCGCGGTCCGTGAGTTCGAGCCCCGCGTCGGGCTCTGGGCTGATGGCTCGGAGCCTGGAGCCCGTTTCCGATTCTGTGTCTCCCTCTCTCTCTGCCCCTCCCCCGTTCATGCTCTGTCTCTCTCTGTCTCAAAAAAAAATAAACGTTAAAAAAAAAAAATTAGGGGCGCCTGGGTGGCGCAGTCGGTTAAGCGTCCGACTTCAGCCAGGTCACGATCTCGCGGTCCGTGAGTTCGAGCCCCGCGACAGGCTCTGGGCTGATGGCTCGGAGCCTGGAGCCCGTTTCCGATTCTGTGTCTCCCTCTCTCTCTGCCCCTCCCCCGTTCATGCTCTGTCTCTCTCTGTCCCAAAAATAAATAAAAAACATTAAAATATATATATATATATATATAATATTGCAAAAAGAGGAGGAGAGGTCAGCCAAAGCAGGAGCACAGTCGGAGCTGGTGGCGGGGGCTCAGGGCCGGCGAGCTCTGTGGGTGCGGCCACCCCTGCCCCGGAGAAGCAGAGGGTGATGACGGGGTGAGGACCCCAGAGACCCACTCTCCTCTCCAGGAAGGCTCAGCAGAGCCCCAGGCCCTCCAGGCAGCTGGGGACGGAAGAGCCTTCTGGGGCCCCAGATGGAACGGCTCAGGGGAGCAGCCCTCCCCTCCGCCCTGGGGGCCCCATCTCTATCTGGCTTTGCTTCTCCTCCCCTCATGGAACAAAGTGGAAACAGTGGGACTGGTTGGGGAGTGTTGGAGCAGCAGGGCAGGACCGCCTTCAGATTTATCCGGGTCAGCACTTCGGGTACAAAGACCTTGTGGCTGTGACCACAGGATCACTGTCCCCGGGCTGAGTGAGCGGACACGGGCGTGCAGTGGGCAAGCGGCTGTCCGTCCCAGGCCCGTTTCTGTGAGCCCTGGCCTCCCGGGAAGGGCGTGTGGCTCTCTGGCGGGCAAATAGGAGCAACAGGCAGGACGATTAGGAAGAACCCGCCTGCAGGAGACAACCCCCTCCCCCCTCAGCCCTGCCTGTGTTCTGGTGCCTGGATCCACCTGATCTGGGGGCTCTGCATTAACACGCCATCCCAGCCGACGGGCCTCCGGCCCAGTCCTCCACTCCGCTCCCAGGGGCCCATGGTGACACCCTGGCTTGCTCATTACTCCACCCCCAGCGGATTCAGCAACCCTGTGAGCAAGAGGGTGCTATTTTCGGGGGTCCCCCTCCCTCCGAGATCCTAAAGTAATCCGGGAACGCGGACATTGACCCCCGACCACATTTTACACGGGATCATTAAGCAGGTGGTTTGCGAAAAACTGAGCAAGCGGCAAAGACTCAAAGCCAGCCAGTTCCCTAAAACCCGTGAACGGCCCGTGAACATCTCTGGTTCTGGACCCGTGGCTGAGGGCACCAAGGAGCAAGAATTTGCCTTCGTCTTCTCGCCGAGCTCATCTTCACGTCCTGGCGTGTTCCAGAAGGTTGTGCCAGTCCCTATGGAGGTGACAGAGAACCCAGGCCAGAGATCCTTGGTGCCACTGGGGCACAGGGCGGCCACCCTCTCCCTGGCCACAGCTGGGTGCCAGAGCAGGGCTGAGGGAAGATGTAGGTCACAAGGACAGGAGGTGCGGCCCAGAGCAGGGACTATATACACAGAGCACAGAGCTCCAAGCCCCACAGGCATTTGCTGAGCCAGCCTCGAGAACCAAGACCCAGGAGGCCCTGGGCCGTTCCTGGCTGACCCCCCTGCACCCTCTCTCCCGTGCCTCACCCAGGGCTTGACACCCATTTCTTGAACCAAGGCCTGGAAGTCATACTAACATTGATCAAATCTGCACATAAAACAAAGGCGGAAGGACATCGAAGAGATGACGAGCGAGGCCAGAATTAAAAAGGAAGAAACACTTAGTGGGGAGCAGGACAGAGAAAGGACTCTGTGAAACTACTCCGTGCGTTGGGTAGGAAGTTAGAACAGGCCGAAATTCTAGAACTTGTTTGCCGGCGGCCGTGTGTGGGGAGGCGCATTTCGGCCCGTGCTGGGGTGGACCACGCTGGGATGACGGCTTGGATGGAAGCAGAGAGAACAGGAATGCAGTAGGCCGGAAAATGACCAGATGCCGCTGGGAAAAGAGGAAAGAGAGCCAACACTGGCTTTTTCCCTCCTAAAAAGCTGGAAATATGAACCTATGAAATGAAACCTTAAAATTAAAAATACTTTCAGGCGTCTTATTTTGGAGGTGGCTGTCATAGCACGGCCCTCGTAGCCCCGGCCAGTGCCCCATGCACCCCCTTCCTCACCCCGGACGACAAGAGAGTCGTCAGCACAGTGTGACCCCTGAGACTCTAGGACACCGAGTGCCAAGTGAGAAGGGCCCCGGGCACCCCCTCTACCAGCAAACATCTGCGCTGATCTGACTGTATTTTTCACGATAATGCAAGCACTTTGGTCTATAGGCAAACCTCTTGATGTCGTCCCCTCTTACAAGGATGTTACCAAAGTAAATGAAATATCGACCAGAATGATGGAAAACCCAAGGACCGATCCGAAACCAGTGGGGAACAAACCTGTGAGATGGGGCAGCTTGATTTCATTCTGAGCCCAGAGGCAGCAGTGAAGCAGCCCGGGGATGCCTGTGACCCGGTCGTGTAATAGGTTCACCTGGGAGCTGACCCGGCGGAGAGTGTGTGTATGCGTGTGTATGTGCGTGTATGTGTGTGTTTGTGTCATGTGCGTCTGTATGTGTCTGTGTTGGTGTGTATATGTGTATATGTGTGTACGTGTATGTATGAATGTATGTGTGTGTGTTTGTATGTGTGTGTATGAATGCATATGCGGGGGGGTATTACACACATACCAGAAGGCTCCTTGTCAAATACCAAAGTCTTCCATGGTTTTCAAAAAACCAGGAATGTTCTTCAAGTGAATCATCTTTATATTGGGCCTTATTAAGAGCAGAAGCTGTACCATTAATGTGAACTCAGGGGACCTCTTCCCGGTGTTTGTTAAATTAATTTTTTTTAGTGTTTATTTATTTTTGACAGAGAGAGAGAGAGAGAGAGAGAGACAGAGCACGAGCAAGGGAGGGGCAGAGAGAAGGGAGACCCAGAATCAGAAGCAGGCTCCAGGCTCCGAGCTGTCAGCACAGAGCCGGACGCGGGGCTTGAACTCATAAACCACGAGATCATGACCTGAGCCGAAGTCGGACGCCCAACCGACTGAGCCACCCAGGCGCCCCTCCCAGTGTTTCTTGAATCAATCAGTCGATTCCCTTTTAAAAACTGTGGTAAAATGCACGTAACATACATGTGACCATTTTAACCATTTTTAATGTTTTTACTTATTTATTTAGACACTGTGAGTGGGGGAGGGGCAGAGAAGGAGAGAGAGAATCCCAAGCAGGCTCCACGCTGTCAGCGCAGGGCCCAACACGGGGCTCGAACTCATGACCTGAGAGCTCACGGCCTGAGCCAAAATCAGGAGTCACCTCGTAACTGATGGAGCCACCCAGGTGCCCCTTAACCATTGAGTACCCTCCAAGCGTTGCGCGACCACCACCACCATCTAGTTCCAGGACGTTGTCTTCACCCCCTTCTCCCCTCAGCCGCCGGCAACCAGGAATCCGCTTTTGGCCTCCAGGGACTTGCCTGTTCTGGACGTTTCCTGTCGGCGGAATCTCGCAGTCTGGTGGCTGTGCCCAGAGCTCCAGGATGTAGGAGAGGACGCCTCCCTGGCTCATCTGGCACCTCCTGTCCTCCCTGGCTCCCCCTTCCCCGTCTTGTGGTGACAGAGTCATCAGGTACCGTGGGCAGTCCAGCAAGAGCAGCAGCCTTGGGCACGGGGACAATTCTTCTAATGGCCTTCTGGACGTCCCCTGTTTGGACTCTCATTTGTCACCTGCGGGGTTGGCAGGCTGGCTCTCCCCACCTCTCCCTAGACTTGTGCGTAAGTCACAAACCCGCCGCCGCCGGCAGGAAGCATGTACGTCGCTGACTCCACACTGTCTGGGAAGGGGGAGGAGCTTTGGTGAGGAGAGGGCATCTGGGTCACTCACCTCCACCGGTTTCCGGACCTCCCGGAGGACACCCTCATGGAGATGGGGAGAGAGACAGAGAGGAGACAAGTTCGGTGTCTGCTTTGTCCCCAGCCTGCGATGCCCCAGGGGCCGGGAGCGCCCCCCCACCCCCCCCCAAAGTGCGCTGCTGGCTGGTGGGCGGTGGGGGGAGGGGAAGGGCTCAGGATCACGGCCCACACAGAGCAGGACAGCCCCACCCCCTGCCTGCCCCTCCCGCACTAGACGCATCTCTGGCACCAACTGAGCTTCATGCCGACCGTCTTTTTCCCGTTCCTTCAGTTTTGTGTTAACTTCCTAGATCAAATGTATTTTAAGACAAAATAGCTGTTTTTTAAAGACCATTTTCTCCCCGAGCCAGGTGGATAAGCGCATTTGAACCAACGGCCGGGCACACACAGCCCCAGCCTCTGGAGCCTGCCCGCTGGAGGCCTGGGTGAGGCCTGGCCTGGACATGTCTTTTTTTTTTCTTTTAAAATGTTTCTTTATTCTCGAGAGACCGAGTGCGAGCGGGGTAGAGGCAGAGAGAGCGAGAGAAAGATACAGAATCCTAAGCAGGCTCCGGGCTCCCAGCTGTCAGCACAGAGCCCGACGCGGGGGCTCGAACCCACAAACCGTGAGATCCGTGACCTGAGCCGAAGTCGGACACTTAACTAACTGAGCCACCAGGCGTCCCCAGATATGTCTTATTTTCCACTGCATCGTGATGAGGGAGCTTAAGGTACGCTGACAGGCGGAACCCCCACCCCACCCCCCTCCCTCCACCGTGGGACGTGTGTGACATTCCTCAGGCATTCCTGGCTGCCTGAGAACAAAGGAAAGGGGAGAAACGAATGGTCAACTGATAGAGATCACAGTCCTACCCGGCCTGAGTCTCCACCTATTTACAAATATCTTAGTAAATCACCAGAAAAAGGCAATCTTATCAATAGCTAATCTCCAGAAACCTATAGACTCGGTTTCCTGGAGCCCCAACATCACCCCGCCATGGTGACGTGGGAAACAAAGGCAGAAGGAAATGGCAGATCAAATTAAATTTCCTTCTAACCTGCAGCCCATGGACAACTACTTGAGGCCCAGAGTAAAAGGTCTCTCCAGGAACTCTCTACTGTCTTGCTGCTAATGCTTTGCTAGAGGGCAAACAACCCCAGTTTGACAATAGCTAGGCCTCCAGGATCCTGGAAGTCTTCTTTAGCACAGGAAAATCTCACTGGAAACTTCCTCTGGCCTTTACCTCCCCCAACCCCATAGTATAAAACCAGTCTCCGCTCCTGCTCCCGGGGCAGCTCTTCCTGCCATGGGTCCTGTCCCAGGGCTTCAATAAGACGACCTTTTTGCGCCAAAGACAACTTCAAGAATTCTTTCTCGGCCGTTGGCTCCGGACCCCACGAGCTCCACTGTCACCCCAAAAAGACGTCATCACAGAGGAGCCATGATGCTTTTTAGTGAATATGCACAGTTTTATTACTGCAGCAAGTAATGTCACCTGGCCCTCTACAACTGCTTGGACTAAATGCCAGATGATTTCCAAAGGCCCCTCTGATGGGATTGAGGCCTTACAGAATCGTCAAGAAGAATGCTGAGCTGCAGGGTGGCCATTGTTTTTTCTTTACGAAGGCTGCTCCCAGCTCAGAAGGGGTTGTGAGCAGTATGCACCACACACGTGTTAGCCCTAGCGGTGTCCGTAATAACCAGGGGGCTCTCGGGGAGTTCCGGAATTTTCTGGACTTCGGGCCCTTACCAGGGGCAGTCCTGTCCAATTGGACCGTGTCATGGCACGTTGCGGGCTAAATCCAAAAATTGCACATTTTTAATTCCCTTTAATTCCCTTTATTTTTACTTATTGATTTGTCTGAACTCAGTTGTATTGGCTAAGACTGTTAAAAAAATGCAAGCGAGTAATATGAAGATCTGACGGGCTTTATTAAGCCACTCGTGAATGGGGCAGCGCCCCATCCAGGGAGCACAGGGGGCTCGAGTTCCAACAAAATGGAAGGTTTTTGTAGGAAGGAGGGTGGGACAAGGAAGTTATTAGCAAAAGAAAGGAAGGGTTGTTTCAGGCCTGGTCACCTTCCCTGGGTGGGTGGGGGTTGATCCCACAGATCCCCTCCTCTTCCTGGGGTGGGGGCAATGGAGAAGGTCCAGGAGACCCGTCACCCCATCTGTGCCCACCAGAAAATTCCTGACTCCCAGGTTGAGACTACATTTCTGCGGGAGGCTGGACCCACAGTTAGGTGAGGTGTAAAATCCTGGCTCGGGGACCCGGCCAAAGTGACACCACTCGGGGGCTGTGATTTTTGACAAGACCCTAGGTGGCTTCATCTGCCAGCTTCCCCTGGAGATTGGGCAGCCTGGCATCCGTGTCCCACGAAGCAGTGTGGCCAAGGGGCTTCCGGGATCGCCCTGCAGGGGGACTTCTGCGGGAGCCCTGGGTGTTCCCAGCCTGCTGCCCCCTTCATACAAATATTGGCCTGGACTTTCTGAGGTCGTGCAGCCAGCGTCAGTGAGGACCAGCTTCCTTGACACCCCCCTCTACCCCTGGAACATTCCCTTCTCTAGTGCCTTTCGAAGGGGTCTGTTCAATGTGGGGGTCTCATTTCCACCCGCTTGGTGTTTCTTCTGCTGGCCCCTGGCTTCGAACGTCCCGCTCCTCGGTGACAAAGACCAGCCAGCCTGCACCGCTCTGTCCTGCCTGGGAACAATGGGACGTGAGCCCCTGGAAACCATCCTGCGCTAACTCCTGTTCCCTCGGGGAGGCCCTGCACCTGCTGCTGTTCTCCAGCGAAGATCCAAGATCGAGTGTGCGTTAGCAAGGCTGCTGGCGTGACCCCCGCGGCATGTGGGCCCGACGGGTGTGGGGGCGGGGTTCGTCCCCCATCTTTGCGGACACAGAAGCATGCAGTTCAGACGATACCCGTGTGGATAATCTGGAACGTGTCCAGGAAGGATCCTTGGGTGCTTGAACACACAGAAAGGGGAGGGCTAAAGGGGGACCTTTTGCTGTCACCGCCCCCCACCCCGGGACCCAGCAGCCACCTTCTTTCTGTCACCTGGGGAAGAGCCCCGAGGACTCAGGCTGGGCTGCTTCCCTCCAGAGAGTTCCTGGCTTCATGTCTGTGGCCGCCTCAACCTAGGGAAGGTCAGATTGGACCGGACGGGGGAGGCAGAGCCGGAAGGGACTCTGGGGCCCGCAGGTGGCATCCCCCTGCCCTGCTGGCTCCTCCCCCTCCCAGCTCAGCGACAAGGATGGGGTCCCCAAGACGGAGCTGGTACCCCCCACCTCGGGAAACCAGGCACCGAGAGAATGGGTGCGGTGACCCCAGGGGTGCACAGGTACAGTTACACCTCGCACTGGGTGGGGGTGACGATGACTCCATCAGAATCACTGAAAAATGAGACACGGCGACAAATCCGGGTGAAGACTTGCTCTCTGACTCTGCAGGCTTGTGCCGACGTGCTGCGCGGCATAGGATCATGGCAGGGAACGCGCGGATTCCAGGTCTGTCTCCGGCACCCTCGGGCCACCTTGTCCCTGGTGGGTTGCTTATGACAGGAATTACTGTAAAGTGCACGCACACGGAAGGCATTCACGCTTGCCCCCCGTAATCGCTGGATTGGTTGTGCCCACGCTGAAGGATTTTCCAGACCAGCAAAATTGCTCGCTTTGTCCTATTGGGTTATTTGGGCCAGTCGTCGTTTGTGATGAGCACGTGAATGACTTTGTAAGTGAACAGGTGCTCCTGGGATCTTTGAAAGGCCCTTTAGAGGCACTCGGGTGGCTCAGTCGGTTAAGCATCCGACTTTGGCTCGGGTCATGATCTCACTGGTCACAGGTTCGAGCCCCGCGTCGGGCTCTGTGCTGACAGCTTGGAGCCTGGAGCCTACTTCTGATTCTGTGTCTCCCCCTCTGTCTCTCTCTGCCCCTTACCTGCTTGTGCATACACACACTCTCTCTCTCAAAAACTAATAAACATTTAAAAGTACTTTTAAAAAACAAACAAAAAAAAGTGCTTTGATGGGGTGTCCTTTAACTCTCAAAGAGGTGAAATACCCCTCCAGATATTTAAAAAAATTTTTTTAACATTTATTTATTTTTGAGAGACAGATCACGAGTGGGGGAGGGTCAGAGAGAGAGGGAGACACAGAATCCGAGGCAGGCTCCAGGCTCCAAGCTGTCAGCACAGAGCCCGACACGGGGCTCGAACCCACGAACCGTGAGATCATGACCCGAGCCAAAGTCGGATGCTTAACCGACTGAGCCACCCCACCTCTCCAGATATTTAGTTGACTCTATCCTTATGCCCCCACCATTTAATTAATTAAATGTAATTAATTAATTAAGACATTAATTACATTTGCAGGAGGAGACTTCCGGAGTCCCATATCGGGTGGCTGAGCCCTTCCTCCGGCCTGTGGGGCTCGGCTGACCGGCTCTGAGCATGCCCTTCTCTAGCTGAGCCATCCCCTGGATCAAGCCGGTGTCGTTCCCGAGTCAGCACTCGGGACGGCAACACCAGGGGGATTGCAGGGGTGGATGGGGCAGGTTCTGAGAAGCTAGGAGCAGCACAGATTCGTTGGTGTGGCCCAGGGGGCTGACCCCAGCAGGAGGGCCCCATGGCGACCACACTCTGTTGGGGCCTCTGATGCAGGCCAGGCCACAGCAAAGTCCCAACAAGGGGCGGGGGGTGGGTCTCTGTCCTCAGTGCCTTCCTCTCTCTCTTCCAGCCTATCCTCTCGCCAGGCTCCCACTGCCACCTGAGGAGCCCCTAGGAACCCGACGTCTATACGGCAGATGTATCTGACTCTCCAACGGGGTGAGTGAGGAAGAACACACAGTTCAGGTGACTGCCTCCTCAGAAGGACCTTTTCAGCATACCAGAGAGTTTTTAAAAACGCAATGTTGAACCTCTCGTGCCTCAGTTAGGTCCCGGCCTCGCGTGCACGCACAGCTGCCCTGTCACCTTGCCATTGGGCAATCGTGCAGGAGGCTTAACTGGGCCACCTGGCAGGGATGCGGCCTGCCATCTGGGTCACATTCCTGCATCCACCCGGCGTGGGCGCAGAATTGCAGGCACCGCATTCATCAGGGTGGCTCAGGGCAGGCTCTTGGCAGGCCGGCTGGCCCACAGTAGGCGGCCAAGCCCTGCCTCTGGCCCCGAGCCCTCCCCACCCTGCCTCCCTGCAGGGCGGCATGACTCAGGCTCTTCCACGGTCCATCACCAGGCTGGGATTTGAGGGCACATCCTGTTGACAGCTCACCCTCAGGGTGGGAGGTGGGGGGCCCGGAAGGCCCTGCTGGTGGGGGGATGGCCCCTCGGACCCTCCTGGGTGGGCATCTGCGGGACGGTGATCTGGTTACCCGGCCACTGCGGCAGGCTCTGCGACAGGAATCTGTCTTCCCCAGGAAGGGCCCGGGCCAGAGCAGAAGCTCCCTGTGAGTCCCTCGAATGAACCCTCGATGAACTTCCTTCCCCTCTGGTTTTGAAAGAGTCCGTGTCCCCTGGACTTCAGAGCACAAAAGGCAATTCATCTTCTTTGGACGTATCTGCGCCCAAGCACTCGAGAAACGGGACCCCTTCCTTTCCAGCCTCTAACGTTTTCCTCTTTTCGTAGCATGTGGAGGGAAAGAGCACAGGCTCTGGGGCGGATACTCCCTAGGGTCAGACTCTGGCTCTGCCCCTTTCTCACTGTGTGGCCTTGGGTAAGTGACTCAGACTCTCTGAACTCAGCTTCCTCACTCTGAAAACGGGAGGAGGCCGTCCTCTGCCCGTTGCCCTGAAAACGAAGTGAGCCCGTCCAGCCGAGTGCCAGCTACGGCGTCTGTCCACCAGGCGCCCGGCCACACGCAGGGCATCGAAGGGACCCCCACCACGGGGTCATGCAGTGAGGCCGGGGCCGATTCTGTGGCAGTCACTCCCGCCGGGGGGCGGCTCCCAGCCCTTCCGTGCTGTGCTGCGGGAGTTAGTGCACCTGCCAGGACCGTTGCCCTCCCCCCAGAGAAGGGGTCACGCGCCAGGATGAAGCTCGTCAGCCAGTCCTATGAATGGGGAGGAAGGAGAAGTCAAGGTCAAACAGAGAGGGAAGCCTTGTCTGGCACAGAGCCTGACTCTGGCCGTGGGCCACCTTCAATGTCTATATATTTATTTTGAGAGAGAGAGAGAGAGAGAGAGAGAGAGAGAGAGGATCCCAAGCAGGCTCCATGCTGTCAGCACAGAGCCCGGCGCAGGGCTCGAACTCGTGAACGGTGAGATCGTGACCTGAGTCAAAATCAAGAGACCCTTAACCCACTGAGGCACCTTTGACAGGGTTCACAGGTGCCCCGTAGCCACCGCGGCAAGACTGGAAGCCAGCCTGAGACACCCCAAGCCTCTGGATTGTGGAAATGACCGGGGCCCTGTGAACGTAGCCAAGGAGACGGCCAGATGTCCCCTCAGACCCCACTGCCCAGGCCCCTGGAGCCAAATCTCGAAGGCATTTTGCCGAGAGGGAATTCTGGGAATGTCTTCCGTGCAGCGCCCCTGGAGGAAACTGCACGTTTGTAATCTGGGGTCGTCTGTCCGAGTTTAAACTCAGTTCGGGGTCGCCCACGGCCCCGGCTGCAGCCGTCCGAGCACACGCGATGATTCAAGAGGTGATCGCAACCGTGCAAACTGAAGAAGGAACTTCTCTACCAAGTTACAGACAAACTACAACTCCCAGGACCTCCTCCTTTCCCCTTCTGCAAATTTAGCGTAATTACTTGGGATTAAGTATACTTGGGAATAAGTCTATACATCCTGATTTTTTGGGTTAAGCACTTTCAAAAATCCATAAGAACAGGTGGCTCAATGGCAACGAACAACATGAGATGTTAACATGTGTAACTTTGTTTATAGATAGGAAACACATATGCCACTTATTAATTTTTTAAAATGTAACATCATCGCGGAACCTCTTGGTTTGGCGGGAAAAGACGTCAAAATACTTCCCTCCTGGGATGCACAGAGTCCCCCCAAATGAGGGACCGGATGGGGATCACCCAGCAGGCCATGTGTGTCTACATTTTGGAAATGTTCTTTACGTGAAAAAAAAAAAGGGACCAATGGAGCCTTTTCTGCCACAGCCTGTGGTCTGTCTCAGAAGCAGCAGAACATTCTGCAGTAGACTTTGAAAACCCAACTTTTACTGTTGCCTCCCTGCCACCGTGGGACCACCTGGTCCGAGGGTCACAGTGATGACTTCTAGAGAGTTCCAGGTAGGCTGCTGTCTCTGGTGGGTCCTGTAGGTTCACGTGAAGACGGTCTCCCTGGGGCGGCAGTATGAGAGCCTGGCTTGGGAAGGGTGGCCGGGACCCAAGGGCACCAGCCCCGCCCTGAGGCCCCCCCCCCCAACCCCAGCCGCTCACAGAAGCTCCATTCAAAGCAGCCTGGCTCTTTCAGGCGGGGTTAACACCAGCTCCGGGAGCTTGCTGGAGCCCATCACATCTTGGAAGGTTTGGTGGCGAGGAGAGACCTTTCTGGGCAGAGAGCAGCGTCCCGGCTCCTTGGGCTAAAGGGATTCGGGGTGGCAGAGACGGGACTGTGCTGAGAGCGGTGGGGTATCGCCAGTCGGGGTGCTGGTGGCCAAGTCCTCCACGCAGGGGATGAACGGGCCCGGGCGCAGGGGGACACTGGCTGGGAGCAGAGGCGGAAGGAGACTGGCCTGTTCCCAGGTTTCTGAGATGTTTCTGTTCCTGTCGCATGGTTTGGCCACCTGCATTTTCCCGGTCGCCCGTCCCACGTCCCACCCCTCATTTCCCCTTAATTCTCTTCTACACCGAAGTCAGTCAGCATCTACCCTTAATTCTCTTCTACACCGAAGTCAGTCAGCATCTACCCGTGTACATTCCCTTTGTAAAAACTTACAACCGGGTGACAAATTCCAAACCAAGGGCTGGTTGTTAGTTTACAGTTTGTTTCAAGCCTCTAAGTGAGCCAGCGGGCGAGTACGCCTGGGAGACACAGCGGTGGAGGAAAGAGACTGGTTCCACCAGTCACACCGGACTGGCCGTCTGGTAACCGGGGACAAGGCCACAGCCAGCCACAACAGGGAGACGCGGAGCCCCAGGTATCGAGTTATCCCTGATATGCTGGTAAGGGGGCAGCGGTACCCGAATTATTCAACTGCACGGATCTGGCTACAGGTCAGAACATAATTCGGTGTTTCCTCCGAATAAGGAGAGATTTCTTAAAGGAGCGCTCTTTCCCCCCCAACCCCCAGGGGCCCAAGGGGGGAATGTTTAATGGCCAGGTAGCTCGCAGGATCATTCCGCTTCTCTTTCTAATATCAGACCTGCCAAGTAAGGGCTGGCTCCCCGCCCCCTGCCCCCAGCTCACCTGGGCACTCCCTGCCAGCTTGCTGTTCTGTTTCCCACAAGGGCTCCTGGACCGGCTGCCTCCCAATCCCTTCCTCTTTCTCAGAGAAAGTCAGGCCCCTGGGGTGTAAACGCCTTCATCCTTCTGCTACTCCCTGCCCACAACTTCAAACTCACCCTCGTGTCTCCTGGCCTGGAGCCTCTGAGCAAGAAATAATCTCCTGTAAGGGCCTGTTCCCTCCCGGCCACGCACTAGGCCTAGTTTAAACCCTTCCCTTGGATGCTTGGGGTCACCTTCTAGCTGGCCTGTCAGGGCCTTTGCATGCACACGCACGTGCGCACGCACACACACCCTTGTTCATATGCCCTTGTGCTGACCCCCCTGCCTCCAGCCAGGCACCTCACTCCTGTCTTTAACACCTGGTGTCCCGCACAGACCTAGCATATCATCCGTGGTTCTCTTTGCTCTACTGTTCCCAGGGCTCTTGCATAGTAAATATCAAAAATGCCACTTCCTGTGGACCAGATCTAGGCCCCAATCCCAGATCTGCCAAACTAGCCTGTCTCCTTAGCAGACTCCCCTCTGAGCCGGCTTCTAAGGCTTTACTTTCCCAGCGCAGGGGCAGGGAGGGGTTGAGGGGGAAGCAGGGAGGACCCCTCCCCTGCAACCCCAGAGCCAGAATCCCCAGTGATGTTAGCAGCCAGGCTGACTCTGGCTAGGTGAGCCCCTGGCTAAGCCCTTGGGTCTGGCCAACCCAGTTCAAGGTCAAATCCGCCTCCTACAGCTGCAGAAAATACCTGCGATTCACTACTTCGTGATTTAGGCCTTTCCTTCGGCCTTGGAGAATCTGGGGCTAGTGTTTTGGGGCATTTCCTACGAATGGGGGCCAAGTCTCCCAGGTGAGGGGCGCAGGGGGCATGCCGCGCGCGCGCGCGCGCACGCGCGCGCACACACACACACACACACACACACGCGACACACACGCGCACAACTCGCAACGACACACCCACACGAAGTTGGGGCATTTTTTTCTGAGACCTTCTGGGGCAGGAGCACGCAGCCCGTGAGGCCAGGCTCCAGGCCCTCCAGACTTCAGGGATTAGTCGTGGATTTCCGGGGACTTTCCGAGTCCGTTAAAGCCAGACAGTGTCTTGCCGCTGGGCAGATGGTGATCCTAGAAACCACCCTTCCACGCGCACAGGCGCGCACACACACGCGCACGGAAGCCAAGCCGGCCGGCCCCGCGGCGGCCCTGGGGTCCACCCAGCTGGAAAGCCCCGCGCACCGAGCTGTCGCGACGCCACGCCGGGCCACGTCCGCGCCGGGGAGAGGCCGGCCCCCGCCCCTCCCGCCCCCGCCACGGCCCGCGACGGTCGCCGGAGGGCCGCTCGGCGCGCGCACGTGGTTGGGCGGGGCCCGACCGGGGCGCCGGGCCGCGGGGCCTTTAAGGGGCCGAGGGTGGGGCGGGACGCGGGGCGTTGGGGGGGACGCGGTCGGGACGGCCCGGGCGCAGGGGCGGTCCCGGCCCCGCAGGCCCCGCCCCGGCCCGAGCCTCCTCCGGCCACTGCTGGGCCGCGGGCGGGACGCCCGGGGCGGCGCGCGGAGGAGGAAGCTCGCCGGCCGCGGCCCGGGACCTGCCCAGACGCGCCGGTCGGGAACGCCGGGCGCCGCGTCCCCATTTCCCAGGTGTGCGGGGCCGGGGCGCAGTCCCGGGCCGCGGCCGCACATCGCCTCCTGCTCGCCCCGCGCGGCCGCCCGGCCTCCGGGCCCGCGCCGCCAGCCGCGCACCCCCGGCCCCGCCGCGCCCCCCTCCACGCCCCCCGCGAGCCCCGCCGGCCGCGCGCTCATGTCCTAGGCTCGCCGCCCGCGGGCCCTGCACCCCGGCCGGGGGGCTGCCCTGGGAAGTTGGGGCCAGGCGCGCCGGGTATGCGCCATCACCATGTCCCGCCTGGGCTGGTGGCTCGGTGAGGTCCAGTGGCTGCTCTTGGTGTCGCTCTTCGTCGTGGCCCTGGGCACGGTGGGCCTGTACCTGGCGCAGTGGGCGCTGGCCAGGGCGCGACCCCGGCCCCCGCGGCGGGCTGCCGAGCCTGGCGAGGGCCGGCGCCCCGAGTCGGACGCGCTGCTCGCCTGGATCCTGACGCTGAACAGCTGGAGGAACCAGTGGCAGGCCGCCTGGGTGACCGCCCTGAATGATGAGGCCGAACGGAAAGGGGTGAGTTGTCTGCGAGGGCGGCTCGTGGCCGCGGGGCTGGTGGCCGGGTGCGGGCGGTCGCGGCAGCGCTCTGCCCTGGAGCCTCAGCCACAGCCCCGGCCTGATGCAAGTGAGCCCCCCCCACCCCCCCCCCCCCACCCCCGCGGCAGAGCGCTCTTGAAAGTTAGGAGACAGACCGGAGAGCGAAGGACCCGTGATGGGGGACCAAGACAAAGCGGCTGGATCTTGCCCCCCACACATCACGTGTGCCAGACCCCGGGGGCCCCGGGAGGGACTTGTGGGAGGTGCCCACTGCCCTCCTGGCTCCCCTGCCCCTTCTGGAGTCCCAGGTGGATTCCGGTGCCAGCGGGACAATTACTGCTTGTGCACCTGATGGATGAGTAACCGTGACCCCAATATGATCCCTTGTATAGAAATGCGTTTTTCCCCAAGAATGTATTTCCCAAAGGCCTGCGTTCCTTGACCCATGGAGGTGGTGGCCGTTTGCTGAGTGCCAGCCACTTGCGGGACATTGTTCGGGGGGCTTTCAGTACCTCGATCTTCTCTTTGGATCCTCAGGACACCTGGCACAGAGGCGTTGTCAACATTGTACAGGTGGGGAAACTGAGGCCTAGACAGGCTCGGCGACCCGCCCAAGGTCACACGGCCTGTGGGTGGCCGAGCTGGGATTGGGAGCCAGCTGCCTCCGCCCTCAAAGCTCAGGGACTTATCACGTAACTGCTCCTGCGTTCTCCTGCGGTGTGTTTCTTCCGTGGCTGATGATGTGGTGACTTACTTTTACGCTTGAGACATCTTGATGACAAACCCCCGGCGTCCACTCTTTCCAGGCGTTCCACAGAGGGATCGAGGCCTGGTGTGTTTGGGGAGGTACCCCCCAGTCTTTGCTCATCACCCTTGGCTGTCATCCTCCTTCACCTGCCTGTGCAGCTCAGGGGAGAAGCCTGTGGCCATTCGCTTTAAGGAGAGTGAACGCTTCGTGTCTGGATGCCTCACCCTCCAGAATAGTCCCTAGGGGCCCCTCTGGCTGGTCTTTCCCCCTGGCCTTGACGTGCCCAGCCAGAGATTTAAAAAACGAAGAGTCTTTGAGTGTTAATGAATATAAATTCATCAACTCAAAAGACTGTGTTCTGAGCTATTGAAAAAATAAGCTGTACCTTTTAGATGAAAAAAAAAAAAACAAAAAAACAGCTCAAGGTCAGCTGACTGCCATCTGTCTTGATGCCTAGAATCTGTGCCCCAGCTGCCCAGAGCTGAACATCTCCTACTCAGGGGCATCCCCTCACCTCTCCCCCTCTCTCGCTCTCTCTCTCTTAAGTTATCTCCACACCCAGGCTTGAACTCACAACCCTGAGATCGAGAGTCACGAGCTTTCCTGATTGAGCCAGCCAGAGACTCTGGAACCATCCCACCTCTTGTGGGGGACTTAAAGCCATGTGACCTCACGCATGTGCACAAACACGGATTCGTTTCCCCAAGAGGCCGCTGTCTTTGACCCCCGCGGGTGACCTGGCGTCGTGGGCCTGGGTTCCGTGGCTGCGCATACTTTGGGCTGGTGATGTGAACAGGTGGGAGCCCCTTCCCAAGTCTCTGTCAAATTCGAGCAAGCCTGGGCCGCGTGATCTGCGGCGCCCCTCACGTCTAACCGTGGGACTCCCGACAGCTTCCGGTGCAGAGGCATGACCCTGCGTCCTGCAGATGTGGGATGGCCCTGCTTCAGTCGTGTCTCTTCATGTCCTGACGTTTCTCGATTGGCCTAAAAAAATTAGGGTTGCCTTAGATGGGATGCTTCCGGATTACCCAAGTGCCTGGAGTGTTGAGGAAGAAAGGAGGAACGCTCTGGTCTGGGATTGGTCTTTGGTCGGCCCGGTAAAGCCGAGAACGCCGAAGAAATAGCTGAAGGTGTTGCCCAGGTCACCCGCATTTTTTGTGTGGGAGCGGGCCGCGCTCTGTGTTGGGGGACAGAGATTTGGCCTGTGTGTTCTCTGTTCTCTACCTGCTGCTGGCCACACCTGCAGGGTGTTAGACGTCAGTGTTTCCCCGGCGCCTGCCCGGAAGAGGCAGTAATGCACCGGGTTCAAGCTGAAAACAGGCAGATCTGCTCTGATGGCTTTGCGAGGACGCGGGTTCGTTGCCATTGTGGCGTCACGTGCGGATTGGCTGTGGGTGCCTCGTGTTTCTCCGCCCGCCCTGATGCTGAAGCGTTGCTTGATCTGATCTCAGATGGCACGTTTTGCAGACAGGATCTGGGTAAGTGAGTCGTCGTACCCTGCCCTGTCCAGGCCCACCGCTGTCCCCGCGCTGACTGGGGGCCTGGGTAGGGCAGGTGTTGGTGTGGCGTGAGTGGTTGTCCCGACCCTGGTGGCCGGCCAGCCCCGCGGGAGTTTCCCTTGTCATCCTCCTCCGGCTCTGTTCCCGCTAATCCCCGATTAGGGTTGACACCCGGAGCCTGCTCTCCGCCCCAGAGCAGCAGCTTAGGGGCGCCCTCCTGCCCCTGCCCTGGCCTGGGACGCCCCTTCTCAGCCCGTCACTGGGGGGTTGAGGACACACCGGCTGGCATCTTCCATGCAGGTGGAATTGTCTGTCACCGGAGACAGTGGCCCTTCCCCACGTAAGCTCTCTGCTCCAGCTCTGAATTTTAACTCTGCAGGGAACCCTGAACTCGGTAGCAGAGCCCCTTCCGTGTGCTGGAGAGGCCGGGCTCGCCTAGCCCCCGGGTGGGTGTCCCTGTGGTGTGCCCGTGGCTGGAGTCACGCTCGCCGTGCACGGCAGGTTTCCCTTTGAGACCCACACGTTCCCGTGATTGAGGCACAGCCGGAAAGGGTGAAAGGGCGCGGTTGTTTGACCTAGCGTCCTAACAACGGGCATGTCTGGCGTCCGAGGACGGATCAGTGACTTGCGGCCTCTCCTTTGGCCCCGGATGACCAGTGGCCGTGGCAGTGCAGGCCGCTCGTGTCAGACGGGCCCCTGGGATTCCGGCTCTCGCTCCAGAGGCATTTGTAAATTAGGCGGGATGGTGACTCGGGGAGCCACGAGAGGAAAGGCTGGCCGCCGGGCCAGCTGGTGGGGTGGTGCCGGGGGTTTGGGGAGCACAGGCGGGTTGCCCCTCCCCCGCCCCACAGTTCAGACCCGGTAGGTTGGCCAAACGGTTGTCCCCAGCTCCCCAGGTAGCTTCTCACCAGTGAGGGGCCTGCAGAGACACCCCTGTCCCTCAGCCGGCCACCAGGCAATCAGGGTCCCCCCCAGCCAGCCACACGTCCCCCCTGGTGCTGCAAACACGGGATTCCCATCCAGCTGGTGGCGGTTGAGTCGCGGAGAACAGAAAGCCGCCAGAGCTGGCTCAGTCGCCGGCCCGGGAACTAATACCCCAGCATCCCAAGGCAACAGCTGGCGCTCCCCCTCCAGCCCCCCTGCACTTACCTGAGTGTTTACAAAGCGGTTTGTGGTGAGCGTCAGCGGCCCCGCTGGTGCTGTGTGTCCCCAGCACCCAGCCAGGAGGCCCTGGAAGCCAGGGTGCTGGTGGACGGGCAGCCGGGGCAGGGTGTCCCTCTCAGGGCGGACGCTGCTGGGCCACACGGGGGGAGGGTGGGGGGTTGGGGGTGGGCCCAGGGGGAGGGCTGTGTTCCGTGGCTGGTGCTTCTGGACTTGGATGGAAGGGGGCTGCCCAGCTTGGCTGAGGCCCTGAGTTAGGAGGGTCACCAAAGCTATTTGTCTCTTGAGTCATTTGCCTGGGGATTTTTTCGGAGGAATGTTCTCAATGCAGAGGACCAGCACTGCGGGACAATTTGTGGTCTTTGTAAAAAAAAAAAAAAAAAGACGCCGTGTGAACTTGAACCATGTTATTAATAGCTCTGACTTGTGTATGAGCCTTGACATTTGAAAAAGTAAACAAAGCGACAAGACTTCACAGTTTTTCGCCGCGAGCTTTGAGCGGCGCTCACAAAAAATCCAAACTTCGTGACCGGCGCGCGCGGCCACAATATAGGAGGTCAGTCGGTAAGAAGGTGAAGGTGACTTTGGGTCAGGGCCGTGGATCTGTCCCGCCCTGTTTGAGCTTTCTGTTGCTCAAACATTCAGGGTTCTGTCCTTGTGGGGCCTTCCCACGGGCCATTCCTTTTGTCCGGAACATTTCATTAACCTTCCAGGTCTCAGCGCAGAGGCCCCCGGGCCTCCCGTTCCGTGAGGATGCTGCCCCAGCCCCAGCCCAGCCACCTGCCCTGCTCCCTGCACCTCGTGGTCACTTGTGCCCTGGTCCGCTCCCGGCATGGTGAGCCCGGCCAGACCCCTGACCCTCCGGGCACGGCCGCCTCTGCACCCAGCACAAGGCTGGCCTGGAGCAGGTGGCAGTCGGGGGGTGAATGTCAGGCCCTGGTAGGAACCTGTCCCTGGAGGAGGAGGAACCGGGGAGCGGGGCGGGGGGGGGCATGTGCATCACCCCATCTGGACACAGGCCTTCCCTCCCTGGGAGCCGGCCAAGCCTGGGCAAAACAAGCTGTTTAATGTGCTTTGTTTTTCACTTCTAAAGAATCAACAGTAAAGGAGGCTCACTGATGACTTTGCAAATTGTCAATCCGCAACCCGGGAGTTCCAGTTCCGGCTGTGCTTTGCGCTCACCCGTTCTCCTAAAGAGACAGGAATTCGGGGGAAGGAAGAGTGGGTGTCGTGCGTACGTCAACTAGAACGCGGCCAAAGCTAACTTCCATTCCCACCGGCCCGGCCGTGGGTTGCTGAGGAGGGAGGGGACTTGTCGAACAGCTTGGAACAGCAGTGTGTGCCCTATTGAGGCCAGAAGGCAGCTCTGGGGCTGTGTGACCTTGGGCAAGCCTGACCTCTCTGTGCTTCCTCGGTAGAAGAGGACAGTTTGGGGTTCAACCTGGAAAACAGTCCACCACGGGTGAGATGGGCCCCGTGTGGGGCAGGTAGGAAGAAGGGTCAGTAAAGGTGGGCAGTTTCCTTGTAAAGCCTTTAAAAACAAAACAAAACAACTTTTTACTGCTTTTAGATAAAGTTACAAAAATAACAGAGTTCCATACATTTCCTCGCCCGGCCTTACATAACCAGAACATAGCATCCGAACCAAGAAATTAACATCGGCACGATGTTACCAGAATTCCTAGTGCCCTGATACAAGCAGTGTGACATAGGAGGAATTGACATCCGCACAAAACCTTTAGCTGAAGACCTTCCTCGAATTTCACCCAGTCTGCCAGTACCCTCTCATCGATCCGGGGTCCCACGCAGGTCCCACGGCGGGCACTGAACCGCGGTCTCGCCCGGTCTCCCCGAGTCTATAATCGTTCCCCAGGCTTTCACCGTCTTGCATGACCTTGAGGACTCTGAAGAGGATGGATTGTCGTGTTGCCCCGTGCCCCTCGGTTTGGTGTTTTTACAGGATTGGACTGTGAAACCACAGGAGTCATGTGCCCCTATTAGTGTCCTGTATCGTGGGCTTTGTGATGTCAGAGTACTCACTGCTGGGACGTTGGCCTTGGTCCCGTGGTTAGGATGGTTTCTGTCGGGTTTTCTGCTTTATACCTTGTCTCCTGTCCTGTCCTCGCCTTTGTGGTGAACAGATACTTCGGGGAGCTGCTTTGAGACGATGTAAATCTGGCACTTGTCAAACTTCAGCTCACTGATTTTGGCACCCAGGGTGTACCTGGTCTGCAACGTTTGCTTCCGTACAGTTTGTGGATGATGGTTCTCCGTTTCCTTCTCTCCTGCGTTTGTTCATTGCAATTCTACTGCGAGAAAGAGCTACCCGTCTCCTCCTTGTCCGTATCCACCCGATGATCGGCACTCGTGCGGGCTCGTGGATATTTCTTGGTAGCCTCTTGTGTTCTTCCATGCAGATACCAAACATGTGTTGCTTTGGCAGTTCCTTTCTTCGTGACTCCACAAGACGTTTGTTCTAGACTCCTCTCCAGCTTTTTATTTTCCCCTCTTCCAGCCCTGGGTTCAGTCACTTCTGCCAGCAGTGCTGATGCCTTTCCTTGGGGAGGCGTTTAGAAACCAAGATCTGGGCATCGTGTGCGCTCATTACTGCTGGGGTCTCATTCCTTCCAGACCCTTTCAGTGCACAGAGCTCGGCAGTAAGTGTGTGTTTGCACATGTCGGCCATTCTGGACCTCTCTGTCCGCCTCTGAGAGAGCACAACTTCACACTGATGGCTCGGATTGCAGCCCAACAGCGCAGAGTTCAGCCTCCTTCTTTCCTTAATTGTCCCTCCGTCTCCAGGACTGAGGCATCTGGCCCTTCCTGTGCGTAACATATTTACTTACTGGGTCAGTTCTAGGACTCGCACAAAGTCGTTTCAGCATTGCTAAGGTTAGCACCCACGAGAAACACCCCTACAGACGAGGTTATGCCTGCTGCAGTCAGGCTGTTGTCATCCAAAGTTTCTTAGGTGAGATGTGTGTCTTCCCACCCCTTTGGGGGTGGGGGTTATGGCGTTCATTTGTAATAGGGGTAGGTTTGTTTGTTGGTGTTGGTGTTCCATCTGGGATTTCTCCCACATCCTGACTTTTTTTAGAGTTCATTTATTTTTTTTTTGATTTTTTTTAATGTTTATTTATTTTTGAGAGAGAGACAGAGGGTGAGCAAGGGAGGGGCAGAGAGAGAGGGAGACACAGAATCCGAAGCAGGCTCCAGGCTCCGAGCTGTCAGCACAGAGCCCGACGCGGGGCTTGAACTCACGAGCTGTGAGACCATGACCTGAGCCGAAATCAGCTGCCCAACCGACTGAGCCACCCAGGTGCCCCAAGAGTTCATTTATTTAAGAGAGAGAGAGCAGGGGAGGGGTGGGGGGGGGGGGGAGAGAAAATCCCAAGCAGGCTTCCCACCATCAGCGCAGAGCCCGACTCGGAGCTGTGAGATCGTGATCTGAGCCAAAAGCAAGAGTCAGATGCTTAACCAACTAAACCACCCAGACACCCCCCGCTCCTGATTTTTAAAATTCATTTTTTACCCAGTGATTTGGAATGCCACGTTCGACGTATATGAAGTGTGTCCGTGCATTTGGGTGTGCTCTGGACGGGCTGTTCTAGTCCCCTGTTCTAGTTCGTCTGCGTGTTCGTGCACCTGCACCACACACTTTGAATTGCGGAGGTTCTGTAACGTGTGTTCACGCTGGGTGGTCCTCCTCCTGGTGTTCCTTCCTCAGCGTGCTCCTGCCGATGCCGGTGTGTTGCTTCTCCGTGTGGGCGTGAAGTCTTGCCCTGTAGACTCTGCAACGGACAGGGTGTGAACGATTCCGCGTGCTCGCCGGGCTTCCCGGAACCCGAGCCTCAGGCAGCGTGGGAGCGGAAAGGAATCCCCGGGTCCTTATTTGAACACAAATATCGTACTTCCTTTGCGAGACCGCCGCTCGACATTGAATCTCCCAGCGGAACCTTTTCAGGGTTTTAGTGCCAAAGGTGCCGGAGGTGGGAGAGGACAACCTGCATCCACTGATCTGGGGGCAGCAGGTGATGATGCTGAATCTCTATCAATCAGCTCCCTGAGCCAGCGGTTCCGTGCGCTCAGCGAGCTCGCGGCGGGCACCTGCCGCTGGCCAGCAGGGCACACACGGGACACAACCCCCGGCCGTGGGGAGTGTCTGCAGAGGGGCCCGGGCCGTGACTGCATCTCTCTCGAGAAGTAGACTGGATTCTCCCCTGATGACTTTTAGGGGGTGAGGTAGATGTCACTAAAAGCAGGGCGAGGTTAGAAGCATGTTAACGAGAACGTTCTGTGTCTTTCAGTGTCACTCTTGGTCCTCGGGAATTGTTAAGAAACGGCCCCAGGAGAACTCCATCACTTGCTCGTTGGCACTGTGCTTGCCAGGAGAACTTTGGTGCATTTTGGCTCAGGTCATGATCTCATCGTTCGTGGGTTTGAGCCCCACACTCTGACAGCATGGAACCTGCTTGGGTTTCTCTGTCTCTCTCTCGCTCTCTCTCTCTCTCATTCCCTCTGTCTGTCCCCCCACTCAAAATAAATAAATAAACTTAAAAACATAAGAAATTTAAAAGGCCAAGACTTGGTTGAGTATCCCTGCCCTGATTTATTATTTTATAAAACATCAGTGTTACTGCCTTGTGGACATATTAATTTAATTGCCTACGTCTCATTTGGAGATTAAAAAAAAATTTTTTTTTAAGTTTATTTATTTTGAGAGAGAGCGTGAGCTTGGGCTGGGAAGAGGGGGCGGGTAGAGAGACGGGGAGAGAAAGAATCCTAAGCAGGCTCCGTGTTATCAGCACAGAGCCGGATGTGGGGCTGGAACTCCCGAACTGTGAGATCATGACCGGAGCTGAAATCAGGAGTCAGATGCTTAGCCCACCGAGCTACCCAGGCACCCCTCATTTGGAGATTTTTAATTGCAAAAACCAAAATGGACCTAGGCTGATAAGCCGCAGAAGGGTTTACTCACGGGGTGCGGTAAGGTGCACAGAGCTGAGGGCAGAGTTGAACCAGGAGACCTTGGGGGGCAGGAGCCCGGCGGCTCCAAAGCTCTGCGCAGCAGGGGCTCAGGAACCTGCTCCTTGGGCACAGCAGCCAGGCTGGTTCATTCTGAGCCAAGGGATCTCAAGTTCCAGCGAGAGGCGGCCGGGCCCTGGGAGAGGGGTAGGGGCCGCACCTGAAGTCACAATGCGGGCAACCACGTGGACGGGGAGAGGCGGTCCTCTAAGACCAGAGAGAAGGCTGGCCTTTGCCAGGAGAAGAGGACGGAGCCCTTGAACTTGCCGTGCTTGGCCAGATACGGTGCTGGACCTGCGGGGTCGCCCCAAGCACGCTGCCCCGGGAGCCGGGCTTCTCTCCTGGCCGTGTAAACACGGGTGTTCAGGGTTCCCTTTGCCGTCGTTAGGGCCACCTCCCTGGGTTGTTTGCCATCCTGCTCTGGGAACCAAAGCCCGGCCCGGGCACACCGCGTCGTGAGCAGGTTCTCGGGGGCGTGTGCTCTCCGTGACCCCTGCTGCTGTTTAGAAGCACACATTGGAGTGACAGGAGTCAGATGACGTTCCCAGATTTGCAGAGCTTTCTCGCCAGTATGCCGGTTTTAAGGAGGGCCTCACCGTGCTTCTCCCTCTGTTCCAGGGCCCGCTGCTCCTGTCCTTCGAGGAGGACCCGCTGTGGCAGCCCCTGGGGCTGGAGGTGCACCGGGTCTCCAGTGTGGCCAGGTCAGCCCAGGAGAAGGTGAGCTGGGGCGTGGGCGCCTGCCGTGGACCCTTACCTGCCGAGGGAGCAAATGTAAAGCCTAGGTGGCGGGGGTCGGGGGGAGGTTATTGGGTCTTAGGATTATTGAAAACGTGGGCACCTTAAAAACCTAAAAAAAAAATTCTGGTCTATCCTGTGATGAATGGATACATAAGCTATGGTCGATCAGCACAACGGGATGTGCTTTGGCCTTAAAAAAGAAGGAGAGGCGGATGCATGCCGCATGCCCGGGCTTTGAGCACACGGTGTCTATGTCGCGTGTCCCGGATGGATCCATCCAGGGAGACAGGACGTGGACTCAGGGTCGCCGGGCACGGGGTGGGGGGCAATGGATTCTGCCTGCCCGCGGGCGCAGAGTGTCTTTATGGGGTGACGGGCAAGTTAAACGACCTGTGAATTACATCTCAACAAAATGCATATATTTTTGCCTGTGTGTATATACAGGTGGCATAGATTTGAGCCATTTTGATGCTACGGAGAGTTCATCTTCCAGCCCGTGATCGTTCACAGGTTAAAATTACTTATTAGACGGGTCGAATGCTGTGAATGGTGAAAACAGAAATTTTGTTTTTTAATGGCAAGTATCTGCAAAAAGTCCTCAGACGCTTTCTCTTACATACAAGGGTTACCCCCCCGTGTCTGTCTACCTTTCCCTGCCAAGTTGCACACGCGCCATTTAGCAGACAGTGGGAGGCAGCTGCGTGAGCCCAGGTGGCTGGAGAAGGAGAGCATCGCCGGACCCTGAGCCCTGCCCCTTGGATTCTGCTCCCCGTCCCCGCTGTAGAGTATTGTTTGCCGCTCGGGTTCCATTTCTGTTGGTTTGTTGGTTGGTTTGTTTAGAGACAGAGAGAGCAAGCGGGGGAGGGGGAGAGAGAGAGAAAATCCCAAGCAGGCTGTCAGCGCAGAGCCCGACGCGGGGCTCGAACCCACAAACTGTGAGACCGTGACCTGAGCCGAAGTCGGACGCTCAACCGCCTGAGCCCCCCCCGGGCGCGCCTGGTTGCTTCTCTTTACAGCTCAGGCTTCTGGCTGGACCACAGCCTCCGTGTTCATGTTCTGTCGGTGGATAAGCGGGTTGTGTTCTGTCTTCCACAAGCACAGCAAACCCGCGTGGCGCTTGGCAGGGTTACCGTCCCGAGTCCTCAGGCGCCAGCAGGGGGACGGCTCACGAGCAGCTGAGCTGCAGGGTTGTAGGCGTGCCCGCTGCACCTTGAGCAAGGGTTCCAGGATTGGCCACCAGAGCGCCGTTCCCCCCCTGCTGCGTCCTGGCGGCCCAGGAGGGCTCTCCGCCCCCCTCCCCCTTGCCGGTGCTGGAGTCTCGTGCTGTGTTCTCCCTGTAACGACGGTGGGGAAGTCTCTGGAAGATATTGGGGTTACAGGAGGAGGCTGGTGGTAACGATGCCGGGTGCTGAGACCAGCATGGCCCGCGAGGGCCGAAGGGGCTGGGCAAGCAGGTGCCCAGTGCTTTTATGACACTGGGGGGCTGAGGGCTGTTCACTCCGGGAGCCCCCTCCCTGTCATGGGCCGATAGGGACCGAAGCCCTCCGTGGTGGCAGTTTCTGCTTGGTGCTATCTGACACTGTCCCGGTCGGGGAGGAAGAGTTCAGGGCTGGCCCAGAGGTGTAGGGGAGGGAACCGACAGGTGGACCTAGCGATCGAGCATTTATCGAGCATTTTCGAAGGTCTTCACGTTTAGTGCCAGACAAGCAACCTCAGGAAGCGGATGGTGAAGCCATGCTTATTTTAATACAGCGACAGAAATGGCGCACGCTCATTAAAACGTTGGGAACAGTGTATGGGGCGCCTGGGTGGCTCCGTCGGTTAAGCGTCCGACTTCAGCTCGGGTCACGATCTCGCGGTCCGTGGGTTCGGGCCCCGCGTGGGGCTCTGTGCTGACGGCTCGGGGCCTGGAGCCTGCTCCGGATTCTGTGTCTCCCCCTCTCTCTGCCCCTCCCCTGCTTGCCCTCTGTCTCTCTCAGGAATAAATAAACATTAAAAATTAAAAAAAAAAAAAAGGTTGAAAACAATATAGACACCTGCCCTCTTGTCCCCTGCACGTAGCCCCCTTCCTCTGCTTCCCCCGGAAGGGGCCGCTGCCCCCCGCCCCCAGTGAACTCTCTGAAGCATCTTACGCACTTCAGACAAGTGGCAGAGCGCATACAGCATCTTGTTTCGTCTTACGAGTTTCTTCAGAGGTTTTGACTTCCGTGTGTTCTTGGCCAGATGAGGAAACGGGAGTTTGTCATTGCCTTGTCAAGGCTACCGGTGGCGCTGTCCTCAGGCCAGCTGGCCGGCCAGTCGGGTGTCAGGCCCCCAGACCCCCCCAGACCAGTGGGGGGGACGCCCTGTTGGCATCTGCCCGGCCCCTGGGAGGTTGGGTGTAGGAAACCCCCCAGTTCGAGGGTCCTGCACGCCGCCTTCCCCATTCATGGACGGACGGACGGACGGACGGACGGACGAGCCTTCTGGCTGACCACGGTGCGTTTGAAGTCACGAAGGCAGGTTCATCAGAGTCTCTGTTGTGCTGTGACCTTGGAGGCAGGTCTCTTGACACCTGTGTGCCAGGGGAGGTGGGAACACGCCGGGGCCTGTCTCTCCTCGCCCTCGGGACCTCGAACCTTGTGTTCTTGGACCGCTGCATCGGGCAGGACGCTCACAGCAATGGGGTCCTCCTCCTCTTAGGATCTGCCCGCCCCCAACCCCCAACATGTTCACACGTACCGAAGCCTCTGTCAGCTTCGCTACGTATCTTCTGTGCCCCGCGTGGTTCTTGAGAAGGAAGAAGCTGTGACGGCACTTGGGACCCACCAACAAAGGTTAGAAAGAAATACAGACGCGTGGTTTCGCGGGTGTCACCCTCCCCTTCCTGAGCTCGCCCTGTGTGATCGACCTGTATCTTTCCCATCTCCCTGACCCAGCTCTGATGAGGGACATGTGGGATGGCACCTGAGTTAATGACAAGGACACGTCCAGGCTGGGCCAAGCGGGTCGAGCGTGCAGTCACATCTCTGGTAGTCTAGATGCGAATGGGGACTCTGATCTCCCTTTGTGAGGACCCTCCCGACTCGTGTTTGGCCCTGAGTCCCTGCGGGCCACCAAGGAACAGAACCCGGCCTGCCCCGCCCTCAGGATGCCTGGTGCTGGACTTTTTCCTGCAACCCCTGGAGCCCCCCCGGGCGCCAAAGTAATCGCCTTGGCAGATGTCTTGCTCATCAGCAAATGCCCCACCGCCATGTCCCACGCCGAGAGTGAGGTCTCGCTCAGCTTAGGGAGGCGTGAGTCGTCTTGCACAGCCCGTGATGGGTGCCGAACGCTCACCCTGGCCGGCCTTGGCTCAGCAGGTGTGCCGCGTGCCTGCAGCGCCCGGACGCCAGGGGTGTGGGCTCTTTCCAACCCGCAACAACCAACTGGGTGTTCGGTAGCTCGGTTCCGTTCTGAGCCGAATTCCACACGGGGCCCCAGGGGAAGGGCGCAGCCCCACACGACTACCCCCCCTTTCAGATGCCAGTCTCCAGTCGGGGATTCCCACTCCTCCTCGGGTTTGGTAATTTGCTGCCACAACTCACGGCATCCAGGAAACCAGCTTGCCTCCTAGTATTCACATCACGGGGAAGGAACAGCCAGAGGGGACAGATGCACAGGGCAAGGGCTGGGGCAAGGGGCCCCTCTCGGGCACACCACCCTCCTAGCACCCTGTCGTGTGGGTGGACCCAGAGCTCTCCAAATTCCACCGTTTGGAGTTTTCCTGCAGGTTTCATTACTCAGGCGGGATTGAGTAAATCACTAGCAAATCACGGTTGAACTCCCTGGAGGCCAGGAGTGGGGCCGAAGGTTCCAACCCCCTGATCGTGGCTGGCGTTGCTGGTAACCAGCCCCCGTCCCGCAGCGACGCATGGACCTCCCGCCACCAGTCATCTCCATGGCACACACAAAACACTGTCATCGTTTGGGAGACTGTAGTGGTTTTGGGAGCCGGGAGCCGGGGACAAAGACCAGACGTCTATCCCAAGCACCAAGCCCTGCGGGGGTTTTGAGTGGTGGAGTTTCCTGCAGGAATTCTGTCCTTGCAGCGAGCCTGTGCTCTCCTGGCGGGACATCTTTCTGTCACATCCCTGTCGCTGTGGCTCCCTGTGTGCGGTCTCGGCTGGCCCCGGCGGGAGGCAGGACCCAGGCGTTCCCCGTGGGGCCCTCTGCACCAAAGGCATCACCTTTGAACTTTTCTCCCGGGACTCTCTCTGCCTTCTCTTCCAGTCCCAACACGCACTGAATATATTTATTTCTCCCAGACTGTAATTACCCTCTTACACAAGAGCGACGAGTTTCTACCTACGTTCTCTTTCTGCACACATCCCGGGAGAGTTTTGCTGCAGAACGTTTGACCCAGAAAAGGAGAGCCTTTGTTTCTGCAGCGCACGTGGCCCGAGAGCGAGTTCTGCCCCCGCGAGACGTCCCAATAGCCCTTTCACGGCGTGGCCGTGGATTTAGAAATGCCGCGCCGGGTTCCGTGGAGGTAAGAGGTCTGCGAGGGCCGTGTGGCAACTCCTCCAGTGTGAGTCAGGCTTTGAGAGTCCTGCCGTGACAGGTACCCAGTGACGGAGCCGTGCATTTCCTGCCGGGAGCGTGGTGTATCTCTCTGGACACAACCGCTCGGAAGGCTTGCGGGTGAGAACAAGGGTCACGCTTGGTGCTGGAAGCCGTCTTCGGAGGCTGTGAGCCACGTTGGCTTTCTTGGTGTGAGGCCAGGTGTCCTCTGGAAAGCCTTAATCATCCCTGTCTTCAGCGCCATCCGTAAATAAATAGAGGCTTCTAATGGTATCATGATCGTCTGTAGGTTACAGTTTAGAATCGACGTAATAACCCACCCAGCGTGGAGGAAAGCCCAGCTCAGAAGCCCGGGAGACACCGGCTGGATCTGGGCTCGTTTGGGTGCTTCCTTCTCGCTCTGAGCCATAGGCAGGTAGGGTCGGCGAAGGACGCGTCCTTCCCCGGCAGGGTTGTGGGACGAGCGAGGGCCAGCCTGTGCCCTGGCCCCCGATGCTATCGGCTGCGACCCGCTCGGGGCCATGGGCCTGGCCTCTTCGCGTTCACCGTACTTCTCTGCCGGAACAAGAACCACGCCCGTTGTCCAGAGGAGGAAACCGAGGTACAGAGAGGCTCAATCACTTGGCCAACTTGACTCTGAGCTACGACGTAGTAGAGGCTAGAGCTGAAGCCCAGTCAGCCTCCAGAAGCAGGCTGAAGCACGGCACGCCATCGTCCCCGCTGGGACCGCACGTTCTTGCCGTTCTTTCCCACCTGCTCCCGCCCCCACCCGGCCGTGAAAGAGACAGTGGCGGGGGGGGCGAGAGGAAAGGGCAAGAACTCACCTTTGCTTCTGGAAAACAGAACAAACAGAGCCGAGACAATTGCGCGGACTCTCCCCCAGAGTCTGGTTCCGCGTTGCATGTCGGGGAACCCCACAGCCGGCCCGGGGTATGTGTCGTGCACTGTGCGTGCCCGTGCTTTCTACCTGAGGCTGTCACCGGTGTGTGTACTGAGACCCACTCTGAGAGCATCCGGGGTCCCCTGTGCTCTTCCCAGACCTCAGCGGGCCCCTCGGTTTGCGAGGGTGGCACAGTCCGGGTTGTCTGTGGTTCTCTCCCTGGCTGCAAGTAAGAAGCCTGGTTGATGATGATGATTATTATTATTATTATTATTATTATTTTTTGCTTCGTATGACTTGAAGTGCCAGGTTCCCCATTAGCCTCGTATGCACGCAACAATGCTGGCAGGTTGTGAAATTGTTTTGAACCGACGTCTTTCCAAAGGCAGGCATGGAGATTCCTCAGCGGAGGCCCCACCCTGAGACCCAGGGTGGACGCCACCCTGGAAACGGGGAGCCGTGCCTCCTGGGAGCTGCACCTGCGTGGGTTCGCGCATACCGAGTTCCGGGCTGAGCCAGCCCAGGGGTTCCGGGTAAAGGACCCGCAGACCAGCTGGAGCTTTGTTGGCGTGTTGGGGTTCTGGGAAGCAGCGTTCGGGGTAGGTGTGATAGCAGGACTGCTCTAGACAGGGAGCATGGCAGCCAGCTGAGAAAAGACCCGATTCCCTCCGGCCTGCATTTTATTTGTTTGTTTAGAAGATTTATTTATTCTGAGAGAGAGAGAGAGCCTGTGCACGAGTGGGGGAGAGGTGGAGAGCGAGAGAGGGAGAGAGAATCCCAAGCAGGCTCCACACTGTCAGCGCAGGGCCTGATGCGGGGCTCGATCTCACGAACCGGTGAGATCATGACCTGAGCCGAAACCGAGAGTCGGACGGTTAGCCTCCTGAGCCCCCCAGGTGCCCGCCTCCTGCCTTCGTTTTAAAGGGAGTGTCCTGTACGTGTCGTGTAATACACAGGGGTGATGAAAGAGAATGGCACGTTCCCGGACAGAGTTTTAAGCTAAGCAATGCCCACGGTAACCGCGTTACGTAGTAACAGTACTTCCTGGGGGTGTATTCTTCCCGCAAAGCCTTGTTGTTCATCGGAAAGCGTCCCAACGAGAGGAGGCATGGGAGTACTCCTGGGGTAGGGTGTCGGAGCCCGTGTGGCCCGGGGCACGCCCATCAGTACGATCAAGTAGGACATGGGCCCAGCATTCCACGGGGTCGGCTGCCATCTTGTTTCTAGCGTCTTTTGTCTCTCCCCGGGTGAACAGGATTAACTTCGTAGATATTCTGATTCTATTGACCTCTGATGGGTTTTGCTTGGTTTTGGTTTGTTTTTTAAAGCGGATTTCTGTCTTTTGAGGTGGGGGGAAGGGCAGAGAGAGGGGGAGACAGAATCCCAAGCAGGCTCCGTCAGCGCAGGGCCCGACCTGGGGCTCCATCCCATGAACCGCGAGATCACCACCTGAGCCAAAAGCAAGAGGCGGACGTCGAACCAACTGAGCCATCCAGGCGCCCCTCATGGACTTTACTTTTTAAATCGAGTCTCTACCCCAGAGTCGAAATAATTGTTCGCGTCAGCCTGGCGCCGTGGTAAAGAATATTTACAGAGGGGAGTCTGGAGAGCAGCGTTGGGAGCTCCGAGTGATTGGTGAAGGGGCTTTGCGTGCATTTCATTTTGCAGGTCTTTCCTCAGGCTGTTGTAAAGCGTGATCACAGCGAGAAAGATCCAGTGACATCAGCCCTTCCGTTGCGTTTTCACGGCTGTGTTCCCGGTTCTTGTGGGGACAGAAGTAATTACATTATTTCCAGTTCTCTGGAGTGTTCTAAGAGAGGAAGGAGCTGAGGCAGCTATACGGGAAGCTTAATTGGAAAGGAACGTGGAAAGAGTGCCCTGAGATGTGAAGCTATTACAGGCCTTTCTCTGGCAAGCGTTAGCAAAACTCAGGGGTGCCTAGGCCTGGGATCCTTTGGCCCCGAGTCGAAACAAAGGAATACAGTTTCAAGATAAGAACCTATTTGCAGAGGCGAGCGACCGTTTGAGCTTGTGGTCTTGAAGCTGGAGAGAGAGGGCACAGGAAAGTGAATGAAGCCCGCCCCCCCCCCCCCCCCCGGTCTGTTCTGTCCGAACAGATTACGGTGATGTGAGCTCGCCCTCACGTTCCCGTGATGCATCCCTCCCAGGCTTCTCCCTCGATCTATGGGAGTGGACCAGGCCTTTACCTTTGGGACCCTCACTACGTGAAGTCCATCCCCCATAAACGCTCCCTTCTGCAGAAGAGGGGGCTTTATCTGGGGTACACGGTGCAGCTTTTCGTTGGTGCGATTTTGAAATGGTTTATGTAATCGAGGAGTTGTCTGCTGCCTTTGAAAAAATGTCTCAGGCATAAAGCAGGTGGGTTGGCAGCTGGCTGCGTCCAAGGGAGCCCCTCCCTGTGCTCCCAGATCAGGGCTTCGTGGAGTCCTGGTCTGGGGCTGGAGGCTCATGTCTGTTCTCGGAGAAGTGCTTGGTCCCGTCGCAGATGGACTAGATACTGCTTCTCCCTAACTTAAAATATTTTTTTAATGTTTATTTATTTTTGACAGAGAGAGAGAGAGAGAGAGAGAGAGAGAGCGAGCGGGGGAGGGGCAGAGAGAGAGGGAGACACAGGATCCAAAGCAGGCTCCAGGCTCCGAGCCATCAGCACAGAGCCCGACGCAGGGCTCGAACTCACTCACGATGAGATCGTGACCTGAGCCAAAGTCGGACGCTTAGCTGACTGAGCCACCCAGGCGCCCCCAGTTTCTGCCTAACTTTGTAAGTCCATCATCAATATCAGACTACCTCAGCGAGCAGCCCGAGCACCGAGGACTGTAAAACTTCCGAAGGGATCCTCGTAAACGTGGGTGTGCTTGGGGGTGGGGAGACTGCGGGTTAAGATCAGGGTCTCTACCTGTTCGTCCTTATTTAGGCGGATGTCAACCCTGGACATTCTGGCCCCTTGGGAAGCTGACCGGGTGGAAGGGTCTCTGGAACCTCGGGTCAGGTGACCCTGCCTTCTGCTGCTCCGGAAGAGGTCCCCTGTGCGGTGGTGAAGGCTCGCCACCATTCGCCGGGGTTGAGAGAATTTAATCTCCATTGTGGATAACACCTTAATGCACTCAAAGAAGATTACTTATGGTGAAAGCCTTTCCATTTTGTTCTTGTCCATTTGACAAATGGGGCATTATTATTCCCAGGGTGGCAGGGGCGGAGGCTGGCCCGGACGAGGGTTTGGCCCTGCTCATTGTCCCTCCAGCTGGGCTCCCAGCAGCAACAGCTCCAGTCGCGTTTTGTTGGGCCATGCTGAAGTGTTGAGGCAGGTTCAGACTGTTGCTTTCGTTAGCTTTTCCACCTGAATGGGGCTGGGACACCCGTCTGTGTGACAGGTTTTATTTAGGGGGTCAGAACCCATAGGTCTGGCAAGACTGCACTTGGTCTGGGTCAAAGACATTTGGGACCTACAGATACTCCGTGTTTATAATATTGCACTTACTTTCTTGATGTGACTTGAATAGTAATTGGGACCGTTGGAGCCTTGTATTTGAGAAGTTTTAAAGTCTTTTTAAATTTAAATCTGCTTGTTGATTTATTCTTTTTTTTTTTTTTAATTTTTGAGAGAGAGAGAGAGAGAGAGAGAGAGAATGCGAGCAGGGGAGGGGCAGAGAGAGGGGGAGACACAGAATCCGAAGCAGGCTCCGGGCTCTGAGTTGTCAGCACAGAGCTCGACGCGGGGCTTGAATCCACAGACCGCAAGATCATGACCTGAGCCGAAGTCGGACGCTCCACCAACTGAGTCACCCAGGTGGCCCTAAATTTTTTTTTTATTTTAGGCAATCTCTATATCCAGTGTGGGGCTTGAACTCACAACCCTGGGTTCAAGAATCACATCCTCCACCAACTGAGCCACTCAGGCGCCCGAAGCCATGGGGTTCTATTGGTAAAATTCCCGTGAGCTTATTAGAGACGGTTCCAAACACATAACAGGAGTCAAGCTCTCACCCTGCGGTGTTTTGCTCGAAGCCGCGTAGAGGCCCGGGCTGTTGTGACAAAGGACAGTGAATGTTCTCCGTGTCATGTCATCTGTGCACGTAACTCCTCTGGCACGAAGCTATGTTCCTCCAGAAAGGATTGTTTACAGAGCATTTATTTTTGAAATGAATAGACGACATTTCTTGCACAAACATTTTTTTGTTCCAACCTTTTGTGAACTCGGGAGAGGCAAAAACAGGCTGGGGATACGTAAACTTCTCCGTGTAGACCGGGCTTCCGAGAGCGACCCACCGGAATGGGTGCCATGGGTTGCCTGCAGTATTGAGAAAAGGCGAGGTTTTGTCATTCTGTGCCATCGAGGCCTTCCGCGGTGGATGCTGGAAATGGACCCTGTCCTGGGGGGTGGGGGGGGTTAGCGTCCAGGTCGGGTCTTTGCGGGAGGGGCAGATGAGCCCGGGGTGGAGAGGCCCTGGGGGGGGGTGGGGGGGGGTGGGGGTGGCCTTGGGTTGGGGAGGGAGGAGCTAGCTGGGGTTGGGAAAGAGGAAGGGGGCAGATGTCCCAGCCTGAACTTTGTGAAACAGCGGGCCTGACAGAGTAACTGTTTTGATAATCTTTCCGCTTGGTATTTTATTTTAGATTCTGATAAATCCAGCAGAGAATTAAAGAATTTTCTTTTCCTTCCCAAGTGACAGCCTGCGGTGTTCCCTTGGGAATGTGGGGGTAACCTCCTGCCTTACGCCCGGCCTCCTGATGGGTCCCAGTCATCCCCAGGGGCTTGCTCGGCAGTCTTCCAGGGTGGGGGTGACCCTCCATTCTAGAAGATCCTCTCCCGTGGCGGGAATCTGTGGCAGAAACTTGATATTTCTCTGTTTGGTAACAGCTCTCTCTAAAATGCTTTGTGATTTTTATCGGGGATACGGTCTGGCTTATTCCTGGTGTGATTACTTGTCTTTGTCATGTAGGTCCTTCAGCAAACTCACTCTATGATTCTATTTTTGTTGAGGCCATATAATTTCCTAAGCGTTTAATATTTTATATGTCCTTTGAATTATCCCCGCGTCTTTGAAAACCATTATAGGTTTAAAATTATTCAGATGGAAACAACTTCTTGTGTCCTGGGTATATTTTTAAATGTTGTGCTTGTAACATCTATCACTTGTGTTGTTTCTGAGGCTCGTTTTTAGTGAGCGGAGACGGCTAATGGCTTTTACTCCATAGGCACCTGGAAATGTCTGGGGAATTTTAAATCGGCTGGTGGGGAGAAATGGAACACAGTGTCAAGGGAAAACTTCTTGTGGGGAAAGAATGTAACAACTGCTGGGCGAAACAGTGTTAGCTCTGGAGAAACGCATCACGAAGAAAAGACTTGCAACACTGTTCCCAGTTTTCAAACTAAGTAATAGAAAATATGTGAATCTGGGTATTTATCCAACTTTGGAACTCTAAATTCTCGTCCTTGCTAACTTTTAACGTCCTGAGTATTGCAGTCGATGAACTGAAACAGGTACACGGAACGAATTCTCCTGTCATACCTTGTCCCTCCACCAGGTGGTGTCCTGTCACGTGGTGGGCGAGGCCATGCAGTTCCTGGTCAGTGCGGGGCCCGCATCCCCGGGAGACACGGGGCGCCAGCTGTACAGTGTCAGGCTGTCCCCAGTTCATTTACAGGTAAGCGTGGGTAGATCGAGTGAGTCGTGGGGAGACAGTGCTCGTAAACCTGTGGGGTAAGCGTGGCGTGCCCATGGGGCTGTGATTCCCTGATTTTATTAATCATTCATTTCATAGTTTCCAGACCTTCTGTATTATATTGTACCTGCAGGAAATAAAGCGTGCGTGTTGTGTATATGCGCACACACACGTATGACACGCACACACGTGTGCACATGCACGCACATACATGCACACATACACGTACTCATAAAGACGTGCACGCACACACACACACGTACAACATGCATACGTGTATGCACAAAGACACGTGCACGTGCACGCACACATCTACACACAGATATGTGCACACGTAGCACACACGTATATATGTGCACACACATGTACGACGTGCACACACAGGTACACACAGTCATGCACACACGTATGCACATACACACATGCACACACATACGTGCACACATACATGCACGCACAAAGACATGTGCACATGCACACACACATCTACACACAGACATGCGCATGCATATGCACACACATCCATACGTGCACACACATGTACGGCATGGTCACACGTATGTATGCGCACACACATGTACACCCACAGACACGCGCACATGTATGCACACACGTGCACAATACATGTGTGCAAAGATACACGCACACACATACGCATGTACATATGCACGCACACATCTATACACAGACATGTGCACATGTACACACACACACACACACACACACACACACACACACACACACAACGAATTCAGAGGTTGCCCATTCACCGAAATTGGGAGATGTGATATTTCTCAAGGCATGTCCACAAATCCGGGATGTCATTGGCAGGTAGGACAAGGCAAGTGGCATCTGAGGTGGAGGACAGCTGTGCTGCTTCAGGACCCAGTGCCGGACTCTTTCGGAAAGAGTTGGCTTTATTTATTTGTTTATTAACGTTTATGTTTGCGAGAGAGAGTGAGCAGGGGAGGGGCAGAGAGGGGGGAGACCCAGAATCCGAAGCAGGCTCCAGGCTCCGAGCTGTCAGCACAGAGCCCGACGCGGGGCTCGAACTCACGGACCGCGAGATCGTGACCTGAGCCGAAGTCGGACGCTCCACCGACTGAGCCACCCATGGAAAAATCAACTTTAAAATGGCTCAGTTGGTTAAGTGTCCCGACCCTTGATTTCGGCTCCGGTCACGATCTTGTGCTTTGTGAGACAGGACCCTGCGTAGGGCTCTGCACTGACCGCACTGAGCGTGCTTGGGATCTTCTCTCCCCTTCTGTCTCTCTGCCCCTCCCATGCGCGCGCTCTGTCTTTCAAAAATAAATAAATAAACTTAAAAAAAGAGAAAGATCTTTAAAAGAACTCTTAGTATGTTTTACAAGTTAAAAGAGTGTTCCTGTAGTTTTTCTGATTATAGGCTTAATTATTATGATAATTACAGACTCGTACAGGCCTCCCTCGTTTTATTGCGCTTCGTAGATACTGCATCGTTCACCAACCGAAGGCTTGCGGTGGCCTCTGCGTCACAGTTGGGTGATTCTGTAACACGTCCTACTTTGTCCTTAATCTGTTTCTCACGGAGACCTGTGATCTGTGATTACAGCTCACTGAGAGCTCAGATGATGGTTACCAACTTTTAGCAATACAGTATGTTTTGATTAAGTCAACGCACATACGCCGTCACCTGTCAGACGTGACGCTGTCGCACGCGGAGAGTGTCGTGTCGGCGTAACTTTTATGCGCCGGCGGGGGGAAGCCAGGCAAATTCATTTGACTTGCTTTCTCGTGACACCTGCTCTGTCGTGGTCTGGACCGAACCTGCAGTGTCTGTGAGGTGTGCTGGTATATATTTTGCATACTGTTAACGATGATACGTATAGAAGTTACGTAGAGACATGTATAGTAATTATAAGAGGCTTATTGGTCAAGCTCCGGGTGCCCAAAGCGTCAGTAACTGTGTGTCTCTCCCGCGAAGCGGGGGTCCACGGGCGCCCCATTCGGCCAGCGTGTGAACACTGTAAATTTCTGGGTCTGTTCTAGGGGTCCCTGCTGATGCAACCCTGGGTTTCCTTTCGTCTGTCCTTGTGCTTGGCTGCCTAAGTGGGGAATGAGCCCAAGTCATCCAGCGCCCCCAGCCACAAGGGAGGACACTGCTCCACATGCTTTTCCTACACAGACGTGGTTTTGCATACCCAGGGCAAACCAGATTTTCTGGCTACCTAAATGGCCTTTTTCTGAGATCCAGCCCCCGCTCCCCTCCCCAGCCCCAGCCGCCAACACTTCCTTTCTGAGAGTCGAGGGGGGGTGAGCGTCACAACACGCACTCGTCAGAGGCTAATGCCCTCTCGCTCGCCCCCGAGATTTTGGACAGTGTAACTGGAAAACACCTCCAACGTCTGGGACACGCTTACCCGACGTTCACCGCCTGTTCCGGAACAGACGGAGTCCTGCCAGACCCACCCACCTCCGGCGAGGAAATGGGGTTTTCCGAGATGGTTCACGTGCCATTTCGTGCAGCTCAGACACAAGGAGCACAGTCGTATCTTTGATCTCTTAACGCACTTTGAATCCACTCTGTGGATTCCCCCTCGGAGCACAGGGGGCTGCTGGAGGTGGCTGGGTTACTAACCACCAAGGCGGGAGACACTCCAGGCCCTCTGTTGTGGCCGTTACAAGTGCATCGGGGGGCCTGCATTGGCCTCGCGGCCCCGAAGCAAGTCCCCGCAGGCTTAGCTTAACATGCCACCAATGTCCCACGTCCCCGTTCCGGAGGCCCGTCGGTCTGGAAGCTCTGGGGGGACCCGTCTCCTTGCTCACTGGGCTGTCGGCGTGATTCGGGTCCTTAGGGCTGGAGGGCCGAGAGCCTGTGTCCTTGCCGGAGGTCAGCTGGAGGCTGTCGGCAGCTTGGACGGGCCCCCTCATTCCCGAGCTCCTGGCATCCTCCCTCCGTCGTGAAGGCCCCTCGCTGGCCTGCTCTCCTGCCTTCCTCTCCCGTCTCTAAGGGCTCACCCGATTCCCCGGGGCTCGCTGGGGTAGCCCTTACCCTAGTCTCTCCCGCGAAGCCCCCTTTTGCCATATCAGGCCACGTTAGTCACAGATTACGAGAATCTTCGCGAGGACATCTCTGCGGCGGGGGTGGGGGGGTGGGGGGTGGGGGCTAGAGTTTTCCTTACCGTTTTGAGAAGGCAAGGGGAGGCCAGGCGGGTGTCTAAGAACGTAAATGAACTCGCGCACACGCGTGCACACACACAGGCCTACGCGCGCACGGATACGCTTGGGGTTTTGGTGGGAAGGGCAGCTCCCCAACAGCCGTGTTTCTTCGTAGCTGGAGCTCCACATGAAGGACAGGAGAGACGACATCCAGATCAAGTGGTCCTTCGTCAGCACTCCAGAAACGGCCGTTACCGCCCAGCCCAAAGCACCGGTGGAGGTCAGTCCGTAAGTTTTTACGATCCCTCCCCCCATCGGTGTGTGTGAACGTGCTCGCAGGTCGCGAGCGCCCGATCTGGGGAGCAGAGGCTCGGACCAGCGCCTCCCTGGGCAGGCTTCTCCCCTCGTCCCAGAGAACGGGGCGGCCGCGGCAGGGCGTGGGATGAATCCAACGCCGGCCCGACCCAGCTGCTCACCTGGGCATGAACTCTGGCATCTGAGCACCCCATTTCCTCCTCTGTGAAGCGACAAGAAATTGGGGGCGGGGTTAAAAAAAAGACTCAAGTACGTGAGCAGAACGAGGTCCGCCCATCCGTACGATGGAGTATTTTTTCAGCCGCAAACAAGGAATGAGGTTCTGACACCTGCTGCCACATGGAGGAACCTCGAAAAGGTCAAGCAGAGCGAGGCAAGCCGACACGAAAACACGTGTTTACGATCCCATTTCTAGGAGCTGTCGCAGCGGGCAAACCGTAGACGTGGAAGGCAGAGCAGTGGCCGGCAGGGGCAGTTGGTTGGGGGGGGGGAGTGGCCGCGGGGAGCGAGAGATCAGGGTGCGGGTGACAGAGAGAGGGTGGTTGCACAGCACTGAGCGTCCCAATGCTCAGAGCAGAGCGTCCCAAAGCTACCGCAATGTCTGCTTTAAAATGGCGAATTTTATGTCCTGGGGATTTCACCTCACTTGAAGAAAATCGGTGTTACCGAGGACATGTTGAAGGGAAGGGACGACATGTTAAGTACAGACCGCGGAGCCTTAACGCCTGGGTTTGGCTCTCGGCTCTGCCGCTCACGCGCCGGGTGACCCTACGCATGGTAATTCACTTCTCTGTGCGTTAGTGTCCTCGTCGCTCGAGTGGGAACAATGATAGTCAAGGTGGTCGCGAAGATTAAATGAGCTAGTACCTAGAAGTGCCTAGGATCGAGCCTGACTTATCCTAAGAGTGACGTGGGTATTTGCTATTTTGATACTTATTAGAGTTTCTAGCAGAGAGTAGATGTTCGCTAATGGGCACGTTGGGACTAAGTTGGCCGGAGCAGGACCTGGCCGGCCGTCGGCAGACCGATCTCTGGGATCCCTCCAACCCTGCAAGTCAGAGGTTTTCCATGGGTCTGTGGTCCTGGGGGAGGTCTTTCCTGCAAACGTCCTGTCCCCTGAGCAGGTGGGGGTAGCTGGAGCCCCGCAGCGAGGGCCTTTACCCCAGAGGAGACAAGGGACACCAGAGGGCTGGTGTGGCACTCCCTCCGTGTGACTGCCCCATAGTTTACGTATCTATTTAGAGACTGACGGATACTTAGGGAGTTTCCAGTTTGGGGCTTTATGAACAGTGGTGCTGTGTGCATTCTGGAACGCAGGAACACGTTTCTGTTGGGTGTGAATTATTACAGCTCTATGGAGCTGACCCCTGGTAACACAAATCATCCAGTTTTGTTCCTCTACAAGCTTGTCTTTCTCCTCGGGCCTTTTCACTTACTTGAATACTTTTTAACTTCAAAAAAAAAAATGTCACGCGAGACAGAAAAAACACTTCTGTCGGAAAGGGTTTACGCAGAAATAGCAGCATGTTTCTGTATCCCGCGTGTCTTTACTTTTGCCGTTTTTAGAAATAAGGGGCCTGATGATCTGTGAGATCGGAGGACCCCGTCTCCCAGACGTCACCTGTCCTAATCCGACCTCCCGGGAGCCCAGGCCGCACCCAGCGGGCTTTGCCTCAGGGATGCGGTGAGGAGAGCAGTCACCTGCCCGTCCGGCTGCACGGCGACGGTTATGAAATGATTGGGTGGCTTGTCGTCTTCCGGCAGGAGCGGGCGGCTGAGACGAAAGCAGTGTCTGAAACCCTCAAGGATATCTTGAAGCACCTGGTTGGTTCTGCCTCGCCGTCGGTGGTTCTGAGCACCAAGCCTGTGGATGTGAGGGAAGTTCAGGTCAGTCAGTCCACAGAGGGCGGAGCTTCCCGGCCCTTTGGGACCAGGGTCCCCCTCCTGGAGAATCTGCACGCGCTCCCCTTGTCCCTCCACCCCCCCGTGGGAGAGCCAGAGTGAACGGCTGCTTGCTGGTGATCTTGACCGTGTCGGGGACGAGCTTCGAGTTCAGGGCACAGGGTTCCAAAGCCCCGTGGGATGGAAGGAACAGGTGTCTGGGCCTCTCCGCACGGTCCAGCCCTCATTGGCCTTGACCCTCTGCTTTTCTGTGTTGGCCGTCCCCTCAGAGCCTGTGGTCTCGGATCTCATCCTTCCAGGACTATGGGACCTGGGAAACCCAATCAGCAATGAGAACATGCCCTCGAAGCAAGGAGGCTTTATCTAATACCCTCCGTAACTGCATGAGCCAGTTGTGTATTTATATAAATGTACATTTGTTCACATGCACAAAAACTTATTGTAAGGAATGGGCTCACGTGATCACAGAGGCCGACAGTCCCAGGATCTGCAGGGTGAGTCAGCGAGCTGGAGACCCAGGAGAACCCCGGGGGCACTTCCCGTCTGAAGGCCAGCAGACATGAAGAACTAATGTTTCCATTCAAGTCTAAAGGCAGGAAAAAAACTGATATCCCGGCTTAAAGCAGTCAGGCTGGAGGAATCTCCTCTTTTCCAGGGAAGGTCGGCCTTTGTTCTGTTCAGGCCTTCAACTGATTGGACGAGGCCCACCCACATTAGGGAGAGCAACCTTCTTTACTTGGTCTTTTGATTGAAATGTTAACCTCGTGCAAAAATACCCTCATAGCAACACCCGGGACAATGAGCAAATACTTGCGTGTCCCGTGGCCCCATCAAGTTGACACATAAAATTAACCGTCATGCATATATAATTGAAATATGTTACCTCCATCCCAGCCCTGTGATTGCTCTGGCCCCAGTGCTCATGGACTGGGAGCCTAAGGACTTTTGTGACTACTTCTTACAGGTCACAATCAGCAGGGTCCTGGTTGACAAACTTTTTTAAAAGTTTGTTTATTTATTTTTGAGAGAGGGAGAGAGCACGAGTGAGGGAGGGACAGAGAGGGGAGATGGAATCCCAAGCAGGCTCCGTGCCATCAGCCCAGAGCCTGACATGGGGCTCGATCTCAGGAACCGTGAGTCGGATGCTTAACCGGCTGAGCCACCCAGGCGCCCCCGCACCTGCTTTATTTGGGCATAAAAGGCTCCCTTGCAAGGGAAGAGGTTTTGGTTGATTGGGACCCTCCCTTCCCACGAGAAGGGAAAAATCGTCGCAGAGCAGACCCCAGGGTCAGGCGCCCCGTGCAGACGGTCCTGAAGACGCCCCTCTCCCCCCAGTGACAGGTGTCGAGGTGTTGGGCGGCCGCCCCTTCTTCCCCGCAGGTCACTGTCCTGTGTGCTTCTGTTCACAGAACCTGCAGCACACTGCACCCAGCCCTCAGGAATCCTGCCCTCCCAAACCTCCCAGGGCCCACGAACTCAAGCTGTCGGTGAATAACGTCCGGGCCTCGCTGCTGCACGATCCTGGCGCTTCAGGCAGGTGGCACACGGAGCCCTGCTGGTTCCAGAAGGGACCGTCCCGCAGGGTGATTTGTGGTTTCGCCGTGGCACCCTCCAGTGGGGTCTGCGGCGTGACCCCCACCTTTGAGCAGAAAGAGCCCCTGAGAACCATAACAGCAAAGAGGGGCAGTTAAAAAACGGTCCCGGCTTTCATACGTGAAGGCTGAGAGCAGAAAGGAATGTGGTCGTGTGTAACCTTGTCTTTCTCTTGAGTCTGGAAGGCACATCCTTTTTTTTTTTTTTTTTTTTGAACTATTGAACGCTTAAACCCATGTTAAGCATCCCTGACTGATAGGCGATAGGCACCTTCTCCTTTTCTAGAAGCCGAGGTGCCACGGGGGCAGTTTAGGGAGCGTCAGAAGGGCTTTGGCCCATCGGGGACGCTTCGGTGCTGGGAGGGGCTATTATCGGAGTGAAAAGTATTGCAGACCATTCTTTTTTTTTTTTTTTTTTAAGTTTATTTATTTCGAGAGAGAGAGTGCAAGCAGGGAAGAGGCAGAGAGAGGGGACGAGAGAGAGAATCCCAAGCAGGCTCCACACTGTCAGCACAGAGCCCGACGTGGGGCTCGAGCTCACAAACCGTGAGATCGTGACCTGAGCTGAGATCCGGAGTCAAGATGCTTAACTGACTGAGCCACCCAGGCGCCCCAAACAGATTATTCTTTTTAGCTGTTCCTGAACGTTTGCTGAGCCCCCACATGCACAGCAGCCTGGGACAGGACACATCTTTCCACTGTGATCCGAGTTTGCTGAGACCAGGAATGAATTCTTCTTTATTGTCCGAGAACACTAAGGGTTGTTTATCTGCAGGGACTTCCTTCCGGTCCCCAAAGCACAGACTGTCCGCATTTTAACAAATGAGAGTCTGTGCAAAGCTCGTCCTAAGTGATTGTTCGGGTCAGAGCACTTGGATGTTGCCGTCTGGGGCTGCAGTGTTTAGCCGCCGAGGGGCCTCTCTCTCTGGACTCAGTCGGCCAGGGCTGGGGTCCCTGTTCCTCGCCTCTGCCGGCAGGTGCACATCTGGCTCCGTGTCTCCCTCCACGGTGATTGTGAAGATTCATAAGATAATGTGATAGAACACGTGGCACCGCGGGGTATGTGGTAAAGCGTCCGTGCGTTCCGGTGATGACTGACTACGCCGTGTGTCCGCACCTTCATGCCGTGGGACAACAACTGTTCACTAGTGAAATGTCCCGTGACGGGGATCAATGATCCCCAAACAGGAGTCCGACTGAGCCGAGTCAGGTGTAAAAAGACACCCCTTGTAGGTAGGGACATGGCTTCCCTGTGGGGTACCCCCCACACCTGGGGGTCGTTCCAGAGGACTTGCCTTCTGCAAGCAGTTAGTCTTGTCCAAAAGTGGGGGCCGCATCTTCTGTAGTGATGTCGCCCCTGGGGAGTGTCCCCCCTCCCCTCCCGCCCAGGGCAGGGAGCAGGGGCACTTGGGGTCTGTCCAAGGTCAATAGATACCAAGTTGGGGATAGAAAACCTTAAACCTCAAATGAGGTGCTTCGAGAGTTTGCTAATGGCAAAGGAAACAAAGAACTGTCCCCCCAGAAGTGGGTAAGCCGAGAGCTCAGGCATTTAATGCCGCCCGTTATATGCAAAATGTGTATGCGTGTAATGCGGTTAAAAAATAAAAATGCCCCTTTGTTCGATTACAGGCTACGTGAACCCACAGTGTGTAGTTCGGCTGAATGATCCCGTTCAGAAGTTCAGCGCCCTCGCGAAAAACGCTACGGACCTCACCTGGGAAGAAGAATTCACCTTGTGCGTACAGCCTGGCTATCTTGGGCTGGGGTTTGTACAGCCACACCTGTCCAAGACTGCCCAACCCGGCAGTCGGTTTGCAGCACCGTTCACGCCAAAAACTAAAACTAAAAAATAAATTTCGCTTAAATGTGTAGCCAACATCCGAGGTAGTTTTAGGTTGAACGTGGATTTCTTTCTGAAGGCGGCTCTGGGCGTGGGTTTCCTCCTTGCCCACGTCCTGCTGTGACCAGAGAGCACTGTGGTCGGGCTCCCTTTTCTTTAGAAATACACACGCTTTGGGGCGCCTGGGTGGCTCAGTCGGTTAAGCGTCCGACTTCGGCTCAGGTCATGATCTCATGGTCCGTGAGTTCAAGCCCCGCGTCGGGCTCTGTGCTGACAGCCCAGAGCCTGGAGCCTGCTTCAGATTCTGTGCCTCCCTCTCTCTCTGACCCTCCCCCGTTCATGCTCTGTCTCTCTCTGTCTCAAAAATAAATAAATATTAAAAAATTAAAAAAAAAAAAAAAAGAAATACACACACCATCTGGAGCAGGATGGAGGAAACTTCAGGCTGATACCAGAGGCTGGCAGGGAGCGGACAAAGGGAAATTCTAAGAAATGGTGTAGGAAACCCAAGCAAGGAATTATCGAGCAGCACCCCCGCGGCACATTAAGAATGATACAGCCAGACCAGCTGGGCTCATACCCACTGTTTTTCTTCGAAAAGTATGGGTAGTACAGCGAGATGAGGAAAGGAGATCATGTTCAAGGATTGGAAAGGAAGAGACAACACGAATCATTACCTGGAGGTGATACGGCTACATGTCTAGACTACTTGCGAAAATCAGTTAAAACTATTAGAAATAACAATAGATACAGGCTAGAAAGAATATTAGGAAACCGGTATAAGTCATATTCCAGTCAAGTGGCTAACTCTGCAGAAATCAATTGCTTTCTGATGCTTGCACGATGAACCATTAGGAAAAAGTACTGACCGCAGACGTCCCACGTGTAACATAAAGAGCTTTTATAAATCCTTAATGAAAATAGGAGCGCTCCCTTGGAAAACGGGGGAAAAATGAGCTGGAAATATGAAAGCAAGAACGATAGGTAGCTAGAAACTTTTGAAAAGATGTTCACTCTCACAAGTAGTTCAATACAAGTGTGTAGACAGAAGAGAATTTTTTCACCTTACAGGGTGGTAGAGAGTAGGGGAGTGAGAACAGCCAGTGGAAGCGTGGATTGGAATAGCCATTCTGGAAGTCCTCCAGGCGTATTATAAAAAAGAGGGAGATGGGGCGCCTGGGTGGCTCAGCCGGTTGAGCGTCCGACTTCGGCTCAGGTCATGATCTCGCGGTTCGTGAGTTGAGCCCCGCATCGGGCTCTGTGCTGACAGCTCAGAGCCTGGAGCCTGCTTCGGATTCTGTGTCTCCCTCTCTCTGCCCCTCCCCTGCTCACATTCTGTCTCTCTCTGTTAAAAATAAATTAAAAAAAAAAGAGAGAGAGAGGGAGAGAAAATCTCTTAAATGCACATACCTTTTGGCTGGGATCTACAGTTTCCCTAAGGAAATAATCGCACAGTGTTTACAAAGATGTATGGATAAGGATGTTTCTCTTCGCTTGTTTATAATTACAGAATGTTGACCACAACCAACAATTATTAAGGGTTGGTTATTAAGGAACGGACAAAATAAAAGGCCACATAGTGAAGCACTGGGTATCTAGTAAAAATGACGTCGTTCTGTAGTGTCTGACGTGGAAAGATGTCCTGTATCTTAATTGAGAAAAAAAAAGAGAGAGGTCTATCATGTTCTATATTTTGTTTTTAGATAATTACATAGCTACACTTTTTTTTAAATTTTTTTAACGTTTATTTATTTTTGAGACAGAGACACAGCACGAACGGGGGAGGGTCAGAGAGAGAGAGGGAGACACAGAATCTGAAACAGGCTCCAGGCTCTGAGCTGTCAGCACAGAGCCCGATGCGGGGCTTGAACTGACGGATCACGAGATCATGACCTGAGCTGAAGTCAGACACGTAACCGACTGAGCCACCCAGGCGCCCCCATAGCTACACTTTTTAAAAACATGTTTATTTGGGGAGGGAGGGAGAGCTCGCACATGCGAGCAGGCAAGGGGCGGAGGGAGAGGATCCCACATGGGCTCTGCACTATCAGCATGGAGCCCGACTCGGGGCTCGATCCCACACACCATGAGATCATGACCTAAGCCGAAAGCAAGAGTCGGATGCTCAACCGACTGAGCCATCAGGTGCCCATATAGCTACACTTTTTCATTCAGCAACTACTCCCTACATGTCGCTCTTGAAATTTCAACTAATTAAACTTAAACAAAGTTAAGTTCAGGCCCTCCATTTGCCCTGGCCTTACCTTGAGCTCTCGGTGGCCATCTGTGGCCAGTGGCCCCGTATCAGAGAGCGGCTGTGTACAACGTTTCCGTCATCAGCCAGGAAGTCGCGGAGAATTCTGGGAGACCGGCAACCAAATATTAACGGCAACCGTTTGGGGATAGTCAGGTTGCAGATAATCTTTATACTGATGGTGATTTGTGTCTCTTTGTACAGTCAGGAAAAAAACACCGTTTCAAAAAGTTAATGGAGCTTAAGGATTCTTTGTCTTTCCTGCAGTGAGTTGAATGCCAAGTCGAGGGAGCTGTACTTGGAGATTTCAGAGGAAGAACAATCATCAGGAGGTGGGTGTCGAGCAGGTAGATGGAGGCCCTGCTCTCTGGGAGGGGTGGTCCAGCCACCTTGACGGGGACCCGGAGAAGCTGGGAGGCGCGGGCGGGAGACCCCACAGAGCATGCTGGAATTCCGAAGGCAACGTTGGCTTGAAAGTCCATTTCAGTTTTTGACAAGGTCGTACATTTTTTTTTTTTTTTTTTTAAATATGGAACGCTTCACGAATTTGCGTGTCATCCTTGCGCAGGGGCCATGCTAATCTTCTCTTTATTGTTCCAATTTTAGTATATGTGCTGCCGAAGCGAGCACATACATTTTTTTTTAAATGTTTATTTTTTTGAGAGAGAGAGAGACAGAGCATGAGCAGGGGAGGGGCAGAGAGAGAGGGAGACACAGAATCGGAAGCAGGCTCCAGGCTCCGAGCGGTCAGCACAGAGCCCGACGCGGGGCTCGAACCCACGAACCGTGAGATCATGACCTGAGCCGAAGTCGGACGCTTAACCGACTGAGCCACCTGGGGCCCCCAAGGTCATACATTTTGGAAAAGAATATACTCAGCTGGTTTTTACCTTTCTTTCTTTCTTTCTCTCTCTTTTTTTAAAACAAATATCTAAAATTTTTTATTCAGTAATTCTTGGTTTAGAGATGCACTTCTCAATCTTCTTAGCCTTAATTGACCTGTTTTGTTTTGTTTCAACTTGTGGTAAAACGCTTGTGACATGCAAATGACCATCTTAACCATTTCTGAGGGTAACATTCAGTGCTATTAAGTACATCCCCACTGTGTGCAACCCTCACCGCTGTCCGTCTCCAGAACTTCTCCATCTTCCCAAGCCGAGACTCTGTCCCCCTGAGACAACTCCCTGTCCCCTCCTCCCCCCAGCCCCTGGCACCCTCCCCTGCCACTCTACTCTCTGTCTCTGTGGATTTCAACCGGCTCTTCCTTGTAAAATAAGCCACAGCTGCTTGTACTGGACACATGCTTTAGAGATGAGAGAGCGACAGTTAAAGGCAAAAATCACGACAGTGAGCTCGGACCGGTGTGAGCGCACATGTGCTTGAGTCAGGAGTATCAATATTTATTAGGTTTCTAAAGATGCCCTTAGACTTAGCAAACTTGGAGAGGGGGACCCTCTCCTGGCTTCTCCTGCCACAAACCCGAGGTGTTTGGATGTCTCCTAAAATTACCAAGACCCAGGAGAAAGCAATTTAAGCTTCTATGTATGAGCAAGAATTCGGAGCCCATTTCCCGGATTCTGCTGTCTTGGGGGGAGGCAGGGAGGCGCTCCCGACCAAGGGCCAAGTGCCAAGGGCAGGCGTGTGGTTTGACCCCAGACTGGGCAGGTGTTCGCCTGCGGAGAAGCCCCTCCGAATCCACCCCTGACGCACGGCTCGTTCGCTCCGCTGGCGGTTCAGTCCTGTACAGCCTCGTGGGGTCTACGAAATTTCGTGCGAAAACCACAAAACAGAACGAAGAACCACCATATAACCTTTACTCACACCCACACGCTTTTGACATTTTGCCCCATTGCCTCTGTTACCTGTGCTCGCGCTGGGTGGTGGCTCTCGGTTTTGCACACTGTTTCTGCACGCGCACACACACGCACGCGTGGGCCCTTCCTTCACACCCCCTCTCCTTGGCGAGTCCTTCCTGAGAATAAGGATGTTCTCCTGACGTCCGCTGCCCAGCTCTCGGCTTCCTGGATCTGTGTCGGTGGGTCTGCATCCCAGCCTTGCAGGTCGGGCCCCCTGGCCCTCAGGGCTGTCACTCTCGACTCCCGCACAGGCTTTTCCACCTGTGGTGGTCTGGAGCGGCGCCTCGGGGACTCGTCCTGGGTGTGGTGGCTTCCGTGGCACCCCGTGGAGGCACGCCCACGGGGTTCCTTACTTGTGTCCTGTTTCTCTAGCTCTGTCGGCGGTGACGACCATTCCCTTAGATTTATTCAAGAAGCAGCCTGCGGGGCCACAGAGCTTTACGCTGACCAGCGGCCCCTCCTTCGGCAGCTTGGTGCTGGGTTCGGTCACCGCAGAGGTACGACGACATTGCCCGCCGTGGCGGCGCTCCGGCTTGAGCCGCTCGAGACCCACTTGAGATAAGGAACGTCTTCACCCATCAGGCTTCCTCTTGCCTGAAGCAGGACGCTCTCCCCAGAGCCCGTTGCGCGCTGTGCGTTTCCAGACTTGGACGGGCCACGTCCCGCCCACGGTCGCGTCGAGTCGCCTGCCACGTGGGTGGCAGTCCACGACGCCATGTCATGTGGGCCGGCCCCGGAAAGGGCCACTTGGTTGCACTGGGTTCTCCAGCCTCTGTTCCGTCGTTGCATGGCGAGTGGGTGGGTTTGAGCGTGGGTCTTACCGCCTTCTATCCACGGTGGGGAACCCCGGGTCAATCGTCAGACGGTTCGGAGACTAGGTGACGTTCATCGAAGAAGGCAGGGGTTATGGCAGAGGAAGGCAGTCCCCCGCCCCCCGTCCAGGCACCGGGCCGGGTGCCGTATGGAGCGCGTAACCAGCTTTCTCTGCAGTTCTCTTACGTAGAGCCCGGCGAAGCGAAATCCTGGCAGACCGCTCCGCCCGCTCCTGCTGCGAAGGTGGAAAAAGACCGCATGGTGATGCCCTGTGGGACCGTGGTCACTACTGTCACTGCCGTGAAAACCAAGCCGCGTGTCGACACGGGGAGGGCGTCCCCGCTGAGCTCTGGTGAGAACGAAGAGTGGGCCCCCGGCCTGGAGTCACGCCGTCCCCGGGCACCGTGGCCCCCTGGCCAGCAGGGCGCCGCAGGGAGCGAGGTTAAGACACTCTCATGGCACAGAAGGAGCGGGAACCGGCAGGGCTCTGCTTAGCTTTTTTGTCTTTAAGTTTGGCCATTTATTTTTTGAGAGAGAGAGAGAGAGAGCGTGCGCGCATGTGAGCGGGCGAGAGGCAGAGAGAGAGGGGGAGAGAGTCCCAAGCAGGCTCTGTGCTGACAGCTCGGAGCCTGGAGCCCGCTTCGGATTCCGTGTCTCCCCCTCTCTCTGCCCCTCCCCTGCTCGCATTCTCTCTCCCCCTCTCTTTGTCTCAAAAATAAAATAAATAAACATTACAAGTAAAAAAAAAAAGCAGGCTCCATGCTGTCAGCACAGAGCCTGACACGGGGCTTGAACTCACGAATTGTGAGATCACAACCTGAGCCGAAACCGAGAGTCGGATGCTTAACCGACTGAGCCACCCAGGCGCCCCGAAAATCATTTTTTCGTAGGCTTGATGTGCCATCATTTTAGATCCAGCTGGATCCTGCACCGGTCCCCTCAGCCTCCGCCGTAGGGACAACTTCTGTATACATGGGTCACTAACTTTTATTCGGGCTGTACGTCTGTTCGCACAGATGTGTTATCTTTCCAGAATAGGTTGCCTGGCCCCATTCGTGAATACAAAACAGAATGTGAAATTCTGGCTTAATTTCTGAAATTGTACTGAAACCTGGGTTCTCCCTCCCCACCCCACCCCCACCCCCCAAAAAAAGAATGAGATCGTGCGACGATCTGAAGGTTTGCCCTGGCCGTTTCCAACCGCCCGGATGGCGTTGGCGCGAGATGTGATTTCACTTTCCGAAACTGTAGGTTCAGACGGCTTTGGGGGCCCTCTTATGACCAGGATGTTCCTTTGGCAGAGTCTCCCCTGAAGACACCTGTCAAGGTGAAGGTCATTGAGAAGGACATCTCTGTCCAAGCTGTCTCCTGTCACGGCGCCCCTGTCAGTAAGACGTTCTCTTCTTCGGACACAGGTAATGGGCGTGCTCACCGCCTTTTCCTTCCTCCTGGCCTCTTCCCTCACGCCTTTCGCATCTGCCCCGAGGTCAGCATTTCCTTTTCAGAGTTTGGGAGGAGCTTTTTCCAGTAAAAGGAGAAAAACTAGGAGAAAGCGGAAAGGGAAGCCAGCCAAAGACCAGGAGTGGCATTTAGTTTTAGCAGGTGCTTTAACCAAATAAACGTAAAAACCCAGTTTATGAAACTTTCGAGCATTATTTTTCTGTTGCCCCGTGGGCCAGTGCTATGACCATCATAAAATAAGCAGGGCGCAGGGGCGAAAGCCTAGAGGCGGCTTTGTTTTTGTCTCCCGCTGTCCCCGAAAAGCTGTTTGTTAGGAGTGGTTTCCCCCAGACCCCTGCCTGCAAATTTCCCATTTTTATGGTCACTTTCAGGTAATCGGCGTCTTTGGAGAGGTGGGTTTCACCGTCTCCCTAGATCAAAGCGCGCTCTAACTCTGGGGATGAGGCTTTCTCCCTTGGCTCGGGTGTGACCTGCCATCAGAGAAGGGGCAGGTGGGCACCTGTCCCCATTCCCTGAGTTCTGTGTCTGATCTTGCCGAGGTCAAGGAGGGGACAGGGAGGAGGGGACAGGGGCAGGGAGCTCTTCGTTTTCCCTCAGCCCCGTCCCTGTTTCCGTGGTTCTCTGCAAACCGCTGGGTTCCCCCAATGCAGCTTCCTAGACGCACGCAGTGTCCCTGCCGTGCTGGCCGCTCCTGACGCCCCCTTCCCTGCCCCTGGCAGTGTGCTCCAGCGACCGCAGGGACACCTTCACCTGCACAGGGATCCCATTTTAAAGGAGCCCGGGCTGACGTTTCCATGGTGGGCTCCCCATCTGGTGCATGGGCCGCCGGCCCCGAGGTCAGCTCCCTGTGCCGCAGGTGCCCTAGTGACTTTCTCGGGCGCCCCTGGCACTTTGATGGGACTTCGGAGGACAGCTCAGGACCTCCGGGCTTGGCGTGGGGTGTTGGGCGGGACAGTGAAGCTCTCTCCTGGGGTGGGGTGGGGGGGATCCTCGCCCCACCCCTTCTTGTCACCCTCTCCCTTCTCACTGTGGGTCCGTGGACAGGCCATTGGCCCTTTGCTTCTTCCTCTGGAATTGTCCTCGGGCCACAGCCGAAACTGAGGCGGCAGGTGTTCCTGTGAACACATTCCTGCCCCTTTAATGGCCTCGTTGTTTGACTCTGGCGTCACGGGAGCTGCTTCAGTCACGTTACGTGTGCCGGCTTTGCGCCCGAGACCTGCCGAGCCCCTCGGTTCTGCCGCCTCCCTGGCTCCCTGACGGTCCCCCGTGTCTCCAGTGGGGATAAAAAAGGCACCTGGCTCTTGGGGTTTGCGGGATGGCTGTACGAAACAATGTGTACGGAGCCCTTTGTACCGCACCTGCCAGGTGCTAAGCATCCCACAGACGACGGCCGGCGGTGGGGTTGGTAGGAACCACGGGACGGATCTGCCTTGGCCAACCGGCTCACGTGAATGCTAGGTGCTGAGTCCCTCGGGAGGGAAAAGGGGCAGCCTCATTGCCTTGCGAAGTTCAAATCTTCCACAAGGTTAGAGGTGTTTTTGTTTGTCAGCCTACCTGCTCGACTTGTTTCTTGTCAACCCTGCGGAGGTATGACTGGCGTGTAAGAAAACGCAGGGATCTGAGTAAGCGTGCCTCAGTGAGTACGTGGAACCTTCCAGAAGCAGCCGTGGACCGAGGGTGGTCTGTGAGCCAAATGTGGCCCTGGTTCTGCTCATAAATTGCCTCAGAGCCCAGCCTGGCAGGGCTCTGGCTGCTCTCACCCTACAGAGGCAGCGGTGAGTGGCCGGGACCCGGTGACCCGCCGGCCCACAAACCTTAAACCGTTTGGGCCCTGGCCCCTTCCGGAAGGTATCTGCCGACCTCTGCCTGGGGACCATTTCCGTCAGCCCTGGCAGTCTCCAGGGGGCGTGTGTGCACATGCTCAGTGCTGCCTTCCCTCCCGCAGAGCTCCTGGTTCTGAATGGCTCGGACCCCGTGGCGGAAGTCGCCATCCGCCAGCTCAGCGAGTCTTCGAAGCTGAGGGTCAAGTCTCCACGGAAGAAAAGTACCATCATCATATCGGGGATCTCCAAGGTGCGGCCATGCGCTGGCAGGGGCGGGGCGGGGGGGGGGCGCGGATTGCGTCTGTCGGCGGGCTGGCTTCCTCCTTGGGGAAGGTAGCCTGAGCTCTTGACGACGTCCGGAAAGTTCCGTGCAAATGGCAGGTTCTCTTCCTGACCCAGCGAGCGGGTCGTTCACGGCGTCATGTGGATGCAGCTTGTCCCGTTGATGAGGCAGCTCGAAGGTCTCTGGCCCGGGGGGCCCCTTTGGGACCGAGCCTCCGCCCTCTCGCTGGTCGACGACGGGGAGCGTCCACTTCCCATGTCGCACGCCTCCAAACCACTGAAGTTTTTTTGCAGCGAGTGTTTATGCCTTTTGCAGCCAGAGAGACGTGCGGATTGTCTAAAACATACCCCAGTCTCCACTCCCTCCCTTCTCCTGCCCTGCTGGGTGCCAGAGGGGCCGGCCCCTCAGGGCAGGGAGCCACGCTACAGCCCCGTACTCGTGTTTGACATCTCAGATGGGCCAGGAATGGGCCACGGAGGGGCGTTTGGGAGACCAGGAAGTCATGGGGGACGAGGAAGACGACGTTCTGAACACGGAGGGGGGGTGCTCGGAGGCCATGAGTGTGGCGGGTCTAGAAGTCGTGCCGCAGTGGGTCGTGGCAGGTGCCAGAGGTGCGTCACCAGTGTTGCCATTGTACTCGGGGCCTCGGTGGCTGGTGCTCACGTACCAGCTGCCACGCCTGCCGGGCAGCCGTGACACGGCCCCGAGGCCCCAGGCCCCAGGCGGGGGCCTCTCTGGGCTTCCTGAGTGCACTTCCGGCCTCAGCCAGCAGGGGGCGACGGCGTCCCCAGAAGGGCCAAGGCCCAAAGGCTGCGTTCTCCTGAGTCCGGGCCGGCTGTGAGGGACCCACGGGGTCTCCTGACCATGTCTTCTGTGCTTTCTGTGGCTCTTTAGGAGCCCAAGGGTCTGCACGTTCAGCATATCCAACCCCCTGCAGTTACGATTTCTTTGCGGACGCTCAGGTTGTCCCATCTTGAGCCAGTGGGCACGCCGCAAGCCGGCAGAGTGTGGGCATCAGACAGCGGCCCGCCCCAGGCCCCTCGCGACCACCTTCCCGCCCTGCAGCCACCCAGCCCCGCGGCTGAGAGGAGCACCCCGGATTCTCAGGCTACGACATGTATGCTGAGCAATTTCTGCCGGCAGAAAACAAAGTCCTGTAGGATAAGTGTGAAAAGACGGAATCTGTAGCCCACGTCCCATGACCCCCCCTCCAGCGTGCTGTCCGCCTCCTAGAAGGAAGTGCTCTCCCTCCCGCAGGCTGGAGAAGGGTGTCTGCTTCCTCGATGCCCCTCCACGTGTGAAGGGCCCCTGGCACCAGGGGCCCCGACCCTATGCTGTGAGCGGAGACCCATAGTCACCGCACTTCAGTCCCTTGGAAACCCCGTTGCCGCCCCCTTGGAAGACAAGCCGTGGGCGACTTCTGACTCTTTGGAATCACCCCCAGCATGTTTGGACAGAGGTTTCCGGGCTTTTCTGTGCCGGCCCTCCTTCCGTGTGTCCTTGCCGTCGTCCCTCATGCTGGCTTTTTTCTCTTGTCCCGGGACAGACCTCGCTATCTCAGGACAATGCCGCTGCCCTCATGCTGGACTACGCGGCCTCCGTGGACGGCAACCCCCAGGAGGACCCCCCGTCCCTTCCGGGGGCGGCTGCCATCTCTGCCCCGCAGGAGGAAGAGGCGCCGGCCCCGGCCCCGCTGGCCCCAGAGCCCCAGGAGCGCGAGCTAGGCTCCTGGGACTTGGACCAGGAGTCACAGGCCCCGGCGTGGGACAGCCAGGCCCCACTGGACCCCGATGGGGACGAGCTGTCAGAGAGCTCCCTGAGTGTCTCAGAGCCGGATGCTGCCAAGAAGCATAAAGGTACCTGCGCCCACCCCCCTCTCGTCCCCCCGCTGCCCGCCCCACCTGACGGCTGATCTCTCCTGCCAGTTTCTGAGCTGACTTTCGGTTCCCATCACCCGCTTCCCTTCCCCTGTGCAAACCCACCCCCTCCTCAGCACCCCACCCCAGCGAGCACCCCCGTGCAGGAGGTTGGGGCCCGACTAGAGCCTCTGGGCAGGGGCCACATTGAGAATCCTTCCATCTCTCCGCATTGGGGGGCTGGGGGGAACAGCTTGTGGTCATGCCTAGAGGCCCCTTCCTCTCTCTCTGCCCCCCACCCCCGCCCAGTAGAACTATCTAGGGCATTTAGAGGGGGTCATATCCCACAGTGGGGCCAGAGAGACGCCACACGTAGCCGCCAGAGACCCGGCTTCCCTCGGCTGTGCAGATACGCACCTGTTCATTGTGTCTCAATCTCTTCCCTTCGCTAAAACCAGGGCAGACCCCACCACTCGGACCTGCTAGGGCCCAGGGCGAGAGGAATACCCCAGAAACTGGGGTCAGTTTTAAGTTGACGACCATCAACTTAACGTGTGTGTAGGGCCGAGGAATCACATCATTAGGATAATCCGTTGTTTTCCATTAGCCCTAAATCGGGGCTTTAACTTGTACATTTCTTCAGTGTGCTCAGTTTTACTTAGCGCTTCGGCACGATGGTGACGTAAAGGTTCCTTCTGAGCGAACGCGGTCTGGGGGCTTGAGGTCTGTTCTCCACGGGAGGCGTCACGCCTCCTGCGCTCAGCTTCTCCTCGGCACACGAGGGTGGGCCCACCCCCCGGGCAGTGGTAAGGGGCCCCCGGTGCAGAGACAGGATGGGAGCAGGTGCCTGATCTGAGCTGGGAGTCGTGGGTGCACCTCAGCGCCAAGTCCTGCCCTGCTGAGAACAGGCAGCAGACTGCTGGCCATCAGTCTGGCCAGCAGACTGCTGGTCCCAGTCACTCCTGAGGTCGGGGACCCCGGTGAGCTGCTCCGTGGCTGTCTCCCACTGCCCCCGCCCCGCCACCCCGTTCTTGCTGCCGGGACCAGTGGTTCTCAGACCCGGCGGTTGTGCTCCCCACTCAGGGGACACCGGCAAGCGTCCCGAGACAGCTGGGGGTGGGGTGCTGCAGGCAGCAGGCGGGGTGCAGCTCGGAGCCCCGTGGGGTGCAGGATGGGCCGCCCCGTGGCGGTGCGTGGCCCTGTGTCCTTGCTGTCGGGGCTGAGAACCCGGCTGGAGGCCTCTGCGTTCATCCCTACCCACTCCCTCCTGTCTGCTTCTCGTGCGTCCCCACGAGGCCCCTGCTTGCCGAAGCAGGGTGGGCACACGTGGGGAGCGGCTGGAAGCCAGAAGGAAAGAGGGAAGGAGGACAGGATTTCTAAGCCACGGGATGAAGATCGGACCCTGGGCTGCTAAGTGCCCCTGCGCTGAGCCTGGGTGACCTGTGCGTTGCCCTCTGGCGGCTCCCTCGCTCCTGTTCGGAAGGCGCAGCCCAGGTTACGGGCTGTCGGTCTGCCAGGCGCATACACACCCCTCTGGCCTGCCCTTGGGGCCAGCACGGCCCGAGGGAGCCCCCCTGGACCGGAGGAAGCCCGCGAGTGCTGGGTGGGGTAGCAAAGGGGGTGCAGGGTGGGGCGCCCCTTCCTCTCCCTTCCTTCTCCCGGTGGCCAGCAGTCTGCTGCCTGTTCTCACGGAGCCCCAACCTCCCAGCCTGCCCTCCTGCCCTCCCGCGTCAACCCCGGCCGCCGCGCCTCGCCGACCCCAAGTCCATTCAGAGACCACCCTGCCCTCACCCGTCGCTTCCTCCTTCCTCTGCTTTTCCCTCCAGAAGGTTCTTTCCCATGGGATCCCTTCCGTGGCCGCCCTTCTCCTTGCCCGCCACTGGCCAGGTTGATGGCACCCCTCAAGAAGGGCACTCTTGGGGACCTAAGTGCCAGCGACTTGGGCACAGCATCTCCGTGAGACGTTGGACAGTTATGTGTTAACGGATGCCAAGTAGCTTTTGTGTTGCACCAGTTTTCAACACTGGGGATCCAGGGAGTGGCTCTGTGGGGTTTCCTCTCGTTTCCGCGTTAAATAACTGAAGGTTAGTTTCTGGCCCAAGAACCACCTATGTGGGTTTGCACAGATTTCCAAGACCTGCCAGCATAGTTAGAGTTCTGGAACCCCGCGGGTTGGAAATGTCCATCTTGTGAGGTCGCAGCCAGTTTATCGCCACACGTGGGCTTGTTTCTAGCTTAACGGTGTCGATGCGGCCGGGCTGCACGATGTGAATTTACTTCACGTGGCCGCGTGTTTAGAGACGGCCGAGATGGCAAAGGTTACGCCACGTGTATTCCCCCACGAGTAAGAACCAAAGTATCGATGGAGACTTTGACAAATAAATATTACAAAGTAAAAAAAGAAAAAACAAAAAGCAATCCGAGCCCCCAGACTCTCGCCAGACGTCCTTCCCAGTCACTTCACCCGCACGTGGGGCACGGTGCTTTGGAACTCACTGTCTGTCATTCTTGTTTTGCTCCCGCGCACTTTTCTTTTGACCTCTGACCTCTTCCTTCTCGTCACCTCGCGCTCATTCCCTCTAACTTAAGAGGATCGCTATGCCAACCAGAATTGATTGCCTACACAGTAAGTTACTTTTGTCTTCTATATGTGTTTTTAAATTAGGTGCGGTTTCGCCACGAGAGTAGCATATTTTGTAACAGCAGGAAGCTGACCCCCCCCCCCCCTTCCCTTCCCTTCCTTTTTATTTTCCTGTCCCTCGCCAGTGTGTGTCCGCAGTTGCCTCCGTACAAGTGGCCTGGTTGGGTTGAGACAGCACTTTACGCGGGTGGGGCGCGGGCGCTGTGCCCCTAGATGGGGGGCACGCAGCCTCGCTCGCTGTGATTTGCATACGCCCCTTCCCTTAGCGGAGCTCTGGTTCTAACAAGCAGTCGCTTATAAACAGACTATGTGGGGTTTAGCTCGAACTCAGAAGCTGTTCTTTGGGCAGCAAACTACAATGTGTAAGGTGGCTTTTGGTCATTGCTTTCCTACGTATGAGATTTTGAGATGGATTCTTCACGGAGCTATTTGTGTCTGTCAGGGTCTGTGCAGACAGACAAGCATAGATTTGCAAACATTTGCTCTAGTAAAGCTATAATTTAGAATAATCATTTTCAAATTTCTTCCTATTTACTTTTCAGTGTGTTTGTGATTTTTTTTTTTTAACCTTGTTAGAACCAGGGAAAGATTTTTCTCCTCTCTGCCCCCCCTTTAAGCGTTTGGCTATTCGTTTCACATTGCACATCTTCTCTCCAGATTTTGTCCTTAAGGGATCTTTAAAGTGTGGGTGAGGTCTGAGTCTTGCCTCCTGACTGCTGGTGTGGCTGAGCTAATCTGGAAAAAAGGGGCTTATGAAATCCAGACTTCTCCAGTTCCTCTGGCCTGGGCACTGTGAGCTTCCCCATCAGCAAAGGGGACGGGTTCTGGGGGCCCAGAGGCAAGCGTCACATACCAAACTATTACTGTCTTGGCCAGAGTTCTCTAGAGGAACGGCACCAATCGGTTCTACATTTCAAGGAATTGGCTCACGCGATTATGGGCTCTGACAGTCTGAAATCTGTGGGCGGGGCCGGTGGGCAGGGGACCATCCCTTCTTCTCCCAGAGCCCTTCGGCGTTGGCTCCTAAGGCATTCAGTTGATTGGAGGAGGCCCGTCCACATCATCCGGGGTAATGTGCTTCAGTCCGGGATAGCTGAATGCGGGTGTTACCCCCACATCTGCCGAGTGCATTCACCTAACAGATGAGGGTCTGACTGAATCCCTGGGCACGCTGGCCACCTTGACACAGAAGACACAGCCGCACGGCCATGGTGAGGTGAGGGAGCTCCAGACGGCGTGACTTCTCAGCTGACGGGAGAGTCCGGTGCCCCTCGCGCCACCGCGGAGTGCGGGAGTCAGTGCCACACGTGTGGCCTTGTTCCTCCGTCGTCATTTACCCCGAGGGCAACTGTGATGTGTGCCCAAGGCTCAACAGGCTTTGACGTTTTTATTTGGAAATGCAGAGGAGATGATCTCCGCTTACTCTGGTTACTCCTCACGTTTGAGGAGTTAAACCATGGATCTGGAGACGGCCGTGTGTCCGTAAAACGTCCTGCCCGACACACGCTACCAGCACGCCTCTCGGGATCTACGTGGTTCCGGAAAGCCTGTCCACGCCCGCGTTGGAGCGCAGGGCTGTGCTCTGTGACGCCAATGGGAGCTGAGACCCGTCTCACTCTCTGGAGGCCCCCCTGGTGACCGCCACGGATGCGCCCTCTACCAGACACCTGCTGGCCACTGCTGGGCGGTGTGACCCCCCCCCCCCCCCCCCCCCCCCCGGCCAGCTCAGACACCGTCCTTAGGAGAACAGAGGAGCCGGGTGTGAGAACACAGGCTTTCTGCACTGGGGCCCATTTAGTGGGGCAGAGCATGTCACCTCTGGGGAGGAGATCTCTCTCAGAGGTCTCTGGGAGACAGAAGCGGGGCTCCAGCCTATAGATCTGCAAACCTCAGTCCCTCCTTTCACATGACCCTTCCATCCAAGCAGGAGGTATTGTCCCCATAAAGCCGTGACAAGTCCTATCAAGTTAGAGAAGACACAGGTTTGGTGAGTCCCCCAAGTGACTTTACCAGGGGACCCAGGACATCATCGGTTCTGGTATTGATTTGGAACAGTCCTATTTAACAAAACAGCAGCCCGTTCTGAGAGCTTGCCTGGGGCCCGGAAGGACAGAAAACACCCCATGATGGGCCCCATCTGTGGGACGCACGGGAGCAGACCTTCGCTTGTGGGACAGACCACGGCCGGCAGGACCGTTCAAAGTGACTACGGCACACAGATCTTTCTGCTTTTCCAGTGTTATTCACAGGTTGGGGGTCCTTGATACGCCATCGTGGTATGGCAGGAATTCGAATTTTAGTTATTTCAAGTGCGATTTCATTGAAACGAGTTAAAGGGGTTGCTTGACGACGTGCCGATTCCCTTTAACCTGAACACCTACCTACCTCTTGCCTCTCCCCGCGCTCAGGTTTCCCTCGGAATCTGGTGCAAACCCATGCTTCTCGAGAACCAGACGCTGTGCCCTGCAGGGCGGGCTGGCCTCTTGCGATCCACACAGCCTTGTGCTCAGCAGTGGACAGTCCCCCCAGCTCTGGAGGCCAGAAGCCCGAGGTCGAGGCGTGGGCAGGGCTGGTGGCTCCTGTGGGCCAGGATGCTCTCGCCAGGCCTCTGGTGTTTGTCAGTGTCTCTGGCCTTCCTTGGCTTATCGAAGCGTCACCCCATCCCTGCCTCCACCTGGCACGCTCCCCGTGGGCGTGCCTGTCCACATCTCTTCTTTCTGTAGGGCACAGCCACGCTGGTGTGGTACCTGCCTTGACGCCCTGTGGATGAATCACCTCTGTAAGGACCCCGTCTGTAAGATAAGGCCACATTCTGAGGTGCTGGGGATTAGGACCCCAACACAGGAATTCTGGAGGGACGCGACCCCACCCAGAACAGCACCCCTGCTCACACCTCAGACCCTGGCTCCAGACCCCAGACCAAATTCCAGTGCGGGGACACCTAGGACGGGCTTAGGGGACGGGGCCCTCCAGGACAGCACCTGTTACTGCTGGCCTCCAGCTGACCCGGGGATGGGGCCAGCCTGCCCCCCCTCGGGCTTCCGTTCCCCTGGGGAGACCGGGGGCGTGGGGTCAGAGCACTCTAAGTTGACAGAACGGATCCCGCCTTCCCCTCCTCTGTTCCAGGTGAGAGCCCACATTAATATGCCCTTCAGGGACTCCACGCTTAACCTAAAGCAGGTCCCCGTGTCAGAAACACTCCCTCGGCCCCTGCGACCCTCCGGCTGGAGCCTGTCACCATGCCGGGGTAATTAATCAGCAGGTACCAGTGTAATGCCCCCCCCCGCTGGCCAAAGTCCAGTCCGGTTGGTGGCCGCGGTTGGTGCAATAACACGCCCTAACTGGTGACTTCTCGTGATACGCTGCATTCTTAGGGGGACCTGAACAGCTCTGGGAACGGACCTTCGTGGTCCCCAGATGCGGCACCTCAGGCTCGCGGCAGGAGTGAAGCCGCTCACACGTCTGTACTCCCCTTCCCGCGGTCCGGAAAACCCCCCGCACGCAGCCTCTCCACGTTAGACGTTTGTAGAAACGTCCCCATGATTCTTCCCAATAGGCCGTTTGACTATATCCAAGGAGAAAATGGAAAAAAAACCAAAAGATCTTTCCAGCAGCTCCGATCAGATGACATTCAGCCTATACCTTGGGGCTCTCGAGCCTTGTTCTGCGGCTGAGCCCGGACAGAGCCAAGGGCAAGTTCTCCCCTGGCCCCAGATCCAATTAAGATCCCTTAAAGTCACGGGCGTGCTGCTTTGTCCACAGACAGGGCGGGTCAGACTCCACCGCCGTCCACACGCATTTCACGTGGGAGAGCCAGCAGGCGCCCTTCGTCCCCTCTGGACAGACACCGGTGGCTTTGGTCTGTGTCACGGCTACCGAAGCATCCATGGGCTCTGTCAGGAAAATAGTCGACTGCCAGAGAGCCACAAGGCTCCTCCTCCAGAAGCCCTCCACGCCTACACGCACACGCGAGGAGCGCCACAGGCTGGCCCGAAAGGCTCCCGGACCCTGCTGGGGGGGCCCCGGGCAGCAGCATGCCAGAGGGAGTTCGTGTAGTGGGTTCCGGGCCCCGTGGCTACGCGAGCTCGCCCTGGGTCTTTGAAGAGTCATTGCCGCTGCTGTTTTTGTATTCCGTTCCGCTAGCTGACATCCTGCAGGCAGGTCGAGGTGCACAAAGTTGAGGTCTTGTGAGTCAGAAACAAGCCCGAAACAGACATTTCATGACAGCCCGAGGCACGTACGGTGGGGTCTGAGTGAAACAACATCTTACTCCCTGAAAGAAGAGATCTTAACTCTCCTAAGACAGCGGATACCCTTGTTCTCAGAGACCGTTTTTGTTTTTTAATAGCAGGACCCTCTTTTCGGGGGCACATAGCACTTCTTCACCATTTACACCCTTCCTCATGCAGGAGAGTGAGTGGCCAGGGGACCCGAGGTAGGGACAGCCTGCCGCCGTCTGCTTTGACTAGGAAGTGGGTGACGGACGTCCCTGCCCCGGGATGCACAGGACAGTCCAGCTCACTGCTTCTCGGCTCAAAGTCTTTTTTTTTTTTTTTTTTTAAATAAAGTTTACTTATTTATTTTGAAAGAAAGGGAGATCTGCAGGAGCACGAGCAGGGGAGGGGCAGACAGAGAGAGAGGGAGAGGGAGAGGGAGAGGGAGAGAGGATCCCAAGCCGGCTCCCTGCTGTCAGCACAGAGCCCAGTGCGGGGCTCAAACTCACAATCTGTGAGATCATGACCTGAGCCAGAATCCAGAGTCAGACACTTCACCGACTGAGCCGCCCGGGCTCCCTTCCAAGTCTTTTCACCCTGAAAACTCTGACGTGTGGTCCGGGCCAGATTCCGGCCGTTTCCCTCCCGTGTGGATAGTGACAGCACATGGAAGAAACTGCTCGTTAGAGTAGTTCGAACCTCCTTGCTTGTCTTTTCCACTTGGATCAGTGGCCCCGGCGTTTCCTCCTCAGCTCACCTGACCGCCCCCCTCTGCTTTCCTCTTCCAGGAGGGATTTTAAGGAAGGGCGCAAAGCTGTTCTTCCGCCGGCGACATCAACAGAAGGACCCTGGCATGAGCCAGTCGCACAACGACCTCGTGTTCCTGCAGCAGCCGGAGGGGGCCCGGAGGAAGGGGGCGACGCTCACCAGGATCCTCAACAAGAAGCTCCTCTCCAGGCACAGAAGCAAGAGCGCCATGAACGGGGCCCCGGCGGACCCCGCGGCCGGCGGCCTCCCCCACCAGGACGCGGGAAGACGCGTGCCCCCCTAAGCACCCCCGGGATGCAGCAAGAGAGCTGCAAGCTGTCAGCCGGCCGCCCCGTCCGGCCGGGTCGTACTGCCATCCTGTAAAGGGGGACGAAGATCCGCGTCTGCAGCCAGGAGGCTTTCCCCAGAGAAAACTCACCAAGTCAGATGCCAAAGGGCTGCGCTCAGGTCAAAGAGCTGAAGTAAAACGTTGGGAGACCTGCATAACGGACTGGAGAACCTCCAGTAATGGACGGTGACGGGGCTGGTGAGGGGGACTCCACCTCACCCACTCTGTGCCCCGACGCGTGTTATCTTGGGTCCGTGCCCGGACCGCGTCGCAAAGAGGAGGTGTCCCTCTGTGCTGTCACTGTGACTGGAACGGATGGGTCACCTGTCCTGACTGGCTGCTCAGAGCAACACAGTGCGGCTGGCCCCGAGTGCGGACAGGTGGGACGGAGGCGGGATTGGGGGTCAGTAGAGACATTGTGGTGGTGATGGAGACACTGTGACAAAGGTAGGAGCAGAGTTGCCTTTGCTATTAGCCATATAACTTGAAAAGTACGCAAACACTAGACCTATCCTGTGCACTCGTGTTTCCTTCGCAAACGGGAGGCCTGTGAGTTCCCACGTGGTCTTTCCAGTCTCCTCTGTGGTTTCAGAAGCGCTCAGGATTCCCACGGGGCCGTCAGCTCCTGGCTTTTTTTCCCACTGCCCTGCTGGGGTACTTGCCACACGGGAGTGCAGGGAGGGGCCTCTGGAATGAAGTCGGGGCAGTAAGTGACCGCTAACGGAACGCGGTGACCACCCACACCGGGTTTTTTTTTTTCTTTAGTCCAAGGTTAGTTTGCCAAATGTTGCCAATAGCTGAAACAAAGTACTTCTGGGACAAAAGAGAAAACTCATTCTAGGTCTCAGGTGTGAGGCTTAGGGATGGAAGTTAAGTTGAATAGTAACAAGTGGGCCAAACTTGCCTCACATGCTTCCGGGAGCTCTGCAGAATTCTGTGAACAGCGCTTGACGCGTGTTGGAGGGGACGCACGCCTGCTTTGATTTCCAGTGGGAAGAAAAGATCAGCGTGGCCCACGGTGTCCGTATCCCCGTGTGCCCTTCAGACCACGTTCCTCGCCCGTGCGTCTCTCCACGGGCCTGCACGCTGGCCGGTGCCTCCTGAACGCACGCTTCGTGGGGACGAGCTTGGTGGGGCCGTGGTCATCTGTGTGGAAGGCTTTGATGGTTCAATAAGATTCACTTTTTTCCAATAAGATTTAAAAGGCCATTTATGAAGCCTCGACTTCTGTCACAGATAGGAAATTGGGGGGGGGACTCCTTCCTACGAACATTTTTGTTCCTCCTGACACTGGTATTTCAGGGGTAAGAGAGCTACTGACACACAGAAACCTTTTCTTTTTTTTTTTTTTTTTTTTTTTTTTTTTTTTTTTTTTAAATTTTAACGTTTATTTATTTATTTATTTATTTTTTTTTTTCAATGTTTTTTTTTTTTTTTTTTTTTTTTTTTTTTTTTTTTATTTATTTTTGGGACAGAGAGACACAGAGCATGAACGGGGGAGGGGCAGAGAGAGAGGGAGACACAGAATTGGAAACAGGCTCCAGGCTCCGAGCTGTCAGCACAGAGCCCGACGCGGGGCTCGAACTCACAGACGCGAGATCGTGACCTGGCTGAAGTCGGCCGCTTAACCGACTGCGCCACCCAGGCGCCCCAACGTTTATTTATTTTTGAGACAGAGACAGAGAGAGCATGAACAGGGGAGGGGCAGAGAGAGAGGGAGACAGAATCGGAAGCAGGCTCCAGGCTCTGAGCCATCAGCACAGAGCCCGACGCGGGGCTCGAACTCACGGACCGCGAGATCGTGACCTGGCTGAAGTCGGACGCTTAACCGACTGCGCCACCCAGGCGCCCCACAGAAACCTTTTCGAAAACCAAAATTATAGAACTTTCTTCCCCCCTTTTTCTCGAGGGAGAGAGATTAGAAGACCACGTTAAGAATTTTACTTAAAAATACATATTTAAAATTTTTTTTCCGTGTCCCAGGAATTAATCAAGTGACTGTAAAATGGCTTTCTTCACCATATGCTGTTTTTAAAGACGATGTTGCGGGCCTCCGTTTTCTGTCTGATTTTGCAGTTCAGATCAACTCTATGCCACGTGATGGTCTCTGAGCTTTACACGGGAGCTTTCTCGCTCAAAACAAGACAATGTCCCATTCCTGACTGACCCCACGAGGATTTTGTTCACCGTTTTAACTTTTAAGGGCTCTGCGTTTTCCACCTCCTGGTGACTTGAAGCCCCTCCCGGGTCGCGGGCAAGTGACAGGCGGGCTGCGTCTGTCCCGTGTGTGAAGCGGGACCGTCACACAAAAGGGGGAGCGTGGTGTCCAGGAGATCCGTGTTTCCGTGTGTCTGTCCGGCACACAAGAGCCCCGTATACTTGATCAAGGCTCAGAAGCCCCTCCTCGAGATGCACTCACATCTTCTCCAACCGAGGGCCCTTCCTGAAGTCACAGAGGACAGGGACTTACCAGGGAGTTTAAGAGAAAATAGGGGGCGGGAGCGTGCGTGAGGGTCGGGCAGTGGGAAAACGGGTCCTGTGGATACTGTGAACGCTTCTCCCGTGGCTGCTTATCCAGGCCTGCGCTTTCCCGCGTAGGGATTCATGCGAATGCGAACACTGTGAACTTAAACACCGATTAAGGTCACGCACTGAGTACTACACATACGAGTTTGTAAAGCCTTCCTCCCTTCCCTTGTGCGTTAGCGGCTGGAGGACTTTTTTGTTGGCCTCCGGGCTATTTTGCAGACTGGCGTGTCCAAAGCGGTTTCTTCTGGACGCTAAGGTCTGAGTGGGGCACCTGTACGTCAGGAACAGGGTGCTCACGTTGGTTCTGGCACGCCGGTGGCACTGCCCGGTTCCGGACTGTGCCCGTGACCTTTGCGGAGGCACACAGGGAAGCCTCGCGTGCGTGTGTGCGCGTGTGATTAGCGCAGCAAGAACAGAAGCAGCGATCTCATTGTCCCGGCTGAAAACCGGCTGTGAAGAAGGAGGTTTGGACAGAGCACTTTACGTAAACCCACCCTCCAGTTTAAGTTGGAGCCCAGCCCTTGATTCCTGCTGGTGGCTACCTGGCCAGTCGCTGCCCGTCTAGATTTCTGATGGGTTTTGCTGGAGAGGCCTGGCACATTCTCTTCTGGAGCAGAAAGGGACAGATTGATTTCTGTCGCTGCCACCAGCTGGGGGGGGGGCGGTTTCCATGTAATAGTCTCGCATGTCGCTGTCTCGAAGCCTCGCGGCACAAGCCGGCGGTCGCTGCAAGTCAGGGCGTTTCTGCTGGGTGGGACACGGGTCCCGCGCTGGCGTAGACCCAGATGCCAGGCCCCCGTCTCCACTGTCCCAAACCTGCTCAGGCGTGATTACCAAAGCGTGTGGCACGGGCACACTCACACTGCCACTTCCTGCAGAGCAAACTCAGGTTCCCTCCGGGTCCCTTTCTTCAGCACTCCCGTTGGATGCGTGAGGAGGCGTCCGGAATGCGCCCCCCTGCCCAGTCCACCCCGCTCCCAGCCGGTCGGGAACGTACCGTTTGTGATTTAGGCTTGTGGTGTTTCACCCCAGTGTCCCATCAAAGCTACATTTTTCTTTTAAAAGAAGAAAACGCACGGTTTTCCAGGCACGTGGCCGGGTCTGGCTTCATGATCGAGCGTGGTGATGGATCTGCCCGACGGTGATCGTATTCCGCGGTAGCACTTTAAAAACACGTCACTGGGGCGCCTGGGTGGCTCAGTCAGTTAAGCAGCCGACTTCAGCTCAGGTCATGATCTCGTGGTCCGTGAGTTCGAGCCCCGCGTCAGGCTCTGTGCTGACGGCTCGGAGCCCGGAGCCTGTTTCAGATTCTGTGTCTCCCTCTCTCTGACCCTCCCCCGTTCATGCTCTGTCTCTCTCTGTCTCAAAAATAAATAAACGTTAAAAAAAAAAAAATTAAAAAAATAAAAAATAAAAACATGTCACTGTCCTGCACCAAACCACGGAAGATGTGGCTGGAACACGAACGGTCTTCGAGAGAAATAAACGTGCACATGGAACACTAACACCGAGTTGTGTTTGCTGCGCCCCGGGTCACGTTCCGTCGGGTGCTCGGCCGTCTGTGCCCATGCCCGTCGCGGTCGGCCGCGTGAAAAGACGTGGGCCCTTCGCTCGTTGCTGCCGCCCCTTGCTTTGTTCTTGGCCAGTTGTGGGTGCTACCCTTCAGGGTCGGCTCGGCCTGGGTCCTCCAGGGGCGGAAGCTGGCACGAGGTGACCCTGCGGGACGCCCCGCAGCCTTCTGGGCGCAGTCTTGCATACATCCCTCGGCTCCTGTGGTCCTCGCTGTCCCAGCGGAGGCCCATCCGGGAGAGTGTGGGGCAGGCTCCTGCATGGGGCTCAGAGTACGGATGGTGTCACACTGGCTTGGGGCCCGTGGTGATTACCGGGTGGGGCGGGGCAGCGGGGGCCAGAGCCGGGCACAGACAGATGGACGGATCCCACACGAACCCTGCAGGCATCTGGGCTGCTTCCCTGCTGTGCCCGGGTGCTGTGGCATTTGGGAAACTGGTGCACAGACCCCGACCTTTTCTCAGGGTGGCCCTCCTGGGTACGGAGTGGGGGCCCAGATGATTGATACCTCTGCCGTCGAGGGGGGACAGTCTACCTGTGCAGAGCCCCAGCCGTCCCGGGGCTCGGATTCGGATTCTCAGCTCTGCTCGTGGCAAGGTGGTGGCCACGTGTCTTGTTAGGGATGGAGGCGTCCGGGGGTCTGAGACCACGGCCCTTTCTGTGCTGACGCTGGACCAGATGTGCTCGCTGGAAGGCCAGCCTTGCCCTGATTTACCAGGTCACCTTGAGGCACAGGCTGTATTCTTACCGATCCCGTCCACACTGCCCACATTAATCCACGTCAACCACCCGCAGGCTGTGAATGTGCACCCCTCGTCCCCAGCACGCACCCCTCCCTGCTCTAATGACCTAACCGAACACAAACCCCACCTGCTCCGCGAAGCAGCTTCGGCCACCAAGGATGACGCAGAGCACGGGGCACCTCTTCCAAGTGCTTGTCACTTGACCCCAGATCACGGCCTCCTACGCGGGCTCCTGGGCGTATCCCCAGGGCTCAGGACAGCGCACCTAGGGAGCAAGGACCAGGGTCAGCAGCCAGCCCCATATGAGCACATCTGGCAGGTTTGCTTACGCCCATCCTGCCCCCCCTCATCCGGGCGCAGGGTCAGGGGACAGAGCCCGCCAAGGCGGGCACGGCTATGACAAAACCATGCCGTTGTGACCTTGGTTGCCTACCAGTACCGAGTGCCCGACGTACGCATCGGCAAATGGTGCATAAAAAAAGAAAAGGCAAGCTGCTCACCACAGAGGCCCGGATACCAGGATGGATGGCCTCGCACGGTGCCCGCGCTGAAGAGAACGCTGCCAGACCAGACCCCCGTCCCACGGCGCCCCAGAGGCACCAACTTCCACGCGCACAGCGCAGCCCACCCCGGCTCCGCACCACCCCTCCACGCTGCGAACCGTCCCGTCGTGTCCTGCGTGTGCCAAGCATTCAACCGCTGATATCAGCGTTTATCAAGTTGGATGCTGGGGTGCCTTGGGCTGCGTGGTATTTTATGCGGACGCGGGACAGAGACTCGGAATCACAATGGTGGTAAGTGTATTGACTGAGCACTTACTATGTGCCAGAGCTGGTTAGTGACTCTTAACACTCTTTGAGACAACCCCGTGAGTTATGACCTACCTCAGCTTTACAGATTAGGAAACCGAGGCACAGACAGGTTAAGTAACTTGCCCAAGATTCCACAGTGGATGAGTGGCAGAAAACAGAATGTGAGCCCAGGCTGTCTGGCTGGTGAGTCCCTGCTACCTTGCGTCAAAAGCAGAGACCAAGGACTTACGGCCTGGTGTCGGCTTTTTCTGAACTTTCAGCTCCCTGCGATGGGCGAGAAAACTATCAAGTGACATCCAATGCTTTGCACACAGTGAGAATTAAGTCACTTGCTGATTAGATTGCTGTCTCTATCTGGAGAGCAACACTTAGCCAGACTGAAAAGCTACAGGTAGTGTAGAGAAGTGACTTGGGATATTTAGTTGTATGAAGTCCAGGATGAAGGGAGTCAACTAACAAAAAACCAGGGCTGATGAGCCATGTTAGTTAGTCCACGTGGGAGGCAGCCAGTGTCTGGGCTGAGACCATCGTCTCGGGGCAGGGGCGGAGGCGAGGGGGGGGGGGACGGGGGGGGAGGGGGGGAGGAGTGACGACAGGGCATGGTGATTATGCCCTAGGAAAATCCACTCAGGGTAACGGAAGCTCTATTGCTTACTTATTTTTAATTCCCCCGACTTATTTTGTAAAATTTCACACCTACAGAATAACCCACATAGCCTCCAACTAGATTCAGCGACTTTGCTAAACTCGCTCTGCCTGCCTACCTATCATCTAGCGATCAACTGATCGATTGCTGGAGACGTCGTGTTCCACCCTGACTTCTTCAGAGTGCATTTTCCAAGAAGGACGGCATCTCCACATCACACACCCAATAGCTGTCGTGCTTGGGAAACAGGACACTGATGCAATACCACTATCCAGAGTCAGAGGCCACAAGCTGCCCAAGGAACATCTTCTACACGTGGTTTTTCTTTTCTTTTCTTTTCTTTTTTTTTTTTAAAGGCAAGGCTTCCGCATTGTTTTGTTCTTAAGAGTAAAATTTGAGGGGTGCCTGGGTGGCTCAGTTGGTTAAGTGTCTGACTCCTGATTTTGGCTCAGGTTGTGATCTCATGGTTTTGGGAGTTCGAGCCACATGTCAGGCTCTGAGCTGGTGGCACGGAGCCTGCTTGGGATCTTCTCCCTCCCCCTTTCCCTGCTCACTCACTCTCTCTCTCTCAAAATAAATAGACGTTTTAAAAAATAATAAAATTTGACACTTTCAGAAACAATGTGGTTTTTTTTAAGTTTTTAAAAAAAAAAAAAAAAACTTTAAAATTCTGTATATAGGGGCACCTGGGCGGCTCAGTTAAGCGTCGGACTCCAGCTCAGGTCAGGATCTCGCGGTTCCTGGGTTCGAGCCCCGCATCGGGCTCTTGTGCTGACAGCTCAGAGCCTGGAGCCTGCTTCGGATTCTGCGTTCTGCTCCCCTTTCTCTGCCCCTCCCCCCCCCCCAAATAAATAAACACTAAAAAAAACTTGGATATAAATCTGCCTTAAAAGGCAGCTTTATTCCTTCCAACTTTCATGGAAGGAATAAACTGAACCCGTTGGGAATTCTTTTGAAGATGCGATGACCATTGCAAATATCGATTCCACCCCTGTGCTGCACAAACCAACACGAGAAATGGCTTTAGACGGGGTCAGGTCTTCCACTTGCACAGGTTTCCGCTCTGCTGTCCTACCCGTGTTTGATGTGCAGAGGCCTCGGCGGCCAGCCACCTGGGCATTCGAGAACCGTGAGGTCACTAGAGGGGCGGGGGTAGGAAGCTCGGGGCACCCGGGCCACACTCAGCTTGCTCCCTGGGCAGCCGCTCAGCCTTCTACCCTCCTGCCACGCCGTTTCGATGGGCCCTCACTTATCACCAAGCTTGCACACATACCCATTCACGCAAGTGAGTCTAGCTGAGAACACATTTCTGCTCGTGGGACTGCCGTGCCGTAGGCTCTATGCATTTAGAATTTCCATATTAACCAAGGGCCCCCATGGGGGTTATACCAAATTATTCTCCCACCAGGAAAGGATGAGACAGCTCATTTTATACACTCTCTTCAAAATGATGCTATTAAGCTTTAAAAAAAGCCCAATCTGCTAATGTAACAGGTGAAAATGATTGTGCTGCCACTTTGCTTTTTCTCCTGTAGCAGTACAGTTGAAGAGCTTTGCTTAAGCTTAAGAGCCACGATGCCTGCTTGCTTGCTTTTTTTTTTTTTTAACTTTTTTAATGTTTGTTTGTTTTTGAGAGAGACACACACACACATACACAGAATCTGAAGCAGGCTCCAGGCTCCGAATTTTCGGCACAGCGCCCGACGCGGGGCTGGAACCCACGACCGAGAGATCACGACCTGAGCTGACATTGGAGGCTTAACCACTGGGCCGCCCAGGCGCCCTGAGCCATTGTATTTCCTCTACTGGGAACTGTCCGTTTTTCTATTGGGTTCTTTACCTTTTTCCTGTTGATTCCTAGGAGCTTCCCGTGTAGGAGGCAAATGAGTCCTGTCTGATGTCAACTTCAAATCCTTTTTCCATCTGCTTGTCTCTTCTTGCAGTTTATCAGTGGAACTTTCTGCCAGGCAGAAATGAAGAAGACGGTGTTACTGCTCTGCTCCAGAGACTAAAAGACTCCTCTAGTCCCTTCTAACATTCTGTGGCCACACGTTTTGGGGTTTTGTTTTGAGAGAGAGAGCAAGCGAGCCGGCGAGTGGGGGAGAGGGACAAAAGGAGAGCGAGAGAGAATCTTAAGCAGACTCCCAAGCCCAGCACAGAGCTCAACGCGTGGCTGGATCTCACCACCCTGGGGGGCATGACCTGAGCCAAAATCAAGAGTCGGAGGCTTAACCGACTCATCTACCCAGGTGCCCGCTCTCCCGCATGCACTTTTGATGGAGGTCAGTCAGCAGGCCACCGAGCCCCCAGGGTGGGGAGAGTCAGGGAGCAGTCTGGCCTCAGTTGCCCTGCCCAGGGTGGTGGTATTCCCAAACCTTCCAGCATCACACGGGTCAAGGTGTGTATTTCAAGAGCCCACCCTGCGGGGTCCAGATGCTCCCTCCTGGTACTTCCCCAGCTTGTTGGGGCATTGTAAGCGCTCCGGGGCGGGTTCCCTGAGTGGACCAGGAGGACTGGGGCACACTATTGGCTCCTGTCAGAACTACCACCTGGCAGCAAATCTCAGACAGGTTTTAAAGAAAAATTCGACCCTTTCTTCCAAGTCTCCCCGCCCCCAAAAGAAATTATGGCTCCAGCAGCCACCAGAAGAGACTTACAGGGGCCCCGGGAGCTGTGGGCTGTGGGTTTGTGCAGCACAGGGGTAGAATCGATATTTGTAATGGTCATGCGTCGCTGCCAGGGTCACACCAGCCACGCCTCCGGGGAAGGGGCAGCAGAGCCAGCCCCGCTTCTCCCAGGCCGGTCCGGATCCACGCCGCCCCTGCCCTCCGCCTCGCCATCCACACGGTCCGCTCCCGGCGCCACGCCACCCACTCTCCCACTCCGGGTTTAAGCCGCCTGCCCCCTGCCGCTCTCCGTCCACGCCGTCCTTTTCCTCTATCAACCACTGGCGCCTCGCCACTCTCCTGTCTTCACCGCCCGCTTTCCCACTACCCGATCCACATCGCCAGCTCCGGGAGCCACACCACCCACTTTCCCAAGCCCGGTCTACACTGCCTGCTCCCTGCCGCTCTCGGTCCACGCCGCCCTTGCCCCCCGCATCACCATCCACGCCTCGCTGCTCTCCAATCCACATCATCCGCTCTCCCACTCCCGGTCCACACAGCTTACGACCTGCTGCCCAGCCCCCGCCGTCCGCTCCCGGGTCCACAACCCCCGGTTCGCGCGGCCCGCTTTCCCACTCCCCGTCCACACCGCCCGCGACCTGCTCGCTGCCCCGGGTCCGCGCCGCCCGCGCCCCGCCGCTGCCCGTGCACGCCGCCCGCTCTCCGTCGGCCCCCAGTCCGCGCCGCCGGCGCCCGCGCGAACTACAACTCCCACAATGCCCCGCCGCCGCCCCCCGGCTTCCGGTGCTGCGCAGTTTCCGGAGCGGATCGCAACCCGGAGTCCGGATCCGAGCCCGCTCTGCACATTCCACAGGCAGGTAAAGCCCGGGGCCCCGCGCCCGCCGCCGCCCCCGCGCGCCGCCCCGGCCCGGCCCGGCCCGCGCCCCGCGCCCCGCGCCCCGCGCCCGGCCCGCCGCCCCGGCCCCGCCCGCCCGCCGCCCGCCCCGGTCCAGCCGCCATGCCGCTTGTTCTTTGTTACATTCGCCGGCTGCGGGCTCCGTGGGCGATCGGAGTCAAAACCCGGCTGGATTTCCCGGAGCCGCTCCGGGATCGCCCTGCGCGCCGCCCGCCCGCCCCGCCGCCCCGCGGCCCGCGCGCTCCGGGCCCGCAGCCCGCCGCCCGCCGCCCACGGCCCGGCCGGCGCGGGGTGCGGGGTGCGGGGCGCGGGGCCGCGCTCGCCCGTGGGTGCGGCGCGGGGGCTCCTCCGCCCCCGGCCCCGGCCCGCGGTCCCCGCCCCCGGGCGCCCTCGCCGCCGACGGCCCCGCGTGATGTCACCGCCCCCATCCCCCCACCCCGGACCCCCCGTCCTGGCGCCCGGCCCCCCGGGGGGCGCTCGGGGAGGGTCCCGGACCCCCGCCCCGGAGGTTAGGAGCGCAGACCCCGGAGTCCGGGCGATGGGGTTCCCTAGGCCCCCCCCCCCCCCCAGGGCACCCCGCTCCCCCCCTCTCCCCGTTTCCGTAAGCCCTTGGGTGGCCGAGGGAAGGGAGTGAAGTCCCTGGACAGGTGACACGGGGTGGGTGGCCGACCCCGGGAGGGGCTCGCCGGCCGCACAGGTGAGGCCCGGCCCGGCTCGGCCCAGCGCGGACAGGTGGAGGCGCTGGCCATGTGGCCTCTCGCGCGAGGGACAGGTGTGCGCGGCGAGGGTCAGGTTAGAGAAGACAGGAGTAAACTCGCTGTGGAAAATCCACCGGCCTGATAGGGTAACGGGCTTACCTTTATTAAGCTCTTCACGTAGGGGATGGGGTTTCTCCCCCAAATGCTCAGAAATTGCCCCCACCGTCCCCAAGGGTACGTTAAAATGGTAGGAGTGTGACATCAGTGACACATGGACCCGTCTACGTGATTAAAGCCACCAACACAACACCACGTTTGCTTAAGCCACTTCCCTAAAATCCAGATTCACCAGGTAAATTTGGAGAACTCAGCTTGGTTCCCGAAGGTATTTTTGAGGATGAAAAGTAAGGGAGCCCCTGGTTTTGTGATGAACCCTAACAGGGAACAGCAAGAACTCTCCCAGAGAGTGTGGAGAGGTAGGCAGTGTTGTGAGGAGGGAGGCGCCCCTCCCCGACCCAGCACACGAGATATTTTGTTTCAGACCTGCACGTTTTCCATATTTTCACGGCTCCACACGGCTTCCGATTTCCTTGACATCACTGCCTTACGGTGAATGGCTCAGAAATAGAGCTGCGAAGTTTGGATTTTGAAAGGGAAAAACGGCGAAGTCCTTCCTTTGTACAGAGTTTTTTTTCCCCTGTCGATTTCTTTGATTCCTACGTTGGCAAAAAAGTTGCCAACAAAGAATATAATGTTACATTCTCTTTTGGAAGCAGAAAGGACCGTTATTGTTATGTTTTTAACCAGAAGACCAATCAATCAATCAATCAATCAGTCAGCCCCAATTGCAAGGCTGATCCCTTTTCTGGGAGTAATTATAGTTGAGAAAGAACTCAGTTTGCTTCAGATACCCTTCTAATCACCATTCTTTTGCTATCGTTCTCTGGGGAGAGAGCCAGGACAGGAACGTGCCTCCCGTTTTGCAGACGTTTAAGGGAGATGGAAGGAATGTTTCTGATACACGTGGTCTCAGAGGTTAAGGTTGTTAAGCAGTGACTCAGGTGCACTTGGCGGTGTGCTGTTCACGTTTGTGCGGTGTGGGTGATCCGTGCCCGGCTCCCCTGAAACAGCTCATGGTGTGTCCTCATCTCCCCGGCTGTTCGTTCGACACAGATTTATTCAGCCAGGGCCTGTTGTGTTGGACAAGCCAGAAGGCCCTGCCTCTCGCGCCCCACGCTGTGGAGGGCGGAGGAAGGTGTTGACAACGAATAGTAACACTCAGTGAGGTGGGCAGCGGTTGGGGTTGGAGGGTGTAGGGGAGAGGAAGCAGGGGGAGGCTGTGGTGGGGGGGGGGGGGCATGCTCAGGCAGTCTGAGCAGGGGGCGTTGGGGCTGAGACCAGTGCCGTGAGGTGCTCGTGGAGGTCGGGGGTGAGCGTGTCGGGGGCAGATGAGTGGCACGCGTAAAGGGCCTGGTGTGGAGCCAGCTGCGTGTGCCCAGGGGGGAGAGGCGGTGTGGCGGGGGGGGGGTGGGGGGGTGGGGGTGGGGGTGGGGAGAAAGCCCGGGCTGTCCGCCGCTCAGTTTATCCCGAGTGCCAGACGGATGCCACAGAGGGCTTCGGCAGGGGTGGGACAAGATCTGTGTCTGTGGCGGCCACGTGGGGAATCCGGGCCTGACAGGATTCCATTACAAACAGGGTGGAGGCGGGAGGGAAATGAGGAAGTAGGACAAAGTGTATTTCTAGAGCCAGGAGGCCCCGCTGCAGGTTTGGTTGGGAAATGCGTGGCAGGTGACAGGAGGTGCCGATTACCGAGGTGCAGGTGACCGGTGTGTGGGGGCCCCGGGAGGAGGAGTAGACAGCGGCGTCTTCCAACTGCCCCTCTCCGTCTGGGGCGGGAGAGACCCTGGCTGGGGGCTGGGGGAGGGGCCGGGTCCTCACCTTCCTGACGCACCGGCATCCTGGAGAGGGGTCCTACCCCTCGCAGCCCGGGAGAGATCCCTACGGATGGGGGGGGGCGTGGTGTCAGGGGAGTGGCCTCGCTGCGGGTCAGAGACCTCAGGCTTGCAGCACGTGGAAGGCGTCCTTACGCAGACGGAGCCCGTGGCACTCACCGTGGCAGGATGGTGGCCGTGGGAGGCGCTGCTCTAACAGAGCTCTCCCTTCCCGGCCACACGCCTGTGGAACGGGGCTCCTGCACTCACACTTAGAGAACTGGAGTGGGAACGGATCTGCACACTTGTCCGTGGCGGGCCAGCCCACTGGGGAAAAGGCCTGTGCGCCTCATCAGACGTGGCTTCTTTGCCAGATGACTGTTCGTCGGAACACGTGCTGTCATTTTGTCGGCGTCGGCGGGGTTCCAATTCGCGCAGCCCCGGCCCGACCCGGAAGACGCCATCACAGCCTGCGGGCCTAGAAGAGCTGGCCTGGTTGGACCTGCGTGCCTGAGTTCACGTGCACACCCGCAGGTGGCCCCGTGGAGTCCTGCCGAGCGCGAGTCCGTAACCGTGGCTGTCCCGTCCCGCTCGCAGCGAGGGGAGCGGTGGTCACAGACGCAAAAGGGCCATGGACTGTGACAGTTGAGGGAGAGCTGGTTCACGTGCGTGGTACACGGATGGCCATGGAGATCACGCAGTCGCGCTTCAATTCCAGCAGACGTGCTTAGAGGAGCGACCTAACGGTTTTATTTTAAGAAGCCAATATTTATAAAATGCTGGAAATCCTGTCCTTGCGGCTGTTAAAACTAGGGACGAGCAGTGTGAGCTTAAGTGCCGGGTTGTCAGCAAAGCGGTCGGTGGGGTCGGGGCCGAGGAACGGACCGGGGACACGGGCCCGGGAGGCGACGTGGGGGCAGGGGCTGGGTCCAGAGGGAGAGGGGACCAGGGGGCAGCCCGGGTCACCCTACGGAGGCGGCTTTGGACAGGGGACGGGAAGGGAAAGGGACTTAGGAAGGCGCCCCGAGAGACGTGAACTAGGTTCCAGAGGGAGGGTGTGACGGCTGGTGCCTCGTTGATGGAGGGCTGGGCTCAGCAAGCTGGAAGGCGAGGACAGGGCTGGTGGGAGGGCTTTGGTGGAGCCCTGGGAGCGAATCCTCCCGTTCAAGAGGGAACGGTCGTTGAGGAAGCCGACAGAGTCCTTCCCGGGAGCTTTGCAGTAGAAAGAGAAGTGGGGCCTTCGAGGTCACAGGGGAGGGGACATTAAGGAAAACATTTGCTTTTGAGGGTGAGCTCAGATTGAGGCTGGCGGGAGCGTTGCAGGGCTGTAAACTGCCACAGAGAGAGGTGTGCAGTGAGGAAGGTGGGGGTGGCCTGGGGCCTCCCGGGGAAAAGTGGGTGCGGCGTGCCTGTGTGGGGCCGGACAGGGTTGGGGAGGAGGGGTCGTTAGGGGGAGGCCTGAAAGATTGGGTGGGAGTTTGACAGACGGAGGGAAGAGTTTCCAGAACGGGCAAAGAGAAGGGGTCGCCGAGGCCGGCAGCTGGCCGTGGAGCAGCCCTGCAGAAGCACAGTGGGGGCGGCTGGGGTCACGGCAGGGGCCCTGCTGGGGCCCCTCACCCTGATAAAGCCCAAAGGAACGCCGCTGTGGACCCTCCCCTGCGCCTTCCTGGGCCTGCAGGGTCAGATTTCCACGAGCTTGCGTAAGGCTGAGACTTGGGTCTCTCTGGGATGATGCCGATCTCTGCCTCATTTGTGCCACGTCTTCCTGGCTCTGTCTGGCTTGTTCTCGACCCGCAACATGACCCGTGTCTCCAGTTACGGCCGCGAGCACGGATGTCGTGCAGGTTCAGGGCACCGGCATTGATGCCCTTGATGTCGCTGGAGGCAAACCCTCTGTGAGCTGGCCGTCCTTACATCATGATTCGTGCGGGGATAACGCTCGGGGTGATGTGGCAGGACTGTCCCTTCCCGCTCGTCTGTGGGGAGGGGAGACCGTGCCTGCAGGACAGAGTCTGTCTTAGAGGAGGAGTGGTCCGGGTGTTGCGTAACCGAAGGCCTTTGGCTTTGGTGGCTTAAAAATACATGTGCTCGTTAGTTACAGTAAGTTTGCCTTCGATCGTGGCCAAAACCAGGTGCACAACGTTGGCACGATGTTAGCGCAGAGGTTGACACAACCCTCGTTCTGACCAGGCCGCGGCCGTCCTGTCCGTGGATTCTGTGTTCTCAATGTCCACACGTCCCCCGGGGCACCCTTTCCCCGGCACGCCGGGCTTCCCGGGACTTTGTTCTGTGCCGCTTTGCTCTCCACGGAGCTCCCCTCCTTCCCCTGAGGATGCACGAGGTTCTTTTCATCACCAGCGCTCCCAAGGGGCCCAGTTCGAAAGTGTCCCACGAGGCCCACGATTAACAAGCAGGCCTCACCCTCCCATGTCTCCGTGTGAGGGCTGTCCGTCGGAGCTCTGGTCCGCGTGAGAAAGTCGATATTACCTCGGTTCCCATTTTTAGGGGGGCAGAGTGCAGACGTCTGTCTTCCCTCTTTGCTCAGAAATCCTCTTAAAAACCACACGTGAGCATCGGAAGTGTCGACGTTGGCTTCGATGAAACTCGGGCTCAGGAAGAGAAAACAGAAGAAGTTATCAAAGAAGTGACAGAAGAAAATCCGGAGGCTGGAGGGCCCGAGCGCGAGGGCACCAGGGCCCCCGCGAAGGTCGGTGGCGTAAGACAGAAATTCTGAAAGCTTCTGGGGGCAGCGAGTCACGTGCAGAGGTGGCCCGGCCAAGAAGGTGTCAGCCGTCCCAGCCGTGACGTTGGACACGGAGGGACGGTGGAGTCCTACCTTCCCTGCGTGGAGTGAACACGGCCGGGTCCCGGCAAACCGTCGTCTGTTGTCTGAGACGCAAGTAGAGACGTCTGCAAAGAGGGCACATCTCCACAAAAGACGTCCCTCCCGTGCACCCCAAGGAAACCCCAGGACAGTGTGGCCCCCCGTGGAAGGAGTGAACTAGCGACGGGACGCAGGGACGGGCAGGGGCTGCCTTCTGGCTTCCACACACTGTGTGTGTGTGTGTGTGTGTGTGTGTGTGTGTGTGTGTGTGTAGCTGCTCCCTCTCGTGGGGGAAAAGTTACTTCAGATGAGGGAAGGAGAGAGGGGCAGGCGGGACAGAGCCTTCCACTCCGCCCTGGGAGGTGGCTGGAGCCGGGCCGGGTGGGTTCTCAGGCTGTGGGTCTGTGCCACGCCGCTCGCGTGCCCTCCTGCCCCCACGGCCCGTGGCCCGTGTCTGGAAGCACGCACCTGTCAGGGAGCTGCTCCCCTCCTGAAGTTGGGAGCCCACTGACCTGGTCACCCGTGGCCGCAGCAGAGGCCCGTGTTCTGTGTCCGTCCCCTTTCAAGATGTCAGACAGGGGCGCTGGACTCCCCGCATCTGCGCTCGCGAACCACTGTCGGCCTGCAGAAGCGGGCAGGTCGAGTGGCTCCTGGAAGTCAGTCTGTGAGCGATGAGATGTTTCCCGGATGGCGATGAGCCCCGGGCCCGGCCGGGTGGTGGTCTGTCACACTTATCCTGGGTCCCCATGGTGTGCTCACCGAGGCAGGGCAAGAGGGCGTGGGCATTAACAGCGACAGCCGGGGGCTGTAGACGCGATGCTGGGGCAGAGGGAGCACAGGCAGGGGGCAGGGGGGAGGCACCGGAGGAGGCCGAGAGGAGGTGAGGCAGTGCGGCTGGTGGGAGTGCGGGGGAGGGAGACTGGGAAGGTGCAGAAATGAAAGCCCCTAGAGCCTGGGGAAATCACCGAGTTGGGCTGGAGCAAAGGGTCACGGATGGTGGGGAAGAAGATGGGAGAGAACCGAAGTTATAGCCAGTTTCCAGAATGGTCCGTGCCAAGTTCCTGAGCGTGGACTAAGCAGTGAGGCGTGATTGCTGCATCCTCCTGCTTCTCTCTGGCACTTGAAGGCTTGCTTCTGGAACGTATATACAGAGCAAAAGCATAGATGGGGCTGGGGCGGGGGCGGGGGGGGAGGACTGTGCTGTGGAAAGTGCCAGAAAGCCACTGTTTTATGAGATTCTAATGATGAGCTAGAATTTTCGGACCGTACCTGTGCAGGCCGGAAGGGGACTCCTTGTGCAAATGAGGAAACCGAGACCCAAAGAAGGGAGATAACTAACACGAGGTGTCTAACATCCAGTGCAGGGCAGAGCCAGACTCACAGCCTGGTCCCCGGTGCCTGTGCCCCACGGCAGGACCAGGCCCTTCCCTCGTACTGACGCACCCGGTCTGAGCTCTCTGAGGTTCTCTAGCGTGCGAAACAGTGTGTGTAGAAGTGTTCGTGCCCAAATAAGTTCAGAGGCTGCGGCGTAAACACATTCCAGCAAATTCTTATTGCAGGACTTCTCAGGGCCTTTAATGTGCCGTTGTGTATCAGGACTCCAGAATGGGACTCTGCAATGTCTCACAGATTTATTAACCACGAAGTTCCTCTCTACCCACCTACTACTCCCCTGCCCACCCCCACCGCCCGCCCCAGACCGTCTTTCGGGACCGTTCCGCCGCGTGTGTTTGTCTAGCAATTACTTGTCTGCTTTTTCCTGTTCGTGACTTTTCCCTTCTTGCTTTTAATATTTTCACGGGTCATGTGCCCAGTGGGAAGATGTCCTTCTTGCTTAGAATCCCCTGGGCCTCTCGACCAGGGCTGAGCACTTGACACGGCTGGTCCAAGTGCAGGTAGGATACATACGTGTAAGTCACACACGGGCTTTCTAAGACTTAGCGTGAAAAAAACTCGTTCATTATTCTTATATTAATTACATATTGAAACGGTAATATTTTGGGTAGGTTCTGTGAACTACAACGTTACCACAATTACACGTGTGAATCCCAGCGAGATTTCGTGTAGATGAAGGCAAGGTTGTTGTAGAATGTATACTACACTTGATCTTAGCCAAAAGGCCGAGAAGCGATATTGTTGTAGAATGTGTAGAGAAAGTAAAGGAAATGAGAACGGCTTAAATAATTTTCAAGAACAGTTGCGTGAGAGGAAACGCCCTCCCCTGTTGCAAGGCTTGCTCCAGACTGTGGTAACGACCGCGGTCCACCGAGTGCGGTGGTGGCCGAGGGACGGACGCAGAGGGCGGTGGGGACAGCAGAGAGAACCTAGACGCAGACCCACGCACGTAGGGCCGCCGGTTTGGGGCACAGGTGCGGAGCAGCTCCGTGGTGCTGACTCAGATGCTCGTCTGAAGGCAGAATGAACCCTGACCTCACATGTGATGCAAAAACTAACTCAAGTTGCATAATGCCCTTTAACGTGTGAAGCTGTGAGACTCTCCTAAGAACCTAGGAGGACATCTGGGGGCCGGGGGCTTGGCGCACGGGTGTCCAGCGTGACCCCAAAGCATAATCCGTAGAAGGCAGAGTTAGTAAGTGGCCCTTGGCCCACTTGAAAACCTTCATTCTGCAGACGCCCCGTTGGGAGGGCGAAAAGCAGTCTGTCGGGAGGGAGAACGGGCCGCGAGCGGCGCGTCTGACGGGATCCGGACGTCCGGGAAGCTTCAGAACACAACAACAGAAACAGACCAACCAGCCAAGCCAGAGGGTCCGAGAAAATGGGCAGAGGATGTGAGGGGACGCCTTACTGAGGCTTTACGGACGGCACCCGTCGCTCTCGTTAGCCAGCGGGGACGTGCAGATTGAAACCCTGCACGTGGTGAGATGCCAGCTTACGGCGCTGAGAGCGGCTAAAATGAACGTGTGACGGCCCCACGCGTGGGTGAGGGTGCGGAGAAACGGGGCCCCCGTGGCAGCTTCTTAGTGGACAACGCATCCACTCCGTAGGCGACCCAGTCTGACTCATTGCTCTCCGGGGCATTCATCCTGGAGAAGCGGCGGCTCGAGTCCACGGAAAACCTGCGCACCATTCTTCAAAGCGGCCTGATTTGTAGCAGCCCCGAGTGGGGGGGAACCCGGTGGGTGGGCGGTTGAGCCAGCTGTGTCACACACCCACGGAGAATTACGCAGCAGTGAAAAAGGGATGCCCTTGATCCGCGTGACAGCCCGAATGGACCTGGAGGGCACTTCGCTGAGTGAAGACAAAGGCCAGTCGCCAGCGGTCGCGTCACGTAGGACTCCCATCTGTACTAAGCCCTTCAAATGACAACATTACAGAGGTGGAGAACGGATTCGCGCCTGGCAGGGGTGAGGGATGCCGGGGCAGAGGGGGTGTGACTCGGGGGGGCGGGGTGCGCGCCTGCGAAGTCTTCTGTCTGACGGAACGGGCCTCCCCTCCCGCGTCTTGATTGTGAGGGTGGCGGCACGGATGTGCCCCCGTGACGAATCAAGCTTCTCGCGCACGCAAAGCCCTTCCTGGGGTTGATAACGTGCTGTGGTCACGTGAGAGTTCTGATGTCATCCGCGGTGACGTAAGATACGGCCGTTGGGGAAAGCGGAGTCAAGGGTAATTGGGGTCCCTCTGTGTTCTTTTTGAAATTTCCTGTGTTTCGAGAATTGAATTTCAAAACGTAACACAAACAGCTCCCAGGGTACTGTGTGCGGCTCACTCTTTCCCCCCGGGGGGCGCTGCCCTGGACACTTAAATGACGCCGTCAAGTTGTCCCCGACCATAAGGGGCTCCCAGGACGCCGTCCCCTGGCTCCCGTACCCGTCTCCCTGTCGCCTGAATGGTCCCAGGAGTCGCAGGGAGGGCCCAGCCAAGCCAGCAAACCAGAGGGCATCTCCATCGCACGCTTACGTCAACAACCTCCCTGAAAACACCTCTCTTCCTTTGAGTTATTTTTAGCTGCGTGCGTTTGCACATTGTGATGTTTTCATCTTGCGACGCTTCACTGCCGGTTGCTTTTCCTACATCAGTGCTTCTGCAGGGCACAGTGAAAGGTCATCTTTTTCCGCCTCGTGTCCGCGGGGATGGCGACTCTGACTAGCAGAGCGGGTGCTGGGAGGGTATAGAGCAGTCGGCAGCCTCGGGCACCGTTCCGCTCTGGGAACCGCCGGCTGGCGGCCCCTCGGGGCATCGAGCAGACTTCCCCTGCCATCCAGCAGCTCCACCTCCGGGCCTGCGCCCAAAAGAATGGAAAGCAGGGCCTCGAGGAGGTGCTGGCGTGCCCACATTCACGGCAGCGTCTTCCGCGGTGGCTGAGGGGTGGGACCACACCACGTGTCCACGGGCGGATGAACGGGCGAGCAAAATGCAGCCTGTGCGTGCAGGGAAGGGCGTTCAGCCCCAAAGGGGACATCTGACACCTGCTGGGTTGGGGGGGAGCCTTGACCTCATGCCGAGTGACGTGAGCCAGACACAAAAGGACAAATACTGTGCGAGCCCCCCTGTATGAGGGACCCAGAAGAGTGAAACGCGTATCTTAAGGAGTCTTTTTAAAGAGAGCCTGCTCACGTGTCCTGAGGTTACGCAGAAGCTCTGCTCCCTTTTCTTCCCCACCTGCGGGACCCTCCGCACGGACCTGTCTCCCGGAGGAAACCTGAATCGTGTGGTCTGTGCCAGCTCGGGACCCGAGCTGAGGGTGGCGGGGGGACGTCTTCTCCGCATCCCAGAGTCCTGGGTGATGCGCGTTGGCAGCTGTGGAACCGGTCCCCTTCCCACCGGGGGCCGCAGCCCGGCTGGGGCGCGGTGGCCGAGCCGCGGCCGTCGTCAGAGAAACGTGGCTGGCTAGGTGCTGTCCTGCCGCTGTGCGTGGGCCCCGTACACATTTGTGGCCTTGGGATGGGCCCTGGCGGGTGCCCTGAATGACAGTAGTTCACGATCGCGGCACTTTGGTTCCGCGGAGGAAAACTTTAGTAATTAGAAGGGAAAGGAATGTGCGGAATTAAACAGCTGTAGCAACACAAGAGGGGAGAAGTACAGAGAAGAGCAGAGAAGGGTTCATACCTCAGATCAGGTGCTCACGACATCCAGCCTCCGGGCTGGGGAAGCCCCGCCGTGGGCTGGGGTCCCCACCGAGGGTCCTGGGAGGAGCGCCCTCCCCTCAGGCGAGGCTCCCAACCATGTGTTCCCTCCAGGGCCATAGATGCTGCCTGTGCCTGATCTGTGCTTAGTCCTTAAGTTCGCCTAAGTGCAGTCCTGAGCGAGCTGGGGTTTTTTGTTTCTCTTATCTTATCTCACAGTTTTAGGAGCCTTGGCGCCTGCAGATTTCTCTTCCTTCCCGGCTGCATTCCAGGGGCCCAGCCTGGTCCGGCTCAAGGAGGTGAGGCAATCCCTCTTGGCGTCAGGAACAGACGGGCCAGTTCTGATCCCGAGGCCAGATTCGGAGCACAAGCCAACTGGGCCCCCCACGATTGTGTGTGTGCGGCTCTGGGCAGAGGAGCACAAGTCACCCAAACAAGTTCTGTACAGAACGGTGGGGTAGACCCGCCTGGAAACCACGGGGCAAGCTGGTGCACGCCGTTCAGACCTTCCCCCGTTGGTAGTGAGAAGCCAGCGTGTAGGGTTTCCCCGGGGGGCCGAGCAGTGCCTCCGGAAGTGAAGGGTGAGGATGTGTATGTTTAGCCAAATCTGGATCCTGCACACTGGCCCTTCCAGGCTTCCTTCCGGCAGGCTCCGGGGTGCCCCTGTCCTGTCTATTTTGTGGAGGGGGAGAGGGCTCATACCTGTTCCACTAGCCCCAGATAGAGCAGGCCTTTACATCGTGGGTGCCCTGGAGTACCTGGGCGAGAGAGGGACATCGCCTTGTTTGAGCTGATGAAATGTCCTCACAGGCTCTGGCCACTTGCCTCAGAAGCTGCCGTGTCCTGTGACAGCATTATCAGTTTGCAAGATTTCTACACCATCACAGATTATCTGTTTAAACTGTCTTTCAAGAAGCTGGAAACCCATCATTAAAAAAAATTTTTTTTAATGTTTATTTGTTTTTGAGAGAGAGACAGAGAGAGATCAGCGGAGGAGCAGAGAGAGAGGGAGACACAGAATCGGAAGCAGGCTCCAGGCTCCCAGCTGTCAGCCCAGAGCCCGACGCGGGGCTCGAACCCACAAACTGTGAGATCGTGACCTGAGCCGAAGTCGGACGCTCAGCCGACTGAGCCCCCCAGGCGCCCTTAGAAGCTGGAAACCCTTCAATGGGCTCAGAGTCCGAGGGAGGGAGGGCGGGAGCCCTGTGAGAGCAGAGACAGGCCAGCCCTGGGGGCCTCCCCCAGAGGAGCACCTCTCTGGGCCTGGGCTGCGTGGGGACAAGACGGAGCGGGCGGGCCCGGAGTCCTGGCCGAGAGGGGCGTCGTCGGAGCAGGTGCCGTGTCAGTACTGAGCAAGTGAGGTGAGCACTTTTGATTGGAAGGTGGGGAATCTCTTCCACCTCTCATCGCTGCTCTCCCCAGACTTCCGAGCTTCCTGGCACAAGTCTTACAAACGAAGCATTTGACCCTTTCCAGACAACTCTTAACTACCGAGAGGCACCGGGGAACCCAGCCAGAAGCTCTCGAGGCTCTCCCGGCCTCGAGGCAAATGGTGTACGTGGTACATAAGAGAAGGGAGCCGGTAAATCAAGTTTAAAAAAGATACCCAGACATCGTCCCTGATTTGTGGCAGCTTCACGTGATGGTTTCGTAGGAAGGGCCAACTTCATTTCGGGATTTCGGGAGAGTGGTTGACGGGGAGGAAGGTGTCTGGAAGGGGGGCCTGGGCTCCATCTTGGAAGGGCAGGACCTGTGCTGGGCGGGTGGCTCAGAGGACGCAGACGAAGAGCAGGCCACGCCCCAGGAGGGGACCCCCCGGAGAAGTGGCCGATTCTGGTAGCAGTCGTCATCCCACCCCGTGCCGGGCCTGTGTGGGGCTGAGTGAGGCTGGTGGCTCTTGCCAGCAGATAAATAACCCAGGTGATCTCAGTGGTCAAAAGTGTGGTGAAGGAAAATTGCAGGGTGCTTCTTAGAAAGTGTCACAAGGCCCGAATCTGGACAGGTGGACCAGGAAAACCCTCCCCGAGGACGTGCCCGTTAAGCTAAGCTGTCCCCAGGCACAGGGAACAGCATGCGGGAGGCCTGGAGGCAGCAAGCAGCTTGGTGTTTCTGGGAACTAAATGGAGGCCACTGTGGCCCGAGGGTCAACGAGGGCGAGGTGGGCAGAGGAGGCTGCTGGGCTTGGGTTTTGTCCTGGGGGCGGTGGGAAGCCATCAGCTTTCAGGCTGGCAAGTTACATGACCGGGTTCAAGTTCTAGAGTCCCCCTCTGCAGTGTGGACAATGGTTTTGCTGGCCAGGAAGGAGCAGGAAGGGCCTTCCGGAGGCCCTTGCGCCCTCCACGAGGGAGAAGGTAGGACATGGCCAAGGGAAGGGGTGGAGGCTGCAGGTAGGGCCCCTGAACCATTGGCCCTGGGGCAGGGGGACCACGGGGGGTGGGGCGGATGGTGAGACCAGGTGTCCAACAACCATGTTCTGAGATTCGGGAGGTACAGGAGGGCCACGTTGGGCACGGAAGCCAGGAATGGTGCCGGGCTCGTTTCCGGCACGTTCGGCTGCTTGTGGCCTCCATGTGAAGATGTGGGGGGGCAGCTGGAAATCCGCGCGGGTCTCCCAGGAGTTACCCACACGCACGTGGTATTCACGTGGGCCCCGGAAGTGGGTGCGGCTGCCTGGGGAGGGGTCTTGCCAGAGGAGAGGTGAGAAGGGGTGGGGGGCTGGGCCCCTGGAGAGCCAAGACGTGGGTGCTCTGGAGGAAGAATCCCCAGGGCAGAGCAGCTCAGGGAGGGCAAGAGAGGACTGTGTTTGGCCGTGTCCCAGGCAGCCAATCAAGTGAGGGGAGGGGCAGAGGGGAAGAGAGAGACTCTTAAGCAGGCTCCGGGCTCAGCGCGGAGCCCGACTCGGGGCTCCATCCCACGACCGTGGGATCGTGACCTGAGCTAAAATCAAGAGCTGGATGCTCAACCCACTGAGCCACCCAGGCGCCCCTCCCTTCCTATCGCTTTTTAATTGAACTTTTGTGATAATTGGAGGTTCCCATGCAGTCGTGAGAAAGTCTGCCCTTTACCCAGATCCCCAGTGGTGACCCCTTGTGGAACTCAGTGCGGGGTCACATCCAGGGTGGTGCCGGTGTCACCGCGTGGGTACCGGCCCTCCGTCCCCACAGGGTCCCCCCCCCCCCCACGCCGTCCCTCCCCCCACCAGCCACCACTCTGGTCCCCATCTGTGTATTTCGTCATCTCAGGGAGGTTAAATAAACGAGGTCACGCAGCATGTGACCTTTTGGGATTGGCGTGTCCCCCCCAGCGCCATTCTGGAGAGCCCTCCAGCACCTGTTGTGCGTGTCCATACTCGAGTCCTTTTCGGTGCAGATGGGTGTAGGGTGTGGGTGGACCACAGATCGGTCCCCTGCTGAGGGCCAGGGGGTCACTTCCAGTCTGCGCTGTGAGGAGTAAAGCTACTGTGAACGGTCGTGTGCAGGGTTTGTGGCGGGGGGGGGGGGGGGGGGGGCAGGGAATCTTCATTTCTCTGGGACAAGTGCCCACGGGCTGGGTCATGGGCGGAAGGCTTTCCCCGCCCCCGCCAGCCTCACAGGGCGCCCAGGCTTCCCTCATCCCGCAGCATTTCCGCCCCTCTTGGTGACGTGTTGACCCGCGTGTCCCTGGCACGGGGTTGGGCATCTCTTCCTGTGCTCGTTTGTGGTTTATACATGTTCTTCGGTCAAGTGTCTTTTCCTGTCTTTTGCCCATTTACTGATTGGATGGCTCGCATCTTACCGTTGGGTTTTGAGAGTACTTTGCGCGTCCCGGGTAGGGACGTGGGGTTTGTGATGCTGCCGCTCAGTCTTTAGCTGGTCTTGTTACCCTCTTCGCACTGTCTTTTCTAGAGCAGAACTTCAAATTTTGATACAGTCCAATTAGTTCTCTTTTTATAGACTACTCTTTTGGTGACAAGTCTAAAAACTGCCTACCCTAGATCTCAACGATTTCCTCCCATGTTTTTCTAAAACATTTACAACTCTATGCGTTCAGTCTGGGACCCATTATGACTTAATTCTTGTGTAAGGTGTGACAGTGAAGTTCATTGCCTCCCCCACCGCCACGCGCGCTTGCTGGGAAGGCTGTCCTTCCTTCGTGAATTGCTTTTACGGGTTCGTCAAAAACCAGTTGAACACATTTGTGCGGGTGTGTTTCTCGATTTCCGTTGACTTGTGGGTCTGTCCCTTCCCCAGTACCAGCATTCTCTTTACTGTAGCTTAGGATTCAGCTTGAGACGAGGGTATGCCGGGTCCGAACTTGAGTCTTCTTCCTCAAGGCTGCTTTCTTTTTTCTTTTTAGATTTTTTTTTAAAATTTTTTATTTTTTTAAGTTTACATCCACATTATCCAGCATGTAGTGCAACAATGATTTCAGGAGTAGATTCCCTTTTTTTTTTTTTTAATTTTTTTTAACGTTTACTTATTTTTGAGACAGAGACAGAGCATGAACAGGGGAGGGTCAGAGAGAGAGAGGGAGACACAGAATCCGAAACAGGCTCCAGGCTCCGAGCTGTCAGCACAGAGCCTGACGCGGGACTCAAACTCACGGACCGCGAGATCACAACCTGAGCCGAAGCTGGACACTCAACCGACTGAGCCACCCAGGCGCCCCGTGGAGTGGATTCCTTAATGCCCCTCCCCCATCTAGCCCATCCCCCCCTCACACCCCCTCCAGTAACCCTCTGTTTGTTCTCCATATTTAAGAGTCTCTTCTGTTTTGTCCCCCTCCCTGTTTTTATATTGTTTTTGCTTCCCTTCCCTTATGTTCATCTGTTTTGTCTCTTAAAGTCCTCATATGAGTGAAGTCCTATGATATTTGTCTTTTTTTTTGACTAATTTCATTTAGCATAATACCCTCCAGTTCCATCCACATAGTTGCAAATGGCAAGATTTCCTTCTTTTTGATTGCTGAGTAATACACCATTGTATATATATATATATATATACGTATATACATATATATATACATATATACATATATATACATATATATACATATATACATATATACATATATATACATATATACATATATATACATATATATATATATATATACATATATACCACATCTTCTTTATCCGTTTATCCATCGGTGGACATTTGGGCTCCTTCCATACTTTGGCTGTTGTCGATAGTGCTGCTATAAACATGGGGGTGCCCGTGTCCCTTCGAAACAGCACACCTGTATCCCGGGGATAAATGCCTAGTCGTGCAATTGCTGGGTCGTAGGGTGGTTCTATTTTTAGTTTTTTGAGGCACCTCCGTACTGTTTCCCAGAGTGGCTGCACCAGCTTGCGTTCCCACCAACAATGCAAAAGAGATCCTCTTTCTCTGCATTCAAGGCTGCTTTTAACAGCCGGCATCACTGGGGCCCGCCTGTGAACTCCAGTTACCACAGAGAACATTGGTCCGAGATCACCTACCCCCGCCCCCCCTTACATGCAGGTAATCCTGGTCTGAGCCCAACTGACGTTCGTGAGAAATTTGGTTTCCTGCTGCTATTACTGTGGTCTCCCGGTGACCGCAGCCGTGGTCCGTCGGTCCATGCAGTAGGGGTCGTGTATGCGCTAGAAAGATTTGAGGCGCTCAGACTTGAGGTGCGTCAGAATAACCTGGAGGTTCGTGTGCACGGCGTGCGAGGACCCATCCCCGACGGTCTGCTTCAGCAGGTCTGGGGATGGGCCCCGAGAATTTGCATTTCTCAGAAATTTCCAGCTGCTGCCAGTGCTGCGGTTTGCCGGTCCAGGGGACCACACTTGGAGAATCAGTGACGTGAGGTCAGTTTTCCCAGGATTGGTTACAGTGGCCAGATCTCACACTTAGCGTCTTTGGTCATTTTCCCTGAAACACTATCTACAAATCCTCGGTCTGGGGTTTCTCACATGCCGTGGACGTCCGGAGATTGGGCTTGGCTGGGACAAGGTACAAAGGAACGCTCCGAGCGCTAAGGGGGTTTTGGGAAGAGAGCGCAGGCTGCAAGGTGCCCCCTTGCTTCAGGCCTGACTTGCTGTCCAGGGTGGCCGTGACCTATTCTCTTGGCTTTAAGGAACCATTTTAGAGGCTGTGTTTCAGGGATCAGATGCTACTCATCAAGGATGTTCTTTCCAGGGCCTCGAACATTTGGGTGTACGAAGACCCAGTGTAATAAAAGGCTAAAGCCTCCCGTTGTTCCTGCCCGCTCTCATTTTCTCCCTGCGGCCGTTGCTAAAACCCAGTCGGCTGGGTTTCTCTCCCAGCAGGTATGCTTGGAGGGGCCGCTTCTTTGGGGACACTCTGGACAGGAGACAGTCGGCTTCGCCTCCTTTGAGGGGAGCAGAACAGAGGGGGGCGCCGCCAGGGGACAGGCAGCCCCCTGGGCTCGGTGGACCTAGCCCGAGGGAGGCACCCTGGTCTGGGCGCCCCGATTCTGACACGTTCTGTGGGGACCCCGTGTTCTGCCTGCCGCGATCCTGCAGCTTCCAGCAGCTTCTTCAGAGCCTGCCCTTGCCTTTGCGGGACCTTCGCGGGTTGTGACAGAGCCTGCAGGCAGACGGGCTGTGAGGCTCCTAGGGGCGCTCGTTAAGGCAGATTTCCACGCGTTTCTTCTGCCTCTTCGTCCCTCTTCCCCTTCTGCTCGGTGACCAGCTGCTGCCCCCGTTCCAGATCGGCCCCCGACCACACCCACGGTACCCGTCAGCCAGGAAGCCCTGAGTTACACTTGCCAGGGCCATGGGAGACACCTTTTTTTCCCTTAAATGGGTGCTCCCAGGAGGAGAAAATACAGATTTGGAAAAAATAAACGCCCTGGGTATTGATCCTTGGCCCTTTAAAGGCAAGTTGGAAATCCCATGCCCCTGCCTTGCTTCCTCGTCACTGACTCACTCTTCCACAGTGAAGTTTGAAATTCTCGTCTCAGCTCAAGTAAACGTGTGTTTGGCGAATGTGAGTTCCCATGTGGACGTCGCATTTTCATTCTTCAAGCTCCTGGGGATAGAAATGGGGCAGAGGCCACGTGAAATGGGCATTCGGGAGGCACGCTTTCCCAAGAGGGAACCTGACAGCACAGAGGGGCCCGCACAAGAGGTGGGGGCACAGGAAGGGTGTGCTGGGTTGGCTTAATGGGGGCTGGAGGAAGCGGGAGAGGAGAGGAATTTGTGTGTGTGGTGCGTGCTGGGGGTATCGTACTTTTTGCTCCCCCCAAAACTGCACGAGGTGTGCATTTCTTTTAGAACACATTTATTTTAGGGGCGTCTGGCTGGCTCAGTCGTTTGAGCATCCGACTCCTGATGTCGGCTCAGGTCACGATCGCACAGGTTCGTGGGTCCAAGCCCCACGTCAGGCTCTCTGCTGATGGCACAGAGCCTGCTTGGGATCCTCTCTCTCCCTCTTTCCCTGCCCACCCCCCTCAAAATAAATAAATAAACATTTTTTTAATATGAAATTTATTTTAAAAAAATAAATAAATACGAAATTTATTGTCAAATTGGTTTCCATACAACACCCAGTGCTCATCCCAGCAGGTGCCCTCCTCCCTGCCCATCACCCACCCTCCCCTCCCTCCCACCCCCCATCAACCCTCAGTTTATTCTCAGTTTTTAAGAGTCTCTTATGGTTTGCCTCCCTCCCTTTTCCCCCCTTCCCCTCCCCCATAAACAGTTTTTAAAACAGAGATGTTTTCCTTGAACTCTGATTGAAACATTGAAAAAATAATTTTTATTTTCATTCCAGTATAGTTAACATACAGTGTTGTATCAGTTTCAGCTGTAGAGTATAGTGATCCCACAGTTCGATCCGTTACTCAGTGCTAGGCATCTAAGCGTCCCCTCAATCCCCATCCCGTTTGTCTCTACTCCCGCCCCCCCCCCACCCCCGGTGACCATCAGTTTGTCCTCTGTCATTAGGAATCTGTGCTTTGGTTTGTCTTTTTTTCTTTGTTCGTTTTGTTTCTTAAATTCCATGTACGAGTGAAATCAAACGGCATTTGTTTTTCTCTGACTTGTTTCACTTCGCGTTATATATACTCTCTAGGTCCACCCATGTCATTGTAAATAGCATGATTTCATTCTTTTTATGGCTAATATTCCATTGCATATGTATATATCTATATATGTATGTACGTATATGCATATAAATATATATGCATGTATATATAAACACCACATCAGCCGATGGACATTTGGGTTTCTTCTGTGCCTTGATTATTATAAATAATACCGCAGTTAACATAGGGATGCCTGTTCTTTCAAGTTAGTATTTTCATATTCTTTGGATAAATACCCAGTAGTGGAATTACTGGATCATATGGTAATTCTGTTTTTAATTTTTTGAGGCACTTCCAGACTCTTCTGGAGACCAGTTTGCATTCCCGCCAGCAGTGCACGAGGGTTCCTTTTTCTCCACATCCTCACCAACGCTTGTTGTTTCCTGCGTTTTTTACTTTAGCCCTTCTGACAGGTGTGAGGCGACAGCCCACTGTGGTTTTGATTTGCATTTCCCTGATGAGTGATTTTGAGCATCTTTTTATGGGTCTGTTGGCCATCTGGACGTCTTCTTTGGAGACATCTGTTTATATATTCTGTGCACTTTTTAACTGGATTATTTGGTTTTTTGAGTGTTGAGTTATGTCAGTTCTTTATATATTTTGGACACTAACCTGTTACTGGATATCTTCTCCCGTTCTGTAGGTTGCCCTTTAGTTTTGTTGCCTGTTTCCTTTGCCGCTGTAGAAGCTTTTTATTTTGATGTAGTCCCAGGGGTTTCTTTTTGCTTTTGTTTCCCTTGCCTCAGGAGGCACATGTAGAAAAGTGTTGCTGTGGCCAGTGTCAGAGACATTACGGCCTGTGCTCTTTTCTAGATGTTTATGGCTTCGGGTCTCTCATCCGTTTTGAGTTCATTTTTGTGTGTGGTGTGGGAAGGTCGTCCAGTTTCATTCTTCTGCATGTTGCTGTCCAGATTGCCCAGCACCCTTTGTTGAAGAGACTGTCTCTTTCCCATTGGATATTCTCTCCTGCTTTGTTGAAGATTAGTTGACCCTATAATTGTGGGTTTATTTGTGGGCCTTCTCTTCCGGTCCGTCGATCTGTGCATGTCTCCTTTTGTGCCATCGCTATATGGTTCTGATCACCACAGCTCCGTAGTATGTCTTGAAATCTGGGATTATGGTACCTGCAGCTTACTTTTCCTTTTTCAAGGTTGCTCTGGCTGTTTGGGGGGGCGGGGGGAGTTGTGGTTCCCTACACAGTTTACGATTGTTTGCTCTAGCTCGGTGAAAAACGCTGGTGGTATTTTGATAGGATTGCATTGAATGTGCAGTTCGCACGTTCCCGACTGCTTCGGGCTGTGTAGACGGTTCGACAGTGCTTGTTGTTGTGGCTCGTGAGGAAGGTCTTCCCATTTGTGACCTCTCCAGTTTCTCTCATCCATGGTTTGTGGTTTCCAGAGTGCAGGTCTTTCCATGTGGGGAACGTTTTTATTTCCATTTTGTAGGTCAGAGGATCTGGGCCCTAGAATTAACGTGTCCAGATCATCCCTGAAATAAGTGGGGGGCCTCGCCTCCGCTGCCTGACCTCACACGCCCGACAGAAGACAGAAGAAGTGACTGGTCTGCTGGAGGTCTGGAACGTTCTCGTCCTCTGTGCTGTGTGTTGCTCGTGGGTGTGCCTGGCTGTCAGGCACCCATTAGCGGCTGAAGGAAGACAGAGGTTGTACTAGACTAAACTGCCCTTGAGGAATTCACAGTCCAGTGAAGGAGGAAAGAGAAATGGAGGTGACAGTGTGAAACCAGCTCTTAAAAATGGTGACCCTTGTACTTTACAAATGGAAACCCGTGGCTAGTATAAAAAAGATGGCAAGTCCGAGTTCAGAAAGACTTCCTAATCTAGAGGCCATTACAATCAATCGCTTTTATTAAGAAACATTATTTTAGGGGAGGAAACCTCTCAAAGCCCCCAGCCTCATTACAGTAGAGGGGATCTCGCTGCTTGGTGCCTTTAAAGCCCAGCGTAAGGTCCGCGCACAAGTTCGAGGAACCTTCGACAGGGTTGGTCTTCAAAACTTGCTTTGGCAAAAAAGCTCATCGTTAACAGCCTGGCCTTTGTTTCCCCGACAGGTGTCAGAAATGGCCGAAGACGGGAGTGAGGAGATCATGTTCATCTGTAAGTAGTCCGTGGCCTGTCCGTGGGTGCAGTGGGGCGTCGCACTGGCCATCTGGGCAAAGCCACGTCCACGTTTTGTTTCCGCAATACAGAAAAGCTGCCGCTGTTTGAGTGGACATGACTTTGCTCGCTTTACGGAACACAGTTGACTGCGTGGGAAATGCCCCCGCAGGGGTGTGTGGTTTTAAAAGGATCATCTTTCTCAGAACTTTGGGCCAAGGGCACTTTGCGGGGGGCGGCACTTGATTCAGAAAAGGAAGCCAGGGATTCGTGACACGTGAGGTTTCTAGTAAGCAGGTTACGTTGGTGAATCGTCACTTATGCTCACTCCTTGGTAGATGTTGTTCTTTGTCACCAGAGAGGTGACCGCCCACTTTGAAATGTGCCACAGAGCAAGGCCTTTTCCTTGGGGGCCACATCCTGAGTTTGCACCGTGGTCACACTGCCGGGGGAGGGGGGGGTGGCGAAGCGCTGTAAGTCGCCCCCCTCGGGCAGGGGGCCTGCGATGTCCCCCAGGTGTCCCCTGTCGGCTCCCTGTCCCCCTGACACTCGGTGTCTGTTGCAGGGTGTGAGGACTGTAGCCAGTACCACGACTCCGAATGTCCTGAGCTGGGCCCCGTGGTCATGGTCAAAGACTCCTTTGTGTTAAGCAGGGCAAGGTGAGTGCTACCTCGGGCTGTTTTTACAGCGCTTCCTGTCAGGGTTGTCTGAACGCCGCCGTCTCTGCATCTGCAGAAAGGAGAGCTCTTGGAGGGTTCCCGGACCCAAGTCCTGCGTGGGGGTCCCCGCACAGGACCAGGCAGTTCTCGGACCCCAGGGGGGTTCAGGTCTGACACCGGCTGGGAGGAGACAGCAGGGGGCCCCACAGGCTCAGGGCTCAGCCCCACAGGGCCGCCCCGCCCCCCACTCCAGACGCCAGCCGCGAGCCCCGGGCTGTCCTCTGTCCTTGTGACAACCACGCTGCAGACTGGAGGCTCCAGCGGCCTCCTCCTCGGAGGCTTCTACATCGTTAGCGTGGCGCACAGAACTCTGGGAAACCCTTACCGTTTCCGGGTTATTACAGGGTGTGATAAGTGGGATGAGTGAACAGCCAGATGAAGAGATGTGCAGGGTGAGGCCCCCGGAGAGGGCCTGGAGCTTCCCGGCCCCCCGGCCCCGGCCCCCCTCACCGCGCCCCTCCACCCGTTCACCCACCCAGGCATGTTTCGAAGGCTTCCGAGTGAATGTCTTGTTCTAGTTCTGTGCTCCAGGGGCCAGGCCGGCCGCGACACGGCGTGGTGGCCGAGGAAGAGCCCGCGGGCCGAGGCTGCAGGTTTCCCCGCGGCCCGAACCTCGGTCTGCCATCTGCCGTTGCCCACCGTGGGCAGGGTGGGCTGCGGTGGGGCCCGGGCGGTGAGGGGAGGTAACAAGGCGAAGCCGTCAGCGCTTCTGGAAGAACGCTGGCAGGTGGAGGGAGGAGGCCCAGTGGCTCTGCTGTTCCACGTTTCCGCGTGGGGGCCGTGTCGCCCGGGGGGGGGGGGGGGGGGCCGGAGCAAGGGCTCTGAGGCACCGCCCGTTCACAGCCCGGGTCTGCAGCTGCTCGAGCTGGGACAAGGCCTTCTCTTTTCCGTACCTCGGTGGCCTCATCTGCAGAGTGGACAGAGTAACGGGACCCGCTGCAGACGTGTGGTCGGGATTGTGGGTACGGTGCCTGGCACACGGAGGTGCCATTGTTACCTCGCTGCTGTTTCTAGAAGCTTCCCAACTGGTTTTCCTGGCATCTTCATTTACTTTTTCTCACTGTGACTTAGCTTCTCAAAACAGAGGACTAGTCTTGCCTGAAGTGGGGACCCTGCCGGCTCTCCCCGAAAACTTGCACTGGTTGCCTGTTGCCCGTGAAACTCTGGCAGCAACTACCAGTCCCACAGTGGGTGCCCTCTGTGGGGGCCTCCTGCCCTGCAGCCCGGCCTTCTGCGTGGTCCTGCGAGGGGGCTGCTCTCCAAGCGCCCTGGTGTCTGACCCGCTCCTGGATGTGAGTCGGGCTTACCCAGGCCTTGGCTTGTGCTGGGGTCCCAGCCCCCAGGCCTTCCTCTTCCCGCACCCCATTCTTGACACCCTCAGTTTAGGCGAAAACATCCTCAGTGCCACTGGCCCGTTCAACCTAATGGAAGCGCTTTTCTGGTCCTTGGAATGCCGTGGCACTTTTCCTTTTCTCGTGGTGTCTCAGCATGGAGCTCCCTGCCCCGCCGCCGGGCCGTGGGGGTGGGGGGCAGTGAGAGCTGGTGCCCTTTATCTCCGTTGGCCCATCATAGCCCAACTGGCGCCGTAGTCGTCGTGGCTTGTCTCTCGGGTAGGGATTTCAAACACATCCCTTAGTGAATGCCCCACCCCCACCCCCGCCCCATGTGTGCTCTGGGTGGGTCTTGCCAGGGCTCTGGGGTTGCTCTCCAATGGCTTAGGCTTTTAAAGAGTCGGGCGGCCTTCCCCGCCTCTGTCCACGGTAGGCTCTTTATCAGCCTCGAGGACGGTATTCCAGCGAGAGCGAGCTTTGGGCCCTCTTGACCGCCTGTCCCCGGTGAGAGTGGCTGTCCTCAGCCGGCAGCACTCCGGGACTGAGGGCCTCCTGTTCCATTTCCAGATCATCCCTTCCCTCCAACCTGGAGATCCGGCGACTAGAGGACGGGGCTGAGGGAGTGTTTGCCGTAACTCAGCTCGTCAAGCGAACGCAGTTTGGTCCATTTGAGTCGAGGAGAGTTGCCAAGTGGGAGAAGGAATCTGCTTTTCCGCTGAAGGTAAGGCCGGGGCCGGCGGGGGCTGGGAGCGGGCGGCACCTGCCGGCCGCGTCGGGGGATCTGCGAGTTCAGGGATCGAGAAGTGTCTTCAGACAGCTTTAAAGATCATCGTCCCGCTTACTTCCAAGACAACGTTTTCTCTTTTCACGTTAGTTTGTTTCGTTTTCAAAGGTTTGTTTTTGAAGGGGAGAAGGGGCGGGGAGAGAGGGAGGGAGAAGGCCCAGCAGGCTCCACGCCACCGTCAGCACAGAGCCCAACGCGGGGCTCAAACCCATGAACCGTGAGATAGATCGTCACCTGAGCTGAAGGCGGACGCTTAACCAGCTGAGCCACCCAAGCGCCCCTATTTTAGTTTGTTTTTACATCCTAAAAGCATCAGAGTTAAGCTAGCCTTTTGTAATTTCCAACCTTGCCAAACATCGAAGAGAGCGTCATTTGAAATGTGTGTGAGAGTAGAGCCCGAACACTGCCCTTCCTTCCCTCACGACCTGGGCTGCCTCGCGGCCGGCGCGAGGTCCCTGGCAGGGCCTGGGCAGCCCAGGCACTTCCACACCTGCACACCTCGAGTGGCACTTTGCACAGTGCTTTCGAAGGGAGGGGGTTCTGTTCAGGCAGCGATAAGACACTGGAGCGAAGTTTGGCAGCTCTGAAAAGCCCATCAGACTGAGAAAAGGCAGCTTTTATGTGAAATTGGGAAAAAACAGACTGGCTGCAAGTCGCAGGGAGGACTTCGACCTCTTGAAGGAAGACAGGTGGAAGGTCACGAGGCCACGGGACCCTTGTTCTGTCCCCGCCCCTAGCATGTGCCTCCAGAAGCGTCTGTGGCACCAACAGTGAGGACCAGGGTGCCGGTCCTTCACGATTGCCCACAGCGGCAGACCCCTGCTGGAGGCCCGTCACAGGGACGCGGGTCTCAGGACACACAGGAGACAGATGGCCTCAGGTTCTAGGCAGTTCTTGGAAAAGTTGAGCTGACTGGGCAGATTGCAGCAGAATGGAGAGCACGGAAAGCTGTTAGACTTGTTTGCAAACAAAAGGAAAGAAAGCGAGGTGGTTACGTGAGAAGCCTGAGGACAAGCCCCGGAGACCACTGCCTGTGTCCTTCTCCGGACCCGGGGCTCGTGGACGCACACAGTCGCTGTGGGCATGTGGTCGGGCTGAGGCCCCTTTGGAAAAGTCCTCTGTGCTTGCTTTGGCTTCTTTCAGTGACTCGGTTGTCGAGGTCTGTCTGACATCTAGTTGTTTCCACTGCCGCATCAGCATCGAGCACGGGTGCGGCCGGGGGTGTGGGGCGGGTGGAGGCTCCCCGAGAGCGTACCCCACACCGGCCAGGGGTTCCAGGCACCTGGTGGCCCCCTCTGCTTGCGAGGGCTCTGTCCTCGGAGGGGGCCTTCACCCCGTTAGCAGTGGGGAGCGCCCACAGGAAAAGCCCAGGAGAGGGAGACGCAGGTTCCTACAGCAAGGAGGCAGTGGTTGCGTCAGAAAAGATGGAAGCAAGCCCCTTTTCTCCTCGTGTGGTTACTTGGAGCCTCGGGATGTTTGAGTCTCTCCCCCTGTTCCCATCCACCAGTATCTGTGCTGTTACAGGTGTGGGTGCAGCTTATAGGACTGACTGACGTTACCGGACACGCTTGTAACAGAGGCGGGGAGGAACTCAGGTGTCCTGGTGCCCACCCAGGACATACGCATGCCCCTTCCCAACTGGGCCACACGCAGACTTCCGGTGTCCGGATGACCCCGGGACCAGGTGTAGAGCCTACGTGTCACCCGGAGCAGGTGGAGTGCTCAGGTGTCCCAGTGATGTCTGGGCCAGGGGTAGATCTCAGGTGCCCGGATGATATTCGGTCAAGGACGAGAGCTCCGTCATCCCGATGCCACCTGGACCGGGAATACAACTCCTATGTCGTTATGGCCCCTTGGAAACCGATTAGAACTTGGTGTCCAGCCGCTGCTCCTGGACCTTGAGTAGGCCCGGCGTGGCCCAGTTCCCATCTGGCCGCGTGTGGTTCTCAGGTCCCCGGTGACTCCCAGAAGCAGGTTGTGTGCGGAGCCCGATCTGGCCTCCGGTGCAGCACTGTCGGGATTGGCTGCCCAGCACACTCCCGCCACCCCACACGCACACGCACACACACGCACCCGCACACGCTGACATGCAGACGGGCGGATAACCAGTTCCTTTCCCGGCCCCTTGGCGGCCGTGCCCACCCTCAGGTGTTCCAGAAGGACGGGCACCCCGTGTGCTTCGACACGTCCAGCGAGGACGACTGTAACTGGATGATGCTGGTGCGGCCGGCGGCGGGGCCCGAGCACCAGAACCTGACCGCCTACCAGCACGGCGACGACGTGTACTTCACCACCTCCCGGGACATCCCCCCCGGCGCTGAGCTGCGCGTGTGGTACGCGGCCTTCTACGCCAAGAAGATGGACAAGCCCATGCTGAAGCAGGCCTGCCCCGGCGCCCACGGTACATCCCCCCCGCCCCCGTCCCGCGTCCGCCTCCCGCCAGGCCTCGCTGTCAGGACCCAGGCCCCTGGCTGCCCACAGGCACCTTGTGGTCGAGGGGGAGCCGTGCGGGCTGGGTGTGGGGACCAGAGGGGGCTGCTCTTGACCCCACGTGGTTCGGGCTCCTGTTCTGCTTGTCAGATGTCTGGGCCCGCCCCTCAGCCGGACACCAGCGGGTGGAACGTTCTCCCTGGGAGGTCTGGGCGCTAGGGCACGATGGGCGGAGATCATCCCCGCCGTCCTGCTAGCTGGGGCGACCGTCTCTGTTTGGGGCAGCGGAACGGAGCACAGAGAGGTTAGGGAACCTGCCTTGAGCCGCACTGTGGGAGGTGGAGTCAGGGTTCAGACCCGGATCTGGCTCCGGGGCCGGTGCTGGCCTCCTCGCGGCAGCCTCCTCCTTGGGGTGTGTGCTCACGTGTGTGTGTCCGTGTGCGAGTGTGCGCCCGCGTGTTCCAGGAAGGACCTAGCGAAGGTCGTGTGTGTGATTTGCCCAAATCCGGCGGCCCGTGGAACTTCCCTCCGTCCTGCCCAGTAGTGGGTCCTCACGGTGCAGCCTGAGACCACGCGAGGTCACCGCCGGTGCGGCACGTTTGGCCTATGAGCTCAGCGGATCATAGCCTCACCTGAGCCGCCAAGGGTGGATGCACCTGTTGTTGCCATGGTTACTTGCTGGGGGGGAGAAACGACCCTCTTTGTTTCTGACCCCCCACAGCACAGGATTCTGACAAAATGGTTTCCTGATCACAAGCCCGTCGTGACACGAAGCAGCTCTGTAGAGTGAGAGTCTTCACATATGTGAGGTTCTGGTCTGTGCCGTGTGGTTGAGGTTCCCCCCCACCCCGCCCCGGTGGAGCCCTTCTGGCCGTCCCTGTGCCAGCAGCCTGTGAGGAGAGATGAGTCCGGGCGACTGCCCACACCAGGCACCGCAGACCGTAAGCAGCAGAAATGGGTCGCCTCTCAGCCCTGGAGCCTGAAGTCCAGGAGCAGGTGTTGGCAAGACTGGATCCTTCTAGAGGCTTCTCCCGGCTTCTGGTGCTGCTAGCGGCCCTTGGCATTCCTCGGCTCGTCGATGCTTCACCCTGGTCCCTGCCTGTGTCCTCACATGGACCTCTCTCCCCCGTGTCTCTGTGTTCTCTCTTAGAGGGACACCGGTCGCTGGACTTAGGGTCTGCCCTGCTCCAGGGTGACCTCATCTGCCCTTAGTTGCACCTGCAGAGACCCTATCCAAAGCCTGCAGGAGCAGTGAATTTCGGAGGGCCACCCTTCCACCCACCAGGGGCTGGGGGTGGTGGAGTGGGAGCCACTGAGGATATCCTCGGGGAAAGTCTGTGGGGGCCACTCGGCCAGATGGCCTGCACTCTGGCTCCGTTGGCAGTAAAAGGCTTGCTGCCTTCACAGAGATATTTACTGGGTGTTATGTCGATAGTGAAGGGGGCAGGAGGAACTTGGAGACACCCACAGCTTTTCACCCAGCTGCTCCTAAGCCGTCCGCTAGGATTTGCTGGAACCGGGTGCCTGGCCTGGCCCCAGGGAGGACTGAGGTGCCCGGCCAGGCTGGGCTTCGCTTCCGGGCACGGCGTGGCCGGGCCCATCGGTGCTGTGCAAGGTGGCCGGGGTCTTCCCGGTCTGGTTTTCTCGTGTTCAGGTTTCCTTACGGCCTTGTGCCCCTGGGCCAGCCAAGCCCACACATCGGGGTTTGTTTTACCAGAGGCTGACCTTGTCAGTCCTGTCCTGCCTGACGTCTCACCCCTCACGACTCTCCGGGTCAAAGTCAGAGCAAGGTGGCTGCCCTCCTGCCGCAGTTGCACTGCCGTTTGCTTTTCCCCGCGGGAGAAGTCTCTCATCTGGAGCTGACATTGAGAAGGTGCAGTTGAATGAAATGAGCCCAACCAGACAGCTCTCTCCTCGTTTTGTCCCAGCCGCCCTCCCTGGGGAATCCTGAGTTGACTGTGGTCGTCGTCCGTGCGTTCCTTCTGAGAGCCTGGGACACGACTGTAATCATGTCAGCATCAGCTGGCGGGCACGGTCCCCCTATAAAGGAGTATTTGATTCGGGCAAGCAGATACCCAACTCAGGCACTCGGAAATTCCAGAAATACCTTTGATGGTTTTTCAGTCTTCGTTTTGGGAGGAATGACAAGCAGGTATTTCCTCGAAATGTCCTGAAAGTTCTTGACCGCTGTTAAGGGGTTGGTTAGTTGGGGTCCTTATTTCTTACACCTGTTGGACGACGACTTCGCTCAGGCAGTGCCGGGAGCTCCCCAGAGGACGCGTAACGTCTGCTGTTGTGCGTGGTGCCTGTGGTCGGTCGGTGACAGCGCCACCACTCAGGCCTCCCACCAGCCCCTTCCCCAGGAACCCCTCCTGGCACAACGGAACCTCTAGAACCCTGATCCGGCGCTGCCCGCCTTGAGTGCCTGGGGCCCCGGGTGGTCTCGGGTGCGAGTTCTGGACGCCTCACCTGGTTGAAGCCATGTGTTGGGACCCCACCACTGCCCGATTCTTAGACTCTAGTGTGGGTGCCGAGACCTGTGGAGAGGGGCCTGGAACGTACAGGAAGCTGGGCCTCTGCGTGATTCTGATTGGCCAGGTCCGACAGGTAGGGAGAGGGCTTAACCTCTCCTCCCACCACAGAGGCTTCTGGTCTGCACACCCTTGAGACCGCTGCAGTGCAGGGGAGGGAAGGGGCCTTTTGTGGCCATCACTGTACCCTGGGGCCAGTGGCAGTGGGGCCACGCAAGGTGAATGGGCCTGAGGGACCATGGTATGTTCTAGAAGAATCGTGCTGGGGGCCAGGGCACGAGGAGCTGTCTGCCCAGAAGTTATTCAGAAGCTTTCTCCGTGAGCATCAGAACTGCTAAGACTCACCAGTTTCATTCTATCTCTTTCAGATTTGCTTCAAAATGTATCTGTTGTAGAATTCAGCCGGTTTTGTAGACGGCACAGCCGTGGTCCAAACACAGCAGAGTCAGAGGAGCAGACACACTCTTTTTAAAAAACAAACCAACTTTTACTATTTTTTCTTCCTGGTAGTAAATTTTCTTCTCTCATTTTTTCTTTTCTTTTTTTTTTAATGTTTGTTTATTTTTGAGACAGAGAGAGACAGAGCATGAGCAGGGGAGGGGCAGAGAGAGAGGGAGGCACAGAATCCGAAGCAGGCTCCAGGCTCCGAGCTGTCAGCACAGAGCCCGACGTGGGGCTCGAACTCACGAACCCTGAGATCGTGACCTGAGCTGAAGTCGGACGCTCCACTGACTGAGCCACCCAGGTGGCTCCTTTTCTCATTTTTTCTTGAGCTTGCAGTACGCTCGATTTCTTTTCTGTGCACCAACTGGGCCTGGGGACCGTTGACGGAGGCCCAGGAAGCATGTGGGTGTAAATGGGTGGGCTCGAGGGGCTCAGGTCGGCTCTCGTCACCGGATGTTGTCAGCAGATTTTTCAAAACTGCTCTTGTAATGAACAAGGTCGAGTAAAAACACACTTAATCGCATTTGGGGAACTTTCAAGTCCCCATTTTAATGACCCTGGCATTTTTGCTGGCATCTTACGGTACGTGAGAAAAATCAGCACGGCTCACGTATGGTTTACCTACATTCAAACAGCAGTTTTCGGTGCGCAGCTCAGAGTTTCGACAGAGGCGTGCAGTTGTGTAAGCCGTGCCACCGTTGAGATAGAGAGCATCCTTATCGCCCCTGCGGCTCTGCGCTGGGGCCCCGGCCCCTGCCCCTGCCTTCTGCTCCTCAGAAAGGCCCTGCGTTCTCACACAGGCGAGGTCCTGCTGTGCGTGGCGTTCTGTCGCTTGCTTTCGTTTCCCTGTGGGCTTGTAACTCATCAGGCCTTCTTCTTCTTTTTCTTCTTTTAAATGTTTGTTCATTTTGGGGAGGATGCAAGTAGGGGAGGGGCAGAGAGGGGGGGACGGAGGATCCAAAGCGGGCTCCGCGCCCACAGGCTTGTGGCAGAGTCCCCAACGCGGGCATTGAACTCACGAACCGCGAGTGAGATCAGGACCTAAGCTGAAGCTGGACGCTCAACAAACTGAGCCACCCAGGAGCCCCCTGTCTTCTCTTTGTAATGTTTATATTGAGAGAGAGAGAGAGCGGGAGAGGGGCAGAAAGAGGGAGAGAGAGGATCCGAAGCAGGCTCTGCGCTGACAGCAGTGAGCCTGACACGGGCTCGAACTCACGAACCACGAGATCATGACCTGAGCCAAAGTCAGATGCCTAACTGACTGAGCCACCCAGACGCCCCTTGTCTTTTTTTTTTAAATGTTTATTTATTTTGAGAGAGAGAGAGTGCAGGAGAGGGACCGAGAGAGAGACAGAGAGAGAGTGCAGGGGAGGGACCAAGAGAGAGACAGAGAGACAGAGAGAATCCCACGCAAGCTCTATGCCCAGCACAGAGCTGGACGCAGGGCTTGAACCCATGAACCGAGAGAGCATGACCTGAGCCGAGATCGAGAGTGGGACACCTAATGGACCGAGGCCCCAGGCGCCCCCCGCCCAGCCCCTCTCAAGCGTTTTCTCTATCGCTCGTCTGTGGCATATTCGTGGTATTTGTGGCCGTGAGGTGTCGCTGTCGCCTCAATGTTTCTTTTTTGTTGGATATTTAAGTGATGGGCAATCAAGAGCTGCCTTCTGATTGTTGGCTGATTTTTGTTCTTAAAAATTGTGATCTTTTAGGGACAGTTTTTGGAAATCGAGTTCTTCCCCAGACGAGGGGACAGCGGCCGTGACTCGTTCTCCTAGTTAGTCCTGTTGACTATCAGCCAGGCATGTTCTCGTGTCAGGTTCATTTGAATCCCCATCACGGGGGTGGGGACCGTCCCACTGGGGATGGCGGCTCACTGGGGCCAGAAGAAAGGGCCTCGACTCCGGGTGCCCTTCCAGCTGACCCCTCGGCGTCCCTTCCCGAAGCCACCACATACCCCTGTCTCCTTCGCCTCCGTAGAGCCGCGTGTGTTTGGGAGGGTGAGCAAGGAGCGGGAATTCAGCTCTGGCGCCCGTTCATTCGCGGTCTCGTCCTGCCCGTCTTCACTCGGGGGACTCACAGGCAGGAGGGAGAACAGAGGGGGCTGGCTGGCCCATCCCCACCCTGCTGCCCCAACGTCCGCCCTGGGGAGCTCGGGCCGTTTCAGCGTAACATTTTCCCTCCTTGTTACTTTAGGAGGACGCGCAGAAAACACACCAGCGGTTGTAGCAGTGGCCTGCTGCGGTCTTTCGCTTTCGTTCTTCTTTGCAAGCTTGTTGCACGTTTTTGCTACGGAGAGAGGCGTGCGTTGTCCTGGGGCCGAATGCACGTGCCATGGCAGCTCTGAGTGATTTTTCCCAAGAACCCAGGAGTTTGCTGCACGCGTGGCCCTTGGGGTGACGCGATAGGTCGTGCGGTGCAGTGGCCGAGTGGCGCTGGTGGCGAGGGCTCGTGGCCCCAGACCAGCCCTGGAGGCTGCCCGATGGCACCACGAACGGAGGCTCGTTTAGAGCATCCCCTTCTTTGAGGTCCCACGGGAGCGTCAGTAATGTTTTTAAAAGGAGGCCACAGTTCCCCTCTTCACAGGCAGGGCCTCCCCTGTGGCGTGAACCGTCCCCAGATTTGTTTGGCGTGTGAGGAAGAGGGACCACGGGGGCTGCTCAGTGGCCACCTGCCCTGGGTAGCAGCCGTTGAAATTCTAGTGCAAAGTAAACAAAACTAAACACTCGAATCCACGGGGGCAGCAGCCACACACGGCTGGCACCCCAGACACGCCGTGTTTTCAGAGCCCTGGTGTCATCACAGAAAGTTGTGTTGGCCGACCTCCAGCGGGAGGTGCGGCCACACGGGCCGGGGCCACAGTGACGGCCTGTTTCGGGCTCTGCCGTCTCTGGTGGGAGCCAGAAAGAGGTTGAGGAGTTCCGTTTAATCTGCAGGCTGCGTTTTTTTTTGTTTTTCCCTCGGTCTTGTAAGGGATGCGTGTGCTCCCACTGGTCTGGCTTCTCGGAGGAGGTCCCGCGTCTGTGACCCGTGACGGATCCCTCGTCGGGCCGCTCCGGCCCCCCCTCTGTGCTCGGTTTCCTCCCCCGTGAAATGGGCACACCCGTGGGGACCGAAGGCGTCCACGCACGCAGGGCTCTGGGAATGGCAGCTGGAACGCCGATCTCTGTGCTCGGTTTCCTCCCCTGTGAAATGGGCACACCCGTGGGGACCGAAGGCGTCCACGCACGCAGGGCTCCGGGAATGGCAGCTGGAACGCCGAACGCGCCGAGCCGTGGTGGAGGGGGGTGTGCGGACAGGCCCGTCCCCTGCGGCCCTGGGCCCTGGGGGCGCGAGCTGCTGTGGGTCACCCTTGCCCCTGCTCTCTCGAAGCTGCAGGCAGCCCCGGAGGCGGCGCCACGGTGGAGCGGGAGCCCAGCCAGTGGGCGTGCAAGGTGTGTTCTTCCACCTTCCTGGAGCTGCAGCTCCTGAACGGTAAGCCCGGCGCGCGCGCCCCGGGGTGGGGCGACCACTGTGCTGGCACGTCCACGCCGTCCCTGTGGACAGGTGGCGACGCGCGGCCGGCCGGATGTGAGCGGCCGCGTGGACCCCAGCCGCGTCCCCAGAGCCACACGCGTCAGCCCCCCAGGCCCTCCTCGCGGGGCCTCCTCCGTACCTGCTGTGACACGTAGCCTCGACCTCCCCGCTGCGCGCCCGGGGTCACTTGGGGTCTCTGTGTCATCCAGGCTTTCCAAGTGTCCCCAGCCAGGTGGGCTCATGGCCGCCTAGTTCCGCCGTGTGGCCCAGGTGCCAGGCCCTTCCTGTAGCACGCGTCACGTTACTTTAGCTGTGTTTGCTTTTTAATTCTCTTTCCCTCCCACGACCCAGCTCCTTGGGGGCACTCCCCCGGCACAAGTGGCCCTAAATACGGCACAGGGAAGTGCCGACCGCTTTGCGCCGAAGGCCTGTGCTGAGCCCGTTGAGATCACAGCGGGGGGAATCGCCCCTGGCCCAGCCGTGGGCCGAGGCACCCTCGGCCCCTGGACCGTCCGTCCCCTTGTGCCTGGTGGGCCGTCCCTCCCCGGCCCTGCTGCTGCCCCGCCGTCCGGCCGGCCTGAGCCGTGCTTACCTCCGTGGTTAGACCCTGTCTGTTCTTGAGCTCCGTGGCCACCCCTGCCTGCCTGTTCCCTGTGGTTTCGTCGTTCTCTCTTCTTGGGAGGCCTCGGGGGGCTTTCCTCAGTTGAGAGGAGAGCAAAAGGGTGTTTAAAGACCATTCAGTTTGTCACGCGCGGAATCATTTCCCTTCAGAGGCCGCGTTTTTAAGTAATTGTATTACGAGTTCACCATATAAGTTAAAGAACGTGAGTGAGTGTAAAGAGGAAAGGGAACAGGTCTGCCTGGAATGTCACCGTCCAGAGGCAGCCACGTTACCATGTCGGTGCACCCTTGCACAGCACTTGCTTGCACGGGCGTGTGTTCGCATGCCTGTGTGTTTCATAAAGCTGTGTGCGTGGACGCGTGCTGAACTGGCCCTCTTTTTACCACCTAATTTGCTTTTTAAATAGTACTCCTGTTTGGCGCAGTGAAAATGCTTTTATTTGCAAGAGCAGTGGAAATAGTTAATTTGCCTATAAGAGGACACACGGTCAGCAAATGAAGTTAAAAACAGACAGACAGAACGGGGGGTGGGGGGGGGAGGAAGTGGGCACGCCGCCGGCTGCCTCAGCGTCCGCGTGCATGTGCTCCCCTCTCCCGCAGAGCATCTATTGGGTCACCTGGAACAAGCCAAAAGCCTTCCCCCGGCTGGCCAGCACGAAGCCGCTCCCGAGAAGGAAGCAGACGTGCCCCGGGGGGAGCCTCCTGCAGTGCCCAAGAGTGTCAGTGCCACCAAAGAGCAGAAGAAAAAGCCTCGAAGAGGGAGAAAACCCAAAGCATCAAAACCTGAGCAGCCACTAGACATTATAGAAGGCAAGGAGCCAGCAGGTGAGGGCTGGGCCTAGGAAGGGGAGCCAGCAGGCGGGGGTGGCCCTGGGAGGGGGAGCCAGCAGGCGGGGGTGGCCCTGGGAGGGGGAGCCAGCAGGTCGCTGTGGCCCTGGGAGGGGGAGCCATCAGGTGGGGGTGGTCCTGAGAGGGGGAACCAGCAGATAGGAAAACTCAGGATAGAAGGCCATACGGAGGGGAACCTGGCCTTTCCCTTTCCCTCTAAATCAGTTCTTTTAGAGCACAATTCCTGTATAAGCATGGTTACCACTGCAAAGTGTGCAGACTGTGAATGTTGACAAGGGGCCCGCTTGTGTCGTGAGTGCCCCATCAGGACAGAGAACCTTACCATCTCCCAGACTTTCTTCCTTGTCTGTGTGACTTAGCCTTGTCCGTCCTGGGATTTCACACGAATCCCTCTTTCTGTGCCCAGCGTCTTACATGCGACGTGTGGAGTGAGACCCACCCACGCCGGGTTTCTGGCGTGGGTTCACTGTGTGAAAGCCCGGCCGTCCACTCCCCTGTCGCCTGGGCCTGTGGCCTGCTCCCATTCTCTGTAATGGTATCCCCGGTTGAGTTTGGAGGGACTCTGGCCCACTCTCTGGGGTGCGCAGGGCCTGTGCCCCCTCGGTCCTCTCATGACCTCTGCCAGCACGGCCTGGTGCCAGCAGACCCCTGGGGGGTGTCACACGTAAGGACGAGCTGTGACGCTGGGGCTGGGTCCCCTCACTGCCTTCGTGCTGACCGCTGAGAGCTTTCCTTTGCTGTCTGGTAGAGCCCTGGTTTTCTTTCCTGGGAGCCAGAATGGAAAAGAATTCGGAGAGCAGCCTTCACCCAGTATGGGCTCACTGTCTCCTGCAGCCAGCTCTCGGTCCGTGTTCTGGTCGGAACTGAGAGATGGGCGGGCGGCTTCAACTTCCCCTGCGCAGTGTCTCTGTCTCTCCCTAAACAGGTGGAGAAGACGAGCGGGGAGCTGAGAGCTCTAAGTGGTTCTTTCCCTCATTATTAGTTGCATTAGGAAGACGCGTGGCAGGCAAAGTGGCAGGAGGTTCGGGCCAGGACACCTATTACCGTAATCGTTTGGCCTTTGGCCCTCGTAGAACACGATGATCCGCTCTTGAACATACTCAGGGTGGCCGGTCTGGTTTTAAAAGTCAAGGCTTCCAAATCTCCGTTAGGACTAAGTACGTTGAAAGACCCTGTTACGTACCACGATGTCTTGTTTGGGGTTGGTGTGAAAGGGACTGAGATCGCGGCCTAACCGCTCTGCTTTTAGAAAAGATCACAGATAATAACTTCAGTTTCGAGCTGAGAGTAACATTTTGCTCTTTCGAAACCGGTAGCTACGTGGGTTCCGCCACGCTGCTAGTCTTCTTTGCTTCCTTCCTCCCGCGTGCGTCTCGCGACGCGTGTCTACGACGTGGGCCTGGCTGCGGTCCGCTCGGGTGCGTTTTCCTGGTTTGGCCGTGTCCCGTCCCCCGCCCCGGCGATGACACGGCTGTCGCGTCCCCTTCACGCAGAGCAAGTGGCGGAGATCGTCACCGAGGTCCCTCCGGATGAGCCAGCGACGGCGGCACCGGACGAGCGGATCATGGAGCTGGTTCTGGGGAAGCTGGCCACCGCCACCGGTGACGCCGCTTCAGTGCCAAAGTGAGTCCTGCTGAGGCTCCCGGGGCGGCCGTGTGGACGGGAGGTGCCCCCGGGCGGGGAGGCGCCCCTCCTGGGGGAAAGAAACGGGCGTCCTTGGGGAGCGGCAGGATCCTTCCAGAACTCGGGAGCGTGATGCCACGTCCGCTGTGAAGACAGTTAAAAGCAGTTGTGTGTGTGTGTGTGTGTGGTGAGCTGTACGTCACGGACGGTTGACCATCTTAACCTCTCCTGGGTGCACAGTTCGGTGCCATTAAGTGCACCCGCGCTCTGTGCAGCCTCCAGCCGCGTCCGTCTCTGGAACTTTCCATCCTCCCGGACTGAAACTCTGTCCTCATGGAACACTAACTCCCCATGTCCCTCTCCCCCCACCCCGGCACCCCCTCCCGTCCCTGTCTCCGTGAAGACGGACGTACCTTGTGTGAGGTCCCAGCCTGGGCGCTGGCATGCGATGCCGGCCCTTTTGTGACGGGCCCGTGGCACTCCGCATGCCGTGCTCGAGGCTCAGCCAGCAGGTGTCAGATTGTCCTTCCATCTCGAGGCTGGCATCCCATCCCGTAGACAGATTCCTCCATCGGTGGGCACCTGGGCTCCTCCCACCGTTCGGCTGTTGGGAACAGTGCTGCTGTCACAGAAGTTTCTGTACATTTAACACCTTGTTGTTTCTTTTCTTTTTTTCTTTTTTCTTTCCTTTTCTTTTCTTTTCTTTTCTTTTCTTTTCTTTTCTTTTCTTTTCTTTTCTTCTCTCTTCTTTTCTTTTTGTGAACAAGGAAAATATTTTGTATTCTAGTTGTCATTCCTGGATAAATCTTTGCTCTGACGTGGAATAAGCTGATGCTGATTTCTTTTCGGGCTTTTTTGTAGTGCCTCTTAACGTTCTGACGATGTGCCTGGCCTCGTTTGATCCCGGATCCCGTGCAGACCGGGGCCGGTGTGCTGTCGGAAAGGGGGTCCCCTGTTCGTTAACCTACCCTGTCTGACTGCCCAGAGGCTTGCCGTCAGAAAGACGTTTAAGAGGGAGAAGACATTTTTAAAAATCAGGGTCAGAGAAAGTACAAAACAGAGCAGAGGCCAGGCCAAGCGAGAGAAACGGGGATCTTCCCGGGGCATAATCTGAGAGCTTCCTGGTGGCCAGAGTGAAAATGCAGTCAGGAGCATGGCCATGCTGGACGATCAAGCTGTGTCTCCCGTCCGGATTCCCCTGACGCCGGGGTGGTGCCCGAGTGCCTTCCCTCCTTCCTCCCGGCGAGCTGGGAAGGTTTGGAAGGGCCCTTCCCGAGATGGCTGTGAGCTGGCGCTTCTTCCCCGACGACGCAGTGTGCCCCCTGTCTCACCAGGTGTCTGTCTGACCTGGCAGGTTCCCGCATCATCAGAGCACCACCATCACCCTCAAGAGGAGTCTCATTCTGTCGAGCCGGCACGGCATCCGCAGGAAGCTCGTCAGGCAGCTGGGGGAGCACAGGCGGGTCCACCAGTGCAGCGTCTGCAGCAAGATCTTCCAGAACAGCAGCAACCTCAGCAGGCACGTGCGCTCGCACGGTGAGTCCCCGCGTGACGCCCGCCGGGGGAGAGGTGGCCGTGGACCCGGTTGGGGGGGGGGGAGGGGCGGGCGGGCGCAGCCCCGGTAATGCCCGGGGTCGTGAAGTAGCGTTGGGACGGTTGGCTCCTAGGTGACAAGCTGTTTAAGTGTGAGGAATGTGCCAAGTTGTTCAGCCGCAAGGAGAGTCTGAAGCAGCACGTCTCCTACAAGCACAGCAGGAACGAGGTGCGTGGGGCCCGGGCTCTCGTGCTGGTTGTGGAGGTGCAGCGGGCGATGGGCGGGTCGGGCTGCTGGGAAGGAAGACGGGGTCCCCGGGGAGGGGGAGGAGGGGCAGCGGGGTGGGGGTGGGGGGGCGGCGGGAGGAGCGGGGAGGGGCCTCTGGGCTGGCGTTCGCCCTGCGGTACCCGAACAGGGATTCTTCCAGGGCAATTGGATGGTGAGGGTAAGAGCTTGCTCGTGTTCCTAAATCTTGTAGGAGAGGAGTGGGCAGGGACGTAGAGCAGGACGGTGACGTAGACCGGGGCAGTGACATAGACCAGGACAGGAACGGGGACCAGGAGGGTGACATAGAGCAGGACGGTGACGTAGAGCAGGCTTACGACAGAGACAGGACGGCAGAGTAGACCAGGGCGGGGACGGAGACCTTACCCACCGGGACGTCGCGAGAGGCAGGTCGGGGTTGCGTCCTTAGGTGGAGCTGCCCCCTGCCCCTGCCCCTCAACAGCGCGCCCCTGTCGCCAGGTGGACAGTGAGTACCGGTACCGCTGCGGCACCTGCGAGAAGACGTTCCGCATCGAGAGCGCCCTCGAGTTCCACAACTGCAGGACAGGTGAGCGGGCGCCCCCTCGCGGCGCTTCCCACCGGCTGGACGGAAGCCCGGCGCTCCGGAACCAGCCGGGGCACTTGCGGCCCCTCCCTCCGTTCGCGGCCCCTCCCTCCGTTCGCGGCCCCTCGAAGCGGTCGTTACTGATTCTGAAGGAGCCGAGGGTGGAAACTGGCTTCTTGGCCTCCGGGAGAGGCTGTGCCTGCCCCCTCCCCCACCCCCAGGCTGTCTCAAGAAAGGTGGGCGGTGGGCCGAGAGGCGCGGGGTGCTCCCGGACCGCGTGAGACGTTCCTGGAGGCGTGGGGGGCGGGGGGGGGGGCGGCGACAGCGTCAGGACGGGGGCTCCACCTCACTGGCTGGAAGGCCCTCCCTCCGCTGGCCACCCTCCGTTACCCGCCGAGCCTGCCGGCCTCCGGGACCGTGGTGCCGCCGTGCATTGACCGGTTCTGCTCCGAGCCCGTTCTGTCCGCGGGTCCTGAAAGCGCAGGACTTACTCACTCACTCACTCACTCACTCACTCACTCACTCACTCGTGTGTGTCGCACGCTTGCCCAGGTCTCGAGCCGGGGGGGCCTCTGCGGGCCTGGGCGCGCGTCTCAGGCCCTGGCTGAGCTCAGGCTCCCACCAGAAGGGAGTAGACAGAGCACTGGGTGGGTGACAGCGGGGGTGATAGACAGCGGGGCGTCCCAGCACAGCCGAGAAGGGGGGCCCAGCAGCAGGCGGCTCAGACACCTGCTACCTTGACCTTTGGTTCCGAACCCCTTTCCTGTCGGCCCCTCTGTGCACCCCTTGTACCTGTGGGCTGGTTCTCACGTCCGGTCTCAGACCCTTTAAGCAGCTTTAGGTAAACCTCCACCGCCTGTCCCGCGGGGCAGCTCCTGCTCCCAGGCATCTGCTGGGTCCCGTCCTGTGCTCGGGCCTGGAGCCCTGGCTTGTTTGTCCACGGCGCCCTGTGTGGCCACCTGCTCCTGTGACGGGGCTTTTCCGAGGGCACGCGAGTCTCGTTTTTCCTGAGCTCCACCTGCTCCGCACCGTCCACGGCATGAAGTGGTGGCCCCGGAAGCTTCCAGGAGCACATGCATTCTGAGCTGTGCACCCCAGGAGTGCCCTCAAATCTGGGGCACCCCCCCCCCCAGCTTTTTCGACGGATGCAGTGCCTGTCAGGAGCCTAAGCTGCGTTCGTGGCCAGAGTCAGGATGGCGCCCCATGTGGCCACCTGCGGCTCTGCAGGAGTGCGGAGCGATGTCCCCATGCCCTCCGGTGTCTGGTGGGGTAGCCTCAAGACAGGGGGACAAGTTGGCCTCTTTTTATCTGACCAATGAAACAAAGTAATAAAAGGAGTCAGAACAGCTATTGGTACATGTCAAATAAAGGGCCTGTTAAACCAGGCGTTTCTTTCTATTCATTATATGGAACTAACCGCAGCAGTGAATTAAGGTGCATCTTCTCTCTAATCTCCAAAGTTAGAAGTTTCCGATGGAAACCAAAGAATAACAGGGCACCTGGGTGGCTCAGACGGTTAGGCGTCCCACTTCGGCTCAGGTCATGATCTCGCGGTTCGTGGGTTCGAGCCCTGCGTCGGGGGCCTGGAGCCTGCTCCGGATTCTGTGTCTCCCTCTCTCTCTGCCCCTCCCCTGCTTGCTTGCTCGCTCTGTCTCTCTCAAAAATAAACATTAAAAAAATTTTGAAAAAGAAAACCAAGAACAACTTGGAGACTAGCTCATTTGTGTCATAGGTCATTTGCATACCGTCTACTCTTCTCCATCCTTCAAGTTAGGAGAATGTGTCTCCCATAGACCGTTAAACCAAGGAGTTCTACGAATGGGGAGAAGCTTATGGATGTGTGCACCTAGAGAACAGTGTGGGTTCACGTCCAAGCGCCCCACCCCCTGCAGCGCAGCTGTCCCAGAAACCCACCATCCCATGTCCCGGTGCACCACGTCCCAAGTAGCAGGCATTTGCTCTTAGTTGCTGCACTTTGTTGAAACATAAATGCAGACTTGGTGGCAGAAAGTGGCCGTTGGGACCAGGCGCCCGTCTGGACTCCTGCACTGGTGACCTGTGTGTGCCCCAGCAGGAAAAGCCACCTGCACTGTGGCAGCCTGGTCCCGGTCAGCTGAGCCGTCGAGAACAGTTAGGAGTGCAGGCACCGGGTGGCACTCGTGACAGAGAAAGCTGACCCCCGGGGACAGGGCTGCGCCTTCTGTGGCTCTCAGACCCCGGGACTCGGGCCACCTGCCTGGGAGGGAGGCTCAGCTGTGCTGCTTAGTCCCAGCCCAGAAGTGATGTGGGGGTGGGGTGGGGAGTGGGGGGTGTGCCTGCTAAAGAGGCATCTAGAACAAGACAGGCCTGCGAGCGGTGGCGGAAATCGGGCATTTGTATGTGGGGGGTGGGAAGGTGGCAGAGAAGGGCAGGTGACAGGTGGGCTGCAGAGGAGCAGGTGGGGGCTCAGCCTTGGGGCGGGAAGGACGCAGGTTGGGGGTTGGGGCTGCAGTCGGGGTGGGTGGAGGGTGAGGGCCAAGCCAGTGGCGGTTCAGCCCTCTCTACTGCAGAATCACACCCGGATGACTGGAGGCAGGTGGTTGGGGAGGGGAGGGGGCCTGTGGGTGTGGTGGCGATGACAGAGAGGAGCTGGTGTCTGTCTTCCCCGGCGACGAGCAGCTGGTTCAGCCCTGGGCTCCCGCAGTGCAGACGATGGCTTTTCGTGGCCGTGTGGCCCTCGTGCGCCTCTGCCTGTCACCGGGGCCTCCTTGCCATTCTCACGGCCGGGATGCCGATCCTGCAGTCGGTGTCATTTACCTAAAAGTTGCCGTGTGTCTGCTTGCTCTCTGGACAGATGACAAGACGTTCCAATGTGAGATGTGTTTCAGATTCTTCTCCACCAACAGTAACCTCTCCAAGCACAAGAAGAAGCATGGGGACAAGAAGTTTGCTTGTGAGGTCTGCAACAAAATGTTCTACCGCAAGGACGTCATGCTCGACCACCAGCGGAGGCACCTGGAAGGTGAGCCTGCCTGCCCCGGGTGTGAGCTCCTGGGATGGGGTGGGGCGGGCGCCTCCCCTGCGAGGTTTGGCCCCGCCCACCGTCGAGTCCTCATCCCCAGGCACAGAGAGGTACCTCGGGGCCTTAACAGTGCTGTGTGTCCGTGGGAACTCTTGGAAACGTCCTAAATGTTCTGCGGTGGGGAAGGAGTCTAAAAAAAAAAAAAAAAAGAACTGGGTTCTTTTGTTTTTAATTACTTATTTTTGAGAGAGAGAGACAGAGCATGAGCAGGGGAGGGGCACAGAGAGAGAGAGAGAGAGAGACACAGAATCGGAAGCAGACTCCAGTCTCCGAGCTGTCAGCACAGAGCCCGACGCAGGGCTCGAACTCACGAACCGTGAGATCATGACCTGAGCCAAAGTAGGAATCTTAACGGACTGAGCCACCCAGGTGCCCCAAAAAACTGATTCTTTATAGGATTGAATACTCTGCACCTAATAAAGCATTTACTGCTTTCAATATGACAGAGTAAGGGAAAAACAGCGTATGAAATTGTGTATGGGGCGTGTTTCCAGGCTTGTGCACGGAGCAAAACGTTCTGGGCAGATGCTGCTGGCTGGGGCCATAGTGGTTTCTCCCTCATTCCTCACCCTCCCTGCGGGCCCCAGATGGCCCAGGCCGTTTGTAGCAGGGGAGCCGGGGGGACTGCTCCTATGCGGTGGGTTCACGGGAAGCCAGGTACAAGAGGAAGACGGATGGCGGGGGGGTCGGTTCCAGGGTGGGACGGGGAGTGAGAGACGATGGAAGTGAGGAGTGGGGTGGCCCCACAGGGCAGGCTCGGAGCCGCGCAGACAGGATCCCCGCGTGGGAAGGCGCAGACAGCAGTCGCGGGGACGCACCCGGGCTGCGGGTGACGCCCAGACTTGGTGTCAGAGCCGGCTCAGGCAGACCCTCTTTAATTTTTTTTTTTTAATGTTTATTTGTTTTTGAGACAGAGAGAGAGCATGAACGGGGGAGGGTCAGAGAGAGAGGGAGACACAGAATCCGAGGCAGGCTCCAGGCTCTGAGCTGTCAACACAGAGCCCGACTCGGGACTCGAACTCACAAACTGTAAGATCACGACCTGAGCCGAAGTCCGACGCTCAACCGACTGAGCCACCCAGGCGCCCCAGACAGACCCTCTTTAAATTGGCTTTCTAGTTGTGATAATCCTGGCTTTTCCTCTAGAAGCCCCTTGTCTCTTGCTGACCAGCCCTCAGTAAGTGACACTGACCAGAGCACCTTTATAAGAAAGTCTGAAAAGAATTGCGGATGAGGTACAGGCTTGCCGAAAAAGAAAGCGGAGTCGCATGGAACTGGAACTGTTCCGCACAAAGATGTGCGTACTCCCGTCATTATGCCTCTTCGAAATAAGACGAGGCACATTCTGTATAATTTTCGCCCTCCACTTTTTGACCTGGCTGTCGTTCCTGTGGCTTCGGGAGATCTCTTTCCCTCTGGGACCCGTGGGTGGTGCCCTTGGGCCTCTCCAGCCAAACCCGGTGCCCACTTAGTGAGTGGATGGCCCTGGGCAAGCCACTGGGCCTCAGTTTCCTCACCTGTGCAGCAGGGATAGGCTTCCTGCCCGACCCTGTAGGCTGGTGGGTGGCTGAGGCAGACCCTCCCGGTAAAGCCCGTCACCGTAAATGCCGCCCTCAGCGTTCCCTGACAGACAGGTGCCCGGGCTTGATTCTACCGCATTTTACAACTGACGCACCAGTCAGATCGTTTTCCACAGGAACGAACTAACGCATTCATGGTTTTTCCTTTTTCGTTGGCTCATTGTCCAAACCACTGCTTCAGATCTCATGCGTTTTATGCCACTGGGAGCCTTCTGGAGAATGACGTATTCATGTCCAGCTTGCTGGGTGTTCTTTTTTTTTTTTTTTTTTTATTTATTTATTTATTTATTTATTTATTTATTTATTTATTTATTTTTTGGGACAGAGAGAGACAGAGCATGAACAGGGGAGGGGCAGAGAGAGAGGGAGACACAGAATCGGAAACAGGCTCCAGGCTCCGAGCCATCAGCCCAGAGCCTGACGCGGGGCTCGAACTCACGGACCGCGAGATCGTGACCTGGCTGAAGTCGGACGCTTAACCGACTGCGCCACCCAGGCGCCCCAACTTGCTGGGTGTTCTTAAGTCCACCTCTGCACTCACACCATGGGATGCGGGAAGGTTCCAGAAGGGGTCAGCTGTGTAGAAAGAAACGATGAGAGCGAACTTCTGTCTTTTACTCAAAGATTACCTGTTTCGTGCAAACTTCTAAAAAGCTGTGGCGATCCCAGTTATGAACAGTTACGTCTTAAAACTCCAAGGGGCTTATCGTCATTAGGTGTTCTCTCCCTGATCAACCGATTTAACTTGTAAGGATGAATATTGGTGTCTTTTTAAGAAAAAATGTCACGCCTAAGGATGCGACCTCTGCCTTGAGCCTTTGAATGGAGGGAAAGCCCTTTCTTTGGTGTCAGCACCGGCTCGCCCTTCCACACTGTAGAACTCCAAACCCACGCTGCCCTTGTGTTTCCAAACGCTTCAGATGCACGAACCGCGTCCCTGGTTCCCATGGGCACACGCAGCCGTTCCTTCCCTGGAGCCGGGAGGAGACGTGGTTAGCGCAGCCGCGTCCTGTGCTGGGCGTCACTCACGGGCTCGCTGGTGCCGCTGACCCTGCCCCCACCGCCCAGGCGGCCACACTGGCCTAGTGGCAGGTGCCCAGCACGCACGCGCCGTGTGTACTCACTCTCCTGCTTGGGTGGGCGGGCATTGCAGGAGTGCGGCGGGTGAAGAGGGAGGACCTGGACGCCGGCGGTGAGAACCTGGTCCGCTACAAGAAGGAGCCCTCGGGATGCCCCGTGTGTGGCAAGGTGAGGCTCAGATATTTCTAACACTGGCTTCTTTGCTGCTTCCGACGACTTCTTGTTTTCACCCCTGTCTGCCTTGACCCGCTGCCCCTGCCCCTCCCCAGGAGCCTATCTTCCCCTCCTGTTCAGTCAGCTTCCCACCCAGCACCCCGGGTGTGGTCACGGGGTGGCTGGCCTCGGGTCACCATGAAAATAGTAGCCTCCTGTTCCTTGTGAATCGCTTCCCTTCACTCACCTCTCGTGTTCTCCTCCTGGAGTGGGTGGGGTCAGATGGGCTCAGGACACCTACGCTCTGGGTTTACGTGGCCCCCAGGACTGGCCGTCCAGACGGAGACTCTCAGGCCAGCGGGGCCCCGCAGGTGGCTTCTGCTGCTGGTTTGTCCCCTGAGCTACATGACGGAGGCCGCGGGGCCCCCGCATCCCAGCCCGGCCCCAGCGGCCGAGGAGAGGGCAGTGCCTGTGTCTCCACCCCCATCACAGCTGGAAACAGCCGTGGACGTGGGCAGTGGACGTGACTTGTGCTGACACCCGGTGCACAGAGGATGGAATTCTTCTCTGATGCCACGTTTCAGAAAATTGCGGCTCTTTCTGTGTTTACTGGCTTCTTCCCAGGCCCCATCCTAGTGATGTAGTTAAGTGAGCGAGTAAAGTTGAGCAGAATCCCGCTGGTAGTGGAGACCAGAGGACGGTTAGGTCTCCGTGGTAATGTGGGCTCGTACTTAGACGACCGTTCGCTCCTGTCCGCTCGTGGGAAGGGTACCAGGGACACGTACGGCGTCCTCGTGCCTGGTGCGGCTGGTCAGGCCCCGCTCCTCCGCCTGCAGGTGTTCTCCTGCAGAAGCAACATGAACAAGCACCTGCTGACCCACGGCGACAAGAAGTACACGTGCGAGATCTGCGGCCGCAAGTTCTTCCGCGTGGACGTGCTCAGGGACCACATCCACGTCCACTTCAAGGTGCCAGCACCACCCTCTCCCGGGTGGCTCACGTGGACGCGTGGCGGGCCCTCGTGGTCAGCTTGGCCCCACTGCCTCTCTTCAGCTGGGCTTCTGTGACCCTCTGCTGCATCCATCCGGAGCCCCGTCCGCAGGGCTCACAAGCAGTCCCTCCGTTCTAGGTGTTTCCCAGGGAGGGGGTGGGGGGGCAGCGAGGACGGGACAGGGCTCACAAGCGGTCCCTCCGTTCTAGGTGTTTCCCCGGGAGGGGGTGGGGGGGCAGCGAGGACGGGGCAGGGCTCACAAGCAGTCCCTCCGTTCTAGGTGTTTCCCAGGGAGGGGGTGGGGGGGCAGCGAGGACGGGGCAGGGCTCACAAGCGGTCCCTCCGTTCTAGGTGTTTCCCAGGGAGGGGGTCGGGGGGGGGCAGCGAGGACGGGGTCGTCTTTAAGGGCAGAAGTGCCGACCCAGGCGGCAAATGAGGAAATGGTAGGTGGTGCTCAGGTCCGGTGAGGACGGTGAGCCCTCGCCGGGCCCTCGGAGCCGTCTGTCCGCCTGCCTGCAGCGCAGGACCTGTTTCCTGGCAGTCCCGGCCTCGGGCACGGGTTGGGGTTTCGCTGAGAAGGTGTGAGTCCAAGGCGGGGGGCGAGCATGAGTGTGAGGGGCTCCCCAGGGCAGGTGCTGGGCCACGTGGACTGAGCTGGGGTGGGAGGACAGACCCAAGAGCGTCCGGGAGCTTTAGTCGGAGGGGTGAGGGGCACTTAGGCTTCACTGAGACCTGGGATGCTAGTCTGCCGCCTCCTCAGCGTCCACTGCTCTCCTGCCATGAAAACATGGCTTCCTGAGGATTCAGTCAGGCCCAGCGCAGGTGACGGGCCCGGCCCGGGTGCGCGCCTGTGGCTGCGCGGCTCTGGTCAGGTGCTTCTCCTCCCACAGCTCCTTCAGACGGTGTTGCTGTGTGTGTGTTAATGGAAAAGCGGGAATTGAACTTGAGCAAGAAATAGAGCCTAGGCCCCCGTGAAAACCTCCTAGACGCGATAGCGAACTTTCCAAAGGAAACCTGTCCACCCTTCCCAGAATCCTAAGTTTTGCTGAAAAACGAAAGCTGGCCAGCGGTGCCGTGCGCCCCTGGCGGCCTCTGGCAGAAAATGGGCCGCGCCCGGGAGCATGGAGCCCAGGTCCGTCGCAGCCGTGGGGGCGAGCAGCCAAGACGGGGAGCCGAGCCCCGCGCAGGCACCCCACGCCTGGCCACCAGCTCGCTGCGCACTGAGCGGGGGTGTGTGCGGGCCCGAGGGAGCCACAGGGGACACGGCAGGCAGCCCCGGGTGGGACCCACTGCCTTCTCCACGTGGGCCGGCCCGGCCCTGCTGGGGGGCGAGGGACCGGTCAGCGCTTCTGTGCCCGTGCGGGAAGCCGGACCTCGCGACTGCGTTTTCCAGGACATTGCGCTGATGGACGACCACCAGAGGGAGGAGTTTATCGGCAAGATCGGCATCTCCTCGGAGGAGAACGATGACAATTCGGACGCCAGCGCGGACTCCGAGCCTCACAAGTACAGCTGCAAGCGGTGCCAGGTACTCGCCGCGGGCCTGCGCGCCCAGGCTGGCGGGAAGGAGGCTCGTCCGGCGGAGAGAGGGCGCGGCCGCTCGGGGACGGCGGGCGTGGCTCCGCCTCTTCACGCGGACCGCCGGTTCAGAGCCGTCCCGTGGCTGGCGTGCGTGCGGCCGCGCGGGGGCCCGGGTTGGGGTGGGGAACCCATGTCCGGAGGCCGTGCAGCGGGTGGTCCCCGCGTTAGGCTTCGCTGCTCCGCGGAGACGCGGTTCGCTCCCTGCCTAGTATGGGTTCCCATGCGGCTGCGCCTGCGTCAGGCCCCCCGGCCATGCGGCCGTCCGGGAGGTGGGGCGGGTGGGGAGCAGGAGAGGGTGCGGGGGCAGGCCGGTCTGCAGCGGGGAGCAGCTGGCGCCGGCCTCCCCCGCTCTGCAGTTTCCTGGCGCCGGCCCTGCCCTTGGGAGCCCCCTCTGTCCGGCCCGGGCGGCGGGCCGTCACCGGGGCCTCGGCGCCCAGCGGTGCCATCGTTAGCTGGAGGGCGGGAGGCCGTGCGAGGGCGTGAACGGTGCGCCTGTCGGCAGCTCACCTTCGGCCGCGGGAAGGAGTACCTGAAGCACATCATGGAGGTGCACAAGGAGAAGGGTTACGGCTGCAGCATCTGTAACCGCCGCTTCGCCCTGAAGGCCACCTACCACGCCCACATGGTCATCCACCGGGAGAACCTGCCGGACCCCAACGTGCAGAAGTGAGGGCTCCTGGGGCTGGGCTTCCAGGGCCTGGCACGATGCCAGCGGGGGCGCGTTCCCTGCGGGGAGGCAGGTGCTCGGCGGGCGGGTCTGTCCCCCCCCCCCCCCCCCCCCGGGAGCCCTGTGGCCGGGTCTTGAGGGAAGCGCGCTCACCTCCTTTATCCCGCACGTGGGGGGGCCCGCCTCCCTCAGCCTCCTGGCCCCGCAGCGCAAGCCGACCGCACCACAGACTGATGGTGTCGTTCTCGGCCTGCCTACGGAACCGCCGGCAACCCCGTTTCCCCACCGTGATTAGGTTCCCTGGATGCCGTAGCCGTGGTCAGTGCCGTGTGCGGGGGCGAGCCAGCGGCCGCCCCGTGGGGAGGCCGCCGTAGCCAGCCTGGGCTGCGGTAACGGGGCGGCTGGGCAGCCTGCACGGTGGGAACGTGGGATGTCAGGCCTGGAGCCGGGAGGTCTGAGTTCAGGGGTCGGCAGGGCTGCTTCCCCCGGAGGCCGGGGCTTCCCAGCTCGGCTCCTATCCGCTGCCCTGGCCGTGTGCTCACGTGGTCCTCCCCCGTGCGCGTCTGTGTCCCAGTTCCTGCTTCCCGCGAGGACATCAGTCATACTCGAGTGGGGCCACCCTGGTGACCTGATGTTTCACTCCTCTGTGAAGACCCTGTTTCCAAACGCTGTCACCTTTTGAGGGCCCGGAGTCAGGACTCCAGCCTGTGGATTTTGAGGCGCGCACGGTTCAGCCCGTATTGGAGGCTGCAGTGTTCGTGTCCGGCGGCCTCCACGTAGCCTCTTTCCTGCGACCCCTGCGTGAGGAAGGGGCTCGGGGCAAGCGCTCTGCTGTTGCCGCCCGCCCTGAGGCTCGCGTCTCCTCGCAGGTACATCCACCCGTGCGAGATCTGCGGGCGCATCTTCAACAGCATCGGGAACTTGGAGCGGCACAAGCTCATCCACACAGGTAGCGCGCTGCCGCGGGACCGGGACCGGGACGGACCCGGGGTGTCGTGGCGTCCCGCTTGGAGGGCCTGTCCCCACGCTCCCTGCTCTGGCAGTCTCGCCGCCCCCCCCCCCCCCCCCCCGCCTCCGCGCTCTCTCTCTGGCCTCTCCTGTCCCTGTGTCCTGGCCACCGCTTCCGTCCCCAGCGCAGCCCCCTGCCCTGTGGCCCCGGCGGCTCCTGGGGTCCCTCTCGCGGCCGAGGAGCCGGAGTGGAGGTTCCATGGAGGCCGTGAGCTGTGTCGCGCCGCGCTTCTCCATCGCCGCCTTCGTGGCGGGGGACGCGGCTGGGCGGGTCCACGGGTGCTGAAGCGCTGGTGCGCTTGTCGTGCAGGGGTGAAGAGCCACGCCTGCGAGCAGTGCGGGAAGTCCTTCGCGCGGAAGGACATGCTGAAGGAGCACATGCGCGTGCACGACAACATCCGCGAGTACCTGTGCGCCGAGTGCGGGAAAGGTACGCGGGCGCCGGGGGCGGGGGGCGCGGCGTTGCCGGGCCGGGCGGGGTGAGGGCGCCGGGACACAGCGCAGGGCGTCCGTGATGGACTCGAGGCACAAGTGAGCCACCTGAAAAGAGGGGTGAGCGAGCAGCCAGGGGCTGAGACACCGGAAGACCCGCCGTGCACTCCTCGCGTGCGGCCAAGTGCGCTGCCCCTCCCTGCGGCTGAGCCGAACCTTCCATGTGGGACAGGTTGGCTGTGACCAGTGAGCCTGGGTCCCCGGCTTTCGGGTGAAATTACTGGAATAATAAACCTGTTAGCAAAAGATGTTCCATCTGTAAGTAAAATGGGGGGGGGGGGGAGGTCATCCCAGGACATGGCAAATTTTTAACCCTTTTCTTTTGCAAAACACAAGAGCCTCTGGGGCCGCGTGAAGGCGCTGTCTGCAGCGGACAGCGTCAGCTCGGCCCCGTTCAGACCCGGGCACATCAGGGCTCTTGGCTTTGCCTTTAGCTCTTTTAAACATTTTGTATTCTATAAAGGTTTTTTTTTTTTTTTTTCCTTTATTGGGTTCTTATTTATTCATTATTTATCAAAGTGAGCGAGCATGAGCAGGGGAGGGGCAGCGAAAGAGGGAGGGGAGAGCGCCCCAGCAGGACGCTGGCTGTCAGCACAGAGCCCGATGTAGGGGCTGGAACCCACAAACTGTGAAATCATGATCTGAGCCCAAATCAGAAGCTAGTCATGTAACTGGCTGACCCACCCGCGTGCCCCTCCTTTACTTGTTTTTTAAGTTAAACAGAAAACTACGAAGAAAACACAGATGTCTCGTAATTCCCCTCACCGGATAACCCGTTAGCACGCTTGAAATAAGATGACGTGTAAAAGCTTAGGAAGAATGAACTGCAGAGAAAACAAAACGTGATCATTTCCCCTTCCCCTGCCTGCGCCCTCCCCCTCCATCTGTCTCCCTGGAGGTGACAAGTTCTTGTTTGTCCTCCAAAGTCACCTTGTGCAAGGGCAGCACGCAGCCTCCTTTGTTGGAAAAGCAAGGCAGGCACCTAATTTTACTTTTCTGACGGTAACACAAACTGGCACACGAGGTAAAGTTGTTGCTTCTGCCTCGGACCCACTACACTCTTCAAGAGAACCTCTGTCTCTGTTTTGTAGGAACACTCTAGAAGTTTCTGTGCCCGTCTCAGTGATGCTGTAGCTCTCTCAGCCCTTCCCCCACTTGCTGCCACCTGTCCCCTGGCTGGAGGGGACAGTGTGGAGCAGGAGAGAGACGGGGAGGGTCGGAGGTGTAGCTGCTAGAGTGGTTCCCTCCAGGGGGCAGGGAGAAGCCACGCCTGGGTCCCCTGGAGGGCCTGGCGGGGAGGGACAGGTGCCCAGGGAGGGCAGTGAGGTCAGAGCCACATCTTGCCATGTGTCATACATGCTCATATTAGAAGTGTGTTTAATGTTTAGTCTTGTGATTTTTTCTTGAATTCTGAGTACTTTCGCGAGGCCGCGGTGGGAGGTCGGAATGGTGGCAGGGGGCAGGGGGGAGAGCTTTGTCGTGACTCTCCTTCTGTGCCTATGACACGCAGTTACTTTGTGACTTGGGATCTGTTCATTTTAGCTGCGGTGGGGGGGATGGGGGGAGGAGGGAGGTGCAGGTGTGGGGCAAGCCAGGAGGGACTGGTTCTCTTCCGTTCATCTCGGTGGTGGTGCCCTCAAGGGTCACAGCCCGGGGAGCGGCCAGCACTGGCGAAGGGAAGGAGGCAGTAGACTTCGGGGGGGGGGGGGGGGGGCGTGTAAATTGCTACACAGGGTGGGCCGTTGGACACTGTTAGCTGCCGCTAGAAAAGTTTCTTATTAACGAAGAGCACCAAGATCTGTTTGCAGCATAAAGACGATCTGCTGCTACAGCACTGTTGTGACCGAGAACAGCTTGAGATGCTGAGGGACTGTTTACATTGGCCTCAGGGCTTTTGCACTCACTGTTCCCTCCACTGGGAATGCTGTTCCCCCATGCAGCTCTTGGCCCCTCCCCCACTTCCTCCAGATCACTTTTTCAGCCGCCTCCTCTGAGAGGATCCCCCGATATCCCACGTGATGAGCCGGCATCCGGGTCCCTTCTGTCCCCTCTCCCCCCCCCGCCCCCACCCCGTCCCCGCCTTATCCTGCTTTTCTTCGTCCCTTCCCACGTGGCCCTCTCCCTGTGTGGCCGGGGCGTGGCTTGGCTCACTGCTCAGTCTGGCGCCTGCAGTGGAGCTGGTCCCGTGGCAGGTGCCGGCGTGGCAGGCATGTTAAAAGGCTGTGAGTCGTGTTCACGGCTGAAAGCAACGTGATGGTGGGTTTGCACTGTCCACGCTGTGTGGGGCGGGTTCACATGGCGCCGACAGAAGTGACCGCACGGCGGAGGGTGTGTTCCGCGTGGCCAGAATGGTTTCAGCGGTGTCCGGGGGGCCGGGGTGACCTGGCAGGGCTGCTGGGCCGCGTCCTGGGGGCTAACCTCTTGTCTCCTGGAGCTTTTCACTATGAGCGCGTGTGATGGTTTCGATTGAGAAACTAAAACCCGCTTATTAAGGGAAAAACGCTCTTCTGAAGTCAGAGCTAGGCTCACACGTTTGCGTTTCCTGTAGCCTTAGAAGCCTTTTCTGGCGGACCGGCACTTGGGAGACGCCTGCTCCCTCTGCTGGCTCAGACAGGCCGGTTCTCATGGCTTCTCACAGCTCAGCCGGGCCCGGGTTCGTGCAGGTCTGGCGTGGAGGCAGGCCCGTGTTTGTGCAGGCCCAGCCCGGCCAGGCTGGGTTCGTGCACGCGTAGGGTTTGTGGAGGCCTGGGTTCAGCCGGGCCTGGGGTCCAGTAGCAGCCAGAGCTGGCTGAGCCTCCCCTCCCCATTCGCCGGGACGGGGTTTCCCGGGTAACTCGGCGGGGACCGTGGCCAGACGCGGCCGTTGTTTCACTACCGTTACCGAGGGCAGAACCAGCGGTGGTCGGACTCTGCCCCACCCCGTAGTCCCTCCACGTCCTGTTCTGTGTGGTGGTGACAGCCGTGGCCTGTCCAGGGCCCCTTGACCGGTTAGGTGTGCAGCCAGCCGGACTGGACGCATCGGCCTTGCGCTTGTGAGCCCCCACCCACCTGCTCTGCAGTGGTTTTTGCCCACAGCTTCTGTGGCCCCGGCCTTTCCCGTTCAGACAGTCCACTGAACCAAGACCCCCACTTCTCATGCACACCCTGTGCCGGAACCCCCCCCCCCCAACTGATCACACCCTGTACCAGGCCCCCCTCCACTGATTCACACCCTGTACCAGGCCCCCCTCCACTGATTCACACCCTGTACTAGGACCCCCACCTGCTGCTGGTTCACACCCTGTTCCAGGACCCCCCACCACTCACTCACACCCTCTACCAGGGTCGTCCCTTTTCGACGCCCAAGTTAGGTTGTACTTTATCTCACCTCCTTTAGCCAAGATTGACTTCGTTACACTTAACGAAAGGTAGACTGACAGTCCGTGCGTATACTGCACAGATCGAATGTCCAGAAAACTGAATTCTAATCTCGGTTAACATTAGTGCCCTCAGGACCAACAGGAACTCTGTGGCGGGCTTGCACGGCTCTCAGCAGGTGACTCCGTTGTGTCACGGTGGTTGCTTTGAGCACCGACCCTCAGGTCTGGACAGGCCCCTGATCACAGGTGTCCAGACGTGTCTGGACCTCTGAGGGCATAACTGCCCATCTGCACTGGTGGAGGGGGTCCTTTGGGAAGATTTACCCCCCAAGTCCCGACCTCTTCTCTTGTTGCAAGCTCACCAAGACCTGTGCCTGCCCGAGGACCCAGATCCCAGGCAGTGTGGAAGGTCTAGGGTGTGGTGTAGGCACCGTGGCGGGGCGGGGGGGGGGGGGTGGGGGTTGGATCTTGGCACTGGGCAGGGCACAAGCACTGTGAGGGGCTCTGGGCACAGGGAGGAGTGGAAACTATTGCAGGTTGGGCATGGGCATTGTGGGAGGGTCTAGCTATGGGGTGTGGTGTGGGCACTGGGACGGGTATCTTGGCCCAGGGTGGGGTACAGGCACTGTGAAGGGTCCCAGGCATGGGCGCTGCAGTGGAGGGCCCAGGTCCCAGGCACAGTGGAAGGTCCAGGGTGTGGTGCAAATGCTGTAATGGAGAGTCCCATGTGCGGGGCACGGCAGGGGTGTGGGCACAGTGGTGGAGGGTCCCCAGCAGGGGCGCTATGGCAGGGAAGGGTCCCAGGTGCGGGCACAGTGGTGGAGGGTCCCCAGCAGGGGCGCTATGGCAGGGAAGGGTCCCGGGTGCGGGCACAGTGGTGGAGGGTCCCGGGTGCAGGCACAGTGGTGGAGGGTCCCCAGCAGGGGCGCTATGGCAGGGAAGGGTCCCGGGTGCGGGCACAGTGGTGGAGGGCCCCGGGTGCGGGCACAGTGGTGGAGGGTCCCCAGCACGGGCGCTACGGCAGGGAAGGGTCCCGGGTGCGGGCACAGTGGTGGAGGGTCCCGGGTGTGGGCACAGTGGTGGAGGGTCCCGGGCGCTGTGGCAGGGGAAGGTCCCGGGGAGTGCAGCAGAGGAGGGTCCCAGGTGTTGGCACAGTGGTGGAGGGTCCCAGGCAGTGCAGCAGGGAAGGGTCCCGGGTGTGGGCACAGTGGTGGAGGGCCCCGGGTGCGGACACAGTGGTGGAGGGTCCCCAGCACGGGCGCTACAGCAGGGAAGGGTCCCGGGTGCAGGCACAGTGGTGGAGGGCCCCGGGTGCGGGCCCAGTGGTGGAGGGTCCCAGGTGTTGGCACAGTGGTGGAGGGTCCCAGGCAGTGCAGCAGGGAAGGGTCCCGGGTGCGGGCCCAGTGGTGGAGGGTCCCAGGTGTTGGCACAGTGGTGGAGGGTCCCAGGCAGTGCAGCAGGGAAGGGTCCCGGGTGCGGGCACAGTGGTGGAGGGTCCCAGGTGCGGGCACAGTGGTGGAGGGCCCCGGGTGCGGGCCCAGTGGTGGAGGGTCCCAGGTGTTGGCACAGTGGTGGAGGGTCCCAGGCAGTGCAGCAGGGAAGGGTCCCGGGTGCGGGCACAGTGGTGGAGGGCCCCGGGTGCGGGCCCAGTGGTGGAGGGTCCCAGGTGCGGGCACAGTGGTGGAGGGCCCTGGGTGCTGTGGCAGGGGAAGGTCCCGGGGAGTGCAGCAGAGGAGGGTCCCAGGTGTTGGCACAGTGGTGGAGGGTCCCAGGCAGTGCAGCAGGGAAGGGTCCCGGGTGCGGGCACGGTGGTGGAGGGCCCCGGGCGCTGTGGCAGGGGAAGGTCCCGGGGAGTGCAGCAGAGGAGGGTCCCAGGTGTTGGCACAGTGGTGGAGGGTCCCAGGCAGTGCAGCAGGGAAGGGTCCCGGGTGCGGGCACAGTGGTGGAGGGCCCCGGGTGCGGGCCCAGTGGTGGAGGGTCCCAGGTGCGGGCACAGTGGTGGAGGGCCCCGGGCGCTGTGGCAGGGGAAGGTCCCGGGGAGTGCAGCAGAGGAGGGTCCCAGGTGTTGGCACAGTGGTGGAGGGTCCCAGGCAGTGCAGCAGGGAAGGGTCCCGGGTGCGGGCACGGTGGTGGAGGGCCCCGGGCGCTGTGGCAGGGGAAGGTCCCGGGGAGTGCAGCAGAGGAGGGTCCCAGGTGTTGGCACAGTGGTGGAGGGTCCCAGGCAGTGCAGCAGGGAAGGGTCCCGGGTGCGGGCACAGTGGTGGAGGGTCCCAGGCAGTGCAGCAGGGAAGGGTCCCGGGTGCGGGCCCGGTGGTGGAGGGCCCCGGGTGCGGGCGCGGTGGCAGCGCAGGGTCCTGGGGAACGCAGGGCAGGTGCAGGGCAGCTCTGGAGGCGGGAGAGGCGGGCTGGCTGAGTGTGAGTGTGCCCCCTGCCTGCCCCCTCCCCCGCCGGCAGGCATGAAGACCAAGCACGCGCTGCGCCACCACATGAAGCTGCACAAGGGCATCAAGGAGTACGAGTGCAAGGAGTGCCACCGCAAGTTCGCGCAGAAGGTCAACATGCTCAAGCACTACAAGCGGCACACGGGTGAGTCCGCGGAGCGCCCGCTGGGACGCATCGTAGCCCCCGACCTGCGGCTCCCGGCGGGCCCGGCTTCCCGGTTCTGCGAGTGCCGTCCTCGGAGCCGTGGGCCGGCGGCCTCAGGTGTCAGAGGCCGTACCCTCCTCCAGGTGCCCGGCCGGTGCGTCCCCGTCCCCAACACACGGGAGCCCGGGTCCCTGCACGGCTCGCCGCCGGGTCTCGGCGCCACCTGCCGATCCCTAGTGTTCTCGCCTCGTGTGCCGGCCGTTTCCCTGCCCGGGCGTGGGCCTGAGACGTGATCGGACAAGGGCCCGCCGGCCACGGTTTTGTCCACGGAGGACAGGGCGCCCGTTAAAAGCGATGTTAATTCACGTAGAGGTCTGTGATACGACCGGGGAAGAAACGGCCTCTGTAGCAACAGGCATGAGTTCCTTTCTTACAAGACGTTACGTGTGGATAAACGCGTGTGTGAGTGAGAACCAGGGGGCGTGGGAGCTCAGAGGTCCCCCTGGTGACCAGGTGTGTCTGTGCATGAAACTTCCAGGGAAACCTCTCCCTGTGCCCCTGTCCTCCCTTATCTCGGTTTTGAGGCCCGCACTGTCTGGCCCCGCCCACCCGCGCGCCCCCCTCACTGCCCCCACAGCGGTCCAGGCCACCATCTGGCCACTGGCCCGGCGTCCCTGGCCGATTACGGGTGCCCTCGTTTCCCCGGGGAGCCCATCGGAGACTCTCTGCGCCTTTTCTGGGGAGCTGTGTCACTGCCGGGGACTGGGCCACGTGCCTCCTCGGGTTCCGTCTCGCTCCGCAGGCACATTGGCCACCAGGACATAGTTGCCTCTGTGCCTGCCTGCCCCTCAGCGAGCTCGGGGCCCCGCACACACAGGGACTCGGCACAGACTCCCGGGACCAAGCGACTGGGTCTCTAAAATCGCTTTCCTTGTTTCCGTTTCCGGGGAAGACCCCGTTTAGGAGACGTGCTGAGGGTCCACCTTCTTGTCCGCGTCAGGGGTGCCGCAGTCTGAGGGCTCTACCCGTGCTCGCCAGGCCGATCCCCGCAGACTGAGCTCCCGGGGGGCGGGCGGCCGGCGGGGGGGCGGGGGGGGGCCCTGGGAAGCTTCTGCGGTGCGGTGTCCGGCCTCCCTCACCGGGAGCTGATGCCCAGCACGGCCGACCGCGTGGGCTCTGCCCGTTGGGGGTGGACGGCGGTCCCGCGGGTCCCGCAACGCCACCCCCCGCGGAGGGAGGCTCTTGCTGAGCTGCCCCGGCTTTTCCATGGGGTCAGCGTTTGCTCTGGGGTCTCCTGCAGTTTCCCTTCCCCCCCCCCCCCCGCGTCCTGGGCACCCACGGGGACCCTCGGGCGAGGAGTGGAGTTGAGGTCCCCCCTCCCCCCAGCCCCTGACGTTCGCGCGCCCTCTTCCTCAGGGATCAAAGATTTCATGTGCGAGCTGTGCGGGAAGACCTTCAGCGAGAGGAACACGATGGAGACCCACAAGCTCATCCACACGGGTAAGCGGGGCGGCGGGCTGCACGCGGCGGGGGCCGGCGTGTGCAGATGATTCGGTGTGCTGCCTCCACAGGCGGCCCCTGCCCCTTGAAAATCAGCCCCCCAGCACTCCCACGCACCCACTCTCGGACTCTCAGATGTGGGAGCAGCATCGCGCCGCCGTGCGCTGCGACGGAGAGGCCGCTGGCCTGCCCGTCCCCTGCCTCACCCGGCAGGTGACCCTGGCAGCGCGTGCAGGGCGCGAGGCACCCCCCTCGCCCGCCCTGGGGGCCGTGGCACGACCCCACTCACGACCTTGGGCTTGTCTCCTCCCCGCGTGCGCGAGAAGTGGGCAAGCAGTGGACGTGTTCCGTGTGCGACAAGAAGTACGTCACCGAGTACATGCTGCAGAAGCACGTGCAGCTGACCCACGACAAGGTGGAGGCGCAGAGCTGCCAGCTGTGCGGGACCAAGGTGTCCACCAGGGCGTCCATGAGCAGACACATGCGGCGCAAGCACCCAGAGGTGAGCCGGCGGCGGGCCGCGCTTCCTTCCCCTCGCCTGCCCGCCCGTCCGTCCGTCCGTTGGGTGCGCGCTGCCCCTGCTCGGAGATCCCCCCACCCCTGCGCTTCCTCCTCCCCGCCCCCCTGTCCGGTGCGCCCTGCCCCTGCTCCGAGACCCCTCCACGCCCACGCTTCCTTCTCCCCGCCCCCTGCCCCCCGCCCCTCTGTCTGTTGTGCGCAGAACCTACTCGGAGACCCCGCAGTGCTGACTTCGCCCTGCCCCCTGCCCCTCTGTCTGGTGCTCAGAGACCCCCCCCCCCTCCCGACCCCACTCCCGTGCTTCCTTTTCCCCACCCCCTGTCTGGTGCACCCTGCCCCTGCTCGGAGACCCCCCGGTGCTGACTCACAGACCCGTCTCCCTCCGTAGACCCACAGTTCTTAAGGCAGGGCCTGGGCCTCACCTTCCCCTCTGCACCTGGGAAGCAGTGAATGAATAAATAGCCTCAAACATATTTTTTGCTAACATTCTAGATTTTTAAAGTGTGTTTGTTTATTTATTTTGAGAGATAGCAAGCGGGGGAAGGGCAGAAAGAGAGGGAAAGAGAATCCCAAGCAGGCTCCGAGCTGTCAGCACAGAGCGCAGCATGGGTCTCGATCCCTGGACAACCGTGAGATCATGACTTGAGCTGAAACCCAGAGTCGGATGTTCAACCGCCTGGGTCGCCCAGGCGCCCCATAAGGTCATAGATGATGTTCTCATTGGAATTCCAGCAGGACAGGAGCACGACGCTGATTCCCTTCCCCTGTTCCTCCCTCCAGAGCGGCTAATCCAGAGTGCAGAACGGGGAGTCTCCACATGGCGTGGGGGCCGAGCAGGGTGCTGACTGGAGGGAGCAGTTGTAGAGAGGCAAGCACACCCTGGATGGCCTGGGCGCTTGTTCCAAAGGAAGATCTGGGGCATTTGCATAATTCATCTATTTAAGTCTTTTTTTCAGATTTTTATTTAAATTCTAGTTAGTTAGCATACAGCATAATAGTGTTTTTAGGAGCAGAATTAATGATGCCTCTCTTACGTCCGACGCCCAGTGCTCAGCACGACCAGTGCCCTCCTTAGTCCCATCCCCCACCCCCTTCCTTCCATCAACCCTCAGCTTGTTCTCTCTCATATTCTCTTAGAGGTGTTTCCCTCTCTGTTTTCCCGCCCTCTTCCCGTATGGTCATCTGTTTTGTTAAATTCCACATATGAGTGAAATCATACAGTCTGTGTCTTTCTCTGACGTCTTTCGCTTAGCATAATACATTCTGGCTCCATCCACGTCGTGGCAAATGGCAAGTTTTCATCCCTTTTGACGGCTGAGTTATATGACGTTGTTTATACGTACCACATCTTTTTTATCCATTCATCAGTTGGTGGACGTTGCGTTTCTTTCCATAGTTTGGCTACTGTTGACAGTGCTGCTGTAAACATTGGGGTGCACGTGCACCCTCAAATCTATATTTTCGTACCCTTTGCGTAAATACCTATGGTGGAATTACTGGGCCGTAGGGAAGTTCTATTTTTAACTTTTTGAGGAATCTCCATGGTGTTTTCCACAGTGACTGCACCAGTTTGCATTCCCACCAACAGTGCACGAAGGTTCCCCTTTCTCCGCATCCTCCCAAAACCTGTTGTTTCCTGAGTTGTTAATTTTAGCCATTCTGGTAGGTATGAGGTGGTATCTTATGGGGGTTTTTGATTTGTATTTCCCTGATGATTGGTGATGTTGAGCATCTTTTCATGTGTCTGTTGGCCGTCTGGACGCCTTTGGAAAAGCGTCTTCTGTCCATTTCTTAACTGGGTCTTTTGTTTTTTGGGTGTTGAGTTTGAGAAGTTCTTCATAGATTTTGGATACTAACCCTTTAACGGGTAACATCGTTAGCAAATATCCTCTCCCGTTCTGTTGGTTGCCTTTTAGTTGTGTTGACTGTTTCCTTCTTTGTGCAAAAGCTTTTCGTCTTGATGAGGTCCCAGTAGTTCATTTTTGCTTTTGTTTCCCTTGCCTCCAGGGACATGTCTAATAAGAAGTTGCTCTGGCCGAGGTCAACGAGGTTGCTACCTGTTTTCTCCTCTAGGATTTTGATGGTTTCCTGTCTCACATTTAGGTCTTTCATCCATTGAGTTTATTTTCGTGTCTGGTGTAAGAAAGTGGTCCAGGTTCATTGTTCTGCATGTCGCTGTCCAGTTCTCCCAACACCTTTTGCTGAAGAGCCTGTCTTTTTTCCATTCGATATTCTTTTCTGCTTTGTCCAAAATTAGTTGGCCATATAGTGGTGGGTTCATTTCTGGGTTCTCTATTCTGTTGCATTGATCTACGTGTCTGTTTTTGTGCCAGTACCATACTGTCTCGATGATTACAGCTTGAAGTCCAGAATTGTGATGCCCCCAGCCTTGGTTTTCTTTTTCAGGATTGCTTTGGCTATTCAGGGTCTTTTGTGGTTCCATACAAATTTTAGGACTGTTTGTTCTAGCCCTGTGGAAAAATTCTGGTGGTATTTTGATAGGGATTGCATTAAATGTAGAGATTGCTTTGGATAGTATTGACATTTTAACAATATTTGCTGTTCCTGTCCAGGAGCGTGGAACCTTTTTCCATTTTTTTGTGTCTTCTTCAATTTCTTTCATAAGCTTTCTACAGTTTTCAGAGTAGAGATCTTTTATCTCTTTGGTTTGATTTATTCCCAGGTATCTTATTGTTTTGGGTACAACCGTAAGTGGGATCGATTCCTTGACTTCTTTTTCTGCTGCTTTGTTATTGGTGTATTGAAATGCAACGGATTTCTGTGCATTGATTTTATATGCTGCTGCTTTGCTGAATTTATGTGTTCTAGCAATTTTTTGGTAGAGTCTTTTGGGTTTTCTCCATAGAGTATTATGTTGTGTGCAAGTAGTGAAAGTTCGATTTCTTCATTGCCGATTTGGACGCCTTTTATTTCTTTTTTGTGGTCTGATCGCTGAGGCTGGGACTTCCAGTAGCACGTTAAATAGTTAATGGTGAAAGCAGACATCCTTGTCTCATTCCTGATCGTAGGGGAAAGACTCTCAATTTTTCCCCATTAAGGGTATTAGCTGTGGGTCTTTTCTATATGGCCTTTATGATGTTGAGGTATATTTCATCTATCACTACTTTCTTGAGGGTTTTTATCAAGAAAGGCTGCTGTATTTTGTCAACTGCTTTCTCTGCATCTATTGAGAGGATCATACAGTTCTTTCGGATCATATGGTTTTATCAACCGTGGCCTGTCATGTTGGCTGATTTGCAAATATCGAACCACCCCTACAGCCCAGGAGTAAATCCCACTTGGTCATGGTGAATAATTCTTTTAATGTACTATTGGATTCAATTTGCTAGCATCTTGTTGAGAATTAACTGAAAAACAAAACTACAAAATAAATGCAGGGAAACAGACATCAGATCACTTCGGGGGAAGACTTTCCAAGTGTAAAATCAGCGGGAAAAGTCGCAAGCAAAAACATCTGTAGATTTGACTGTCTGAACAGCGTACCACTTAGAACTTCCGTGGTCCAAAAGGGTAAGCAGAGGGCAGACTGGAAATACGTGCAAGAGATTCCTGTCACTAGCAGGTGTAAGTCGTTGATATTAAAGCTGATAGCCATTCGACGAGAAGCCGTAAGAACGAGCATACGCGCGGAAAGGAAATCTACAAGGTTCAAACCCAGAAAGAAGCATTCAACCCCGCCAAATCCCGGAAATGCAAATGTTAGCTGAAGCTGCTATCCGCCGTGTGTTGGATTAGCAGGAGAATTTTAGATTAAAAATGACCGTGCTGGCTGGCACGCGTCCAGCACTCTGGCCAGTGGATGTCCTCCTGGGACACGGCAGGACAGTATTGTCCCAGTGCTTTGTAAATGATGGCTTGGACCTCTCGGTTTCCAGCAGGAGAAATGTGGTTAAACTCGTGACAGTGTAGCAATGTGCTTGGCTCTGTGAACACGTTTCACAGAGAATTCTAGATACAGTTGTAAACGGCCGTCGTAAAGAAGAAGGCTGCAGCGGGTGCATGATGTACGCGTATACGCGCTATGCGTCCCGCGTGTCCTACGTGCTATGTGTGTGTACACGGTGCTCACCTGTGCAAAATAGGTTGATCAGGGCGCCTGGGTGGCTCAGTCGGTGAAGCGTCTGACTCTTGGTTTCAATCAGGTCATGATCTCACTCTTCATGGGATCAAGCCCCTCATCGGGCTCCACGCTGACGGCACAGAGCCTGCTTGGGATTCTCTCTCCCTCTCTCTGCCCCTCCCCGACCGTGCTCTCTCTCACTCTCTTTCTCTCAAATAAAATAAATTAAAAAAGATAAAATAAAATAAGTGGTCAGCACAGAAAGAAGAGAAGACCGTGTTGCACCGTGGTCTCCTGGTGGTGAAGTTATGGGTAATTTCTTGTTTTCATATTTTCTCCATCTGTAAGAATTTCTTTTAACGAACAGGGATGACTTTTGCCATCATAAAAGCACTGTCTGCCATAATGTGGGGACAGTAGGTGTTTCTTTTCCTTCTGGAGCCCTGCTTCGCCCCCCCGTGGCCGGTTCAGGACCCCCCCCCCCCGCCCCGCCGCATGCCCAGAGCCGTTCTGAGCTGAGCCTGTGTAGTTGGGACTCCCCCAGCTGAGCTCCTCTTAATTCCCTCTTCCGCGAGCAGCCAGCCAGGGTTTTCACCTTGCAGAGCAGCCGGGTTGCGGGAGCCCGAGTGTTAGCGTCCCCTTGGCCGACCCCTGTCGGCCACAGTGACATCCAGGTCTCGGGGCGCGGGGTGGGCGCTGCGCCCTCCCCACCGGCACGCGATGAGTCTGGAGCCTGTGCAAGTTCTCTGTTGTGGGAGCGTCTGTAGTTGCGGGCGTTCACGAAGAGCGTGCAGGTCGGTTTTCACGGACCGGGTAGGTGACATGGGTCGCTGGGTGCAGAGAGAGGCCTTGGTTAATGGGGGTGCTCGGCGAGTGCTTTTGTCCAGCAAGCCCTTTTGCCGGGGCCAAAGATCGCTTCCTACTTAACTGATCGCTGTGCAAGGTCGCCTTCTTGTGCCTGCTTCTCAGAGGGGGGCAGTGTTCTGCGTAGCCTGCCTGAACACACCCGCCCTGGGCAAAACGAGCGTCCCGGAAGGGGAGACCGACCGTCCAAGGGCAGCGAGAGTGCCGTGGTGGCCCTTCTGTTCCCACCTCTTCTGTTCCCCGAGGCTTCGTCCTGGTCTCCGTGGGCCATTCCTGTGTTTCGTTCTGTGTCGTTCACACACGCGTGAGCCGCTGCTGGTGAGCCCCAGGCAGCCAGCCGGGCAGGATGTGTCTCCCCCTCCTGGACTTGGCCGTCTAGGGTGGGAGACCGAAGGAAGAGCAGGAGGTGGACGAGGGGTAAAGCCGCCGCAGGAAGCACAGCACGGGGAGGAGGTGACCCCAGCCGGCGGAGAACGTGGCGGGGTCCTGGGGACGCCTGGGCGAGCTCTGGTGTGGCTGTTCGTGCTGCCGCTGACACCAGGCTGTACGAGAGTGTGTGTGTCAGCAGGGAGGCGGCTGGTGACGGAGACGGAAGCCGCACCTACCGCGTCTAGTCCATGATTCCCCGCCTGCTTCAGTTGGGCAAAAGCGTAAAGGCGCTTGCAAAGCTGTCCGGGCAAAGGACCCTCGCAGACAGACTTACGGTTTTCCCCCCGATCCCACGTAGGCTTTCCACGCGCGTTCCCTTTTCTTGGGGCTCACCTGTACCGTGCCTTCCTGGGGGCCCCTTCTCTCTGCACTCGATGCTGCACTGTCCCACGTAGGATTTAGTTCCCTTAATCAGCACAGCAGCACGTGAGCTGGCTTGTGGGTGAGAATCAGGGGCAGGACACCCCTGAGCCATGGGAGGGCTGGTGGCCCCCAGGGGAGCGCGTGTCAGCGTGAGGGTCCGCAGTGTGACTCATGGAGGGAAGGCGGGGGCGAGGGGTCACCTCACCACCGAATTGACGAGAGCGAGTTCCCGAACCTGTGTCCAGTTGAAAAGTAGCATTTAAAGTGGAACCGTTTCATTTTTGGTGATTCTTCATGGGACAGGTTTGCTGTTTGTATCCGATCCTGCCCTGCTTACCGTATGAGCTAACAGAGGAGTCACAGAAAATTCATCTACGGGAGGCATATGGTGTGAGGCAAAAAAAAAAAAAAAAAGGCAGAAAAGAGACAGGTGCACCCCTCTCCCCTCCCCCCCGCCCCGTGCGTAAGAGCATCACAGAAACTTGAAACGCGGGGAGACGGGGGTGAGGGAAGGAAGGGCCGGGGCCAGACGGCGCCGAGCTGGCCTGGGTCAGAATGACCGAATCGGCTGCCGGCGCGACGTCCCCTGGCTCACCACCCGTGCTCGCTCGCAGGTCCTGGCCGTGAGGATCGATGATCTGGACCACCTCCCGGAGACCACCACCATCGATGCCTCCTCCATTGGCATTGTCCAGGTGCGCACGAGCAGGCCCGCGGGGTGGGGCGGAGGGGCCCAGACGGGTGCTGCGAGGGGCCTTTGGGCAGGCCCCCGAGTCCCTTTCTTTCACCCGCATCTCTCGTTTTCTAGTAGGTTCTCTCTCCCAAGGCCTTTTGGAACGTCTCCTAGTTTCTGTAACGTTTCCAGAACTTCGGTCGTTTTCAATACTGAGGTATCTCATTTTAGGGAATAGACAGTAATCTTCAAGCTCCCTGGAGAAGCGGTAGGGGGTGTGGGTGTAGAGACAAAGTTAGGTTTATTTTAAGGAATTGGTTTATGTGATCGTGGAAGCTGGTAAGTCCTAAATCTGCAGGGCGGGTGGGTGGGCTGAGACCCAGGGAAGAGTTCACGCTGCAGCTGGAGTCTGACGGCTGCCTTGAGGCGCAGGTCCCTCTTCCCCAGGGACCTCAGGTTTTCCTCTTAAGGCCTTCGACTGATTGGGTGAGGCCCACCCGTACCATAGGGGGTCATCTGCTTTACTGGGAGTCCACTGATTTAATGTCAAGCTCCTCTAAAAAACACCTTCACAGCATCTTTGCTGGGCAACCAAACACCCAGGCGCCCTAGCCCAGCCTCCGTGACGCATAAAATTAACTATCACGGTTTCCATAAAAGCTTAGCGTAATTAGATTGTGGTAACCAAAATAACTTTATTAGATGAACTTTTAGCCAATGTCTTCTTAAAAATGGTTTTTTCTTGTAAAGGGAATATGCCATGCTCTTGATTCCTTTAAAATCACGTTCACATCCCTGTACTGGAAACGGCGCTTTGAGCACGGTGCTCAGGTGCTGGGCCGTCGTGAGTGAGCACAGGAAGGCCTAGGGTGCACCAGGGGCCCACGACCCGCGTCCAGCCCCTGTGAGGGCAGCCCCACGATGGCCTGGCCCTGGCAGGCTTCCTCTGGGTCTGTCACTGGGTGGGATCCTGTCACCTGGGATGGCATCAGGGGCCCAGGAGGCGTGGTCGGGGACTAGTCTGGAGAGCCTTGCCGGCCACCGCTGCCCAGTGGCCTCTGTGATGCTGAGCTCAGTCGTGGCGTCAGCCGGGTTCAGGAGGTCGGCCACAGTGTGGCAGTGCACCCTGGACGGGCCCAGAGAAGTGCGCAGGGCACCTCTGTGGGGTCGCCATTGTGGCTGGCCACCATTGCTGTCCCCAGAGGAGGTGGCCGTAAAGTCCTTGGGGTCAGAGCCATCCTGACGATCCAGGATCGTTTGTCTCGTGCATTCGCTTCAGCCTGGGGGTGGAAGCGTGGACACGAGAGGCATTGCAGCCTCGGGCCGAGCTCACCAGGCCGAAACGCTGGTCCGCGTGCCAGCGCGAGGCGCGGCTCTTAGCAGTACGACTTCTGTGTGATTTTCTTCACTGAAAAGAAAGTGAACCCGGCAGGAACACGCCCCAACCCCTGGAGGCGCAAAGGAGCAGACACACCGCGGTCACTGTTCCCTGCAGCAGCGTGGTGGCCTAGGGAGGTGGCCGGGACGGTGCTGGGACCCCCGTGGCCAGTCTGGGGACACGCCCCAGTGACCCTGACGTTGATGAGCCTTCTGTCCCCGCAGCCCGAGCTGAGTCTGGAGCAGGAGGAGCTGGCCGAGGGCAAGCACGCGAAAGCTGCCAGGAGGGCCCACAAGAGGAAGCAGAAGCCGGAGGCGGAGGCGGCAGGCGCCCCGGTGCCCGAGGAGGCCACCTTCAGCGAGTACTCGGAGAAGGAGCCCGTGCTGTCCGGCGTGGGTGACGAGACCGACTCTGCGGTGCAGAGCATCCAGCAGGTGGCCCCCTTGGCAGCCTGCGGCCCACGTAGCGTTAATCCCGGGAGCTCGTGCCAGCTGCGCGTGTCCCAGCTTAGAGCTAGACGTCGCACCTGTCGTCGTGAACAGTGGTGTGACCGTAGAGCGCGCGAGGGACAGTCGGCCCCGCCTGGTTGGGGATCGGGTTGTTTCTGGGAGGTTAGAAGTGGCCTCCGTGTGTTCCTTCGTCGAGGAAGTGGGCCGACCTCCCGCCCCAGGAGGGATGCAGGGACCCCCCCCCCCCGGCCCCGGGAGGGATGCAGGGACCCCCCCCCCCGGCCCCAGGAGAGGGATGCAGGGACCACCCCCGGCCCCGGGGGAGGGATGCAGGGACCCCCCCTGGCCCCGGGGGAGGGATGCAGGGACCCCCCCGGTCCCCGGCCCCGGGGGAGGGATGCAGGGACCCCCCCCCCGGCCCCGGGGGAGGGATGCAGGGACCCCTCCCGGCCCCGGGGGAGGGATGCAGGGACCCCCCCCCGGCCCCGGGGGAGGGATGCAGGGACCCCCCCCCCCCCGGCCCCGGGGGAGGGATGCAGGGACCCCCCCCGGCCCCCGCCCCGGGAGGGATGCAGGGACCCCCCCCGGCCCCGGGGGAGGGATGCAGGGACCCCCGGCCCCGGGAGGGATGCAGGGACCCCCCCGGCCCCCGGCCCCGGGAGGGATGCAGGGACCCCCCCCGGCCCCGGGGGAGGGATGCAGGGACCCCCCGGCCCCGAGGGAGGGATGCAAGGACCCCCCAGCCCCGGGAGGGATTCAGGGACCCCCCCGGTCCCCGGCCCCGGGGGAGGGATGCAGGGACCCCCCCCGGCCCCGGGGGAGGGATGCAGGGACCCCCCCCGGCCCCGGGGGAGGGATGCAGGGACCCCCCCGGCCCCCGGCCCCGGGGGAGGGATGCAGGGACCCCCCCCCGGCCCCGGGGGAGGGATGCAGGGAACCCCCCGGTCCCTGGCCCCGGGAGGGATGCAGGGACCCCCCCCGGCCCCCGGCCCCGGGGGAGGGATGCAGGGATCCCCCAGCCCCGAGGGAGGGATGCAAGGACCCCCCAGCCCCGGGAGGGATGCTTGGGGCCGGCCTGTGTGCCGCTGTTCGTGGGCGTCTCCAGTTTGCTCAACATCAGCACTTTGGTTCGAAGGCTCCCAAATCCGTCATCAACGTGTGCTGGTCCTCGGTCTTGGATACTAATCGCAGTCGCACACGTTTCTTGAGTTTCTTTGGCAGCTCATTCCTGTCCTTTCTCTTGAACTGGTGCGCTCCTGGGCCGCACATCTGTACGGTGCTTCGGGGTTGGCATTTCCGTTAACCAGCAGCCAGGCGCGGGGCTGGAGAGAATGGGAGGGCGCACGTCTGTCTTTTTCGTTACCACTTTGCCCCGATCTTCTCCAGCCTGGGACGTCGTTTGTGTCTGTGTCTGTGTCTGTGTCTTACTGCCCTTTGTCACTAGAATTCTTTTTCTGGGACAAGATTAACTCGGTTTGATCTCCCACCGCCCGGTGTTTCCTCTTCGTCGGGGCCGGATGTGGGGTCACCCCACGTGCTGAGATGGCTCCCTCCTAAAGCACAACATAAAGTTCGGCGGTCGTCCGTTTTGCAGACGTTACTGACGCCTTTGTGTCGTGCGTGACTCTTGCAGGTGGTAGTGACGCTGGGGGACCCAAACGTGACCCCTCCGTCGAGCTCCGTCGGCTTGACCAACATCACCGTGACCCCCATCACCGCTGCAGCCGGGACTCAGTTCACCAACCTCCAGCCCGTGGCTGTCGGGCACCTGACCACCCCGGAGCGCCAGCTGCAGCTGGACAACTCGATCCTGACCGTGACCTTCGACACCGTGAGCGGCTCTGCCATGTTGCACAACCGCCAGAACGACCTCCAGATCCACCCGCAGCCGGAAGCTTCGAACCCGCAGTCCGTGGCGCACTTCATCAACCTGACCACCCTGGTCAACTCCATCACGCCCCTGGGGAACCAGCTCAGCGACCAGCACCCGCTCACGTGGCGGGCGGTGCCCCAGACGGACGTCCTGCCCGCGCCCCAGCCGCCCGCGCCCCAGCCGCCCGCGCCCCAGCCCCAGGTGCCGGCCGAGCCCCAGCAGCACATGTACAGCTACTGAGTCAAAGCGCCAAGAACTCACGAGGAGCCCTGCCCACCGGTGTTCTTGCTTATTTTTGAGATTTGTCTGCTGGATACCAAACCGAGAGAAAAACATCGTCCTTGAGGTGTAAGTAAGGTTGACTGAGCTTTGCGGAATTGTCTCCAGGCCCCTCCCCGCCCCCCGCCCCGCACTGCCATCTGATAGCCTGCCTGGGGGGGTGACTCCTGGCAGGTGGCAGCATGTGTGAGCGGCTCAGCCTGTGCCCAGCAAGGCCGCGCGTGTCACCCGCCTCCCCTAACAGAACTTGGTTGGTGGACCCGGGGTCCGGGCAAGCGAGGCGAGCAGGGGCCGAGAGGTGAGTGATACGTCACGAGGAGCAGAGTGGCCCGCTGGTGTCCTTTCGGGCCTCACTCGCTGCGTCAGCACAGAGAACGGGTTCCCACGGGGCCACCGGCTGCAAGGAAACGCCATTTTCGCCTCCCTTCCGGCTGTTTCTGGCGAATGAGCGATGGAAGTTAAAGCAACGTTTGTTTTCTTCTTGGAGATCTGAGTCGAGGCCCATTCGATGCACGCCACTTGGGGCCGAAGACCCGTGAGGAGGTGTTCCATGGCTGCGGACGACCCCCCTCTGGCCTTACGATGGGTGAGGGGTCCCCGGAGGTCACTGACTCGGGCCCGAGAGGCCTCTTTGTAACATAACGCGTGGATTCACTTTTAGTCTCAGTTTTTGTTTTTTTTTTATTTTCGCTTTATCTCAAGCACATATCACGTATCCGGGACGCCGTCGTGGCCACGTTGTTCTTGATTTTGACACGCTAAAGTCGTTTGCACTGTAGGAGTGTCGGTCCACGTCCAGTTCCGCGCCGGTGCCCGAACACGGGGGACACCCCACTGTGTGGGACAAGTCGGCCCCGTGCCGTCCCCTCTGGTGGCTCCCGCAGAGCCGTGTCGGGAACCGCCGCCATCCAAATGTATTTATTACGGCCGAGGCTCAGCCAGAGCCACCGAAGAGCAGGGAGGAAAGTCACGTTTTCTTTCTGTGGCAACTTCAGTCCAAAGGTTAATCTGCTGCAAGACCAACTTCCGATGAAAATATTTAAGGAGCTCTGGCTCTTTACAACGGGAAAGTGTAGGTTTTTCTGAAGCACACACATACGGCCGTTTGCTGCCGGGCGGTCGTGAAAGCAGAGGCGGTCCGTTCGTCACTAGGAGCATTAATGGCCTTTGTGCTCGCACGTGCCGAGTAAGCACCATCCCCGCGTCCCCGGCGCACACGCGGTCACACGCCGCGTCCCCGGTGCGTCAGAGGTGGTGGGCCAGGCTCACGCGTGCCCGCTGCTCAGCCGGGGAACCAGAGGCGCAGGTTTAGCCTCCTGAGACTTCTTAATGCTGTCCAAAATGAAATGATACGTCTGCCTCGCTGCGGCCTTGATCGCTCTTTGTCACGCATCCCGTGTTATTTGGGAGACCACCTTGAAGAAAGAGTGACACGTCAGTACTGGACCCGTGAGGCGGGAGGCGCCTAGGGCCGCCAGGGAGGCCAAGGGCCACTCCTTCTGCAAAATGCAGTGTCCTCAGCATTTCCCTTGATTCCCAGTCATGAGATGTTGAGGACGGGGCTCGAATTCGTATCGTGCAATACCCGTCTTCAGAACTAAGGACCTCCCGTCACCCACGCGGCACGTGAGAGCGTCCCCAGAGTCCGCACCGTGGACACAGCTCAGTCACACTCCCGTCTCCTGCCTGCAGTTGAATTAATAGTGGGAGATTATTTGACCCTTTAATTTATGATAATTATTTTTATGTTATTTATGTATATAATTAACTGCTTTATACACAATAATTCCATCAAACGAACTTGGGCTAGGAGTGATATATTTTCTCAAATCCTGTCCTCATCCTCCAAATGTAAGCGGTCCGGGCCCCATGGGGTCATCAAGAGTACCGAGGTTCCTAACGTATTTAAAAAAAAAAAAAAATCACAGTTGTTTTTTTTTTTTGACCAAGTGAAAATACAAACAGGATGAAACCTCTTTTAGCCTTTATCTCCTGTTCCGCTTCCCTATGAAATAAAGGCCTTTTAAATCACAGTTTTATTTTTTTCAAAGACGTTGTTTTTGTGCCTCGAGTAAGGACGCATCGGATGCTCCTCAAGATCCCGGTGTAGGCCGCGTGGCCCCGGTGCCCGCTTGTTGTTCATTTACACACACAGATGTGGGACGATCCCCTGTGTGATAATCAGTTAGAACTCCAGATAAAAATCACCACTCCTGAGTTTCCTGTAGACGTGCTTCGTCTTTCTTGCTTTTAGTCTTACTAGGGTCACTACCTGAGGCCAGATAGGTTCGTGTTGTTTTAAAACACTTGCTGTGAATTTGCGTTCGCCAGAGCTGGGGAGCAGAAAAACAAAACAAAACAAAAAAACCACTCAACCAAAAGAGTCCCCGACCATAGATTGTTCTGCGCGTGCATCACTGTTTACTGACGGGAAGTATTTCATGTTTTAACGGACGCCAGGTGCGCAGCTGTGTTCATGGGAGGACATTAGATCAGGCCGTTGTGGCCGCCCGGCTCCGTGAGTCCGTGCTGGGTGTCCTAGATTAAGCAGTCGCGAGAACTTACCTTGGACCCGTGGATTTGTAAGGGTGCGGGGTCCTGTGCCACGTTCACGGTGCGACTCTCGCAGAGCTGGATCCCAGGCCGCCGCTGCTTCCCGTGAATCGCGTGCTCTGTGGCGAGGAAGAGTCTGGGCCCCCGGAACGGCACTTCCGTGGACGTGCCCCCTGCACCAGGTGCCACGTCACTCGGTCCGACAGGAAACCGCCTCGGAGAATCCCGGGTGCGGGAGGGAGGGTCACAGACCTTACGCGTCCTTTCCAGCCACGGCATCATCCGAATGCGCGAAGCTCGAGGCTTCTCAGCGCCAGGTGGCCTCCGTGACTTCCCGTTGGGTTTTGAAAGGCACGAAGACTGTTTTGAGGAGTCGAGTAATTGTCGTGTCCCATCGGTTTGTATAATAACAAATAAAAGGTGCGGTGACCTGTGTTTTTCAATCGCTGGCCCTCCTCTCCGACCACCCGTTCTGGGCGGCCCCCACCCACGGCGTCTTTAGAGAATAGTTGTAGTTCCTGCCGTCGACCACGTCTTGATTCCTGCCCAGCCCAAAACCCACTTGATGTCTAGGCCATTTGACACATTGTCGGAGACACTGAGGTGTATCAGAAGCTTTCACGGGGATCTGAAAAACAGCGAAGAAGGTGTGTGTCGTATCTTTGGCAAAGCTTAGATCGGGAGAAAATGGATGTGAAAAAGAGAAGTAGCCAGAGAGGGGAAAACTTAAGGCATTTCTTTGGACAGGTGGCCCAGAACGGTCCCTTATTTCATTGGTCAAACGTTAAATTATATGTTCCCGTCTGTTAGGATCGTCATTTTAAAGTTATAAAACACCTTAAGTCCCATCCAGTCCTTAGGGATTGAACTACGAGAGCCTGTCTTAGATACTGTTGTCCACTTTTAGGTAGTTTCTGGTAGCAGCTAATTCTGCCAGTGAATAGAGTTGGTTCATTTGACCTTCCTGTAGGGGCCGGACCGACACGGTTCTCTTTCACACAAAGGCAGCCATTCAGCGCACTTCAGTGGAGGCGGGTTCGTTGCTGTGCAGACAAATCTGGCTCATCACTGCTCCTGTGCTGCTTTGTGACATAGGGACACTGAGAAGCGATTTGCTCTGCTGACGGCCACATGATGTGCTGGAAACCAACAGCATCCATCTGTGAATAGTCCCTCCACGCGCCCTGAAAACAAATTCCCACAGCAAGGGGGGACTCGAGGGCACCGACACCAAAGGGATCCTGGTTCTGGAATGACAGGGATGAATGCTTGTATGTGCGGTGGTGCCGTGGGCAGAATAATCCAGAAGTGGCTCGGACGAAGAGCCGGGACCAGCCCTGCTCCCCATGGTCCCCAGGTGCGGGCAGGTGACGTTTGCAGACAACCCCCGCCAGAGCACGGAGGTCCACATCCTGCTGCCTTCGAACCAAGCAGCCTGCTCCTTCCCCATTGACGGGGTTTCTCCTTCCGTGAGGAGGGAGCCCCACGGGGGAAGGAGTCCCATCGGTGGGACATAGACCCAGCGTGTGTCTTTACAGGGAGCCCAGCCCAGCACGCTAGCCGGGGAAGAGCGAGGAGGAGCCTGCCCAATACTGCCTGTTGCACGATGGGGTGCTCCCCTCCCGAGGGCTGGTACCTCCCCGCTTGCGTGACAGTCCAGAGCTTGGCCGGAAGCCCCCAGCTCCCCTCCTCTCCTGAGTGTGAGCCACAAAATGGAGCCGCAGCATAGTGGGGGAAGGGGGGGAACTGTCTAGATCAGCGAGGCTGACTCTTTGCTTATCCCACACGATGCTGGCAGGGGTGGGAGGTGCGGGGGGCGGGTGCTGGCTGCATCCTTTGCTGAAACAAAGCGCCCCAGCTTATCCACCTGGATGTCCCAGCTCGTCCAACCCGTGGGGTTTGTGACCCCCCAGCCCCAAAGCTGGCCCTCTCCCACTGTGCCCACTCACAGCTGACAGCCCTGTCCATCTAATCAGCCAGAGCCAACCTGGATGTGTCCCTGCGTCCCACGTTTACATCTGAGCGGTTAGGGACCTGTCAGGATTCGCCATATCTGAAACTGTTCCCCACTCCAGCTCTCCAGCTGACGACCCCCTAGGGGCCGCCCAGCCCCTCCTCCCCACCCCCGTTCCTGGGAGTCCGTTCTCCACGCCATCTCAATGGCCCTTGTAAAGGGTGCTTTTCCGTTGTGCCATCCGGCACATCTGGCACCAAGTCCAGAGTCCTCCAGCGGTTCTAAGTGCTGTCTGGACACAACCTGATCCTTTTTTTTTTTTTTTTTTAATTATTTTTAATGTTTATTTCTGAGAAAGAGCGCAAGTGGGAGAGGGGCAGAGACACCGAATCCAAAGCAGGCCCTGGGCTCTGAGCTATCCACACAGAGCACAGAGCCTGATGTGGGGCTTGAACCCACGAACCGCAAGATCATGACCTGAACCAAAGTCGGACACTTAACTGAGCCACCCAGGCACCCCTAATTTTTTTTAATGTTTATTTTTGAGAGAGAGAGAGAGAGACAGACCATGAGCAGGGGAGAGGCAGAGAGAGAGGGAGACACAATCCGAAGCAGGCTCCAGCCTCCGAGCTGTCAGCACAGAGCCCGTTGTGGGGCTCGAACCTACGAACTGTGAGATCATGACCTGAGCCGGAGTCAGACGCCTAACTGACTGAGACACCCTGGCGCCCCCAACCCGATCCTTTCTGTGGCTCGAGGCCTGCAGGGGCCTGTCCTGCCTCGGTCCAGCCTCTCCCCTCCGGGGGTTCTCTGCACCTGGTTCATGCCTGCGTGTGCTCATATGTCACTTCCTCAAAGAAGCCTTCCCGAATCCTCCAGAAGCTAGCATTCCCCACGCTGGTAGCAAGCTGCATGCTTTCGGCACAGCACTCATCAGTCGGTAATGACATCGGATATTCACTAGGGAGCTTCTTTGTCGCTGTTCAGTGAGCTCCAGAAGGAGGGGCTGTGCTGTTTTCGTCATCATTCTGTCCATTTCCCCTGAGTGCACCCAGCACAGTGAAGCCTGGTGCACAATCAAGATTAATCACAGCCGTGGAGTCACAGTTGTCCCTGGCCAGTGTCGTCTAACATGTGGTTTGTGTGGTCTCTTTGCTGTGGACCGAGCGCTTCTGTATGTTTTCTTCAAGTATGATGTTCTCATAGATGATGAGACTCTGTCTCATGTAACCCTTAGGAAACCCCATTTGGTCAGAATGGGCTGTTTTCTGCTGTAGTAACAAAGCTAAAGTCTTAGCGGCTAAAACAGCGAATCTCCTTGCTGCTAAATCTATGTGGGTCCTGCAGGCTCCTTCCTCTGGCACCAGAGGACACCCCGCCCCCCCCCCCAATCCCCTGTGTTGCTGGTTGTCATGGCAAAGGGAAAGAAGAACCCTGGAGAGTGTCACACCTGCTGTTCTCTGATCTGACACTCCTGCTTCTGGCCAAGGGGGGCTAGGGATGGGTTTACCCTCCAATATGGAAATAAGAAAGCCAAGGAAGCACATGACACAAGGGTACTGAAGCCTTGGCACCAGAGTGAAGGACAGTGGTCACGAGGGACCAAAACCCAGCAAGGCAAGTCTTGCTGTTGCCCCGTGTGCAGCCTGGAGCCCAGGCAGAGGACAGCTGTCTCTGAATTGATGAGGTGGACCTGTGGGTCCGGGAGCTGTACAGAGAGAAACCTCCAGAGACCAGCAGAGCCTCCCTTGTGCATCTTTAGCTGAGCACTGACAGCACAGCATCTACCACCGCGTAGAATGAGAAACCTCATTATTTGGGGAATGTGGCGCGGAATTCTCAGAAACATTGTGTGTCAATGCCATGGGAAGTCAGCCCTAAGCTCAGCCCTGGTCCCATCTAACAAAGCTTAAAAATAAAACATGAAAGGATCAACTGTTTCCAAGATCCTTGACTGACTCCCAGAACAAAGCTGAAGCCTATTTTATAGGAACACAAAAATATCCAGCCACCAGCAGTGTAACATTCATGAGGGCAGCTGATCAAAAGTTACCAGGCTTGAAGAATCAGGAAAACATGACCCGCAATGAGAAGCAAAGTTAACTAATAAAACCCAGCTCAGAAATGATAGAATTACTAGACAGAGGCATTAAAAGAGTGAATTTAACTGTTTTCCATATGTTCAAAAAGCCAGAGGGAGAACTGATCATGTTAGAGGCACAGAAGATGTGGGGTTTGGGGTGGGGTTTTTTTTTTCATTTTTAAAATTTATTTTAGAGCAGGAGCAGGGGGAGAGGGGTTGAGGGAGAGAGAGAATCCAAGCTGGATTGGGATCGCACATGGGGCTGGATCCCACAATGTTGGGATCCTGACCTGAGCCGAAATCAAGAGTAAGATGCTCAACCGACTGAGCCACCCAGGCACCCCATGGAAGGTGTGTTTTTTAAGTCAGATCTAATTGAACTCCTACAGGTGAAGCTTCAGTGATGACATGAAAAATACATTGGATAGTATTAACAGAAGGTCAGATTCGGCAGAAGAAAGCATCAGTGAATTTACAGCAATAAAATCTATCCAAAATGAAATGTGCAGAAAAGGCACCTGAGGGGAAAAACTGAACAAAGCCTCAGTGAGCTGTGGGACAACTTCAAGCAGCCTTATGTATGTGGTATTCGAGTCCTTGAAGAGTCCTCAGAGGGGGAAGAGGAGAGACTGAAAAGATATCTGAAGAAATCATGATCCTAATTCTTGCAGCTTGGAGGAAAACAATAAACCTACATATTCAAGAAGTTCAATGAATCCCAAGCACAAGACTATGAAGAAAACCACATCAAGGCATATGATAACCAGATTGCTTAAAAACAGTGGCAAGGAAAAGGAGCTAAGAGCATCCAGAGGAAAAAGACACATGGTATACAGGGGAACAAAGACAATGTTGACAGACAACTCATCCACACGGTGCCAGCCAGAAGCCGGGAAGACGCATCCTTGAAGTATTGAAGGAAACAGTCAACATAAATTCTATACCCAGCAAAAATATCTTCCCAAAAAAAGGTGGCTGAAGAGAGACTTTTTCAAACACAGAGATGCTGAAAGAATTAGGCACCACGGCACGACAGCAATCCTAAAGGAAGCCCTTCAGGCAGCAGGAAGACACCAGTGGACAAGAAATCTTCATTATGTTAACTGACCACTTAACGGAAATGCAAATGGAAAAGAAATTTATGTGACACAATCAAGTAAGTCTCATGCCTAAAGTCGCAGTACATTTTTTAAATAATTTTTTGGGTTTTATTTTATATTTGACAGAGAAAGAGAGAGACAGAGCATGAGCAGGGAGGGGCAGAGAGACGGAGACAGAATCCAAAGCAGGCTCCAGGCCTTGAGCTGTCAGCACAGAGCCTGAGGCGGGACTCGAACTCATGAACCGCGAGATCACGACCCGAGCTGAAATTGGACACTTAACCAACGAGCCACCGAGGCACCTCAAGTTGCAGTACATTTCTGAAAACCCTGAGGTACATATCAGTGTTCAAATATACCAACTGGAGAAACATTACCGTACCCTATTTGGTTTCAAAACATTATATTCTCTGGACTGCCTCCCACACCCCAATCACTGCTCTATAGCTTTCTGGTATCCTCCCTGGAACGGGCTATTGGAGACTCTTGATGGGGAAAATGAAAGAATAATAGAAGTTTCCAATAAATACCACAGTGAAAAAAAATACCCATACCTCGTGTTCTTAGTCTCTTGGTGTCTTTCTCTTGTCTCTTTGGAAGGCTGGGTGCTGATTTTTCTACTCCTTTACAAACGGAGAGGTGAAATGTGTGTCACTAGGTTTTTAGGTTTTATGTACATCTTGTAAGTATCAGTAAAAATATGAAATGAATTGTATTTAAACATCCAGCATGTCAGTTTAGGACAAGAAAAGTAACAGCCTATTGTACTGACTCCTGTTTGGGTAGGGACTCTGGGTTTTTTTTTTTTTAATTTTTTTTAACGTTTATTTATTTTTGAGACAGAGAGAGACAGGGCATGAACGGGGGAGGGGCAGAGAGAGAGGGAGACACAGAATCCGAAGCGGGCTCCAGGCTCTGAGCCGTCAGCCCAGAGCCCGACGCGGGGCTCGAACTCACGGACTGCGAGATCATGACCTGAGTTGAAGTGGGACACCTAACCGACTGAACCACCCAGGCGCCCCTGAGCAGGGACTCTATTAACATTATTAGCTCAGTTAATTCCTCCCCTCCCCCTCCCATGACGTTCTGAGATGGCGGCCATCTCATGAGATGATGTGGGGTTTCTCAACCAAAATATACCTCCTTGCCAGTAAAACATCATTAGAACGTTTTCTTAATGTGTCTGTAATGTCCGATTTGCGGCACTGGGTTTCTTCCCTTGTATTTAGAACGATGTCAGTACTTTCGGAGACCTTGTATTTTGAGAAGCTGCTAGCCCCCTACTTGCGCCAGATAATTCCTTTTAAAAGAACAATGTTTGTGTAGACAGCCCCCACGAGGCTGACGTTCTTCGGCTCCTGATTAGGAGTATCCCACCGGGATTGATCAGAACGTTCCAGAAATAACCAGCATCTGCATAGGACACCTAATAATAGAGACTTTTTTTTTTTTAACTAGAGACCGATTTTTCCCCCCCTCTTTTAATTTAAAAGGCTACAACAAAAAAATTAAATGACTTTCCTGGCTTCTGTTGGTCATACATGGCTCCCATAAGCGAGCTGGCTCACTGTGGCTATAATTAACCTCCCACGTCACCCCTGCCTCCGAGTGAAGTCAAAGCCTAAATATTTCAACTGATTCCTCGCCAGCCACAGCCAGACTTCTGACTCTCTAGGGCTTGCCCCCACCTCTAGTTTACAAAGCAAATTGCTGTGAGAACTTCTATTTGGTGGACAGCTCCAGTGACTCAGGGCTGAGCTGGGCGTCTTTTTCTTCACCTTGGGACCAGCTCAGGTTTTACAGCCCTTAGCTGCAATCTGGCACCATTATTTGAAACCGAGAACAGAAATGGGGCTAAACTACCCGGGACATGATTTATTTTATTAATGAAGCAAGGGGAAGAACATTTCACAATGTCGCACCATCGTGTGAGTGCTCCCGTCCCAAAGCATCCTCACGCCGGGTACTTCGAGGTGTTTCTTCTTGTTCTGTCTGTGCTCAAGGTCAAGGGGAGCTGATTATAGCCCGTGGCTCCTAACCTCCCACTTTGTAAACCCACCAACTGACTCCTTAACCAGCCCTCGTCCTGATGCATTTTCTCCAAATGCGTTCTCTGCTCTCTCCTCCGAACCTTCAGGGGTTCCAAATGTTGACTGCAAACTCTAAATGGTTATTCTGCTTATTCTAATTAAGGGTCTTGCTCTAATTAAGGGCTGGGCGTGTTGTTGGAAGTCCGGTGACTTAGAGACTCTGAATCGTTTCACTTACGTTAAACGTGACAAGTGCACAGAGAGTCTCTAGAATTTATTGACTGTTGTCCTGTCTTTGGCAATAAAGCTCACGGGTCATCCCCGAGGTGGTGTTTTGAAAATCCTCACTTTCCCGGGAGTGACAAAATAAGAATGAGTCTGCACCAGCTCCCTGCGATCTGACAAAGGGAGACTGGACGTGCGTGAACCGCTGTGGGGGCACGAGTTTGGTGCAGGACGTCCCCTGAAGCATCCGTACAAAGAACATCGCTCCGACGAGTCCTTGCCCACGCCTTAACACCAGATGTAATGGCAAAGCTGAGGGGAAACTACCCGTTGCTCATCATAGGTTCTATTTTTTAACATACACGAAGAATAAGCTCGTTTGTATGCAGCCTGAACGCCGTCTCTCGCTCTTGCAAAGAAACGGTTCTTCACTGTGCATTTCTGCGGTTTTATTTTCTATGCCGGCACGTTACTCCAAACAACTTTGCGTTTCTTTGGCGATCAGTTTTCCAGGGATATTTAAACGTTTGGCCAATGCAGCGTCCAAAGCATCGTGGTTACATCGAATCTGAGTGTGTTTCACAAACTTCAGGTAGCAAGCTTGTAAAGATATTCAAGTTCATTACTGTCCCGTCGGGACCGGATGGGAAATGAAGCTCTCCGGCTTCTGTAGCTTATGTCGCGCTCTATTGCTCGGATGCTTTAGACTTGTCTTCCCTTTGACCTTGGCGTATGATGTACATGGAAGGCTCCACTAGACAAAGGCTGTAAATGTTGCTTAAGCACATAATCTTTCACTTTTTAGAACGCCTTACAAAGAGTAATGGTACCTTAATCACAGCCAGGATATCATCACCCAGTTGAAGGAGCCCTTTTTATTATCCACAACACATGCCCGCAGGGTGGGGAACACACCCTCAGGAAAACGTTCTGGCTTGTCCTTCTCGTCCAGGAATGTTCTCCAAAATGGTTAAGTTTTTGATCTCGAGAAACAATAGTTTCCAGAACACCGTAAGTCAGTTGCTTTTTTTTTTTTTCTAGTTGACAAATGAAATACCCCTGCAAAATATATATATATTTTTTTTCCCGTGGTCCGGATTTAATTAGGACGTTCAAAGTATGCGGTTTTGAAGGTTTCTGAACCACAGTGCTATGCTTTAAATTGGTACTTCCTTTTGAATCTGAAGGCAGGGGGTGACTGTGTATACAGGACGCACAGCTGTTCTGGGCACATTGGCAGTCGTTCCTAATTAATCGTGGCCGTGCAGTGGGGCCTTGGGTAACTTCTTCCAGAGCTGAGCTGGCAAGACCGTGACATCAGCATCACGAGTTATTGTTCTACAGGAAAGTGTCAGACTACAGGGCGAGCACCAGTGTCGGAAGGGCTGGGGAGGGGGGCTGGTGCCCTCGCCCTCACGGGCCACATTCACGCTCACAGCCCGGCTCCCCCTGCCCCCCCCTACCCCCCCCCCCCCCCCCCCCCGCAGCTGCCACTGGGGAAACACTGCGTGAGGGTTTGGTAGGAGTTCTTTTTCACGTTAATTATATTTTGATTTGAAGTCTTCTTAAGAAAGGCCTAGAAAGTGCATGACTTACTGGTAAGATGGGGGTTGACAGAACAGAAGCTCAGAAATTGGAGGTCTTAGAAAGGCTTAGAATGTTTCAAAGAGAACGGCATATTTTATTATAGTTATCGTCTGCATTCATTTAAAGCAACCAGTCTTTTTTGCTTCGTTTTTATTTTGTCCAGCAGTCAAATGCATCTCGTTTTGGATACCCATCCAACGAATAGCTTCGTCCTTGCTTAGAGGTTCCTTGATATCTTCATGTTACCGCAGAACTGTTCCTGGATGTAAGGTTAACGAGAGCCGTTTACTAAAAATCTAAAGTGCCTTCAAAGGTATTTTTCTTCACACCTGACAACTTGGGGTGACACGGGCTTTTTTTTTGGCTTGACAACTTTGGGGTAGCCTCAAACCGTGTAAGGAACCAGGGCGACCCTGGGCTGTCCAGATAGAGCAGCTAAGGAAGAATTTAGCTTCCTTCCTCTTAGAACCTCCCTAATTTTGCACTGACGTGGGGGACCTGGAGACCCCTGCCTCGTTTGCTTAGGTCCTGAGCATCTCTGATGAATTAGAATGGGCCAGAAGGTCCCTGATGGCTCCACCTGCGAATGGGAAGCGTGCACATCAGCATGTTTTAAGACCAGGCAGTGGATGGCTGGGCTCATGTGACCCATAATAAAATCTGCTGTTGGTCTCATGATGCTTTTCAAATTCGAGGTCCTTTTCACAGAAGCTTTTCTCATGGGACATGTCAGTGGAAATAAAATATTTTCTTTCACACATTCTCTCAAAGCACACACACACACATTCACAAATTCAACTCAAGTTCCAAGATATTTGGTTAGCATTTTTTTTCAAATTTTATTTTATTTTATTTCATTTTATTTTATTTCATTTCATTTTATTTTATTTATTTCATTTCATTTTATTTTATTTATTTCATTTCATTTCATTTCATTTCATTTATGTAATCTTTAGGTCCAATGTGGGGCTTGAACTCATGACCCAGAGATCAAGCGTCCCATGCTGTACGGACTGAGCCAGCCAGGTGTCCCTCGGTTAGCATTTTAGAATAGATTTAAAAAATTTTTGCTTTAAATGTTTATTTATTTTTGAGAAAAAGACGGAGTGTGAGTGGGGGAGGGGCAGAGAGAGAGAGGGAGACAGAATCCGAAGCAGGCTCCAGGCTCTGAGCTGTCAGCACAGAGCCCGACGTGGGGCTCGAACTCACGAGCCATGAGATCATGACCTGAGCCGAAGTCAGATGCTTAACCGACTGAGCCCCCAGGCGCCCCTAGAATAGATTTTTAAATACACATTTAGTTTGTCTTTTGCAAATGAGTGTTAAGCATGAGTAAATTAGAGTATAGGTAGAAATGTCTTCTGAAATATTTAGATTTGCTGATTTCTTATTGCAGTTTTTTCTGTTATTGTTTTAGAGAGAGAGAGAGAGAGTGTGCGTGAGTGGGGGAGAGGGTCAGAGGGAGAGAGAGCATCTTAAGCAGGCTCTATGGTCAGCACAGAGCCCGACGCGGGGCTCGATCTCAAGACCCTGGGACCATGACCTGAGCAGAAATCAAGAGTTGGACGCTCAACCTGGGTGACTGAGCCACCCAGGCGCCCCTTAATTGCAATTTTATATTCAAGCAAATTTTTGTTAATTTTGTATTGTAATTTATTTTTTTATGCTAGTTTAAGTTTGTTGGCTTAGTTATTATTATTATTATTTTTTAGAGTTTATTTACTTATTTAACTAATCTCCACACACAGCAGGGGCTAAAACGCATGACCCTGAGATCAAGAGTCGAACTGCCCCCCAATTGAGCCAGCCAGGAGCCCCTGAAACGTTACTTAAATTATTTCTATCTGTGCTAGAAAATGGGCCTCACTGACACTTCTGTCTCATGTAGATTTTGGGGGGAAAATATGAATTATATCCTTCTAAAATCTTTTATTAAATTATACTTTAGTGGTGAGTTCAGGATCAATTTTAGAGCATCTCTACGTGAGTCTTGCAGCAAAGATTTTGCCGGCGAAGGAATTCCGAGGATCCGGGACCGAACGCAAGTAAGGCAGGGTTCTTTGTACTTTTCCTAGAAGCACGGATGACTTTGTGGAGATTTTTAGACTTCGGTACAGTAAGACCCATCACTATCCGACGAGAGTAGGTCCACTCTGGAGAGGTCCTGAATTTCCCTGTAACGGGGGGCTTTGTGGTGCTTTTCATCCTTGGCACGTGACCTGTGATTTGACGTTGAATAGTGTGGCGTTGAAAAATGTATGGTTGGGGCGCCCGGGTGGCTCAGTCGGTTGAGTGTCCGACTCTTGATTTTGGCTCAGGTCATGACCTCACGGTTCGTGGGTTCCGGCCCCGTGTCGGGCTCCCCACTGATGGCACGGAGCCTGCGTGGGATTCTCTCTCCTTCTCTATATGCCTCTCTCTTCTCTCCCTCTCTCTGTCTCTCTCAAAATAAATAAACTTAAAAAAAAATGTATGGTTGACACAGTAGTTACTTTTTCTCTCTTTCAATTCCTACGTCTGCCCAGTGGCCGTTTGCAATTTTTTTGTGCCCGTCTGCTGTGTGGGTGTCCGTTCTCCCTTTGGCCATGACCCGCCCAGAGAGCCCCTCCAATTCTGCTTCCTTTACTCCCCCGCGGCAGGAACCCATGCCCGAGGGGCCACTGCACTCACCCCTGCGTGCTGCTGAAGAGACGGTCCTGGAAAGACAAGCCCCTTTGGACTATAGGTGAAAATATTTACGACGACTGCCTTCAAATTTGCCAGAAGTAGCCTGCAAGTTGCTGGAGTCAACCGGAAACGGTATGTATCTACGTTTGTTCAAGACAGTGGCCATTACTCTAGAAACCTTCGACGCTGAAGTACACTCTTTAATGAGTAATACACATTTCACGGGGGTTGCTTGCAAATCCAGGAGTCGAAATCTTGGATTATAAGAACTGGGCTGTTTTCGTGGTTCTACAGATCTCTTTTTCCTCAGTCATCCGAGCACGTTGCCCACCGTGCCACGTGGTCTGTGTGGCTCTGAGATGAATGGCCCTGCAGTTGTGGTTTCTGTGATCAAGGGCAGGTCAGAGGACAGGGTAACTGGAAAGCAGGAAACACCAGCGGCGAGGATGAAAAATGTCCACCCGGGACGCGTCACGTACTTAACTGTAGTAAGAATCTTCTTCCTGTCTTGCAGGAAGGCGCATAGGTGGTGTTTTATGCAACAGAGTCCCAAGAATCTCCGAGGGGGGCCTGAGGACAGGGCTCGTGTCCTGGGCCTCTCCCTCGGGGCCGCCTGCTAGCTCCTGGGCCAAATCCCCGCCCGGCTCCCCAGGCGTCCGCCCTGGCGGTGTTTACCAGGGCTCCCTCTCCCATGCACGCCTCTGCCCTTTCCCACACTTGCACGGAAGTTGCAGGGAAATTCTGCTTCGTTGCAGGAAAAAAAAAAAATCTCTCCGCAGAAAGTGAAAGTTTTTCAAACATTGTTCTAAAAGTATGGAAAATGAGAGCCTTTTAAAAAGTCACGTGCATAGTTAAAATAGTTAGCTAATTCAGATGTTAACTAAAATTAGTAATTCAATAATCATTTGCTGACATTGCTTGATAAGTCATAGCAAAGTATCACACTAATGCAAGAGGCCAGTAAGAAAGGAAACTGGGTGGCGTAGGCTTACGGACGCAGGGAGAGAGGGTGCATGGGAATTCTGTGCTTTCTGTGTGATTTTTCTAAAACATAAAACCCCAAATCTAAAACCGCTCTGAAAATAGTCTTATTAATTTCTTTAAAGGCAATTATTTTATTTTTATTTTTTTCAACGTTTTTTATTTATTTTTGGGACAGAGAGAGACAGAGCATGAACGGGGGAGGGGCAGAGAGAGAGGGAGACACAGAATCGGAAGCAGGCTCCAGGCTCCGAGCCATCAGCCCAGAGCCCGACGCGGGGCTCGAACTCACGGACCGCGAGATCGTGACCTGGCTGAAGTCGGACGCTTAACCGACTGCGCCACCCAGGTGCCCCAAAAGGCAATTATTTTATATATACATGCACGTGTGTATATGTATGTACATGTGGGCGTGCATTTATGGTGTGTGTGTGTGTGTGTGTGTGTGTAAACGTGTGCGTATGACCACATGTGTGCCAGCCTCAGTGGGAGATCAGGAAGGCTGTGTTCCCGTGACTGTTCGTCAGTGTCTTTAGGTGCCACATACACCCATGTCCCCTGCAGTTGAGGGCCACGGCTACGTGTTTGCCCAGGGGGGATGAGAGCACATCATGGGGGGGCCTGAAGGTGGGTGCCCCAGGGCGGGTGGGAGGTGAGGGCGTGGGGGGGAGGGGCGCCACCCTGCCTTGTGTTCTCCATTTCCTCTTACCGACTCTCCCTTTGTGGACACGGTCTGCACACCACGGGTCCCAGAGGGCTCGGTCCCTCCTGCCACCATCAGCCGGGAAACGCCTAGTGCTCTTCCCTGATAACTCCTGCCCCCCATCTGCTCTCCCCGCCTTTCTGGAGCTCCTCTCCTGCCCCCCATCTGCTCTCCCCACCTCCCACCCCGGGAGCTCCTCTTAGTTGATGCTGGACTTCTGTGGATCTCTGCATTTCCTTCCATGTCCTATCTCTTTGCCTCTTGCATCTCTGGATTCTAATCCCTTGGCTTTAAACGTGTTTTTTAGTTTTCACTGTCGCGTATCAATTTCCAAAAGTTCTTTCTGGGGACTCGGCTGGGTGTCTGACTCTTGGTTTCAGCTCGGGTCATGATCTCACGGTTTGCGAGTTCGAGCCCCGTGTTGGGCTCCGTGCTGGCAGTGCGGAGCCTGCTTGGGATTCCCTCTCTCTCCCTCCCCCATGCTTCTGCACGCCTCGTGCGTGCTCTCTCTCTTTCTCTCTCTCTCTCTCTCTGCCCCTCCCCGGCTCACACACACACACACACACACTCTCTCTCTCAAAATAAATAAATAAACTTAAAAATAATAAAAGTTCTTTCTGGTTTTCGAGTCCTCTGTCTTCCCGCCGCTCTGTTCTAACCTCACAGGTGGGACAGCCCCTCCTCCGAGGTCACACGTCTGTTGTACTCGGAACCCCCGCCCCTCCAGCCTCACCTCCGCATTGTCTGCGTCTTCCATTTTCCACTTCCCCGATCGTTTCCTTCCTCTCACGCTGGAGGCGCTCCCCAAATCCCTGGCAGTCCTGAAGCTTCTTTGGGGATGGGTAAGCCAGTGGACCCATGAGTTCCACAATCACTCCCCAGGCCGCCTCCAGATGCCGCGTAGACCATTCGGGGCTTAGGTGTGGTGGGCGGTGGGTGTGGGGATTCTCCTGCCTGTGTTCTGGGCTGGGGGTCTGTGCACCCGATGGGGAGAGTCTGGCTCAGGTGCGTGCATGCGCACACATGCACACACTCATAAGCACACACACACGCGCACACACTCCTACACAACATGCACACACTCTCATATGCGCACACATGCACACACTTGGATACACACATGCATACAGGTGCACACACGTGCATGCATACACGTGTATACACATGCACTCATGCATATGCACGGGGTAAAGAAAAGTCCATCTGACCTTAGGAGGGAAGCCGTCTACAGATAAAGTTTTGTAAAAGTTAGTCATTTTTTCATGTATTCAAAAGCCGTTCCTTTGATCTCTTCCTGCTTCCCACTAGATAGGCTTTACATTTGAGCCACATTCTCGAAAAATCAGCGTTGCCTTTTCTCTCAACAAATTGAAAATGAGCGTTTAAATAACGCGCCATTTGCTAAAGCTTTAAAGCACGCAGGAAACCAGTCGTCCTAAAGCCGGGCTGGGTTTGGAAATAATTTGAAGATCACATAAAGTCGTTTTCATCCGAGTCCCCTCCAGCTGTAGAACCCCGCACGCTTACGTGAGAGGGCAGGTGGGAACGTCTCGGGACCCGTCTCGGCCAGGCTGGGTGAGGTTTAACCACCCGCGCCGTCCAGACCTTTGGATCAGGAGTCAGAACGGGAATCGGTTCCAGAGGGCATGCCAACCATGGTTTCCGCGGAGCCCATTTTGCGTCGCGGCACGTGTAACTTGGGCCCGCTGTTGTTTCCTGACCTGTAAGTGACAGATCACTGTAGAAAAGTGAATGTGTTCCTCTGACCTCTCAAATTAATAGTGAAAAATAAAATACGAAAGTCTCACCGCTGCTGACGGGTAGGAGTCCCTGAGCAGGTGGGGAGAAGGGGGAAGTGAACTCTGGATAATCTCGTTCCCCTTTTGTTCTTGGAAGGTTCACTGCCATAAACACGGCTCACCTCGTTTTGGTAGACACGGGAGTTTCCCGTTTACCTGAAATTCGTTGGCAGGCGGTGCTGAGGAGGAGAGAACAGTGCTGTCCAGAGAAACAACACCCCCCCCCCCCCACCGATGAAATCAGTGTTCATTAATTTTGCTTATTATTCTGTGCTGACATTTCCCTTGCAAATTCAGGGCTCCTTACCCCCAAACCTCTCACACCGAAGATCTCCATCCGCCGTGACACAGGCGATGACAGAATTTGGGCATCACGTTTGCTTCCTCCTTCAACACTCGTACCAGTCCCGGTGTGATAACGCCCACAGGTCCAAGGTTGTTCTTTTGTCCTTATCACGTTTTGTTTTTTTTTTTCCCCCGGAAGAACTTTCTAATCTCCACCTTGTCAATCCACTGGGAGCAGTGGATCAGGTCACCACATGGATATACCCAGGGTTCACCTTACATTACTTTTGATATACTTTGATACGTTTTTGACATATTTCATGTCGTTTTGCTTTTTAAAAGTTAATTTGTAGTTGATAGACAAATAGCTCATAGATGGACAGGTGCTAGATAGCTGGCTGGTCTTCCATTTCCGGCCGGTCCTGGATAAACAGTAATGCCCATCTCACGCTTTCCTCCGTCTTGCTCCGTTCACAGACATCTCTGCGGTCACTCCAGAGCCGTGTGCAGACAGTGCCCTTCTTCCCTTCTCAGGACCGCGTAGTACTTCTCCGAGCGGAAGAGCGAAGGGGCCATTCAGCCGTGGCCCCGTTGGTGGCAACCCCATGCGGGTTGCGTCTCAGCTTTTGCTTATACAAATTATATAGCGTTTTAACAGAAATGGGTCTCGTTGTGGAAACGGCTGCAACTCGCTCTTTCGTTGACTATGCTTTGATATTATTGTATTTTTCCACTTTCATGGGATTAATGGGAGATTAGGTGGGTTCAGTGCACCACTGAAAGCCCATCAAAGGGGGAAGACGGTCAGAGCCAGGGATCGTGCCAGGCACGGGACACGCAGACGCTGTTCTGGGCACGCGTGAGTTTCTTAATACCCACAGTTCTGTGAAGTGGGCACCCTTAGTTTCTCCTTCCTCATTCTACAGGGGGAGAAACTGAGGCAAGAGCCGCTGGGAGGTGGCAGAGGGAGCTGGAAGGCCATCGGCAGCTCACCCCGCCTGCTTCCGCCGGGCTGGGTGCCTGGATTTCACCGAGAGACCCAGGAGGGCAGAGCCGGGCCACGGTCCTCGGTGCCGGCAGCCGTGCCCGGCCCGCCCCGGGTGCGCCCCACGTATTTGCGGAGCGAGCGAAGCACCGTTTGGTCGGGAGGCTCGTCTGCGGGGCCATCCTGACGCCAGGGCCGCGGCTGCAGTTCCCACGCTCCGTCCGCAGATGGCAGGTGGCCACCTGGTGGAAACCCTCCCTTGAGAATTTGGCAGGACCCCAGGGCGTGTGTGAGAAACAGTACCCGGGGAGCATTCCTTTCCAAATAGATGTCTTGGGGAGAGGAGTCTTGGCGGGTGAGGTCTGATCGGGAGCCGCGATAGGAGACACCCGGCTGGCGGAGGAGGCGGGTGCGGGGCTCTCGGCCCCGGGGTGGGCGTGAGTCACGGTGGGGGTGGGGCAGTCCCCTGGGCCTTCGGTGGGAAAGCTCAACCTCTCGTCTCAGGGGCAGAGCAGGGCCCGGAGGCCGCCGACCTTCAGACGCCTTGTTGTAGGATCCTTTTACTTGAGCTTCAGAAAGCGCGCACCTGACTTCCCTGCCTCTTCGTGTCAGAGGGCCTGTCCAGACACGCGAGGTCTCATGCCCCGACTGCTCGTTTCACTGACCTTGAACTGTAGCATCGGGGCTGCGCTGTAGGGGCTCAGCAATGGCTGTTTCAGAGGCGCCTGGGCGGCTCGGTCGGTGAAGCGTCCGACTCTTGATTTCGGCTCAGGTTATGATCTGTTTTGGGGGGTTCGAGCCCCCCATCAGGCTCTGTGCTGAAGGTGCAAAGCCTGTTTGGGATTCTCTCTCTCTCTCTCTCTCTGTGCCCCTCCCCTGCTCATGCTTTCTCTCTCACTCTCTAAAGAAATAAGCCCATACAAAAAAAAAAAAAAAAGAAATGGCTTTGAAAAACACAAAATACAATAGAAAATACAGAACAGCCTGCAAAAATGTGAGTCTACTATTTTTGCCAAAAAGAAGACTGGCCTGGCTGTACAAAATAGGGTTGAAGTTAAATAGGAAAGCTTACGGGTCTGCATTAGTCAGGGTTCTTCAGAGAAACAGAACCCATAGGTTCTGTTTTAATGTTTTTTAAAATATTTATTTGATTTTTGAGAGAAGGGGACAGAATGCGAGCGATGAAGGGGCAGAGACAGAGGGGGAGACACGGGATCCGAAGCAGCTCCAGGCTCTGAGCTGTCAGCACAGAGTCTGACGCGGGGCTCCAACTCGCGGACCGCGAGATCATGACCTGAGCCAAAGTTGGACGCTTAACTGACTGAGCCACCCAGGTGCCGCAGTAGGTTCCGTTTTATATAGACAGAGATTTATTATAAGGAAGTGGCTCACATGATTTTGAAGGTTCACGAGCCCCGAGATCTGCAGGTGGTTCCGTAAGCTGGAGACCCAGGACAAGCTGCTGTTTCAGTTCAAAGGCCCCCGGCCAGGAGGAATTCTCTTACTGCCTCTCAGGCCTTCAACTGATTGCACGAGGCTCACCCAAATTAGTGGCGGCAGTCATCTGTTTTGCTTGGTCCACTGATTCAAATGTTAGTCTTACTTCGACACACCCAGAATGTTTGACCAAATATCTGGGCACCCTGTGGGCCGGTCAAACTGATCCGTAAAATTAACTGTTACAGACCCTCCAGATGAGCGTTTTGACCAGCTACAGTCAGCCGGCCGGTAAGCCCAGCAGTGAACCCAGAAATTTAGTATCTCTTGTTTTTGCCAGAACACGGATCCACAGAACTGTGACAGAGATATCAATCCAGCTGGTGACATCAGCTTCCTGTGGCTTCTGTGTTGAAATACTGCAAGTGGGGGGCATAAACCAACAGAAGTGTGCTCTCTCACAGTCTGGAGGCCAGACGTCTGAAACCCAGTGTCCCCAGGGCCAGGCTCCCTGTGAAGGCTCCAGGGGAGTGTCCTTCCCTGCCCCTTCCAGCCCCTGGCACCTGCCAGCAGCTGTCGGCTTGTAGATGTGTCCTCTAGTCACATGGCCACCTTCTCCCTCTGTCATTGTGTCATCTTCCTTGTACACATCTACCTACAGCACCCCGCCTTTTTTCTTTAAAGCTGATTTAATTTGAGACAGGGAGAGCGAGAGGGAGAGGGAGAGAGCGAGAGCACGAGAGAGAGTGTGTGCGTGCCCATGAGCAGGGGAGGGGCAGAGAGAGAAGGAGAGAGTCCCACGCAGGCTCTGCAGTGACAGCGCGGGGCTTGAACTCACCGATCATGAGATCATGACCTGAGCTGAAATAAAGAGTTGGACACTTAACTGACATCGTCCATCCGGGCGCCTCTAAATTTCCCCTTTTTATAAGGCCACCAGCCACATTGGAGCAGGGCTCCCCCTGATGACCTCATTTTAACTTGATCATCTGCAAAGACCGTTTAAAAACACTGTCACCTCGCGGCACCTGGGTGGCTCAGTCGGTTAAACCTCCAACTGTTGATTTCAGCTCAGGTCGAGATCTCACAGTTTGTAAGTTCGAGGCCCGAGTCAGGTTCTACGCTGATGGTGCACAGCCTGCTTGGGATTCTCTCTCTCCCTCTCTTTCTGTCCACCCCCCCCCCCACCCCGCTCGTGTCACATGCTCACTCTCTCTCTCTCTCTCACACACACACATAAATAAATATTAAAACAACAAGAAATTAGTAATGTTAAAAATAAAAATAATGTCACCTCCACAGGCACTGGATTTTAGAAGGACAGTGTATCTTTGTGGGGACACAGCTCAGCCCCAAACAGTGAGTCTCACCGGGTCCCCTAGGCCCCCAGCCCCTAAGTTCCTCCCTAGCCCCCCTGGGGGTTTCGGGAGAGTCTCGGTTTCTGGCCATCCGCCGGACACGGCTGTTTTGGAAGCTTGTTCTCCCTTGGGCCCGGGAAGCAGTCTGGAGGCCCTGGCTCACCAAGGCCTTACCAGTCTGTGATGTCCACGGCCTTGGACCATCCCTCCCGCAGCCCCCCGCCCCCCTGGCCCCACGTGCAGGCCCTGCCCTGCAGTTCCGCCCGGTTCCTCATCATCCGTGGGCACCTCCCCACCAAGGCCGTGAGCACACAGGTGAGGGAGGCTCGCCAGCTACCCGGCCAGCCGGGCAGAGCTGCCCTGCGTGTCCAGTAAAAACAAACCAGAGACTACGGGTCGCCTCCCGGTCCCACTCCGTTGTTGGGATCTGCTGACCTGCTTTCGGACGCCAGCTCTGCTTTGGGGAAACTCCCTGAAGTAGGCATCGTCTGCTTGAAAGGACCGTTTGGCTGTGTTTCTGGAGCCCCCGGGGCCTCTCTCTGGCCGTAGATGAGATGGGGCCAGTCCCCGCTTTGCCGCTAAGATCACCATGATTGACGGGAGATCTGGTCCTGATCTTTGTGCCCAGAGCAGACAGCCCTATCGGCGGCCACCGGCTCCAGGCCCGTGCTCGCCCTGGGAAATAAAACCCCTTGCAGGCCAGGCCCGTGAGCGTGAGGACCAAGGCCCCTTCCTCCCACTGCCCGTCTTTACCACGTTCTGTTATTCACTCGCCCACCGATGGACACTTGGGGTGTTACAACCTCTTGCTGTTGTGAATAATGTTGCCAGGAACACTGTGTACAAAGTTTTGTTTGAATTCCTGTTTTCAGTTCTGTTGGGTAGACACTTAGGTGAAATCGCTGGGTCATGTGGTAATTCTATGCTTAACAGTTCTTTTTAATTTACAAAAATGTGTACTTGTTTATTTTGAGAGAGAGAGAGAGAGAGGGAGGGAGAGAGCATGGGCAGGGGAGGGGCAGAGAGAGGGAGAGAGAGAGCATCCCAAGCAGGCTCCGCACCGACAGGCGCAGAGCCTGACGCGGGGCTCGATCTCACAAACCATGAGATCCTGACCTGAGCTGAAATCACGAGTGGGAGTCTTCACGGACTGAGCCACCCAGGCGCCCCTATGCTTAACTTTTCAAGGGACGGCTGCACTGTCGTCCCATAAATACTTTTCAAATTGTGTGATCCTAACTACTTAATAAACGGAAGTGCCGGGCGTGTCTCGGTCCCAGGGCCAGTGTAGAAGGATCAGGAGGTATGAGGGTGCCGTGTGCAGAGGAAGCTTGGGAGAGCCTGGGGCCCAGGAGCACGTCCTGCCCAGCCCGGGCACCAGGGGGCGCTCTCACAGTGACCCTGCAGGACTCACCTGAGTACCCGGGCCAGCACGCATTTTGCGATGCATGTCAGCAAGAGAGATAATAACTCCCCAGCCTCCGGAGTGGCTTCCGGGGGGGTGGCATTGAGTTGGGCTGGATCGGTGCTGTGTTAGATGGGTCATCTGGGAAGGCCTCAGGGAGGCGTGACATAGAACAAAAGAGGTGAACACAGGTGAGGCCCCCTGGGGCCTGCCAGGAGAGGAGCTGCTCCTGCAGAGGCTCTGAGGAAGGAAGGCGTGTGTCACGTCGTGGAGGAACAAAAAGGCCCGTGCGGCCGGGACAGAGAAGGGCGGGGGTCAGTGACGAGCCTGGATTGGGGGGGGGGTGGGCAGGCCGGTCACGCGAGGGCAGCGGAGGCGCCCCCTTGAGGTCCAGAATGGAGGAGCCAGGCCCTCATCAGCAGTGCCTAGTAAACACGGCCATGTACCCAGCTCCATACCCCAGGACCTTGTAACAAAGGAATCTGAGTGACTCTGGGACTCGGGGCAAGACAGAGAGGGGGGCTGAGCGGGAGGAAACCAGGCATCGGCGGAACTTTCCCAACAGGACAGCTTGTGCAAAGGCCGGGTGGAGTCTGAGTCAGAGGAACGGGGGTGGAGGGGCGGCTGGACGACCAAGGGCGGCAGAGACAGGGAGGGGGTGTGGGGGACGAGGCTAGAGAGGGAGGCCCGTTGGGCCCGTTTCCATCCTCAAACACTGACCTCGGATGTGCACGTTCAAACCATCGCTGCTGAAGAACAACTGGAGAGGGCGGGCGATGACCCTGGCAGGAAACGACCAGGACGGGGCCAGGGGCTGGCGTGGGAGCCAGCGATCCACCAGGAGATGCTCAGGAAGGAAGAGCTGGCGTTTTGGTGATCAGACCACGATGGTGCTTCTGCCGGGGAAGGCGCGAACGAGGCCAGCGTGCCGTGTGTCTAAACTGTTGAAAGTTAGAAAGCCAGCAGACAGAGTGTTAGGTAACATGTGTCCTGTCCTGCTTTGACAAATCCACCCTCACAACTCAGAAGGCCACATTTGAACCGGCAGATCGCAGACCCTCTCTCTGTCCACCCCCAGCTTCGCAGCAAACAGAGAGAGGCCTCCAGGGCCCACGGTGGGGACATCCCAACCCGGGCCGTAGCCCCGCCCACTGCTGTCCCCTGCAAACAGCTTCCTCTGGCCTTGGACACCAGGGCGCTCACACCAGCGGTGAGGTCACCCTCCAGAGGATGGAGTCATGCAGAGTTTGGGGGTGGTCTTGGGGACATTTGGGCTGGGGTTGCAGGTATCTAGTTTGACCTAGGGGGGTGGACAGAAGGGCAAGCCCAAGGAGGGCCAGACCTCGGCCCTTTGCCGTGGAGGCCAGGCCTCTTGTCCATGTGTAGGGTGGGGCAGTTGATGATGGGCTGGATCTTGTTGGACAGAGGGTACGTGAGGGTCTGCAGACACCTTTTGGCTCCTAGCCTTCAGAAAAGAAGGCAGTCTTTTCACAGGGATGGGGCACTCTGGAAAGAACCAGTTTGGGGGTGTCCATTTGGGAGGCTCATCCCAGACGTGTGGAGGTGCCTTAGAGATATGGGTGCCATGTTGAATTTGGGGCTCTCGTGCGCAGAGGGAGAAGTCTGGCCTGGACGGACAAATGTCGGAGTCTGTCGAATAGATGAACACTGAGGCGGTGGGCCTGGAGGCGCTCACCTGGGGATAAAGAGGAGAGTGTCCAGCGAGGGAGGAGAGGCCTGGGATGGGCTTTGAGAAGCCCCAACACTTAAAGGCCAGGGAGTGAGGGCGAGGGTGCCCAGGGGATGTAGAGAGATATTATGGGCGATTCCAGAAGCATGTGCTTAATGCTGTCTTCATGCATAAGCTCGTGATGTGTCCCCAGGGCACGGATCTTACACTTGGGGAGGGCAGGCGTGGGGTCGCTGGAGTCAAAGAGGACAACTCTGGAAAGAGAGGTTTGTGTAGAAGAAAACGTTTGCTAAATAGTAACACTTACAAGATACTGAAGTGTGTATGGAATCACAAAACCTCGAAACCCTCAAGATCCTAGAGGAGAGCACGGGCAGTAATGTCTCAGACATTGGTCATAGTCCCATTTTCTCCAGATACGTCTCCAGAGGCAAGGGAAACAAAAGCAAAAATAAACTCTTGCGACTACGTCAAAGTAAAAGCTTCTGCACCACAAAGGAGACAATCAACAAAACGAAAAGGGAACCTACATAATGGGAGAAGATACGTGCAAATGACATACCTGATAAAGGGATACTATCCAAAATATATAAAGAACTGACAGAACCCAACACCCCCAAAACCAAATAATCCAATTAAAACATGGGCAGAAGGCATGAACAGACATTTCTCCATAGAAGACATTTCTCCGTCTCCAGACGGCCAACAGACACATGAAAAGATGTTCAACATCGCTCATCGTCAGGGATATACAAATCAAAAACCACAATGTGATAGATACCGCCTCACACCTGTCAGAATGGCTAAAATCAACAACACAAGAAACAACAGGTGTTGGCGAGGATGTGGAGAAAAAGGAACACTCACGACCTATTGGTGGGAATGCAGACTGGTGCAGCCACCCTGGAAAACAGTATGGAGGTCCTTCAAAAAATTAAAAGTACAATGATCGTACGATCCAATAATTCCATTCCTGGGTATTTACCCAAAGAATACGAAAACACTAATTCAGGGGGGTACATGCACCCTTGTGTTTACAGCAGCATTATTTACAATATTTACAATAGCCAAACTGTGGGGGCAACCTAAGTGGTCAATGAAATATTACTCAGCCATGAAAAAGAACGGAAGCTTGCCATTGGCAATGACGCGGGTGGACCTAGAGAGTATTAAGTCAGACGGAGAAGGACAAATACCACAGGACTTACTTACATGTGGGACCAAAAAACCACAAAACGAATGAACAGACGAGCAAACAAAAAGCAGAAAAAGAGACCCCTAAATACCAAGAACAGCTGGGGGGTTGCCAGAAGGAAGGGGCGGGGGGCGGGGGGGGGGATGGGCAAAATGGTGACCAGAGAGGGAAGCCCAGGCCTCCAGTTATGGAATGAGTAAGTCAGGGCCCCGAAAGGCACAGCCTGGGGAAGACAGCTCATAGCACTGTAACCGCGTGCCCGGCGACGGCTGGGGGCCGCCCTGGTGAGCCCGGCACGACGGACAGAGACGGTGAGTCACTGCGTCGGACACCTGAAGCGGACATCACCTTGTGTGTCCCTACACTTTAGGTCGAAGAAAGGAAAACACGTGCTCCATAAAAGCTAGACGTTGGAAGGCAGCCCCTCTCCCCTTCTCTCCCCCTTCCCAAACCCTGGGAGGGGGGCCGTGGCAATCCGGGCCGCGGACTCTTGCTCCGGGCGCCCTTCGGCTCGAAGGGACACGGAAAGGCCGCGGTGAACAAGTTATGTTCTTTAGCAAATAACATTCAAATCGTGCAGGGAAGTCTCAGAAACAACCCAGCAAGTTGCTGCAGGAGCTGCCCTCGGGAGAGAGCAGAGTCACCTACCTGGGGCGGAGCCTGCGGGGCCGGAAGGGGCTGCACCCGAAGGACCGCCCGGGGCGGGGGCGGGGAGAGGGGAGGAGCCCGGCGAAGAGGGAGGGACCGGCGGGGAGGCGGGAGGAGGGGGAAGGGGAGGAGCCAGCGGCCCCGCCCCTGCGGGCGGCTCAAGCCGAGTTCGTCCGGATCCCGGGCCCGAGCTCGGTGGCCCCTGGCCGGCTCCGTCCGCCTGGGAAGGCCGTGTGAGGGCGGCGCGCTGCTCCGGCCCCCGGAGGGGGACAAGCTCACGGAGCAGGCACCCACAGCGCAGGTGACAGACACCCGGCACTGTTCCTCCGGCACCTGGTCCACGCCGTGCCCCCTGCGTCCCTGGGGCCCCACGGCCATCCTCAGGCAGGGACCCCTCTCCCCGGGTTCAAGGGCCGGCCAAGTCCCCACGGGACCCTGCCGCAGGAGGGCCCTGCACCTGCCTGCTCGCGGGCGGCAGGGTCGGTGGGCTCCCTGCGGCGGGACGCGCGGGCTGCGCGCGGAGAAGGGGACATCCCCGCCGAGCCGGCCACCCCGGGGCCCCTGGACTAGGGGGTGCCGTCGGGGAGCTGCGCTGGCGGGGCACCCGAGGTAGGAGAACGCGGACGAGGCACCTCCTCGGGGGAAGGGCGGCAGAGTCCCCGCGGGCTTGCCCAGCCAGCCCCGCAGCCCCTGAGCTCCCGGACAGGCCGGCTGTCACTTCCCCCACTTCCCCGAGCGTCTTGCCCTCGGGGCGCACCTCTCCCGACTGCTCCCGCCTCGCGCCCCTCGGGGTGCCCGGCGCTGCCCTGCGCGGGGAGGGGGGGGGAGGGGGGCGCTGTGTGCGCGGAGTTCCTGGAGCGCGGCGGTCGCTCGAATCCTCACGACGGCCGCTTCCCAAGTCTGAGATGCAAACTTGCACTACTAGTTTTCTTTAAGTCAGTCCACTTTCATTTTGACCCAAAATGTAGTCAGAGTGAAACTTTATGCTTCGATCAAAGGTTTTCATTGGTATAAATGGTTGACAGTGTAGCGTCCAATCATTTCGGAAAATGTGTTTACATAATCACGGGTAAGGCTTCTCTGTTTATTAAGAAAATTGCCACAGCCCATTAAGATGGGAAATTCAATTTAATATACATTTTGTCTTCTTTAATATTCCGATAACCTACTATAGTTTAAAGCTGACATTAAAAGCTTTATTTTTTTATTTTATTTTTTATTAAAAATTTTTTTTTCAACGTTTTTTATTTATTTTTGGGACAGAGAGAGAGCATGAACAGGGGAGGGGCAGAGAGAGAGGGAGACACAGAATCGGAAACAAGCTCCAGGCTCCGAGCCATCAGCCCAGAGCCTGACGCGGGGCTCGAACTCACAGACCGGGAGATCGTGACCTGGCTGAAGTCGGACGCTTAACCGACTGCACCACCCAGGCGCCCCAGAAGCTTTACATTCCAATGTGTATATGCTCAATCTCACACATAAAATATGTTAGTAGCGATTTTTTTGAAAGCTTACAGGTGATAAAACATCTCTAGTTCAAAAAGGTTGGATCTTTAGGTTTTGTGCCCTATCAGTGATTGAAATCATTTCAACAAACTGATTTCTTGTGTCCCTTTTAACGTTTTTTTTTTTTTTTTTTTTTTAATTTATTTTTGGGACAGAGAGAGACAGAGCATGAACGGGGGAGGGGCAGAGAGAGAGGGAGACACAGAATCGGAAACAGGCTCCAGGCTCCGAGCCATCAGCCCAGAGCCTGACGCGGGGCTCGAACTCACGGACCGCGAGATCGTGACCTGGCTGAAGTCGGACGCTTAACCGACTGCGCCACCCAGGCGCCCCTCTTGTGTCCCTTTTAAACCTCTTCACCTGTCACTTGTACTTGCTATGCATCTATGTTAAATATTTGCACAACAAAATAATGCCATAACTATTTTATTCTCATTAGGCACTCTGGTGTCATCATACCTCAATGGGACACCAAGGTTTCTCTGTCAAAAATGGTAAGATATCTTCTGTATCTCACTCTCTTCAGGGTTTCTTGGATGGCCACAGAGTAACCACAAAGGCTTATCCCCTCACCTTATAAAATAAACAATGGTAAAATAATCACTAAATTATTGACACTGTAAGGTATTTAAAAAATTGTTTTTAGTATTTATTTATTTTTGAAGGAGAGAAAGACAGAGTGTTAGTGGGGGAGGGGCAGAGAGAGAGGGAGACACAGAATCCGAAGCGGGCTCCAGGTTCCAGGCTGTCAGCACAGAGCCTGACGCGGGGCTTGAACCCACAGACGGCACATCATGACCTGAGCCAAAGTCGGACGCTCAACTGACTGAGCCACCCAGGCACCCCAACACTGTAAATTATTTTTATACTTAGAAATGTCAACCTTACCCACGTAGGACTGGTGACCATTAGCATGAACAATTACTCTCCTGTAATCCCACAGCATCTAGAACCTGGGCTCTCCTCACAGTTCCTGCAACGGACTCTGTTTTCCTTCTACGGATTAAAAAATTGACCTTCCGAGTGCATTGAGTGGCTTGCATGAAGAGCACAGCAAACCCCAAGGGGGCGCCAGGGGCAGGCTGCCCAACCGTGGCCTTGATCTTTGTCCCCATCAGTTGGCAGCGGGGGACTGGCTATCCAGGCCTCTGTGAGCTCTGGTTGTGGGCCCAGGAGCCCAGAGCTGAGCCTGCAGCAGACACTCCATAAATATTTGTCGAGTGAAGCGCCAGATGATTAAATAAATGAAAACAGTGTATTTTATTACGAGACTGGTGTGGGCTGTTAGTCACTTAGGCTGCTGAACGAAGCCCCGGCAGTGAGATTCCGGAGGTTCGAAAGTCTGCAGAAAGATGCCTCCAGCCGAGTCCCGGAAACGGCACACACAAGTGACTCATTTTCTAGCCGATTTGTTGGTTTTCTCCACCAAAATAACCACTATGCTTACTTTCAAGTTACCTTTACATCCTTAAAGGCACAAGGCTTCTAAACAGGTTAGTGTCCATGTTATTTACAATCAGTTACAATCAGTAGCCATTTGCTGCTAAGGTCTCACGAGTTCAAGATGGTGTGGAAGAGGACGCGGCTGCCTGGCCTTCTTTCCCAAGAGGCCCACTGTGAGCCGGAAGTGTGAGCATTCTTCAAAGAGACCCCGTGGGGGAGGGGCAGTGGGCTGTTCCCAAAACAGCAGGAGGGCTCCATTACTGGCTGTAAAATAAGATCATAAGCCCAGTGGAGGGTAAAGCCTGCAGAGGGTAAGTCTGCCGCTTCCAGGCGCCAGCGAGGACCGGCCCCTCCTTTGGGGGTAACACAAACACAGTGTCATTAAAACGCTCCCTGCTTAATACCTCCCCCCCAATCCTGCCTCCATTATTCATCTCACTGGGCCAAGAATAAACCTTCGCTCACGGTATCGTGTGCAGGAGTGAGTGGTTTTTAGGTGTGGACGCTTGCAATCACATTTCTCGACCTCTGACTCAGATGTCTTTCTGAGATCCGAGCTCATTCAAAGCTGGGAATTTTTTTTCCTCCCAAAGGTGGAAAAATATCTTTCTTTTCCAGTGTGTTCAAGGTGTAAAAAAAGATACTGTTCTCCAGGAAAGGGTGGAGGAACCCCGTTGTCTTTAAAACCCCACTTAAAAAATTCTTTTAACGTTTATTTATGTTAGAGAGAGAGACAGAGTGTGAGCGGGGGTAGGGGCAGAGAGAGAGGGAGACACCAAATCTGAAGCAGGGTTCAGGCTCTGAGCTGTCAACGGAGCTCAGAGCCCATCCCCGGGCTCGAACTCCAGGACCAGGAGAACATAACCTGAACCGAAGTGGGACGCTCAACCGGCTGAGCCACCCAGGTGCCCCTAAAACTCCACTTTAGATCTGCTGTTGGGGTGATTAAAAAAAGAGTTACTTCCAAAGTGGAAACTTCAGTGTCAAAAAGCGAGCCGCTAATTTCCAGGGAATTATGCTTAGTGGGGGGGGGGGGGGGGGGGGAAGCCAGTTCCCAAAGATCCCACCCTCTACAATTCCTGTGTGCAAACACAACGTATTTGAAAATAACGCAATTTTAGAAACAGAGGAAAGATTAGTGATGGCCGGGTTTGGGGTTTCGGTTACCAGAAGGGGCTCAGGAGGGGCGGGGGGGGGGGGGGGTCCTTTCCTGATGGAATGTTCTAGATCTTGACACCAGTAGTAGATGCACGAACTTACACAGGTGATACCATGGTTCAGAACTCAACGCGCGCCAACGAGGCCAAGTAAAATCGGGGAAATCCGAATCAGATCGGTGGGCCGCACGACAGTCGACATCCTGGTCGTTGCGGTACTTTTTTTCCCTTTTTGGCCAACTTCTGCCAAGCGATAGCACCGGGGGAAACGCGGCCGTGACTTGTCTCTCACACCTGCGTGGGACCCTACTGGGATCTGCACACACGCACGCACCCAGGCCGGCACCTGCGCGCGCCGCCGCCCGGGGCGGAGGACGCAGTGACCCCACGCGTCCCTCGGTGGGGCTGCAGGGACCTGGCGCCCGGGGAGGGGCGGGGCCGGCGAGCGGCGGAAGTGACGTCAGCGGGGCGGGGCGCACACCTGGGCACCTGGGCGGCCGCGGCGGCGCGGGGCGGCGGCGAGACGCGCGCGATGGAGGGCGAGAGCGGGAGCCCGTGGGCCCTGGGGCTGCTGCGCACCTTCGACGCGGGCGAGTTCGCCGGCTGGGAGAAGGTCGGCTCGGGCGGCTTCGGGCAGGTGTACAAGGTGCGCCATGTCCACTGGAAGACGTGGCTCGCCATCAAGTGCTCGCCCAGCCTGCACGTCGACGACAGGTCAGCGGCCCGGGCGGGGGCGCTGGGGCGGGCGACGCGGCCGGGCCTGGCTGCTGCGCGCGCGGCGGGCGGGGGTCCGGGCGCTTGGATTCTGGGGTGGCGGGGGGGCTCCTCTCCACCTGGGTCGCCTCGGGAGCCCTCGGAGGGAAAGCGGTGTCCGCGCCGCTTGCCCGGCGCGAGGGACGCGGAGGCCGGGGCGGCGAGCTAGCTGCTCCGGGTCCCCGGCTGCGGCTCCCGCTTCGAGGGGCCGCGTTTGGTCGAAACGTTGCGAGGTGCCCGGTGGGGCCACCCCGGTGCTAGCGAGCTTCGCGTGAAGCCTCGGGTTTTCCGGGCTTTGGACCCGCGCCCCTCGGAGGCGCGTCCGGCCCGCCCGCGACCCGCCTGGGCGCTGCGGTCTGCGCCCGGCTTAGAAAAATTGCCGTGTGGGGATCTGGGCTTTGTGAGTTAGTTAGACTCCCTTCGACTTACTTAGTAATTTACGCTGGAGCACAAATTGGTATAAGACGGTAATTATTTCGGTCGGAAGCACTGGGCTTGGCTTGGCCGGGCTTCCGCAGCCACGGAACTCGGGCTTGGCCTTGGGGTCCGGCAGGCGGCCCCGGGGGTGGGGGGCGGGGGGTTGCGCCCAGCGCTCCCTGACCTCGCGCTCTAGCTTTGGCTGACTTGATTTCCAGGCCGAGCCCCTGGTGGGGGGTGGGGGGAGGGCTTTCCATTAACCCGCTTTGTGGTCGAGCCATAGCGCCCTCCTGCACCCCAGCGCCCCAGTCCAAGAACCTGCCTGTCCCGGCCTAACACGGGGACTCAGTTAACCACGATTGGAAAGGACGCGAAGCCACCCCTGTGAAACAGGGCCGGTGGATTGTAGTCTGTGCTTAATTTGGGGGGAAGGGGGTGGAGTTGGAGGGGGGGTAGGGGGAGAGAGGGTCTTGAGAAGCAGTTCTGGTTTTAATGCCGCCTTTTATGTTTGCATTGTAGTAGTTGATAGGTAAACTTAGTTGATACGTAAACTTCAGTGGACCGCACTTAAATTATGTGGTGAAAGTGTGCCTTCTAGGAGGAAGTTGGGTTTGTATTCCGTGCGGAGATCCCCCTTAGGGAGTCCCTACCGAACACACAAAGGAAAACAGCTCCTGTGAAACCTCTCATAGCCTTTGCTGTCTCCAGCGCCTGGGTTTGAATCGTCGGCTGATTGAGCGATGGGGCCTCCCAACCCCAGCTTCTCGCTGGTGGGATGGTGGTGACGTCCCCTCCCCGGGGCTGTTTGAGTCTCCAGGACTAAGGTAAACGGATTGCAGTGTTTTCTGCTGCAGCGTGAGGTACTAGGCCCCGCGCATTCGCTGCCCTCGTATTTTCATCCTGGCCTAGGAGATTAGGCAGGAGAGCTCTGGGTGACCTCTTGCCGTGAGCCTCAAACCCAGTGTTACTTGGAAACTGGCAGGAGAGTGGTGACAAGTGTCATAGAAACATCACAGAGGTGAGGGGCTGTGCAAGCCGTCCCTCCCCCTCTATGCCGTGGATCCTGGGAACTTCTCAGGCCGGGAGGGAGGGGCGCTGTGGTTATTTTGATGAAATCCGACCCGCGTTGAATACCAGCCAGCGGTCAGATCCTGAAAGGCCAGACCCTCGCCATAGCGACATTTTTATGCTCTGGGGACCTTGGTCTGACGGAGTCTTCTGGTCAAAGCGAGTTTTATTCACCAGCAACGTTTTTCATACGGGTTTCTTGGAGGAGCAAACAAAGTAACCAAGGATGCACCCAGGCTGACTCACCAGCCGGCACCCTCAGAATCTGTTATTTCCAGCCACCAGGCCCTTCTTTCTTGGGTGGCCCAGGAGGAGGTAGGGTTTCTCTACTTGACGCGGATCACTTAGGATATTGCATAGCCTGGTTGAAAAGTGTTTTGTCCTTTAACTGGAAGCCTTTCCTGCCCTGCCCGAGCCAGGCAGGTGGTGGCATGTTAGCGGGCGGCCCCGTGGAGGTCAGTATCGCCCAACAGGAAGAGAGTCACCTCTCGCACTTTGCCGGCCCGGTAGGGCAGGCCGGGGTTCTGTATTTGCAGCAGTGGCTGATTTCTCTGCTTGAGAAGATGGTTAACCCCCTGCTCTTTGTGTGTGAAGCCAGAAGTTAATGATTGACTGAATTCAGCTCCAGGTTCGGGGGTGGGGTGGGGGTGGGGATGGGGTTGTGTCGTGCAGGAGGGGCTGGGTGCCTTGCACAGTCACATCTAGACTTTGAAATGGTGGTTGTGCTGCCCCCCATCCCCACCCCGCAATGTGTTCCCTGAAGTGGAGTGGGGAACAGGGTTTTCTTGGGGTTCTGGGTGAAGCCTCCAGCCCTACTGCTGCCCTGGCCGCAGACTTTATCCACGCCCCCACCCAAGCAGGTGCCCCAGGCTCCTGGGAGCAGCAGGCTGCCTCAAGCCTGTGAGCACAGAGTTCTGTGCAGGGAAGATCAGGGCCACCTTGAGGAAGGGGTGGGGTGGGGGGGGAGGCAGGGGCCACCGAAGCACCTGCCATAGGAGCTTCCAAGGGGACCTTCTTGGAATTTCACAAGTGACACCCTACTGATCTGCGTTTCCCACTCCTTATGGGCATGGCTGGTGGCTTGGGGGAGACACGTGGCCTCCCTGGCTAACCCTGATCGGGGGGATCGTGAGCGCTAGGGTGAGGTCTAGGGCTGGGCAGGTTACCGTGTAGAGAGCACAAGTGACCCCAGAGGCCCCCGTCCTCCAGCCTCCCGCCCCTCCCTTGGGCTAAGAGGAAGCCCTGAAGAACAGAGTGCCTGGCCTGGGCGCCGGCCCGCAGCGAAGACGCCATCCGCACTGGCTAGTCCGGACGAGCCCGAGCAAACCCCCAGTCTGCAACGGCAGAGCTGATGATCTGACAAGCCTGCTTCTTGTCAGTTTTAAAAATAGCAGTGTGGGAACCCTCGGAGGCTCCCTGGGAGCATCCCCGGCTTGGCGCTCGAGTAGGCCTGGCCTGGAGGCATCCGCTAACCGAGGATTAAACCATGTTTCCTGCTGCCTTCCCCAAAGCTGGTTCCCTCTAGGAGCTCTTCGGGGCTGGTCCCCCCTTCTCTCCTCCCACGGTGTGTTACTCCCCTGACGTCCAGAGACCGCCACCCTTTCGTCCCCTACTTTCTACTTTCCCCTTTTCCGCCGTCAGTGCTTCCGGAAAGGGAAGCCTCGTCCCTCCCTCACCATCGGCCCATCTTTGGAATTTCTGAGGGGAGGGAGGAGCCTCTGGCTTCTTAGAAACTGTCTTTTAGGAACGGTCTGTCTGATGATATTTCTGATATTTTCCCCTACCCCGATGCCCTCCCTAGGGTGGGAAAGACATGCTGAGACCTGTCCTAAATGAGGGAAAAAAAATTGGGTTAAGAGAAAGTATTGGACAAATTGAACCCCAGCTTAGTCCTGTGAACGTCCAGAGGTTTTCCATCTTGGACTAGGAGGAGGTCCTGGGGGTGGGGGTGCTTTGTGCATTCCTGCCCGGAAACGGAATTAATAACCTTTCCCCAAATGGTGAAGAAAAGGAGCCTGTTTTGAAACGATTACAGAAGAGAAATGTGACACCAGTCCTGCCGAATTTGCCTAATTGCAGGTAGGACGTCACAGTGTTTAGGTTGTGCTAAGACTGATGTCTGTGGATCCAGGTGGCCTCGAACTCTGCTCCTAACAGCGAAGAAACGGGATTTGATGGTGTGAACCCGGACGGAGACGGAGCCTGAAGTTCCATGGCTCCGGTGCCAACCGCACCGGGGACCCTCAGGTCCCCTAGTGGTGATAGTGCTCACAGTACTGGGTCAGTAGTTTCTTCTGTGTTGTCACCAACATGAGCCAGAAACACTGCTTGGAGGGAAAGTATATTTAAAATAAATAATTGCTGTTGACAAAACAAAACAAACAAACAAACAAACAAACAAACAAACGAAAAACAGTCGTCGGTGTTGTGAGGGGCATGTTTCAGTCCTGTCCCACCGGACTCCCTGCTAAGGCTTAATTTCAGGCTCATTGAATTGCAGATGCCACCCGGGTTATCCACCTGGGCTGGGGATGTAGCTTTCCTAAGCCTGTGGCTCTTGCTGGGGCGTAGGTGTGTGTGGGGGTGTCCCTGGAGCAATTAAGGGAAAGCCAAGAGGTTGGGGACATTTGGATTTGGATTACCAGGGAGGGAACGGGGTGCAAAATGGTGCAGAGCCTTTTCAACAAAATCAGTGCTGGCGCTTGGGGGGGCCCTGGGGAACCCCACTCCCCAGGCCTGTGTGAAGGGTCTCCTTGTCCCCTGAGACCTCCCCGAGGCTGTCCTGGGAACCCCCCCTTCCTTGCCCCAGGGAGGCGTGGTGACGGGTGGGATCCTTTCTGCTCTAAGGCATTCTGATAGAGTTGTCGGAAAAACATATGTCCTTGGACACTGCCTGGTTTTCCTTGGTGAGAGGCCCTTACATGTGTGGTCAGTTGTCCTGCTTGACATTCTTCCAAAGAGGGTTCTTAGAACATTCAAGCTGTGATCAGCATTTGGGAGCAAACCAGCACCGCGGGGCCCTTTTTGATTTTTTTAAACTGAGGTGCATGGCCTCGTACAGTGGAAAGGGCCTGGGGCAGGGGGAGCAGTGAACTTGCTGAACTGGGGCAGCCGCCTGGGTGGAGGGGGGGTGGGGAGCGGGGAGCGAGAGTGACTGATCTGCCAGCGAGGCTCTTAAGGCGCTAATGAGCCCGACAATCAGAAGTCACCCTGGTTTATGTATTATGCCCTTTGGGCAAATGGAAGAAAACGCAGGGTAGCTCAGAGCCTGCATTTAATGAGAAGTTCGGCCTTGATGTAATTGACTTTGTTCCCAGAATACGTTTGTTATCAGTCAGGCTTGGGCGGAGGCTCATCTCCACCCAGATGGAGGGTGTCTCCGGCCCGAAGATGACCCTCGTTACTGTCCAGCCTGTAAATACCTGAGCCATCGATCGGCTCCTCAAAACCTGCAGGCCAGGAGGACAGCCTCACGCGGGTTCACACTGCAAGGTGGGTGGGGAGGGTCTCTATTCATCCCCGGGGTCGGGGGGAGGGCAGGACGCAGGCCAGTGCCATGTGGGCACAGTGGCACCCAAGGACACACATGGGTCAGGGAGGGGTGGCCAGGCAGCCAGTTTAAAAGAAAAAAGCAACAGGATCAGACAAGTTAAAACACTGACTCTTTTTTCCCCCAATATGAGCACATTTATTTTAATTTTTTTTTGTATGTTTTATTTATTTTTGAGAGAGAGAGAGAGAGACAGAGTGTGAGCCGGGGAGGGGCAGAGAGAGAAGGAGGCACAGAATCCAAAGCAGGCTCCAGGCTCCGAGCTGTCAGCACAGAGCCCGACGCGGGGCTGGAAGCCACAAACTGTGAGATCGTGACCTGAGCCGAAGTCGGACGCTCAACCGACTGAGCCACCCAGGCGTCCCCTATAACTGTGATTCTTAGCAAAATAGGGAGGAGAGGTAGCCCCTGGTACTAAGTCATGTTAGGAGTGGTAGTTGTCCTGGTTCAGTGTAATAAGCAGGTCTTCCGGGAGGAGGACGGAAGAGATGGGCCCAGGGATGCCGTTTTCTCTCTCTTTAGATGACGGGCTTTCTAACGATGCCTGCTGCTGACATCTAGCCTTTCCTGCGTTTAGACACCCGTGGAGACCAGGCACAGGGCGGGGGGTCTGCCTCTGTGTGGCCAGAGCCAGCCGAGCCCGGACCCAGAGGGGACGGAGCCACTCTCAGCCCGGCCCAGGGACCCCCACACGCAGCACTGCGCTCTTGTGGACGCTGTGCTTTCCATTAATTGGCCGTTTAACCAGAAAGCTAAGCAAGCAAGCCGTGCTGAACTCAGTTCTGTGTCATAGTGGTCTAATACTTCAATCCTGATGTGTCCTAATGTGGCCCACTTGTTCCGAAGGCCAGTGGGGATTCTTTGCCTCCACGAGTGTGCCCAACACCGACTTCTCTCCCTTCTCCGGGATGCTTCCCCTCGCAGAGAGGAGGAGCTGCCCGGTGACTCCTGATAGAGATCGGGGTGCGGGGGGGTGCCCTTGCTACCTCTCTCTCCTCCATACCCATCAGTCGTCAAGTCTCATTGATTCTCCTCCAAAATGTGCCCTGTGTCTGCCCCGTTCTCTCTCTCCGCCTGGAGCTGGGACGACCACCTTAGGCACAGGTGCTCAACGCAGGCAGAGCTTGGGTTGCTGCAGCCTCCGATGACCTGTAATCCCGGCTCCTCCTTGCCGGCGGGCCTTCCTCCCTGGCAAATGTTTTCACACACGTATGGGAAGCCTGGCAGCATGTCGTCTCAGAGAGGAGGTCAAAGGAGTAAGGAATGAATTTGTTTGGTGGGTACAGTGTTGGAACTCTGCATCAGACTAGCAAATGGGAGCAGGTGTGGGCGGGGAGGTCAGGAGCGGGTGCATCCAGGCTCCAGAAGAGCCCCTCTGGTGGGTTACGGGCAGGGCTGCTTGTGCCGGAACCGGCATTTCAGGGGGAGTCCCTGAGGCCACCCCAGCCTGCATTGGTGGTACGCAGATGCTGGGTCTGCTCGGTTCCCGGCTGCAGTAGGGCATGTCTGGCATGTGATTCCAGACTTTTCCTTCAGGAGTTTATTAGAAAGCGTGTTCTCCAACACATGCCTGGCACCTGTTCTGCAGGGAAAACAGATGAACTTTTTTGTTTTTTCAGATTAAATATTTTTTTATTGGATACATTTGATGCGTAACATTGTGTAAATTTAAGGTGAATACTGTGTTACTTTGGGGTGTGTGTGTGTGTATTGTGATATGGTTGCCACTGGAGTCATATTTGTCATATTACATACTTATTGTGTATGTTGAATAAACTGTATGTTTATGGCCGTTTAGCCCTTGTTACAGGTTTCTACCTTTAAACGCAGTCTTATCAGTCTTATCTGCCCACCGCCTTGCCCCTGGTAACCACCCTTTCTTCTCTTTTCTAGATTCCACATATAGGTGATATCAGTATGTTCTCTGGTGTATCTTGCTTAGCATGATGTGCTCAAGGTCTGTCTGGTTGTTGCAAATGGCAGGATAGCCTCCTTTTTTTTTTTTTTTTTTTAAATGTTTTATTTATTTTGAGAGAGGGCGAGAGTGAATGGGAGAGGGGCAGGGAGAGAGAGAGAATCCCAAGTAGACTCCACACTGACAGTGCAGAGCCCGATGCAGGGCCCGATCTCCCGAACCATGAGATCGTGACCTGCGCTGAAATCAAGAGTTGGACGCTCAACCAACTGAGCCACCCAGGTGCCCCGTGGATATCCTCCTTTCTCATGGCTGAATAATAGTCCGTTATGTCTATGTGCCACACCTTGTTGGGTTTTTTTCCCTTTTAATCCATTCATCCGTTGATGGGCATTGATTGGGGTTGTTTCCACAGCTTGGCTGTCGCGATAAACATGGGCTTGCAGAGATCTTGCAGAAGTCTTGTTCTCACTGCCTTTGGGTATATCCCCAGAAGCAGATTTACTGCATTGTGTCGTAGTTCTGCTTTAACTTTGTTGAGGTGTGAGCTGATACGTCTCTGTGGTTTTGGTTCACGTTTCCCTGATGGTTAGTGATGTTCAGAATCTTCTCACGTGCCCGTTGGCCATTGTGACGTCCTCTTTGGACAAATGTCTGTTTAGTTCTTTGCCCGTTTTTAAATCCGATTTTTTCTTCTTTAATTAAGTCGTATTTGCTATCTATTTCGGATGTTAACGTCTTATCCAGTGTGTGGTTTGCAAAATTTTTCTCCCATGTTGTAGGCTGCCTTTTCATTTTGTTCCCTGTTTCCCTTGCTGTGCAGAAGCTTTTGGGTTTGATGGAGTTCCATTTGCTGATTTTTGCTTCTGCTGTTTGTGCTTTAGGTGTCGTGTCCAAAAGGTCATTGCCAAGATGGGTATTAATGAGCTTTTTCCAATGCTTTCTTCTAGTTTTATGGTATCAGGTCTTATTTTTAAGACTTTGATCCATTTTGAGTTAATTTTTGTGTGTGTTGTGAACTAGGGTCCCAAGTTCATCATCCTGCGTGTGTTTCTCCAGTTTTCCAGGCGCCATTTGTCGGGAAGACCAGCCTTTCCTTATTGGGTGTTCGTGGCTCCCTTGTTGAATATTAGTTGACCACAGGAGCAGATGAAAATTAAAATAAATGCTGAGAGTACATAGTGGGCAATTCCAGAGTGTAGTGGTTTAGTTTAAATTTGGCCGAGATGCACTTGGCTTTGTCTACATGCCGGGTTCTTAGGCTTGGCACTGTTTGCATAGGAGCTGGGTAATTCTTGGTCTTGGGAGCTGCCTTATGCATTGTGGGTTGTTAAGCAGCATCCCTGGCCTCCACCCACTGGATGCCGGCCGTAGCCCCGAGTTGTGACACCCAAAATGTCCCAGACAGCGCTCGGTGTCCCCGGCGGGCAAAGCTGTCCCTCCACGAGAATCACTGGTCTACCCTCAGGGGTTCTCCCCCCGAGACACCCACTGTACAGCTTCTGGCCATATGCTCACATGAGGCTCCCAAATGCAGGGGCCGGATGGGGAGTCAGAGGGGCTGAGATCCTGTCGGGGCACCTGGTGTCCACGTGGGAACGGAGCCCAGCTCAGCCAGTTTTCGGGTTGCTTTCTGCCATGTCGAGTTCTAACAGCCGCCGACCTAGATGGTGCATGGCCGAGCCCTGTCCTTATGCGATTCAGCCCCTTTTCCTGGATGCGCTCTGGGACTTTTGCCCCATGAGGCTAACACAGAGCAGGATACGGGGATTCTAATCTGAGTCCGTGGGCTGCACCCGGAAGTGACCTTAGACCCGGGGCTGGTGCACTTTCCATGGAGGGCCAGGGAGTAAACGTGTCGAGGTCTGCAGACTGCTGGTCTCTGCCCTGAGCGAGAAAGTGGCCACAGCCCACGTGGCATGAACGGGTGAGACCGTCTTCCGGGAAGTTCTTTACAGAACCGGAGGCAGGCTGTGCGCGGTGGTTGGTGGTTTCTGAAAAGGTTAGACATCGGATCATCACATGGCCCGAGTCACCCCGTTCCTGGGTGTGTGTGTAGCCCAGAATGCTGAAAGCGAGCGGGTGTTTGTGCACCTGTGCACACAGACACACGGCGTTATTCACGGCAGCCCAAGCGCCCATCAGTGGGCGACTGGATACGTAAAACGTGTTCGTGCAATGGAGCGTCATACAGCCGTGAAAAGGGGTGAGGTTTTGACACCTGCCACAACGCGGCTGAACCATGATCACATTACGCTGAGGTGCTGAGCGAAGGAAGCCAGGCGCAGAAGGACAAATCCTGTGTGATTCCGCTTAGGTCAGGTGCGTGGAGTGGTTCACGGAGACAGGAAGTGGACGAGGGGTGGGCGGGGCCGGGAGGAAGGGGTTCCTGCGGAAAGCGTACAGGGTGTCTGCTGGAACGACGGACGGGGCTTGGGTGTCGGGCGTGTGTGCACGTGATGCCTGTGAACTGTACCCTTGGGAATGGTGAAAATATGACTTACGTGTCTTTACCACGACTGAAAACGTGGTTGGAATAAAGGGGGCTCTCGGGCCGCAGCCTGCAGACCTGGCTCCACCGGCTGACGCCCCACAAGCACCAGCGTGGGGCCCGAAGGAGGGCCCACCGGGCTGGCTACGTGTTGGACTAGACGAGTTGGGTTCTTTGGACGGATCCTTTGTTGCGGCTTCAGTCACATGGCATCGTGTGTCCCCTCCGCCCGGGAGGAGGGTTGGCAGCATCGGCCCCCCTGGCTCGTGGCCCCGGGGTGCTGACCGCGCGTTCCCAGATGCTAATCGGGATGTCCGTCCTCCTCGCGTGCGGTGACCCGCGGTGCACAGAAGCGTTTGAGTGGCCGTCGGGCCGATGGCCCCGGGACGTCCCGAGTGTGGTTCTGCGGCATCGCGGGGAGCCCCGTGCGCCCGGGTCTCCTGCTCGGCCCGCGGACCTGGCGCCGTGTGTCGGGGCCTGGGCGAGCGCCTCCCACGTCTCACGTCTGCCACCTTTTCTAGGGAGCGCGTGGAGCTTCTGGAAGAAGCCAAGAAGATGGAAATGGCTAAGTTCCGCTACGTCCTGCCCGTGTACGGCATATGCCGGGAGCCCGCCGGCCTGGTCATGGAGTACATGGAGACCGGCTCGCTGGAGAAGCTGCTGGCCTCCGAGCCGTTGCCGTGGGACCTGCGCTTCCGCATCGTCCACGAGACGGCCGTGGGCATGAACTTCCTGCACTGCATGTCCCCGCCCCTCCTCCACCTGGACCTCAAGCCCGCAAACATCTTGCTGGACGCCCACTACCACGTCAAGGTAGGACCCGCCCGGCTCCAGGCCCCAGGCGGCTGGAGGGGGGGAAGGCTCTGAGTGGGGCCGGGGGAGGACATAAGGACTCAGCACCCCCAGGCTCCACGAAACGTGTAGCTGGAAAATGGACCCTTGTGCACACGGTTGCCCCCCACCCCCCGCGGATCCTGGAGCACGGGCCTAAATCCTGAGCACTCTGGAAGAAAAGAGCTCGTGGGTTTGTGGCTTCCGGTCTCACTGGACGTCTCGTGAAGGCCGGTTAGGGATCCGACCGGGGCGGGGGCGGAGACCGCTGCACCCCCATCTGTGGTCTCAGGGATGGCGGTGGGGGGGGCGTGCGGCGCTCCCTGGAACGAGGCTCCAGAGGGGCTCACCCTCTTCTTGTCGTGTGAGGCCTCTGAGGTCTGCTATCATTATTACTCTGTTTTGGGTAAGTCTATAAAACACAGGGAAGTACGAGGGACAGTGGAACTAAATACCAGGTACCAGCCACCTGGGCCTGCAGTTAGTACCGCTGTCCGGTTTGTATTTCTTGGCCCCTCCTCTGCCCCGGGCTCTGTCGTTGCCCCCAGGGGGGACGCAGGTCACGGGCCTTCCCTGGGTGGTTCAGGAGGCCCGGGGTCGTGTGCTGGCCCTCAGAACGCACTTGCTGCCTCCCTTCCCTGTGCCCGGCTTGTGAGCGAGTGAGAAGGACCCGCGAGCGGTGGCCTGAACCCTTTCCTGGGCCCTGCGGGAACCGGGAAGGGACTCGCCTGTACACTCTCCTGGCTGGTCACGGGGAGCTTGCAGGAGCCCCTCCCTTGCTGGTCTGAGGGGTAGGAGGGACCTGAGTTCAGTCCAGCCATGCCCGTGGGCTCTGTCTGGAAGGCGAGGTGGGACCAGGGGGCACAGGCACCCCACCTTTGCGGCGCACCTGGCCAGCCTGAGGCCGATGGGGAGGCTCATGTCCACGTTGGACAGTGACTGCAGACTGTCCCTTGGTTAGGAGTCGCTCCAAAATGAGATTGTCGTCGCCAGATGGACGAGCTCTCCTGGTTCGAATGGGTGCCACGGGGGTTCTTTCTTTGCTAGAGCCAAGTTTCTTTCTGGCTGGTGCACTGGCTTCCAGTATGGAGCCTCTGCCCCCGCTGACATTCCAGGGTTTATGAAGGAGGGTGCTCCTGTGGGCACCAAGCGAAGGATGAAGCCTTTTTTTTTTTTCTTTTCTTTTCTTTTTAAAGTTTATTTATTTTGAGAGAGAGTGCCAGTGGGGGAGGGGCAGAGACGGAGGGAGAGAGAATCCCAAGCAGGCTCCCCGCACTTGCCAGCACAGAGCCTGACGTGGGCTCGAACCCACAAACCGTGAGACCATGACCTGAGCTGAGACCGAGGGACGGATGCTTACCCGACTGCCGAGCCACCCAGGCACCCCAAGAATGAAGCTTTTGATCTCAGGCTCGAATATACACGAGAAAGAGGAAGAAACGACAGACCTCTGTCGTGTGCCAGGGACCTCGCTGGCAGGCAGGAGGTACTCTGGACGGTGGCCTGGCCACCTGCCAGGCTGAGGCCCAGAGGGGTTAAACCATAACCAGGGTCTCCCGGGCTCTGGTCATCCAGCTGAGGCCACGGTCAGGTTCAGCGGTCTCTGGAGTCCTGCTGTCCCTCCCAGCCCGCTGCTGCATATGAGAGGTACCCAGCCTGCGGCCCGTGGGCATCACACGAGGGCGGAATAGGTGTCCTGGCAGTAGGTGTCCCACAGGCAGCCTGTGGGCTGGAGGAGGAATTCCTTCCAGAACTCCGGCTGGGAGTGGGGGGGGTGTCACTGGGAGAGACCGGGTCTTCAGAGAGCATCAGCCTTTGCTGCTATCAGGAGTCGGGGAGGGGGGCACAGGCAGAAGAGTCATGGAAAATTCTAGGTTGTGTAGGGGGAGGGGAAGCAGGAGGCCGAGTTAGATCAGGGTAGGGGTTCTGAAATGCTGTCGTGACGGAGGCTGCCGGGAAGGTGCTTGTCTTAGGCCGCTGTTGGGTGCGCGCGGGGCACGCAGACAGGTGTGTGCGTGGCTGTGTCCCTGAGACGCCTGCAGCGTCGGGCTGGTGCTTGGCCTGGCTGGCTTTTATCTCCACCGCTTGCTTTCCGCTCTCCCCTCCGCTCTTCAGCAGGTCATGTGGGATGCTTGGGGCATGTGAGTGTCCCTTAGGGGAGCAAGTGGCCCTCCTTGTGGGCACGGCCCCCGCCCCCAGCTCTGTCACCTGGTGGGTGGGGGTCACACCTCTGTGTTGCCGTGAGCGGTCAAGGATGACCGAGTGCTGATGGCTCAGTGCCTGGCCCGTGGACGTGCTCGGTGGGGGTTGGGGCCGTCGGGGTTGGTGTTCCGTGGCCGTAGAGTCATTTTTTTGCACACCGTGGATGGTGGCTTCCGTCCAGGGAGCGTCTCCGGTGCTGGGTCCACAGTAGACGCTCGATACTGGCTCAGTAGGGAGAGGAGTGCCGTCCTCTCTGTGACACGCTGGGGGCCTGCCTTCCTGGTCGGTCACTTCTGCTTTGGCTCTGAGCTCCCTCCACTTGAACGCTCTTCTCTCCCTCTCCTTGTGAACACCTGAGTCGGGAGCCCTGCTGCTTGCGAAGGTTTTAGTAAATGGTGAAGATTCCTTGAAGAGCTGAGTGGGTCCTAAGGAGCCTGGGGCGACCCAGGAGGGAGCTGATGGAAACCTTAGGACCCGCCTCGCTGTCGCTGACGGCTGATGTTGTCAGTTCCGGGTGGGGCTCTGGGCCTCTGCACAGACCGGCCCCTTCCGCAGCTCCCTGCAAGGGCCAGGTGGAGCTGCGTTTCTGTGACCACGCTCAGCCCCAGACAAACAGATGACATATTTACGTAGCACATTTCTTCATTCCCAGAAATGCAGCGTGGAGGGTGCTGTTGGAGTTTTCCAGTCGGCTGGGAGCTCTGCAGTGATTGGCCGCCTGCTTTCTGCACACTTTATAAAACTTTAATCTGGAATCTTGAGATGAGATCATAAGTTGTGAGCTTGGCCACTCCCCTTGTGCCCCTCCAGACACGGAGAGGATGATTAGAGCTGAAGGTTTCACAGCAACTGCCTACTTTGCAAAGTGTGTTAAAGAGACTTAATGTTAAATTAATACTGAGGTTAATAGTAACTAAATGCAGATGGAGTGAACCCATTTCACGTTGAAAATGAAATAGCTTAGTTTATTGTTGATGTATTTAAAAAAATTTTTTTAAATGTTTATTTATTTTTGACAGAGAGAGAGAGACAGAGCATGAGCGGGGGAGGGGCAGAGAGAGAGGGAGACATAGAATCCGAAGCAGGCTCCAGGCTCTGAGCCATCAGCACAGAGCCCAATACGGGGCTTGAACCCACAGACCGCAAGGTCATGACCATGATGCTCAACCGACTGAGCCACCCGGGCGCCCCATATATATATATATTTTTTAATAGTCTCCATACCCAATGTGGGGCTTGAACTCACAACCCTGAGATCAAGAATTGCATGTTCCACTGACTGAGCCAGCTGGGTGCCTGCCGAAATAGCTCAGTTTAAAATCTCAGGCTACTTCTGGTCCAGTTTGCCCAGACCACATCCAGAGGGACTCTGAGGGCCCTGTTCTCCTGTGGTCTGAACGGCCTGTCTCTCTAGCCAGCACAGCCCTGATCGTGCCCTTCTTTGGTCTCGTCCCGCTGGGCCTGGAAGGAGAAGGGCCCATGTCCCCGGGGCACCTGTGGGTGCCTGTGAGCACTGAGCTCCGAGCGGCCCTGAGACCTGTGCCGAATGTGAAGGTGTACGAGCAGCTTGTAGGCCGTTTGCTGTGTACTCTGTGTACCCTGGGGTTGCCAGGGCCCTGAGGGTGGGAGAGGGCGGGGGGAGAACCCGGGGCGGGGGGAGGGTCAGCGGCCCTCAGAGACTTATGATTTCTGATGTGCATTTTGATGCCATTGTTTTTATGTCGAATCTATGCTTCTTTTCTTGAACCACGGATATTTTGAAGTGGCTGGCTCTCCCTGCAAACAGCAGAAACAAACAGAAATCTGTGAGCGGGGTAGGGGGCACGGGGTGAGACCCTTGCACCCCAGTCGGGCTCCGTTTCTGAGATTTAAAAGGTCGAAGCAGCTGAGAGTTTGAACTGAAACATTTGCTCTCACCGACCTGTTCGAGATTGCCACGTGTGGCCCTGTGTTGGCCCTGAGCTGCTTTGTGTGTCTGCAGGCGAGGTGATGACTGGGGGGGTTTCTTGAAGGCCAGACAATGACAGCAAGCAGCCAGGCGCCCAGAAATGCCCCGGCTGGCTCTGCTCGCGTGGCCCCACGCCGTCCTGGTCACGGGAACAGAGGGCTGGGCCCAGTCCTGCAGGCTTTTCTCCACCAGCTACCTGCCGGCGGGGCCAGAGATCCCTTGAAGGACCGGGTCACCACTCGTAAATTCTTCCCTGTGCTCGGTGATGACACCGGGCTGTGGGCTCACCCCGAGGGCACAGTGAGCCCAGCAGTGAAGCCTGACCGAGCCCCGTTTCCTATCACTCCATGGGTGCGTTTGAAGAGGGGCTCTGGAGGTCATCAGAAGGCTTCAGATTCACTCCTAAGCCTTGAAGGGGGATACAAAGGGGCAGTTTTCCTCGTGGATCCCGAGTCCCTTTATGCCAGTCAGTGTGACCTAATCCCACGCACACCTGGCTCCTGCCAGCTTCCAAGGGCTTGACTTACACAGGAGCTGGGGGAGGCTGGCGCCCCACAGGGAGTGTGCAATGGTGTTGTCGCCCTCACTGTGGGGTCCCGTGAGCTTTCCAGACGCCTTTGCCCTAAGGAGAAAAGGGGGTGGAGGTGTGGGGCCTGCACAGCAGTGGTCCAGGTGTGCCCTCAGGTGGGTGGGCTCCTGCAGGTGTGTCACACCTTTTACTTTTTTTTTAATCTTTTTTTAATGTTTGTTTATTTTTGACAGAGACAGAGCATGAGCGGGGGAGGGGTGGAGAGAGAGGGAGACACAGAATCGAAGCAGGCTCCAAGCTCCGAGCTGTCAGCACAGAGCCCGACACGGGGCTCAAACTCATAAACCGTGAGACCATGACCTGAGCCGAAGTTGGACACCCAACCAACTGAGCCACCCAGGCGCCCCGTATCACACCTTTTATTTGGGGGCCTTGCATTTGGTGAAGGAGCCAGTGAGAACCTATTGGTCACAAATTGTTCCAGGTCCAGGCAGAGGGCAGAATGCCTCCTCCAGGCTGTGTGGTGTGCGTTTTGTTTGCTTTAAAGGGCATCTGGGGATGCCTGGGGAAGTATTCGGCTCAGGTCATGACCTCAGAGCTCGTGGGTTCGAGCCCCACATCGGGCTCTGTGCTGACAGCTCAGAGTCTGTGTGTCTCCCTCTCTCTCTGCCCCTCACCCACTCGCACACTGTCTAGCTCTCTCTCAAAAATAAATAAACATTACAACATTCTTTTCGGGGTGCCTGGATGGCTCAGTTGGGTAAACGTCTGACTTCGGCTCAGGTCACGATCTCACGGTTCATGGGGTCGAGCCCCACGGCAGGCTCTGTGCTGCCAGCTCAGAGCTTGGAGCCCCGTTCGGATTCTGTGTCTCCCTCTCTCTCTGCCCCGCCCCTGCTACTGCTCTGTCTCTCTCTCAAAAGCAAATAAACGTTAACAACAACAAAAACAAATTTTAAAGGGCTTCTGAAGGCACATTTCCCTTCAAGGAACAGACTGCATCCTGCCCGCCTCCCCAGCAGGGCCCTTGCACAGCCGATGGCCTTAGGGCCAGGCCTTGCTTTTCGTGTGTTACCTGAAAACCTGACAACTCTGAGAGTCGCTTTCCCCTCTAGGCCGACTTGGGCCGTCCCCAGGGGCAGACGTGATGCTGTCGAAGATGCTAAATGTGCCTGAGTTCAGTCTCCCAGCGAGTCCCTTCCTTAGAGCGGAATCTGGTCCCTGTCCGTCCAGCCCCTAACAGCTGGGGCTTGTTTCTCCCAAGCCGGCCGTGCCTTCCTGTCCTCCCCGGAGGAGCACAGGACGTGGCTCTCGGGTGTGGATTCCCCACCGTGCCTGCACGGCCACACCGGGGGACCGTGCCGCACGTCCCCACAGAGGTGGGGCTGGAGCCTCTTGCCTCCCTCGGCGAGGCCCCAGCGAAGCCCACTGAGCCTCGTCTGACTGCTGTGTTACAGATTTCCGATTTTGGGCTGGCCAAGTGCAACGGGCTGTCCCACTCCCATGACCTCAGCATGGACGGCCTGTTCGGCACCATCGCCTACCTCCCTCCAGAGCGCATCCGGGAGAAGAGCCGGCTCTTCGACACCAAGCACGACGTGTACAGGTGTGTGACAGGCGTACAGCAGGTGGGGGCAGGTGTGCAACGGCTGTGGGACGGGTGTGGGACAGGGTGGGACGGGTGTGCGTGGGGGCCCAAGCGGGGGCTCTGCACCTCAATTCCCAGAGGCCATCGGACGTGAGGTTGAGACCACGCGAAAGGGCTTGGGGTGTGTAGTTTGTCGGTCCACGTACCCCGGGTGTACAAGAGACCCTTGTCCCCTGCGAGTGCTGAGCCGAGGGTGGAGAATGTCATGGCTGGTGCCAGCTAGAGACAGTTCTGTGGTCAGCCCCCACACTGTAAACGCTCTGGTGTTTTTATGAAACGTGGGGTTTTATAGCTCATCTGCTGGGGGAGCCTGCTGCTCGAAGTGATCTGTGTGTCTGTACGTGTGCGGATTTGCACTCCTGGAACCCAGTTCCCTCTGGCCCAGTGAGTGGCTTATGTTTCTCACGTCACTTACCTTTGACAGAGGAATGCAGACACATCGGGGGCTGTTCGCAAACCAGCGTCGGTGGGGTTTATGTGCTTGAGAATAATCCCCAAGTCGTTGGCGCCTTCCTTTTCCAAATTGCGAAGGTCTTACTCACTCAGACCAGTCGGAGGAGAAGAGAGGAGGGAGCGTGTGCCTAAGCCCCTCACTGTGGCTCTTGTCTCACGCGTGGTGACTGTGACCCTAAGCCCCAGAGCCCTGAGCTGTGCCTTTTTGACATGACCGGCATCCGGAGTCCTGGCAGACTGGTTTCACGGTGACCATTGTGCGCCTGCCTAGCTGGGCTCTGAGCCGTCCGTCCGCTGGCGAATGGCACGTCGGGGGCTAGTCATGGCTTGTAGAGTTTGGGGAGAATGAGGTTCTGTGTTTACTTTGGAGTTGAGAGCTTCAGCTCTTGGACTTGCAGACTTGCGTTCATTTTCAAAGGAGAATTCCCGCATCTCTGTCAGCAGCCGCTCAGCTCCGTGCAGGGTGGCAGCTGCAGGTTTGGACTCCTGGTTTTGTTTTTTAAAAAATTTTTAAAATTAAAAAAAAAAAAATTTGTTAGGTTGTGCTTTTTGGGGTATATTCAGAGTAGCTATATATACGACATAGATAGATAGAGAGGGAAAATATACTTTCCAACAACCAAAAAAGGGCCCAGGACGGTGAGCTGGACCGCCCCCTGTGTTCTCCGTCTACTGTCTCCACAGCCTTCTGCGAAGTCTCAGTGAGCAGGCCGCTCGCGCCCCCCCCCCCCCCCCCCCCGGGGCCGGAGTCGGCGTCTTGGTGCGCTGCACCTGCCACGAGATGGGGGTGACTTAGGCAGACACAGGCCCTTCTCCCCACGAGCTGATGTTCCAGCAACAGAGCGGTGGTCCTTTTCCTCCCCTCCCTCCCCCCTGCCACCCCCTGTCCCCACCCGCCCCGTCCTGCCCGTGCTGTCTGAGCTGGAAGCCCAGCTGGTGTGGTCGTGTCTGTGGTGTCACATCCGAGCCGCCATCGTGATGCGCTCCACAGTATGGGCGCCTGTGTAAAGCATCCATGGAAAATATCTTAGTGTCCTCCCCCTCCCCCTCCTCCCTCTCCTTTCCCCCTCCCCCTCTCCTTTCCCCCTCTCCCTCTCCTTTCCCCCTCTCCCTCTCCTTTCCCCCTCCCCCTCCCCCTCTCCCTCTCCCTGTCTCTCTCTCTCTCTCTCTCTCTCTGTTTCCTTTGAAGACTCTGGAGTGGTCTTCCTCAAGCTAGTTGCTGTTGGGAGAGCTTTTGACTTTGTTTGAGGGTCCTGCTCACAGATACTAACCGGCCGATTTTCCTTGCAGCTTTGCCATTGTGATCTGGGGTGTGCTCACGCAGAAGAAACCGTTCGCAGGTGAGTGGGCTTGTCTTTGGGGAAAGTGCATCCCTCTGTCTGTCCGGGGACACGGGAGGGCGCTCTCCGTGGTCCTGTTTGAGCTGTGCCTGTGGCCCGCGTTCCCACAGGGGGTGGTGCGGGGGTTGCTCTGGGCCACGAAGCTGGTGGGGCCATCCTGTGGGGCAGCGGGGACACTGCTCTGTGCTGCCCAGCGTGTCCTCCTGGAGCCCCGCGGCCTCTCTGCATGCAGACAAGCAGTCTTGCGGCATAATTCACATTTCAGCAAAGGCTGCAATCTGAAGGGGTCTGTTCAGGGGATTTCTTTATTTAGGTGCCAGCTCATTCGTGTGTGTGTGTGTGTGTGTGTGTGTGTGTGTGTGTGTGTGTGTGTGATGTAATGCACGTGACATAAAATCCATCCTTTCATCCGTTTAAAGTGTATAATACAGTGACATCGAGTACGTTAGCTGCTGTTCTGCCTGTCGCACCAGAACGTTCTCATCCCCGCAAAGGGAAACCCCGTGCCCATCCAGCCCATCCCCCCCTGCCCCCCGAGAACCACCTGCTTGCTTTCTCTGTGGATTTGCCAGCTGCGCTTATTTCCAGCTGATTCTGTTTTTGGATTTATATACATATGGTAAAATACATACAAAATTTACCATCTTACCCACTTTTAAGTGTGCACTTCAGTGGCAGGAAGCACCTTCACACTGCTGTGCAACCCGTCTCCAGAACAGTTGAGTGATTTTGCACAAACGTGTACACCCAGGTCACCTCCCTTCCCCTCGAGGGCTGTGACATTTCTTTCCCTTCAGGCAGCCGCTGTTCTGGGGTCTGTCCTCCCGGTGCCGATACCTTGACTTGTTATAAAAATCGAGCGCTTCTTCAGCCTCATCATTTTCCTCCACGGGCGCGTGGGTTATTCACGCCGTTTTGTGGTTTGACCAAAAATATCCAAAAACGCAGAGCAGACTCAACGTGGGGGCCCCGGGTCTGGGAGCCGGTGCGGGTTGGTGTCTGTTGTCTGTCCATCTGTCTCCCTGACTCCTCCCCCTCCGTGGAGGCCGTGGTCCGGATCCGTGCTGGTGTGGCAGTGTCCGCTCTGACCCCAGACTGTCCCACAGACACGACACCCAAGGCGGGTACGGGATACGAACGTCGGGAGCCAGGGCCCGCGTGTTTTACTGCCTGGGACGTGGGGAGTTCAAGGCAGAGAAGCAAAAGGTGTTTCTTGATCTTCTCCCATCTGTTTGGCCGCAGAAAACGCCGCGGGTGTTGCTTTCCCATCATTCGGAGGGCCTCCAGGGATCTGGAAGCCAGTGTGCTGGAAATAGCGCGTAGATACCCACAATAGCTGTTGCACAAGATTTAACGGGAGGGCGGGACACGGCATCGCACCAGGAGCCTGGCAGGCGCCGGTGACTTGGGGCCAATTTTCCACGCCTGCTGACATGCGTGTGATGCCCCTGCAGGGCTCCCCGGCCGTGGGCGTGCTGGGGACTGTGGGGTCTGGGGCGGGGAGGGGGTGGGGCTGGGCTGCTGGGAACAAGGAACTCGGAGTCCAGCTTGATGCACGTTGTGGTTTTGGGCTGAGCAGAGAGAAAAGTCTGGCCCGCTGAAGGTCACCTTGGGCCCCTTGGTCTGTGACCAAGGTTTGGGTGATAGGAACGAGTTTGTTGTGCTTATAAAGGTCGGAGCAGAGGGCAGGGGGAGCCCCACATTATGACTTGCAGGAGGAGAGGCCCCCTGTTTATACAGCCCAGGTCTGAGCGTGCTCTGAGGGGGCAGGCGTCCCGGGACACCATCGCTGTGGCTGGCTCACTGCACGGGGCACCCGGGGCCTGCGTTTCGGTGTAGAGATCGGAATTTCGGAAGGCTCTTGCGTCATCACAGGGCGATACGGGTTCGCTTGGAGGCTGGCCCACGTGACTTCGTGATTTTTAAGTGTTGCCTCCCTTTGGTGTGCGCGCGGGCCGCTTTGGAACATGTCTCGTCAGATACTTTCTCCTCTGAACCCTGGTCGTCTTGGAGTTTGATGCCCAGAAAGATGTGCCCTGTGATACAACGCACAGGCTCTGTTGGGTGCCTCGCAGGGAGTCTCTGCGGCCTGGAAACGGGAGAACAGACGTGCTCCGTAAGGATCAGGACCAGAGGGAGCCGTGGGCTTTGCGAAGGAAGTGGCTGCCACCGGCCCCACGCTCCTTTCCTCCTGAAGGCGCGGAGCACGGCCCCCAGCCCCGCGGAGCTGCCCTGACCGGGTGCCTTCCCTTTGCAGATGAGAAGAACATCCTGCGCATCATGGTGAAGGTGGTGAAGGGCCACCGTCCCGAGCTGCCGCCCGTGTGCAGAGCCCGGCCGCGGGCCTGTGGGAACCTCGTGCGCCTCATGCAGAGGTGCTGGCACGGGGAGCCGCGAGAGCGGCCCACCTTCCAGGGTGAGTCCGGGGGGCCCCCGGGGCTCGCGGCGCGATCGCTCTGCCGTGGCACGGGAGCTGGGGTCGACGAGCAGGCCCGGGTGGGGGAGGCCGTGCAGACAGGCGCAGCGGGGAGGGCCCCGCCTGGACGGGTTGGCCGCTCGCCTGTGGTCCCCCAGCACGCGGGGTCGGGGTGGGGCGGTCACTGCCGGCCGGCCGCCCCAGCTGCAGCCCGGTGGAGCCGTGCTCGGTGCTACGGGTTCGGACCAGGGGTACGTCTGCAGGGGACGGAGGAGACCGCTCACCTGCGGCTTTCTCTGCATTTCTTTTGGGGTCTTTCCCCCGCCCCCGCCTTGAATGGGTGCGTCCTTGGGTTAGCAAAGTGACTTCAATAAAATGAGAAGTGATTGTAGCGTTGAAAGCACGTGGGGGGAAGCGATAGAGTGTCCCCTGCCGGGTGCCGGCCACCCTGGCCAGTGTGGGGACACGGTCTGGTGGCTCTTGCAGACGGGGCTCCCCCTGGGGAGGGCTTCTTTGGGAAACCGGGACACCGTGACTCCTCCTTGGCACCTGGCACGACCCTGCCAGGTCGCAAACGGTAGGCCCCCCGCGTGGCCCCCGCGGAGGTTCCGGGGGGGATAACCTGGGAGCTCTGCCCAGCCGGCAGCCTGGGCAGCTGCAGCACCGACCGGTCCCCTGGGGTGCGGCCTCTTCTGTCCCCCGCCCAAGTCGCACGTGTAAGCCGCAAATGTGGAAGTCATTGTCCAAGTGACGTGCCCTTTTCCATTTTCTCCCCAAAAGAAATTACGTCTGAAACCGAGGACCTGTGTGAGAAACCCGATGGTGATGTGAAGGAGACAGCTCAAGATCTGGACGCGAAGCAGCCCCTAGAACCCAAGAGCCCGGTAATGGGGACCTTCCTGGAGGTGTCATTTGGGGGGGGGGGGTCTCGTGTTTTCACCCTCGAGTCCTCCCTTTCTGCACATTCCCCTGCTGCCTGGACCGGCCCCTCGGCTCACCCGGCGGGCGGAGCCCTGTCCCGTGCGAGCAGCCACAGGGTCCTGTGTTCAGGAGCCGGTGGCAGGTCGCGTGGCCGGCTCTGGTGGCCCCAGGCTCCTTTCCCGCCCAGCCCCATCCTGTCCCCACCTCCTGTCTGCGGTTAAGAGCGAACAGTGTGGGCCCGCATTTGACCTCGAGGAGCTGCTGGTCGGATGCTCTTTGAACCAGGGGAACAGAAGGGCCGTGTGGGCCCTGTTGCGGGGCGGGGGGTTCTGGGCTCCTGTGGTCTGGCTGTCTCCGCGCCCCTGACTTGGAAACCTGGCCACTTTGTCACCGCCACTCGTAAACGGTTACCGCCGGGGGCACCCACATAGGTCACGTGAGGTGTGATGAGAGACCCCGAGGCTACAGGTAACTCAGTGTCCGTAGCGGACTCGCAAAGGGAGGCCTGACGAACTTTCTAACGTGCCGTGTGGCGGGAGGCCACTCACCCCAGGCATCCGCGTGAGGCCGGGAGATGAGTCCACGCTTGAGGTGTGCCCACAGTCTGAGCGTCAAGGGGCGTGTGCGTGAGGGTGGGGAGCAAAGGTGTCTGGGGGAGGCGGCCTGCCCACCGACAAGGGAGAGCAAGGCACCCGGTTCGCGGGTGCGACTCAGGGCACGGAGCCACCAAGTCCGAGCGGATGGCAGTTCCCAAGCAGAGGGGGGACCAGGGACAAGCGGGCGTGAGTCCGGAAGAGTCGTGAGTCACCCTCGGGTTTAATCGCGCTCCAGAGACCTACCTTTCTGGAAGCCCGTCAGGGAGACCATTGCAAAGGCCCCGTTGGTACGTGTTGGATTGGGGCGCACCGGTGACGCTGTGGCTGGGCCCGTCCCTGCACCCGCCCCTACGCGGCCCCCCAGCCGGACTCAGGCGGCTCGGAGGGAGGGGCACAGGTGCGCAGGGACCCCCAGCCCCGGTCCCATCTCCTCCCTCTGCTGCTTGCTGGTGCTGACCTGCCAGGTGGGCGCGGCCGGCATTCAGGCGTCACATTCTCCCAGCACGGTCACGGTCCACCCGTCGTCCAGGTGGCACTGCGCGTACGCCACTGTGGTGACAGGCTGGGGGCCACGCCGCCGGGCTTCCTGTTCTCATGGAGCCGTGTCTCCCCGCCTCTCCCCAGAGCGGTGCCTCTCTGCCTGGCGGGCCCGGCGCGGTGTCCCTGGGCTCCCCTGCGTCTGCTTGTGGCGGGACGGCCTGAGCGCCCTGTGTGGCTGTCTGGGGACCGAGCGTCCCCTCGCCCTCCGCCGTCCCCGCCTCTGTCCTCCTGGCTGGGTCTCACCTACCTCCCTCTGCCTGGTTCGCAGAAGCCCGTGTGCTCGCCTCTCAAGCGGGCCTCCGCCCCGACCTTCGACAGCAACTACAGCCTCTCCGAGCTCCTGTCCCAGCTGGACTCGGGCACCTCGCAGACCCTCGCGGGCCCGGAGGAGCTCAGCCGCAGCTGCTCCGAATCCAGGCTGCAGTCGGCCAGCAGCAGCAAGAGGCTCTCGGGGGTGTCCTCTGTCGACTCTGCCTTCTCCTCCAGAGGGTCGCTGTCCTTGTCTTTCGAGCGGGAGCCTTCCACGGGCGGTAAGCGAGGACGCCGTATCCTGGGAAATCGTGAGCCTGGCTAAGGGGCCGTAGGAGCCCGCGAGCAGCTCAGAGAAGCAGGCATCCAGCTTCCAGACCCAGTTCTTTACTTTCTGCCTCCCGTAGCTAATCGGCCTGGGGAGTCAGCGGCACAGCTGGCTCACCGGGCCCATATCTGGAGGTGGGTGCTGGCCGAGTGGCCGGCCGAGCGGCTCCAGGGGCATCACTTAAGCGTCAGGGGGACGGGCCAGGCCGCCAGCTCTCACCTGTGCCGACACCAGGTGTAGGGGCTGGCGTCAGGTTTGCGGACTGAGAACCCTGACCTGTATCGAGGGAGTCCAGGTGATTCTAACCCCACGCCCTGCAGATCTCTCTCGTGTAGAGGCCAGCCCGGTACCCCCTTTCTCTGATACCCCTTTACTTTCTTGTCTGTGAGCTCTCTGCTTGTTTCAGCCATGCATTGTGGTGGCTGAGTTGTCCCTGGACGTTATGACACCTTGGTCCCGTCTGTATTCTCCCTGTTGGCGTGGGGTTCTTCTCAGTTAGGTGACCTTATCTGTTTATGTTGATTTCGATGGGTTTTCCTCTTGGAAGGGGCCTTTTCTGTGCCCCTGCCCTAAATGCCGGTGCCCGGGTCCTGGGGCCGGCCCTACACTGTAGCTCCCTTGCTGCCCCCGGGGAGGCTAAGATGTCCTCTCGTGCCCTCTGAGTGCTGCAGCCCCGTGAGGAAAACGGGTTTTCATGCTCAGGGTGACAACGGTGTAGGGGGGCCAAGTGCCCCAGGGTCGTGGAAAGAACACGGACCCCAGCAGGAGGGGCAGTTTGTTTTTCCTGGCAGATCAGGGAACTCCTTCTGGAAGGAAGTGCTTTTCCTGGATGCACTGAGCCTCCTGGGATTTTCAGAGTGGAATATTTGGGGCAAAAGAGGGCATTTGGGGTTGAGAAAACACCTTACGAAGACACAGGGGTGGGCAAGGCCCAGCCGGGCGGCTTGACTGGAGGTAAGCGGTGGGTGATGGGGTTGCACAGGAAGGAAATACCCCGTCTCTGGGAGAGAAGTATGCTATACGACTCTCTCTGGGTCTGATACTCTCAAATGGCATCTTCGTGCTCGCACGCGGTCGGTTTCCGTAAAGACACAGATGTCGTCTGGGTGGCTTGTGTCTTCTCGAATTCCACCCTATACCCCCACCCTCCCGCGCAAGTCCCCTTGAGAACGTTTCATGTGAGGGAGGGGCGGGCCTTCTTTCACGCAAATCGGAGGCCAGACACCGTGGTGGGAGTTTTACGTTAAATAGAGGTAAGGCTGCATGTGAGGCTGGGGCGGGGAGCAGCCAGTGGCCCTGGAAGGGTGTCCCTGCTGTGGGAACTGTCAGCTCTCAAGTGGACTGGGACGCCTCCCTGGTCTGTGCCTTTCATTCTGTTTCCTTTTTTTTTAAATGTTTATTTTACTTTTGAGAGAGAGAAAGACAGCGCGCGAACAGGGGAGGGATGGGCGGGGGGAGACAGAATCCGAAGCAGGCTCCAGGCTCCCGGCTGTCAGCACAGAGCCCGACGCGAGGCTCAAACTCACGAACCGTGAGATCGTGACCTGAGCCACAGGGGGACGCTCAAACAACCGAGCCACCCAGGCGCCCCATTTTTATTTTCTTAACGAAGCAACATTAGCCATCACCGCCATTTTCTGAGCACAGACAGGCCGAGTTCTGCGCCCTTATCCGATGACGACCCTGCGGGACAGCTAGAATGACTTTTACTTTGCGAGTTCGCGGGAGCCCCTTGGCCTGCCCGCGGTCTTCCCCCTGCACCGGAAATCTAATAACACGGCGGGGGAGACTCCTGAGTGGTTTCGGGCACGCGGCGACCCGGAGGCCGCTGGGGAGGCGCGGGCCGCGTTAGGGCGCCCGCCAGGCCTTGGGAGCGGCCCGCAGCCCGAACCTCGTATCTCTCTCCCCCAGATCTCGGCACGACAGACGTCCAGAAGAAGAAGCTCGTGGATGCCATCGTGAACGGGGACACCAGCAGGCTGATGAAGATCCTCCAGCCCCAGGACGTCGACCTGGTCGTGGACGGCGGCTCCAGCCTGCTGCACGTGGCCGTGGAGGCCGGGCAGGAGGAGTGCGTCAAGTGGCTGCTGCTCAATAACGCCAACCCCAACCTGACCAACCGGAAGGGCTCCACCCCCCTCCACGTGGCCGTGGAGAAGAGGGTGCGGGGCGTCGTGGAGCTCCTGCTGGCCCGCAAGATCAGCGTCAACGCCGCGGACGAGGACCGCTGGACGGCCCTGCACTTTGCGGCCCAGAACGGGGACGAGTTCAGCACGCGGCTGCTGCTGGAGAAGAGCGCCTCCGCGAACGAGGCGGACTGCGAGGGCCGCACCCCCATGCACGTGGCCTGCCAGCACGGCCAGGAGAGCATCGTGCGGATCCTGCTCCGCCGGGGCGGCGACGTGGGGCTGCGGGGCAAGGACGCCTGGGGGCCGCTGCACTACGCCGCCTGGCAGGGCCACCTGCCCGTCGTCAAGCTGCTGGCCAAGCAGCCGGGCGTGAGCGTGGACGCGCAGACGCTGGACGGGAGGACGCCGCTGCACCTGGCCGCCCAGCGGGGGCACTACCGCGTGGCCCGCGTGCTCATCGACCTGCGCTCGGACGTCAACGTCTGCAACCTGCTCTCGCAGACGCCCCTGCACGTGGCCGCGGAGACGGGGCACACGAGCACCGCCAGGCTGCTGCTGCATCGGGGCGCCAGCAAGGAGGCGGTGACCGCCGAGGGCTGCACCGCCTTGCACCTGGCGTCGCGGAACGGGCACCTGGCGACCGTCAGACTGCTGGTGGAGGAGAAGGCCGACGTGCTGGCCCGGGGGCCCCGGGGCCAGACGGCCCTGCACCTGGCCGCCGCCGGCGGGCACGCGGAGGTGGTGGAGGAGCTGGCCGGCGCCGACGCGCTCGACCTGGCCGACGCGCAGGGGCTCAGCGCGCTGCACCTGGCCGCCCGGGGCCGGCACGCCAAGACGGTGGAGACGCTGCTTCGACACGGGGCCCACGTCAACCTGCAGAGCCTCAAGTTCCAGGGCGGCCCCGTCCCCGACGCCGCGCTGCTCCGGCGGAGCAAGACCTAGCCTGGGGGCCCCTTGCGGGGTCCCTGGCCCGTCGCGTTCCGCCGCGGGGACAGAGTGACGCCGGGCCGGCCGGCGCCGCGCGCCTCGTCCGCGGCCCGGCGGGGCGTTGACCGGGCGGCCGGCGAGAGGCCGGTGACCGCTGACCCTTGATTCGTCCGGGGCATCCGCTCGGCCGCGTTTCCCTCCGGAGGCAGCTGGCGAGAATGCACTTGGCTGTCGACCCGTCGCCCGCCGATCGGCAGCCCCGCCTTCCGCGGGGGGGGGGGGGGGGGGGAGGGGGGGAGACGGGTCGGAATCATTTCGTTGCGTGTCTTGCTCCTACTGTGGGTCCGTCGGTGGCAAAGCCGTGGGTGGGGCGCAGTTCACCCCGGCCTCGGCCGAGCCACCTGGGGCCGCTCGGAGCGCAGCTTCTGGGGAGGCGGGAGCGGGAGGCGCCGTGGCTTTTTATCTGCGTACCCAGCGGCAGGCGAAGAGCCTGTTTCCGGAAGTTTTAGCGGAATTCTTGTCTCGTAGGCTACCTTTAATAGACGAACGCGGAATCGCCTGTTGCTTTAAACCTGTTAAAAAAGTCCGCGTCGGCGGGTCGTCCGGTTTGTGAAGAGTGAACGTAAAGTCGTAAGTTCGGTTTTGAAAAGCGAACGGACAGCAAATCCGACCGGCTCTTTCATATCCAAGTTTGCCCTCCGCTCAGCGGTCGCGGGGGGCCGCACGCGCACCCCGACGGTGCTACTGGCCGTCGTTCCTTGTTGCCCGAGAGGCGTTTGGAACTCTGGCGCGAACTGTGTCAAGACAGCGTTCATACTTCATCGTTTCGGTTCGGGACGTCAGTGTTATTTAGCTAGACGAGCCCCCCTCAGCCGGGGGTTTCTTTCCCGCTCTGACGTTTGCTGCGGCGGTTATCCGTGCGGAATGCTAGTGTCCTGGGGTCTTAGGAGTTTTCTGACCTGCCGGACAAACGCCTGCGTTGTGCGGGAGCCTTGGCCTTAGGATGTCACCCCCGAGGCGGCTCCAGGAGACAACGGCACGCTCTTGGATGTAAAAGACGCGATCCTAGCCGTGTTCCTTCCGTGTCTCCCGTGTCCCCTGTGGTGCCCCCTGTGGTGCCCCCTGAACACTGTGGACTAGGTTTGCCGCAGGGCGTGAGCCTGTGTGCAGACATGTGCTGTGGCCTGGTGCACAATACCGAGATTGATGTTAATGTACCGTGTATGTTAATGTGAATCTGTGGGCAGGATACTTCTTTTCTATGACAGGAAATATCCGTACCGCTTAGAACTGGCTATGTTTTAATATGCCTCCTGCGTTCACCCCAATATGCTACCGTTGTATAGAATGTGTGGAAGACAGTTCTGTTCAATGTCAATAAAACGAAGTCCTCTTCTACTCTTGGAGTCCGTGAGACGACTTTTTCTTATAAATGAGTGCAAACAATCTGATTTGGGAAAACCAGAGAATTCGGTTCAGGCAGTCATGTGGTCGGAGATGCCCTTCTAGAAGGGTAGTCTGGGTGCTCTGAATTAACCTGTGGCATGAGGGGAGAAAGGAAGTGGAGGGTGGCCCCAGGCTTCCTGCCTCCTTAGCTCGGCCCTTCTACATGTGTGAACCAGCAGAGAGATGATCTCACGTTGGTAGAACAAGTTCCTCACGCCAATGTTTTTATGTGTTTTTAAGTGTTTATAATTCTTATCTTTATTTGTTAAACTTACATTTTGACATCGTTTCAAGTTATAGGAAAGTTATAATACGTAGCACTCTGGTGTACCTGCTACCCAGGGTCCCCATTCACCTACATTTACCTCATTAGCTTGATCATTCTCTTTTCTTTCTCATCCATCTGCCCACATACCCATGCATTCACCTGCCCATTTTATCCATCCATCCATCCATCCATCCATCCATCCATCCATCTATCCATCTGCCTGGCTACCCACCTGCCCATCCCTCCCTCCCTCCCTCCCTCCCTCCCTCCATCTGTCCATCCATCCATCTGCCTGGCCACCCACCTGCCTATCCCTCCCTCCCTCTGTCCATCGATCCATCCATCCATCCATCTATCCATCTATCCATCCATCTGCCTGGCCACCCACCTGCCCATCCCTCCATCCATCCATCCATCCATCCATCCATCCATCCATCCATCCATCTGCCTGGCTACCCACCTGCCCATCCCTCCCTCCCTCCCTCCCTCCCTCCATCCATCCATCCATCCATCTGCCTGGCCACCCACCTGCCCATCCATCCATCCATCCATCCATCCGTCCATCCATCCATCTGCCTGGCCACCCACCTGCCCATCCATCCATCCATCCATCCATCCATCCATCCATCCATCCATCTGCCTGGCCACCCACCTGCCCATCCCTCCCTCCGTCCATCCATCCATCCATCCATCCATCTGCCTGGCCACCCACCTGCCCATCCCTCCCTCCCTCCGTCTATCCATCCATCCATCCATCCATCCATCCATCCATCCATCCATCCATCTGCCTGGCCACCCACCTGCCCATCCCTCCCTCCCTCCGTCCATCCATCCATCCATCTGTCCATATACCTCTCCATCCACCCATCTGTCTGAATACATTGCAGACAGTGTGTCCCATGGCCCCTAAATACTTCAATATGTATTCCCCCCAAATAAGGACTTTCTATATAACCACATGTACCAATCAAAACTAGGAAATTAATGTTGATACAATACTATCATCTAATCCACAAATCCCCAAATTTCGTTGACTGTCTCAAAAATGTTCTTTACAGAAAAAACTACCACTGGGAGCGACAAGTGAATCCTCCTTCCCTCTTTCTGGCTCAGGAACCACCCCCTTCCCCCCAATTTTATTATCCTGACTGTTGAGTCTTCAGTCCTCTGTTCCTCAGTCTTCTCTTTTATAGTTTTTCCTTTTGGGGGGAAGTACAGTTATTTTGTAGAAAGTCCTCAATATGGGTTTGTCTTAATTCTCAGGATTTTTTTAGTGATGTATTTTTGGTGCAAATACCACAGATGGGAGGGATACTGGGTATAAAGCAGATCTTTCCCTTCTCCCTTCTTAATTTTTTGCTTCGGTATGCAGTCATGGATTCCCATTTAATCAGGGGGTTCTACTTCATTATTGTCATTTATTTGCGTGTTCAAACGACCCCCAGTTTGGCCAATTCGAGTGCCCCGTGCCAGCTGTTGTGTCCCTTTGATGCATCCCGGTCGTTGTTTGAGCCCCTCTCACTTTCTGACACGAGAGTTTGGATACCGAGATCCAGGGGTTGGATGTGTTCATTGTTCCAGGACTGCCATTCCCTCCAGGCTTGGCAGACAGATCTGGGAAAGAGTGTGTGAGATCTGTGTGTCTTTTTTTTTCCTTCAAGTTTATTTATTTTGTGGGGGGCGGGGAGAGAGAGAATGAGCGGGGGAGGAGTAGAGAGAGGGGGACACAGGATCTAAAGCGGGATCTGTGCTGACAGCAGCGAGCCTGATGTGGGATTTGAACCCACAAACCGGGAGATCATAACTTGAGCCGAAGTCGGACACCTAACCAACTGAACCACCCAGGCCTCCTCAGATCCATGTATCTTATTGAGAAGCGTAATTTCACATCAGTGCCTTCAACTACAATCTAACGCCCCAGGGTTTCTTCCAGCTTATCCATATTTGGGTCTGTTTCCTCTGATGGTGAGGAGGTTAGTCCTCGTGGTCCTGAGCATACGTGCACGTTTGCTCAGCCCCCGCGTATGTGATACACCTTCCTGCCACGCTGGCTGCTGCCTCAGCCTTTGTCCCTTCACACGGGCTGAGCTGGCCCGGGTTCTCTTGCCCCCCAGTGCACCAGCCACGTTCCCCAGCCCCACAGAATGAGGATTCCTTTTACAGAGTTTTATGCCCGGAATCAAGACTTAAGGAAGTTTTTTTCTTAAGACTCTGCTACTTGGCTTAACGTTACATTTTTCCTCCTTCCTGTCTCCGAGAATTTGGGCATTCCCCCCACCCTCCCTTCCCCTCTGATCCCTATTCCATGCTGTTTCATTTAGGAGCATCTTCGGGTTTCAGGGCGCCATGAACTTTTCTCTTAGACCCTCTGCTTTAAGAAAAAGCTGTGCCTTCGTTCCCTGAAGGAAACAAAGGGGTGGGTCTTATAGTTCAAGTGCCCTGCTGTTGCCCTGGGGCTAGTCCCTCCAGGGCCCCAGCCCTGAGCAGCATCAGAAAGGCATACCAGCCTTTCTTCGGCAGCTCTGGGAGGGGGAGACGGTAGGTTCCAGAAGAGAAGCCGTGAGCAGGCACAGAGCAGCACCGTCGTGCACTGACCTTAAAGTTCATAGACTGTCCCGCTCACCGCAGCCTGGGATGATGTCAAAACCAGGGGGCAGGGCGGGGGGGACACGGCACCAAACACACTCTGGTGATCGACCGGGATATTCAGGTTGGGGACCACCTGGCAAGCAAAGGTCTCGGCCCCAGCCTCTCGTTAAGATCTGCCACGGTTCACACTCCACAGAGCCGGGCACGGAGGACCCGAGTGTGAGTGCTGGGTTCCTTCCTATGCCCGTCCCCGCTCACCCCCGGCCAAGTGAGAGGCGCGGGCCCCTGGGCTCAGGTGCACTGTGACTTCGTTGCCAGCACATCTCCTTTCTCGACACACGCCTGAAGCCACAGAGGGGTTGGACACCTGGCTTCCTTAGCAAACAACTGGTTTGGCACTTGACTGCCCCACCCCCAGCGCTGGTTAGCCAAGTCACCCTCTTTATCCAGGTCACTGAACCTGAATCCAGTTCTCCAGGACTCTGTTTGCCAGAGGCATTTCACTGCCGCTGAGCCTGGCTGCTGATCACAAAAGCGTGGGCGGGGCGGGCGGTGTTATTAAGGCTTCTTGTTGACACCTCAGCAGAAAGGGAGCAGAAAGGGAGCGGGCGTTGTAGACGTTGACTTTCGGAGGAGAGAGGATCCTTGCCCCGAGCTTACGCTTGGGTGGCCGTGTTCTTGGAAACATAGACTCAACCCTGGACAAGTTTTCCTCCCCTCCCTCCCTCCCTCCCTCCCTCCCTCCCTTCCTTCCTTCCTTCCTTCCTTCCTTCCTTCCTTCCTTCCTTCCTTCCTTCTTCCCTCCCTCCCTCCCTCCCTTCCTCCCTCCCTTCCTCCCTCCCTCCCTTCCTCCCTCCCTCCCTTCCTCCCCTCCCTCCCTCCCTCCCTTCCTTCCTCCCTCCCTCCCTCCCTTCCTTCCTTCTTTCCTTTCTTCCTTCCTTCCTTCCTTCCTTCCTTCCTTCCTTCCTTCCTTCCTCCCCTTCCTTCCTTCCTTCCTTCCTTTATTCTCAATTATCATGGGAATCAGGAGTTCAGAACGTCCCCATACGGGCCCTGCACTGGACGCTCTGTGTGAGACCTCCGGGCCCGTCTCCTGTGGCTGCGCTCTAACATCTGAGATCAGGCGGACAGCGGCACTGTTGTCTCTTACGTGAAGAGAGGCACCGGATGGGCAGTCTGTTCCACGGAACGGTACTAGTCACGGATGTGGGCCACACGGGCAAAGAAAGTGTACTACATCATGAAAATCCAGGGTCAGGAATGGCTGGATCCAGGCGTTCACAGTGTTACCTCCCCTTGATGTTGGCTTTACTGCTGGGCCAAAAATGGCCCGAAATCTCCAAGCCTAAACAATCTTGGCTCAAGGATCCCAGTAGAAGAGCTTTTTCTCCCAATAGTTTTCCTTTCCCAATCCCCAAGCATCATTCATAGATTCTTAGACGCCCTTCCCCCACCACCCCTACGTTTTAACGGCTGTGAGAGTTGATGGCATTGTACAATTGAAACTGGCAGCATATTTTCTCCTTTGGAGGTGTTTAAGATAATGGGGCATCTTGCAGTTCATGGTATCTCAGAACGTTTGCAATATGGCGGCCCGGCTCCCTGGCTGTGTCCACCCTTAACAGCAATCATGGCAGGCAGGGGAAGAGAATGTTCGGGCCCAGCCTGGTTGATCTCATCCCCGAACGTGGGGTTGGTAGTTTCCCAAAGGAAGGTCGAGATGCTCCTACTGGAAAAGGTGGGCTAGAGGCTGGGTAGTGACAGCCACTGGTGTCCCCACACGGGGGGCCCTCTGTGGAGCGTCCACAGAACACCCGGAGCCAGCTGTGAGTGATTTGGAGCCGTGTGGGGTGTGTGCCTTTGCGTTTTCTCAGGGAAACAGATAGTAGGCTCCCCGATCCAGAGAGCCCCTCTCAGAACCCTGGGAGAAGGGGACTGAATGTTCTGGAAAGGTGTTGACTAGAAGCCCAATAATGCAGTCGCTGCCCGATGGCTTTGAAGCCGCAGCAGGTGGGTCACAGAGACAATCTGGGGGCCACCTGCTAGATGCATCAGAGGTGGGGGACAAGCCCCAGGTGCCAGTGCTCAGTGGAGACCCCAGACGACGTCTAGAATGAAGAGGGTTGTCTTTAGCCGCTGACCACTGCCCGGAAGGGGAGGCAAAGAGCCAGCATCCCAGCACTGGCCGGGCTCCCTGCTGAGGGGACAGGTTGGGGACAGTGTTCCTCACCCCAGCGGGACCCTCAAGGCCGCCCTCCTAATCGAAGGGAAGAAGCCACCGGATAAGAGAGAAAGGCCTGCAGGAACAGTCCCCTGGCTCAGGTAGCCACTCTGCTGAGCACAGGAGGGGAAGAACATTCTGGAGCCTCCTAGGGAGGCAGCTGCTACGGGCCATGGGGACGAAGAGACTAACAAAGACTAAGTTGTCTCCCCGGTTAACGGTTAACGGAAAGTGCTAAACTCTACATTTAAAATGTCTGCCTCGGGGCGCCTGGGGGGCTCATTCGGTTGAGCGACTTGGGCTCAGGTCATGATCTCGTGGTTCAGGAGTTCGAGCCCCTCCTCGGGCTCTGTGATGTGCTAGGAAGAGACAAAAGCAAGCCGGCTGCCGGACAGGAGATGCTCTTGCTTACCGGTTTCCACGCCGGGGTATGTTCAGTTAAAAGAGGAAATATACAGTCGTGCGTGGTTCCTCCCAAAGCGTGAGTGGTGCTGCCCCAGGGAGCCGGGCAGGTTCGTCAAGCCTCAGTCCCTCTGTGACAGCCAAGCAGAACTCCGTCTCCCTGCGGGTGTCTTCCTTCCTCCTCACTGCCTGGCCCAGCCGTCCCACTGGGAGGACCAGGAGGGGCTGGGGGTTGGAGGGGAGGTGGCCTGTGGGCAGAAAGGAGACCTCGGCGGTGGCAGCTGTCCCCTCCGGGGCTGTGGCCACGGGACCTCGTTTTTCTTCCTGTCCTCCCTGGGCAGCTGGGGGAAAGAGGCGACACACAGTGAAGGCCCTGCTCCTTGATGAAGGCCGACCAGCTCCCCAGGAGAGAACCTTCCCCGCCTCTGCCTCTCCTGTGCCTCCCAGGGATGAAGCCAGATGGGGAGGGACTTGCCTCGTGACGGCTGTCCCTGGGGAGGGCGCAGGGCCGTGTGAGACCCCGTCCGCCTTCGGGGTGGTGACGCTTTAGTTGGGGGGAAGGAGAGGCGAGTGACGTGGGATGATGCCAGCGGAGTGGAGGACAGGCGGGTCCCACATCCTGGCTCTGGGAGCTCAGAGAGGGGAGACAGGGGCCAGCTGGAGCTGGTCTTTCCAGGGTGGATGGGAAGGGGGGAGAGGGGAGCAGATCTGGGGGAGGGAGGGCACCGATGGACGCATCCCAAGGTGGGAGCTTGGAAACACCCTTTCACGGAAATGGCGGAAGATACGCTGTATTTCCCTCCAGCCAGAGGTCCGGCAGACGCGGAGGGGCCTGCCTGGTCCAGCTGGTGAGGCGGATCCCAGCCTGTGTCTGGATGTTGTCACCTGTGGACGGCCCCGGGCCTGGGGGACAGCACGCAGGAGACGGCATGGGTCCGTCAGCCGGCTGTGCGGTCTGCGGACTCTTCCTTCTCGTCCGCGATGAGAAGCCCAGAGCCTGAGAACAAGCATGCGGGAAATGTCTAGCCACCCGACAGAGTGTTTGACCACTGGATCTGGCAGGAATACTTTCGGGATGAAGGCCGAGGAGACGCCCGGGGCAGAGGTGGGGACTGCTGGCCGCCTTTCGGGGAGCAGTTAGACCAGGCCTCTCCCCACCCTGCCCTGCGCCGCTGCCGGCTCTCTCCCTGCCCCACTCCAAGGACGGGACCGGCTTGAATCTGGATGCGCCTGACCCAACGACTCTGGCACATCTGGAGGGGGGCTGGGGAAGGGGCTCAGTGGAGGAAATCAGGTGGATTCCGTGAAGGGGAGAACCGGGCCAGCTGGCTCTCCAGCCTTCACCCCTCTGTCAGCACCCAGCTCCTGCAGGGGGGAGGAGCCCTCCAGCCCAGGTGGGCAGAGGCCACGCCCCCATCATCCGCAGAGCCGCGTCCAGATGGATGGGCCCACCTGTGCACACAGGGTCTCCAAACATCGGTTACTAACTCATGTCTGGGAAGTAAGCGGGGAACCCACTAGACGCAAAGAATGCCCCTCGCGGGGAGACAAAGACACCACCCCAAGCCACCAACCAAGCCGGGGGTGGGGTGGGGGGGCTGAGGGGGGAAGAAAATGGAGACAAAGCATGGATCAGAAGAGAAATTTGTAAAATCTATAAGCATTTCAGAGAGAAAACAGGACATTTAAAAAATTTTTGGGGGGGGCGCCTGAGTGGCTCAGTCGGTTAAGCGGCCGACTTGGGCTCAGGTCATGATCTCGCTGTCCGTGAGTTCGAGCCCCGTGTCGGGCTCTGGGCTGACAGCTCAGAGCCTGGAGCCTGTTTCCGATTCTGTGTCTCCCTCTCTCTGACCCTCCCCTATTCATGCTCTGTCTCTCTCTGTCTCAAAAGTAAATAAACGTTAAAAAAAAATTAAAAAAATTTTTTTAATGTTTATTTATTTTTGAGAGAGAGAGAGAGAGAGACAAAGTGTGAGTAGAGGAGGGGCAGAGAGAGAGGGAGACACAGAATCGGAAGCAGGCTTCAGGCTCCGAGCTGTCAGCACAGAGCCCGAGGCGGGGCCCGAACTCACGGACCGCGAGATCATGACCTGAGCCCAAGTCAGACGCTTAACCGACTGAGCCACCCAGGTGCCCCCAAAACAGGACATTTTAAGTAGATGGAAAGCAGGACGGGAATGTGTGTGTGCACACACATTTAGAGGACAGAAGTTGAAAAATTTGTAAATGTGATGAGAGAAGACTCTTCAGGAAGGGAAAGTCAGAATCATTCCAGCATCCCTGTGACAGGAGGGCCGGGACGGAGAGGAAACGCCCCCAGGCTACAGGACAGGGCGGTCACATGGAGGTGGCAGGTGCGCAGAGCATCCCTGGCCGGATAGCACGCACAGCACTGGCGCCACGCCCTGGAACAGCAGGAGGGCGCTCAGAGGCCCTCCCACAGCTCCTCGGGGCAGGACTTAAACCCACAGCATCAGGCTTCTAGACAACAAAGCAGAAGCCAGAAGCCAAACAGTGCCGGCAACATTCTGAGGCAAGTGCCCTAACTTTCTCCTTTAAGCCTCAGCGTCCCGCCCACGTTCCGGGCTCCCTTCCCCCTGCGCTGTTCTCTGCACCGCCCACTACCACACGGAGCCGAACCTTCTAGCTGCAGAGTGGAGCTGACTTCGAGATAAGTCCGTTCTGTAGTGAGCCGTCCATGGGCATTTTGCTTTCACTCACTGTATTTCATTTCCAGGAGCTCGACTTCATTCCTTCCAAATCTGCCTTGCGTTGTTCAGCACGTGTCCCGTGTTCAGGTCTTAGCTTTACACCTGTCATCATTTGAAATGTGTTTACTTAAAGCCGTTATCTGGTCATCTTGTTGCCTGAGGGTCTCAGGAATCTCATCTCTCTGTTTATGAGGCCTGCCGGTCGACCGTCTCCTCGTGTGTCATAATTTTGGATTGTGAGCTCATGTTCGGCAGGGCCGTGCCTGTGGGAATCGTATGTGCCTGGGCCGAGGACGTGTTTGTAAGAGATTCGTGTTTGTAAGGCTCGGGGTCGTCCTGTGATCACTCTTATGTGGATTTTAGGGCCGGGAAAGGGACAGACCCAACAAGACAAAATTCTCAAGGGGAATTGCTTTCCATCTGGGGCACAGGCTGAGACAGATGTGCCTTAGGTGGGTGTGTTTCCTCAGGGGCCCTTCAAGGGGGTCAGGTGCGGCCATAGCTCCAGGCCTTACCTCCTGCCCCTGAGACGTTCGGCCCAAGCCCCCTCGTAGGGGACGGTGCTGGTCTTTATGTCTCTATTAGCCTCTGGAGAGTCTGGTCCTTTCCTTCCTGCTATGTTTAGCTAATCATTTAAAAGGAACCTCCCATTTCGTACAACCTTCCTAGCTGTGTGGTAGAAAGTTCCCATTCCAGTCCACACAAGCCAGGGGCGCGTCGCCTCATAACTGATCATCCTAGCGATGTATATGCAGTGAAGTTTGATTTCATTCTCGGCGATAGGACTCACGGGGTGGCTGTGGGTGTGGGCGAGGTTGTTACGAACGCCGTCTTCCGCCTTCGGAAATTAATACCTAAAACGTCAAACAGGAAAAGCGAACCAATGGCGGTGTGAACCTGTGATGGGCGAGCGCTGGAAGAAAGGGCGGTGAGATTGGACCGTGGCCACCTGCGTGGGAGAGCTGGCTCGGGGTGGGCCGGCCGTGGGCCCAGAAGCTGTGGCCTTCTCTCTGGGGGGGGGGGGTTCCCCAAAGTACCAGAGTCAAGGGGATCTGTTGTCACTTTTCAGGGCAACTGCCTTGACTTTCACCATTAACACGAGCTGTTTTGTGTATCTCCCGGTGTGTGTGACGGGGCAGGTGCTGGGAGCTTCCCTGCTGTCGGGCAGGAGGAGGGGGGGTGCGGATCAATGACGGCACCTCAGCGGGCCCCGAGGCCCACCGCATTGATTTAGAACCGGTCGCCTGACTTTGTGATGAACCCACACCGACTTTCTCTCTCCACGCAGCTAAACCTCTGCGCTCATGGTGGCTTCTCGGGAAGGCAGCATGACCAGGGAACTTTCCTCCTCGTCCCTTTAGCCCCGAGTGGGAATAACCGATGTTTACTCGATGCTGAGTAACTGGGCGGGACTTCCCAAATGAGCTCGTCCCTCGTGCTCCCCTTTCTCCACCCAGACTTCGGATTAGCCTCCCCAGGAAGCAAAAGCCTTTGCCTGGGACCGTGGATCAGACCCTACCCGGGCCTCCTCCAGGTGCCTGGGCATGTGGGCAAACCTAGCTTGGGGGGCGGCAGAAGGCACGGGGACCTTTATCGTTCCGGTGGCCGCCACAGGGAGAGAGCACAGCGCTCGGTCAAGGCTGTGGCCTGCCCCTGCCATTCCTGACCTGGTGCCCTTGGTCCAGTCGCGATGCTGGGACACTGAGCGGGTCTAAAGTTTCATGAACCGTGAAGCGCTGTTGCAGGCACATGGCTCAAAAGAATTGCAAACAAAGACTCAAAGGAATACAGGTGCACATGCTCTGGGTGCTGTTCCCGACGGCCCGGAGGGGAGACAGCCCCATGTGCCTCAGTGGGCGGACGGACGAACAAATGTGCTCCATCCGGACGCTGGAGTATCATCAGCCGTGAAAGGGACGGAGTCCTGAGGACGGGCGACAGACACGGAAGCTCACATGTTACACGATTCGATGTGCGCGAAGCGTCCAGAACAGGCAAATCCGTGAAACGAGGTTGGCGTTGGGCAGGTGCCCGGGGAGGCGGAGGAGGAGACGTGGCTGAACGGGTCGAGGGTTTCGCTTTGGAGGGTGGGAATGTGTGAGCTGGACGGAAGCCGTGACTGGGGATGGCTACCTGGATCTTGTGTGCATATCACCTCAATAAATTTTTAAAAAACAGGGAGGGGCGCCCGGGTGGCTCAGTCGGTTAAGCGCCCAGCTCTTGGTTTCGGCTCAGCTCATGGTCTCGCCGTTCGTGGGTTCGAGCCCCGCCTGGGATCCTCTCTCTCCCTCCCTCTCCCCCCACCCCTCCCCCTGCTCTCCAAGCAAAGAAAAGCTCAACAGAAGCGAGGGCCACGCCAGCCAGAACCTGAAGCAGTGCCAGCAAATGGCCGGCGTGTCACCGTTTGCTTCCATCCCGCCAACGAGGCGGTGGGTGAGTTGGCTCGCCAGGAACCGAGCCCGGGTGCTCCCGTTCTCTACACTGACTTCTCTCTTGTTTTGTGATTTGCCCAGTTGCTTTTCTAGGTGCGTCACCGTCACGGAAGCCAGCTAGGCCCGCTACGCGGCGCAAAGAAGCCAGACTAAAGCGTTCAGTCTTTTATCCGCCTCCCCTGTCCTTGGGTAGACGGTCCTCGCGCAGGACCGCGTTCCTGCCGAGCACCGGGGGTCACCTCCTGTCCTCTTGGTTAGAAAGGGCAGTGTCGCCGAGTTCACTGACTTCCCTGCGCCTCTGGTCATGTTCTGAGGGACGTCAGGTGGTGAAGACAGCCGGCTTCGGGGAGAGGGAAGGGAGGAGGCTCAGAGGTCCCCGGCCCGGGGAGCCAGCCTTCGGGTGGCACAGCATCCCTTCCTGTGGCCCCAGCATGCGAATGAGGTGCTAATGAGGAGTGAGCCTCCTGGCCTTTTCTGGATTCTTCCCAGCAGATCCACGAGCTCTCGGGACCCGGCTTCTCTGGACTGGAGAGAGGGGCTCACACCGGGGTGGTGTTCAGGTCCCCCGTCCCCACCCTGCGCTCCTGCCGTTTCCACGCTCCCCGCGAGGCTTCCTCCCCAGGCCAACTCCACCATGGGAGCTTTATCTTCGTGGGAAAGGGGCGGCTCAGGCAGCGGGCCCCCAAACCACACCTTTTGGGGCAGTGCTTCTAAAACGGCAAAACAAAAACACTCCCCAAAAGGCCGAGGAGGTTGGCACAGAGCTTTTGGGGGCGTGCTCTCTGGTGACTATTAGCTGCGGCCGTCACGACCACCACGCCCTGGCCGTGGCGATGTTGAGGACGGAGAGGTGGGGCTGGCATATCCAGGGAGAGTCTTTCAGGTTATTTCGCTCAAATCTGACCCTTCCAGAAGGCTTCTGTGAGCTCTGACCGGCCTGGGGACCTGTGTGGCTGATGCTCGTCACCAACACCTGTCAAGGGCTTGGCCTCCTTCCTGGTTGTGGGGAAAAGAGCAGCTCAGCCCCCCCGAGACTCCGTGTTTGCCAGGGCTCTCCAGAGAAACATAGCAAGAGGATGCGGGTATATAAATATTACGAGGTTTGTTGGAAGGAATCAGCTCACACAATTACGGAGGCTGCCGGGTCCCAAAGCTGCACGGGGGCCGGAAGATTGCGGACCCGAGGAGGACCCAACGTTGTGGTCCAGATCCGAAGGACAGCTGCTGGCAACATGCCCTCTACTTCAGGGGAAGTCAGCCTTTGGCTCTATTTACTCCTTCAACTGATTGGACACAGCCCACCCCCATTATGGAGGGCAATCTGCTTGACTTTGAATTAATTCAAATGTTAATCTCATCCTAAAGCACCATCACAGTAACATCCAGAATAACGTTTGGCCAAATGTCTGGGCACTTTGGCCCAGCTAGCCTGACACATGAAATTAGAGGTCATATTCCCCTTCCCCTTCTAAGCAGCCTTGTGTGCCCAGGGCAGCACAGGATTGCTAAATTGCTCAACCCAGGCTCCTACTGGGCGCCCCTTCCACTGGATGAATGTCATTGTCCTCGCTTGGCATCCAGGTAAGCTCAGGGGAGAGAAGGGACTGGTTCCCCCAGGGGTACCCGTGGTGCCGGGCCACACTTCCTATCTGCAGAGAAGCATCTGGAGGGAGGGGTTAGCACAGATAACCCACACAGCTGCTGGGCTCGCGAGGCACCAGAACCACTTCTACCTAACCGGGCGCATTTTTCCCTCGTTTATCAAAGCTGGTGTGGCCTGTTGGGACCTGCCACAGGAAACTGTCACCTAGACCTACCCAAGCAAGGCCTTCCTGGGGCGGGCCGGCCCCAACCTTCAAGTGGCCTCCCCGCTGTCCTCACGGGGCCTCTCTGCACTGTCAGCCCAGGGGAAGGGCTCCCTGGGGTCCCCCCTCCCCTTGGAAGGAAGCTTCTGGGGGCCTGCCAGAGTCAGGGCATCGAAGCCAGGGGCCAACTTGCCTTGACCTTGTTCATTAAAACAGAAGCCAATGCCACCATTCCCAGGGGCTGAGGAGGCGGTGGCCATTCTGTCTGTCCCCACCGAGGACCCTGACTGTGCTTCAGGAACCAGGCGCAGCAGTGGGAGCCCGGACCTGGGCTTCTCACCCACAGAGAGGAGTGTGGTCAAAAGCATGAGGTGTTGGTTTTGGGGAGACCCGGGGCTGACCCCTGTGTAGCCCACAGTGCCCAGCATGTGAAAAATGTGGGCGGGATTGTGGGGTCCCCCGTCCTTACAAAGGGCAGGTCCATCCCTAAGCGTCACTGGCTTGTTAAGGCTGCTTGCAGGCTTAGCAAATAAAAACACAGGATAAGAAAGAACAAGGTGCCCGGTTACATTTGAATTTCAGAGAAACAATGAATCATTTTTTTAGTGTAAGTATGTTCCAAACATTGCATAAGACAGTATTCAAAAGTTATCAATAATACAGCTTATGAATTTGTATTAAAACTTAAAATTCTCAGGGTGCCTGGGCAGCTCGGTTGGGTAAGCATCTGACTCTTGATTTCAGCTCAGGTCGTGATTTCACGGTTTTGGGAATCGAGCCCCACGTCAGGCTCTGCACTGACAGTGTGGAGTCTGCTCGGGACTCTCTTTCCCTCTCTCTGCCCCTTTCCCCTGCTCTCTCTCTCTCTCTCTCTCTCTTTCAAAATAAATAAACATTTTTAAAAAACCCTTAAAATTCTCATTTTTACTAACATTTTATTCGAAATTTGTATCATGAAAATTATTCATGGTTTTAAGCATTGCATGGGACTTCTAAAAATTTACAAGTAACTTATGAATATTTCTAATCTATACTTATACTTTATTAGGTATGAATGCATATGCTAAAAAGTTTTTTATCTGAAATTCACATTTAACTTGGTGCCTTGTATTTTATTTGGCAACCTTATTTATGGAATGTCTTCCTAGTAAAGCTTGGTAATTTGGAAAGTAGAAAACTTTGTTTCCAAACGCTGCACAATTTGGATTTCTCCCAAGTGGGTTTATTCGGCAGGCTTAGCCGCAATCCACACATACCATGACTCTATTGGCGAAGAGGTCACGTTACCTGTGTTACAAAGAATACATTCATTGCTATTGGCACAAGTGGACAGAGAACGAGGAGATCAGGATTCTCTTCGAAATGTTGGGTCCCTTAGTCGCTTGTTTCTGTCTTTGGTCTCCAGAGGGGAGGCCTTTGGGGGCGCCGTCAGGGTGATGGGGTCCAAGGAGACACGGCCCCAGGGCGCTAAGGCTGGCGCCCCGCTGTGAGCGCTGGGACAGGGACACCGGGGCCGCGCCCGGCCACGTGGCCGATGGGCTGAGAGAGGCCGGGAGGGGGTCAGGAGGGGGCGGACCGCATGACGGGGGGCGGCGGGATTCCACGGATTCTGGGTGCGGACAGTGAAGGACAACACGGGCCCACAGGGAGCACTCAGCTCCCGTCGGCCACTGGTCGAGGGCATCTCCTTCCTGCGCTGTGGGAACTGGGGCCTCCTCCTTCCTGTTAGCACGAATCAGCTCGTGAGGTTAACTCAGGACGCAGCCTGGCGGTCCCTCCAAGAGGCGCGAGGGCTCCCGTGTTCCTCCGTCTTGCCCAGAGACCCTGAGGGAACCGGACTCTCACCCCGAGGCCTGAAGCCCCCGCAGGCCCTTCATCGGCCTCTTTGGCCCACAACGTCCTCCCCCTCCAGCCCGTCTCCGGCCCCACCGCTGGTCACCGTCCCAGACCCTCCATCCCAGCCCCTGGGGGTCCGGCAGACTGGCTGGTACATCGTACATCCGTCCCCTCCGCCTGGTGCATCCGGCCCGCAGCCCTGCCCCCCTTCCTCCCCAAGGGGCAGGGCCACTTTCTCCAGGAAGCCTCCCCTCCCCACGCCTTGGACCCTCTGGGAGGATGTGCCTGGTCACCTGATGGCACTTTCCCGCGGGTCCGCACTGAAGGGAGCAGCGAGGGCGTCTCCCCAGACATCTGTCCCCCAAAGCACCAAAGAATCCCCCAGATGGGGGCCCCTCCCAGTGGGAGGCAAGTCTTTCTCTTTCTGGCATGTGCCAGGCGGACAGATTGTTACACGGCGGGGGCTTGGGGCGGGGGGCAGGGACGGAAAGGAGCGTGTGGTGACCCGGGGCAGGTGCTAGAGCAAAGGACTTTGATGCACTTTGCTTTGAGGAAGCGTTTGGATAATGAACTTTCACATTCATTGAGAAGTGGGAGGGAAGGATGGTGTGTGTGTGTGGAACCCTGACCCTCCAGCACTCTAAGCACAAACCGGATTTATCTGGGATCAACTTTCCGTCCCGCGTGGTGTCCCATCTACACTGGACGTGGAGTGCAGGCGGGACTCTCCACCCCTGTACGTGCCTGGTGCTGGGGGGACTCGGAGATGGCCGCACGGCTCCCGGCTGCGGGCGCACACACACCTTCTCCGGCTGTTGCAACAACAAACTAGCCTCAGTGCCACTGCGGGGGCTTTGCGCGTGTAATTAAGGTCCCAGATCAGTGGACCCTAAAGTGAGGCGTTGAGTCAGGCACGCCTGACACGATCACGTGAGCCCTCGGGGTCCCGGTCTAGAGGTCGGAAGAAGCGAAGTCAGAGGTTTGAAGTGAGGAAGGGGAGGGCCTGGGCGGCTCAGTCGGCTGGGCCTCCCCCTCTTGGTTTCGGCTCGAGTACATGATCTCACAGTTCGTGAGTTCGAGCCTGGAGTCGGGCTCCCAGCTGATATTATGGAACCTGCCTGGGATTTTCTCTCCCTTTCTCTCTCTGCTCCTCCTCTGCTCAATCTCTCTCTCTCTCTCTCTCTCTCTCAAAATAAATAAATAAAAACTTAAAAAAAAATAATTTGGGTCCCTGGGTGGCTCAGTCGACTGTCTGACTCTTGATTTCAGCCCAGGTCATGATCTCACGGTTCATGGGTTCGAGCCCCACGTCGGGCTCTGTGCTGACAGCTGGGAGCCTGGAGCCTGCTTCTTGTTCTGTGTCTCCCTCTCTCTGCCCCTCCCCCGCTAAGGCTCTGTCTTTCTCTCTCTCTCTCTCTCTCTCTCTCTCAAAAATAAACATTAAAAAAAAATTTTGTATAAAAAATGGTGGAAAGGAAGTGTGAGAAGGATCAACACGAGGGGCAAGTCCCCACTGCCGGCACTGAGGATGGGGACACTAGGGGTCACGGGGTGTGGGTGGCCGCCGGGGGCTGAGAGCGGCCCTCAGCACTGCCAGCAGGGACGCGGGGACCTCAGGCCTGCACCCCCAGGGTGTGGGTGAGCTCGGAAGGAGATTCTCCTCCAGAGCCTGCAGACAACAGCCTAGCCGGCTAACACCCAACCGCACCCCACGGGGCCGGGCAGAGCCCCCGCGCCGGGCGGCGTGACCAGAGGGTGCTGTCCTGGGTGCCGGTCTGTGCCGAAGGTCTCCGATCTCGGCGTCCTTTGGGAGCAAGCCGAGCAGTTGCTGAAAAGTCCGACACAAACGTGTTCCAGGCCTCGTTCGCCTCGTGATGCTAAAGAACGACCCATTTATTTCATTTAATTTTGATCGGTATTTATTCATTCTTAAGTAAGCTCCAAGCCCGACGTGGGGCTCGAGCTCACAGCCCCGAGATCAAGAGTCACTCGCTCTCCCCACAGCCTGCCGGGCCTCCCAAGAATCACACCTACTCGGCAAGCACCTACTTAGCACCCGATTCTAGACCTGCGCTGCCTCTCACCTGCCAGCATTCCGGGAGTTTCGTGTGGTTCTGGTTTGCTTGCCAGGAACCTCAGAGAGGGATGTGTCTGGCTCCAGACTTTCCAGCCGGCTCAGAGGACCCGTTAAAACCCAGGGATCCAGCCTCCGGAGCCCCGGCTGCTTCGCCCACACCCCGCTGCCTCCGGGGCTGCCTGATTATTTTCCAACTCATTGCTGCTTTCTCCGGAGAAGCTATGAAGGTGGCCACTAAGCACAGGAGAAGGTGCTGAGTGTCTTAGTCGTAGTGGACCCACCCCCGAGAGAGATGACCCGCGAGGCCCACACAAGCCCTGCGTGCACGCCCACAGCAGCCGTATTCGTCACAGGCAAGAAGGGAAACCTCCTGAATGTCCGGCACCTAGGAACTGGATAGACGCCGTGTGGTCTGTCCACACAACGGAGTGTTACTCGGCCAGGAAAAGGAGTTGAGCATCGACGCGTGCCACACGGCTGAACTTTGCGAAGATTACGCGCAGTGGAAGAAGCAATCCTAGGACACCTTGACCTTGCACTCTGAGCCTGCGGGGCCGGGAGAGAACAGACGTGTGTTGCACGAGCCTGCAGCCCGTGCCGCCTTGTTACGGCTGCCGTAGCGAATGCCTGCTCTCGGGTCACGTCAAGACAGAGCGAAGCGAAAGCTACTCCTGCAAACCCTCGATGCTGATTTAAGTTACTCTCAGGGACCGCTCTTGTATCATTCGGAAAGCAAGCCAAATCCGCAAAGGCAACGCAACCTAAATTTCGAGGACCATTCGCGTGAAGAGCCTTCCTCGTCCTGCCGGGCGGGGGCAGCAGGGACCTCGGTGGTAGGAGGGGACGGCGTCGCCCGCCCGCTGCGTTGCCTGGAGGTTGGCAGGCAGGTGGAAGGCGCCCGAAACAACCCCTGTGCCGCCAGCCCCGCTGCCTTGGTCCTGTCGCACAGGGTGGGGGTGAGACGGGGCGCGGGCCTGGAGCCCCACCTTGCACGTCCTGGGGTGCTGAGCCGGCCCAGGCCCCCCTGCTGGGGTGCACTCAGAAGCCGGAGAAAAAGGACTTGGGAGGACCAGGAAGGTGGCCTTGAGGGACAAATGAGTGCCGAATGTGAATGATTAACAATCGGGTCCCTGAAGAGAAGTCGGGGCTTCTGCTTCCCCTCCCCCGCTCAGGGCTGAACCTTGCACCCCACCGGAAGGTCAGCCTCCACTGCAGGTGTCCCGGTCCCCCTGGCAACCAGGAAGCATCACCCAAACAGCAGGCTGCGGCTCGTAGGGAAGGGGGAGGTGAGGAAGTCTCCAGGAGCAAAGTTGTCATTTCTCCCACCGTGGCGTGAAGGTGTCAGGCCAGGGCTCAGAGCCAGATTCTGCCCAGAATGACCAAGTTCAGAGAGCAGGCCTCCTAGCTTTGCCTGTCAGCAGGCTGGCCCCGGTCAGGGTGGTGGCGAGGCTGCCGTTGGCTGCAAATAGGAGAATTCCTCTCAGAGGCCAAAGCAATCGTTTCAATCGTCTCAGTGTGGAAGGAGAGCACGGAGTTGGTGAGATTTTCTTGGCTTTCCTCACAGTGGCAAGATGGCTGCAGGGGCTCCAGGCATCGCATTCTCCCAGGACAGCATCCAGTGCAGGAACGAGGAGCTGGTGGCAAAGGGGCTTGTCCAGAAGCCCTCTGCAACTTCACCTTCCGCTGGCCAGCTGGTCACGTAGCCTCTGCTGAACATTCAAGCACTTTAAAGACACAGGAACAGGGTCGGGGGCTTCCTGAAGCTTCCAGTCTCTGCTGCAAACAGCCTGTGTCTCCCTCCCCCACAGCAGGCACCGACTCACATGCATGGGCACATACAGGCTCACACTCACGTGTGCACACACCCACATATTCTCTCTCTCTCACACACGTATCCTCTCCCCACCCCCTCCCTTCCTTACTTCCTCCTCCTCCCCCTCCTCTTCCCCCTTACCTTCATCGCCCCCATCACATGGTACCCCTAACCCTCCCACTACTCCCCCCCCATCTCTCAGGCACCAGCTACAGCCCGGCACCTGCCCCCAGCCCAGGAACCGGCTCAGCATAGGAGACAGAATGATCTGTCTGCTCGGACGGGGATGGTCACCGTGGGCAGAGAGGGGAGGGGGCAGGGAAAAAAATTGACATCGGCTGAAAAAACAATGAGAAAATATAGAAAAGTATAAACAAGGCACGAAAAGCCCCCTCCACACCCAGAACCCAGAGATGAGGACAGTTAACAGTTTAGTGTATTTGTGTCCAGTTTTTTTCTCTAGAGTCTATTCAGTTTGTGACCTGCTGGGAAGTCAGAAGCATCACCGATTTGTCACCGGTTCCCCGCAGGAGGCCTGCTCCTCAGCCCCAGGCGGGAGGGGTGCAGGGCCTTGGGAAGCTGGGGCCGGCGCCCTCCCTGGGGAAGGTCCCGGAGGGGACGCCGGAGTGGCCAGAGGGCTTCTGGCGGTGGAAGTGGTCAGATGCAAGGTTTGCATCTGTCCACGGCGACCCTGACTGCCCTGTGACTGCGGGAAGCCTCTGGGGCTGGGAAGGGACACGGCACCCTAGGAGGTGGCCTTGGAAAGGTGTGCGAGGACAGAGCCAGGGCGGGGGGGGGGGGGGGGCTGGGCTCTCTCCCTCCCTGGGGCTGTGGTGTCTCCCTCCCCACCCCAGACCGGTCCCAGCCCCAGGCGCTGCTCGAGCCCAGGAGCCCAGAGGTCAGAGCAGGACCCAGAAGCCCCTGCCAGTGTAGCCCGATCTCTGATCTCTGTGGGCCAGGTCCTCATCAGGCCCCCGAGGCCCCACATGAGGGTTAATTATTCACGTGGCCCTGGGACCCATAGCTGCCAAAGTCCACTCCCCCCCGCCACCCTGCGCCCAAGCCCACGGAAGCTGCCCTTCGAGACTCCAGTGCCAAAGACGAGGGAGACATCACGAAATATCTCCTATGAGATAGACGTTGGTGGGAAAAGGTTAGAAACTACAGAAAAGGGTAAATAAGAACATGAAAATGAACTTGCAAGGGCACTGACGGGGGGGGGGGGGGTAAGCGCTATGAACATTTCACGTGTTTCCGGCCAGGGTTCCCACTAGGAAATCCAAAGCGTCTCTGCATACTTGAAACGTGTTTAATGTGGGGAACTGGCCACCTGATGGCAAAGGAGCAGTGCGATACCAGATAACATTTAGAACCTCCAGTTATACGTGGTCCTAGGTAAGTCACATTCACCTTCGTATGTGAACGTCCCCCTCGATGCTTGTTCAAGCTTCACAGGGCATCCTTTCCACCCCACAAATCTGGCAACCCTGGGTGGGGGGAGCGTAGCCTAGAGATCAGCATCCCCAGCGCTGTCCCCCTGCCTCTGGCTCGAGAGACTGAGGGATGGATGCTGCCAGGGACCAGGGGCCAAGGTTCCCGTCCGCTCTCCCTCCACCCCACCCCCCAATCTAGAACAGGAGCCCCGTTCGTGACGGCTGGAGCCCGGCTTGCCCTCCAGCTCCCGCCGGTGCCCCCCCTTGTCTGGGTCCAGTGAGGCCAGGAGCCGGAGAGACGAGTCGTGTGTTCCCGGCTCGGCCCCTGGGATTCGAAGGGAACGTGGCCCCGAGGGCAGACGCAGCGTGCACCTGCTCAGCGGACACCCCGGTCCCCACACGACGCCCCTTCTGTGTTCTCTGCTCATGTAACCTTCAGCAGTTGTGCAGCGTTCCGGAGTGTGATGTTCTAGAAGGTACTTGGCCATTCTTAAATTGTGTGCTTAGAAACTGGGACTTCCCACCAAAACTGTCGGGCAGAGGGCCCCAGAGAAGCTTCAGGACCCTCTCCTGGAAGGCATTTTCGTGGTTTTGAGGTCGAGTTCCACCTTAAGTAAGATAGCGTTCCCAGTTCACCAGGCTCTGGGGCCAGGAGTGGGGGCTGGGGGTCCACACATGGGCATCTAGACGCATTGGATGCCCCGGGGGATGTCAGGAGGCTGTCAAAGGCACGTTTGGGTCACACTTGTGAACATCCTTATTTAAAGACCAGGGCTTGAGCTTGGGGTCGTGAACACACCCACACATGCTTCTATACACACGCGACTTCATACAGCCCAGCCAGCTCTCCCCTGAGGGCCGGGTTGGGGTGACGGCGCGTTTGTAAGACTTTTGTGCCCGTGTAGGTTTGAATGTCAACCAAAGCACAATCATGAGGTGGTTCTTCCGTCTTTTGTTTTTTTAAGTTCATTTCTTCATTTATTGTGAAAGCGAGCTGGGGGAGGGGCAGAGAGAGAGAGAGGAGAGAGAGAGAGGATCCCAAGCAGGCTCCACACTCAGGGCAGAGCCCAATGTGGGGCTTGATCTCACGGACTTGGAGATCCTGACCTGAGCAGATATCACGTCGGACGCTCAACCGACTGAGCCACCCAGGCGCCCCCGTGAAGAATGTGTGGTTCTTCCTCAGCCCGCTAAGCACGCGTGCACGCTTGCACGTGTGTGCACACGTAGGGCACACCCACGCACGCACCCACGCGGGGCGTGCCCTCCGTGGGTCCCGGCAGGCTGTCTGCAGGTCACGTGGCTCCACGTCCAGGCTCCGTCGGGCTGCGAGGAAGAGAAGGACGGCCCCGTGTGCGGAACCGCCCTGCCTCGCACGGGCTCCGTGGGGTTTGGTGAGACGCCGGCCCCTCTGAGCCCCGTGCCTTCCTCTGACAACGGGGCTGACAAATGCCTACCTTGCAGGCCTTCTGGGACGATAGTGAAGTACGGTGTGAGGGGTCTCGGGCACACGGCAGGTACATAGCGAGTGGGTATTTTACGTTACCACGGGCCGCGTGGGCGCTCGTTCGGTACAGCTGGGCAGGAGGCTCCAGTCCTGGAAGGCTGGGGGCCGGCAGATGGCTCGGGGACACGGGCCTGGGGTCCTCTGCGGCCTCAGGGAGGGGTGTCTTCAGCTTTGCCGAGCCCCCGGGGACACTGGTGAGCAGCGGGGGCTGCAGGGGCGCCTGTGGGGAGGGGGCGGGCAAGAGGCCGGAGCTGACAGACCGAGGTGACGAGCTGCGTTCCTGGGTAGTGACGGGCAGGATGGGGAGGGACGCCAAGGCACGGGGGGGGGGGGGAACGCAGGTGGTGGAGAGGGAGGACCCGGGACAGTCCTCCGCCCCAGTGAGAGCCGCGGGGCGGGGTGCTGGTAGTTTAGCCACATTGGGTACGGTGTGCAAATACCCACACTGTGCAGGCTGCCGGGATATGGGCTCAGAACAAAGTCGGGGTGCAGGGGGGCTCGGGGCCCCCACCACGGGGCCCACCTGGCTTTCAGGTGCTACCTGGAAATGCGGGAATTCGCCGTCTCGACTCTGGGAGAGAGGGAGGGATGAGCGAGGCGGCTCCCTGCCCACCCTCCCCTGACCCCCTGAGGGGCCCTCTTCCCCGCAGACGCCCCGGGGATCCCGCCCTCGGTACCCACCCCTGTGTCCTCCTCCTTTTTCCCAGCCCCTCCCCTTGCTTGGCGTCCCTGGGGTCCCTCAACGCCCGCACGTGGGCCCAGGCTCTGCTTGGGACAAGCAGGCATGTGCAGCTGCTTCCGGCCGGCCTGCAGGGTCCTCACGGGAGGGAACCCGGTGCCCTTGAGGCCCCTGCAAGGACAGGGCCCCGCGATGGCCGCGAGGAGGGAGCTGAAAACAGAAGAAAGACCAGAGACAAATCGGCCGGCGGCAACGGTCTCCGTGTGGCTGGATCCGCAGTGGCCCCGCGGAGCCCAGCTTCGAGCTGGCAGGTGTCACCATGTCTGACGTGGCTCAGTGTCCAGTGGCCGGGACCTTGGCCGGTTCAAGGCCGTTCTGGAACAGAAGGCGCTCAAAGCGGAGCCGCGAGGTCTGAATTATCCGAGCGCCGGAGGGACGGCCGGCCCACCTGGCCTCGTTCGCACACGTTTTCTCCAGGTACCAATTTCTGGGGTCCTGGCTTCGAGACCTCAGACAGGACGACAACTCAGAAAGCCGGGACCTGGCAGGCGGCTTCGTGGACCGAAACAGCTGTTTCCACAGCGCGTGCCCCGAGGTTAGAGTCAGGAACTCCCCGCCTTTAACCTTGACCCCCTGAGAAGGTCGCCGACCGAGGGGTGTGCCGTGCCCGGGGAGGCCCATCGGCGGAGATCGCATTCCCGGGTCAGTGACCTGCCGCCCCACCTAGAACATGACCCACACGGAGACACGGCTGGATCGAGTTTCGACCCGAATCGCTCTCGAGACAAATCACACGAAGGTGTGAACTCTCCTTCGTTGAACATTCTTACGGCCTCGGCTCTGGCAGGCGTGACTTTGTGCCCTGTTCGTGGTCACAGGCCGTGTTCCGTCTGCCCGGCGTGTTTTATTGGCACGAAAGCACAAAAACGAACCAGGGAGCTCCCTCCCTGCCGCCAGCTCCCCCTTTCTCCCCGCTTCCTTCCCTGCCCTCCTCTCCTCTATTAGCAAACGGGCCATGCGGTGGCTTGAAGTATGTGTCCCGAAGGGTATGTTGAGATCCTGACTCTCCCATGTCCGAACGTGACTCTGTTTAAAGACAGGGCGTTCACAGGGGTGCCTGGGTGGCTCAGTCGGTTAAGCGTCCGACTTCGGCTCAGGTCACGATCTCACGGTTCGTGGGTTCGAGCCCCGCGTCGGGCTCTGGGCTGATGGCTCAGAGCCTGGAGCCTGCTTCTTGTTCTGTGTCTCCCTCTCTCTCTGCCCCTCCCCTGTTCATGCTCTGTCTCTCTCTGTCTCAAAAATAAATAAAAAAATAAAGACAGGGCGTTCACAGAGGCGAGCGAATGAAAGTGGGGTTGTGACGACACTACTGAAAGAACGTGACTGGCATCCTCGTAGACGGGGAGCCGGACAGGGACACACATGCACAGAGGCGCACGCGTGAGGATAGCGGGTGGAGACGCCCCGCCATTGGAGTCACATGTCTATCAGCCCCGAGCACCAAGGATGGCTGGGGCCGCCGGGAGCTGGCAAAGCCGAGGCAGGGGCCCCACCTAAGGCTTCAGAGAGAACACGATGCTGATTTTGAAGTTGTAATTTCCAGAACTTCGAGAGAATAAATGTCTACTGTTGCCAGCCCGCCAGCACAGGGAGCGAATCCACTGAGTGCAGGGGAGATGAGACTCTCCTAAACATGGCCTTGAACGAGGGTCACGTTACACCCGGTCATCTGTTCTAGTTCATCACATAGTTCTGTGTCCGTCAACATTCTGAGAAACTCGAGTGTGTCTTCAGGACTCCAAAGGTTTGCCTGTGGGCCACCTGGGGGGCTCAGTCAGTTAAGCATCCGACTCTTGGTGTCGGCTCAGGTCATGATCTCATGGGGCTCGTGGGCTCGAGGCCCGCATCGGGCTCTGCGCTGACAGCTCGGAGCCTGCTTGGGATCCTGTCTCCCCCTCTCTCTCTGCCCCTCCCCCTTCTCAAAATAAATAAATAGACTTAAAAAACAAAACAGTGTTTTGCTCGCTAAGAACTTGCCTTGCCAGGTAAAGAACCGCTTTGTACATCAAATTTGTTTGATCTCTATTGTCGAGGATCCGCTTTGCTCCGAGACGACACGGAAATGCTAGGCGCTCGAAAAACACAGCATCGTGTTAGCTCCGCTCCCAGGACGTGGTTGCAACCAGAGTCTGGCCCGACCTTGCTTTTGGAGGCGCGGCGTGAGTCCAGCGCCCACCCTCCGGTTTGAAAGGTTCCCCTCTGCCCACAAGAGGCCGCGTGGGGGACAGCGGACGACACAGTGGCTTCCCTTGTCAACGCGCTGATGCCTGCTGTGGAACGCAGGGCGGTAATGATTCCGGCTGCAGGGTGGGACTATTTTTAGCCTTTGGCCTGGCTGGCAGGAGGCCCCCCCGGGGTGGGGGGCAGGCTCCCCAGAGGGCGGGGGCTGGGGGGGGCAGGACCTCCCCCTGGAAACCCTGCAGTGAGGAAAGAGCACCCACACCGCATCTGGCACCTTCCTTTGCAGCTTGAGTTCCCTGTGAGTGTTCCCTTCTGTGGACTGAGTCATCTCCCTAAATGCGCTTGGGAAACACCCAGAAGGCTGTTGAAATGGGAAGAGGACACAGTGGTTTGGGCCCTGCCCCGCTCTGATCCCTCAGGGCACATGGCCCCAACCTGGGGAAAGATGGTTCCGGCCGGTTCGGGGCCGGGCTCTGACCCCCCCGAGGGGGCCTCGTGGCCGGGGGTGGGGGGCCAAAGGACGCACGCTGGAGTCCTGGCTTTGCCACATGTCCCTACACTCGGAGATGAGGCCACAGCTCTGTCAAGGGGTCTCGAGAAGCGGATACCCGGTGCTCAGCCCACGAGTGGGTGATTCGATGGTGGTCACGGCCTCCTGGCAGGCAGCAGACCCGTGGGGAGGGGCCGGCCCTGTCCCCAGGCCCGGGGCTCAGCATCCCTCCCCTGTGGGACCAGCCCTCTCCCAGTGGGCGCGGACCCACCAGTGGCCTGCCTTGCTTCCTCGCCTGCAGGGCTGGAGGGGACCGGAGGCAGTGCCTGAGAGCGGAGAGGACACGGCCTCTTCAAACAAACCTAAATGCCCAGGGGGATGACCACTTCCTGGTGGGCCCAAACTCCCCCAAGGTCACAGACTATCTCACTGAGGGGCTCCACATCACCCACTTGAGGTCTGTCAAAGCCTGTCACTTGCAAAATGGTTTGGAGAACGAATCCGCTTGGCTAAATGGTCTGCAGGACTTCTCGGGGCCTTGGCTGTGCTCACTCGCTCAGGGACCCCATGAGCAGGGGCCCGGGACCTGAACTTCCCAGGGATATCTGACTTGGGCTATTTTTAAAAGTCTGGTTTATCGAGACAAATTCATGTACAGGAAGACAGCTTGGCGGTTGACCCAAGAAATACAAACTAATGTTTGCACCCAAACTTGCATACTGGTGTTTATGGCAGCTCGACTCCTAATCGCCCCTTTCTATGAGTTTCGACTGACGCATGTCTCGAATTCGAGACACAGAACATAGCTGTGACCCCCAAAGCGCGCCAGCCCCCGTTGCTGTCAGTCTCCTCCTCCCGCCCCAGCCCCCGGCCACCACCGACTGCTTCCCGGTCTCTGCCGTTGTGCCTTTTCCAGAAAGACATCTCAACAGGGTCATGGGCATGTAGCCTTTTGCGCCTGGCGTCCTTCAGCCTATGCGTTAAGCTCTCTCCGTGTTGGCGTGCGTATCTGCGGCTTGTTCCTTTCTCCCGCCGAATAGCGTCGGTCTTTGGCATCACCCTAACCTGTTTATTCCGTGACCAGCAGATGGATGTTGTGGGTTGTGTCCAGTTTGGGGCGATTAGGAGTCGAGCTGCCATAAACACCGGTATACAAGTTTGGGTGCAAACATTAGTTTGTATTTCTTGGGTCAACCGCCAAGCTGTTTTCCGAAGCGTTTTCACCTGCGTTTTCTCTAACGATGAGCGACCGGGCATCTTTTCACCGTCTTCTTTGCTGACCGTTCATCTTTTCCTGAAATACCGTTTTTTTTTTTTGTTTTGTTTTGGGTTTTGTTTTTTGTTTTTGTTCGTTTGTTTCTTTTTGCTGGACTGTCCCTCGGGAAATGCTTTCCTCTCCCAGTCCCTTCATTTTAAACATGAAGCCGAGGGGCGCCTGGGTGGCTCAGTCGGTTGAGCGTCTGACTTCGGCTCAGGTCATGATCTCATAGTCTGTGGGTTCAATCCCCACGTTGGGCTCTGTGCTGACAGCTCAGCCTGGAGCCTGCTTCTGCTTCTGCTTCGGATTCTGTGTCTCCCTCTCTCTCCACCCCTAAGCCACTCGCATTCTGTCTCTGTCTCTCAAAAATAAATAAACATTAAAAAAAAAATTTAAAGATGAAGAGGAAAGTCAGGACCGGCGAGGGCATGTGACGTGCTGGAAGTCGCTCAGTAGTGGCAGAGCTGGGAGAAGACCTCACTCTCGACGCTGGCAGGAGGCTCTGTTCCTTGAACAGAGATGAAGAACGAACCCCAAAGCGACTGAGTGGGATTGCTTGTTCCCCTCCACTCAAAATGTGAAGTCCCCCCGCTTATAAGGAAACAAATGAGCTCTATGGCCCTTGATCTGGGACTTCAGGTTAAACAGGATAGATTGAACATATACATTGATTCCTGATCCTTTGAAAGAAATCCTCTAACACACCGGTGCTGGAGAAGTCAGAAAAGTCAACTCACCAGAGCAAAAGGAAGGGAGACGGGGCAATGGGCAAGGGTCATCCGTGAAAATTCCTAGAGTCGGGACTACCGGCCAGTGGCCTCCCCAAATCCTTTTCCCTTCATCCTTGCTGACAGAATCTCGATTTCAGCGGGGGCAGTAGTGTTCCCAATTAACTTGTTTCCCCACACTCCTTGTACCTAAGGATGTCCCCGTGAGCCCTGTAACTGAAGTCTGCTGGAGACCATGGGAAAATCCTGTTCCTGACACTGGGGCCACTCCTTCTTCCTTCTTCCCTCCCTTCCTCCCTCCCTCCCTCCTTCCTTCCTCCCTTCCTCTCTTCCTCCCTTCCTTCCTTCCTTCCCCTCCTCCTCCCCCTTCTTTCTTTTCTTTTCTTTTTTCTTCTCTTCTCTTCTCTCGTTTCTTTTCTTTTCTCTTTCTTTCTTTCTTTTTCTTTCTTTCTCTCGTTCCCTTTCTTCCTTTTCCCTTTTTTTCTTCCTTTTCTCTCTCTCTCCCTTTCCCTCTCTCTTTCTCCTCTCTCTCTCTGTTTCTTTCTTTCTTTGTTTGCTTCTTTCTCTCCTCTCTTCCTCTTGACTTGGAAGGTGGACGTGAAGCTGGGGTGAAGGGGCTATCTTGTGACCATGAAAGCACACTGAGGATGGGAGTCACCTGAGAAGCGTGGTAAAGCGGAAAGGCGGAAGGAACTCGGGACAGCGCTAACATCGTGGGCCTGCTGTAATAGCACGGATGCCTTATTTTGGTAAGAAAATTAGAATGTTGTTTGGTTGAGCCATTGGGTGGGGTTCTATTACATGCAGCCACATGCACTTGTATTTGGTGATGTACAAACACATTGGTGTAGCACAGCAATGAAAACTGAAGCAAAACTTCTTACCCAAAGCAACTTGCATTGCAGAACTCCAGAATGGCTAAGGAATTAGAGGTGCCAGGGTCTTTGAAAGTGGACATAAGGAGTTGGCTGAATACTATAGAATTGAAGCCCTGAAAGTATGCTATAAGAAACATTTAGACCCTGGGGGTGCCTGGGTGGCTCAGTAGGTTAAAACCGACTTCACCTCAGGTCATGATCTCGAGGTCCGTGGGTTCGAGCCCTGCATCGCGCTCTGTGCTGACAGCTTGGAGCCTGGAGCCTGGTTCAGATTCTGTGTCTCCCTCTCTTTCTGCCCCTCCCCGACTCTGCTCTGTCTCTCGTGCTCTCTCTCTGTCTGTCAAAAATAAAAACATTAAAAAAAAAACATTTACACCCTAAGACTTCCTCCCTTACCCCACAGAACCAGACAAATGCCCAATACCACTAAAGAGAACACAGGATATTTACACTACAGGGAACAAGACAGGCTCCAGATCTGGTGACTCAAGAAAGAGCAGAAGAGAGGAGTGATATAAGAACATTTCCCAAAACTGTAAGGCATGAGTTTCCTGATTGAAAGAGCTACCTACATTTCTAAACAATAAATGAGGAAAAAAAAAACCCATGTCATTTTGACAGTTCAAAATGCTGGGGATTTAGAAAGGAGGAGAGCTGGGCACAAGCCAAGAGATCAGCCAGTCCTCCCATCTGGGAGGGCAGAGATCTCCAGAAGGGATATCTCCGTGGGAAAAACAAAAGCAACAAAACAAAACAAAACAAAACAAGACAAAAATGAACCATTACCTGGTGTGTGTGACTTCTTTGAGAGGAGCTTTTCTGCTTTATAAAATAATTTTGGGGAATAATTGGCAAGTAGAGTGTAAAAAATGAAGTACATGAGAATAAATGAAGCAATAATGAAGTCCAGGAAAACCAAAAAGTTGCACAAGAAAGAAAAGATCATCTTAGTGTCCTGAGTGGCCACATTGCAACAACATTTATGGAGTCATAGTAATGTCAACACTAATTGTTGATTTGGCCAAAGATTGTGATGTAAGTAAATTAGGAAGACCATGGGTAGGGCAAAAGAGGTTGAGAGTGTGTGTGGGGTGGTGGTAAAATTGAATTAAATCTGAAAAACCAAGAAATCATAGGCCAATCATGTTAAAAAATGCAGAGGTAAAGATTAAAAAAAAAAAAACTGCTAGGGGTGCCTGGGTGGCTCAGTCGGTTGAGCATCTGACTTCAGCTCGGGTCATGATCTCTTGGTTCATAGGTTTGAGCCCCGTGTCAGGCTCTGTGCTGACAGCTTGGAGCCGGGAGCCTGCTTCCGATTCGGAGTCTCCCTCTCTCTCTGCCCCTCCCCTGTTCACTCTCCATCTCTCTGTTTCTCAATAATAAATAAATGTTTTAAAAAAATTTAAAAAAACAAAAAAGAAAGAACCACACAGATAACCACTGTGCTCATTGCTAAAAAGTTTCCTTTTTTTTTTTTTTTTTCAATTTTTTTTTAACGTTTATTTATTTTTGAGACAGAGAGAGACAGAGCATGAACGGGGAAGGGTCAGAGAGAGAGGGAGACACAGAATCCGAAACAGGCTCCAGGCTCTGAGCTGTCAGCACAGAGCCCGATGTGGGGCTCGAACTCACGGACCGCGAGATCATGACCTGAGCCGAAGTCGGCCGCTTAACCGACTAAGCCACCCAGGTGCCCCAAGATGTGCTTTTTTTTTTTTTTTTTTTTTTAATTTTTTTTTTCAACGTTTTTTAATTTGTTTTTGAGACAGAGAGAGACAGAGCATGAACGGGGGAGGGGCAGAGAGAGAGGGAGACACAGAATCAGAAGCAGGCTCCAGGCTCCGAGCCATCAGCCCGGAGCCTGACGCGGGGCTCGAACTCACGGACCGCGAGATCGTGACCTGGCTGAAGTCGGACGCTTAACCGACTGCGCCACCCAGGTGCCCCCAAGATGTGCTTTTTAACGTACAACAGTATCGCCTGGCTGTACCACCCGCCTCTCTTAGCTCCGAACGGTTTTGTCTGCTTCCAAAATCCACTGCGCCCTCAACGGGTGGGGGTCAATATGCTAGAGACCGAGAAGGGGCCACAAGGGGACTTCCCAGCTGCCTGACCACTGTTGGGCCGGTCACTTGTCCTTTTGAAACCTTGGCACCCTCAGCTGGAGGGTGGGGGTGACAGTGCTTTCCCCGTTGGGTGGCCGTGGGGATTAAAGGGTCACAAGCAAAATGCTCACGCACGGTACACAGTGCTTAATTATCATTCTATATTAAATGAAGCTTCCCAGTGAGCGGCAGCTCCCTGAGGTGCCCCCGTGAGCTCTGCGACGTGCGTTCGGGGTCAGTTCGTGAGTCGCCGGGCACACCTGCGATGACTCACCTTCCGCAGGGGCTATCCTGCGGTCAGGCAGCTCCTCCCCGGGCCTGTGACAACACTGATCCCTGGCGTAGTGAGGACAAACAGGTTGACACTGTGGGCCAGGCTCTGCTGGGTCTTTCCGGGAAGGGCCCGCTGCCCCTGGGGCCTCCGAGAAGCTGGGCAGCGGGCACACTGGGGGCCTGACCTCCCCTCCTCCCACGCCCGGACGCTGGGGTGCTTTTGGGTCTATGCCCAGATGGGATTGCTGATCATATGGCAATTCTGGGTTCAATTTTTTTTTAGGTTTATTTTGAGACAGAGAGAGAGAGAGAGAGAGAGAATGAGCAGGGGAGGGGCAGAGAGAGAGGGGGAGAGAGAACCCCAAGCAGGCTCCACACCGTCAGTGCAGAGCCTGACGCGGGGCTCGAACTCACAAAGACTGAGATCATGACCTGAGCTGAAATGAAGAGTCGGACGCTTAACCGACCGAGCCACCCAGGCGCCCTTAGGTTCAATTTTTTAAGGAGCTGTGAACGTTGTCTTTTCAAGCAGCGATTTAGGAATGAGCGTCGAAAGTGAGACGCTTAGGGCGGGATGGAAAAGGGGTCTGCATCTTCTCGACCCTGCAGAAGTCGGGGTTCTGGCTTTGATCTTGGCCAAGCAAGTTCACCTTCGTGAGCCTTGATCTCCTCATCTGTAAAGCGAGAGCGATTCCAACCCCCCTGGTGTCGTGTGGGGTTCTGAGAACCCTTAGCTTAATCAGAAGAGTGCCAAAGCCCAGTGGCTCAGGGCAGGGGTCAAAAGGCCATACCCCTGCACCCGGTTTTGTGCCGAAGAGAGTCAGGAATGGTTTTCACAGTTTTGAGGACTGTAGGGAAATACAGAAGAGGCAGCAGAGGCCACGCGTGGCCCGCACAGCCTAAGCCATTTACCCCCTGGCCCTTTAAAGGAACGAGCCTGAGATGCCCCTTTAAGAGAATGTGGTCTCTCAAGTCAAGGCTCAAGGTCAGCCTCCGGCCGGGTAATGAGCCTCAAGACCTTGAGGAAGTTACTCCGTCCACCTGTGCCTCAGTCCCCTCATCTGTAAAGCGGGGATGACGACTCCCGGGCTTTTTGTCCCCTTCCACCGAGTCTCTGCTCGACACAGCCTCGCTTAGTCCCTTCTAGCACATTCTGTACGCATGTGTCCTGTTTCCTGTGCAGCCCATCTTCCTAGCTAGGAAGTAAGGGTCGCAGGGGCAGGGATTTGTGTAACCTCCGCTCCCTGGTGCGTCCTCAGTGCACAGAGCAGCACTTGGCGGAGAGCAGGCCCTCAGTGAATATTTGCTGAGCGAATTCTGACTCTGCGGGGGGTGGGGTTTGAGAGGACGAAATGAGTTCATATGCAGCACGCAGTGAGACAGTGCTGGGCGGGTGAGCGCCCGGTGCAGAGTCAGTGCCGATGACCCCCGGGCACATCGGGGGTGCCTTCCCCGGGCCCCGCCTCTGCCCAGCACAGCGCAGTGGAGGAAACAGTCGGAGGCACGGTAGAAAAGGCCGGCGTGCCTCCCGGGGGCTGACACATGGGGTGTGGTGGCAGCCGGCTGTGGACCAGCCCGGTGAGCCAAGGCAAACACGGTCAGCTTCCTGGGGACCTGCCCGACTAGTCCCCACGCCTTCTGGAGCATCACCCAGGGGCCGGCCAGAGGTGGGGAAGCGACAGCTCCTGCTGCTGCAGTGGGTTCTGGGAGCTGGGGGCCCCCACGGCCGCGGCCCGTGTCTGCTGAGTTGACGGGGCACAGCTCCCCCGCGACGGACGCCCCGGGTGATGACGGACCCCGTCTAATAGACGCAGGCACAGACGCTCCCACCCAGAACTTGACCCCACGACGGTCCGCCAGCTGTCAGGGCTTCTGTGACACAGGGGACGAATGTGCCGAAGGTGTGCACGGGGAGGGGGCATGAGAATCACGGGCGTTCCGGAGAAGTAGGGAAGACAGGACGTCTCTACTGACATGGCCTTCTCTTCCGACCGAGGTGGGGGCTGGGGGGGCTGATTCTGCTCTGTTATCTGCAGCTAAAAGCCCAGAAAAAGAGGTGCTGTGGCCTGTGGGAGGCCCCCCGACTCTGTCCCTAGAGACGGTTCCCAGGACAGACGGCTTTAGATGTCACTGAGTCAACCTCGCGAATGTGCTGATCTGCCGTTTGTCGCAAGGCCCCAGTTCATCGTGGTTCTCTCCGGGGCAGGCCCGGCTCCCAGCACCGAGGTGGCCGGAGCAGGGAGGGAGGTGGGTGGAGGGGCAGAGATACACGGCTTTCTCGATGGATCAGGAAACTGAGGTCACGGAACAAGCGTCTCCCTCAACAGGAAACGCGAGATGAGTGGCAAGCCTGAAGGGCAAGGGTGATTCCGAGCGAGCGAGCGATCCGCAAAGACAGGCTAACAGAATAGCCTCCGGGCTGCAGGGCAGCAAAGGAGGAGGGCCAGAGAGGTCCACGATCCGGGGCAGGGAAGCTTTCTGGCACCTTCTCCACTGGCTCAGGGCCACGGTGAGGTTGCTGGGAAGAGGAACCAGAAAAGGAATGGCTTCCAAGTGCCGAGAGCCCTGCCGCATTTAGACGGTGCGAACATCCGCAGCCTTGGACTTGCCCCTCGGTCATCTGGTGTAGCAAGTAAAATGGGATTTGGGTCTTGGGCGCGGAAGAGGCATTCTAAACACACAAGAATGAGCCGCCAGCAGAGAGAGGGGCCGGCTGGCGGGGGTCCTCGTCCGCCCCAGGCCGCACGGCCTCACCCGTGGATGCGTTTCTGGCCACGCTGTCCACGGAGGATGCGGCAAACTTGGAAAGAAGGAGAGAGAACCTGCTTTGAGAAGTGAGTGTCTCTCCCGGCACCTGGGTGGCTCAGTCGGTTGAGCATCTGACTCCGGCTCAGGTCACGATCCCACAGGTTTGTGAGTTCGAGCCCCGCGTTAGGCTCTGTGCTGTCATCACGGAGCCCGCTCCGGATCCTTTGTTCCCCCCACCTCAGCCCCTCCCCCTTTCACACTCTCTCTCTCTTTCAAACATAAAATAAACATTAACAAAAAGAAGAAGCAGGTGTTTCTCAAGGGCTAAGGTTAGAGCCCAGCGTTCACTCTGTCCTGCAGATGCACTGCCTCGGTGGGCCTTCCCCAAGTCCCCGGAGCTGCGAGCTTCCCCAATCCAATGTAGAGAAGAAGCTTGTTCATGCAGGCGGTTGGAGGCAGAGAGGGGACCCCAAGTTCACTCTGTCTGAAGCCAAAGTCGCTACACGTGCTGTTGGGGGAAGTTGAAATATAGGTGGTTTCTAATTTGCTTTTGGATTGTGAGCCCCTCACAGAGGGGGCTCGTCCTGAGCTCTGCCCTCAGCCTTCGCAAGTCTCAGAGCCTCTTTATTTGCTGGGAGGTTCAGGGGACATTGATGGCGGGCATGTCACAGCTATTAACGGTTGCCATGGTAGCGGCTGACCCCAGCTCAGGGAGCTGGTCAGCGATAGGCACCCGGGCCCCCCTCAGAAGACGGGTGCAGCTTGGGGAAGGTGAGCTCATGTGGAAGTGACCGGAAGGCTCAGGTACGACCAGATGTGCTATGCGGACACTCCCTTTGCAGGAGCCCAAGGCCAGAGCCAGGCTTTGCACAGGCAGTGGTGACCGGGAGACAGGCTGTGGGGGATTTTGGTGAAAGAGAAGGAAGAGGGTGCCCTCCATCACCAGTGCCTGCTGAGTCTGAGCCATCTGGGGAGATGGGGATTCCTCAGCTCTCAGCCCCGTGGGACCAGACACGCCCGGACAGACAGGACGGAGGAAGGGGACACTTTGTGGCACATGCAGCATTCTTTGCGGGACTTGCATGCCCAGATGGGACTCTTGAACTTCCTTGCTCTTCATGGTGCCCCGATAGGAGGCTGGCTGTCAGGTCCCAGATCCGCTAATCTGCCCTAACCTCTCCTTCTTATGCTGCTGTCTGCATTGACCCCACTGTTTCTCATCGAGGCCATCGCTTTGGATAAATTCATCTCCTTATGTCCAATCCCACCATCCTCTGGGTTCCATCCCTGGCTCTGACCTTGGGCAAATTACTTAAACTCCAGATTGTGCCTCAGTTTCCTCCCTGGGTGGTCATGAAGCCTGAGGGAGTTAGTGTGTGCGCAGGAAACACTGAGAACCTGCGGGCCATTTTCATGATTGCCCTTGTTTTTCCTGCCACACTGGAGCCAGCAAGCTGCCCAAAACCATATCAAATCATGTCACTTTCTGCTTTTCAATCCATAATTATTCTCTGAATGGTGTTGTGAAAGGATCTGTTTAGATCCTCTCCCGTAACTTAGACAAAATAGTCTGCCTGTGGACGTAACAGATAGGTGGAAGGATCTCAGTGATTTCCCCCCCAAATGGAGAGAAAATATTTAATTGATCTCAGTTCTGGGAAGGAATTGTTGGCATAAAATTAATGGAAGGAGTCATCAACAAAGATAAGAGTGTGTTTGTTTACATAAAATAAAAATCTCTTGGAATACCAATGATGCAAAGCCAAAATAAGTGGAAAATGTTGCAAAAATATCAACATAAATACAGCGAGCAAAGGGTTAACACCTTAACATCCAGCAGAACTCTTTTAAATTAATATGAAAAACACATCCCATTAGAAAAACAAAACCATCAAAAAGCATGCAATTTGAACATAAGACATTAAGGTCTGAGAACTCTGGTAACACAGAAAACATGGGGAACATTTCTGGAGGACTCGGGCCCCCCGACACCAAGCTGAATGCTTTGCGTATCTGTCTTGATTCAGTCCTCGAAAGGGCCCGTGAGGTGGGCTCCACAGCCCCCCTCTGGTTTGTTAACGGACCCAGAGGCCAGAGGGGTTACAGAACTTTCCCCAAGCCCCCCTGTTTTGAATCAGCAGAACTAAGATCTGAGCCCATCTTGGACTCTGAAGCCTTTAACCACTATGCCATATAAATAACATTTTAAAATAAACCAATTTGGGATGCTTGGGTGGCTCAGTAGATTAAGCATCCAACTTTGGTTCAGGTCATGATCTCACAGTTGGTGAGTTCGAGCCCCGTGTCGGGTTCTGTACTGACAGCTCAGAGCCTGGAGCCCGCGTCAGATTCTGTGTCTCCCTCTCTCTCTGCCTTTCCCCTGCTCATGCCCTCTCTCTCTCTCAGAAGTAAATAAACATTAAAATTCAAAAAAAAATTTTTTTAATTAAAATAAACCAAATTTTAAAAACGTAATTTCACAAAGAGTCAAAGAAAAGCAAATCAAAACACAGAAGTAATGTCTTCAGCTATGGGACCAACATATGTTTTTGAAGCAGTGATGTTCCACTCAGGGTGGGACAGGAAACCCTATACACGGGGAACTGAGCACAAATTGTACAGTCTGTTGGGAAAGTAATTCTGAAATTCGTAGGAAGAAACTTAAAAAGTGTTCTTCTCCCTTGACTTAGAGATTTTGCTTCTAGAAATCTATCGTAAGGAAGCAGAGATACGATCAAAGACGGTGAACGAGAAGGCTTATTACAACATTACTCATAACACAAATGTGGGAAACAACCCAAATGCTCCCAAACCAAGGACTGATGGAATAAATCATGGTGTGTCCATGGGGGAATACTATGCATCCATTGAAAAGCACGGTTTGGAAGGACACGGAAGAGCCGGCAGAATTGTAGCAGACCGATGGTGCTGTGAAATTCAGCAAGGAAGATGTTTAAACTGGGTCTTGAGGAGTAAGGGGAGATTTTGCAAGCAGAGGTGGAGGTAAGAATGCTCCAGACAGAATTCAAGGTGAGCCAGAACCAGAGGTATGAGAAAGCCTGGCGTCCTGGGGTTCTGTGGGGGGTGCTCCAGGAGGCCAGTGGCCCAGGGCAGCGGTGGGCGGTGGGCACGGGACAGTCGGTTGGGCCAGGTGCGGAAGGGGCTCGGGAACCAACCAGACTTTTAGGCAATAAGAAAACACTGAAGAGCTTTTGAGAACCTCCCACCCCCGATACAGTCTGCAGGTGGACAATTTGGAAGCTGTAGAAGGTACTAAATGGAACGAAACAGTTTGCTCTCATCTCACCAGCTTCGTGAAAGTGTTTATCACCCCAAGACAAATGTGCCCGCAACATTCTGTTCTGACGGGGATGGATGGGCAGATATTTCACAAAAGAAATAACTGAAGTTTTTAATAGAAAATCAATAATTCTTTTTTTTTAATTTTTTTTAACGTTTATTTATTTTTGAGACAGAGAGAGACAGAGCATGAACGGGGGAGGGACAGAGAGAGAGGGAGACACAGAATCGGAAGCAGGCTCCAGGCTCTGAGCCATCAGCCCAGAGCCCGACGCAGGGCTTGAACTCACGGACTGTGAGATCGTGACCTGAGCTGAAGTCGGACACTCAACCGACTGAGCCACCCAGGCGCCCCAGAAAATCAATAATTCTTCACGATCCCTTCTCTCCCTCGAGTGTGGACACCTCAAAATTGGGGGCCGTGCCACACTGAACTTTAGATTCCAAGCATCAGGTGCAACGCCTGTGGGTGGACGGGTGATGGGTAGGTAGGACTTTCTTCTGTGAAGTCCTATTTACCCAATCCCTGCCACCACCCCCCTGGGGATGGCCCTGCCACCCACTGACGGGCAGCTTGTGAAAACCTCAGAGGCCTCACTTTCCTTGTCCTGGAGATGATGACCCTGCATTTATAAACAGATATGGGGACCCTCTCGGGACCCCAGGGTTGGCATGAGGATTATTCTAAGCTAAGACATCTGAGATTCAACAGATGCAGACAAAGCCTCCTTGGAGCTTGCCTTAGGGGACTAAAAGCAGCCACTTCTGAGAAATGAGGCCGCCATAATCCCCTCTCTGGGGATTTACAGCCCTGAAGAGGACAGAAAGACCATTCATACCTGTTGAAACAAACATTATCACAAATCCTCTCCTGTCTGTTGTCCTAAAAACTCATTTGTCTTTCCTAAAGAAACCTATTTGTTTTTCCCACAGAAAAAGAAGCCCATAGAAGCTGTTTCTTCCCCTCCCTTATCCCTACTAAGGTAGATGTATGCGCCTTTAACTGTAACCATTTAATGAGTCAGCTGCTTTTGCGCTGGCTCCCACGTGCATATGGAGGAAACATTTTCCTCCTGTTGATGGCTCTTGTCAGTTTACTATGCGGGCCCTGCTACAAGAACCTAACAGGGTAGAGAAGAACTTTTTCCTTCCCGGCACAGGCAATGGCCAGACCATACATGGCGCGAGAATGACCCACAGCCTTTGCAGCGATTGGCCCGGAATGGTCAGGACTTGGTCAGTGAGTACCAGCTTCCCTAACTTTGGTCCTCACTCCTAATTTAGGGCCAGAGAAAGCCAAATACGCTCCCCTAAACCGATCCCGTGGATGACCCGTGAGTGTCTAGGGAGCCCGTCCCATCTCAGCCATGATGACAGCCTCCCCCCGGGGAACCCCTGAAGCTTTTTGTGTTTTCCACCATAACGTGTCTCCAGTCTCCTGTCTGTCTTTGAGTCTCTGCCGAACTCACGTGATGGTGGCTAACTCCCCTCATGGAGCAAACTCTGGATATACAGCCTCTGTGTGTTCTCGTCTGGGTGGCCTTCATGATTCCCACAGTGGGGACAACGGTCGCTTCAGGCATGTCAGGCTCGGACAGGCTCTTCCTGCTTTGGGGCAAGGAGTCTTTCCAAGGGCACTTCTCCACCCCACGGAGCCATCGGACAAACTGGAGGAGGTTTGGTCGATGTAAATATTCTCGTAAATGCTCTCTTCCCCAGCAGCTGCCCAGCAGAGAAACGGTGACCGATCGGGAAGAGCAAGAAAACGCTGCCTTTGGGAGCCGAAAGATGCCAGCAGTTTGGCAGGAAGGTGCAGGGCGGCTTTTACACGCACAGGCTCTGGATTCAGAGCTGGGTTCAAATCCTAGCTGTTCCCATCAGTAACCTTTGCCGGAAAGTTCTCTTGTCGCTAAAACAGGTCTGGGGTGAGTCTGGGTCTGGGGGAGCCCCTTGTCCATCATCGTCCCTGGGCCAACCCGAGGCTCCAGGCTGGGGCGGGGCCTGGAGAGATGTTTCCAGAGGGGCATCCCAGGGCCAAGCAGGTGCAAGGAGCGCAGCTCAGTCTGCTTGCCCGCCCCCGTCAGCAGAAGGAGAGGGGCTTCCAGCTCTTGCTGGAGGGACAGGATAAGGGAGGAACGCGGAATAAGGTCCTGGGAAAGTTCAAGACGCCTGAGCGGAGCCTCACTTCGGCTCTGCGTGAGCTGGGAGGCCTCAGGGGGAATGTCCCTGCACACAAGAGATAGTCCTGTTGGTTTTGAGGCTTCCCTGGGATGGCTGAGGTTTAGACCTCAGGGGGAGGGCCCTAGTCTGGCTGGAAGCAGAACTTTCTGGATCTCAGCCCGGCCTTTCACAAAGGAGGAAGAATCCCTGCCCTGCTGCCCCAGAGCCAGTCGGTGAGTGTGGAGTGATGGGAAATCGGAACGTGAAATGGCCTATGGGGATGAAATTCTTGTAGAAGCCCAGGCTGGGCGCCTTTGCCCTCCAGAGACGTGGGTGAGGCGTCTCAGAGAATGAGGGGAGCAGAGGGCCCCGTGCTGGGTGTTGAGGGGCCTCCATTGGCCCCACCTCCTTTGCTTTTAGCAAAACTCCCCTCTGGAGAGATGAGACACCCTCGTCTGAATTCTTACCCTGCCAGAAGCCACTGAGCAGGAATGATGGCACTCAGTCCACAATACAGGTGAGGTCCCCCGTGTGAAGGGTTAGGCCACCTCGTCTACAACTTCATCGTCAGTGAGGGGGAAGGATGGTTCCACCCCCTCCCGGAGAGGATCCACGGTCTCGTCCTCGGCCCACACTTGCCCACCTACGAAACTTGCCCTCTAGCGGGGCCCTGTTAACACTCAATGTCAAGAGCATGACCTCCGTGTTTGCTTCCTGAGGCAACTGTAACAAATGCCATGCATCCAGGGGCTCACAACAGCGCAGAGGTAGCCGCTTACAGTTCTGGAGGTCAGAAGTCCAAAATGAGTCTGGAAGGGGCCACACCAAGGTGTGGGCGGGGCTGGTTCCTTCTGGAGGCTCCAGGAGCAGCCTCGCCTCTCCCACCCTCTCAGGCCCGCACCTCTCTGACCGCTGTTTCTGTTGTTACCTTGACGCCCCCTCACTTGGCCCTCCTGCCTCCCTCTCACAAGGGCCCTGGAGATGACATTGGGTCCACCTGGATAATCCAGGAAAATCTCACCATCTGAGGTCTTTAATCCCGTCTGTAGCATCCCTGTTGCCAAGCAAGGAAACACATACATACGGGTCCGGAGATTAGGACACGGACATCTTTGGGGGGCAGTGTCGTAAGTCTCTCCACTGCACCCACAAAGGAGGGAGAAAAGTAACAAGACTGCCTTCGGGGTGTGACTGAAAGGAACAAAGATGCATCCATGGGCCACGGCATCCGCTCGCCTGAGTGGGTCTCAGGAACCGCTCTTGGGAAGTGGAGACTTAGAAGAGTTTCATGCCTGCATCGTCTGATGAGAGATCACACCCAAGTCTGATCGCAAGAACAAACTTTTTCCGAGAGCTGAGACCAAGCTCAAACGTGTCACCCCAGGGCGACAGAAAGCACACACCTCTCTGCATCTTCCAACTGCAAACGCTGAGGGCCGGGAGTGGGTCAGAGCGCACAGAGGGCGGGGTCTCCGCACGTCTGATCCAGCGTCCTTCAAGTCTTTGGTTTTCTGAGCCCCCAGCCTGGCCCAGGTGCAGAATCTGGGGGACGTTTGCTGGCATCCGTCGGTGGCCTCTCCCAGGTACCTGCTGTCCTAGGCAGACCTGTGTCAGGGCCGTCCTGACGTCGTCGCAGGCTGGACTTCTCGCTCCGACAAGCATTGTCACGGGCCACGGGAGTAGCCGCTTCAAAGCTGGTAAGAGATACGCAGTTCTTGGTGGACACAGATGTTACTGTGGCTCACTGGTCATTGGGGGTGTTTTCCTGATAACAAGGGTGCATTTGCCCCCATCTGTTCACACTCTTACAGCAGAAGTAGGAGGGGCGGAAGCAAGCAGGAGAGATGGAAGTAAGGGGACGTCCCCTTCCAACTTGGGTTGGCACACGTCTGTGGCTGGGAAGCGGAATGGAGACCCGACCCTCTAGAAGGTGCAGCGGAAGGCAGGGCAGAGGAACAGAGGGGCGCAGGAAACGGGTGAGTGTGAGTGGTGCGGGATGACCTCCTTCCAGAACAATCCGATGGCTCTCCTGCGTTGGAGATACCTGGGGTGTGGCAATAGTTGCCTCCTGTCAGTTAGGAGGCTGCCTACTATTGTTATAGCAGAGAGAGTGCGCTATAAATAGCGAAAAGGAACAGGAGGGAAAGCAGAAATGTTCGAGCGTCAACCACGGCCTCCTCGGCCCAGCTACTGTGACGCCAGCTGCTGAAAGAGGTTGTTAAAACCCAGGCATCCAATGCGGAGTGGGAGTGAAAGTGAGTGGGGGGAGGATCACCCTCCTTTCACCTGATGGAGGAGTTATTTAGATGCCAGCTACGTATTTCGTGGTCAAATGGGGGGTCCCAGGAGTAGCGATCCCTACCTTTAGCTTTGCCGTGGACATCTGTCACGCCTGCCGTAAGGGGGACAGTTGGCCTGCCAGGATGGCACTTCTGACACGGGCCATCTTCTCCCCCGGGCTCTTCTGGGCTCTGGGCGTGGCCACACGCTGCTTAGTCAGCCCTGGAAGGAGGCAGTGTGAGGGAAAGCGCCCCAGGGAAAGGGCGGGGACTTTCCAGCAGGGCCAGGCGGCATCAGCAGGCGTCAGTCTTGACACATGGCCGCCATGTTTGCTTTGCCCAAGTGGCGTTCTTGGGGAGTCCAGACGATGCCAGCGACCATCTTCTCTTGGTTTGACCTTCAAAAATCATTTAGCACCTGGACGCTCTTGCCCACAGCTCTCACCTCGCTGGAGTCAAATGCCACCTACCTTTTCCATATGGCTTTCCAGCACCCCCGCGGCTGCCGGCGCACCCCCACTCATGGGCCGTATCCCTGGGACCATGGATGCATGTCAGTCTTCAAGGCAAAACGAAAGCCCCTTTGCTTTAAATGCAAAATCCAAACTAAACAGGAGAGCTGTTTCTGTGCCTCATTTGGCGGCCAAATCTGGCCTGAAATGTGACTCATTTGGTAGGAGTTCCTGGCCTGAAATGACTATGAAAATATTATTTCATACCAGTCATCGATCCTGCTCAGGGTGAAGGGTCTTTGTTGCAGAAATATTGACAGAGCACCCGCTCCAGACCTGCTGGGGGAGGGGATTGTTTAGTACATGTGTCACTTTACCTTCTGGAAATCCAAGGATTCTGAAGGCTCTGCCCCTAAGTGTGTGAAGGGGGCTAGTGGAGGCATATAAGAGAAGAGGCTCGAGGGCATAAAATCCAACAAAGAAGCTCTCCCACCTGGTTTCCATGGTAAGCCTCACCGACCCTCAGGACAGCCCTTAGACGAGTGGCTTAGATCACCCCCATTTTACCGATGAGGACACTGAGATATGCAGGGGTAAGTTGCCCAAGGATCCATGGCCCAGCCAGAACTTGAACTCAGACATTCTGCTTCCAAGATCGATGTTCTTTTTTGTTTTTTTAATGTTTCTTTATTTTTGAGAGAGAGAGAGAGAGAGAGAGAGAGAGACAGAGTTCCAGTGGGAGAGGGGCAGAGAGAGAGGGGACACAGAATCGGAGGCAGGCTCCAGGCTCTGAGCTGTCAGCACAGAGCCTGACGCGGGGCTCGAACCCACGAACCGCGAGATCACGACCTGAGCCAAAGTCCAACGCTTAACCGACTGAGCCCCCCGGGCCCCAGGCTGCTTCCATATCTTGGCTGTTGTAAGCGATGGTGCAATAAACACCGTGGCTGTTCTCTTAAGCCACTGAGTTTGTGGTATTTGTTACAGCAGCCACAGACAACTCATAGTCCTGGGGTGGGGGCCGGCTGAGATCCTGGGGGGGGCTCAGGGGACCCAGGTGGCTGTCAGAGGGAATTGGGGCAGGATCAGCCCAAAGCCCCGCCCCCTCAGTGTCTCAGGAACGGAAAATGTGTGGGAAACTTTGCAGAGGTGGGGCAGAGCGGGGCTCTCTCCCTTCATCTTGGAGCTTCCTGTGGCGCTTGGATCGTCTACCGATGTTTTTATTTTTCAGAGTGTCATTGGGAGTTGCTTATCAGGGGAGCTTTTGTGCTTCCTTGTTTGTCCTTATCTCCTTTAAAAGGACAACTAGGACTCCCACCACCTGGCGAATGTCACATTTGTGAGTGGCTTACTCTCTCCTGGGGAATTTCGCATCACCCGCCCCTCCTCGCCCCTGCCCCTCCCGGCTCCTCCCTCTCCCTCCTCATATTCCTCCCCGTCTGGGAAATCACCCTCTCCTCCAGTGCCTGGAGAACCACCTTCCAGTCTATGGGCCCCCAGGTCCTCAGGTGCCTTCCTAAGGGTGCATTTCCAAACAAAGATGATTCCTTTTCCAAGCAGAACACCTGCCTCTTGGTCGCTTGGCATGTTTTCACCTCATTACACACATTCACTGCATATTTATTTTGGACCCTGCCAGCCGTTCAGGGCTTTGGAGTATTTTTCCTGTCTTCACAACCAGTTCATAAAGTGGCTAGTATCAGCTCAGTTTTAAAGATGAGGAAACGACAACTGTGGGAAGACTGGCCCAAATCGAGGCCACGACCAGGGTGTCCCGGGGCTGCAGGGTCTCTGGAGGGGCTTGCTGCCCTCGCCACCCCCCCCCTCGGCCTCAGTGGGCATACACAGAGGCTCGCGTGCCTCTGGGGAAGGCGCGAGGCTGACTTCTGACGGGCGCGACAGCACGCACAGGATTTGCACGGGGAGTCTTTGAGATTGGTGATGATAGGTCACACTGAGCCTCCAGCTTGACTGTTGTGGCCTCAGGGCATCCTCCCGCTTGCCCTCAAAGCCAGAGGCAGAGAGTGACGGGTCTTTTCTGTCGTCGCCGTCTCTGGGTCTCTGACTGTACGTGCGCACCCTCGTGGACCATAAGTGACCTTCAGTCTCGCTTCCCTTAGCCTGAAATAGTCTCTAGTGTGTGAAAACCTGATGCGGAAATGATAAAACCTGGTGTGCCTGTTGTACGGGCTCAGCACCTGTTTGTACGTGTGTATATGTGTGTATATACGTGTGCTGTGTGTGTGCCCTGTGTGCTGTGTATGTGTGCATGTGCACATGTGTATGTATGATGTGTGTCTTATGTGTCATAAGTGTGTATGTGCACACATGTGTGCCCTGTGTGCATGTGTATGTGTACATGTGTATATGTGTGTGCGATGTGTGTGCCCTGTGTGCATGTGTATGTATGTGTACATGTGTATATGTGTGTGCGATGTGTGTGCCCTGTGTGCTGTGCATAGGTGTGTTGTGCCCTGTGTTCACGTGTATATGTGTGTGTGCATGTATACATGTGTGTATTGTGCATGTGTATATGTGTGCAGGTGTGTATGTGTGCATGTGTGTGTATATGTGTGTGCATGTGTATATGTTTGTGTGCATACATGTGTATGTGTATATGTGTGCATGTGTGTGCCCCGTGTGCATGTGTATATGCATATGTGTGCATGTATATATGCGTGTGTATATGTGTGTATGTGTGTGTGCTCTGTGTGCATGTGTATATGTGTGTATGTGTGCATGTATATATGTATACATGTGTATATGTGTGTATATGTGTATGTGTACATGTGTATATGTGTGTGTTCCCTCTGTGCATGTGTATATGAGTTCATGTGTATATGTGTATATGTGTATATGTGTGTATATGTGTGTGCGCCCTGTGTGCATGTGTATATATGTGTATGTGTGCATGTATATATGTGTGCATGTGTATGTGTGTGTATGTGTGTGCTCTGTGTGCATGTGTATATGTGTATGTGTGTATGTATATATGTGTGGATGTGTGCATGTGTATATGTGTGTGCATGTGTGTATATGTGTGCACGTATATGTGTGGGCCATGTGTGCATGTGTATATGTGTGCATGTGTATATGTGTGTATGTGTGTGTGCCCTGTGTGCATGTGTATATGTGTGCATATGTATGTGCGTATGTGTATGTGTGCGTATGTGTATGTGTGTATGTGTATGTATGCATATGTGTATGTATATGTGTGTATGTGTGCACGTGTATATGTGTGCGTGTGTATATGTGTGTGCCCTGTGTGCGTGTGTATATGTGCACATGTGTATATGTGCGCATGTGTGTATGTGTACACGTGTGCACATATGTATTGTGCGTGTGTATGTGTGCGCATGTGTGTGCCCTGTGTGCATGTATATATGTGTGCATGTGTATATATGTGTATGTGTGTGTATATGTGTGTGTTCCCTGTGTGCATGCATATATGTGTTCATGTGTATATGTGTGTATGTGTGCATATGTGTATGTGTACATGTGTGCATATATGTGTGTGCGCGTGTGTATGTGTGCGTGTGTGTGCCCTGTGTGCATGTATATATGCATGCCTGGGTGCACGTGTATGTATGATGTGCGTGTGCCCTGTGTGCCGCATTCGTGCGTGTGCATATATGTGCATGCCCTGTGTGCTGTGCGCAGGTGTGTGTGTTCACGTGTGTGTTAGATGTGCATCCTCGGGCTGCTTACCGTGTCCCCAGCACAGCCAGCTCTGGCACCTTACGGGACAGACGCAGTGAGCAGGGCGAACGCTCCGGCGGGTGCGGATGCCGTGTGCTGACTCGGGGGGGGCAGCCGGGTGAGGATGGCTTCCGGCTTGTTGGTGGCCTCCGGTGGGCCTGGGTTGTCCCCCAGTCCCCCAACATATATTAGATGCCTTGTGAGGACAGCACGGGGGCCAGCGAGCAGCAAGAGGTGTGCTCCCCACGGCAGCCCCAGCCGCCAAGAGGAAGAACAGACGCTGACGTTGCCCTCCGAAGGTGCAACCAGCAACCCCCCCCCCCACCCCCGCCGTGTCCGAGCGGGGCTCAAGCTCCCGCACCCCGGAGGCCCCCCGCCTCCTCGGCAGCTTGAACATGCCAGACCTCGGGGCCTGGCACATCCGAGGAAGATCATTGCAGCCTGGAGGGCGGGCCTCCAAATGAGAAGGCGAGAGGAAGGAATGTTCCAGAAGAGATGGCAGGAAGCACTGGCTGGATAGGGGGCCGTGAGCAGCGACAGCTGCCCTCCAGCGTGGAGATGCACGGCCCGCCACCCCCTCGCTCCTCCCTCCCTGCGAGTGGGCTCCCCCGCTGCCTCCTGACGCCTTGCCTGTCCGCAGGCCAAGGCCGTGCCAGGCACCATCTGAGCTGCCTGACGTTTGCTTTTCTCATCCTAAGAAGCCGATTGCTGGTTTTCCCTCAGTCCCTCGTGGGTGTGTCTGCGCCGGGATCGGCTCAGTCTTCCGAGTCGGAGGTCAGACCCATTTTGCAGATCAGGAATCAGAGGCTCCGAGAAGGGAACGAGCGTGCTCCGGGCTCGTTCGTGAAGCTGGAGCTCGGGCCCGGCGGTCAGAGCCGCGTCCCGCTCTGGAGTGCGGTGCGCCAGCTGCCCCGACGGGACGAGGCTGGCGTGTCGGAGCTCGCCTGAGGGGCGAGTACCAGGCTCACCGTGGGGCCCTCTGCTCTCAGGAGCTCAGGGTCCAGCCAGCGATCCGGACACGCGGGTAGGTCGCGTTCCAGACCGGGGGTCAGAGCACGGCTACAGGTGGCCAAGAGATGGGGGTGACCGTTGTCGTTCCCGGAGGAAGCCCCCGCTGTCGGGAGTTTGCGGGGCCGACAGGTGAGGAAGGGCCTTCCTGGCAGGGAACAGCTGGTGCTAAGGCTTGGACGTGTGATGGTGGCTGCCGGGAGGCGGGGACAGGGCCGTGCAGGATGAGGGGGGAGCGCCGGGGCTGGCCCAGAAGGAGCCCGTGAGCCTTCTGGTGACCATTAAGCAACGGTCGGGGCGGCCACAGGATCTGGTCAGATTCCAGAATGTTCTCCAGCTGCTCCGGACCGGGTTTTGAGGAGAAGGAAAGTTCTTGTCCCAGGCTCGTGCCGTCACACATGGAGAGATGTAGCAAGGGCACAGGACGGAAGGTCTTCATTTCTTGGGGCGATCAAAGTAGGAAAAGGAGGTGCAGGTGCCCTTCGGGGTGCCCTGACTGCAGACCTTGCGCTGGGCCCTGGGCCTGAGAGCAGAGGCTGCTGGGAGGGCCCCGCCTCCCTCAGGAACTCTGCGTGGCTTGGGGGTGGGGGTGGGGGACTGTGCAGGTGTGGGGTGTTCGACTGTTCTGGAAGGGGCTCCGTGGCACTGCCTGATGCTTTCTCACGGCTGTGCTGGGCGGGCCCCAAATACCTGCGTTTCCTCCTTCTTCCTTCCTTTCCTCTGGAGCCTCTGTTCTGGCCCTTCCGGTTCTGTGAGTTCAGGTGATTGAACCGGAAGAGTCTGCATTTGGCCTTGACATCTTACCCACCTCGAGGTCCCCCCTTCTGGCCAGGATCTGCTCACTCCAGCTCCGTGGGAGGGGGGGGGGGATGGAAGGAAAGGAAGGAAACACGGAGCAGGGGGAGTTTCGCGCCCTTTGTTCCTCCTCCCCAGGTACGGACTTATGTTGTAAATAACACGTGACATCTGCTGCGTGGGGTAGGTGTTAGTGCTCCCTCCATTTTACAGATGAGGAAACTGAGGCAAGGAGGGGCTGAGCAGCCTGTCCTTGTCCGTGGACTCGGGCAGCCACGCTGCAAACTGGGCCGTCTGCACCAGAGACACACTCTATCCATGAAGCTGGTGGTTTCAAGCTGGGTCCCCAGCCAGCAGCGTCAGCCACACCTGGACACTCGTGAGGAATGCACGTTCTCGGGCCCTGCTCCGACCTGGGTTCAGATGATCGCTCCCGGGGATTTGGGTGCCGTTCAGGGGTTTCTTCGATTCGTTGCCGCCTTTGCTGATCAATTATTTGCAGCACAAGCCTTGTACGAGATGGTGGAAAAGCCACTTGTGACCGCGATAGAACCCCAGACGTCACCTGCCTTCTCAGAGCCTGTGGTGAAGAACCTTGGCCTTGCAGCCAAAGTGTCTGCAGTTAGGGGCAGCTTCGGATAGCTCTCTGCAAGCCGGAGGAGGGGCAGGGAGCCACCAGTTAAAGGGGAGACGGGCAGGGAGCCACCGGTTAAAGGGGAGACGGGCAGGGAGCCACCGGTTAAAGGGGAGATGGGCAGGGAGCCACCGGTTAAAGGGGAGATGGGCAGGGAGCCACCGGTTAAAGGGGAGACAGGCAGGGAGCCACCGGTTAAAGGCGGCTGCACCCAGGACACAGACAAGGGCATTTCAGGTTGGGATGACCTTGCTGGCTGAGCACGCCGGTTAAATATGTATTATCTGGGGACTTGTTTTTAAAATTTAAAGACCATAGGAGATTCGCGATGGCATCTGTGTGGACCTTGTGTCTTTGTTTCAGCATTTGGGCTGCTGGAAGATTTTTTTTTTAACTTTAAAAAAAAATTTTAATGTTTATTTCTGAGAGAGAGAGAGAGAGAGACAGAGCATGAGCAGGGGAGGGGCAGAGAGAGAGGAAGGCACAGAAGCTGAAGCAGGCTCCAGGCTCTGAGCCGTCAGCACAGAGCCCGACGCGGGGCTCGAACTCACGGACCGTGAGATCATGACCTGAGCCGAAGTTGGACGCTTAACCGCCTGAGCCCCCCAGGCGCCCCTGGCTACTGGATGGTTTTAAGAAGGAAACAACTCTCCCGTGGCCCACAGCCCCGTCGCACAGGTTGTAGGCGGGGTTTGCCTCCAGAGGAGCCTAGAGCCCGTGCTGGTCCTGAGCGTCTGTCCCCTCTAGGCCACCTCCTCCCCCTCCCATACTTAGACCCAGAGGAAAGTGCAGGCCCCCGGCTGCGAGACGGATCATCTTTTGCACAAAGAGCAGGGATAAGCTGAACGCAAGCAGGGACACAAGCCTAAAAAACGCCAGCTGTCCTTTGTATAGACGCCGCGGCCCCACCCCCAGGCGCCTTCTCGGACCCGCGTCCCTGTCCACAGGAGAGGAAGGGGGTCCTCAAGTTCTGGCTAGTCTGGCAAATGGGCTGTACCTGGAGACACTACCAATTCCAGTTCGTGGTTGGCCAAGGACACCGCGGGGCAGGGTGCACCCCGACCCAGGACCCGGTCTCCCACGGGACACTGGCACCGACGCTACCCCTCACGTCTTCAAGAGTGTGCTTCCCTTCCTCGGTGGGACCAGATGAATGGCCTTTGGCCTTGGACGGTCCTCTGGGCCGGGCCCTCTGGCCTCTCCCTTCCTAGCGGGGCTGTCCGTGGCCGGTCCCCGGGGCTCTGACCGCACAGCGTCACTTGCTGGCATTCTGCTGGCCAGTGCGGGTCCCGGGCCCAGCCGGACACATACGACGGATTCCGGGTGTCGGGGAGACTCCACCCCGGGCCGGGCAGCTGCACACCCACCTTGCGGGAGGGTGTGGACTCGAAGAGGTGGGAGTAATTGCAGCTCCTTTTGCAAACAATCTACCGCTGGGGCATCGTTGCATTTAATTCTCAAAGCAGCCCCGGGGGTCGGAGGGGGAAACCGAGGCATGGGGAGCTTCCTGGTTCCTGCCAGGAGCTGGCGGAGCTGGGACAGAAACCCCGAGTCTGGGCTCTCATTCCCTGTAGTCTGGGCCTGGGCTGCGTGCTGGGGAACCGAGGCACGTGAACCCGTTCTTGTCCCCAGCCCCCACCTCCCCGGTGCTGCAGTCTTCATGGGGCGTCCCGGAGATGGTGGGAGGTGGGCGTTGATGTGCTTCTGGCCGCTGGGGCTGCCCCAGAGAAGCGGCCGTACAATCCTTCCTCTCCCCCCGTCGTCCTCTGCAGAGGAGACCCGTGGCCCTCACTCAGGTGTGGGGTTGCAGACAGCCCGTTCCCTTGGCCTCCGCCAGAACCCCAGCAGTGTGCACATTAGGCTCATAAATAATTCCGGCTGGCCATTCTCCAGGGAGGAAGCAAACACCCGGCACTTAGAGCCTGGGCAGGCTGCGACAAGAGCCGCGGTGAGTCATGGGTCAGATGGAGAGGCAGGAATTCACGACAATATGCCGGGGCTAAGCCTCGCACTGGGCTCGTCCCCCAGCAGCTGTGGGGCCTAGGCCCCGAGGGTGCCCCCGGGGTGGGACGGCCACCCTAGCCTCGGCCCTGGCGCTCTCCCCCAGCCGCCCCCACCCCAGAGGACGGGAGGCTAACCTCTCTGTTTGGGCCACCAGGTAACGTGCTCATCTGCGGCCCCTGCCTGTGACTTGGACAGAGAGCGGGGACCTGGGGCGATGCCGGGAGGTGGGGCTGTGAGGCTCCAACAGGGACACCCGCAGTCTTCCTGTGTCGGGGGGAAGGACAGTCCCTGCTGTGGACGGCACTGTTGATGGCATTTTCTGTCTCTGGTGGCCGGTGCCACCCAGGGATCTGACCCGTCCTTTCCTGCTCCCTCCGTCGGAGCTGAGCCTGGTCCCCATCCCCTTCTGCTGCCCACCTCCCACCTCCAAGGCTTCCTGGTGAGGTCCTCCCTTACGCTACTGGACTTAGTCATCCAGAGCGCCTCCCTGCCATTGACCTCCAGCAGCTGTAAGAAAAATGGGAAAAGAGGGGCGCTTGGGGGGCTCAATCAGTTGAACGTCCGACTCAATTTCAGTGCAAATTAGGACCTCACGGTTCGCGAGTTGGAGCCCCATGTCAGGGTCTGTGCTGACTCTGGGGAGCCTCCTTGGGTTTCTCTCTCTCTCTCTCTCTCTCTCTCTCTGTCCCTCCCCTGCTTGTGCTCTCTCTCTCTCTCTCTCAAAATAAATAAATAAGCTTTAAAAAAAGGAAAATGGGAAAAGAGAAAGGAAATCAAGTCTGCACAAGAGCCGAGTCTCGGGAGTGGCCCGTGAGAAACAGGCATCGCGTGCCTTCGGTGCTGTGGCTCAGGATGTTTCATAGACTTTAATGTCCCTAAGGCTTTGGGTCCGGGTGTGACCTCTGTGAGTCCTTCTCCTCCCCAAGCCCAATTCCAAACCTACTCCTTCCACTGGCCAGGGATGTCCGTGGGGGAGGTGACGGCTTCTCCCACCCAGTGTGTGCCTGTCTACCTGGACAGGTCCCCTCCCCGTCACACAGGAGCTCAGGGTGCAGTGGGGGGGGGGGCGGGGAGGCAGCCTGGGGGCGGGGGCACTGGGCGCCACCACGCAGAGGCAGGGTGACGCCGGGTGCACCACCTGGCCTCACTCACCTGCTCCCTCATCGTTCAAGCAGGTGTCTACCTGAGGCGGTGTTGGGGGGCGTGTTCATGCGGCCCGGGGTCTGGGCATGCCGACCGCCAGCTGTTACTAAACCCCGAAAGGTTTCCTTTTCAGATGCCGCAGCCCTGTCTCCAACTGCCCCGGGGACAGTCACAACGCTTTGCCTGCATTCGATTGACCTGTGCCATTCTGTCTTCTCTTGTGGCGGCAGGTGCTTGCTTGCCAGCGCGGTTCTCGCACCCAGACGGGGCCCAGAAGAGAGGCGCTCGGTCGTCGGCGTGGACTCGAAGGTGGCCTGACTCGCCCTCCAGCCCCTCGCTGCCTCCACCTGCTTGCTCGTTCGTTTCTGCATCTGTACGCTCGCACGTCTTTTGTCAGACCTTCCCTAGGCCAGGAACTCCACTGCCTTTGATCCAGAACCCCCCCTCCAGGCTCCTGTCCCCAGTCGGCCTGAGGAAGACTAATTTTCACCTTTGCCAAACTGCTTGAGAATAACCAGCGGAAACAAAGATGGGCTGGCCTTCTAACAACCGAAGCGCCCTGCCCATAATCCATCCGCTGGGGATCGAAGGGCCCCCTGGGCCGCGTGTGACCGGTCTGTTGCTCCCCGCCACCCCCGGCCCTGGGGGACTCCGGGACTCTGCGTCCCCTATCTTCCTCTGGGAGCCCGGTGAGATCGGGCCCTGCCCTCTGATGACACATGACACAGGGAGCTCCTTCTGGAAGACCGTCATCAGACACAGCCAAGCGTCCCTGCAGACAAAACCAGAATCACTTTGAACTTGTTGTTTTGAGGCTGTTCCTTCCAAAGGGGCATCAGGGCCCCCACAGTAGGTGCTCCAAGCAGGTGCCCCGTGCACCGTGACAGCCGCCAGCGTGGCTGTGACCCCACAGTCCTCCCTCGGTTGCTGGGATACTCACAGGCTTGGTGACTGGATGCTCCACACAGGGCGGTGCCCCAGAGCTTGCCCCCCAGACGGGGTCTGGCCCTGCTGCCCCGTCTCTGACCCAGCGATCTCCTCGCCCCCCGCCGGGGGCCGCACCTCGTTCCCTTTCTAATGACGTTTGCTCCTTGGGGCTCATGGTTAATGCTTGCAGCTGGCACAGTGAGTTAATTACAGCAAATCATAAAATAGCCTTTAAATGGGCTGCCCCCCGGGTAAGCCGGTGGGCCAGCGAATGTGTTCCGCAGCTCACTTGTTGGGGGGTCGGGTGGGGCAGGGGGCAGGGGTGAGTTTCCAAGTCGGATTTAATAAGTGAGTGATTAGTCTTTTTCCCAGAAAGAGGGGCCTTTTCCGTCTGCCTCGACCAGCTACTCAGACCCTGCAGAAGAATCCTTACCATTCGTGGAGCTATTACTGTGTACTTTGTTTATTTTTTTTAATTCTAATCATTCCATCCTTGAAATCCTTATTTAGGCTGGAGGTGACCTCCACGTCCCAGAAGGCAAAGGGGAGGCTCCCTTGTCCGTCGTCAGAGAGTGAACATCTTCATTTTCCTCTGCAGAGCGTCCCCCCCCGCCCCCAACTCTGGGCTCTGGGTGTTGGGAGCTGTCACCTGCACGCCCCCCTCGAGGTGGCCATGTGCCTCCTGGCTGGTGACCCAGAGCCCCGCGTGGGCAGCCAGGAGTCCAGTCCGTCGCCTGGGGTCCAGTTGCATTACTCCTAAAATGAAGGACTGGAAATCGTTAATCACCACCGGTCTCTTCCCCATCTGGCTCATGGGGACCAAATGTCTCCTTACGCAGGCCTGCAGGACATTACACAGTCTGGGTCTGTGTTTCCAGTCATCTGTCAATCAACCGTGTGCCGGGGCCCTGAAGGAAAGTGGATTTCTCTCCTTTAAGCCTTTGGCCGTCATTATCTTGGGAGCTTTCAACACCCACCTTCGTTCTTACCTCCACCCATCAAAGCACAGCAAACCCAATCTGTAGACCACCTCCTCCAGGAAGCCTTCCAGGAGGCTCGAACCTCAGCACTCAGTTTCCAGGGAGAGACAACTCCCTACGGGGTTCTCGGTGGTCACATCTGTGTGCACACATTCCCCTCCCACCCCCGGCTCCTAGAATGTGGGCCAGGGAGGGGCTGGGACTGTCACTTGTTTATCTTGTCCCCTCCCTTAGACGTGGATTTGAATAGACACCTTTAAATAGATGCCGGTTGGATGCGTAGAACTTTGGCGTCGCAGAGGAGCTGGAAGGATGAGCAAAAGAAGACATTCCTCCACTTACGAAGTGGTTGGACCAAGGTCCCCAAAGACCTGCACATTCGCCAGATTTATTCAGTGCCAAAAGAGGTCATACGTCAACAGGAAAAACCCAGCCAGCACCAGCTTCATAGGAAAAACCTACCGCTCTCACAAGCAGGAAACACTTCCAGAACCCAGTCTTGCAGGAAGCGGGTCACTTCTGTGGCTCAGCAGCGTCCACAGGACCGGGTTCACCCCCGTCTGCTCCCCAACCCTGTGGTTGGCTTGTGCTTTACATCAGGATGCCCCGCCGACGGTCCTGAGACAGCGGCCGCTGTTAGCATCAGATGCAGACCACAATATTCAGAGAGGAGCTCCCCTTCAAGGACAGGTGTTCTCCCCGAAGCCCCCAGTGGGTCTCTGTGTCTCGTTGGCCAGAACTGATCACCTGCCTGTGCCTCTGTGTATTCATTTTGTTTCAGTTTCTTAAAACATAGACAAAATTTTCAGGCAGTTCTAGGTTCACAGCAAAATTGAGGGGGAGGTTCGGAGGGCTCCCGTATAACCCCCCCGCGGGCCCCCCGCACTGCCTCCCCCGGTGTCAGCCTCCCCACCAGAGAGGCGCACCTGCTATGGTACTTGAGCCCACACTGACGCGCCCTCGGCACCCAGAGCCCACGGCTGACAGTGGGGCTCGCTCGGGGCTGCTCGTTCTGTGGGTCTGGACGAGGGCGCATCGCTGCACGTCCACCGTCACGGCATCACACAGGCCAGCTTCACCGCCTTGAAGTCCCGTGTTCTTCCCTCCTTTTGTTTTCGTTTTAGAAGACATTTCGGACCCATTCAAAAGTGGGCAGACAAGTAAATGCATGGTGAGGATGTGGAAAAGAGGGTCTCTTTTGCCCTGCTGGTGGGAATGCAAGCTGGTGCAGCCACTCTGGGAAACAGTATGGAGGTGCCTCTATTTTTGATAGAACTGCCCTACGACCCAGCAATTGCACGACTAGGCATTTATCCAAGGGATACAGGTGTGCTGTTTCGAAGGGACACATGCACCCCCATGTTTATAGCGGCACCATCAACAATAGCCAAATGATGGAAGGAACCCAAATGTCCATCGATGGAGGAATGGATAAAGAAGATGTGGTACATATATAAAATGGAGTATTACTCGGCAATCAAAAAGAAGGAAATCTTGCCACTGGCGACTATGTGGATGGAACTGGAGGGTATTATGCTAAGTGAAATTAGAGAAAGACAAATATCATATGACTTCACTCATATGAAGAATTTAAGACACAGAACCGATGAACATAAGGGAAGGGAAGCAAAAATAATATAAAAACAGGGAGGGGGACGGACATAAGAGACTCTTAAACATGGAGAACAAACAGAGGGTTCCTGGAGCAGTTGTGGGAGGGGGGATGGGCTAAATGGGGGAGGGTCATTAAGGAATCTACTCCTGAAATCATTGTTTCACTATATGCTAACTGACTTGGGTGTAAATTTCAAAATAAATAAATAATTAAAAAAAAAAAAGAAAAGGACAATAAATGTAATGTGCCTGGCCCTGACCTCCAGATTCAGCACTTACCAAGACCCTGTACCTTGGCTTTGGCCATCTTTTTCCTTGGCTTTCTTCTTTGCTGAAGTATTAAAAAAAAATTTTTTAATGTTTATTTATTTTTGAGAGAGAGAGTGAGAGAGTGTGAGTGGAGGAAGGGCAGAGAGAGAGGGAGACACAGAATCCCAAGCAGGCTCCAGGCTCTGAGCTGACAGCGGTGAGCCCGATGTGGGGCTGGAACCCACAAACGGTGAGACCATGGCCTGAGCCGAAGTTGGACGCTCAGTTGACTGAGCCACCCAAGCTCCCCCACAAGGAAACTTTTTAGAGTGATGGAAATGTTCTGGATCTCAATTGCGATAATGTTACATGACTGTTAACGATCGCCGACTTGAGCAAACTGCACACTTAAAATGGGTGGATTTTATTAGATATAAATTATCACTTGACAAAACCGGGGGAAAGTGTATTTGCTCTGCCCCAAATCTGAGCTTAGAAAGACAAGAAAAAAACCACAATGATGTTATGCAATTGTCATTTCTAATAAAGCGAGAACTGCATTTACAGAGAAAGAATTAACTACTTTCTGCCGAATAAAGATAGCGTTTGTTACATTAAAGCAAAAAAGTTTGCACTGATTATCTGGATGTTAAAGAGCATCTACCTGCTGAGTAATAATTCTCGATAAATGTTCACTTTCTTCAATTAGTTTTTAATTTTATGTGATTTTTTTTGCCATGTTAGTGGCATATTTCAGAAGGATCTATTATTTTCAGAGTTGCCTCCTGACTTTTAATTTCTCATAAAATCGCCTGGAATCTTCCTCAAAAAGACATATTCGATATGGCTGCTATATTCGAATTTGCCGATGAGTTAAACAGAATCTTCTCTGTACACCCCGATGTGGTCAGGTGAGCCAGCGTTAGACGAGTGCTGCTCAAAGAACCCTGTCAGTGCTTTGGTAACGAAGGTATTCAGCCCAGATATTTTCATAAGCTCTCCGATTTGGCTTCCATCCAGAGAATCTCTCATAAATGTTTTTATAAGGCAAAATGTGTCCAAGGGTTTTTTGAATGTTTTGTCAGATGTATATGCTGACAATCATAAGCCTACTCAATTTTATTCCGCTGTGATCGTATATATACATATACAGATATACGGGTGTATATATGTCTACCCGATTAAAATGACCTCTATCAAAAATTCACCTCGGGGCGCCTGGGTGGCGCAGTCGGTTAAGCGTCCGACTTCAGCCAGGTCACCATCTCGCGGTCCGTGAGTTCGAGCCCCGTGTCAGGCTCTGGGCTGATGGCTCGGAGCCTGGAGCCTGTTTCCGATTCTGTGTCTCCCTCTCTCTCTGCCCCTCCCCCGTTCATGCTCTGTCTCTCTCTGTCCCAAAAATAAATCAAAAATGTTGAAAAAAAAAATTAAAAAAAAAAAAAAATTCACCTCATACACGGAGATACTCCAAAGGGCAATTTCAGGATTCCAAACTCATTCTCACTCACCATGCAATTTGTTCATTTCCTTTCTTTCTGTCGCAGCAATACATTTTAATAGTCTTTCTGTTTGCCATCTTTTATTATTTATTTATTTATTTATTTATTTTTTATTTCTTATTTAAAAAAATTTTTTTAACGTTTATTTATTTTTGAGACAGAGAGAGACACAGCATGAACGGGGGAGGGGCAGAGAGAGAGGGAGACACAGAATCGGAAGCAAGCTCCAGGCTCTGAGCCATCAGCCCAGAGCCCGACGCGGGGCTCGAACCCACGGACCGCGAGATCGTGACCTGAGCTGAAGTCGGACGCTTAACCGACTGAACCACCCAGGCGCCCCCATCTTTTTTTTTTTTTTAATTGAAACAATTTGTCAAACATTTCAAAAGAAGCAGTTTTTGATCATGTATTTGTTGAACAGTCTGACCAAAGAGTTCCAACTAATTTTGAACAAAATGCAACCAGAGCCTGGCGGACCCAGTTACGCACACCCACAAATCTAGCATCACCGTAAGCCATTTGGTGTGACTCGTGAACGACTTTCTGAAGGCTCCATGTTTCTAAAACCTGGCCGATGATGGCCCTCTGGGGGGAAGGGGCGTATCGCCACGAAAAGTAGTTCCTGTTTGTGAACTGTATTAGCTCTGTCACTGAAATTTTACTGTTCAGTTACTCTAACTCTGCATATGTCAGAAGGTTTGTAAGTTGTTTTTTTTTTTTTTTTATTTTTATTTTGTATTTATTTTTGGGACAGAGAGAGACATAGCATGAACAGGGGAGGGGCAGAGAGAGAGGGAGACACAGAATCGGAAACAGGCTCCAGGCTCTGAGCCATCAGCCCAGAGCCCGACGTGGGGCTCGAACCCACGGACCGCGAGATCGTGACCTGGCTGAAGTCGGACGCTTAACCGACTGCGCCACCCAGGCGCCCCAGAAGGTTTGTAAGTTTTGAGATCTGCTGGTTTTACTTTTTATTTTATTTTATTTTATTTTATTTTATTTTATATATGAAATTTATTGTCAAATTGGTTTCTGTACAACACTCAGTGCTCATCCCAACAGGTGCCCTCCTCAATGCCCATCCCCCACCCTCCCCTCCCTCCCGCCCCCCATCAACCCTCAGTTTGTTCTCAGTTTTTAAGAGTCTCTTATGCTTTGGCTCTCTCCCTCTCTAACCTTGCTTTTTTTTTTTTTCCTTCCCTTCCCCCATGGACTTCTGTTAAGTTTCTCAGGATCCACATAAGAGTGAAAACATATGGTATCTGTCCTTCTCTGTATGACTTATTTCACTTAGCACAACACTCTCCAGTTCCATCCATGTTGCTACAAAAGGCCAGATTGCATTCTGTCTCATTGCCACGTAGTATTCCATTGTGTATATAAACCACAATTTCTTTATCCACTCTTCAGTTGATGGACATTTATGCTCTTTCCATCATTTGGCTATTGTTGAGAGTGCTGCTGTAAACATTGGGGTTCAAGTGCCCCTATGCATCAGTACTCCTGTATCCCTTGGGTAAATTCCTAGCAGTGCTATTGCTGGGTCATAGGGTAAGTCTATTTTTAATTTTCTGAGGAACCTCCACATTGTTTTCCAGAGTGGCTGCACCAGTTTGCATTCCCACCGACAGTGCAAGAGGATTCCCGTGTCTCCACATCCTCACCAGCATCTATACTCTCCTGATTTGTTCCTTTTGGCCACTCTGACTGGCGTGAGGTGATATCTGAGTGTGGTTTTGATTTGTGTTTCCCTGATGAGGAGCGACGTTGAGCATCTTTTCGTGTGCCTGTTGGCCTTCTGGGTGTCTTCTTTAGAGAAGTGTCTATTTCAATTGGAGGTGGGTTGCAGCTTTCTAAGGCTGATTTAGGAATTACGTGTTCACTACAAAAAATTCCAGCTACATTTCCGGTCCACACTTTCCTAATTTAATAACGGCGCCTGTTTCCATAATGCCGAGTGACATCAACATCTGTCTGGGTGTTAGCACAACACCAACAAATGACCTCATCAATAGCGACGATTTAACTGAATTTACATTTACATCTAGCACTTGTAAGAACATCAGAAGACACATCCTCAGCAGAATAAATGCTCAGAGCTTTACTTTTATTTAATATTTTGAATGAAAACGAGGCAATTAACTCTGATTAACTTAATTGGCTTTTCCATTTGAAGCGGCTGATAATGCTTCTCTTAACCTGGCATCGCTTCACTGCGAAATTCTGCTCTTGGAGCCAACGTCATCCCAGCTACCACCTTCTGTAAATGCACACGAGAGCAGGAAGACGGATGAAATTAATTGGAATTGTCACTCGCACTCGATACACGCCGTGTCTCGCAGAGGGCGGCCACACCAGCAGCACGCACCGAGTCTCGGTCTGTCGAGCGAGTTGTAAGAGGGTCTCTAACTTTGAGGTGAGCGCTGGCTGACTCAGCAGAAACGTGTCCTCTGGGCCTCACACGGTCCGTGGTCTCACGGCGCTCGGAGTGGAGCAGTTTGGACAAACGATTTGTGTCAGTTAGGCATTCGTATCATCCTTCTCGAAAAACGCCAGTCCGGTAAGTTAACCTTTTGATTTAACGTGCACTTTAATTTTTTAAAGCTCATCATGGCCCAAAGGGCTTATCACAAGCATAGAGCTGCTTGCCAAACCGTGAAATCAAGGGGGGCAGACTTACGCCATCAAATGCATGGTGAACCCATTGTGGCGGGGGTCTGACCATTCCCTACAGGGACGTGCCAGCGCCGTGCCTCCTTCCCGAACCCCGGTCCCGGCACCCAACCTATCACTTCTGGCAGCTTCCCACTGGCCTTGCCCCCTGGGGGTCCTGGAGCTCTCTGCGTCCTTCTGTTCCTGCTCAGGCCGCACATCGGGCACGGGAACAGGGACATGGGATGCTTCTCCTACCCACCCCCCCCCCCCAAGGCTAGAAGGGGTTACCTGCCCCTAGCCAAACTGGGCATCAGTGCATTTCCTGTTGTCCCTGAAGATGTTTGAGGACAGAAGGCAGGGAAATGGTTCACGGCGGGTCCTCTTGACTGAACCCTGTGTTAAAGCCAGAGCTCTGCTCACTGCCTGCCTCTTTCTCCGCCTTTTCCTTGGCGGATGAAGTTCCTTCCTGAGGTCCCTCTGTCCTTGTCCTCCTGACCTGGCCCGACTGCCCCTTTGTTTTATGGCTCCCAGAGATGCCCCAGGTCCGACCGGTACCGTTCTTGCTCCGGCCCTAAAGTTGGCGTCCCTCCAGAGGTTCACAGTAGGGTGTGGAGGGTGAGGTCCCCCGTCAGGGCATAACCCCCTTGCTCTGATGGCCAGGAGAGGTGAATTCACGTACGTGAGGTCTCACGCCGGCTCGTGGCGAGCCTGGTCTCCTGACCCCATTTATTCAGTGTCCTTTTCCCTCCCCAGGTGGCCCCTGTGGCTTCCACGTGGCCAGCGGTGGCAGCCCCCGGCAGCCCGGTGCCTGTGAGGTGATGTCCGTAGGCTCATGCTTCGGAGGGGACCAGCCAGGGCCTCGGGGACACACACAGCCCCAATGGCCACACCCCCTCCTTGAATAGGAAGGGAAACACAGCCAGAAACTGGGATTGTCCGCTTTTGTCCTGTAAGCTTGTGAATGACTGGTGTGTGCACATGTGTGCGTGAATGTGTGTGGGCATAGTGTGGGATGGTGTGATGGTGGTACAGTGCGGGTGTCAGGGGAGATGGGCGTCTGGGACCTGCCCCCAGCACCCCCTGTGCCCAGCTGCTCCCATAGGAAAGCTCTGCGGGTGTCACGGCCAGCGGCAAACCCCAAATTCTAGCTCTGTTCTCTGGCTTTTAACCCCCTCCTGCCCTGGGCAAGTCTTTTAACCTGCCCGTGCCTCAGTTTCCTCAGCGCTAAGGGCCAATTAAATCCCTCCCTGCCCCTCTCCGGAACTCCGAAGGATTTGGCACAAGAAGGATGCTCTATAAATCCAAGCTGTCATTACAATAAAACCCTGGGCTCCGCAGGGAGCGGGGGCCTGATTACAAGCCCATCCGAATGTTGAGAACGGGCCTCCGGACTGACAGAGGTGGTTCTGGGCCTTGGGGAGACTGTCAGCCGCCCCCTGTGGGATCGGCATCCCTCTTACCTGGGCCGGCTGGCCTGGCGTGCCTTTGAGGCTGGACGCGGAGTCCCTTCTGGTCTTGCTGTTGTCTCACGGGGTGCCCAGGGGTCTCTTTGCTCCCGATTCCGGGCCCGGGTGCCTCACAGATGGGGCCTGCCTTCCCGCTGCCTCCCCAGTCTGGGGTGGGGGGTGATAGGATGTCTTCCGACGCCTCGCGAAAAGATGGCCTTGGGGAGGAGGTAGGGAGAATATTCCATCAGCTGCGTGGGGTCAGAGTTCTGCTCTGTGTTGCTGACCAGTGTCCATGAGACATGAAATCCAGCTGAGGGTGTCCCCGTAGAGGTGGCTCTGCATTTGACAAATACCTTCCAACAGGACGTCTACCTGGGGTAAATGTGGTTCTTCTCCTAAAAAGAGAAAAAGTCTCCAAAGGAACTGGACCTTCTAAGAATGACCGGCTTTCTTTTGTTTGTTTATTTATTTTTTGGTCAAGTGTCAGTTTTTAGAAAATATAATTCCAGGGGCGCCTGGGTGGCTCGGTCGGTTGAGCCTCCGACTTCGGCTCAGGTCATGATCTGGCGGTTTGTGAGTTCGAGCCCCGTCTCGGGCTCTGTGCTGACAGCTCAGAGCCTGGAGCCTGCTTCAGATTCTGTGTCTCCTCCCTCTGCTCTTCTCCCACTCACGCTCTGTCTTTCTCTCTCTCTCTCTCTCTCAAAAATGAATAAATGTGAAAAAAAAAAATTAAAAAGGGGCACCCGGGTGGCTCAGTTGGTCAAGCAACGGACTCTTGATTTTGGCTCAGGTCATGATCTCACAGTTTGTGAGTTCAAGCCCTACATTGTCAGTGCAGAGCCTGCTTTGGATTCTTTCTCTCCCTCCCTCTCTCTATCCCTCCTCTGCTCGCTTGCTCTCTCTCTCCCAAAATAAATAAATAAACTTAAAGAAAAAAAAAATACAACTCCAGAAAAAGTAGCAGATACAAGGGAAGTGGGTACAGTACCCAGATCTCTTTAAATCAAGGGCAGAGAGGGTCAGAATAAAATGGGCTACAAGCAAAAGCCAGTAACGCATCTGTGGTCCGTTCATCTGGAGAAGCTGCACCCTTGCTCCCCACCTCCCCCAGCCCCTCCCCACAATGGCTGAAACGGACACAGAGGCTCTCCCCATGGACTGCAGGCCTGGAGGGCTTCCTGGAGGAAGCGGGGGAAGTCTTCCCTTGAAGGACGTGTCGCGCTGTGCTGGGGGACTGTTATGGGATGAAGGGTGTCCTCCTGCCCCAAATCTCCATCCCTCAGAATGTGACTATATTTGGGTGTAGGGTCTTTAAAGGGGGTAATTAAGTTAAAATGATGTCACTGGGTTGGCCTTGATCCAATCTGACTGGTGTCCTTATCAAAGAAGGACACAGACGTGCACAGGGACGACCGCGTGAGCGCACGGGGAGCAGGGGGCCGGCTGCGAGCCACGGAGAGGGGCTGGGGAGGAACCAGGCCTTGCCCACCCCTTGATCGCGGGCTTACAGCCTCGAGCAATGGGGAAAATAAACTTCTGTTGGCACAGCCGCCCGGCCCGTGGTACTTTGTTGAGAGCTGAGCTGCCTTCTGGAGGGGATTTGGGACCCTTGTCGGAAGGACCTGCCTGGGCGTCCGGAAAATGTCCCGCAGATGTGGCCGGAGGGCAGGGGAGGGAGAGACGTCCCTCCAGAAACCTGGGAAGGTTCCTCTCACAGAACCTCCACGCCCTTCCATCTGAGTGACAGTGACTGAGGAGTGACAGTGCGGCCTCACAGAGTCTGCAGGGGCCCCGGCACCACTACTCACGTGTGGTTTTTATGGCTCCCAAGTGGGACCTCCTTTTTCCACAAAGAGGCCCAGAGCGCCCAGGGAGGGGGGGGGGCAGGTGCAGCAGGTTGTCCCCCGGGAAGAGGGGTGTCCCGCCTGTTCCCCTCGCCGTGTCGGGTCCCTCACCGCTGTGCTGGGTGGGCGGTGGGTGGTCCCGCGGAGCTCAGTGCTCCCCGGGCCCCAGCCACCCGTCTCCGCATTTGCTGCTGAACACTGGGAATGTTCCAGTCGGGCCGCCGAGAACACCTGTCTGAAAGCCCCCGAAGCCAGAGCTGGTGCCTAGCAAATTCTCAGAGGCTGCAGGTGGGGGCTGGGGAGGGGCGAGTCCCGGATCCCCACACTTTCCTTGTGAGGTAAGTGTTACTGCACCCGGTTTCCAGGTCCAACAAGACGAGACAGGCTGGAAGATCTCATAAACCAGACCTGCCTGGGGCAAGCCGGTGGGGGGCAGGGGTGGAGTCTGGGGGACAGCCGGTGGGGTGACAGGAACTCAGAGCCCCCGCCCCAGCAAGCTTCCCCCTCCCTTCACCCCATGCCCCAAAGTCCCCCTGTGTGGCTGGGAGCTGGGGGCTGTTCTGGGGGCCCGTGGGGTGCCGTAGGCACCCCTGGTCAGGGGTGATGGGGTTTGAAGACACGTGAAATGGGATAGACTCTGGGGTCTTTGAGGAGGGCCTGGGGGGGCCCTCAGCCGCTGCCAGAGTTTAGGGGACAGATGTAGTCACACCTTGCCTGGGGCATTTTCTTTTGAAGAAGAACCTGACATCTTTGAAGACACCTCAGCTTCCCCTGGAGAACATCTTCTGAAGCCAGATGTCGCCGCCCCAAGATGGAGCCGCTTTGGGGCACCCGGCATCCTGGCCCGAGTATGGGTCCGCCCCTGCCCTGGCTTTGGGTGACAAGGTCTCTTCCTACCTGTCTGACCCCTCCTCCCCGTTATCCTGGACACCGTCATGCAGGGAGCTAACCCCAGCGGACCCCTCTCGGGACAAGAATCGGGCTAGGAGTCAAGGGTTCTGGGTTTGAGTCTAAATCCCGGCCCCGAACCGCTGCTTTCCCATTCCGGGCCTTGGGTTCCCTGTGGGGACACGGGGGAGGGTCCTGAAGGGTCTCAGGAGTCCCACTCGCCCTGTCTTCTACTCAAACAGGGGGATTCCAACCCACTTCTAATTTTCTTAGGGCCCCCTCACCATGCTCCCCAACAGCCACGCTTCGGGGTACGGGATAACCTCGGTGTTTCTCACACCCCTGACCTTTGATAAGGCCTATTGACTTCACCTCTCTTCATTTTAGAAAAAAAAATTTCAGGAGAAAAAAGTAAATCCTGTTTTTACTAACCTTTAAATGAATTTTCGAACGGTCTCATTTAGAACACAAACAGTGAGGCTCCGTGGCGTTGGCCGAGCCCTCGGATGTTTTCACATCATGTCACACGTGCCCGTTCCCGCTCGAGACACCGTGGAGGTGCCTCACCGCATGGAAACAGCGGTGTCATTGCACCCAGCAGCCTGATCTTACCATCAAAGGTGTCCACAAAGAAGCGGGTGCGATGCTCTCTCACTGGGTTTGTTCATCTTCGCGGACCTGTGCTTTGACATCGGTGGGTTCCTTGGGAATCCTGTGTGTGTGATCTCAGCACATTAATCTGAGGGACATCCTCGGTGTGAGATGCCCCACTAATACCAACCCCATCTCAGCCCTCTTCTCCCGGAGGTGGCCCTCCCCGCTCTGGGCTGGCCTGTCCCACCGGCTGCTCGTGTGCCTGGGCCCAGCTCTAGCCACACAGTTCCACAGAGCACTGCCCTTAACAGAAAACCTGGAAATCCAGGCCCTCAGCGGGCTGCCCCACCCCACCCTCGCCCTCACCCCTGATCTAGCTGGGGACCTGTCCCCAAGCAAAACATGTTTCATATAGAAGGTGTCCGCTGTGTGCTTAGCGATCAACAGTCAGAGTGAGCGTGGGGGCCCAGCTGTGCCTGGGAGGGGCTGGAAGGCGGGGCCTATTCCCTATTCCACAGGGAACCCCTTGGTGCCCTCTTTCCCCTTCTAGAATGGGAGGCCCAGCCCTGTTCTCTTGGCTCATAGGTAGTTGCGGGGGTGAGGTCATCCTTGGAGCTCCCCAAGGAGATGATGGAGAAGGCGCTATTATAACCTTATCAGATCCTCTCTGTTGAGGCGCTGGAGGGAATCCACAAGCCCCACCCACACCGAAGTTTCACCTCCCAACAGCCTGCGGTGGGGCGGGTGGTGGGGGGAGATCAGTGGAGAGGCAGCTAGGAGCATTCGTCCCCCTCTAACTCCCAGAAACAGCCCCAGCAGTGAGGGATGCCCTCCGGGTCCCCTGGGGAGGCGGTTTCCTGTCAAAGGTCTGCCAAGGTCATGGGTGTCAGGGGTGTCAGAGGTGAGCACAGGTGTCCCCAGCGTTTCTACCTTGGGAGGGGGGAGCCTGGACCACAGGGAGGGAGAGCAGAGCTTTGGGGTATATAGATCTCCCCCCACTGCTGTGGGGCGGCCGGTTCCTTGGCCTTGCTGAACCTGCACACGTAAACTGGGCTTACCCCAGTTACTGTCCACTGGGGGTACAAATGCAATGAACGTGGGAAGCCCCCAGCCCAACGTGTCTGGCCCAGGGTGGCTGTTAGCGTGGAGACAGTTCCCTCCGCCTTAAAGGAAGGGTGGCGAGGACTGGCTAGCCGTCTCAGGCCTCCTGGGTGGTGCTGCCCCGGGGACACACAGGACCCCAGCTCAAGCTGGTATTTTCATCACTGGCCAGCAGGGTCCACGTAGGCCACTGGGGCCCGCTGGGACTCAGGACAATCAGTCCTCTTGCACTCTGGGAATGACCCTGCCTGGAAACTGGTCCCTGAGATCATTAGCGATGTTTGTAAACACAAGACACCTCCTTGCCTTGCGGGGGAGCTGGGGGGGGGGGGCTACCGTGACTGTCTGAGGGGGCTCCCTTACCCCAGAGGGAGTTGGGTTGGGGCCCTACTCGTGGACAAGGGCAGGCTTGCTGCTGCGATGACTTCCCTCTCACGCCAGGTGCCTGCATCCAGATTCCAAACCAGTCCCTTTAATTCCATAACCTGGGGGCCGGCCGCGCCCATTTTATGCATAAAGTTTTATTGGAACGCAGCCACACCCATCCGTTTCTTCTGGTCCGCAACTACTTTCTCACAACAAGCAAAGAAGTTCGGGGTGGCTCCGGTTCCGGGGGTGGGAGGGGGGAAAGCTGGTGGCTAGTCTGGGGGCAGGGGGCCCCTTGACCCCGGGCGGATGTAAGCGTTCTGAGCCACATGGAAGGTCGGCCTTGAAAATCTCTCGTCCGGGCAATTTATTTTGCAGCCAAACTCACGGGGCCCCGGGGCCTGAACCCAGACCCTTTCCCTTTGATGAAGTACGTTCACGTCTGGACTGTTCGTGGAGGGACCCCAGGACCCCTTCCTGGAGGCCAGTCCGAGCTTGTCACCGCCCCTCTGATGGAACCCTCCGGAAATACCTGTGGGATGAGGATAGGAAAAAGGACTAAATGAAATCGTATAGACTCTTACCCACTCAAGACAGTCACTCACTCGGTCATTTTGTTGACATTGAGAGTGTTCCTTCTGTGCTTCCAGATTTTCCTCCTCCTCCTGCTGCGGCTAGCTCCTCCTCTGCGGCCGTGAGCCCCCTCGAAGGCCGGGCCACTGAACCGAGAGACTGAATTCACCGGCCCTGTGACGGAGCCGACCCAAGCCGACACGGTGGGACCACGGCTCCGTCAGCCCGCAAACAAGGTCAGGGGCGGTGCGGGGCTGAAACTTGCTACAAACACCCGACGCTGGAGGCATCGTGCAGCAGACAGGGCAGCCTCGTGGGGACAGGGGTCTTGTGTGGGAGCCCGGGACCCGCGTGTTAGGAGCTCTGGCACCCCCGTTATAGGGCAAAGCATAAGCCCAGGCTGGTGGGTTTCATTGGAGCTGCCACCACCCCCTCTGTGTGGGTTTATGGCTTGGGGCTGATGTGCCTGAAGGAGAGGACAGTGCTGAGACACCCCAGCCCACTTCCCCAGGGCACTTGTTAACAACTCTGGTAAAATGTATCTAAATACGGGGGCACCTGGGTGGCTCAGTCGCGTCCGACCTCGGCTCAGGTCATGATGTCACGGTCCGTGAGTTGGAGCCCCTCATCGGGCTCTGTGCTGACAGCTCAGAGCCTGGAGCCTGCTTCGGATTCTGTGTCTGTCTCGCTCCCTCTGTCTCTCTCTGTCTCTCAAAAATAAAGTAAACGTTAAAAAAAATTTTTTTTTTTAAATACACTTCAATAAAAGTTTCCGTCTGAATGTTTTTGTCCCCCGTAATTCATGGGTCGAAATCCTAACCCCCAATGTGAGGGTGTCAGGACTCAGGGCCTTGGGAGGTGACGGCGTCATGAGGGTGGAACCCCCACGAATGGGGTTGGTGTTCTTAGAGGAGACCCCCTCCCCCCAGAGCATCCCCGCTCTCCCCCCCCCCCCCCCCCCCCCCCCCCCCCGCACCTGAGGACACAGGGAGCACCGGGCCTTCACCAAACACCGAATTAACCGGCGGTCTTTGCCCTGCCCCAGGGGGCAGTTCAGCAACGCCCAGGGTATTCACATTGCTGTGTGTCCTCCTCCAGAACTTCCTGCAAAACCGAAGCTCTGTGCCCGTTAGACAACGGCTCCCCCCACCCCCCAGGCCCTGGTGTCCCCCCCGGGGAACTCGCACTGACGTCAGTTTTTCTCCAGGATAAAGACGGAGAACTTGGGCTGCGTGTCCAATGTCAGGGTCTGCAAGGCTGGGCTGCCTCCGGAGACTCCTTTCTGAAGGCCTCCTGGCCTCCTGGGGGTCTGCAGGGCGGAGGCAGAGGACCTGTGGGGGTGGGAATCCTGCTGTGGGACTTTGTGTTTTAAGTCAAAGGGTGGTACAATGATCCCCGTCAGGCCCCTACCCTTCCCTGGGCTACTGCAGCCTGGGGGCCGGCCCCTCCCACTCGCCTAAAGGCCAAGTCCACATGGCGCCCCCACCCCTTGCTTCTTGCTCCTCCCCCTCCTCCCCTGCAGAGCCCCTGTGAGGGGAGGGGGAGGAAAGTTCACGAACACAGAAAAATCTCTCAAGTCTTGCTTGGAAACCAAGCCACATTTCTTAGGCATCCAGGCCACTCTGGAGAGGTGGGGACACAGAATGTCAGGGGACAGGCCTGGAGGGCCTTTAGCCACAGAACGGTCAGGTAAGTGCTTCTCCCTCTGACAATCTTGCATCAGATTAGATTCCTTCCTCCCTTCTTCCCTCCTTCCCTTTCTCCCTCCCTTCCCTTTCTGATTTCCTTCCCTCCTTCCTTCCCTCCCTTCCTCCCATTTTGTGGGGGGCTGTACTAACTGCTTTTACATACGTCCCTCTCCCAATTCCGGAAACTGCCTTTTAAAAAGTTCCCATTATGGTTCCCCATGACAGAGAAGGGGTTTGGGAGAGCTGAAATCCCCGCCTGTGGCCGTGTGTTACTGGTGTTGGTGGATTCGAACCACTGCACTCTACCCCCACTTCTAGTGACCTGGCCGGGGTGCCTGCTTGCACCAGGGCTGGCCCCTCAGAGGTGGAGCTGGCCCAGAGACGGGAGTCCTTGGGGACAGAGCTCCACAAGACGCTGACCCAGCGCGGGGACAGGCTTACCCCCCATGCCACATGCCACGTAATGTTCCTCTTGTTGGATTCCACGGCTCTGGCCACCACTCCAGTCCCTTATCAGGCTTCCGAGAAGGAGATACTTCAGGTCCCTCTTTGTGCTTTGTTTTTCTCCTTGGAAGGAGAGAGAGTCTAAGAGAAGCCCCTTTACCTGCACACTGGGGCTCTGATGGGGTCCCCAGAGTGCAGGGGGGGGATTTGTTGGGACTCACGTGACTCAGGGAGAGTAGTAGGTTGCCCCCCAACTCCCCCCACGACTCACCAGCGGCAGCTGGGCAAGGTGAGAGCCGGCACATTCTGGCACATTCTGGCACATTCTGCCCCTGCACACACCTGTGACCCAGCTCCCCGCCCGTGGGCCGGCACTCCTCCTTATGTTACTCTTCCGAGAACACAGATCATCCTGCCAAGGGGAACCCCAACCCCCTGGCTGAGGCCCTGGCTGGTGGCTGAGAGGCGCCAACCTGCCGGAGTGCCCGCTGTGCCCGCCTCTGCCGCCGGCTCCTGGCCACGGCTGCCTGGCTCGGGGGTGCGTCCCATTCTCCGCAGGAGGCTCTGCTGGCCTGTCCACTGGCAAGGGGCAAAATTCCCCGCTGACAGCAGGGAGCCCTATGCAGGGCTCGAACCCACCAACTGTGAGATCATGACCTGAGCCGAAGTCGAACGCTTACCCGGCTGAGCCGCCCAGGTGCCCTTAACTTTCGGCTTTTTTTTAAGTTGCAGACCAAACCAAAAAAAGCCACAAGGTCCGAAAAGAGCTTCGGCGGTGACTGCTGATTGATCAGGTTTAGAAACAACCAACTCATGCCCCTGGGATCTGGCCGTGGTCAAGGGGAGGCCAACAGGCTGTCGGGTAGGAGGACAGGGCGAGGGCTTTCGGCTGAGTTTGCAGACCGGGGTCCCGTGAGACAGAGCCGCGTGGCCCCCTCCTCCCTGGCAGACGAGATGGGAACTGACAAGTCTTGGGGGGAGGGGGCCCTCCCCCACTCCTTCCCCACAAGTCCTGCCGAGTGGTGACTGCATTTATATGGCGTCCTGGTCCCTACCACCTTGCAGAGCTGGTGTGGACCGTGGGGCCCCTCCACCTTCCCGGGCACAGGGAAACCGCTGAACTGTCACCAGCGCAGTGTCACCGCAAGCAGGGCACGGTGTGGGCCCCTGCTCCCTGCCCAGGTCCCCGCCGCACCTCGCTCTCTGGAGTCCCTTCTCCGGAGCTCCCGGAAGTGACCCTCCTTCCCAGCCTTGCAGAGCCAGGGGTTTAGGGACACTGAGAGCAACCGGCCCACCGCCTCAAGGAACGATGAGGCTGAGATGTCTGTCTGCTCCCCCTCTCCCCCCTCTGCTCCCTCCATGTCCGCCTCCTGGGGCGCCCTCCCTCCTTAGAGCAAGCTGACACCTCGGCCGGCCGGGGGTCTAGGGGAGGTGACCGAGGACTGAGACTTTAAAGGTGAGAGTTTCCAGAGCAAGGCTCCCCCACGGGCTAGCAGGGAGGACCCCGGCACATGCGGGGCGAAGATACGTGGCCCCTGCACGTGAAGGGCCTTTGCCCGGCAAGCCGGGTGGGGTGTGGGGGAGGGGAGGCGGGGACGGTGGGCGGGGAAGTGACCGCAGTAAAGCCCTCAGGTGAGTGACAACAGCTTCCAGGAGGAGAGCTGATGTCTCAGATCTACTCATCGGCCACTAAGAGTGAAACATGGGCGTCGAAGGCCCGCGTGGCGGCATCTATAAAGCGCCTCATGGCCTGTGGCGGGTGGAGCCCGGGGACCAGACCTGGGCCCTGACGGGACAGCACGTTGCTCGGATCCCACGAGCAAGAAGGGACTGGTTCTCTGGATGCCTTGGCAAGACACGCGCCTTCCAAGGGGAGGGGCCAAGCCCTAGAAAGATTCCGGAGCCTGTCGCACGGGTGCATCTTGCAGGATGACCTGGGACAGGCCGGCATCGTCCCTCTGAAGCAAAGGACCAGTCTTTGCGCTTTGCCCCTCCCGCCACGAAGCCCAAAGCACGCCGTCGGGCAAGGCTTCTCGGCTTTGGGAGACAGGACATTCTGCGCCTCGGGATAACTCTGTGGCCCACCTGCCGGGCTGGGAGCTGCCAGTCTGGGGCAAGGCCCAGAGGGAAGGTCGGGCCGCAGTGTCAACAGGCCCGCTGCTTGGGTCGCGTGACTCAGCAAACTCCCGGCCGCCAGAGGTATCTCAGGGAGAGAGATGTCGGGAGAGCCTCCAGGGAGGCCCAACAGGCGAGACCAGGGCAGACCCCCAGCGTCGCAGAGGGAGGCCGTTCCAGCCGTAGCAGAGGGCCGCCCGTCATTCCAAGGGCACGGGGGGGCGGAAAGCGTGGGCATGCCGAGGACCCAGACGTGCCCCGGGGCAGAGCCGTAGGCTGGCATAGCCTCATGCGGGCTGCTGTCCAGCCGCAGGAGGGAATGACCTTCGGACACCTGCTACCACACGGTCATCCGTGATCCTCGAGGACATGATGCTCAGCCAAAGAAGCCAGATAGAAAAGGCCACGTACTCTATGTTTCCCTTTGATTTGTTTTAATGTTTATTTATTTTTGAGAGAGAGAGAGAGAGAGAGAGAGAGAGAGAGAGAGAGAGAGACACCGAATCCGAAGCAGGTTCCAGGCTCCGAGCCGTCAGCACAGAGCTCGACCCGCGAACCGTGAGATCGTGACCTGAGCCGAAGTCGGATGCTCAACCGACTGGGCCACCCAGGCGCCCCTGTGTGTCCATTTACGTGGACTGTCCAGAGTGTAGACATCCACGCAGAGAGAAAGTAGCCTGCTGGTTGCCTAGACCTGCGGGGAGGGCAGGAGGGACCCGGAGGGGACAGCAAAGGGTGCACGACTCTTTCTGAGGTGGTAGAAATATTCTCAAATTGCCTGGGTGCACACACCAAGCATACCGAAACTGAATATACTAAAAAAACATAGTACATGGGTCATTTGTCTGGTATGTGAGTTACAGCTCAATAAAACGGTTTTTAAAACACGTGTAAGGAAAACGTGACAACATCAAAGCGTCCACACAAATGTGCTAAGACTTACTGATGCCTCAGGTCAAATATGGATTGTATTCTGTCCTTGGCCCGCTCCCCTCTTGACTCTGCGCTGTCAGGGGGCCAGGATCCCCACTGACTGCAGCCTGGGCCTGGGAATGACCCCCCAGGGGCTCTGGGGCCGAAGCTGGGTCTCCTGTAACGTTGCGCTCTGACCTTTCTCTCTCCAGCCCACTGACTCCTCCGCATCAGCCCCAGAACTAGAAGAACAGGATTGCATCCCTGGTTCTCTGCTGCTGGCTGTGTGATCCTGGCCAGTTATGCTACCTCTCTGGTTTGTCCTCTTCCGTCACCATAAATCACTGGCAGCGCCCCGGGTCTAAGACCATCAGATCCGGCCTGAAGGCTTTCTCCATTTATACATTTGTGCTGTGTCTGTGGGTCTGTTGGGAAATGATGAGGGAGTGTTATAAAAATTCCACTGCTCTTTGCTCTTGGAATTTCTGTTCTATAAATTAATAAGGCCCTTACCAGTTTTCTCGGTTTTGCAAATTTGAATGCCTGGGAGGGGCTTTCAAGGACCGCATGGAAGAAATGTGCCATGTTCAAGAGCAGTGGCCATCCGGAGGACATCTTCCCTGACACCTTCAAGTCTCCAGAAAAGGGACAGTGCCCGCCTGTGCGGAGAGCCTGCCAGGCTCCAGCCTGAGCCCCGGGGCCAGGGGAGGGGCCTCGAGGATGCAGAGAAGGAAGCTTGACATTGTGGTAAAGCATTTTGAAATCAACCTGGCATGATGATGTTTATCCTTCGTGGGTTTCAGAAATATGGCCCTCCATCGAGGGATGCATCCGAAGACCAGAGAACAGTTTTGCCCTTTGCTTTTTGCTAAATAGAATCCAACTCCCTGTCCCTTTCTGGAACTTGGAGGGCAGAATGTGGCGATGAAGAGGGCCGCCCTCTACACGCCCCAGACCTGTTCCTCTACCCGCTGGATTGTTCCCCTATTACCTCCTTCAGCTACTCTAAGGCTGTTTCCTTATGATCCACCTCGCCCTTGAAGAGTTTATGACAAAATGAATGCACAGGGAGTCAGGCTGAAGGGGGTGGCAGGCGAGACGGGCTATAGAATTTGCAGAGCCCAGCGCAAAATGAAAACGAGGTGTTCCTTGTTCAAAAAGTATTAAGAACTTCATGAGGTCGATAGAGCTTTAAAACAAGGGCGGGCCCTGGTTTAACCGGAGTTAAAATGGAGCTGGGCCAGGGGCATGATTAAAAGTCAGTTAGTGAGGGGCGCCTGGGCGGGCTCAGTCAGTTAAGCATCCGACTTCGGCTCAGGTCATGACCTGCCAGTTCGTGAGTTCGAGTCCCGCGTCGGGTTCTGTGCTGACAGCTCAGAACCTGCTTCAGACCCTCTGTCTCCCTCTCTCTGCCCCTCCCTCCCTGGTGTCTGCGTGCTCTCTCTCACTCAAAAATAAAGAATAAACACTAATAAAAAAGTCAGTTAGTGAGGCTTATACGGAGTTCTCAGCCTTTCCTGCTTGGCCTCGGTGTGATAGACAGGTTTTAGAAAACAACAAAAACAGATTGCAACACTGAAGTATGAGGAGTGGAGACAAAGTGGGTCCAAGATGTTCCATGAACAAATCCATTAAAAAAACGGGCAGAGGACCTGAGTAGACACTTTTCCAAAGAAGACACACAGATGGCCCACAGATGCACGAAAAGATGCTCAACATCGCTGGTCATCAGGGAAATGCAAATCAAAACCACACTCAGATATCACCTCGCACCTGTCAGAACGGTTGGTATTAAAAAGACAAAAACTAACGAGTGTTGGCGAGGATGTGGGGCAAAGGGAGCCCTCGGGCCCTATTGATGGGAACGTAAATTGGTGGAACCACCGTGGAAAACAGTACAGAGGTTCCTCCCAAAATTAATAATGGAAATACAATGGGATCCAGCAATTCTACTGCTGGGCATTTACCTGAAGGAAACAGAAACACTAATTCAAAAAGAGATTGCAACCCCACGTTCATTGAAGTGTTACTTACAATAGCCAAGATACAGAAACAACCCAAGTGTCCATCCATGGATGACTGGATAAAGAAGGTGTGATATATATATATATATATATAATGGAATACTACTCAGCAATGAAAAAGGATGAAATCTTGCATTTGTGACAACATGGATGGACTTCGAAGGTATTATGCTCAGTGAAATATGTCAGAGGAAGACAGACACCATATGATGTCACGTCAACGTGGGATCTAAAAATGAAAACACACAAACAAAATAAACCAGAAACAGACTCATAGACGCAGAGAACAAACTGGTGGTTGCAGGGGGGAGGGAGGCGCTGGGGGCATGGGCGAGGCGGGCAAAGGGGGCTAAAAGTACAACCTTCCAGTTATAAAATAAACCAGACATGGGGGTGGAAAGCACAGCACAGGGAATAGAGTCAGTCAGATCGTCACAACGTTGCCTGGTGACAGGTGGTCCCTGGGCTCATTGCGGTGACCATTTCGTAATGTACAGAACTGTCGAATCACCACGTGGTGGGCTTGAAACTCGCATAAAATTGTATGTCAACAGTACTTCAACTTAAAAAACAAACGAACAAACCAAAAGCCCCAAAGGGAAATGTTCCTCTAAGTGAAGCCCCAGTCCCCAACCCCGAGGGGCCGCAGAAGACCGTTCCCTTCTGGCTCCCTGATGCCTTCTTGTTGCCTTCACTTGCTGCTTACCCTTCCTCCGGGGGACAATACCCAGGTCTCCCGAATCCACTCCAGACGCTTTTTCATCCTGCCAGCGCTGGAGGGTGGAGACCCCACACTTCCTGTAAGTTCCATCATCAGGAGCCTTGAATCGTGCACCCCGCCGGTGGCTGGGACATCTCGCTCTCCAGCAGAACAAAGCTCTCAGGCTCTGCTGGTTTCTAACAGACTCAGGTGAGACCATCTCCAAAGGAAATTAGTGGGTGACCCTCGATTCCAATAGGGTTTTTAAAAATTATAATTTTTTTTATTTTAGAGAGAGAGAGTGCACGTGAGTGCATGAATGAGGAAGAGACAGAAGGGGAGAGAGAGAGAGAGAGAGAGAGAGAGAATCTCAAGTAGGCTCCACACTCAGTGTGGTGCCCAATGTGGGGCTCGATTCCACGAGGTCACGATCCTGGGATCATGACCTGTGCCGAAACCAAGAGTTGGACACTCGACCCACTGAGCCACCCAGGTGCCCCTTAAATGATTTTTTTAAATGATTAATCTTTATTGGTGAACCTTTTTATTGCTGCTTAAAATTTCGGGTTTAAAAATTACAGATAAGTGCTTATACAAAATTTGGATCGTGCCGTATGTATTTTTTTCACAGACCATGAAAATTTTCCCAAACGAAATATTCTTCCGCATCACGAAAATAACTTTTTTTAACCTTTATTTATTTTTGAGAGACAGAGAAAGACAGAGCACAAGCAGGGAAGGGCCAGAGAGAGGGAGACACAGAATCCGAAGCAGGCTCCAGGCTCTGAGCTGTCAGCACAGAGCCCGATGCAGGGCTTGAACCCACAAACCGCAAGATCATGACCCGAGCCCAAGTTAGATGCTTAACCAACTTGGCCAAAATAAACAGTTTTTTAAAATTTAAAAAAAGAGAGAGAATTTGGCACCTTATGGTAACTGTCAGATCAGCCTTGTAATTGGGGTTTAAATTGTGCCATTAAGTAATTGATTTTAGACCCATGATTTCATTGGAAAAGCATAAAGGCATTTTGCTAAATCTATACACGACACTGGGACAGTCAAGGACTGATATTCACCCCATTCAAACTCTATCTGTTAGATTTAGTGGAACTATCTTAGTACATGGGGGGTTTTGCTTCTTGGAGCCATTTGAAGTAATGTAAAATATATATATATATATATATACAGTGCAGTTTAAATTGTTTAAGGGAGTCAGATTTATTAAGTTTTAAATATGACTGATTACATTAGGGAGTTTAGTAGTTCAAACTGAGTTGTTCAAATATCAATCAGATCAAGCCCCCCTGGAAGTGATATTAAAATGTCCTGAATTTACAGGAAAATGATTGGATTTGTAGGTTGAACCTCAAAAACCGAAGGAAAACTGGATGTTAAAATGTGATACATTTTTAACAATACGTGTGACACTAACCTAAAACACAAAAACCACCACTGCTCTTTCTTGCCACGCGAGCATCTCTCGAGGACACTCACCTCCTCCACACTGATGGTTTTTCTCCTCACATGTGCTCATGGGACGGCTCATACAAGGACGCACCCCAATCATGCCCTTCCCACCGCCTCTCCACCGGGTCACCTCTCACCCGAGGGAACGCCACGGGCACCGGACAGTTGCCCTGAAGTTTGGGGTGGAAAATATGGCTTCCTGGTTGAATTCCTTTAAGACTGCTCTACGGGCTAGTAGACATTTTCCCTTGAACCTGACCGATTCCAGCTCGTCTATCCCCACCTGAACGCCTGGCCACCTGGAGAAGCATTAGTCCCTCTTTTTGCGCCGCAAACCGCAGAGGAACGGCTTGTTGGAGATCTCTTTCTAGGGGTAAAGATGACCGGGTTATTAAAACTCAGAAAAGTTAGCCGCGAAGTGACTCACTTGGGTGTTTATTTCTGAGCTGTTTCTCTCCCGCTGCGTTCGAGCGGGAGAACTTGAGAACTGTGTCTCTATTTGTAGCGAAAGGAGAGACGGAGACAGACGCGAGGGCTGCCTTGGTGGTTGCGTGTGACTGACACAAACGCCAGGCGGGCTCGCCTCTGATGGAGGAAGCGGGACTATTGTGTTCCCGCTGATCCTGTCTGAGCCTCCCGGCGGTCACGGCAAGAGGTAGGTCAGTGGGGTTATCGTTCGCCTTGGGGTTTCCAGGAAGACTCGGACACTCTCCATCCCCTGCGATTAAGCTGTGATAAGCCCGCGGGACTCTTTGCCTTTGCAATTTCCTCTGGCTCCCCCACACCAAGCCCCCTGGGGATGGCTTCTCTCTTTCCGTATCTTCGTTACCTCTGGTGAAAAGACACATCCAGTGAAAGTCTGTCTTGCTCTGTTCCCCCCAACGTTAGCACCCACCACAGTGAGGGGGTTCCCCCAGAGAAGCAACCCTAAGCCTGGCCTCGCTCCAGCGAGCTGTGGGACCCCGCGTCTTGAGACGTTCTTTGGCAGCAATGAACTTGGTGCGAAAGAAAGTCGATACAAATTGCATTTTCAGGCGGGGCGTTTGCCGTGCCTCCCCCACAACCGAGGCACTTCTCGGCCGGATCGTTCCTTTTGGGGTCGCCATTGCTTTCCCTTTGCAGGCGTCCCGGGAGTGAGTGAGGTCCTCAGCCAGCTGCTTACTAGCCCCAGGACCTGGGAGCCTCCGTATCAGACACCTGCATCTGTGTCCGGCTCGTCCTCTCTGGCCGTGTGACCTCAGTTGAGCTTAGCTCATCCAGCTGGGTTTCTCTTCTGTAACCAAGATCCAGGGACTCATTCTCGGCCACGTGGGGCACGCCGGGCCTCTGTCTTTTGTCTCTCGTGGGGGAGCATGGTCTCCCCAGCCAGCACGAGGCCTACCCAGCGACGTGCTGGAAACCACGGGGAAGCCAAGGGGCCCTGGGCCTTTTCTACTGATGGGGTGACGGTTCTGCCAGGGTTCACGTTAAGCGACAGCGATGTGAGTGACTCCGACGGCAGCACAGCCAGATTTTGTCCCGCAGAGACGCTGATGGTTCATCCACCGATACGTTACTTCCCAACGGGGACGGTCGGAGTGCCCTGTAGAGCCCTGGGCCACGTGGCAATGTCCTCCCCACGCCTTCCTCCTACGGGACTGCGGACCGCTCACTGGCTTCCTCGCTGTGGGGATCGGTAAATCGCTAACAGGGGCTCACTTTCCCCAAGAGTCATGCCTTTGACTTCTAAGCGATCCTCCCCCACTGAGGGTGAGGGTGCCATCGGGTCCCCACGCCTGCCCGCTGGCCCTGTCCCCTCCGCCCGGCCCTGCCTCGTTCTCTGGTCTGCATTCCCCCCCCCCCCCCCAACCACCCCTCGGAGGTTCACCCAGCCTCAGACCTGCCATGTCCTCATGTGACCCCGAGCCTCCTCTCCCTCCGGGGCCGACCTTTCCCCGGAATCCCCAGGTCTCATCCTGCCCATCGTCCCATGTCTCACGAGCATCCAGGCGTAACGGGTCCGAACCGAACTCCCGATGACCCACCGTGCCCTGCCTGACCTCACTTCTTGCCGAAGCCCGCAAGTGGCAACTTTATCCTTTCTGGTTGTCCGAGCTGAGGGGAAGCAGTGGAGAGCAAGGTCCCGAGATGCCGCAGCTAGGAGCAGCCCCCGTGTCGCGTGCCCCTGAGTGCTCGTCTCTTCCACGTGGCCCCAGGAGCCACCTCGCCCGGCGCTCAAGCCTGTGCACGGTCCCCTCTCAAATCTGGCCGCCTCGTGACTCAGTCTGATGGACGCAGTGTGGCAGAAGTGACATCTGCTGACCTAAGAAAACCTGGCAGCCTCCACGTTCGCACCTCTGAGCGCCCGGGGCCCCTGCCTGCGAAGGCCAGTGGGCTCTCCCTGACCGTTGCACACACAGAAGTCCGGGAAAGGCCACAGGAGAGAGAGACGCCCTGGGACCGCGTGCAGGGAGATGCCCTGCCATCCGGCTGGCCCACCAGCCTGGGGCAGCCACACTGAGGGCCCCTGGAGGACCAGCCCCGGTTGCAGACCCCCCCCCCCCCGGAAGAAGAGTGGCTGTTGTTTGCAGCTGTGGGGTTTTGGGTGATGCCACCCCTCTGCTGCCTGTCGTCTCCTGTCGCTGTTCCCTTCCACCACGTCCTCCCCACAACGCTGGCCTTTCCACTGTTTCTCGGACCCTACCAGCACAATCCTGCCTCAGGACCTTTTCACTTGCTGGTCGCCGGCCAGAATTTCTCTTATCCCATCAGCTCTTTGGGGTTCTCCCTCACCTCTTCGGGTCTTTGCTCAAATCTCACCTGAACATCCAATTTAAAAGTGTGGCCCTCCCAAACAGTCCCTCTCCTTCTCCAGTTTCCTCTTTTTCAAAGGACTTATCTCCATCTGACATATTACAGGTTTACTTCTAGTTTGTGTGTGTCAGTTTCCCCCATGAGACTGTGAGTTCCGTGAAGTACAGCCTTTCTCAGAGCACTATTTCAGCAAGGAAATATTTGGGGGAGGACGAAGGAAGGAAGGAGGGAAGGAAGGAAGAAAGGGAGGAAAGAAGGAAGGAAGAAAGAAAGTACAGCCTTTCTCAGAGCACTATTTCAGCAAGGAAATATTTGGGGGAGGAAGGAAGGAAGGAAGGAAGGAAGGAAGGAAGGAAGGAAGGAAAGAAGGAAGGAAGGAAAGAAGGAGGGAAGGAAGGAAGGAAGGAAGGAAGGAAGGAAGGAAAAAAGGATGGAAGGAAAGAAGGAAAGAAGGAGGGAAGGAAGGAAGGAAGGAAGGAAGGAAGGAAGGAAGAAGGGAAGGAGGGAAGGAAAGAAAGAAGGAAGGAAGGAGGGAAAAGAGGGAAGGAAGGAAAGAAGGAAGGAAGGAAGGAAGGAAGGAAAGAAGGAGGGAAGGAAGGAAGGAAGGAAGACAGGCCTCATAGGTTGTTATATTAAACATCGGGCAGGTTGCCTAGCATATCATAGAGGACCCATAATTTGAAGTCCCTGTTCCACAGAGTCCCTTGTCTAATAAAGGAGGCGAGCAGCAGGGGAGCTGAGACCAGGGAGGCAGGTGAAGAGGAGGGAAGGGCAGGAGGAGGGGATAGAGTACCGACAGTAGGCTTAGCCCACTCTGGATTTTACCTGGGGCTGGACAGGCCCCAAACCCTGGTCCTCATCGTGAATGATGGAAGAAGCCATCTTCCTGTCCTTTGCAAACCCAAGGCTTCTCCTCTATCATGCTGGCTTGTGGACCTGGGGTCAGGATTGAGAGCAAGAAGAGGACAGTCCACACCCAGCAGGATCGAGGGTCCCCTGACAGCCCACAGATCTCTGCCATGCAGGCAAGACTCAGCCTCAATAGGTTCAAGGGGTTGGGGACATCCCAGGACAGGGTCAAGTGCACACTCGACTTCTGGAGCTGCAGTTCTCAAGCACCATGCACAAAGAATCCCTGAGAAGTTGTTCACACACAGATGCCTGGGCTCTCTCAGATCCTAATTCGAAAGGGCTGGGGCCAGGTTTGTGCGAATGCTAAATAAACTCCTGGGGGGTTCTGAAGCTGGTGTTCCTTGGACCACCCTTTGAGCTCCTGGGGAGTCGTTCAGAACCCACAGTGGGCAGCAGGTAAGGAGCAAAGGACTTCGGCTCCTCTGCCCATCCTCTGCTGGTTTGACCTCCCTTTGACGAAACTGACCCTAGCTTTGGATTCTTCCTCAAGAGCCCACACATGGCTGCCTGCACCACAGTCTCCCCAGCAGAGAATATCCCCAAATCAGAGGGGTGCAGAGAGGAGCCTTGGGGTCATCCCCTGTGTCCCAACACCCTCACCCCTGCAGAGGAGCAAATGGAGTGTAGATCAGGGCAATGAGAATGAAGAAAAGCCTCTTGGAGATGTGTAGAGTGGGACAGGGAATGTCCTTTGAGAAGCCGGGCACTGTCTCACATTTATTTTCCCAGGTAAGCCCTGTGCTCTGCATCTTGGCTGGAAACTGGAGGTAAGTCTGAGTTCATCTGAGTGACTCCAGGGCTTAACATGGGCCTGAAAAAGCCAACATTGGGTGGGGGGTTGGAAGGATAGGTGGGTAGATGAGTGAATGGATGGGTGGATGGATGCATGGATGGATGGATGGATGGATGGGTGGACAGATGGATGGACAGATGGATGGATGGATGGATGGATGGACGGATGGACGGATGGACGGATGGATGGATGGATGGATGGATGGATGGATGGATAAATTGGTGGGTGGATGGGTGGATAGATGGATGGATGGATGGATGGATGGATGGATAAATGGGTGGGTGCATGGATGGATAGATGGATGGGTGGATGGATGGATGGATGGATGGATGGATGGATGGACGGATGGACGGATGGACGGATGGATGGATGGATGGACGGATAAATTGGTGGGTGGATGGATGGATAGATGGATGGATGGATGGATGGATGAGTAAATGGATGGATGCATGGTTGGATGGATAGATGGATGGATGGATGGATGGATGGATGGATGGATAAAATTGGTGGGTGGATGGGTGGATAGATGGATGGATGGATGGATGGATGGATGGATGGACAGACGGATAGATGGATGGATGGATGGATGGATGGATGGATAAATTGGTGGGTGGATGGGTGGATAGATGGATGGATGGATGGATGGATGGATGGATGGATGAGTAAATGGATGGATGCATGGTTGGATGGATGGATGGATGGATGGATGGATGGATGGAAAAATGGGTGGGTGCATGGATGGATAGATGGATGGGTGGATGGATAGATGGATGGATGGACGGGTAAGTGAATAGGTGGGTGGATGGATAGATGATTGTATGAATGAATAGATGAATGGATGGATGGATGGACAGATAGACAACATTAATCTTTTCTGGCTTGGGGCTTGGATTCAATGCTCCCCAGGGTCCTTGACAGTTCTACTTGCTTGGTTTCCATCACTTTGGAGGCAGAACACTCATTGTGGGGACTCTTTAGAACATTTTTTTAAATGTTTATTTATTTTTGAGAGAGAGAGAGACACACACACAGAGTGCGAGTGGGGGAGGGTCAGAGAGAGAGGGAGACACAGAATCCGAAGCAGGCTCCAGGCTCTAAGATGTCAGCACAAAGCCTGACGCAGGGCTCGAACCCAGGAACGGTGAGATCAGACCTGAGCCGAAGTCAGACGCTCAACCGACTGAGCCACCCAGGCTCCCCGACATTGTGGGGACTCAAGCTAGGAAGGAAAGTGTGAGAGGAACTTGCCGGTGACACAAGAAGGACAAAAGGGTGAGGAGGGGGAGAAGTAGCCAGATGGACACAGAGAAGAGATCAAGAGGGGCCGGAGAACCCAGGCGAAGTAAACTGAGTCTGGCAGCTTTGAAGATTTGTTCAATTGCAGGCCCAATTACTTCTAATAACACCTTGTGGCTCCTGGCGCCTTTCTCCTGGGAGCTCAAAGACTTTTACTGACACTGTGAAGCCGCACACAAGCCATTGAGGGAGATACTGTTATTATCTTCATCACCGCTTCAGAGGCAGGATGGCGAGACTCAGAGAAGTGGGGCGACTTGCCCAGGGTCATAGGCCGCTCTTGCGGGGCAGAACCAGCACACAGGGCAACATTCCCTCTGTTAGCATCTCCGTCCCCGGCGAGGTGTGTGGTGTGGACTGCCCTCCCCAAGCTCCCAGACAGTGTCCAGCTTTGCATTCATAAGAAGTAGTGAGTCACCGATTCTCACAACATACTGTGAGGCCACAGCTGCTGCCAGCCTCTTCCTTTCCACCCTCCTGACTGCAGGGTGAGGGAGCAGTGACTTCTCCTAAGTCCCTCCATGAGTCAAGGCTGTATTGGGAAGGGGTGAATTTCAGGATGTGGAGACCAAGCTTTAGCCCTGGGTAGAAGAAAACACCAGCTCAGGCAACGCAGAGCCTCGGAAGACCTGTGGGTCGGCTGCCTCATCTTTCTGCCCTCACTACTTGGGGCTTGAAGCCATCTTGCTCCTCCCCTCGTTGTCCCTCCCTCTGCTGTAGTGGGCTTCCCTCCTCCCAGCCTGCCCTCCCACCCGTAGTAGGCGATCCATCCATCCATCCATCCATCCACCATCCATCCTCCAACCATCCATTCATCCATCCATCCATCCATCCATCCATTCACCATCCATCCACCATCCATCCACCATCCATCCTCCAACCATCCATCTATCCATCCATCCATCCATCCATTCATCCATCCATCCACCATCCATCCACCATCCAACCATCCATCCATCCATTCATCCATTCACCATCCATCCTCCAACCATCCATTCATCCATCCATCCATCCATCCATCCATTCATCCATCCATCCACATACCCATCCATTCACTCATCTATCCATCTATCCATCTATCCTTCCATTCCCTACCCAGTGCTGACTTTTCCAGGCCCATGTTAAGTCCCGGGGTCACTCAGATGAACTTAGGCCTTCCTCCAGTTCCCATCCCTCCCTGCCCCCAGTGCTTAACCGAGCTCCTGGAGTTTCTGGTTCCCACCAGGCAGGGCCAGGGGTCTGCAGGTCAAGAGGTGGGCGGGCCAGCATTCCTCACGCTTGAGTCAAAGAGGTAAACTGTCAAACCAAGCAGCCCCCTCCCTCAAAACAACATAATTCCCAGCCAGGCAGCCAAGAATGTACCTCAAAGGGCGTGATTTCTTGGCTTCCTCCCTCCAGAAGTACCCTTTGTACCTTTATTGAAATGAGAAAAATGCAGAGCATTCTTGAGCTGCTGTGGCCTCAGGGGAAGTCTTGTGCAGACTGGCAGGGGTGAGGCTGCTAATCACCTGTGCCTGGGGCAAGGAGTCCTCCTCCGGCTGGTTCCCAGGCTTTGGAGGAGGGAGGGGGCAGCATCAGTGGAGGGGACCGCCCTACTTTGAATGCAGCTACTAAGAAACCGGACTAAGAGCAAGGGAATGAAGGTGAAGGGGGCAAGGCACCAGCTGCACCCTGCTTGCAACACTGCCTGTGCTTTATGCCTGCAGATGACACCCGTCACACATGTTCTCTCTGCTTTCTCAGTACCAAAGGCTCCATGACGTAAGACTCTGTTCTTGAAACCTTTGTAACTCCAAGGGCAAGCACAGCTCCTGGCACATTAGCAGGATCTCAAGACTTTTCTAAGAGACGGATAGATGATGGGTGGTGGATAATGGAGGATGGACAGATGGATGATGGAGGAATGTTGAAAAGTGGGTGGATGATGGATAATGGAAAATGAATGATGAATGGACAGTGGATGGATGGATGGATGGATGGATGAATGCATGCTGGGTGGATGGATGGATGAAATGATGGGTGGTGGATGGCTGGGTGAATGGATGGGTGGATGGGTAGATGGGTAGATGGGTTGATGGATGGGTGGGAGGATGGCTGGCTGGCTGGCTGGATAGATGCATGCTGGGTGGATGGATGGATGGAATGATGGATGGATGGATGGGTGAATGGCTGGCTGGCTGGCTGGATAAATGCATGCTGGGTGGAGGGATCGATGGATAGGAGGATGGAAAACTGAACAGGATTCTGGGATATAAGGAACAGATTTGGGATCCTTCCAAAGTCCCCAATGTAGCAGGCGATTCGAAAGCATGCTTCAAAGGGCCAAGCTTAACTGTGTGGGCAGGAGCCACCACCCTTTGTGCCCTATGCAAGCAGTATACCCAGGACTTTTGGGCCAGCCCTGAATCTTCAGGAGTCATATGGCTTGAGCAGACAGGTGCAGACTGGGGAGAGCAATGGCCAGGGGAGAAAGGAGTAGTTCTGCACCCTTCCCCTGAAATCAGGCCAAGTGGCCCCAGCTGGGTTTGCAGCCCTGGGGAGATCCTCACCTGGGACCTGCCTCTGCCCTTGTGATGGGGTTTCAGGTGGCCCCATCACACCTGTCCTTATACCGGCATCTTTCTTCTGGCTGAATCATAGCAGAAGGCTGTGATTACACTTCCATCTTACAAGGGACATAAAACCGAGGTATTGAGAACATGCCTTTCAAGCTGTGGCATGATTTACAAGCTGCCAGGGAAGCTCTCGGCGCTGGGGGACGGGGGCACTCATTGCGTGTTGCTGCTGAAAGGAGCCCCCTTCCCAGTGGTGGGTTCTCTGTGGGGTGCACGGGGAGCAGAAAGCCGAGAGGTGAAGGAGGAGGACGGTGACCACTGTCCGGCTGGGCCAGGCTCCCAGGCCAGCTACAGTCTGCGTCAGGTCAGGGTGCTGCTCCTTCCTTCCTGTTGAGACTCTGATACTCCCACCCTCCCCCAGTCCCCTTTCCTGTCCTGTCTGGCCCCAAAACATCTTTGTTTAAGCAGAGGGGCTTTCGCTGGAATCAGATGAGCCTGAGCCTCAGGGCTCTCCTCTGCACAGCCGAGAGGAGTGCGCAGGGCTTCTGGGAGCCACAGAGTGTTGTAGACAGGGAGAGAAGGCTGTGAGGTATTCTGTAGAGGCTGTGTTTAGACAACAGGTTTGAGCAATGGGAACTGATCAAGGCAAAAGGGTCTACAGGGACGGACTGACTGAATACAGACCGGCCCATTTCACAATATCCACAAGTCCTATGGGTTACTTACAACGGGGCACAGTTATCAAAAAAGGGAAGATTCCAAGACTTCCTCACCTTCCTGTTTTAAAAACAGCCCCACCCACTGCCTCCGTAAGGACAGTTCCTCCTCTGCTGTCCTGCCCCCTGCTCCCTGGCCAAGCGTTCTAGAAACTTCTGCCTCCTTTGTTGTGCCTGGGGAGAATCCTTTCACACACACTACCTCCCTGCCTGCCCCCCAAGCCACTGGCTCCCACCTGATCATCACCCCACATTTGGGGGCCCCCGTCTGATCCACACTTTCCAGGTGGGTGTTTCTCCGAGTTGCCTGAACAGACTGCAGAGGGAAGGCATCTGACGTTCCACAGCTCCAGTAACTTCTTGTGATTTGTCTGCATTCTGAATATGCATGCACATTTGCACCTCATTTTTATTTAATCATTTTGTATTCTTTTCCTTAAAGGGCACCTCCAGTTTGTAGAAAGTTGAGTCCTACGAAGCCTGGGCGTGGGCCCTCAGTTCAGCCACCAGTGTCCCTCTAAGAAGAGGGGAACTGGGCGCAGACATGAGGGAGAAGGCCGTGTGAAGGCGGAGGCGGGGACCGGGTGACACATCTCCAAGCCAACGAGCGCCAAGGATTGCCAGCAAATACCAGAAGCTGGGAGAGGCCTGGATTCGCCCTCAGAGCCACCAGAACCAACCCTGCAGGTGGCCGCCTGGATTTCTGGCCTCCGGAACTGAGCGAGCGTACATTTCTGTGACTTTTAATCCCCCAGCTTGTGGTGCTAGGCCTCGAACGCCTTTTTGGTGGGGGGGGGGGGGGGGGGGGGGGGAAGGATGGCTCTATAGAAATGAAATCAAATCCCAGCTTTTAGGGGAAATGATTTAGACTGCGCAGCTGGCCGCTGGGGTTGATAGTTTTGACTCTCACCCCGCGGTTGTAAACAGCGATCAGCGGGCTTTTTGCTACTGATTATGCAACAGTCCCAGTCGGGAGGAGGGGGAAGGCTAAGATCCCGTCAACGCAGCCTCCAGCCCCTCGCGCTTCGGCTGCTCCAGGAGCCCCGATGATGGAAAACTCTGTTGTTGTTGTTGTTTTCTTTTCAATCGCAGTGGCCTGGATTGCTCACCGTCTCTTAGACAGTGTGTCAAGTGGAGACCAACATGTTGCCTCACAAAGTCCTTAGGAGCCCTGCGCAGAGCCTCGTGAGTCACTCCAGGGTTTTTGGAGATGAATGGCCGGTGAGCCGGCTTCTCAGGAAGATTAGCCACAAGTCGTGGCTGCGCTTGCCGGGCCGGCCGGTGCAGAACTGACTCACGTGGACCAGGAAGCAGGCAGACAGCCTGACAACAGCTCGGAAGGCCCCGGGCCCGCTGTCTTCCCATGTGCGGGGCGGGGGGCGGGGGAGGGGGGTGCGTCTCCCCATTTGGTCATTTCTGTTTGTTGTTGAATAAGGTGGACACTATTTCAATGGGGACATTTTATACATAGGTATATATCAGTGCATATGCTCATCTCTCTGTCCCTTTCCCCCTCTCTATACACACACACACACACACACACACACACACACACAGTATGTAGCTATACGTTGCATACACTATAGATACAGTATAATGAGTGGGAAGAAACTGATGGTTTTCAGATTTTTAAAGCCGGAGAGACTTCTTTATGGTGAAATATTGGCATACGGAGAATAATGTGCAAAGAACCAAAAAAGCAGGGCTCCGTGAAGGATCCCAAAGTAAGGTAAAGCCTCCGTGACCCTCCCACAGCAGCTCCTGCGGGAATCCTTCCCCAGGGCCTTGAGAAAAAGAAACACTTCCTATTGAGGGAGGTGTGCTTAGGTGGTAATTATGGCCAGGAAGTCGTTACAGCCACAGATGGGTGGTGGAAAGCAGGAAAGTTGGGGGGGGGTACTCAGGGGGGGAGGGGCTCAGGCAGCCAGGACCTTGCCAGCCCCCAGAATTGCCCCTGTGCCCCCCGCCCCAGATGTCTCCATGGCGTTCTGGCCAGCAGTGCTGTGTCCCCGTTCATGGCTACAGAGTATTGCCATGTATGAAAGCACCACAACGTATCTGTTCCGTGAATGCCCTTCTGGGTTGTTTGAAGTTTGGCTCTGTTACAAATAGATGGCCGTGAACGTCAATGCCTTCTCTCCACCCCAGCGAGGGTGCACTGTCTACCCAATTTCCAGCCCTGCCTACCAGACCTTTTCCTCCCCAGAAGGCATATGCCTGATGCAATTCATAGGGATCAGCCTATGATCTCAGGGTCCATAAAGGGCCCGGTCTTTGCTTGGGCAGTTTCTTATCTGGATGACCAACCCCAACTTCCCCTCCTTTTCTCCTCCAGATCTTGCGAATCCTCTTACCCTGCCATACCCCACATCCTCCAGGAAGCCTTCCAAGGTTGCCCCAACCCTGTGCCTCCTCTGTCCTGTGCTCTCAGTGCCCTGAGATCCGTATCTTGACTCCCAGTCCCCACTCTGTGTGTGGTAGAACGGGTATGTGAATGCCTCAAGCTTTCTGGACGGCACTTTGTTCCCTTTCTCTCAAAGATAAATATGCTCACACTCCCTGGGTGGGCACTCCCGTTCCTGGAAACTGTCCTCCAGAAATGCTACCCAGAGTGCTTCAAGATGAATGGACCAGAATGTTCGTTCCAGTGCTGACCAGAAGCACACAGCACTGCAAGTCGTCTAAACGTCTATGGGTAAGAGAACAGTGGCACATGCGTCCGATAGAATATTCCGCAGCCATTACAGATCTGACGAAAAGATGTGCAGGGAATATAGTTAATGGGAAAGCCAGTTGTGGTACGTGTTTCATGCCCCACAACCTGGGAGGACACATGTTGGCTGTGTTCACTTTGCCTTCAGAAAGTAGGGTTGGCAGGTGGGGGACCTCCCACTGCTTCCTCTATGGGGTCTGTGTTGTTCCAACTGTCTGGTAAGCCTGAAGTTGCTTTTGTAATTAAAAAAATAGTAATAATATATTAAAAATGTTTTTATTTATTTTTGAGAGAGAGAGAGAGAGAGAGAGACAGCACAATCTTGGGAGGGACAGAGACAGAGGGGGACAGAGGATCTGAAAGGGTCTCTGAGCTGTCAACACAGAGCTCAACACAGGACTTGAACTCACAAACCATGAGATTGGGACCTGAGCCGAAGTCAGAGGCTCAACCGACTGAAGGCAACCAGGTATCCCCCCCATAATACATTTTTAAATGAAGATATAAAACTGTCAAAACTCGTAGAATGTACACCAAGAGTGAACCCTAATGTAAACTATGGACCGTAGTTAATAATAACATATCAAAATTGATTCATCAATTGCAACAAAGAGACCTCACTAATGAAGATGTTAGTAATGGGGGACACTGTGCCCCGGGGTATATAGGAATTCTATACATCTATGTGATTTCTCTGTAAACCTAAAACTTCTAAAATATAGTTTCTTGGGGCCCCTGGGTGGCTCAGTCAGCTGAGTGTCCGACTTCAGCTCAGGTCCTGATCTCGTGGTTTGTGGGTTCGAGCCCCGCATTGGGCTCTGCGCTGACAGCCCAGAGCCTGGAGCCTGCTTCGGATTCTGTGTCCCCCTCTCTCTCCCTGCCTCTCCCCTACTTGTTCTCTTTCTCTCTCTCTCAAAAGTAAATAAAATGTAAAAAAAATTTTTTAATTAAAAAAATAAAATATAGTTTCTTTCAGAAAGAAAGAAATAAGGGAAAGAAGGAAAGGAAGGGAGGGAGGAAAGAAGGAGGTGAAGAAAGAAAGAAAGAAAGAAAGAAAGAAAGAAAGAAAGAAAAGAAAGGAAGGAAAGGGAAGCAGGGAGGGAAGGAAAGGAAAGAAAGAGAGAAAGAATGAAAAGAAAGAAAGGAAGGAAGGAAGGAAAGGGAAGGAGGGAGGGAAGGAAAGGAAATAAAGAGAAAGAAAGAAAGAAAGAAAGAAAGAGAAAGAAAGAAAGAAAGGAAGGAAAGGGAGGGAGGGAGGGAAGGAAGGAAGGAAAGAAAGAAAGAAAGAAAGAAAGAAAGAAAGAAAGAAAGAAAGAAAGAAAGAAAGAAAAAAGAAAAAAAGAAAGGAAGAAAGAAAGAAAGAAAGAAAGAAAGAAAGAAAGAAAGAAAGAAAGAAAGAAAACAATTAGTGGATACTTGGAATAGAGCTGGGATTGACAAGCTTTTTTTCTGTTTGGGGCCAGACAGTGAGTAATTTGGGCTTTGGAAGTCACGGCTACTCAGATTTGCTATCGTCCTGCAAAAGCAGCCAGGGGCAATACGTGAGTGAGTGAGCAAGCCAGCCGCTGTGTTCCAATAAAACTTTATTCACAAAAGCGGGCAGCAGGCCGGAGCTGGAGCCTGCGGCCCCCAGCGCGGAAACAGAAAAGGGTCCTCACGGTGGGAGGAGGAGGAGGAGGTTGAGGGGCTGCCCACTCACCCCGGACAGGCGGAAAACCCAGGTTCTTTGCCGTCCCATGCGGCCCTCCCCAGAATCGGAATGGATTCCAAAGACTGATTTCGTGTCAGTTCAGTTTCGCGCGGCCTGACCCCGAAGAGCAGAGGGTCACTGGTAGCTGGAGACACGGGGAGAGCCGGGGCTGGCCATCCAGCTGGAAGAGCTTCTCCGACGACGGCCTGCCTGCTTCCTCAGCTCCGGGGCTCCTGCACACGCAGCCCCACGGCCCCCACGCACCCCTGCCTCTGCACCTACTGTCTTTCTCCGAGAAGCTCGCAAGCGCGGTTGCCAAGGTCAGCTCAAAGACCTAGCGCTCTCACTTCCCAAGAAAGATGACAAAGGGAAATCACGCGACGTTCTTTCGGCAAGTTGTGAGGTTGTGGTGGGCAGAGAGGAGAACGGTGGCCGTGCTCACCCCGAGCCATGAGGCCCTGCCCTGGAGTGGGACGGCGAATGGACAGACACGGCCATGCAGGGAATTTGTCCCCTCTGGCCAGAAGGGCCCGATGCGCTGGAGGTGCAGCCGCTGACCCCGCGTCGTGCCTTCGGCAGCCCTGTGAGTTAGGATAAGAGTCCCATTTTGCGGATGGAGGCACATGAGGCTCCAAGCAACTTTTCGAGAAACGATACCTTTAAAACGGCCGAAGGCTGAGGGGCGCCTGGGTGGCTCAGTCGGTTAAGCGTCCAACTTGGGCTCTGGTTACAGTCTCACGGTTCGTGAGAGCCTGCATCGGGCTCTGGGCTGACAGTGGGGAGCTTGCTTGGGATTCTCTCTCTCCCTCTCTCTCCTTCTCTCTCTCTGCCCTTCCCCTGCATGCTCTCTCTCCCTAAATAAATAAATAAGCTTTAAAATAAAATACAACAACGGAATACAACGAAACTGCTGAAGGCTGGAGCTGACCCAATCCACGGCCCCCACGTTTCACCACCTTGAGCCCCAAGCCCTGCGAGACCCTGTCGGGCATCACGTTACATCAACCTCAGGAAGGTGCGTTTGCAGTTTCGTCAGACTCAGGCAGTGACACTGGTCGATGTTTCCAGGTTATATTCTGGGGCGGGGGCTTTGGCAAAGCTCCCAGGTGACAGGAGCCAAGTCTGCCCGTCCCCGTCGCCTTCTTCTTCCTCTCCTGGTGCCTTTGCCCATGTCCACGTGTGTGTTACACCAGCCGTGACTTAGGATGTACGTGTGTGGGTCACCACCCCATGGGCGGGCCTGATTCAGCGCCACCGAGAGACAGCACTGAAGCTGCCCACGCCCGCCGGGCCATGAGGAAGACCAGAGAGGGCCTCTCCCCGGTCCCGACTCACATCCGACGTGCAGGGAAGGGCCGCTCCGGAGAGGGGCTGATGGTGGAAGGCTGACCATCACCTGTGCCCACCCAGCCCGCCATTGCTGTCTCTCGAATGGCCACCCTCTGAGAGCACTGGACCCGGTGCCGCAATGCCCGTCCCAACCAGGCAGCGTGGACGGCAGCCCCCGACACGGAGCGATCACTGCACCTGCGCTCGGCTCTCGTCCGCTGCGCAGAATGAACGTGTCTAGCACCTGCTTCTCTCGTCTCCACTCTGCCATCTGGGCGCTGGGTCGAACAGCATCCGCCCAGAACTCCTGTCCATCCAGAACCCAGGGACGTGTCCTTGATTGGAAAGTAGGGTGCTTGCAGAGGTAAGCAGTTAAATTCACATGAGGTCATAGAGCATCAAGGTCGGCCCTAACTCCAATATGGCTGGTTTCCTTATAAAAAGAGGAGAGAGGGCTGCCTGGGTGGTTCAGTCAGCGTCAGACTTTGGCTCAGGTCATGATCTCACGGTTCGTGGGTTCGAGCCCCGCATCGGGCTCTGTGCTGACAGCTCGGAGCCTGGAGCCTGCTTTGGATTCTGTGTCTCCCTCTCTCTCTGCCCCTCCCCCACCCATGCTCTGTCTCTCTCTGTCTCTCAAAAGTAAATAAATGTTAAAAAAATTTTTTTTTAAAAGAGGAGAAGACACACACACACACACACACACACACACACACAGAGGAAAGCCAGCCTTGTGACAGTGGAGGCATCATTCCAAGGGTGCATATTCAAGCCAAATTTCCCCAAAGGCTGCCAGAGCCTCCAGGAGCTGGGTGCCGCGGGAAGGGTCCTCCTGGACCCTCAGAGGGAGCATGGCCTTGCCCACGCCTCGATTTCAGAGCTCAAGCCTCTGCACGGTGAGAGAGGAAACTTCTGTGGATCAACCCCCCCCACCCCCCGCCCCGGCTAGATAAATGGACAGGGTCTCAGCCACGGTGGGAGCCTTTACCACCCCTGGGGAAAAAATCTGCTGACCCAGAAGGCCAGCCGGGTGTGTTCAGGAGAAACTCCTTCCCGGCTGCACCGGGGGCCGCAGCTTTCTGTCCCAGCTCCTGTGGCCCCCCCGCTGTCCTCACGGACTCCTGTGCTTCTTCTCTGTTGCTCCCGGAGAGAGCCCCGCGTGGGGGAGGTCTGGTTGCACTTAGGCATCCCTGTGTCACCAGCCCCTGGAATAACGCCCTGCGTGCACCATTAAAAATAAAAAACAGTTGTGCTTCCTTACCACACGAGGTAGAAAGATATGGGACGTTTTTCCCGTCTGTGCAAATTAACCTCATTCTTCCAGGGGGCTGCACCCTATCCCATTGTGCAGCTGTGCTGTAATTTATGCAATTCAACCTTTGCTGATAAACTTGCAGGCTGTTTTCAGACTGGGCTCTTACACACGTGTTGCAATAAATATCCAGCGTGCATATTTTCGTGTCCTTGGGTAGGTGGACACACTTCCGGAAGCTGGGTCGACGTGTGTGGAAGGCTCACCTGTTGTAGGACTTGGCCCCACTGCTCTCCTGGAGGCTTTGGCTGGCTTACATTCAAGCAAGCCCCACACCGTCAGCACAGAGCCCGATGTGGGCTTGAACTCAGGGATCATGACCCGAGCCAAAATCAAGAGTCGGATGCTTCGCCGATGGAGCCCCCCGATGCCCCCAAATCTTTATCTGCAAGGCTTTCGGCACACTGTCTTAGAACCAGGTTGGCCTTGGGGTGTCGTCTGGGTGTCGTGCTTTCTTTCTGATGTTCACGAGTGTACGTGTGTGCCCGTGTGTGTGTCCGTGTGCGTGCACATGTGCTTATATATTTTCATGTGTCGCGATGCATTCACATGATTGGGTCATCTGAGCGACCGCTTTAAATCGTCTGGCACCAAGGGGCTCCTGGGGGACTCAGTCCTCGAAGAGTCCAACTTCAGCTCATGTTACGTTCTTGGGGTTTGTGGATTCGATTGGAGCCCCGTGTCGGGCTTTGTGCTGACGGCTCAGAGCCTGGAGCCTGCTTCGGGTACTGTGTTTCCCTCTCTCTCTGCTCCTGCCCCGCCCCCCTCCCCCTGCCCCAAAGTAAATAACATTAAAAATTTTTTTTTAAATGCTATGTGAACATTTAAAAAAAATTGCCACCACACGACCTTGTTACCTACTTACACGGGTTTTATAATCATAATCATGCTGGCATCTGGTCCCAGTGAATGAATGAAGGCTTTCTAGCTTACTATGTAGAGCAAGCCCATGTCACCCGTGACGCAGAGGAGTCTGACGGCCGAGGGCTCGCCCTGGACTGTAGCATCCAAGACGGTCCTCCTTCGGAGGGGCAGGGAGATTGTAGGGGATTTCTCCTTGTAGAAACTGCAGCAGTCCATCAGCGGTAAGTACAGTAGGGAAAAAAACCCAACAACAACAAAAAAAACCCCACGGTGTAGACTTTCTCATTGCAAGTTAATTACATTTTGAGGTACTCTTATGCTTTTAGGATCGTCACAATAGGGGACTGGAAGTTAGATGGACTTCTTTGTTTAAAAAGAGAAGTAATTGTTTGGGGGCACCTGAGTGGCTCGGTTGGTTACACTCCTAATGCTTGGTTTCTGCTCAGGTTATGATCTCGCAGTTGGAGATTGGTCCCCACATCGGGCTCTGTGCTGACTGTGCAAAGCCTGCTTGGGATTCTCTCCCTCTCTCTCTGCCCCTCCCCTGCTCATGAGTGCATGCTCTCTCTCTCTCTCTCTCTCTCTCTCAAAAATAAATAAACTTTTTAAAATATATTTATTTATTTTTGAGAGGAAGAGAGAGAGAGCATGAATGGGGGAGGGGCAGAGACAGAAGGAGACACAGAATCCCAAGCAGGCTCCAGGCTCTGAGCCGTCAGCACAGAGTCCGACGCGGGGCTCGAACTCACAAACCGTGAGATCGTGACCTGAACCGAAGTCAGTCGCTTAACTGACTGAGCCACCCAGGGGCCCCATAAATAAATAAACTTACAAAAAAAAAAAAAGGAGAGAGAAGTGATGATTTTACCACACAAAACTCAAAAGAGGGATGGAGAGACCAGGGGCTAACAAGACCCTGCAATTATCCTGCCTGACCACAGAATGACTATAAAGGGAAACTGAGGCACGACACCAGGGCACACGGTTGGGGTGGGAAGTTACTGTCTGAGGCAGGAGGGCAGTGACTCGGGGGTCTCTGCCGTGGTGTGCAGGGGCCGCGGCAGGCTGTCCCCGAAGGCTGGGAGGCGGGGCCGCGTGGGACAGCCATTGGCCACGCCGCCCTGGGTGGACACGTGGATTGTTTCCCACCCGTCATGACCTTGAATAACATGAGAATTCCTAGAATTCTCCAGGCCCAGAAAATCCTCTCTCCTCACTGGGGAGCAGACCTCTGGACTCCTAATTCCATGCTCCTCCTAGAACTTACGCAGATTCAAGTGTATCGAGGACATCTCTTGTCTCTTCCCATAGGCCCCTGCCCGCGGCGAGGAGGGGTGGCCGGCCCGTGCGTGAGGCGCCCCCCGCTCCTCTGTGTCCCCTCTGAAGGCCCACGCCGCCTTCTCTTCCGTCACCTGGGGCGCTTTGTTCTCTGTTCGGTGAGGACCACAATACATGGAGTTGGTATTCTCGGGCTAGACCGACCGATTCTAGTTCCTGCCAGAAGCCCGTGTGCCGCCGCTGGGGTGGACGCAAGTCGTAGGGAGAGCTGGCCATTTCCGTCAGAACTACAGATGCCTGTGCATCTTTTTTTTTTTTTTTTAATATTTATTTTTGGGAGGGAGAGTGACAGAGACAGAGCGGGAGCGGGGGAGAGGCAGAGACAAGAGAGGGGGTCACAGAATCCGAAGCGGGCTCCAGGTTCCGAGCTGTCAGCCCAGAGCCCGATGCGGGGCTCGAACCCACAAACTGTGAGATCATGACCTGAGCCGAAGTCGGACGCTCAACCGACCGAGCCCCCCAGGCGCCCCTCTGCTTGAGCATCTTTGAGCCAATCCTCTGACTGCTGGAATGTACCCCACCCCCCACCTCTGCTTGCCTGTGTGCAAAGTGTTACCATGTACCAGATTATTCGACGCAGGGTTTTTAATAAGGATGAAAGGTTGGAAAAAAGCCAACTATCCGTTAACGGAAGAGCGAGTAAATGCATTTGCAGAATTTCTCTGCTGTGGACTATGGCTTATCTGTAAAAAAATAAAATAAAATGAAATAAGGAGGGGGTCTCCAGGTATGACAGGCAGAATAATGGTCCCCACTGTCCTCGTCCTGATCCCTGGAAACTGTGTGTTCCTCAGACAAGGACCTGGGTTCTCCCACAGGCCTTCCAGAAGCAACCGGTCCTGCCAGCATACTGATGTCAGCCCAGTGAACCCCCTGATGGACTTCTGACCTCCCGAACTGTGAAGTAATAACTTTGTGTCGTTTTAAGCCACTAAGCTTGTGGTCATTTGTTACAGCAGCAACAGGCAACAAATACATGCAGGAAGGAAACACTGAGACATTGTTGGGGGAAAGAAAGAAAAGAAGGGAGGGAAGAGAGGAGGAGAGAGAGACAGAGGAGGCGGGAGGGGGAGGAAGGGGCAGAGGGAGGGGAGGGAGAGACACAGCAGGTGGAGTTCTGGCAGAGACAGGATGGGAGGCAGGGCACCCCCAGACCGATTCTGGATCGTTTATTGAATTTCTCTCCCTGACCGGAGCTGGTAACTTAACCTCTCTGTGCCTGGGCTCTTCAGTAAAACGGAGTCAATAATTTATTTACCACCTGACTCTGTCGCACAGGCTAAATTAGTCACACACGAAAGTACTTAGAGCCGGGCCTGGCATAGAAAAGCACTCCATAAATGTTAGCGGGCACCACAATAGCTCGCTCTCTGCCCTGCGCAAAGACCGGGAGAGGAGCGTCCGTTTTTTGTTTGCTTCCGTTTCCCTAAAGAAACACGTGAAGGGTATCTTGGAAACCCCTCCATGGTTATCTGAGGAAGGAGGGCCGATGGAGGGGAGCCGAAGGGACTTTTCAGTGTGTGTAAAACACGCGGTGAAGATACGCATGTGTATTTTCTAATATATGGGTGTGTTTGAATATATATTTAAGCCATGTGAATGTGTTACCTCTGCAAACACACACACACACACACACACACACACACACACACAGATAAACGTGTGTACCTTTGATGCCTGCTAGAATTTCTCCTGGGGAAGGAGGCCGGCCCCTGGGGGATCTTGCAGGCATTCTGTGGGTGACGAGCCCCTCCTGGCTCCGGTCCGTCCTGCCCTGGGTCCCAGGGGAGCGTGAGCTCAAGCAGCCGTCGGGTGTAGGAATTAGCTCCCCGCAGACACCTGGAACCTGCCCTCTAAGGGGTTTCTGCTCTCACTTTATAACTGTAGCAGAAGTGTCCTGATTCGTATACTGTGGCCCAAAATCCTTTGAGGCAGATGACAGACCTTCTACTTTAAATAATAAATAAATGTGCCATTGCTAACAACAGGTTTTATTTCTTGAGCTGCTATTAACTGCCAGACGGTGTGAGCCTTTACGCTTACCCTCTGCAGTTGTGCTGACAACCCGGACTTTGAGATTCTTGTGCCCATTTGGCAGAGGGGGAAACTGAGGCCCGGCTAAGCTCAGTCGCGGCCCTGAGTTGCACAGCTAGTTAGCAGAGAGCTGGGATTCGAGGCACGGTCGGGGCCTGGCTGGAGGGGGCGCCTGCCTCCCGACACCCGCCACCTGGACCCCCGCCGAGGCTCCGCCCTGCCCCTCCCCGCCCCACCCTGCTCTGAGAGAAGGCGACTGCACTTCTGCACTCTTCCTTCCTCACCCACAGACAGCTGCTTGTGAAGATCGCCAGAATGTCCTTGCTCATAAGCCGCATGTCATTTCCTGGTCCTGCGCTAACACTTGGAGAGAAAGAGCTTTGTCAGGTGTCTCAGCTTCCTCCTGCCTCTGTAACAAAGAACCACACGCTCAGCGGCCTATAACACACGCATCTCTCATCGCACGCTTCTGGAGGCCGGGAGTCTGCCGCGGGCCTCCCTGGGCTAAGGCCAAGGCCCGGTTCCTCCCGGAGGCTCTGAGGGAGCATCTGCTTCCTTGCCTTTTCCAGCTTCTAGGGGCCGCCCGCACCCCTCGGCTCATAGCCTCTTTCTCCTCCTTCACAGCCAGCTGTGTCGGGTCAGGACCTCGCACTGTGAAGGCCCCTTGTGACTTGGGGCCCCGCTGGGACAAAACAGGATCATCTCCCTGTGTTAGGGTCGGTCGCTTAGCGATCTCACATCTGCCTACAACTTGAACTCTCCTCTGCTGTGTGATGCAGCCTCTTTACAGGTTACGGGGACTGGCGCGTGGGCTCTTTGGGGTCATTGCTCCCTTGGGGACTGGAAGAAACCCCTCCGGGTCTCTGTTGTCCCCTGCCGGGACGGCTTCTCCATTCCCTGTGTTCCCTGCCTCGCCCTGTCTCCTCTGCCCCGGCAGAGGCTCACACGGGTGCCCTCCCGCCTGCCCGGCCCCGGGCAGCTCCCTGATGCTTATCCTTCCCGGCTCCTGCCGAAGCCCCTGGTGCCGTTCCCTGCTCGTTGTCTCTCTTGCTGGACCACGTGCTCCAGGGGCGACGGCCACGTCCAGCACAGGCAGTGACCCATCCAGCCCTGAGCAGGGCCCCCTGGTCTGCGAAGCCCAGGCCAGACCTCACGTTCACACAGCACATCCGAAGTGTCACCTACTAGCTTGTGTCCAGCCCATCGGGCCGGCTCAGCTACGTCCGACCACAGAGGCCGGGTACCTTTTCACGACTCCTCCCCCTCCTGCACCTGCTGGCCTGCTTCTGCTTCAACTGGGACTCCGTCTTCCTGGGATCCACTTCATCTCCTGCCTTTTCCCCCCTTACGCTGTTTACTCGTGAGATCAGAGCTAGGAGCGACAAAGTCTTAAACACACTAATACACTTTGTTTCAAACGAGCTGAAGGAATAGTTTTGTTCTAGAGGATCCCATCCCTGTTACTTGTCTCTTTGAGGATCTTATATATAACCCCACAGTTCGATCATTCCCCTTAATTCTTTTTTTTTCCCCCATTGCCTTACACTTTCTCACAAGGCAAAATTTATTACGACCATCCTCCCCAAGATAAGTCTGTCCATCCCTCAGGAAGAAAAGGAAATTTAATAGCCATAGCAAAGGACAAGAGTCCTGCTCCGGCCAGAGCTGTGGAGCCCTCTCCCATGTACGGGTGGGTGCCTTGTTCCTTTCCCTTTCCCACAGAAACATCTTTCGAGTTGTGGGTTTCTATAAACGTTTACTTCTATTTTCTAGTGTGGCACTATTCAGACTGCAATACAGGCTTTGGAACATTTTCCAGAATGCCCAAGGGTAGTCTTTTCAAGGCACGTTTAAGGAAACGTATGATGCGGGGGCGCCTGGGGGGCTCAGTCGGTTGAATGTCTGTTCTTGGTCTCGGCTCAGGTCATGATCACATGGTTCGTGGGTTGGAGCCCTGCATCGGGCTCTGCGCTGACAGTGCGGAGCCTGCTTGAGATTCTCTCTCTCCCTCTCTCTCCCCCAGTGGCACTGTCTCTGTCTCTCTCAAATAAACTTGAAAAAAAAAGAAAAAGAAAATGTATAATGCCACATTCTATTCAGATCTTTTATTCAAGTAGTACATCCCCTTTTTCTAAACTTTTAGTTCTCTGTGTTTATAAAAATGTATTCTGTACATATCAAGTAGTCTATTTAACATATGTTCATAGGGGCGCCTGGGTGGCTCAGTCGCTTGAGCGTCCGACTTCGGCTCAGGTCACGATCTCGCGGTCCGCGGGTTCGAGCCCCGCGTCGGGCTCTGTGCTGACGGCTCGGAGCCCGGAGCCTGCTTGGGATTCTGTGCCTCCCTCTTTCTCTGCCCCTCCCCCGCTCATGCTCTGTGTCTCAAAAATAAATAAACATCAAGTAATAAAAAAATGAAAAAGAAACATGTGCATCAGCTATTTAAGTAGAACCTAGAATATCGTATCCACAAACGCATGTGGAAGCAATGAGCGCTTCGATGCCCGTGGCAGACCCTGGTGATAGGCTAACCGGCTGTCCACGTTCCTCCATACGTGATCAGGGCAAAGCAGATTAAAACCGTCACCCAGAGGCCACTGCGTACCTACCAGCATGGCCCAAATCCAGAACACGGGCAACACCAAACGCCGGCAAGGATAGGGAGCCGCAGGAGCGCTCACTCGCTGCTGGGGGAACGCAGAACGGCGGAGTCACCTTGGAGGCCGCCTTGGTGGCTTCTCACAGAACTAAGCACACTCCTACCATACGATGCAGCAGCCGAAGGGGCTGAACACTTAGGTCCCCGTGACAACCCGCCCGCGGTGTTTATAGCGGATTTACGCATAGTCGCCGAAACTCGGAAGTGAGTAAGCTACCCTTCCAGTGGGCCAACGGATAAACCAGCTGGGGTCCATGCAGTTAATGGGGTAGCATTCAGTGCCGAAAGGAAACGAGCTCTGAAGTCGTGAAAAGGCAAGGAGGCACCTACACGCATCTCACTAAGGGAAAGAAGCCAATCTGAAAGGACGGCCTACTGTATGGTTCCGCCCAAAGGGCATTATGGGAAAGGCCAAACTGTGGAGACAGTCCAGAGATCAGGGGCTGCCAGGGGCTGAGGGTGGGGAAGATCAGGGGGCAGAACACAGTTTTCAGGCAGTAAGACCCTCGATATGATACCCTAGTGGGGGATACCTGTCGTCGTACGCCCATACAAACCCATAGAACACACGGCACGGAGAGGGAGCCGAGATATAAACTATGGACTCTGGGTGGTTATGACGTGTCAACGTAGGGTTATCCTTGGTGAAAACTGTACCATTGAGCGCGTGATGTTGACAGTAAGGGGTCTATGAAGCGTGGGGGCAGGGGGTACATGGAAAATTCCTACATCTTCCTCTCAGTTTTATTATAAACCCAAAACTGCTCTAGAAAATAAAACCTTAGGGGTGCCTGGGTGGCTCAGTTGCTTAAACGTCCCACTCTTGGTTTCGCCTCAGGTCATGATCTCGCAGTTCGTGAGTTCAAGCCCCACGTCAGGCTGTGCGCTGACCCTGAGGAGCCTGCCTGGGATTCTCCCTCTCTCTTTCTCTCAAAATAAATAAGCTTAAAAAATAAGTAAATAAAATCTTTAAAACATTCCATTCCCAAGGATGCTGTCTCTCTCTCTCTCTCATGTACCAGCCACAGAGCAGGAAAGTGTCACCTCTGAGGCTCCGTTTCCCACATGTCTTTGGGGCGAGGCTCAAGTCTTCACCCGGCCAGAGGCTCAGATCGACTCACTGTCCACCCTTGGATGAAGCACGTCGCCCGGGGTGTGGGGACCCGGTGCATTTGGCGGATGGGTGGTTGAATGAGTAACAAGCAGGCACCGGCTGATTTAGGACGGGCGACGGGAGGGGGCCGGGAGCGTGCGTTCTGTGACCTCGTGGGAAGGCGTGGGTCCTCTCAGAGCATCCAGGCTGCAGGCTGGGACACGGTTCGCACCTGGACATCTGGAGCCTCCCCCATGAGATCGGCATTTCGTCCTGGGCGCCTCTGGCTGTCCTCACGGCCCCTCTACCGAGCACTGCAGGGGAGGGAGCGAGCTGGGATGCCCGGGCTTGTTCCCAGGCCTGAGCTGCAGCGAGCTTCCCACACTGCGCTCCAGGACCCAGATCAAAGCCCCGGCCAGGCCCTTCGGCTAGGGTTGCTGGAGGCGGGCACACATGCCTGTGAGTCTTGGCAGCGAGGCTCCCTGGCAGAGGGCAGGATAGGAATCTGCGAGGCCCTGCCTTTGTTTGAAGGACGACGCATTCTGAAACCCAGAGGCATGGGTGCCCTCCTAGAGGCTGAGGGCTGGCCCGGCTGGATGGCCCGGGTGCGGAGGCCACGTCGGGGGCCGTGAAGGGTGCGGAGCCCCTGCTGTCATTTCTGCCCCATGCCCCCAGTTCCCCCCTGCCTGTGCCCGGTGTGTGGGGTCCCATCGCTCAGACAGAAAACTTCTGCCGTGACGGGAGGACTAGGATTCCAGCAACAGAATTCAGGGCGTTCAGTGGGGACTGGTTTTGCTAAAAAATAAAAGAAAACATCTCGTTCATGCTTGCAGTCCTCAAGATGAGGGCAGGGAACATTCACATCACCTTCCCGGATATGCAAGAATACACAGCAGGTGTTTGCAAAGGGACAAGAGGTGGGCTTCCAGATTTCTACTGCTTCCCTGCCCCCATTTCCCGGGTAGGGGTGCTTCCTTGTGTCCAGCACCCCGCGTTTCTGGGTCTGTGTAAGCGGAGGCGGCCGCGAGGCAGCTGGGTCACCGCCGGCTGAGCCTACGGTCAAGGCAAAGGAGAGAGCTCCCTCGTCTGGAAGTTACAGCCCTGAACCCAGGTTCTGTCTTGCTCAGGTCCAGCCGGGGTCCAGCCAAAAGGAATCACAGACAGACCCTTCCCCTCCTCACCCGAGGCGAGCGGACTTCGGTGCAGAGAATTGACTGGTCTGTGCGCGACAGGTGTGATGGAGCTCCAGACGCTGGGCTGCCTCCGTAGTCCCCGGGGGCTGATGATGCCGGTGCGGCACCAGAGGACTGTCTCTCTAGCCGGTGGCCTGCCGTGCTTCCCACCTCCCACCGAGACCCTCGTGCACCAGGCCCGGATGCGCCTCGGCCGGCCGGCAGCCCAGTGCAAGAGTTTGCTGTCTCTGCCTATCCAACCACGGTGCTCGTTGGATGATGCAAGCATTTTACAGCACTCCCCCTTCTCATAAAAATTAGAGGCAATTGAACAATCAAGGTGATGTAAAACACGGTGCAATAAACTGCATGTCTTATAGACGTAGCCCACGCGAGGCCAAGTGGGAGGTGTCGGGCAGGAGGAAGCGCATCCCATACCCTCGAGAGGAGGCTCCCTGGACCCCAGCGGGGGCGGCTCTGAGGGGAGGGAAAGCCCGAATGGGACAAGAGGTGCGGGGCGAGTCAAATGTGTCCCAGTCGATCGTTCCTAAAGGCGGGCAGGGATTTTATTGTTTTTTTAACTCTCTGGACCTGGGGTCTGACATTTGCACCTTCGTGCCCAGGGGATACATTCCTCATGGGGGTGGGGGCTACCCGCCCCCCTCCACCCCGTTCCCACCAGCTGAGCCTCGGGGGGGTCCCCATAAACCCTGCCGGGAACTGCCAGGAGAGGAGGGCCTCTTCCAAAGCCAGCATGTGCAGTACTGACTTGATCAATGCAAAGCACCAAAACAAAATAAAAGTGACAAAAAGTAAGCAGACAACCCCCAGAGACGCTTCTGAGGTGTCCCAGCAGAGGAAAAGGAGCGGTTGTGGTCCTCGGCCTCTCTCCCCGCTGGCCAGCTTCTGGAGATGCGGTGCGACTCTTAGACCTTCGTCCTTGAAGAGTCGCATGCACACAATTTACTAACGTCTGATTTATAATCTATCACACGTACCTTCATTCTCCCAAACGCATGACCCCGGGCTGGTGGCTTCTCCCTGCTCCCGGCTTCCCTCTCCTTTCAAATCCGCTGGGGTCTTTCCATGACGGCTCCCCAGTGTGTTCCTAGTATTTGACCGTGGCTCTATTCATGTCGAAACAGAGAATCAGCCCTTTTTAGAAAATGGGTTTGAAACATCTCCAGCCCCCGAGATCCCTCCAGGCCAGCAACGGTGCCCTCCAAAAAAAAATAAAAGATCACGCGCACAGGTCCGGGGGGGGGAGGGGGGGGGCCGCACCAACCATGTTTTCTCTGGGAGAGTGGGGGAGCAGGTGCTTGTGCCACGCTGCCCCCTGCTGGCCAGACAGTGCCAAGTCCCACCCCCCCACTTTTGCCCCGACCCCTCTGCCTCCTACCAGCTCTGCAGCTGCTGTAAAGGAAATGTCTTTTGTAGCAGGCAAGGGTGGGGTGCAATCACAGGGGGGCTTCGACACCTCCCCAGGTCTCCGGCCAGCCCATGAGCTTGCACAGGCTGTAAACGGAACCTGTTCTGGCCTCAACATCGCCGGGGCCGCCTGCGGCCCGTCAAGGGCTACCTTGTGCTCAGGGCCGGCCGGCCGGGGTCCTAGAAAGCCTGAATCCGGCCAGCCCTTGTCCTTCAAGAACTCACGGATGACTCTGCAGGCTTCCAGGCACCAAGCGCCCACACAGATCTGCTGCTACCCGTTACGGGAGGCTGGAGGACAGAGAGCCAAACACAGCTCGTTCCCCCCACCCCCAGGTTGTCCACCCAAAGGCTGAGTAGACCGTTGATGCCACCATAAATCAGAGTGAGTGGAAAAGGGTGGGGGAATGGGCATTTCGTTCCTTGGCAGGCGGTGGAGGCTCCCCGTGCCCCCGGTAGGTCATCACAGCCGAAGACAGCGGCCCCAGCCTAGACCCTGCACCCGAAGTGTGAACACCTGGAAACCTCTGGGAACTTACAGTGCAAGTGTCCCCGGCCCAGCAAGCTGACATCGCTTCTCCACGGAAGTCTGGGGGCGGTGGGGCCCCCCTTCCCTCCTCAGTTACACACGCCAGAAAACCTGAGCCACAGCTCTGTCTGGTGGAAATATGATGCTGGCCACGGATGGGAGCCACAGACGTAATGTTAGCCACGTTTTTAGAAGTTCGAAGAAACAGGTCAAATTAATTCTCTTTTTTAGTATTATTTTTTGTTGGTGTTTATTGACTCACTTTATGAGAGAAAGGGAGGGTATGTGCTCCTGCACATGTGAGCAGGGGAGGGACAGAGAGACAGAGAGAGAGAGAGAGACAGAGAGAGAGAGAATCCCAAGCGGGCTCCACGCTGTCAGCACAGAGCCTGATGCAAGGCTGGATCATGACCCGAGCCCAAATCAAGAGTCAAGACGCTCAACCGACTGAGCCACCCCAGTGCCCCCAAATGAATCCCAATAGTATAATTTAACCGCCCATAGCCAAAATACTATCATTTCAGCACATAATGATACAAAACATTACTAAGGAGACGTTTTACATCCTCTGTTTTGCACCGTCTTCGAAGGCCAGTGAGCATTTCACGTACGGTGCATCCTCTGAGCAGCGGGCCCCTGGGTCTGACGGCACAGCTCTCCCGTCCCGGCCCCGGAGACAGCTGTGCTACAAGGAGGGCCGGGGGTGGGGAAACAGAGCTGTGGACAGAAAAGGCTGCAGACTCCACCATCACCCCTCTCCCCCACAAAACAAACCCTACGCCATTGCTTTAAACTCCACTCCGCGCTGATAAATAAATAAATAAATAAATAAGCGTGATTTTCCTGTGCCTGCGAATTTAACTCGGATCTTCCAGAAGGTCCGGGGTGCCCTTCCCTTCCCAGGAAGACAACGTGGCAGGGTGCAGACCTGCACTGAGACCCAGGGGCTAGAAGCAACCACATGACCTCACCGCTGTCCGGCTCGTCTCAGCGTCTAGACAGTGAGCACAGGGGATTCGCCCGGGATTGCCCAGTTGTGTCTGTGTCTCTTCTTCTCCGATATATTAATAAGTGTTGTTTAAAGGAAAGTTTCTACTGACAGAAACTCTGCCCGTTAAAACCTCTGGCCTTAAGTTTTATGTTTCCTCTTGGGCATCTCAGCTCTGAGGACGAGCGAATATGAATGTCCCTACAACAGGGGACATTTCATTTTACGATGTGGTTTCCCAGCTTTACTGAGCCTGACACTTCGTCTCCTGACCACCTTTTCCCGTCTTGGGGGCGTTGGGTGGGACACGCATGAGGGATGCCGGACGGGAATCCTTCAGACAGGCTGTGTTATAATCACAGGACTTTGTGTTTGGGGGGCTGATTCAGGTTCAGAGTCAAAGAAGATGCCCAGACACATCAGGGGCCTGGGATGCCGGAGCAAATGACCACAAACTGTGCTCGAAACAATAGAAATTTATTCTCCTCACCACCCGGGAGGCCAGAATCCTGAAATCAGGGCGTGGGCAGGGCTGGATCCTCCTAGAGATCCTGAGGGAGAATGTGATCCTTCTAGAGACCCCGAGGGAGAATGTGTTCCATGCCTACCTCAAGGCTTCTGGTGTTCCCGGCAACTGGTGACTTTCCTTGGCCTATAGAGGCGTCACTCGGACCCCTCTGTTTTCACGCACCCCCCACCCCCACCCCGCCATGTCCGTGTGTCCCAAGTGTCTCCTCTCTCTTATAAAGACATATGAGATTCCTTGGATGGTGAGTGCGTCCCTCCAGCCTCCACCCCTGCCTTCACACGGCTGTCTCTCTGTGTCCTTTCCTCCTCTGATAAGGATGCCAGTCACCAGGGTTAGGGCTCATTCGATAATCTAGGGTGATCTCGTCTCCGGGTGGCACGCGGGCTCTGGCCAGAACGCTTTCCTCTCCTATCACCAACTTGTACGGGATGGTGGAGGCAAGCATTGACAAACTGAGTCATGCAGGGACCAGTGTGAACAGAAAGCTTGCTTTTATCAGCTTTTTCCTTTGTGGCAGCTGGTGGGCTTTGTGCCTGCTGCAACTGTATGATGCAAGTAATAACTCGACCTGGCTCTGCCCGAAGGGGCTTCCCTCAAGGTGACAAAAAGGCTGCACCAGTTCCAAGCATCACACCCTCATGCTGTGCGATCCAGGAGAAAAGAAGACTGGCTTCCAGAATGTCTCTCAAAGAGCAAAGAGTTTTGCCCCTCGGGCCTCTGTGAGGGCAGATGTCGCCCACGTCTATAGAGCAGCAAGCAGGCTGCAAGTTCATTCTGAAGCATCTCTCTGGTCCTGGGAATTCTTTATATTGGCAACCTGAGGCCCAGGTCAGGGACTAATCTCTGGGCTCTTAGACGTATCTGGTTGGGTTCAAGCAAACCTTCGACCATTGTATTACGTAGGGAGAGTTCAGGATGCTGGAAGTGAATCTCTGCAGAAGCCTGTGGGGTGGTTGCCTCAGACCCGACTTTATTTCTAGAAACGATCCCTAGGAAATAGACACAGAGGAAGTGATTTATGCGTGAGAACGTTCATTTTGGATTTCTCTTTCATTGCAGGCAATTGGAAACAACCGAACTGAGACTGGTTAGCTATGATGGGACGTTATAGAACCATTTCAAAGAAGCTTTAACGACGCAAGAACATAGTGACGATATTTTGAAAGGTAAGTGTGCAGTGTAAACGCAGCGTGAAAACCACACACGTGGGGCAAAACCTGGAAGGGCATAGACCAAAAAGGGTGGCGTCTCTGAGAGGTGGGGTTATTTTCTTCTTTGTGATTCTTCTATTTTCCGTATTTAGTCCACAGGTGTGTATTTTGTGCGTGAGCGTGTGCGTGAGCGTGTGAGTGTGCGTGTGGTAGTGTCCTAAGGTGGCTGTGACAAAGCCCACGGAGTGGCGGGCGGGCAGGGGTGGGGGTGGGGCTTGCACAACGGAAATGTCTCACAGTTTGGAGGCCAGAAGTTCAAGACTGAGGTGTCGGCTGGGCTGGTGGGGCCATGACGGGGAATCTTCTCCACCCCCACCCCCGGCTTCTGGGGTTTTGCTGGCACCTTTGGGGTTCCTTGGCTTCTGGAAGCTTCATTGTCACACGGCCCTTCTCTCTCTCTGTCCCCATTTCCCCTCTTATAAGGACACGGGTCACATTGGATTTAGAGCCACGCTCCTCCAGTATGACCTCATCTTGCTAATTCTTCTGTAATGACTGTCTTTCCAATAAGGTCACATCTGAGGTCTCCCCCTGGGGGGGTTGAACGTGTGAATTTAAGGGGACACAATGTCACCCCTAAGTATCTGCATATATATTTTTACACACACACATATTTAAAAAATCTTTTTTTTAATGTTTATTTATTTTTGAGAGAGAGACAGAGAGAGGCAGAGCATGAGCAGGGGAGGGGCAGAGAGGGAGACACAGAATCCGAAGCAGGCTCCAGGCTCCGAGCCGTCAGCCCAGAGCCCGACGCGGGGCTGGGACTCACGGACCGTGAGATCGTGACCTGAGCTGAAGTCGGACGCTTAACCAACTTCACCCAGGTGCTGTCCCCTCCCCCGCCGCACAGATTTCTTAAAAAGAAAATAACGCAAAAGAAAAAAGTGCCTTTTCTTGGCCAACATTTCTGCACCCGGGGAGCCGCCCGGTGGCCGCAGGGAGGATGTCGAGGCAAGAGTAGCTGGCGGGAGAAGCCGGTAGCTACCGTGAGCTTCTGGAAACACAGGCAGCGTTTCCTGTGTCCTCTTGGGGCAGGAAGCGCTTGGACCCCAGCAGGTGCGTGCCGTCCGCACTGGGCCGCCCCTGACTCTGAGCAGCCGCGCGCGCGTGGAGTGTGGATTCCTGCCAGCACCTGCAAGCCCTGGGGGGCCGAGCAGTAATTAGGACAGAACTTTCGTCAGATTCTCCCACATAACAAGGCAGGGTGGGAAGCTTGCAGCCGCTGGATGACTCTGGCGGGCCCGTAGGGTGACAGAGCCCCGGGGAGTCCCCCCCAGGTGTGTTGGCACGGCGTGCCAGCGGGGAGGGACGCCCACTGGCCCCCGGGCTCCTGGCCCACCCACCGCCTGGCCTCTTCCTCCTTCCCTGCAGGCCTGAGGGAGCCAGCGAGGCCGGCCCACACGCCTCCCCAACTTGCTCTTCTGCCCCCGCTCTGGAGGCGGCCCACGGTCCCGAAGATGGGCGTTTAGTGATGATTACCACGTCCCCGTCACTAACGGACACAGAGCAACTCGGGGCCAAGCAGGAGAACCGGCCTGAGCCGGACGGCGGAGGAAACAGGAAGCGTATGGACAAGGGAAGAGGATTAGAGAATTAGCCCCTCGCCCATTGCTGACCCCTCTGTCTGCTCCCCTGACTTTCACCGGGCGCCCCCGGAACCAGCTCCGTGCTGAGCAGGGCCCCGCGTGCACACCCACAGCCCCTGCCTGCAGGGAGGCCGCCGTGGACAGCAGAGGAGACAGGTGCACGGAAGTGATCAAGCCAACCGTGTGGTAGATTCCAGCAGGCGGGCGCCTTCCGCAACATGCAGCTTCCCAGGAGGCTTCCTGGAGGAGGCAACAGGCGGCATGCTACAGGGAGTGGGTGGGCACAGACCGGCAGGCTGGCATCCCCTGGGAGCAGAGCATTCCTTCACCTGACACAGTGGGAGGCTGGAGCTGTGCAGGACAGCGGTCAAAGCAGGTCCTTCCCCGGGAGGCAGGGCGGGGTGGGGCTGAACGGGGAGGTGGGCACCAGCTTGGGGTCACACGAGGAAGGCCTGGCTCGGCCAGGAGGGGCTACGGGGATGAGGGGCGTTCCAGAGACCCCGGGGGAGAAGCCCCTCCCCTTCCAACCTTGGTGATGGCCCAGGCCAGGGGAGAAGGACGCTGGCTTGGCAGGGAGAAAAGAGGGACTCCTGGAAATACCCAGCAGGTGAGGGATAGAGGACACAGGTCCTGGGCCAGGGTGGAGTCAGGAGAGCCCGGGCCGTGGGGACACTCGAGCTTAGGGAGCCCCTGGCAGGACAGGCCTGGTGGGGGCGGTGAAGAGAGCCCGCGAGTCTCTCCCCGGCCTCCGCTTCCGATCTCATTCCTCCTGCTTGGACGTCGTGTCCTGGGCCTGTCCGCCTGGTGGGGGGGGGGGGGGTAGCCTGCCCGACCCACCAGATGATCGGGGGTTGGCTTCTCCGGCCTCCCCCTGCACCCACGGGTCTTTCCCCGGGGTTGTCCCAGGCCCTGCAACTCCGTGTGGCTTTCCTGTCCTTCTGCTTCTGTTCCCAGGGGGCATAATACCACCGTGGCCCGGGAGGGCTCCATCCTGTCACCGGGTCACAGAAATGTAACACGGGGATGGGGGAAAGCATGGCAGACAGCCTGGCAGAGGAGGGGCCTGGAGGGGTAGGGGTCCTTGGGGGCTGCTGTGCCCAAGGACCACACACTGGGCAGCTTGAGCCACAGGAAGTTCCCGCCAGTCTGGAGGCGGGAAGTCACAGACGGAGGGGTCTGCCGGCCTCTCTCCAAAGGCTGCAGGGGGAGAACGCCCCCCGGCCTCTGTCTTTTTTTTTTTTTTTTTTTTAGGCTTCAGACTTTTAATATTAATTTCTACGAGGTTTGTATCTGCTAACAGGTATGACCCAAGAACTCAAGTGTAAGACCTTAACCTTGGGCATATTATAAGAATCAGAGACCCAATACTGGGCAATAAGTGAAATAACTTTTTTTTTTTGGATAGTATAACAGAATAGTTACTTACTTATGTATTTATTTAATATGAAATTTATTGTCAAATTGGTTTCCATACAACACCCAGTGCTCATCCCAACAGGTGCCCTCCTCCATACCCACCCCCCACCCTCCCCTTCCTCCCGCCCCCCATCAACCCTCAGTTTGTTCTCAGTTTTTAAGAGTCTCTTATGCTTTGGCTCCCTCCCACTCTAACCTCCTTTTTTTTTTTTTCCTTCCCCTCCCCCATGGACTTCTGTGGATCCTGAGAATCCCGGCCTCTGTCTTGGCTGCTGCCTCGGGATTCTTTGCTTGCAGATGTCTCTCTAGTCTCAGTCTCTGTCTCTGTCTCCTGGTATGTCTCTTTGTGCCTCTTTTCTTCCAGATCACCAGTCCCTGGATTTGGGGCCCAGCCTCGTCCAGACTGGCCTCATCGTACCTCGATTACATCTTCCTATTTCCGAATCGGGGCACATCCACGGGTGCTGGGGGCTAGGACTTGGACATATCTTTTTTTGGGGGGGCGGTTACAAGGAACCCACAGTAATGGGAGAAAGCCCACACACAGCTGGGTGAGCTCGGCATCGTGCTTTGCGGGAGCTATTTGCAAAAACGAGAAAGGTTCCCCAGGGAACGGCGAGTGGAGAGAACCCAGCCAGCCGCTCTGAGGGCATAGCTGAGAAACCTCAAGAATGTGGAGCCCCAAACTTCCTTAACCTGAGACAGTGGGAGTCCTGGATCAAAGCCTCCTGAGAACAATGCCCCCGGCCAGTGGTGTCTTCCCCCCTCCCCTGCCGGTGTCTCATGTCAGGCTCCAACACGCTTAGGTTCTCAGCACCCGCTTTTAACCCCTGCCAGCACCTCGTAAGCCCAGCCTCCAGCTGCCCCGGGCTCCCCCGAAGTCACCGGGCAGGGGCCCCAGCTCTGCGCGTGAGAGCGGCTTGCCCGGCCCCCCGGCCGGCAGGTCTGGCACAGAGCCTTCTCGAACACCCGGGGCCCGCTCCGCGAGCCTTTGCCCTCCCGTGCCCTGTGGGCAGCCGGCCTGACCAGCCCGGACAGCGGCTCCGTGCCAGAGAGGGGGCTGAGTGGGGCATCAGGAGCTGGCGGGTTGGAGTCCTGGCCCAGCCCTAGGCTCGTGTGGCGAGCCGGAGGCCACACCACCAGCCTCGGGAGGCACCTCGTCCCAGGTCGCAGCTCAGCTCTGCCTCTGCGGCCTTGGGGACGTGGTGAAGGTGCTCAGCCCCGTGGGGACTCACTCTCCTCGTCTGTAAAGTGGGCTACTAGGACCGCGGTCCCCAGGGCCGCGTGGGGTGAGCCGGCTCAGTGCCTGCCGCACACTAGCGTGGGGCCTCGGGCTCCCTCCGGGGGACCCTGGTGGCTCTGTCACTCCGAGCCTCCCCGTCTCCATTTGTGCATTGAGACGTGACATCCGGGGTCCCTTCTGGTCCTCGCTGCCTCCTGTCCCCTTCCAGGGGACCGTGTCGTGCCTGCTCTGGCAGACAGGCACAGCTTCCACCTCCTGCCTTAAAAGATAACCCGGGACATGTTAACAACTTTAAGAGCTTCCTTACTTGATCAAGAATCGATCTGCATGGGGAGTGCTTCCCCGACCCAGGCCAGGGGGAGGACTCCCTAGAGGAAGCGAGGGAGCAGAAAGGGAATTGTTTGATTGGCTGCAGCTTAGAGCCTTAGGTGGTTGCTTGTGATGCTTGTGGTCCTTAGAGCTTGGAGTTGGCGACCTTGAGGCCTTTACAGACTCAGATTTCTGTTTGCTTAGGCGAGCCGCCCCAGCGTCGGAGCCCCCTCAGTGCCTTGGTCTCCTTGTTTACTTAATTTACAACCTGCTCAGGGGACACCCCCGGCCCCAAGGGGACCCTGCCCCTTTCTGCCCTGTGAGGACCAAGTGGTTTCTCTAGGGCAAGCCCCTGGCCAGGCTGACCTCACCGGCCGTGACCTGGACAATCTCACAGGGTGGAGCTCACTGGGCCCCAAGGTCACAAGACCCCGAGGTCACAGAGTCCCCAGCTCCCGGGGCCCCAAGGTCACAAGTCCCCACGGTCACAGGGCCCTGGGCTCAGAAGTGCCTGCCCCCAGCGGCCCTGTGTCAGGCTCAGTACTGCGCTGCCGCCGTCCGGAAGGTTCTGTTACCGCACATTCACGTTGCCCCGCCCCACCCCCACCCCCCAGAGCATGCGGCCACGCTGCCCCCTCTACAAGGTCCTAGAGTGCCCCTCTCTCAGTCTCAGGCCACGTCAGGGTCGGTATGTGGCCTCCACGCCTGCAGGAGGAGAAGGGAGACGTGGAGACCTTGGATGAAAACCCTCACACAACACAGACTCCAGAACCCGGGCTGCTGTTCTGGGTTTACGCAAGGGGGTGGGCAGGAAAGAAGGGGCAGGGACCTCATCTGAAGAGGCCTGGCTGGGGGTGGTGGGGTGGGGGGAGCTCCTGGGCACAGGGGGGAGGGTCCCCACTGAAGACGGGAAGACCGAGCACGTGAAGGACCAGCAGGGACCGGAAGGGAGGACACGGGAGAGACTGAGTCCAGAGCGAGGCCAGGGGAGCAGGGGTGGTGGGGGGCCGGGACAGAGGAGCTCGCCCTCCTCCTCCCTCCTCTCGTAGAGGTGGGGTTGAGCCTGGACAGCAGAAAACAGAGGCCTCACCTGCTTGGGCTTCCTGTGCAACGGAGGGAGGTCGCTGCTGTGGGCTGGAAGCGGGCGCAGGCCAGGGACCCAGCGTGGAGACGGCCGTCACCAGGATCAGGGGAAAACACCTGTGCATCCCATGGCAGAGGGTGGCGTGGGTCAGCGGGGAGGCCGGTTGAGGCTAGCAAAGCCAGAGGGCGTGGATTTTCTGGGTTTCCTGCCTGTGAGCCTGTGGGTTTCCTGCAGGGGCCGGTTGGGGCCGGATTTTGCCAGGCGGGTGGGAAGGAGCCACAGCCACAGTGCAGGGTGGGGGGGGGGGGTGAAGGAAGGGGATCTCTAGGCCCTGCAATGCCATGGCCAATAGCGTCTTCGTGGCCTGGGGGCCTCAGGTCACCCTGAAGAGCCTAACAACGTGGCTGGAAACGTCCCCAGGCCCCTGTTGTGGAGGAGAGAGCACGTGACCTCCAGGAGCTCTCTGGCCGGGACCCATCGGGGTGACGTGGTTGGCTCCTGGGGGGGGGTGGAACGTTGTCAGGGGGAGTGAGTGTCTCCTGATGTTGCCCCGGGACACAGGACGGCGTGAGGCTTACCTGGGTACAACCAGCGAGCTCACCCAGTGCTGAGCAGGGACACGTTCGCGGCCCAAAGTCGGGGGGACGGATTCTGGCCACCCCCACCCCGTCAGCACGTGCCGAGCACTGCAGACAGCTCTTTGCAAGGGCTCCTTCGCCCACCCTGCCCCCACCTGCCCTGCCCTAGCCTTCTGGTCTTGCTGTGTTCCTAGCCTCTGACAAATGCCGGTCTCAGGGGTGGGCGCACAGGTGCCCCGCGGTGAGGCTTTCCTGAGGGGCTTGGGGGCAGGGGCGGCGGGGATCCTGGCTCATGGCTCATTGTGTGTCCATCAGGGGCCGGGGTGGCGTGGAAACCAGGACTGTTTTCCTTCAAATATCCAGCTGCTCCACGCACTCTCCTGAGGGCTCGGTGGGTGTCGGATGGCCCAGCAACCAGACGCCGGGCCCAGGCCTGGACGGCCAGCGCGTGGCCGAGTGGGGCATGAGCACTGGGTCCGGCCCACGTCCCTCTGTCCGCCCCTCACCAGCTGGTCATGTACCACGGAGGGCCGTCTTCTCTAATTTGACAAAAGGGTCATCGGGGTTGTGGGCAGAGCAGGGAGAAAGGTAGTCCGGGCCTTTGCACGGCAGATATTCTCCAACTGGGTACTTCTAACACAGGGGTGACTTCTGCGTGACTCACATAACCCAGTTGAGGTTCCTAATACCTCACCACTGTGATGGTGGCAGAATATACCTCCCCCAAACGGCCACTTTGGAATAAGGATTATTTTGAGCTTCAGGTGCTTGAAAAACAGCGGGTGAAGACAGGCTGTCTGAGTCCCCTTCCTTCCTGAAAGCAACAGCTGACAGTCCCATGGGAACGGAGCCCTCTCTGTGCCCGGAAGAAGGACGTATTCGCGTCACCAGAGGCGGGAAGTTCTGTACAAGCAGCCTTGTTAAAATACCTCCGAGCTCCCTTTCCGTCCCCATACATTGTAGTTACGTTCATGTTCGATTCTGTTTAATCGGGTATAAATGCATTTAGGTGCTGCCTTCTCTGGGGGGATCTTCATTTCCTTAGGAAGGCTCCCATGGCCCATGAAACTTGCATTAAACCTGCCTCCTGTTTGTGAATTCTCGGGCCCAGCCGGAGACACTGAGGGGGAAAGAAAGTTTGGTCCCCCTACAAGTGCATGGCACTGGGCACGGATCCAGCAGGTGGATGCTGGCCGTGGTGCAGGAGCAGGGCCCTAGGGACCCCACGAGCCGGGGCTGACCTCTTTAGGGAGGTCCCCACAGGGAGCACTCGGGGTTTCTTGGGGAAGCAGCTATTTAAGGACCAGTCCTGCAGGGCTTCAGGGACAAGAGACGCAGCCCTGCGGATGTGTCCTGCTGAGCAACCTCTCGACCCTCGGCTCTGTCTGTGAGGGGGTCCAGGGCAGACGCTGTGCCTTGTGGTTCTTTGTGGTTCCCGTCACCCCTTCTGCGGACACCGTGGGGGCTTATCGTTTCCAAAGAGAAGGACAGGCGTTCGTTTTTATCTGTGGATCCTCACATGTGTCTTGTCCATGACCAGGGTTAATCCGCGTGGAATGAGCTCAAGAAATGTGTTTCTGCAGGTGCAAAGAGGGTGTGGCTCCCTGTCGCTAGGCTAGCTATCGCCGAGTAACAAATTAACCCAGAAGGCTCAGAACATTTATTATCTCGCAGTTTCCGCCGGCCAGGAGTCCGGGAATAGCTTGGCTGAATCTTCTTCTCCAGAGCCCCTCCCAAGGTTTCAGCGAGGTCGGCTGGGGCCACGGTCATCCCGAGGTCCAGCCGGGCGTGTCTGCCTTGCTGTTTGCTCACTCGGCAGGTATGGGCAGGATCTGGCTCCTTGAAGCCGGGCTGTTGGCTGGAGGGCCTCGGCTCCTCGCTGGCCACGGTCAGAGGCTGCGCTCAGATCCTGCCTGTGGCCTCAGGCCTCTGCAACGGCTCCACGGTTCATTGGAGCGTGCAGACAGAGCAGGGGGTTGGGAAAGAGTCCCACCGGCTGCAACTCAGTCCTGGAACTTACTCACGGAAGTGACACCCCCTCACTCTTGGATTCTGTTCATCAGAAGCACGTCACTAGGACCCGCCCCCACCGGAGGGAAAGGGACAGTGCAGGATGTGGGCACCGGAGAGCGGCGTCACCGAGGGCCATGGGGATCCTGTCCGCCCGGCACCGGGCGTTGGGGTGGAGCTGAGTGCCAGCAGCAATAAGGGACACTCACCATGTGCTCATTACACGCCAGCCCCCCGCCCAGAGCTTCCCGTGAAATGCCTCTGACGTCAGAAACCCATCCCGTCTGCATCCTCAAGTAACATCTGATAACGCACAGACTCAGAGACAGTGAGTGGCTTTCCCGTGATGATTAATGACGAGCCTCCGGCTGACCTGGATCGTCTTGGCTGCAGGGGTTCAATTTTCCTGCATCACCATCTCAGCCGTTCTCAGAGTTGAAGGATTCAGTGTGAGCAGGCTTCCTGGAGGCGGCGGCACGGGGCCCGATTGTGGAGGATGAAAGGACTGTAGCTTAATGACTTGGATGAAGGACCTTGTCACGGGGGAGATACCAGGCGCCAGGGTTAGGCTCCCCTGATCCCGGGGGCAGGATTTTGGCGCTGGGAGGGGGTAAAAGCTTGTCCTCGGGCTACGGCACATTCTGGAACCTGCTACCGTCGGATGTGTGCTTCTGCCCTGACATTCCTAACAACACCCGTTGCCACCAGCCAAGGTGTACTCTTGGCAAAATGGCCCGCAGCCTGGGTTTACAGGTGACAGGACAGCAGACGGTGACCAAGCTGCTGCGACAACGCTCCAGCGATCCTCTCACCGTGGGGCCTCCCAGAGCTAACGCTGTGAGGGCCGCGGCTGGCCGGCCTCCTCTGCACACAGGCATGACGAGCCACAGAGGCAAGACAAACAATTCACGAGGGGGGTGGGGGGTGGGGGGTACACAGGCCCATCCCGCAGGAGGTATGGCCCTCCCCTCGGCCGGAGCCGCCTGTCCCCTAGCCCTTGGATTGTCACTTCCAGGAACGGACGGCGGACCCGCTCACGGGCCCCGAATCAATGAGTCCTTTTCCCCACTGCTAGGAGGTGAAGGGTCCGCACACTGCGGATGAACGAAGATCCCCTTAAAGTCTGTCTCCTCTGTGTGTCTCTTGCTCTGGATCAACAAGCAGGAGTAAAGAGGAAGTGTTTGGGGTCAGAACGCACGAGGTCCACATTGGCAACGGTCACGTGGATCGCCGCACATAATTGCTCCTGAACTCTGTGTCTTGTGGGACCCCGAGTGTGGAGCTGGGATGGCCTGGCGGGGACCCTGTGGGGTGCGAGGGCGGGAGAGCTTCCATGGTGGCCGGAGGAAAGCGCTACAGACGGGTGGCTGGAAACCACAGAAATTTACTCTCTCACCACTCTGCAGACCGCAAGTCCAAGATCGGTGTCACCAGGCTGCCAAAGGGACAGTCTGTTCCCTGCCTCTTGCAGCTGGGTGGCCGCCAGAAACCCTCGGCTGGTGGCCGCTTCCCTCCGATCTCGGTCCCTGTGGTCGCATGGCCTCCTGCTGTCTTGTCTGTATGTGAAGCCTCCCTCTGCCTTTCTTTCAGAAGGCCACTGCGGTGGCATTTAGGGCCCGTCTGGATAGTGTAGGGCAATCTCCCCACCTCAAGGTCTTTGACTTAATCGCACCGACAGAGTCCTTTTCACCTTACCAGGCCACACTCACTGTTTCTAGAGCCTAGAACATAGGTAGGTTGTTGGGGCACCGTTCGGCCTTCCACAGATGGTGACTGCAGGCTGGTGGGGTGCCCTCGGTTGTGCTGCCGGGCTCGGGGCACCTCTGCCTCCCCGCTCCAGGGGCACCTCGGGCCCATCCACACCCACAGGGGAGCAGGTGTAGACTGGCCGAGGTGAGGACTCGTGCCGGGGATCCACAGATGGCCTTGGGACCCCAGAGGGCACCGTCTGCACCCCTCCTGCTGTCATACTCCGTGGGGCATCCAAGCATCCCCCACGCCCCCCCCCACCCGGAGTGAGCCCTCTCGGGGAGAGAGACAGTGGTATGCCCGGCGTTCGGGCTTGAATCCTATCAGCGGTGTGATTTTCGGGGCCTTCGTGTCACGAGCCTGGATCCTGCTCTCCAGGGCTGTGGCTCCTACAGTGGCCCACGGATGCGCGCCAGCCAGGGCCCGAGCGGGTGGGGGGGGGCACGAGAGGTCTGCTCTGTCAGGCTCACGGTGCCCGTCAGGCCGCCCCCCTGCCCTCGCACAGGCCACCCCCTCCCAGGCCACTGCTTGTTCCTTCAGCAAAGCTGCCCCCGTCTGAGGATTGTTCTGCCCCTGTCGACCCCAGGGGACTCTCCCGGGGGCCCCGAGATCCAGCTCCCTGGACGCGGCTTGCTCTATAGCCCACCCTGGAGACTAGGGACAGGACAGCCAAGGCAGATAGGTCACGGGGTGCTGACACAGCTCGTTGCTGCTGATGGGAGGGGCATGTGAGGCTCAGGGACCCCCATGCTGTGGTTTGCTGTGCTTAAGAGCAGCTGCCCCCCCCCCCCCCCGCCCAGCTCCCCTTGCCTTAAAGCAGCTGCCCACCCCTCCCCCCCCACCCCCAGTGGAGCTCCTGGAGACACGGGCCTGCCCAGAAGACAGGGGTCTGTGTTCCCATGACCTAGTTAGGGGCTGTCTCCATCACAGATACTGCCCCCCCCCAAATTCCCTTCCTTACCCTGTATGTCACCACCCTGGGGCTACTGTGACAAAACAGCACAAGTCAGGGGGCTTGCAACAACAGACATTTATTGTCTCACAGCTTGGAGGCCAGAAGCCCCGGATCAAGGCGGAGGCAGGACCGTGCTCCCTCAGAAACCTGTAGGGGAGAACCTATTCGTGTCCTTCTGGCTTCTGGTGGCGGCCAGTGGTCCTTAGCGACCCCTGGCTTGTAGCTACGTCACTGCCGTCTCTGCCCCCCTCTTCACATGGCTTCTCTCTGCGTCTCTATCCAAACTGCTCTCTTTCTATAAGGGCGCGTCTTACACGCCCATCCCCACCCAGTGTGACCTCATCTGCAAAGACCCTGTTTCCAAATGAGGTCACATTCACAGGCACCAGGAGCCCAGACCTCAGCGTGTGTATCTTCTTGGTGGGAGGGATACAAGGACAGACTTGGAACAACAACACCCCTGGGTGAACCCTGAGACAGAGCCCCAACGGCGCAGCAGGCCCACAGCACGTCGTAAGGGAGCTGACAGTTCACTCTGTCCGTCGGGGACACAGGCTGATTGTTGTGGCCACAGCGGTCAGTCAGGAGCTCCTTGCTGGCAGCTCCGAGGAAACGGAGGATGGAAATGCCAGGATTTCACCCGGAGGGGATGTAAGGTCTCCGCGGAGAAAGCAAGGAGGCCACCCGAGCCGCTTCGGGGAGCCCAGTCTGTTCTTGGGGTGTCAGCCACTTGATTGAAAAGGTTAGTAGGTCTGTATCACAAACAAGTCTTCTGAAAACAAAGCAGAAACCCAGCTTATTTTTAAAGTTTATTTATTTATTTTGAGAGAGAGAGAGGTGCACTGGCAGCACAGAGCCCGATGCGGGGCTCGAACCCACGAACCGTGAGGTCATTGACCTGAGCAGTTCAACTGATGAGCCCCTGAGACTCCCCAGCAGGAAACCAATTTAGACCAACAACATGACCATGACTTTGTAAGAAACACAGACTCCCTTCCGATGCAACACGCAGAATATGGAGACAGGATTTTTTTTTTTTAATGCACCAAAGTCTGAACAGTGGCTCTCTAGGGAGCGGGCATGTGGGGTGACTTCTTTCCCTTCCCTTTTTATGGGGCTTTTGACCTGTGGGGTGGAAGGAACCCCAGCAGCACGGCCTGTAACACTGAGCAAAGATCATGCTTGCCCTCTCTGGAGTCTGGGACCCTGAGCTCTGGGAAAGCACCCTGTCTCCTTTGTGTGAACAAGCGGGGGTTTTTTGTTTGTTTGTTTATTTTTTGTTTTTTGGTTTTTGTTTTTTGTTTTTTTTGTGCCAGTTTACTGAGCACCAGGAGAAGAGCCAGATTAACTTTCCCGAGGGCATACCTTGAAGTTTCCAAGATACTTGAGTCTCGGGGTAAGCAAATGCTTATCTAGGACTGTTTGCCTGGTGATCCAAGTGGCCCTTCGAGAAGTCTTTCCACCGCTGTCTCAACAGTAACTCTTTGTTAAAGTGTAAATTATTAACACATTCTTACAGAAAAAGACTCAGAAATGCCCGTTAGTGCTGTAGCCCCTTTGCCTGCACCACTGCTGTTTTGCAACTGCTTCACACACTTACAAAGCACAGAGGCTACAAATGTCAGGGGAGGCAGGCCAGAAAATACCTCGTTTGCATTGCAGCTTTACAGATTAGAAAGTAAATGGGATGGATCATATTTCAAAGGGTTTTCTTAACACCTATTGTGGGCTTGCCCAAGGAGTCTTGCAGGTTAAGGAAGAAAGATTCTTTCTGAGAACCGAAAAGTCTGGCACCTGCCAGACCCCTTCCCAAAGCCATGCTAGAAACCCCCTTTCTGCCCCTCGGTGACTTTATAGAACTCATTTTTCTTTAAGGACGGCTGTCACCTCCCCGGTCTGTGCGCTAATAATCAACCAGGGTTAAGTGTCACAGGAGTGGAACAGAATAGTCCAAGGACGTCATTGCCCTTCTCCAGTTGCTAGGCAACCCCTCCTTCTCCAGAGATGGACAGAACAGGTTGGGGGAGATACCAGAAAAGAAGGCTGATTCCAGGTCGGCCCCACTGCCCCCTGGAAAGGGACAAGAGAGAGGAGCCTCTCTGGAGGCCACCCACTCAAGAGGCGGTGTTGTCTTCTCTGCTCCAGAGCCCTGCATTCAATGGAATGGCTCTCGAAGCCCCTGGGTGTGGCTGGTGTGTGTTACCAAGTGTGATCCCCGGTGGAGGTGCGGGGGGGGGGGGGGGGGGTCCTCTGCCTGCCGCTGTCTCATCGGCCACCTCACCTTGTTACCGCAGGGCTGTCCAAGCGCTGAGCGGGGGGCTCATGGGCTCCGTCTGTTTACTGGATACCGATGGGAGAAATGCTGCTCCACCGTGGGGGGCCTCCTGGTCCCCACGTTCAGTGACTGCAGGTTTCGAATGGTCAAATGTTTGCAGCAGCTGTCAGCTGGTGGATGCTTCGCCAGCCCCTCCAGAGGCTCCTACGGTCGATGCATTCGCGGTCCCCAAGAGCCTCCTGAGCAGGGGCCCACCGATGGCGGGGGGGACCAGCTTTGGAGATCACGCGGCTGGTTGTGGCCACTGTCGTGAGCTGATTGCAGCCTTGGGCAGCCAGCCTTTCAGGGCCCACCGACCCTTCTTTTATAAAGTGGGTATTTCTGGGGCTCTGGGGTGGCTCAGTCGGTTAAGCGTCGCCTGGCTTCGGCTCAGGTCGTGATCTCGCGGTTCGTGAGTTCGAGCCCCGCGTCGGGCTCTGTGCTGACAGCTCGGGGCCTGGAGCTGGCTTCGGAGTCTGTGTCTCCCCTCTCTTTCTGCTCATGCTCTCTCTCTCTGTCTCAAAAATAAAATAAACGTTAAAAAAGCTTTTTTTTTTTAAAAAGTGGATATTTCTGGCAGGATTCAGTCCCAACAGAAATGCTTGCACAGAGATACACATAAAAGGTGTTTACGATGACATCAGTTGTGATAGCAACAACGACAACAACAAAAGAGACAAGAAGAAAACCGTTAATAGACCAATAATGTTATTTTAACGTATCTGTGTAATGAAATACTTACTACGTGGGCACTAAAGAGAACAAGGTCGATCTATGCCTTGTGTGGGCGAGGAAGAAGCCTTTGATATTTTACCTGGAGAAGCCAACTGATTACGTATAAGCACATTACAAAACTCTGTGTGTGGAGGGACACATACCTCTGATACTTACGTGATGTATATACCGTGAGCATTTGTACGAGTTTGAAACACCCGACTATAAACAGTGGAAAACTACTGTCTCGTTCGGGGCGATTCCTGTTGTGTCCTGTTGGTGGAAAAGAGTTGTCCTTCGGGAACCGGGACCCCCAAACCTGTAGAGCTCACCGTTGCGGGGTCCGCATACACACATTCCCCACGTGGGTCACTGGGCGACATGGTGAGTGGGGACCCTCCTGTTTTCGATTCCTTGGTTTCAGACTCATGTTTTCTACCCATTCTGGACTCGGTGCCGTAAAAAGGCTGATGCGGGAAACAAAGGCAGAAGGAAACACACATAGAATGAAATGTCCTTATAACCTGTAGCCCATCGACAAAGACTTGAAGGAGTCAGAGTATATAACATTTGTCCGGGGATTCCCTGCTGTCTTTTACTATTATTATTTTTTTAAGTTTATTTTTGGAGAGAGACAGCGCAAGCAGGGGAGGGCCCGACAGACAGGGAGAGAGAGAATCCCAAGCAGGCTTCTCGCTGTCAGCTGGCAGCCCAGAGTCCCCCTCAGCCTTCAATCCCACAAAGCATGAGTTCAGGAGGCCAAGAGTTGGATGTCTCCCTGACTGAGCCACGCAGGTGCCCCAGAGTAAAACTCCCTACTGTTTTTTTTTTTTTAATTTTTTTTAACGTTTATTTATTTTTGAGACAGAGAGAGACAGAGCATGAATGGGGGAGGGTCAGAGAGAGGGAGACACAGAATCTGAAACAGGCTCCAGGCTCTGAGCCGTCAGCACAGAGCCCGACGCGGGGCTCGAACTCATGGACCGTGAGATCATGACCTGAGCCGAAGTCAGACGCTTAACCGACTGAGCCACCCAGGCGCCCCAACTCCCTACTGTTTTAATGCTGATGCTTTTCTCCAGGGAAAAAGCAAACTGAGCTTGACAATAGGTAGGCCTGGGGACCCTGTGAGTCTTCTTTAGCATGAGAAAATCCTTCTGGGAACTTCCCCTGGCCTTTTCCTGCCCCAGCACACGGATATGTAATCAGTTTCTCCTTACAATCCCGGGCCAGCTTTTCCTGCCCTCGGGTCCTGTCCCCGTGCTTTAACAAAACCACCTTTTTGCACCAGAGACGGTTTAGGAATTCTTTCTTGGTCCAGACCCTCAGCACCACTCCAAAGCCGCTTCGAACCCCACTGATGTGGAGTGTCTGATGATGTTCTAGATGGCGGTACGCCCTCCTCGTGAGAGGTCACCACCAAGCTGGCCAAAAGGCCATTTCAAGCTATATTGGGCTGTATTGAGCATCGGGATGTGATGTGACCGATGGATCCCGTGGCCGTGTCCCCGCTCATCCACCTCGTTTGCCCCGCACCGAGCCCCCTGCTCCAACACACTGCAGGTAATGCTGGTGGATCAGTCTGTGAGCTCGGCGACCGCGGTTCCGGCCAAGGGCCCGCAGGCAGGGATCCCAAGCCCAGGCCCGGAATATGTGTCCAGTTTTGCTAAATGGAGATTGCCCCTCCCCGTGTCTAGTGTAGTCAGCTTGGCCCCTGTGGCTGGCTGGTCCCCTTGAGGAACTGTGCCCTCTCAAGGACTCAGTGCTGGTTTCTGTGGCGGGAAGGCTGAGCCCTGGTTCAGGGCCGGGTCAGTCTCCGGAAGAGGAAGCTCACGCTGTCGGACCCATGCGTCGCCTCGAAGGCCCTTCCTAGACCTGGAAGAGAGGTGAGGTCACAGGGCAGACCGCTGCCCCCAAAGTGCAGACGCCAAGGGCAAATGCAGACAATCACAGCTTGCTGGGGCTCCAACTGCCAGGGGCCAGGGCAGGGAAGGCCAGACAGTAATTCACAGCTCGCGGGAGGTTCCGTGTAGACCAGTTTGTGAGATTAAAAACTTCAGGGGACCTGGTCATGGGGGTTCCCACACTTATGTGAGTTTTGCCGCCGAGAACTCTTGTTGGAGGAAGAAGTTTCCGGCCTGCCAACGAGGCTCCGTCAGGAGTTTAACCCACTAGAGAAAGAAAATACCCAACTCAGCCCCCCCAGCCATCCTGTCTCACGTAAGACAAACAAATATTGAGGGAATTTTTTGCCAGTAGACCAGCTTTGCAAGACAGTCTTTTTTTTTTTTTTTAATTTCTTCTTTTTTTCTAATGTTTGTTTATTTTTGAGAGAGAGAGAGAGAGAGAGAGGTCAAGCAGGGGAGGGGCAGACAGAGGGAGACACAGAATCCGAAGCAGGATCCAGGCTCCGAGCTGTCAGTACAGAGCCCAACGCGGGACTCCAACCCACCGACCGTGAGATCATGACCCGAGCTGAAGCTGCACACTTAACTGACTGAGCCACCCAGGCACCCTTAATTTTCTTATTTTAATTGATTTGGCATACGGTTTGTTCACAATAATAAACCAACAATATATTTGATCATGTATGCTTATGCATATATTACATATATATACGGAAGCATACGTGCTTATATACATATGCAATACATAAACATATATATACGAAATGATTGATTATGGTTTTGTATTGAAACTGGGTTTCTGATGGATTTCAAGCAGTTGGGTCTTGCTTTTTTTATCCCATTTGAAGACCTCTGTCTTGATTTTGATGTGTGGACGTCTTGCATTCCGTGGAAATTGTCGCCATAGTTAAATGTAAAATGCCATCTTGTTAGTTGTGTTGTATTATGCCATCTGTTCTTTTCTCTCTCTTCTTTTTAGGTTTGGTAATTTCGATTATCCCATTACATCTCTACTTTTGGCCTCATTAGTCACACATCTTTTAGAAGTGGATTGGTCGAGAGTTTACAATTTATACCTTTAACAGAACACAGTCTACCTCCAAATGATATTATGACGTTCATCTGTAGTGTGGGGACACTAGCAGTGTTTTTCCGCATCATACCATCTGAGTGAGTGTTGTCTAGTTTACTTTTACACGTCTGAAGAACCTGAGGTGCATTGCTACAGTGTTTGCTCTGGACAGTCAATTATTTGTAAAGTTTTTTATAATTATCTTCTCTCTAGAATCGTTTCTAGACCCATTGCTTCCCTCGTGTACGTCCAGGTTTCTCTCTGTTCTCAGAATCACTGGCTTGAAGAAACTTTCTTAATATTCTTGGCAGTGTGTGTCTGCTGTTAATCTCTCTCAGTTTCTGTTTATCTGAAATAATGTTTCTTTCCCTTTAATTTTTAAAGACGCTTTCTTAAAATTTCATAGAGTTGACAGATTTTTCTTTTAGTGTTTTAAAGATGTCATTCCATTGTCTTTTAAATTGTTATGGAGAGAGAGAGAGAGCACTGGCAGGGAGAGGGGCAGAGGGAGAAGGAGAGAATCTCAAGCAGGCTCGACCCTCACTGCAGAGCCTGATGTGGGGCTCGATCGTATGACCCTGGGATCGTGACCTGAGCTGAAATCAACAGGTGGATGCTTAACTGGGCCACCTAGGTGCCCCTAAATTGTATAATTTTTCATTAGACTCTGAAGAAATTCTTATCTTTGTTCTGTATGTAGCATGTCTTTTTCATGTGGGTGCCTTGAAGATTTTCTTTTCTCTTTTGGTGTTATAGTCACACTTTTAATGATGAGTCTGGGTCACTATCTTTTGCAGGAGTTGGGGGCTGCTATAGTTATCCTACGTGAAGTGCTCTGAGCCTTTGGGTCTATGATCTTATGTCTTTCATTTTTAGAACGTTCATGATAAATATTAAGAAATTACATATTTCTTCTGCCTTATTCTCTCCTGTTTTTCTGGGAAATTAATTACCTGCATTAGTGATGATTTAATACCGTCCTAGCGTTCTTTGATGCTTTGTTTTTGTGTTTTTCCCTTACTCTCTTTCTCTTTGTGTTTTAACATGGCAATATCTATTGGCTTATCTTCAAATTTAATGATCCCACACTTGGCTGTGTCAAGTCTACTGACAAGCCCATTGAAGGAATTCATCTTTGAAACCATATTTTGATTTTTACGTTATCTGTTTGACTCTTTTGTATGGTGCCCATTTCTCTGATGAAATTCTCCATCTTGTCATATATGTGGTCTGTGTTTTACCCCTGATTATTTAACATATTAATCTTAGTTACTTACTTATTTGTTTATTTGAAGCCTTATATGCCCCACACCCTTCAATGCTTTAGTTCATCTCGAATGTAGCAATTATTCTAGATTTAATATTTATCATTTATACTTTTATTTATGAATTGACCACACATGTTCACCTCCCTAATCATTTCCCACATTGTGTAACCTCTCTTACATATTTGCTACTTTTTCCACTCTTTTTGTCGCATTATGGATATTTTCCTTGGATCTGCCTTCTGATTTTTCTAATTCTCTCTTCAGCTGTATCTGATATCCTGTTTAAGTCGTTCCACTAAATTTTTAATTTTCATGACTTGATTTTTTATTTGGAGAAGTTTTCTTTGTTTCCCTCAAGTCTGTTTGTTTCTATTTTAATAGACTCTCACTCTGTCCTCATATTTATAGTTCTTTTATTTCTTGAAACATATCAACTTGGGTTTTTTCTTTTATAGTTACCATGCTGTACATTATAGTCCCTAAAACTTATAAATGGAAGTTTGTAACTTTTGACCCCCTTCACTCACTTACCTGCCCCCCGCCCCTCCCTCTGGAATCCCTTTTCTCCCCCACACATATACATGAGATCATATAGTACAGTTGACTCGAAGAACATGGGTTTGATCTGCATGGATTAAAAAAAATACAGTACAATACTGTAAATGTATTTTCTCTTCCTTATAATTTTTAAATAACATTTCCTTTTCTCTATTTTACTTTATCCTATGAATATATAGCATGTAATATGTTAACATGAAACATATATGTTAATAGACTATGTTATCAGTAAAGATTCTGGTCAATAGTAAGCTATTAGGAGTTAAGTTTTCAGGGCGTCAAAAGTTATATGTGAATTTTTGACTTGCGAGGGGTCAGTGCCCCAGACCCCCACATTGTTCAAGGGTCAGCTGTATTTACCTTTCTCTGTTTGACTTACTTTGCTCATTGTAGCTATTTTAAGGTTCCTGTCTGATGGTTTTAACATCTGAGTAACTCCTGAGTCTAGTTCTATTGACTGCTTCGTCTCTGGACAATGGATTGATCTTTTTTGCTTACTTTTTTCCATGTCTTCAAATGTTTGATTGAATACCAGATATCCTGTATTAATTGAAAGGGACATACCCAGTGTTTCTTCCTGGAAACGGGTGAGTCTCTCCTGTCGGGTCACCAGGGTGGTGGGGGGTAAGTTCCGATCAGCCTGCTCAGATGTTGACCTTGGCTTGGGCGTCGCTGTTCTTGCGATGACCTTCAAGGTACTAAGGCTTCGGATTCCTTCGTGCTGGGCTTCCAGTGCCGTGTGCGTGGGGCGAGGCCTGGAGGCGCAGGGTTCTTGCTCCGCCCTAAGTCTCCAGCAGCCCCTGTGTGCCCCGCCCACGGAGGGAACCCTCCACGTGCCTGCCTCCCCCCAGTGACCGCTGCTGCTCCCGCGGCCGTGCAGGCCAGGCCGAGTCGGGGGCAGGAGGGCTCTGTTGTCCTGGCCCCGGGTCAGTCCTGAGCAGGCCCGCGGGCCTGGGTCTTGGAGGGCGAGGCTTCCTCACTTCCGGCTGCTCCTCCCCGGGGTGGTCAGACTCCCCTTTGTAGTGGGGGTGGGTTTGTGCGAGCTTCCCCGCCCTCCCTGTTGTAGCGATCCTCGAAGGCACCACGTCAGGCCGGGCGCCCGGCCCGATTCCCGGCCCCTGTTCAGCGGGGCGGGTTACCCCTGCACTTCCCCTTCTGCAGGGTGGGTCTCGGTGGTGGGTGTGTGGATGGCACAGCCCCCCTGAGGCCTCCGAGGAGCCCCCGCCTCCAGCTGAGCTGTTGGAAAGGGGGCTCTTTGAGGAGGGGCGGCCGCGCTTATGGTTTGTATATGCCGTCGAGGAAAGAACTTCAGAGTCTGTGAAAATAAGACAGGGGCAAGCTGCCTCAGGGAGGCACGATTTATTGGGCTCACACGGGCTGGGTTCCCTGCCGGAGACAGAGAAGGACCCCGGCGGAGACACGCAGGGTCACGGGGGGATCCGCTCGTCCTGCTCCGTCCTCGCCCCAGGGTTCAGACGATTCATCGGGAGTGTTTGACCTGCCACGCGCAGAACTGGAGGCCCGGCGAAGACTTGGTCCTCACCGGAGGGGCACGGGCGGGGCCCCCTCTGCCCCCGGAGCAGGTGTTAGGAGACCCCTGGTCAGAAGCAGCACGGGGAGCTACAGCACACGGGTCTGCAGACCAGGGTGGGGCAGGAGGGCCGGCAGGAGGGCACACACTCGGGCTTGCAGCTCACGGGCACGCACACGGAGGACTGGCAGGAGGGCACACGCTCAGGCTTGCAGCTCACGGGCACGCACACGGTGGGTGTGCAGCTCACGGGCACGCACGTGGAGGACTGGCAGGAAGGCACACACTCGGGCTTGCAGCTCACGGGCACGCACACGGAGGACTGGCAGGAGGGCACACACGCGGGCCTGCAGCTCACGGGCACGCACACGGCGAGTCTGCAGCTCACGGGCACGCACACGGGCTTGCAGCTCACGGGCACACAGCAGGACGCCTGGCAGGGGCCGGAGGAGCCGCAGGAAGCCTGGCAGCCCGCGGAGCAGCTGGTGTGGCACATGTTGGCGTGGGGCTCGGCCGGTGTCCGGGAGGGAGGAGGGCGGGGACGTCTGGAGGCTCCTTGCCTGGGCCGCCTTTATACCGGGCCGTGGGCGTCCTGGCCACCCAGAGGCACAGCTGTGGACTTCCTCATAGCTTTTTCCATCACGTTTCCCCAACACCCTCTTGTCCTGAGACGCCCTCCCCCGTGTGATGCTCCGCTGTAAATTAAGTTTAGCTTAGAGGCCAGTTTCTTCTTCTGTAAACAGGACATCCTGGTTCGACTTTACTTGGGGTCCTTGTTACTTCTCCAGGCTGCTACTGTGCCCGGAGCGCCACCGGTTTGACTCAGCACCGTAGCCTTTATTCTTTTTTGCCGTCAGTGGAGGCTTTGGGGCAATAGTGTGTTTTGAGCTTTTATTTTGCACCAGAAAACATTAAAGTAGGGATCTGCAAACTGGGGAGCAGAGGTCTGTGGGACAAAGGCGGCCTGCCGCCTGTTTGGCAAATAAAGTTTTATTGGAAACGGCCATGCTCGTTTGCTTACGTGCCATCAAGGGCTTGCGCTGTAATGTGAAGTGGTTATGAGACAGACCACGTCACTGCAAGGCTGAAACATTTACTGTCTTCCATTTATAGAAAGGTGACCGACTTCTGCCTTATAGCCATCTATGTAATCATCGATTTGTTCGTGCAACAGACATATACTTTGTGCCGGCTATGGAGATGTCCTAGCCTCATGGGCCTTCCGGGGCAATGGATACATGAATGCGTACAAATCAACGCCTGAAATAATTACAGAGAGGGCCGAGTCCCAGAAAGGAAAGCAGGCTCAGCAGGTGGAGAGTAATGGGGTGTTGGTGGGTGGTTGGGGGCCTCTGTGTGGAGGCGACGCTGAGCTGGCTCCTGGGAGATGCGGAGGGGTCGGGAGGTGGTATTCCAAGCAGAGGCAGCCGTGGGAGTGTTAACGACACTGCTGCAGGATGGGCACGCTCCAGGAGCAGCGGGAAGCGTGGACGAGCGCGGCGTGGACGCTCGTCTTTAGGTGCGGGCGGACGGGTTCAGACCGTGCAGCTGGGGGTCCAGCCATCCCAGTCCTGGGCCGACAGAAGAAGAAGGACAGTGTCAACTTGAAGACACGTGGGGAGGAATCATCCAATCCGAAGAAGAGAGAACAGAATTATGAAAAACGAAGAGGGTCCCTGGGACAATATCGGGAAGTCGAACAACAAGCAAGTTCAACACAAGAAGGAGAAGAGAATGATACTGAAGCACAAGAATGTTTTGAATAATGGACAAAATACCCAAGTTTGATCTATTAAAAAAATTCTACCTAACAGCTCCAAGAAACTCAGAAAACCCCCAAAGCCCCAGCATGATTTGGCCCGATGGTGAGGACCACGGACTCCAGAGTGAAACCCAGCAGCTTCCAATTCCTGCTGCTTGGCCGCCCCAGTGAGAACGCGCACACAGCACGGAATCCTTCCGAACCTGATTGCACATCCGTGTAAGTGGGGCACACCTGCCCCTCGAATGGTGGCAGGGACCGATAACTAATCAGTTATGAGACGATCCACGTGAGATGCTTAGCACAACACCCGGCACAAAGCTGGGACTCCCTCATTGTTATTCTTGCGATAACGTGGCCACAGCTCTCCCCGATGAGGAGCCCAGCCGCTTGGCCCTGGCCAGGGGGGGAAGGCCTTGTAGGTCACTGAGTTTCCAAATCAAAACGGGGGGACCTCCCCCCGCCCCCCGCCCCGGGTCTGGTGACTTGGATGGTACTTGTGTGGACGGAGGGCAGGGTGTATAAACTTGGGGAGGACCTTGAACGTCCTGATGTGGAGTCCCCTGTCCCTGCTGACGGTCCTTGGCCATCCAACCTGGGGTCTGAATCCAGAAATCGCAGGGCCGCTGGGTCACAGTGAGCCTGGGGGCTGAGACAGAGCTTCCTGAACTGAGTCACTTCCAGCAGAACCTCCAGGAAGAGACGCACACAGGAGGAAGAGGAAGAAAACAAGCAGGCAACCAGGAGGAGGGCACCCGTGTGGCTTGTTGCCAGGACGCCACAGCCTGGGTATAAAAGCCGCCTGGGGAAGGAGGCTCCAGACCGGCCCCGTTTTCCACCCTGACTCCACTCCAGCCCTACATCGCCATGTGCCACACCAGCGGCTCCACTGGCTGCCAGCCGGCCTGCCGTGTGCCCAGCTCCTGCCAGGCGTCCTGCTACGTGCCCAGCTCCTGCCAGGCGTCCTGCTACGTGCCCAGCTCCTGCCAGGCGTCCTGCTATGTGCCCAGCTCCTGCCAGGCGTCTTGCCGCGTGCCCGTGAGCTGCAAGCCTGTTGTGTACCTGCCTGTGAGCTGCAAGCCCATTGTGTGTGTGACCCCCTCCTGCCAGTCCTCCGGGTGCTGCCGGCCCTCCTGCCCCACCCTGGTCCTCAGGCCTGTTCCTTGCGGCACCCCTAACTGTGGCTAGCCCGTGGCCTCCTAGGACCCCTCCTCCGTGGGGCCAGAAGTAGCTGCTGTCTGAACTCCCGGCAGGCAGACCTCGTCCGCCTGAGACCTTCTGGACCTGACTAGACCATCTTACAGCAAAGCCGCCTGATCCCCACTAACCAGGCGGACAGAGTCACCCCCGGCGTCCCCCGACCCCAGCCCGGGTCGTCCACACGGCACCCACCCTGGCTGGTGCAAGCGCCCAGGCTCTGCAGCCGCCAGCACTGAGCTCTAATAAATCCCAGAGCGCATGTGAAGCCCACCCGAGCGTGTGCTGTCTCTCCTTAGTGCTTTCCTCAAACTGCTTCCTCCAGAACTCGCTCCCAGGCTTCTGGAAAGCTCCTTCTGCAGAGAAGCCACAGGGGACCAGATGGCTGTGCCCGGGGGACTGACCACTCAAAGGCGGCCCCTTGGGCGAGTGGGCACTCCTAGCTCAGCCCGACGGGCCCCCAGGGCTTCCTGTGTCCCTTGAACGTGAGGTCAGTTTTCACTCAGCTCTGGGCGGGACCCAGGGTGACCCTCTGACTTTGTGAGGTTAAAAGTCCCCGCTCGGCAATTACTATGCGAGCCCACCCCGGTCTAACCATTAAAACTGTCCGCTCCATACAGAGTACAGCTCCTCCTGCAAACGTCCGGGGGCACAGGGCTTTGTGGGTAACTTCCGTGGGCCCCAGAGTTGTCCGTGTCCCCATGAACGGAATCAGCGACTGCAGCCCTACAGGCGAGGCGGCTTCCCAGACGGGGTGCACGGAGGGTCTCACAATGGGAGACACCCTGGAGTAGCCGGGCGGGCCCGTGTCATGCCGGGGACAGGTGGGAGACGCACAGAGAGGGCGTGGTCGTCGGCACAAGGAAGCCGAGGCACAGCGGGGTGCCGGGGGGAAGCTGTTTGGGAACCGAGAAATAGTGTAAGAGGAACACCATCAAGTGGGGGGTCCTTCCTGCCACGGACACATATCTGGAAACTTCCCTTATCATGAGGTCACGGGATAATAGAGGATGTGAAATTCAGGAGCGGCTCTCAGAGCACCGGCCGTTCGCAGCCCTTCCTCGTCCTTGGTCCCATTCGGACCCCACCGCCAGCCACTGTCTCACCGTCACAGGTGTTCAGTCGTTGCGTCAGGCCCTCATCTTGCACACACCCTCCCTCCAGGACCCCGGGGCCACGGGCCCACCCACCAGGCAGCGGGGAGGCCCTCCCAGTCTCCTCAGTGACGCCTCGGAGGGGGCGACTGTCCTGGTCTCGGGCCTGACGGGTGACGGGGTGTCTGGGGTCGGGAGTTGCCCACAGACGGGCTCCCCCGAGACCTGGAGGGTCCCAGAACATGCTGCACTGTGAACGGCGTTCAAAAAGCTTCCAACGGTAACGACAGCCATCACCTCCGACTCGTTCTCTCCTGGGCAGCGGTCGCCCGCTGACTCTGTAGACGCTCTAGCTGGGAGTCGTCCCGCTGACGGTGTAGACGTTCTGTCTGAGAGCTGTCTGGCTGACCGTGTAGATGCCCCATCTGTGAGCAGTCTGGCTGATGGTGTAGAGACGCCCCATCTGGGAGCAGTCTGGCTGACCGTATAAATGCCCCACCTGGGAGCAGTCTAGTCCGGCTGACCGTGTAGATACCCCGAATGTGAGCAGTTCAGTCTGATTGACCATGTAGATGTCTATCTGGGAACAGTCTGGCTATGTAGATGCCCCGTCTGGGAGCAGTCTAGTCTGGCTGACCGTGTAGACGCCCTGTCTGGGAGCAGTCCACTGACCATGTAGATGTTCCAGCTGGGACTAGTCCTACTGACTGTGTAGACGCCCCTCTGTGAGCAGTCTGGCTGACCGTGTAGATGCCCCATCTGGGAGCAGTCCAGCTGGCCATGTAGACGCCCCAGCCAGGAGCAGCTTAGCCTCAGGGTGGCCGGCCCCGCCTTCTGCAGCTGTGACCGACTTTCCCAGGGAGCCATCAGAAAGTCCTGGATGTTCTTGTGCCACGAGGCAGGGGTGGGGGCGGGGGCACGTCCTGCAGGGGCCCTGCCCCTCCCTCCCATGCACTATCCTGGCACCGTTGTGCGTTGTGGGTTGCTGGTTTCCATGTGAGTCAACATCCGTGCGCTGCACTCTTTTTGGTTCCCGATGAGGCGGAACTTCCTCACGTCTCTCACTCTGTGCTGTGAGGAATCCAATCTGCCCGTCTATCTGTGCAGACGGTGGAATTTTTCTTAAAATTCAAATGGACGAGGAACGGGCACAGGTTTTGAATAAATGTGGGGAAACTGAGGGATTTAGGAGTCAAGGCAGGTAACAATCCAGCCCCTTTCTCTTCACAGGCCCCTGGGGATTTTGCTCTGTCTCTGCTTCCCTGGGAGGGGGGTGGGGAGAGCCAGCCTCTGCGAGGAGGTACTTCCCTCTCCCGGCTGCCGGCCTCTGCTGTTCTGCTCCCGAAGGGCCTCTTCCATCTGTCCCTGGCACAAGGGACAAATAGGGAGCCTGATGCTGACCTGGTGGGTCTGGCCGGTGCTCGCTGACCCTCTCTAGTGCTAGTGGTCCACTGAGACTGCAGGCTCGTCCTCTTCCACTGTCCTGAGGATTTGTTCACAAGGCAGCGTTTTGCTCCCTGTCTCCTCAATCAGTCCTTGAAACCTCGAGCAGAATGCGTGATGCCTGAACCGACCCCTGCACCCCTCCTGGGGCCCGCGGGAATCTTCTGGTGCTCAGAGCGTCAGCCCTCGTGCCCAGACCAGCACGCAGGCGTTCCCGTGTGTGGACGCCTCTCTCCAAGGGCGTCAGTGCGGTGTTACTGGGCCCTCGGGTTCCCACCAGGTAGGGTCGTGCTGCCCCCAGCTCACCTTTAACCTGCACGGGCAGGGGGCCAGGCGTGGGCAGGGCCCAAGGCCCACTCAGGGTGCGAGGCTTCTGCAGCCACACTCACGTGCCGGGCCCGGCCCGGGGAAGGCCTGGCTCTTCCCCGGGAGGAGGGTGGGGCCGCGGGGTGGGAAGGGAAGTGGAGTATGCGGACGGCGTCCGCGTGCAGATCTCCTCTTTCGGGGGCTTTGAACTTGGACTTGGAGGCTGCGTCTTTGTCGCTTGCTTCCACCAGGCAGAGCAAACGCTGCCCGCTTTGGCGTGGTCTCTGGGCTCAGAGGAGAGGGAACAACACAGCCATCTCTGTTTCATGATCCAGACATTTTATTGATGATAGCAGTGGCCTTTGTCACCCGGAATGCGAGCAACCAGCCCTGCAGGGGAGGGCTCCAGGGTGCAGCAGCCCCCCCACCCCCCGTTGAGGGACCTGTCTTTGCAGAAAGGGAAGCCGGGCATGTCCGGATCCCCAGAAGGCAGCAGCTGTGCATCCACCGAGGGGCAGGGGGCGTCCTGGCGCCCCCAGAGGGGTTCCGGGGCTCCTGAGAGAGGACGTCTGCGCTCTGGAGCAAAGATGGCAGAAGGTCTTCTAAAGGCAGAAGCTGGAGCCGGTCAGCAGCAGGCAGGGCGGGGGCACGCGGGACGGCAGAGCAGGGACACGCAGGAGGCCGGGCGGCAGCAGGAGGAGACAGGGGTGCAGCAGGCGGGGCGGGGGCACACGGGGCGGCAGAGCAGGGACACACTGGAGGAGGGTCTGCAGCAGGGGCTGGGCTGGCAGCAGGAGGGGGCTGAGCAGGGGGAATCCTCACAGCACACAGGGGTGCAGCAGACAGGCTTGCAGCAGACAGGGGTGCAGCAGACGGGCTTGCAGCAGACAGGGGTGCAGCAGGTGGGCCTGCACACAGGGCGGCAGATCAGGGACACGCAGGAGGAGGGTCTGCAGCAGGGGCTGGGCTGGCAGCAGGAGGGGGCTGAGCAGGGGGAGTCCTGGCAGCACACAGGGGTGCAGCACACGGGCTTGCAGCACACAGGGGTGCAGCAGACGGGCTTGCAGCAGACAGGGGTGCAGCAGGTGGGCTTGCAGCACACAGGGGTGCAGCAGACGGGCTTGCAGCACAGAGGGGTGCAGCAGACGGGCTTGCAGCAGTCTTCCTGGCAGGGGGAGGAGGTGCAGCAGGACGGCTGGCAGCATGAAGAGGTTGTGCAGGGGGAGTCCTCACAGCAGACAGGGGTGCAGCAGACGGGCTTGCAGCAGACAGGGGTGCAGCAGACGGGCTTGCAGCAGACAGGGGTGCAGCACACGGGCTTGCAGCACACAGGGGTGCAGCAGTCTCCCTGGCAGGGGGAGGAGGGGCCACACAGGAGGGTCAGGCGGGGGGCCGGGGCGCAGCACGGGGGCTCGCAGCAGCTCTCTGGGCAGTCGTCCACCTGCCAGGAGGAGTCGGGGCAGGAGTCCGAGGATCCGGGCAGGCAGACGCGGCTGCCATAGCTCAGGTCGCTGGAGCAGACGGACAGGGTGGACGCGGCCATGGCGGGGGCGGTGGGGCTGCAGGAGGGAGTGTGTGTGAGTGTGTGTGAGTGTGTGTGTGTGTGTGTGTGTGTGTGTGTGTGAGGAGCTCCAGCTGTCTGTCGGCTTTTATACCTCCCGGCTGTGTATTGTCCCAGCCGATGGCTCACATGCCTCCTTCCTTGTTGGTCTGAGAGCTGCTTGCAGGGTAAGCCCTCATTAGCGCTGCTTTATTTTCTACGATTGGATTTTACTCAGTCGTCTTGTGAGTCGGTTGCAGGACGCTGTTTTTCTGTGTCCTTTGTTTGGCTCCAGAAATATTCGAGGCAGGTTTTGCTGGGTGACTGTCACAGTTTCTAACGTCACACTCATGCCGCCGCTCAGTGTGTGATCGACGTCCCCTCCGCCAGCCGCTCCGAGGGACGGACACCCAGGGCCCTTGCGGGCCAACCCGTGAAGCGCCTACAAGGAATGTTAAAGAGGGTAAGACGTGCACGAGAGAGTCAGACTTGACCACAGAACGCAGGCAATGTACATGCGCCGGGGACCTGAGAGAGTCGCGGGTGGGAAACGCAGGGACTTGGCCCCGATCCGCCGTCACCGGTGTCATTTCCGCCAAAACCCAAAGGGAATCTTCTCGGCATGCAAACTGAAGATACCCGACTGCCAGAAAATATTGGCGGTGTGCATGACGGATGAAAGATCAATACGGAATTTAAAAGTCCCCACAACCAAGGCAGGAGAAGGTACAAAAGAATCAAATACAAAATTCAAAACACTCGAATTTCCAGTACGCGTATGGAAAGCTATCTGAGCTCATTAATAAAGTTTCTCAAGTTAAAGCATAAATGTCCCACCTGTCAGATCAGCCAAAATATATAGTGTTGATAATTTCCAGTGCTGCCGAGTGTGGGGTCTCACTCCTAGAAATCCCTTAGCAGTTGTGGGGTGTGTGTGCGTGTGTGTGTATGTGTATGTGTGTGAATACATAATATAAAATTTACCATTTAAGTATATATATATATATATATATATATATATATATATTTTTTTTTTTTTTTTTTTTTTTTAGGGAGAGAGAGAGCGTGCACGAGTGTTAGAGGGAGAGAGAGAGAATCTCAAGATGGCACCACATTCTGTGTGGAGCCCGACATGGGGCTTGATCCCACGATGCCAAGATCATGACCTGAGCCAAAACTAAGCCAGATGCTCAACCAACTGAGCTACCCAAGCACCCGAACATTTAACTGTTTTAAAATGTACAAGTCAGTGGCATTTAGCGGAGTCACAATGTTGTGCAACCCTGACCACCATCTACTTCCAGAACATTCTCATTGATCCAGAAGGAAATCCCGCACTATCTCGGAGCCCCCGTCCGTCACTAATCTGCTCTTGTCTCTATGGGTTTGCCTGTCCCACACATTCCACAAACAAGGAATCCTGCAGCACGTGGCCTCTTGTGTCTGGCTACTTTCACTGAAAATCATGTTCTCCAGGTTCGTCCGCGTTGTAGCAGGTGTCCCTGCTCCGCTCCTGTTCATGGCTGAGTAATATTCCACCAAACGGGGAGACCACATTGTACTTACCCGTTCGTCAATCAGTGGACATTTGGTCGTTTCCACCTCTTGGCTGTCGTGAACAGTGATGCCGTGGACATTTTTGTGCAAGTTTTTGTTGGAATAGCTCTTTTCGGTTCTCTTGGGCATATATACCTAGCAGTGGGATTGCTGGAGCAGATGGTCACTCTGTGTCTACCTTTCGAAGAACCGCCAGACCACTTTCCACCGCAGCCACACCATTTTACATTCCCAGCAGTGAGGTGCGAGGCCCCAGTTCCTCCGCGGGCTCCCCAACACCGGTTCCATTGTGTTCGGCATGAAAAACATCGGAGGCATCCTAGTGGGCGTGAAGTGGCATCTTCTTGTGGTTTGGACACGCATTTCCCCGATGACCAGTGACACGGAGCATCCTTTTGAGTGCTTGCTGGCCACCCGTGTATCTTCTTTGGAGAAATGTCCACCAAAGTGTTCAGCCCATCTTCAATTGGGTTGTACGTCTTTTTGTTGTTGAGCGACAGGAGTTACACATTCTGGACACTAGGCCCTCCTCAGAGTTAGGATTTGCAAATATCTTCCCCGTGCTGTGGATTGTCTTTTCACTCTCTTGATAGCATCCTTTGATACATAAATCTTTTTTAATTTTGATGAAGTCCAGAGTGTCCACGCATTTTTGTTGTTGTTGCCCGTGCTTTTGGTTTCATACCGAAGAAACTGTCGCCAAATCTAAGGTCATGCAGATCTGCCCCTGTGTTTTATTTTTAGAATGTTATGATGTTAGCTCTTACATTTAGGCCTTTGATCCACTTTGAGCTGATTTTTGTATACGGTGTGAGATAGGGCTCGACTGTTGGTCTCTATCTATCTATCATCTACCCATCTTCATGTAGAACAAAGGGAACACAAGATAATTGAAAAATTCTACAGTTCACTGATGGTTCTGTATTCCCTGTTGTAATTCCAATTTCCCTCCCATGCAAGCAAACCCTTTACCCAGTAAGTTGGGTGTCGTGAAAGGGTGGGTGCAAATTAATGAAGACAGACCTCACTAAAATGGAGTAGGGGGCCGGGAAGGGGAGCTCTCAGCTCCACCACTCATCTTCCATTGCAAAGCCAACAGGAAGAGACACGCCCTGCCCTTAGCTACTACCTTACAGGGGGAGGAAGGACGTCTCTCCCTCCCAGGGCAACAGCCCAGCCAATAAGAAGCCACGACACCTCCAGCTCCCGGTTTACGCCAATGAGCTTTGTGCTTACAACACCCTCAGCCTCACTTTCATCTACAAAAGAGCCTCCGCTCCTCCATTATCCAGACTTGCCCATGGCTTTGCCCTAGCTAACTTGTCTGAGACTGTAATTCTCTGCTATTCCCAAGTACTCCCGTCTTCTTTTGCTGGTAAAACAACTAGCAGCTTTATTTTTCAGGCTCACAAGTGAATAATAAGAAGTCATTGTTCATTGAATGGGTAAATGCATGAAGTGCTTTATCCGCAGTGAGAGAACGTGTTTCTAGGTCCTCACAACGTCCCCATAGGGACTGCGATCACTTTTTTGGATATTTCTGATGCGTCATCTGTACAGGAAGGTAATGACGCCTGCTGTGGCCAATGTCGCTGGTGCTGCTCCCACATGCCCTCTGACCCCGTCACCCACCACACCTGCGTGCTTCCCCTGGCTTCTGTGAGACAGCTTCTAGCAGCACCCCCCCCACCCCCCATCCCTGTCCTGGCTCTCCTGGGAGCATAGCCGTCACCACACATGTGACTGAGTCCGCAGCGCCTGGGGCTTTATGCCCACCCACGCTGCGCCAGCCCCGGGCTGACAGGGACCAGCCCGGCTCCTTCCTATTGGCCTAGTTTACCTTCTTCTGCTTCCCCTCTCTGCCTTCCCCCCCTCCTGGACGCTCTTCCTGAGTGCACCGCTCTGTGCGCACGTCCTTATCTCAGGCTCGGCTCCCGGGAAGCCTGCTTCTCTCCCGGGGCCGTTATGGGCATCAAATGTGACCGCTCACGGAGAGCCCCATGCCTGCTGGGTGTCCTGTACGGGTGACAGGCGTTCCCACCCTCGCGGCCTGTGCCGCAGTCGTCTGACTGGCCTCCTGAACACCCACTGCCCCTGCTGTGCCCACCCCACGCCCAAGTGCCAAGTCCTGCCCACGACTCCCTGGACTCCCGTTTCACCCAGGGCTTCCCCTTCGGGGGCTCGAATAACTTCACCTTCTTTCCAAAGCCTCCCGCGTCTCTCAGCACCGGCTGGCACCCCTCCTTTCTGAACCCCGACACCACCTGTCGCCTCTGCCAAACCGTGTAGCTCATGACGGTGGATTGTCTTCGTTTTTTAAATTTATTTCAGGCGTGTGAATCTGGTCTCTCCCACGTGGCGTCACCCATCGAGTCAAGATGACGAACTCTTTCGCTGAGTCAAGGCCACATTCTAACACCCCTGAAAGGGGGAGATGATCTTTCAGAACATGACATGTCAGCGTGTACCTAGTCGGCCCCTGTTAGTTTTGCTGAGAGGTACGGGCTGAGAGGTACGGGGCGTCTTTACTATGGGTGAGACCTCAGTCTTGATTCCCTGTGACCTAGGATGTGTGCGTGCATGTGTGTGTGTGTTATTCTCTAGTAACTTTCTCCCAAATGGGCCCCGGTGAGCATCAAACACCCTGTGATGTGAATTACGTGAAATCCTCAAGCTGCACCAAGATGCCCGGATGCCCGGAGCATCACCAGATTTCTGTTTGGGTTTCACGTGCAAATAAGAGTCCTTTCCTTAAGGCAAAAGCAGTCCCTTTTTTTCCAAACAGAAAAGGGAGACCTCAGTGAACCAAGCATTGAGCACCTATTGTATACAAACGCCAGGTCTGAAGCCAGCGATACAAATCCACCGCCTGGCCCTGACTTCCTCAGCACCGACAGCCTGGTGGGGCCGCCCTGGGGCCGTGGGGAGGGGAAGAAGGGGGGTTCTCTGCTGTTTAGAGCGGAATTAGCCCCAGCCTGTCTCCTCCACCTTCCACCCCCGGACTGTGCTAGGAGGAGTCAAGGTTGTGCACAGGAGTACTGGAAGTAAGAATCGCTGATGATAAGTAGGAGGGCAGATAAGAACATGCCCCTCCAATGACCGCCCTCAGGAGCCCCACGCCGTCCCCATCTCGGGGCAGGGCACTTTTTCCCGTATACCTGTTGGCACCTGACTGGATCCAGTAGGCGTGAGAGAAAGACTCAGGTACCTGGAATGTAAATATTTGGGTTCAGGGTGACTGGGTTCATACCAACCCCTGTTATACCTCGTGTGTGTTCTTGTAAAACAGGAAGAAAAACAAAACACTTCGGTAAAAATAGTTCTGTCTTATGTGGAAACACCTCCCCACCACCATCCCCAACAGTACGTGGCCTTGTATCAGAGGCGGAAGAGGGTTTCCAACGAATTCTTTTGCTCCCCCCTCCCCCCCCCACCCTTGGGCATGTTGCCAAGGGCAATTTTTCCGTGGCAGGCTTTCTGGGCAGGCTTCCTGGGAGCCCCCCCCCACCCCCGACCCTTGGCCATGTTGCCCCCTCAGCCGGGCGTGGAGACTAGATGAGGAAGAAACCCGAATTTAGAGTCAAGAACAAAGAAACGCAATCCGACAAACAGAAACTGAGGGCCAGAGAAGCAGAGGTTTTGTCTCTTTGTCAGGCATCTCGCTGGTGGAGCCCACAGAACCACGGCCATGCCACACATCCGGCCATGTGTGGGGGTCCTGGGAGAGGTGGGACCTCACAGCATTTCAGCCTTCAGTTCTCCTCCAGGGGGCTCCTGTGAGTGTCCTTGCCACGCACCTCCCGTGTCCTCGTCAGCAGCAATACAGGGACGGCCAGCACGTCCCCCCGACTTCAACCCTGGTCTCTTCTGATCACGTTATAAAGCCCCCCATACAAACCCTCGTTCCCCTGCAAATAACACGCACCCTGACTAACCCCGGCCCCGCTTGGGGACAGTGGCCCCACGGTGCCATCAGACCCCCTTGCTCTCCCCATCTCCTTCCTCTATCACCCTTACCACTGACTTTCATTCCTCACATCATTGCTTCGTGATTACAAGGTGGCTGCTGTAGCTCCGGGCATTGCTCCCGTGGTTCAAGAAGAAAGAAAGAATGGGAGAAGGGGGATGGTGTCTGTTCCGGGGAAGTAAAGTTTCCCCAGAAGCCCTAGCAGGTTTGCCAGAAGGTTCCTACGGCCACCTCTAGCTTCAGAGAGTCTGGAAAGCTGACTCCTTTTACCTGGGCGCCTTATCTGCCCTGTTAGTTAGGACGTGGGGGGTTGGATATTGGGCTGGCAGCCAGCGGCGTCCGCCCTGGTGGGTAAGTGAGGAAGCCAGAATCTCTGTCCAGTGCGGGGGGAGGGCATATGCTTTAAAAAGCAGGAAATCCAGGGCGGGCACAGGTCAGCACACGCCATCAGGCCGTGTTTTCTCCGTGTCTTACGAAAATAGTCACACGGTCCTCCCGCTAAATTTCCCCCACTCTTCAGGGCATGTTAATAGAATTTTCACCTAAAATAACGGAGGACGTTGGATGCCAGTGCATTTGTTGGAGTGGTCTGGAGAATTCCGTGTGCCCGAGAGCTCTCTCTGGACTGTGTGGGAGGGTTCTTGATAGGGCAGAAGGTCTGAGAGCGCCCGTGGCCCCCCACGTGCCCCTCAGGCCCGTCCACCTGCTCTAGCCTGCTTAGCGGGATTTTCAGTTCAGACACTGGCTTTCTTTATTTTTTTTTAATTTTTTTAATGTTTATTTTTGAGAGAGAGAGACAGAGAGACAGTGCGAGTGGGAGAGGAGCAGAGAGAGAGGGAGACAGAATCTGAAGCAAGCTCCAGGCTCCCAGCTGTCAGCGCGGAGCCCGAGGCGGGGCTCGAACTCAGGGACTGTGAGATCGTGACCTGAGCCGAAGTCGGACGCTCCACCGACTGAGCCCCCCAGGCGCCCCTGGATACTGGCTTTCTGACCACAGTCAGGGCGGAAACCCAGTGCCCCTCAGAGCAACATCATTCTGGATCCAAGTTCCCTGACCCATTTTTCCCCCGAGAGGTAAACCTAAATCCAGGGGTGTTTACTGTTAGAAAACAAACATGCGAGAAAAAAATGGCAAATATTGACCCAGCCCTGGCAATGCGCTGGGCACGGCCCCACAGGCTCGCCGTGGCCACGAGGAGGCCGTTACAATCCCCATGCACACAGGCGAAACAAAGTTGTCTCTGCTCTCCGGTGGAGACTGGGGTCCGCAGCCTCCCGGGGCCCAGTTCACACCCGTGCACGTTCCCCAGAGTCCCACCCAGGACCTCCGTCACCTGCATCCGCCAGCAGTGTCTCTGGGCCTGAGGTCCCTGGCCCCGTACACCCTGGTGGACCCTCCTGCCAGACGCCCCTGCCAGTGCCTGCGCCTCGGCCCCGAACTTGCAGCTTGCGGACCCGCAGAGAACCGCATGTCATGGTCGCCTCCCCTGGGGCTCCCGCTCCAGTCCTGCCTCGGCCCGTGTCTGGGGAGACGGTGTTCCCTTGGACCCGTAAGGAAATCAACACAGAAGCCAGGGACAACGGGCCTTTCATCCCAGTGTCATTGATGGGAGGGAGGGAGGCCCCAGATCAGGCCCTGGGGACAGCGGAAGACCCGGGAGGACACAAGCAAACAGACATGGAGCTTGGGGTGTGTGGGGGAGGGCAGGGCACCAACGGCAGGCAGGAGGGTCGCCGTTCCCCCATCCAGGCTCAGCTCCTGGTCCCCTGTGGGCTGGGAGGCGTGGACAGCCTGTTGCTGCTCTGCAGAATGTTCCCCGGGGTGGGCCAGGCTCCTTCCATCCAGGGAGTCCCCTCACAGACGCCATCCCCAGCCCTCACCAGCCTGCCTCTGGCTCGTGTCCCCCCATCCTCTGTGAGGGTCTGGGCTCGAGATCCCCCCAGATGTGGCCTGCTCCCTGGAGGTCAAGCACACCCAAGATTCAAGGCTCCGGGGAGGGCTGGGCAAACGCCTCTGACGACCAGGCAGTGGGGGCCTTGTGGACAGGCTGCATTCGGCTGAGGACTTGGTTGGCAGGGAGTGGACGCTGGGGCCCAGCCGCAGCCCTGACTCCCTCCCTCCGCGGCTATCTTTGCCCCCTGGCCTGGGTCCACCTTTTATCTTTGCCTGCTGTGGATGTCTGCCAACCTGCCAGCCCTCAGAACCAGGTAAACGAGGAATAAACAGAGGCACAGCCCTGTGGCTGGCCCCGGGGAGCCAGGCACATCCCCAGAGTGCCAGGCAGAGCAGGCCACGGGCGGGTGCCACGCAGCCCTCTCCCCTGCCCAGAAAGTACACACCGGCCGCTGGCCCTCGGGTGACCTGCCCCGGCATCCATCACAGCCTCTGGGACGTGGTTCCTCACTGATTGCAGACATCACCCCGTGGGGTTCCGCCCGACCTCAGGAATGATGCAGAGCCTTGCCCCTTGCGACTCTGGTTTGGGGACGTATAGGTGCTTTCTGACTCCCGTGATTCCATATTGGTGGCTGTGTCCCCGGGCCACAGGTGGGGGGAGCACCAGCTGACGGTGTGGAGAGAGTGGTCCCATAAGGCCCAGCTGCATCCCACTTTCCTGGTCCCAGACGACTTTCAGCCAAGCCTGCCCCTGACTCACGTGGGACGCAGAGCACATTTGCACCCACCGGCTCCATGGCTGTGTCCCTCCCGGGTGGACAGTGTGCTCTGTCTGGTGTGCACCTGGGGGAGTCACTGGGCCGGGGGACTCAGGAAGGTGGGGAACTGGGTCACATCAGCTCAGCAGGGAGGCAGGGGAAGAGCTGTCAGGAGCCCGAGTCCTCTGTGGCCAAGTGCAGTCTCCTGCTCCAAGGAGAGAGAAACTGAGGCCGGCTCTGGCCACGCCCTCCTCCCCTGCTTTTCCTCCAACCTGTCCAGTGGGCCCCTCTTTCTGGCCCTCTCCAGGCTGCAGACTTCTTGCCAGTCCCCAAAGAGGATGCCCCGGCTCCCCTTCCGCCTCCGCAGCCCGGCCAGGCAGCCCCACCCCTGGGTCTCCATATCCCCCGTCCAAGGCAGCTGGTCCTATGGCTTCCTGAAGCCCCAAATACCTCCCGCTCTGCTCTCGGGGAAGGCCAGAGACCCTGAGCACCCATGGGGGCAGACCTGCCGAGGACCTAGGTTGCTGTTGGATGGCTTTCAGGAGCTGGTGGAAACAAGGGCAGTGCCCCTCGGACGTGAGGAAGGAAAGCCTGAAAGCCATTGACTTGGCCCCCAGCCGGATTCACCGTGGCATGTGCTGGGTTTGCCGAGCCCAACCGTCATCATTAGCATATTATCCTAAATCACTTCCTAAGGAAACAGAGCAGCCCAGACCTGGGTCCCTGCAAACCCCAACACCCTAACTGCCCCCATGTCCACTGTGGCTGCCCCTGGAGGAACTTCCTGGAATGGACAGTTGGTAATGTCGGCCTTTGTTCATTGATTCTGCAAATAATGGAAATTATCTTTTGCAGCCCTGACAGAACGACAGTGAATTTCAATGCACAGAGTCCCTGAGGCCGGGGAGCCCCCATTTTAGGGGAGCAGGTGCCCCAGCTGTGGTGCGACAGAGAAGATGTGTCTCAGCACTTTTCTGTTTTGTTTGTTTGTTTTTAAAGAATAAGTAACTGCTGGAGAAGCTTGCTGTGGCCGTGAGATCATCTCTCATGATCAGATACATACACGTCACCACCTTTGGTGAAGGCTAACCGTGCCCCCTCTGTGATCCCACAACAACCCACACACAACAGAAGAGGTGTAAGCGGGTATGTTTGTGCTACAAACCCTCTCTTAAAACTTTGGGCCACATTTCACTTTAACAGATGCACCTGTTTATTCAGATCCAGTCCATCTTTCTGTATGTTTTTCTTGTTTGAAATAAATAACCCCACTTCCCGTTGTTTGAAGATGTGCAGGTTATGAAGAATAATCTTGAATGGATCACAAAGAATACAAATGACCCACTGTTGCAGCGTGACTCACAATTAACACTTTGGTCTCTGAGTTTATTAAAATGAATGGCTGTGGATTGTATAAACTGAGATATAAATATTTGAAGTATGGAGCACTGTATGTCTGAGACTCGGAGGAATATATAGTAACGAAAAGAGAGCATGTGATAAGTCACGTTTATTCGTCATGGCTTTGAGCGAGATTGACTTCCGGTTATTTCGACTGAAGAGAGAGTTTGGACCAAAAGCCCCAAATGAAAACAATTGGGTAAAATGTCTTTGAACACTGTTTCCAGGAATTGGAGCCCTAACAAGGTGATAAAATGGTATGAGTAAAGATCCAGGAGAAGGTGGAAACCCGCAGAGAAATGGTCAACCTTGGGTGCTGCCTCTGTCCTGGGGGTTTCTGCTGATTCAGGAAGAGGAGGCCAGAATCTGAGAAGCACTTTGGCCACCTTGGGAAGCGGGAGGTCAAGAGCAGGAATCCAGGCCTGCCAAGTTTGGGTCTCCATGAGTCCCTGAAGCATTGAGTTGGGAGCCCAATGGGTCACAGCCTAGAGGTCAGAAGAAAGAAAAAGTAACTCACTCCCACATGGACCACCACTCAACTTCAAGTTCCCCAAGTGGCCCCAAGTATGTCAAACACTGAAATTGTATTAAGGTGATCCCAGTTTGATGGTACCTCCAGGTACCTGGCTGAAATAAAAGAAAGTCATCTCTGGAGAAAGGTGACATCCTACCAGCCCTCAAGCTACTTCTAAGCAACCCCTGAAATACAATGTTTGGCACCCTATCTGAGATAACCAGAAACATGAGGGGACAACACACCATAAATTAGAATGAGCAAAAACACCAGGCAATCAAAAAAGGCACACAAGGGCTCTAGAGAAAAGAATTTTCAAACACAATCTCTAAAGTAATTATGCTTATGGTGTTCAAGGTTTTAAAAGGCAAGGTTTAAAATTCTTAACAGAAAACTGAAAACTTTAAAAAAGCAAGAACAGTTTGGGACAAAGTAAAAATTCTAGAACTGGAACACATTAATCACACAATGAGTGTGTTTTGCAGCAGGTTAGACCCAGCTGAAGAGAGAATATATAAACTGGAAGATAAGCCAAAGAAAATATGCAGATGGAAGCAGGCAGAGAAAAATGATGGAAAAGACAAAGGAGGTACAAGACGAGGGGGATACAATGAAAGCACAGCATTTCAGAAGGAAAGGAGAGAACGGACAGAGCAACATTTGAAGAAATAGAGGCTGAGGAGGTAATTTAGTTTTTCGTCTTCATTTTATAGGGAACTGAGCTCATAGTTTGTATGAGCTTTCTTATTAGGAAGCTGAAGTGCTCTAAAAAAATACTCTATTATCACTCTCAGATAACTAGGGCAAAAAGACTATTTTAAAGTTATGGAAACAGAGGAACTTAAAGAAGGCCTAGACAAATTTATTTTCAAAGATCACTCTTTAATTTGACTGACAGATGAATAATAAACTTAGGATTATTTTAGCTAACACACTGTTTGTAACTGTTTTGGTGCTTTGGGAATATAGTTGAGCAGCTTTTCAAGTACTTGAAACTAAAGCTAAGAATGCCCTCTGAGAGTAAAACTGAAATAAGGAAAGAGCTCATGAGGGCAAAGATATGCAAAACTTTCTTAATTGTACAGAATAGCTCCCAGAAAGCTTGACTTGACAATGACCTGAATGATGTAATGTCTTAAGTAATCTCTACACCCAACTTGGGGCTTGAACTCACAATCCCTAGATTGAGTCACATGCTCTATGCTCTACCGACTGAGCCTGCCCTGAGTCCCAACAATGACCTGAATGCTGTAATGTCTTAATCTCACTGGGTGTGTGAATGTGAGACAGACTTATCAGCTAAAGGAAGCAGAGAAAAAAGATGGCCACAGAGACAGACATTGACTGGGCTCATAAAGCACAGTCCAGGGCAAGGACTGTGACTATTCCCGTACCCCAGATAAGACTCTTCCGTCAAAACATCCTTTACACCCCATTCATTCAACCAACTCCTGTGTTTGGGGTCCAGATCTACCATTGCAATTTTCTGGTTAGTGTTTAGTTTCCTAGGCCGAGTATCCATAGTGAAAAAATTGTCCCTCAGGCAATTGTATACTTTATTATAAATTGTAAGTTATTGTTATGGTTTATACAGTGGTGTCTATTAAATTGATTAATGTGAGTCTACTGCTGCAAAAGCATCCACTCAAAAGCCAGGGGTCTGAATCCATAAGGCTGGGGGCCAAAATCTCGACGATTTTATGTTTGTCCAAATATGCCAGACTCTGAGTCCTCTTAGATTTGTCATTCATTGTCTGGTTGCAGCTCTGGTGCTGGTGCCATTATTGGCTAACAATGGTCTTATTTTTCCAAATGTATGTATCTTACAAATCAAAGCAATATTATTACACACAAAGTAGGGTCATCATAAAACAGCTTTTCCCTCCCTTACCCCTACCCATTCCATTCCCCAAAGCTCACCTCATGTCTTCTGGAATTTTCCATCATAACTTTTAAATACTGAGAATACACTATGTATACTTTTATTGATTTGAGATATGGGGCAGAAAAAACTAGAAATTTGGTGAGCTTCTATTTTCTGAGAGTTTTCCTTGCCTTTATTTACAATCTAATTTTTGAAATTTTATATTGACTATTAGATTGATATTTTACATACATGCTTTCTTTTTCTCTGATAGCTTCTCTTTCAGATCATGCAGCGTTTGCTTTATAATTTTAATCTGGCCCAAGTACTCACGATCATTAAAAAAATGTTTTTTTCTATCCACAGAATAATTTCTGTGTCCTTCACATTTTTCAATTCAATTGAATTGAATTGAAATTCAAAACAATTTATTTGTTATAGCTCTACTGGTATATTACAGCTTTTCCAGAAAGTCCAGTAAAAGTTGGATCTATACTTGCTTCGGTGGTAGTCAGGCTCTTGAAGTGGCCCCTGTGACCCGCCCCCCCAGTCCTGGGGCTCACACCCTGTGCGACTCCCTCCCCTTGAGTGTGGGGAGACGTACACCTTGCTTCTAACCAGTGAACACCACCGTGGTGTCCGGGGGTATGTGGTCACGATCGCATAAGGCTTCAGCATCCTTGTTGGACTTCCTCCCTCTCTGTCTTCCCTTCCCCCTTTCTCTCCTTCCTCCTCACCCCCCGCCCCAACCTCACCCTCACTCTCTTGCTGGCTTTGAGGAAACAAGGGATCTTTTTGGGTAGCCCTGGGTGGCAGGAATCTGGGGTGTCTCTAAGGGCTGAAGGTGGCCTCTGGCCAAAACTGATGAGAAACTAAGGTCTCAGCCCATCGACTACAAGGAAGCGTGCAGTCAGAGTGGCTTAGAAGACATCCTTCTCCAGTCAAGCCTCGAATGAGAACACAGCCAAGCTGATACCTTGAGTGCAGCCTGCGTAACACTAAACAGAGAATCCAGCTAACCCATGCTTGGACTCTATTTATTACTGAAACATTGACAAGTGTATAGGAAACTGTGTTTCTGAAACTAGAAGACTATAATCATCATGAGTGTTATCAAGTTGTAGCAGCTTTTTTATATTCTGGATACAAGTCCTTTGGTAGATGTATGGGTTAGGGATATTTTCTCTCGGTCTGTGCGTTGCCTGTTAATTTGCCTCATGATTTTTATTAGAAGGATCCCAAATGAAATCTAATGATCAATTTTGATCTCTCGTGTCCAGCGCTTTCTGTGCTCTGCTTAAAAAATCGTTGCCTGCTCGAAGATAAAGGTTTGCTCTTTTAGTTATTACATTTGAGTCAATAATCCACTGCGAATTAATTTTTGTGTCTGGTGTAAGGGAGGGGCTGAGGTGTGGTTTTTTTGTTTTGTTTTGTTTTTTATATGGATATCCTTTGTTTCAGCTTCACGGCTGTCCTCTCTCCACTGAAATGCGTTGGTTCCTTCGTCAAAAACCAATCAAACAGATAACTGTGGGTCTACCTCTGGATGGTGTTCTATTACGCTGGTCCATTTGTCTATCCCAGGCCAATACCGCTCTGCCTTGGTTATCATAACTTTTTTTTTTTTTAATGTTTATTTTTGAGAGAGAGAGAGGAAGAGCACGAGCAGGGCAGGGGCAGAGAGAGAGACACACACACAGAATCCGAAGCAGGCTCCAGGCTCCGAGAGGTCAGCACACAGCCCGATGTGGGGCTCGAACCCACGAACTGCGAGATCATGACCTGAGCCGAAGTCGGATGCTCAACCGACTGAACCACCCAGGCGCCCCTGTTCCTTTCCAATTTTAAGTATGATTCTGTGTCCATGGTTTTTCTTTTCTGTTGGTGCTCTGCAGTTTTTCTGATGTGTTTAGATATGGATTTCCTTTTTATTTACTTGCTTTGGACTCATTCGGCCTCCTAGGTCTATGAGTTGATGTCTGTGAACGGTGTGGAAAGCTCCTAGCCATTATCTTGTTGAGTATTGCAGCTTTCCCACTGTTCCTATTATATCCTTATAGAATTCCGCTTAGATAATCATTAGATTTTCTTACCCCATTTTCTGGGACTCCGTTTCTCCCAAGTGTTTTCCTTCTTTTTGTCCTCCTAGTCTTCCAGTCTTAAGCGACCGACTTCGGCTCAGTCCATGATCTCATGGTTCGTGGGTTTCAGCCCCGCAGCGGGCTCGGTGCTGGCAGCTCGGAGCCTGGAGCCTGCTTGGGATTCTGTGTCTCCCCCTCTCTCTGTCTCTCAGAGATAAATAAACATCAACATTTTTTTAAAAAAATTAGAAAATAAAATATATCCTTCCTGGGCACCTGGGTGGCTCAGTCGGTCAAGCGTCCGACTTTGGCTCAGGTCGTGATCTTACAGTTCGTGAGTTTGAGCCTCGTGCTGGGTCTGTGCTGACAGCTCGGAGCCTGGAGCCTACTTTGGATTTTGTGTGTGTCTCTCTCTGCCCCTCTCCTGCTTATGCACGATCTCTATCTATCTCAAAAGTAAATAGACATTTAAAAACAAATCAATAAATGTATCCTTCAGCTTGCTTTATTAAATGTTTTCACCGCTTAACTTTTCACTTGGAAATAATTCTAGAGGCCCAAGAATGTTGCAAACAAGGGACACAGAATTCCCGAATACTCTCCACTCACTCAGATTCCGCAGATGATGAGGCCGTCCACACCACAGTGCATCACCAAACTCCGGGGTGAAATCAATCTGATGCCGCGGTCTCACCTGCATGCACAGTCAGACCCCCCGAGGGCACCCTGGATGTCCTTTTTCTGGTCCAGAGTCACAAGCTGTGTGTCACTGTCATGCTTTTTTAATCTCCTTTATTCTGGTTTCTCTTGTCCTTTCTCCTCTTTGCCCTTTAGGATCTTGGCTCTTTCGAGGAGTGCTGGCCAGTTATTTAGTACAACGTCCTTCCATGTGTGTTTTCCAGTGTTTCCTCGCGGTTGAGTTCAGGTGAGGCATTTGGGGCAGAAACGTGCACCTCATCAGGAGGCCCTGGTGTCCCTTTGTGCTGTTTCTGGGGATGTTACCTGTGCTACCTCTCCCCTCCCCCACGTAATAGTGAACTTGGGCCCCAGTAGTGACGACTTGTCATACGAGACTTTTCCCCTCCACCCACGGCAAGCTCGCTCCGGGAGCACTTGCCGGCTGGCTCCCTGTGCGCAGTGGGTTTACGTGTGATTCATTTGTCATTTTGTCATTGTAGGAGACACCGGCTGTCCGCGTGGGCTCCCCTTGGGCCCCCCTCGGAGGACCTGATGCTTTACCACCTGCTCTGTGAAGCTCCATCTGTACCGGGGGCCCTATCCCCACTCGCAGGACTCACCCAGGCTCCCAGGCCCCTCTGGAGGGGAGACACGCCGTCTCCTGTTGGTCTGGATGTCTCTAGGGAGTGTGTCTGTGAGAAGGTGGGCTCTAGGACGGGACACCTCCCTTGTCTGGGTGATCGCCAGGCCTGCTTTAGGAGAGGGGATTGGAGGACATCCTGGGGGCTCCATAAGGAGACGAGTGGGGTGTTAGGGAAGCTCACCCGGGCTCAGGGCAGGCACCTGAGAGCCAGAGCGTCAGGGAGCAGCCTGCAGGTGTCCCGTCTGGGGTCTGGGAACCTCCCGATGCCGCCTGGATGAGGCCGCAAGCCAACATTTTCACCCGCTGCCTCACCACCTCTGCCCGCTCGCCTTTTACCCGGGTTTCCCCACTTCCCTGGGCCTCTGTGCTCATCCTTGCTCTCTGGACGGGGGGCCCTGCACACAGGAAGGGGACGAAACAGGCCCAAAGGCGTCAGCCTGGAGGAATCCATCTTGTGGACTTTGCCAGCACCCTGGGATCCGGCAGTTCCGGAATTCGCTCTCTGTGCTTAGTCGTGAGTGGCTGTGTGACCAGGGAACACTTGTGTGTTTGCGCAGCGCCTTCCATAAAATGGAAATAGTGGCCCCGTGTACCTTACAGGAGCCATAGGAACCAAGTCTAGTATGTTACAGCATTGTAAAATCACCGGAAATTCCGAGTCGCAATTCAAATGCTCGCCGCTACGTGCCATAGACTCGCACGAACCACCGTGAAACACCCAGAAAGTGCTAGTGAGGTCACAGAGCCTCCTCCCCGATGGCTCCTGCCCCTCCCTTCCGCACGGCGGTCCCCAGGCTGGGGGCTGCTCTGCTCCCCTCCCTGGAGGGCCTGCACTGTGCTCTCTGACCGCTCTCACGGCAGGAGCCCCCCCCCCCCCAAGTCTGCCCCCCTCCCCGGGGTCCAAAGGCCCACCCGCCCATCTCTCCCCTCTCGGTTTCCCTTCTGGGCCTGTCCTCCAGGCCTCTCTGGCTCTCATCAGCGTTTGCACCCGGCTGATGGCCCCAGAGAGGCCACAACCACAGTTTGTATCCCAAACTGGGACCCACTAGCTAACAGAGTGTTTGCTCTGGAAGCTCAGCTCCCGGCAATTTACGGTAAAGTTAGGAAGAGGCGGCTGGCGGCAGGGTCTGTGCAAAGCCTCACGGCCCGTCGGGTGACGGCCCGTCGGGTGAGGCAGAGGCTCCAGGGTGCAGAACTCGAAACGGGAAGGCAGCAAGGAGGGGAACTCAGTCCTGCAGGGACTAGAGTCACCTGCTGGAGCCACGGTGGGGAGTCCAGGCCCCGCGGCCACACCACACGGGCGACTGGGGCAGGGCCCCGTAACCCCTGGTGCACGAGCCTTGCTCGGCGCTGTGTGGCTTCCAGAGGCACACCCCCCTCTGGAGTGGGCTCCAGTCCCCAGCAGCAACCCCCCAACCCCGGGGCAGGTCACTGCTGGTTGGTCCACCGCGACATCCTGATCCCAAACAGGACCTGGCACGTAATTGCCGAATGAGACCCCGGCCAGCCCGTCAGGACGAAATGGGGCTTGGGGGCAAGGCCGGGGGGCCCGGCGTGGCCTTGGGCAACAGGAGTGCCGGAGGGCTCCAGAGCGGGGCCAGACTTGGGCATATACGCAGCCACTTGGGGTCCCGGGGGGCCTGTCACACCCGTGTCATGTTTCCTGGGCTAGGATCACACCTACTCACCATCGCCTGCCACAGAGGAGGGAGTGGGCGGGAGTGAGTGGATCCTCAAGCCAGACTTGCTCCTTCTGGGGACCCCCTTCTTTACAGCTCTTGGGTACCAGGTCACTCCTGGAGACGGGGCCCATCCAGCAAAGACTATAAATTGGACAAAGACTGTGGTCAAGCCCTTTCATTCCCTCCTAGTGTTTTAGACCCCTAAGCCTGTTATAACCCAGGTGCTTCCCTGCCCTTCTCTTTTCTATACAGCTAGTGTCAGAGGGCAAGTGAATACTAATTCTCACTAAAGTGTAAAAGATCGATAAGGTTTGTGTTAAGTTATACCTCGTGAGAAAATCCCATTTCATATAGAAATCATTCTTTAAAAGTGGCACCCAGACCATTATTGGCAAGGCTGATAGAATTCATTCACTCATTTTATTTCACTGGAGAAGCAGGTGAAAACCCCTCCCACATGTCACAGGACAGGCCTAGCTCTGTGTGGGACACTGGTTCCCATCACCCCTGTCCTCCACAAGGGTTCCCAGAGGTGGAGGTCTGGGGGCTGTTACCCCAGCCCCTCCCTCCAGAAGAGCCCCACCTAGGAAACGAGAATTCAGCTCCTGGTTTGTCCTTTCCTCCTAGGATTAGCCCGGAAAGACTGCATTACCCCTTTGCCCTTTGGATTAAAAAACCAGGTTTCAGGGAGCCCCGAGGGAAGTCGACAGTAGTATGCTCATCCGGGTAACTCAGCCAAAGCCAGGTCTGTTTTAAGAAACAGTTGGGGAAGCTTTAGCTCAATGGCTTTGGAAAATAGACTCATTCACCAGCTGTTGGCCTTTGGACAACAGACTTACTATCTCTAAGCTTCGACTTCCTCATCCATAAAATGGTGCCACAGATTTATTCATTGGGATAGACTTGAAAGTACTTATGAAGGTGAGTCCTTCATTCAGCACACTCGGCCTCTGTATGAACCGTGCCTGCTTACGGGACAGCAGCAGGTGTAGACAGAGAACAACACAGACATCATCTAGTCCCACAGGCCAACTGCTAGAGGCATGCGCACCGTTAACGCATAAATTCTGGGCATCTGAGCCCATCAAAAGGTCAGGGGGAGCTTCACTGAGGAAGGAAGGCTTTGAGGCCAGAGCTGAGGGTGATTCCGGCAAAAAGGAGTGAAGCGTGTCCAGGTAGAAGGAACAGCATGTGTGAGGTCCCCGAGGTGGGAGTGAGTGAGCAGTGAGCGTGGCTGGAAGGGAGAGCAAGAGAGAGGGTGTGCTTCACCCTGGAGGGTGGATGAGACCTGGCGTGAGCTTGAGTTAGGGTTTCCATCCTTATTCTAAGCCCTTGACAGGGTTGTACCGAGAAAAGGATATGCTCAAACATCAGGATTCATTCATTTTTCCCCTTCTCACCATTTGTCTCCACGCATCGAATCTAAACGTCAATCAAAAGCCATATTTTCTCGATTATGGACTTTCTCGATTATGGATTTTCATCGGATTAGGGCGATGACTTCTATTACACTGCCACACCCATAAGTAACATCTTTCCTAAAGATCAAGTACAGCAGGTGGGTCCCAGAACGCACACAATGTAAACAACACTGAATTTTGTGTCACTTGAGGGAGATCCCAATGGCAAGCAGCGAACCCTGCCAGCCGGTTTGAAACGCGGCCCCCGGGAGGCAGAATTTAAAAAGCGCAGTGAGGGGCGCCTGGTTGGCGCAGTCGGTTAAGCGTCCGACTTCAGCCAGGTCACGATCTCGCGGTCCGTGAGTTCGAGCCCCGCGTCAGGCTCTGGGCTGATGGCTCGGAGCCTGGAGCCTGTTTCCGATTCTGTGTCTCCCTCTCTCTCTACCCCTCCCCCGTTCATGCTCTGTCTCTCTCTGTCCCAAAAATAAATAAAAAATGTTGAAAAAAAAAATTAAAAAAAAAAAATAAATAAATAAATAAATAAAAAGCGCAGTGACGGTTGCTTGAAAAGACTGCAAGAGATCCCACAAAATAAAAACCGGTTTGACTCCTTTTTTCAGACTAATCCACTCCATACTTCGAGACGAACATCTGAGTAATACGGGGGCATCTACTCAGAGTTTTGGGGAGAGAAAGGGGTTAAGGAGGAAGTAAGCAGCAGGTGATGATTCTACAGGAGAATCGTGTGTTGATTAAGGGCACCAGGAAATCAGGTCACATGTCTGTGAGCCATTGGGGGTGGTAAATCATGTAGGAAGAGGAAGATGGGGGGGGGGGTAGAAAAGAGGGGACTCCCCAAGGAAGTTCCTGCTGTGCTGTGTATCCCTCGGAAACCCTTTGAAGAGAAAGCTCTAAAAACAAAGATCAGATTTAGCAACAAGGAAGCAAGCAGGCACTGGAAAAAAGCGCCAGTTCGCCGGAACAGGTGACACATAAGTCACACCGCTCACTCCTGGAAACGAAGCATTTTGCCGAAAGGCGGAGAAAGGCCGGAGGGCGTCACCGACGGGCCAGGTGTAATGTAGGAATTTCCTGGGTATTTGCAACAATTAGTCTGGTCTCGCTCGGGAAGAAACTGACCTCGGGGAGGTGACGGTGGCAGGGTCACCTGCTTGGAAAGGCCAGACCCAGAGTCAGGGTCTGGCTGCAACCCCGTGGCCCCTGCTGCCCCGGCCGCGCCCTGACGGCCGACCACAGCCCCGCTGGGGTGGTCTGCACACGAATTCAGAAATGTTCTCCTTGGCGGAAAATCACCATCCCCAGGCTGAAAGTACGTGCCTAAGGGCTAACGTCAAGGAGAACCGTAGTGAGTATCTACCTCTTTCTGGAAGTTGCATAAAAATGAAGCCTGGAGGGGTGACGGAGTGCACGTGCTGTGATGCACACGGGGTATCCACTGTAAGCCCTGGATCCCTATATTGTACACCCGGAATTGTATGACACGGCACGGTAACGGTCCTGGGATTTGAATAGAATAATTGTTTAAAAATGAAGCACGAGGGGCCCCCCGGGGGGCTCAGTCGGTTGAGCGACCGACTTCGGCTCAGGTCACGATCTGTGGTTTCTGAGTTCGAGCCCCACGTCAGGCTCTGTGCTGACAACTCAGAGCTTGGATCCTGCTTCAGATTCTGTGTCTCCCTCTCTCTCTGCCCCTCCTCCCGCTGGCACTCTGTCTCTGTCTCTTAAAAAATAAAATGAAACGCTAAAAATTTATGAAAAAAATGAAGCATGACAATGACGAGGGAGGGAGGAGTTGCCTGAGTCTTGCAGACACGGCCGTGAGGACACCCCCGTTCCTCTCCTGTCACCACTGGCCTCTATTACTTATGTCCCCTTCCTCTCCCCTCCGGTTTCTATGGAAGGACGGACGGATAGACGACGGACAGCAGCCCCTTCCTACTTCCTGTCAAACTTCCCGAAAGAGCAGCGTGCCCACGCCTTCACACCCCCACCTGCTCTGTCCCGCTGGTCAGTGGCCACCTAGATACACTAAACCTCCATGGAAACTTCTGGAAAGGACACCTTCTTTCCAGACCCACTTCTGCTCCACCCACCAAAGTCCCCACCCCTTGCCCAGGTCCCTTGAAACCTGGGGCTAAGGATCCACCAGCTGGGGTTCCCGGGTCCCCTGGGCCACAGGCCACCCCCGGTTGGGGGAGTGGAGACACGGAGGCGAAGGCGGGACAGAGACACGAGCACGGAGGCAGGACGGGGCAGGGGCCCGCTCCTCCTGCGTTCCTCGGGGCTGGAGCTGCGCGAGGGGCAAAGAACCATCTTTTCCACCACTGTCCTTGGTGTCCTTGTCCGAGGACGGGCAGGCCAGCTTCCTGGTCCAAGGCTGCCCGAGAGATAGAGCTGAGGACAGAGAGGCGGAGGGTCAGCTGGCCAGCAGAGGAGGCATGGCCCGAGGGTCAGGGGAAGAAATGGGGGCACAGAGCCAGGGACCCGCAGGTGTATACCTTCGGAGGCGTTGGAGGGGAGCGGGCGAGCGTCCCAGTGCGAGAGAGGCCAGCATTCCAAGGAGACACGTGTGCTGACAAGGTCAGGGTCTGGGGAGGATGAGGACCACACAGCGGCTGGAGGACTGAGATGGGGGGGGTCCCAGGGCCACCTCAGAGCACCCTCCCGAGTTCTAGAGGGAGCCCACACCGCAAGACATCGCAGAGCAGGAGGTGGGAAGAGGCTGCAGGAAGCAGGTGCCGTTCCTCGAGGTCTGACCAGGAAAGGAGGGGAAGGGACAGTGTGAGACAGGGTCGTCTCAGCTCCGGACACCACAGCAGAACACCACACGCTTCTGCATGGCTTCTGCACGCCCGGCCTCTGTCCCTCCCGGTCCTGGAGGATGCAAGTCCAGGATCAGGGCGCTTGCAGAACTGGGGTCTTTCGAGGCCCGCTTCCTGGCTCACAGACGGCCGTGGCTTCTCGCTGTGGCCTCACGTGGTAGAAGGCGGCAGGGAACTCTCTGGGTCTTTTTTTTTTTTTTAAGTTTATTTATTTATTTTGAAAGAGACAGAGCGAGTGAGCAGGGGAGGGGCAGAGAGAGAGGGAGAAAATCCCAAGCAGGAGCCACACGGTCAGCACGGAGACTGACATGAGGCTCGAACCCATAAATCGCGAGATCGTGACCTGAGCCGAAACCAAGAGTCAGATGCTTAACCGACTGAGCCACCCAGGTGCCCCTGGGGTCTTATTTTTTTTTTTATAAGGACGCTAACACCATTCGCAAGGGCCCTACCCTCCTTACCTGAGCCCCCAGAGGCCCCACCTCGAACGACCATCACGTTGGGGGTTAGGATTTACTGCACGGATCTGGAAGGGCACAAACATGCAGACCGCAGCCGTTAGTGTGGACACAGTGGACACAGAGGCCACCTGCAGGAGCCACGTCCCACTGCAGGTGACCTGGCAAGGCAGCACGTGTTTGGACAGACAAGCCCAGCCCTTGAGGGGTTTTGGGGGGGTGGAGGGGTGCGGTGAGGGGCAGCTGTTCGCAGTTGTCTCGTTCTCCTGAGTGACTGTTGGTTTGTGGAGGTTTCTTTTCCTCCTTCGAGACAGAGCCCCGACGGCATTCCATCTGGGTTAAAATGCAAAACGCTGTGAGCCACGTGTCATTGTGGCCAGTGGCTCATGGCACCGGCTCGGACTGTTGGTCCTGCTGGGGGGTTTGCTTGCCCGTGCCCCTCGGCCGTGGGCTCCAGGAACCCAGGGAACAAAGACTCGTTCCGGCCACCACGGTGACGGCCCTCAGTCCAAGTCCCCGGTCCTCCCCTGTCTGCATTGTTTGGTGGGCAGCAAGGGTACAGTGGCAAGAGGCTGGTGCTGTCCTGGGTGACACTCCGTCCTTTCCTCCAGAACCGTGATTTTGGCCAGAGTAGACCCTGATCTGGAAGGGTGTGTGTGTGTGTGTGTGTGTGTGAGAGAGAGAGAGAGAGAGAGAGACAGACAGACAGAGACACAGAGAGGGAGAGAGCGCTGTGAGCCCATTACCCTCCTGAGACATAAGAGGTGGCTTTGCAGACCTGCAAATTGCGTTCAAGACGATCCCCTGCACAGGGAGGGCCATTCTGCCCCAGGTAGAGCAGCTCTACTAGCAGGGGTGGGGGAAGGGGGCCTTTGGGACCTCTCCCCACCTCGGCAGGGCCGCAGACCTCGGCTCCCGACAAGTCGTGTGGGTTCGTTGGCTCAGAGACTCAGCATACCATAGATGCTGTGTGCCGATGGGGAAGGACTCAAAACCGTGAGAAGCCGGCTTTTCCGGTGCGCCCACACGGAAGAATCTGGTGAGGCCGGGAGGAGAGGGGGCGGGTCTGGAGGGGGCAGAGGGACCAGAGGAGCTGCCTTTCTCAGCCTCAGTTGCCCCACGTGTAAAATGAGGGAATCAAACCGGTCCAGCGTTCTCTGAGACACACTAAAAGATAACCCAGCTCTCCCAGGGACATGCCGCTCGCGGGGTCCCTGAACGGTGCCCATAGCCCTGGCCCTGGATGGCCGTGCGTGGTGATAGCTGTCACCATGAGAACTGCGTCTGCAACACGCAGCATCGACACTCGCAAAGTGTCCTGGGAAAGAAACGGTAAACGACGGTTCTGTATTCTCACCGTGCTTCGTCAGCTGAGCGGTGGACTCCGGGGGGCTGCAGAAGTGACCCCCACTCCGGGGACGTCAGCGTCCCCCGCGGGACCTCACCTGGCTGTTGCAGGATGGAGTCTGCAGGAAGACAGGCAGGCCCAAGCCCGCAGAGAGCGGAGCAGCGTTTCTCCAAGTGTGACCACTGGCTTAAAATGCAGATTCCTGAGCCCTGTCCCGGGCGCACAGACCCGGGGGCTCTTGCATTTTGCACCATGCACGCTCGTGATTTTCGTGCACAGTAAAGTGGGAAACACTGGCGAGCCAGGCAGCAGAATATGATTTTTTTTAATAATTAGAAAAAATTTTTTTAATGTTTCTTTATTTTTGAGAGAGACAGAGACAGAATGCGAGTGGGTTAGGGGCAGAGAGAAAGGGAGACACAGGATCCAAAGCAGGCTCCAGGCTCCGAGCTGTCAGCACAGAGCCCGACGCGGGGCTCGAACTCACAAACCGTGAGATCATGACCTGAGCTGAAGTCGGACGGTCAACCGACTGAGCCACCCAGGCGCCCTGCTTTTGTTTTATTTTAATGAAAAGATCTCACCTAAATCAGCCCAGAAACACCCTGGTGTAGACAGCTGTGTCGATGCTCAACTTGACTTGAGCACACACACAGACAACACCCTCTATCAGCTCGCCTTCTGGACCCGCTCAGTACCGTCATCTGGTTCCTTCGGCACTTCGGTTTGGAACTCCCGTTCCAGGAATGGTTATTCGGGACGGATTTCAAGATTCAGGGCTGGCCGGGGTGGTGTCCTGTCAGGGAAGAGGCTGATGTAGGTGTTCTGGGTAAATGCTTATTGAAACGAAGTAGAAAAAAATATTTGGACAAAGGTCACTAGGCTTGCACAGAAGCCCCAGGTAATCATCTTATCTTCCATCACTGCCCAGGGCCCGCCCAAGAGCACAATAGCAGGTTATTCCATAACCGCACATACACTTGGGATTGGTCAGGCTTCCCCACTTTACCATTAAGGAAGTAAAACCACCAAACAGTGACTTGATTTGTCCAAAGTCCCCCAAGTAAGAACGCAGTTGAGACAAGAGTTTTGAATGTGATTTGTCCAAAGTCCCCCAAGTAAGAACACAGTTGAGACAAGAGTTTTGAATGTGATTTGTCCAAAGTCCTCCAAGTAAGAACGCAGTTGAGACAAGAGTTTTGAATGTGATTTGTCCAAAGTCCTCCAAGTAAGAACGCAGTTGAGACAAGAGTTTTGAATGTGATTTGTCCAAAGTCCTCCAAGTAAGAACGCAGTTGAGACAAGAGTTTTGAATGCATCACTCCACAGCGAGCTGACCGAGGTTCCAGATGTGAAATGCAGAAGTGGGCCCAGGAGTAATGGAGGTCAACAAGCCTAGAAATCAGCCACAGCCCTGGAGATATTTCCCGTGTGCCTAAAAGACATTAATTTGGTTAATGCATGAATTTTTTGTTTAAAATAATTGTGAAGAATGTACCTTATGTACCTTCTAAGGGACTCGGAAATGCATTACTTGTAGTTCCAGTACAGATCAGCTCCTGAGTCTGCCTGCCTTCTCTGCTGCTTCCCCCACCTGTGGCCCAGGGAATCCCTAACTCAGCAGGTCTCAACCTTGATTGCCCTTGAGGAGATCTGAGAGCCCCTGTCTTTGAGGTCTCCCCCTTATGAGGTCTGAAACATTCCCCAGGTGTTTCCAGTACACAGCAGGTGGGACTGCCTTTGCTGCCTTCTTTCTCGGAATTATGCCACCGAACTGACCTTTCTCCTCCAAACAAATGTAAGTCACCTAACAAGTGAGTGACAACAGTTCATTTGAGATAGCGCGAAGCCAGTGAAATCAGATTGTCCAATAACTACCTCACCCAAACCAATGAAGTTATTATGGAGGATTCTCCCCCCACCAAGCAACAACAATCCATTATATTAACCGCCATCATTTTCACTGATTTGCGTGCTGTTGGGAATGTCTCCTGGGTTCATTTTTCTTCTTCCTCCATTTTTTTTAGGTAGCACAGTGATTTCAACCCTGGCTGAATATTGGAACGAGCTAGGGGGGTGTGAAAGAGCTGACATGTGACTCTGGGTGCGGCCTGAGCCCTAGAATTTTTAAATTTCCCCCAAGGTGGTTTAACGGGCATCCAAGGTTGAGAGGTTCAGAGTCACTAATTTTGTTATTCCTTCATCAAAAGTCTGTGCTAAATTCTTCTGTCTTTTGAAGTCTGAAGTCTGTCTTGTGCATTTGGTCTTAATAACAAGAATTAACACAGAATTCTGGGGTGAAAGTCATTTTCCTCTGCCTTTAGAAAGCCTTCCCTCACCACCTGCCATCATTAGTGTGAAATGTCAGCTGATAGTCTAATTATTGTTCCTTCGTGTAGGTTGTCTGGGACCCTTGAGATTGTCGTTCTGTCCCTGATGCATTTTTACTGCAACACATCTGACTGGGGTTTCTAGTGTGTCCCGCTCACTCCTCCGTGTTATCTTTCTATTTGGAAAATTGTGTCTTTCTTCAATTTTGATAAATTGGCAGCTGTTGGGAGGAAATCACTTGGGAATTTCCTCCACCCTTCCTGTGGTCTCTAACACCAGAACTTTTCATTAGATGCGTGTTTCAGTGTCTCCTATTATCCTTTTTTTTTTAATTTCCTTTCCAATTTTTCCTTTTTTTTTTTTTTTTTTTTTTTTTTTTTTTTTTTTTTTTGCCTCTCTGTCCCATTAGCATTAATTCCTTGGAGCAATCTTCTATTTCACTAACTTTCTCTTTAATGGTGTCGGCTTTAGGGTTAACTGTGTTTCATTACAGTGTTTATCTCAATATTTCCAGTTTTTTGTTTTAATTTCCAGGCTCTCCAATCAGTCATTTTTCTCACCTGCTTCTTGATCCCTAGCTTTGCAATCTGTTTTGTGATCTGTTTTGTGGAGTCCTGTTGTCTGTTTCTACTGTTACCCTTGCCTCTGTGTCTTTGAGGAACACATATAGGGAGTTAAATCCCTTTGATGATTGCTCTTTTGTTCAGATTTCCTCTGAGGCATTCTCTCATTTGTTGTACTTACTGGAAATGCCTCCAAGGCATTTATTTCCCTCCTGTGTTCTGGACGCTCTTTTGCAAGCTCCTATTTCGTCCGCTCAGGGCCTCTACTCTCTTCTATTATGGCTGATGGCTTACGGTTAACTCCACCCGTGTCTCCACCCCGGCCCAATGCCAGGAAAACAGTCTTTATCAAAAGCAATCAGTTTCTTTTTTCACCAGAGGAAAGCCACAGCCCTGCTCTTTGTTTCCTAGTGAGCCCACAGCAGGCTCCTGCCACACACAGGGCACCATTGGTGTCCTTTCCCACTTGGAAGTGACATTCCAGTGGTACTGCCTGTGTCTAGGCCTGGACACTAATAGGCAGGTTGATTTTGCCTCTTCCATGAGTTTGCTCACTCAATTTATAGCCAATATATGTGTGTGGAATAGTTGTGTACATTAAGTGTTTTGTGTATGTATATTAGGATGCTTTGGGGTGCCAGAAGGAGAAAAGCTAATTCAACATGACTTTAAAATATGGGGCTCCTGGGTAACTCAGGCGGTTAAGCATCTGACTCTTGATTTCTGCTCAGGTCATGATCTCACCATTTGTAGGATTGAGCCCCAAGTCGAGCTCTGTGCTGACAGCATGGAGGCCACTTGGGATTCTCTCTCTCCCCGTCTGTCTCTGCACCTCCCCTGGGGAGAGGGCAACCAACTTCCCTCGGTGTTTCATTGGCCAGAACCACTCACGTGTCTGTTCCTGAGCCAATTCCTGTCCACTAGAGAAAGGCCGTGTGTTGGTTGGCATAGATGGAATGTTCTGACCCATTGCTATCAAGGAAGCTGCTGTGATTGGCTTAGCTTTTCTAGCTCTGAGATCTGTCCTCCAATCACAGGGCTGTTGTTACATGGTGGGGCAGGGACGGAATGGGTGACAAGGAGACATTCACCATTTCTGCTAAGTTTGGAGAGAACAGAGGATCACCTGGTGAATCTAAGGGTATATTTCCATGACAACTCCCTTTGCTTGGCAGTCTATAGAATTCTGCAGTTCTTCTGAAGATACTTGTTATTTGAAAGTCGTGGCTCGTGGGGTGCCTGGGCAGTTCAGTCGGTTGGGCGTCCGACTTCGGCTTAGGTCATGATCTTGTGGTCTTTGGGTTTGAGACCCACGTGGGGTTCTGTGATGACAGCTCAGAGCCTGGAGCATGCTTTGGATTCTGTGTCTCCCTCTGTCTCTGCCCCTAACCCACTCGTGCTTTGTCTGTCTGTCTCTCTCTCTCTCAAAAATAAATAAACATTAAAAAATTTTTAAAAAAAGAAAGTAGTGGCTTGTAAAGCCTTCATAAGTCCCCAGATCCAAGACTACTACCAAGATGCAAATGCTCTCAGTTTCCTTACTAGAAAGAGAATGATTATCACGGAGCATTGCTTTGAAGATTGAATGAGATCTTGTGTCCCATAAGGACAACCATGCCAGGTGGGGAGGCAGCCAGCCGGGTTCAGGTAGAGCTCTGGGACTGGCTCTTACCCTGCCCTGTCCATGATGCAGCCTGACCGAGGCAGCATTCCAGGGGACCACTGTCAAAGGCTTGTGGGGTTGCTCATGATGGTCTGAGGCCAACTGAGTACCAAGTGTCAGAGACCATGCCCTCTCTCCTTTTTTGTGAAATTTGATCTTCAGACAGTTTTTATTTCAAGATCCATCATTTAAGTAATTTTCTTCATAGGAAGAGAATGAGAATTTCCATAAACTACATCTGATCATTACATATAACTATAAAACACGATCATATATGCAATGTCTGAAACTTGTAATGATTCTTCCCCCCCTTTCCTTCTTCCTTCTTTCCCCTCCCCTGGCAGCAGTAAAATTTAAAGCCAACCCACTCTCTCTGTGTGAATCTTGCCCCAGGGAACAAAATTGTTACACAGAAAACATAGGATTACAGGACGGTGTGTGAGTGTGTGCCCATGTGTGTTGTCATGTTTGAGCACCATGTTGTGCGGCCATGTGCGTGTATGTGCATGTGTGAATCATGATGGTACACGTGCAAGTATGTGTGAAAGCATATGTGCATGTGTGTGCACACACACGATTGTGCTGTCCACCGTGCATATATCTCCTGGGCTCCTAGAAATAAAAAAAATAAATAAGATTTAAAGACCAGCTAACTCACACACTTTTTCGATCTCAATGAACTTAATTTCAGCCAAAGACCCAGAGGTCTGCCAACATCTACCCGTTTTCACTCTGTGGCAGAAAAGGACTCGGTCACAACAACAAAGGTGAATGAAGATCGCCTAGAAATGTACATGCCTCATTTAGTTATGTCTCCCTTAGAAAAGAATACCAGTCTGTATATACTATTTGATATTATAAACGACGCTCTATAAAACTTCAAACGATCCAATAATTTTAGTATGCTTTCCTTCAGAGAATTTTGCACGCACTTTAGTCTGTGCGGATTCAGAGGCAGCCCGGTGTCACTGCCTCGGCGAAGCCCCCCAAGCACGAGCCTCCATCCACCCCTGCCTGGGAGGGGTGGTAACACACGTGAACGTCGATGATGCAGGGCTTAGTTGTGAGAGAGTTCCAGACCAAAAACCCTATTAAGTTCCAGACCAAAAACCCTATTAAGGCATTGCTGTACCCAAACAACCTAAAACCAGGTAAGTTAATAATAAAACGAACCTAACAGTAATTGACGAGCAAAAAGCATGAACAGTGACAAAGAAAAGCCACTGATGGTGTCAATGACCTCAAAGTCTTCAGCGATCACAACCGCTGTGTATACCCCTCACTAACGTGGCTTCCCCCCAAAGAAATCCTCCCCCGGAAAAGATTAGGTTTTCTTCTATGGAAGTTCATATCGGGTTTCTCATGTTATAAGGCACTCACAATTGCTTTTCAAACAATGTTTGTATCGTGAAGCACAATTTTGCAGAAAGCACACTTCTTTTTTCCTGGCAGCACAAGAGCCTCAAGTGACCTCGGTCCGTGCTCAGTAGGGATGCTTCGAATGGCCACCTGGTTGAACCACTAACAGAAGATAAAGAAGAAAAGATATTTAATGAGGATCGAATTACTCCAGAAAGTATGACCTCACACTCAGAGGACTAGGGTGTTAAAAAGAAGCTTTTATTTTTTGTTTTATTTATTTTTTTAAGTAAACTTTTTGTTTTTTTTTAAAGACTACATTAAAAACAATAGGGTGCCCGTGTTGTGCAAATTCACCCACAAAAGGATTAACACGCAAAAGGGTTATGTAAGTAGCACTTACAGTTTGGGATACAGTCTCTAGGGACGGCACCCCCCTCAGTCACCTGGCTGTTGCTCAAGGGAATTAGACCCAAGTGAAGATGTCTAACATCCTCTGGAAAGCTGACAGATGGCACACACAGGTGTGGGTCCGCATCGTGCACGCGCACGAACCGCGCTTCCAAGGCAAGTCTTCGTTGAACTGCGTGTGGAAACTCAGTCCTCGGGTGATTAGGAATTTATTTGTACGAAATCTGATCTTTTCATGCGTGTGATGGGATTAATAAATGCTGTATTGTCAGTAGAGGTTTGGCGATTCAATCTGTCAGTAAATCCTTTATGGGTTTTCTCATATGAAAGGGCCTTTGGTGGCCAGTGTCCCCTGTCTTCAGGGACATGAAGCAGCTCCGTGACTGTAAGCAAATTGGGAGGCACTCTGGGCGTCAGCACTGGATACTGCTTTTGCACGTGTAGTAAATGGGCCACAGGCTGATCGTATCTGGTGCCTCCGAGACATCAGCAATCTTTAATTAATTTTATTAAATTTAAATTAAATTAATTAAATTAATTAAATTAAATGTAATTAATTTCATGGGACCACCCACCCACCCACTGGGGCAGCTGCCTTCAAATGCTCCCTTGTATAACTTGGCATTTCTGCAAGACCATGCGGCCCCTGAACTTTCTAAGCTGCTACGTAAACACTAGCATACATTTAATCAGTGAAGTGTGGAATCCAGCCCATCGTGGATATTGACACTTAAAGAACACTTTTATCATCTTTAAAGTGCATCCAGTTGAATCTCCATAACGCAGCAATTTGACATCAGCACTGGCCATTTTTTTTTAATTTTTTTTTAATGGTTATTTATTTTTGAGAAAGACAGAGACAGAATGCGAGTGGGGGAAGGGCAGAGAGAGAGAGACAGAATCGGAAGCAGCTCCAGGCCCTGAACAGAGGTGTGAGCAGGGGAGGGGCAGAGAGAGAGGGAGACACAGAATCCCAAGCAGGCTCCAGGCTCCGAGCCGTCAGCCCAGAGCCCGACGCGGGGCTTGAACTCACAAACCGTGAGATCGTGACCTGAGCCGAAGCCGGACGTTCAGCCGACTGAGCCACCCAGGCGCCCCCAGCCGCTGGCCATTTACAAAGCCAAGAACCAGCTCTTCTTGAACAGCCAGGAATTTTATGTGGATTCTTTTCTCCCCGACTTGCATCTCCACCCCCCACCCCTACAGCATCCTCAGAATATAGTCTATTAAATACGGACAGCGTTGAACTTTACCTGAGGGTTATGAAATCCCCTTACCCTTTTGCGTCCGCAGTAAGTGGTTTACTCCAAGGAACGCCCTCCCTCACGGGACTTGGTAGGACTCACAGATGCCACCTGGTTTACCGGTGACACGTCCCGGCATGGACCCCCAAATCTCCGTTCTCTGCCTCGTAAATGATTAGCTCAACTGCTCATCCCCACTGCTCCATTGAAACAAAATGCTGGTTAACTAGAGTTCAGGTCCCTTCCGGGCCACCAGACTTTGGCCTGAGCTGGCAGCAACCTCTCCTGACACTGATCAGGCTTCTCAGGCTTCCTGTGTCTCCTCCACGTCACTTCCCCACACCGTTCCCTCGAGCTTTGTCCGCTCCTCTCTAGGAACAACACCCCCTTTCGCCTGGCTCTTGAGATGCTGCCTGAGCTTCGGAGCGATCTTGCTGTGGCCACGGTCTCCTCCCCTTGCCTGGGGTCCCTTTCCCTCCCGTGAGACTTTGCTCAAAGTGTCTCCTTACAAAGTCCGGGTTGGTTTTTGATTTGGGGGCGAATCTACTTTGTTCTCCAGAAGAAAATGTAATATCTAAGTGATCTGGAACACAGGGCACGGAGTATGCGAAAGTGGCTCTTGACTTGTCCTTATCACCTGGCTAAGGCACAGCAGGTGACAGCGATGTGAGGTACAAACTCGGACGCGGTTGTGACTTCTAGCTTCGGTAACTTTATCGGAAATGCATCTGTTAATGAGATGAACTGATTTGAGAGCAGAAACCACACACACACACGCGTGCACACACACACACGCACATGCACACACACCCCCGTCTAAGGAAAGGACACCATCTCACGTGTTCACTAGCGTGACTTTTCTACTCTCGGCGTCTGCTCCCAGGCAGATGACCTGAGCTCTCAGCGTAGGACGTTCCCGAATGATCCATCAACCTTCCAACGGACAGTATCCACAGACAGCCCAAAGATTCTGTCAGTCCCCTCCCTCAAAATCCCCTCCCGGCTCTTTCCTCCAATCCTGTGACCCTAACCAACCCCAGTCAAGCCCCACCCAGCCAGACTTCAAAGTTGCAGTGAATCCCAGCCCTGCCTTCGCTTCAGTGACTGGACTCCCCCGGTGTCTCTGCCCAGCGCCCGCCCAGTCCTAGCGCAGCTGGGAGACAGGGACCCGAGAGAGTGACCTCATCCCATCAGCGGCTGCCTTGCTGCTGGGTCCACGGAGACAGATCCCCCCCTGTTGAAGGCACCCCCAAGTTGTGAGGAAGTCACCCACCTCCCAGGTAAGTCTCTTGAGTGACATACAGGTGAAGGAAAGGAATTACCCAGGACTGTAAGGCGATGGTTCCCAAACTGGGTATCAAGGCACCCTGGGGAACCTCAGCAAATTTTCAGGGGGCCCTGTGTCATATTGAGAGACATTTGTTGGACACCACACAACCTGCTATTACTGAGTTGTGTGGTCCTAATCAATAGGACCCCTCAGTATTTCTTTTGGTCAGGGGTGAAGGAGTTAGAAACAGCACCTCCCCCAAGAAGATGTCACTTTGCCATGCAGATTATTTTGAGCTGAAGTCAACTGAGACCCTGTGGGCTCAAGAGAAACTTTTGCCCCTCCCTTAACTACATAGACAAGTCTCGACTGGGGGGGTCTTTACAAAATAAGGGTTATTAGCAGAGATCAATTTTATCTGTCTAGCAGGGCAAACATCTAATTACTTTTTTAATGTTTATTTCGAGAGACAAAGAAAGAGAGAAAAGAGAGAGAGAGAGCAGGGGAGGGGCAGAGAGAGAGGGAGAGAGAGAATCCCAGGCAGGCTCCACGCCCAGTGCAGAGGCAGAGCCCGATTCGGGGCTCAGTCTCACGAACCGTGAGATCATGATCCGAGTTGAAACGAAGAGTCGGACGCTTAACCGACTGAGCTGTGCAGGTGACCCAAACATCTACTCTTTTTGTGGCCCAGGAGGTGCACTGCTTCCCTCTGAGGTCCCAGACCCCTGGCCCTTTCTCCTTAGTTCAGGATCCCACGCATGCCTCCTGTTGCCCAACGGTCTTTGGAATGCCCGTGTCTGTGTGGATTCCCCATACATACACGATCACATTTGATTTTCTCTGTTAACCTGTCTCATGTCAACCTGATTCTGACGCTGGCTAGAAGGACCTTTTAGGGGACAGGAGTTCCAGCTCCCCGGGCACCCTCTGCCTTCATCTCCACTGTGACACCTGCAGCCCACATCAGTCCCCAGCAAAGGGAAGTCTGCTCCCTCATTTTCTGTTCTACGCCCTGGTCTCTCTGACGTGTTCCCTGATGGTTCCACACCCCTGGAATTTGTATTATTTTAGGGACCATCTGTCTTTAACACCATACTATATATTTTCTTAAAAATATTATTTATCTTGAGAGAGAGACACACAGCACGAGCAGGGGAGGGACAGAGAGAGAGAGAGAGAAAGAGAGAAAGAGAGAGAGAGAGAGAGAGAGAGAATTCCAAGGAGGCTCCACGAGAAAGAGAGAAAGAGAGAGAGAGAGAGAGAGAGAGAATTCCAAGGAGGCTCCACGAGAAAGAGAGAAAGAGAGAGAGAGAGAGAGAGAGAGAGAATTCCAAGGAGGCTCCACGCTGTCAGCACAGAGCCCAATGCGGGGCTCAAACCCATGAACTGCGAGATCATGACCTGAAGCAAAACCAAGAGTCAGACGTTTAACCGACTGAGCCCCCCAGGTGCCCCCATCTGTGGTCTCCATTACCTCTTAAACCACCTGCTGGACACTGGTTTCAGTTTACTTTTTAAGCTCATATGTTAATATTCTTTGAAAGGGAGATGGTACAAGGAAAGTTCTCTGAATCTTCTCTTGTCTGGAAATACCTTTATTTTCACTCTCGCTCTGGATCTCGCTCTGGATCTCACTCAGCTGTTGCTGAGAACAAGATGCTGTCATGATGGCCATTGTCGCCCAGCACTGTGAGATTGTTCCCTCCTCTATCGGTGACGAAAGGTCTGTTGTCTGCTAATTTCTGTCCTTTTATCAGTCATCTGTTTGCTCTCTCTGGTGGCCTTGAGGATTTCCCACCACCCCTAACGTCCTGAGGTGTTATTGCAACACCCACCTCAGACCTTGCTGTCAGTCGAGTGCTCGGTGCTTGGTGGCCACTCGGATGTCACAGCCAGAGTGAAAGTCCCCACCAATGGGCTCTGGCCAGTCAGGGAGCTCAGTGCCTGATGGATCACCTGAACTTGGCTAGAATATCAAATGTTTTAGTTGGCAGGTAACTGATTTTGTGCAGCAGCTTTATTGAAATGTGATTCACATACCATTGTGTCACCCATTGTAAAGGTGCCATTCAGTGGTGCTCCGTGTAGTGACAGACTTGTGCGTCCATCACCACAGTCAGTTTTGGAACTTGTCATTACCCTTTGGCCGTCGAGCCTACACCCACTTCTAGGCAAGCACGAATGTGCTGGCTGGTGCTGTGATCTGCCTGTTCTGGGCTTTTCCCACTGACAGGATCACACAATATGTGGCTTCTTTCGCTCAGCATCGTGTTGTCGAGGGTCCCCCACGCCATAGGTGTCAACGTTTCATTCCTTTTGGTGGTGGAAGAACAGTCCAGGTAGGTCATTTTGAACCTCTGGGAAGGCTTTGAAGAGAAACAGAGGTAAGAGTTGAATTTCCCGTGAAACGAATATGGCTTAATCTGCAAGTCCTTCGAACACGTGAGCCCCTTCCAAGGCTTTGGAGGTCCTTCCTTAGTCATAAATGTGTCCCCTTTCTCTTTCTCTTTTTTTTTAAACTTTTTTTTTTAACGTTTATTTATTTTTGAGACAGAGAGAGACAGATCATGAACGCGGGAGGGTCAGAGAAAGAGGAAGACACAGATTCTGAAATAGGCTCCAGGCTCTGAGCCATCAGCACAGAGCCTGACGCAGGGCTTGAACTCACGAACCGTGAGATCATGACCTGAGCCGAAGTCAGCCGCTTAACTGACTGAGTCACCCAGGCGCCCCCCCCCCCAAAATAAAAATATTTTAAAATAAGAAGTGTAGGGGTGTCTGGGCGGCTCAATTGGTCAAGTGACCGACTTAGGCTCAGGTCACGATGTCACAGTTTGTGAGTTCAAGCCCCGAGTCGGGCTCTGTGCCGACAGCTCAGAGCCTGGAGCTTACTTCAGATTCCCCTCTCTCTGCCCCTCCCCTGCTCACGCTCTGTGTCTCTCTGTCTCTCAATCATAAACAAATGTTTAAAAAAAATTTTTTTAAATACATAAAATAAGAAATGCAATTCGTAACGTTTAAGGACACTTAATAAACAGTTTTGGAAGCCTCCTCTCCTCCCATAAGTGATTATCAAAAGTCTCCAGATTTATATTAAAGTGAGTGAATTGAACATTAAGCCCAAGGGAGAAAAAAAAAAAAAAAACAGAGGTTTAAAAACGTACAGCTTTGGGGGCGCCTGCGTGGCTCAGTCGGTGAAGCATTTGACTCTTGACTTTGGCTCAGGTCATGATCTCGAGGTTTGATTTTGAGCCCGGTGTTGGGCTTCAAGCTGAGAGCCGGCTTGGGATTCTCTCTGCCTCTCTCTCTCTCTCTCTCTCTCTTTTACACACACACACTAAATAATTTAAAAAAATAAAATATACAGTTATGAATAAATCAAACAGTAGATTTTTAAAGGTTGTTGCAAATAGTCTTGTCTGCACACAAAAAAATGTCCTCCAGGACACCACAAAACCCAAATGGAAAAATAGAAACTCCTCCTCCAGTGGTGGCTGTGAACAGACTTTCAGACCCATTATGAAGCCTGTGTCAGGCCTTCTGTAAACTGAATTTGCTCAGGGAGAAGTCATATCCTAAAGATCAGTTTTCCTGCGTGCCTCCCAGCATCTGAGTTTATAATGGGGCTTTGGTGCCCAGCCCCTTCTAGGAGAGCTCGCCGGCCCCGTGCCGTGGGTCTCTGTGGCTCCCTCCTCCTCTCCCTCTGCTCCCTGTCCGGAGCCAGCTCTCACATTGGCATTCAAGGCTCCAGTCCTGCCCTCGCTGGGGAACCCAGGCCCAGCAGCCGAGTTTCTCCCATACCTGCTGTGGCTCCCTTGTTCACCCGCCTCCCGGGACCAGGCTTGTAAGAACACCGTGGGAGGGAGGTCTGTACAGATTTGTTCTCGCCTGTGCTTCAAGCCCCAGAGTCTGATTCCAATTCCTTGTGTCTCCAAATGCCCCTGGGTGTCCGTGCCCCCCCCCCCGGGAGCCCACTCCCCAGGCCCCTGCTGGCCTCAGGCCAGGAGCCCATCTCCCTCAGGCTCTGGCTGCCTATCCCCCTCGAAAGGCGCGGTGCAGGTTTTCAGCCCATGTTCTGTGTTCTCTTCTGTGACATGATACTTCATGTCATCACCAGGTGTTCAAGACGACGAAAACCTTTCGAGGTACCAGCCATTGTAGACAACGAACAAGTTTCAGGGCGGCTTTTATTTTCTTCTTTATGTACATATACATTTTTTCAGCGACCGTTGAACTATTTCAAATATTCATCTGCCCATGTATTATCAGACAAAAATTCAAAACGTGACCTGGGAAGGACGTCGCCAGCCCTCATCTGACTCGACCCAAGCGGCCCCGGACGCAGCGCCCTGGACTGATCACAACCCCCGCGAGGCACACTCGCTCCCGGGTTTCCACGACCCGACCCCGTAGGAGTCTGCCGAGGCTGTGGCCCGGAGTCCCGCGACCCCGGGCGACTCGAAGAACAGGAATCTCTTCTCTTACAGGCTGGAGGCTGGAGGTCCGAGGTCGAGGCATGGGCAGGGCTGGTGGCTCCCGTGGCCTCTTTCCCTGATGTGTAGATGGTCCCCTTCTCCCTGTGCCCTCACATGGTGGTCCCTCTGTACACGCACGCCCGGGGTCGCTCTGTGTCTGCGTTCCCTCTTTCTCCGACACCAGTCACATTGGACGAGGGCCACCCTCATGCCCTCCCTTACACTGATCCCATCCAGCGGGGTTTACCCGGAGCCCTGGGCGGGTGCTCGTGCGGTCACAGCATTTTGCAAAAAATACTGCAAAAGTTAGACGTTTTCACCGCGGTGCCGAGGACCCCGGCCTCTTTCTGCCCACGCTTTTCCTTCATTCCAGTCCTCTTGGTGAGGAAGCAGCCTCTCGGGCACATTTGGACGGGCGTTAAGGGGAAGCTGAGCGGGGGGTACGTTTCGGTGGGGATGAGTGATTCTTATGTTGTCTGCCATCGTCGTGTGAGAGTGATGCGTTAACTGTGACGTGTGGGGATGGCCTCCGGCGACGCCCCTGCCACCCACGGTGCTGGTGGGGGTGCTCTTTGGATTACCAGTGTCCTGTGTTTGTGGGCTCCAGATGGACGGACTCAGAAGCTACCATGCTGAGGGGCACAAGAAGGGTTCGTCCGGCCCCTCGATAGGCACGCTGTTTTTAAATCGCGGTCGTAAGAAGTAAGCCAAGTGCATACACCCCAGAAATGCAGTTAAGGTGTTATTATAGAGTTAACGAAACGCTTACGTTGTTTTTCTAGATCTGTGATATTGGGGTACGGTTAGCTTTTTAGCACTTGTGATGTGTTGTGCTTTCTTCTTTCATTTTAAAAAGATATCTGCTTCTGATCTGCTCTTGTAGTCGTAATTCTTTGTCTTACTTTTTTTTGTGAAAGAGACAGAGAGAGAGAGAGAGAGAGAGAGAGAGAGAGCTCATGCAAGCAGGAGAGGGCCAGAGAGACCGAATCTTAAATCAGTGCAGAGCCCCATGTAGGGCTCGATCCCATGACCCTGGGATCGTGACCTGAGCCAAAATCGGGAGTTGGACGCTCAACCAACAGAGCCACCCGGGTGCCCCTGTATTTTACTTCTTAAAGAGGGTCCTCCCACATCAGATAAGCCTCAGCGTCCACAGACTAGGGACCCAGCCCTAATGGGGCCTCTTGCAAATATGCGTCACCCCTCCTCCAGCGGCAGGAGATGCCCAGACCTTTTGCATAAACAGCCTGTGTGTTTCACCATGACTGACAGTGAGCAAAAGCTTGGATGTGCTGATGCCCGAGAAAACCCAGTCCCATCTGCCCCCAGTTACCGGCGCCTGCGGGTCAAGGTTGTGATTTTATGTTTGATTCTGTACATTGGTTTAGCGCTCTCTTCTCTTTTTAAACCCCCTTCGGATCCATTGTGTCTTGGGACGGCTGGGGCAGGGGAGTAGGACCAGCAGGTCACAAGTCCTTGTGTGACGGAGGTGGACACCGGCCAAAGTGGTGTCATTGACATTGAGGGCTCAGTCCTGGGGGCCTGGAACCCAGACCTGGATTCCCTAGAAACTCCAGTCCTTGCCTGAATGCATATGCAGTGAATATGGACGTATCCAGCGAGGGCCGTTGTCCAAAATTTCCAGGGACAGGAAATTTGCCAGGACGTGTGCAAGGAAACACCCTCTCCTCCAAGCCCAGAGGAGCCTGCTCACGAGCCCCAGGGGTTAACACACTTCAGCAGGCATTTCTGGACCAACTGGAAAAACCAGGCCAGGCCCTGGGTGACCGCAGGCTGCCCAGTGGGAAGAAGAGAAGTGTTTCCCCAAGTGGGTAGGGAGAAAAGAAGGCAAGAAAAGAATCTGAATCACTCAGCAAGTAAACACATACCACCCAGATTCCCGCTGGTGGAACCGGTCCTGGGGGAGGCAGGCGGTTGGAGGGGGGGTGTCTGGCCCCTCACCCCAGGCATCCTGGCTGCTCACCCTGGCCAAGGAAGGGTCAGGACCCATTCAGTCTCTTCTCCCTGAGCCCCATTTCTACCTTCTTCTCTTCATCCCGCGTCCCAGCCGCCGGCCCAGCTCCCGGATAGGACAGGTGATCCTGTGCCCTTTCTAACGACCCGGCCAAATCTCCCCCTGTGGCCCAGAAGTAAACTTAGAAATGTGGAAAACACGACCTCCCACCGTGCGGAGCCACCTGGGAGCAGGGACGGCCTCTAGGGCTCAGGCCTGGGCATGACTCCACTGGCACCGACCCTGGGGCAGGGGTGCTGACCCTGCTGGCCCAGCCTGGCACCCACCTCCCACATCTCACCCAGCTTGATGGTCGTGCCACGCGGTGCCCAGCCCGGCGACTCAGCTGGAGGACGTGCAGTGGACGCGGGCCCCCCTCCGTCCCCTCTCCCTGTCCCTGGCCCGGCTCCTGACCGCCGTGCAGCTCTGACCTACACACTCAAACTCTGCCTCGAGTGCAAAGTGGGCTATGCCCCCGACTCCCAGTATCATGCCCAGAATCTCAGGAGGTCACATTCAGGAAGTGCGGTCGAGGTGCCAGGCACATGGTTAACCCTCTTAAAACTTAAAAAAAAAAAAAAAAAATGAAACCTGTCGCCTTATCCATTCAGGCGGCTACGACACAAATACCATAGGCCGAGCGGCTCAAGCAACAAACGCTTCTCGGCTCTGGAGGCCGCGAAGACTGAGATCGAGGGGCCTGCAGATCCTATGAGGTCCCTCCTCCCAGTTCAGAGCTGGCCGTCTTCTCCCTGTGTCCTCACATGGGGCCCGAGGCCAGGTTGCTCTGCCAGGGGCCCTCTGCCACGAGGGCATTCACCATGAGGTTCCACCCTCGTGACCTACTCACCTCCCAAACAGCCTACCTCCAAATGCTGCCACACTGGGGGTTAGGATCTCAACGTGCCAATTTTTGGTTCGGGGGGCGAGGGAGGGGGGACACAAATACTTCGTCTATGGCATCTATGTGATTGCATTTCTGTGATAAATAATGACATTTCTAATTTGCATACTTATTACACTTAATCAATATAATTGGTATCACAGATTCTATATTCCAAAAACATTGACCACAAACTCTCCCATCTCAACTATTCCTCCCTATCGCTTTGGGTGCCTTTTGGGTGCTGCTGATGAACAAGAACCAACATGGCACCAGGAAATGCATTTATCCCCCCAGACTCTTCCCTGACAAGATGGCACCTAGTTGCTATATTAGTCTAGGGTTTGTAACAACAGGAATGTTCTCCTTTAATCACGTCTTCATTAAATCTCGGGGGGAGGGAAGTCATTTCACACCTAGAAGTCAAGCTCTCTTGGGTAAGGCTCAAGCTTCGTGTCTCCATCGGCCACACCATGGGGAAAGTAGGAGTTTAAGGTGCATAAACAACCAGACCAAAACGCCCAGGTTCCGAGAATTGGGCCACAGTCTCCTTTCTCAAGACCAGGACCTCGGTGTGTTGATTCTTTGGATGCGTCACCCTGCTCACTCCCACCTGTGGCTCTGTGGCAAGCTGTCATCACTGTTATTCTGTAAAGATAGAAAGACCCTCCCCTTCCCTCTCTATCTTCTCGGTGCCGGGAGCCTGGAGAACACCCGTGAAGGAATTCTGACAGTTGTCAGATGCTATCCAAGTGTGGTCATCACAGGTTGGGCGTTAGCGGAGTCTGGTAAGTGTGGCTCTCTTGCCTTTCTATACCTCGTGTCCTGTCATCGTCCCGGTAACCCGCGGGGAGGCACGGCGTCCGCGTTAGGAGGCAGCTGAGGCTTGGAGAATTTCAGCCACCTTTCATGATTCCACTTCATGAATGATGGTGCCAGGGTTTAAAATGTGTTTTTTAACCAGCCTGAACTGAACATGCTAATCAACCAGCCTCTCTAGGGAGCATCTACGTATCCCAAGGAAGAGTTCATGACTGGGATCAGGAGGTGGCCAAGGGGCCATGGCCTCATGGAGCTTTAGCTCCAGGACAACTGTCTCCCAGGTAAGGAACTGTCTTTTTAGAGACCAGAAATCATCCTGGCTACTCATTTTCTGTTTGCTTCTCATCTTGCCTCCTTTTCTATCTTACCCTGTTCCAGGCTGCCCCACCCCCATCCCCGCCTCCACTGGGAGGCACCATGATGGATTCTCTCCCATCCCCCACCCCCAAGCCTCCTCCAAATGTTCTCCTCTGCCCGGTACCCCTGCTCCACCCAGCAGCTCCCTTAAATCTGCCACAGCTCACCCCACATGCCATCCGGGCGCCTGGCACAGGTGAGCCTTCTCAGATGGGTTTCCCACTCAGTGCTTCCAAATGCTTATGTGTCATCTACAGGAGAGTCTAGGGGCACCTGGGTGGCTCAGTCGGCTAAGCATCAGACGTTTGATTTCAGCTCAGGTCATGATCTCACGGTTCGTGAGATCAAGCCCCGCGTTGGGCTTTGTGCTTGACAGTGCAGATCCTGCTTGGGATTCTCTCTCTCTCAAAATAAATAAATAAACATATTAAAAAAAAAAAAAAAAAGGAAAGTCCAGTTGGCTTTCAGTATGACTTGTAAAATGCAAGACTGATTATCAGTTGCAGATGTGGTCCCTTTGGCCACTTACCCATGGGACAGAATCCAAATCCAGTCCTCTTTTTATCCCCATGCTGAGGGCATCTCAGTGACAGCAGGTTGGGGATGAAGTTGGGAGTTTTGTCAAAATAGTGTCAAAATAATCCTTCTCAGGGGCAGCCTCCCATCCTGAGACCTTGGAAGGGGGTGTTCAGAGTATGTTCTAGACCACCAGCATCACCCTCCCCCGAAACTACCAAAGAAGGCTCTTGAAGGCAAGGCTCATAAGTTTGTATTTCTTAACCAAGCTTTTTAGGTGACTCTTACATAGGATGGCATGTGAGAATGACTGGGGATGTCACACACTCATATGTACATAGAGAGGACCTCCCTGATGGCACTTTTCCAATCTTCCACGTCTGCTCAACCCTCTTCCACTGTGTTTGTTTGCTTGTTTTAGCTGTATTCACCTGTTCAACTGAATGAAGGTAAGGTCTTGCTGGTGTTGGCTTTGGCCACCTATGCTCTGATCCATTGTGAATTGATTTGTACCGTTTTACTGTCAGAAAACAACTGCCCCATTATTTTCAAGCTCTTGGGTCACCTCCTTGTTCCTCTATGCTGGAGAAAAAAGTGCTGTTAAAAATCCTGTTGTTTTGGGGCGCCTGGGTGGCTCAGTCACTTAAGCATCTGACGTCGGCTGAAGTCATAATCTCATAGTTGGAGTCCTGCGTCGGGCTCTGTGCTGATGGCTCGGAGCCTGGAGACTGTTTCACATTCTGTTTCTCCCTCTCTCTCTGCCCCTCCCCCACTCGCACTCTGTCTCTCTCTCACAAAAATAAAAAAAAGAGGGCTCCTGGGTGGCTCAGTCATTTAAGCGTCTATCTTCAGCCCAGGTCATGATCTCATGGTCTGTGAGTTCGAGCCCCGCGTCGGGCTCTGTGCTGACAGCTCAGAGCCTGCAGCCCGCTTTGGATTCTGTGTCTCCCTCTCTCTCTGTCCCTCCCCCGCTCGTGCTCTGTCTCTCTCTGTCTCTCAAAAAATAAGTAAACATGAAAAAAAATTTTAAATCCTGTTGTTTTTACTAATCTCACTGTCACAAAGGTGAGTCACAGGTGCAGTCACCGCATCCTGTGCGGTGGTGTTAGGAAGGGTTTCGTGTGTGGCTGGATAGTTTTAGGTATTAATTCATGTGTTTTCCTTACCTTCCCTCTTTCTCCCGTGGTCCAGACTAGGCTGGCTCTGGACTGGATCTCTCCCAAGCCGGAGGTGGTAGCCTCAGAGAAGTGACCAAAAATGGGTCTTTCTGGTTCTTACAGTCCCAAAGTCTAAACCCTTAGGAGAATGTTTTAGAGAGCACCCTTTTTAAAATTTTATTATTTTTATTACTTTTTATTTTTATTTTTTTTAATGTTTATTTATTTTTGAGACACAGAGAGACAGAACATGAACAAGGGATGGTCAGAGAGAGGGAGACACAGAATCCGAAGCAGGCTCCAGGCTCCGAGCTGTCAGCACAGAGCCTGACGTGGGGCTCGAACTCACGGACTGTGAGATCGTGACCTGAACGGACGTCGGATGCTTAACCAACTGAGCCACCCAGGCGCCCCTGGGGAGCGCCCTTTTAAAAAACTATAAAATGAAAGGAGAAAGAGAATTTTTTTGGAGGGAGAGGAAGTTCCCTTCTCGGGGAGAAGAGGCAGGAGGGCTGGGGGTGTACGTGCTTGATATCTAGGCTGTGCCCTTTTTTTTTTAAAACAATCTTTATGTATTTTTGAGAGAGCAAGAGCAAGCGGAGGAGGGGCGGAGAGAGGGGGGCACAGAGGACTCAGAGCGGGCTCTGTGCTGATAGCAGAGAGCCCCACGCAGGGCTCGAACTCACGAACCGGGAGATCATGACCTAAGCAGACGTCCGCTGCTCAGCCAGGAGCTCCTAGGCTGTGCCCTTTTCTAGGCAGAGATGAACTGTTTCCGTTCCCTCTTGTACAGACTGCTGGTCGCCTCCACCCGAGGGGACCCACGTGCACTCAGCGGACGGCCACACAGCGCGGTCTTCCTGAGCAGCGAACGCTGGGGTCCTGCCCTCTGCCAGCGCGGACCCTCCTCCTGGCACTGCAGGGCCCATGGGGCGACATGGGGGACGGCTTCACAGCTTTCTCAGCAAAACGTTGCGGGCAGACATGCCCCCAAACAGCAGTGAACCCTCACCTCCAGCGATGCTCTGGGTTTGTGCCTTTCTTTCCAGGCAGCTGTGTGGTGTCTGGGTATAAGGTTTTGTATTAAAATGAATAGATGCATTGGGCTTGAAAATTTGAGAATTAAATGTCATCAGTATGATGACTAAACCTACCTTATGAAACAAAAAAAAAACCCAGAGTCTGGAATCTTTAGGAGGCTATAGACCGATTCAAACCGACTATGGTGTCCACCCAGAAAGGCCGGAAGGACTGTGCAAGGAATATTTGCTGGGACTGATTCGTTAGTTGCTCATTTTAAAAATAAAACATTTTTGGGGCGCCTGGGTGGCGCAGTCGGTTAAGCGTCCGACTTCAGCCAGGTCACGATCTCGCGGTCCGTGAGTTCGAGCCCCGCGTCGGGCTCTGGGCTGATGGCTCGGAGCCCGGAGCCTGCTTCCGATTCTGTGTCTCCCTCTCTCTCTGCCCCTCCCCCGTTCATGCTCTGTCTCTCTCTGTCCCAAAAATAAATAAAAAACGTTGAAAAAAAAAATTTAAAAAAATAAATAAATAAAAAATAAATAAATAAATAAAACATTTTTAAGGGTCCCTGGGTGGCTCGGTCGGTTAAGCGTCACCTGACTTCGGCTTGGGTCACGATCTCACTCCTTGTGAGCTCGAGCCCCGCGTCGGGCTCTGGGCTGACAGCTGGGAGCCTGAAGCCTGCTTCGGATTCTGTGTCTCCCTCTCTCCCTCTCTACCCCTCCCCTGCTCGTGCACTGTCTTTCTCTGTCTCAAAAATAAACATTAAAATAACTTTTTTTTTAAATTTAAAAAACCCACTAAGGTGACTGAAATCAACAAGACAGAAAGCAAAAGGAAGAAAACAGCGTGAGGGCCGTAGAGGTAGACGCAATAAATTTGCCTCGAGTTTCCTGGAAACCAAGGGCGAGGCAGAGGGAGCGCTCTGAGTCACCCAGAGAGGGAAACAGAGCAGCGCGCTGGGGGAGATGATGGTCCTCTCCAGAAGGATCAGATTCCACACCCTGATGCGCCCCGACTCCGCCTGCATAGACAGGGCTGTGTGCTTTCTGGGAAGGCCAGTAGCGCTGCCCTTGTCTACACTGGCTGTTCCTTCTATAAATAACATAGAAGGAAATCCCCTATTCTTGGACTGGCCTTAAGATCGTGCCTCAAAAGGACATGAAGCGTCACTTCCTTCTCTCGCTCTCTCCTGACTCCTGACCGGTGTTTGTCACCGACGGTCCCCTAGAATTGCCCTTCCCCTGCTTTCTGGATCCAGTCAGGTGCGGTCTGGTCCTCCCTCACACCACAGCCGACTGCTTCATTCTCCCTGGACCCTGTCACTCAGCCTCCCACCCCATCACGGGCTACTCCCTCTCATTCTCCTTCCCTGGGTCCCCCTGACCTTCACGCAGGCGCCCCTGGAGCTCTGTCTCGCCCAGCCCCTGGCTTTCAGCAACATGTCTGTGCTGACCCCCAACTCTGTGTCCAGTCCCTGAACTCCAACAGCATACTGACCGTCCCCACTCAGAGGGCTAAGGGCCATCCGTGTTCATTTCCCAGGGCTGCCATTGCTGAACACCACAGACCAGGGGGCTGAAACCATTTGCTTTCTCGCACTCTGGAGGCCAAGAGTCCCGGACCAAGGTGTCTGCGAGGTTGATTTCTCCCCGGGGCTCTCTGCTTGGCTTTTGGGTGGCTGTCTTCTCGCCATGTCCTCACATGGTCGTCCCTCTGTCCGCGTGTCCAAATTCCTCTTCTTACGAGGCCGCCAGCCAAACAGGATTAGAGCCACCCTGAGGACCTCATTCTCACTGAATCTCCCCTTTAAAGGCCCTATCCCCAAATGCAGTCACTCCGGGGCCCCTGGGGTTTGGGGTTTCACATGAATTTGGGCAGCGGCACAATTCACCCCACAGCAGCGTCTCTGACTCAAGATGCCCACGGCCATGTTCTTGGTCTCGTCCCCCAGATCTGCCTTCCCCATCCCAGCCGACAGCACCCCCATTGCTCTGGTTGTTCAGGCCAAAGCCCTGGGGGACCTCTCTGACTTCTCACTTCAACGTCCGCATCATCTGGCTCCGTCCCCCGTCCCCCGGTGCCAGGACCACTGGATGCACCTTCTCCAAGGACCCCCCTCTCCTGCATGGCCCCGCAGCAATTCGGTCTCATCACAGCAGAGAGCAAAGTGCTCCTTCCGAACGCAAGCCAGGCCGTGTGGCCTCACGACCGCCACCCACTCCGAATAGAACCCCAAGTTCTTTTTGTTGCTCTGAGGTCTTGTGCCACCTGCCCCCCTCCCGGTCTCTTGTCTGTTATGGTCCGTGTCTCTTCGGCTGCTCCTCTGGGCTCCACACCTGCTCCTGCAGGGGCCTCTGCCTGGAAAGTTTTTCCTCTGGCAAGACCGCTGGTTGCCCTTCCTGCCCTATTGGGGGGCCTCCCCTGCCTCTAGCACGAGCAGGACGCCTCTGCTGTCACCACTCTGGCCCCTTAGCCTGGTTTTTTCCTTTTGAGCCCTCAGCACCCTCTGACTCTATGTATTTATTGTTTATGAGTTTCTGTCTTCAGTTGGATGGGGGCTGCATGAGGACTCACACGGGGCTCCCTCTGCCCCCCCGGTACGGGGCCTGACGTGCTGCAGGTGCCCTGGAAAGGTGTGTGTCTGCCCTGTGGAATAGAGGCAGGCATGGGGGGGGGAGTGGGGACTCCTCTGCTGTTTCCCTCATCACCTCTAAGCTAAGGAATTTAAGAGGCCAGGAGAGAGCACGGAGAAGGCAAAGGTGTTTCCTACTTAACGGGAGTTTCTGACCTCAGCCCTCCTGGGACACGGGGACTTTGGGACTAGGCGTCAGGTGTGGACCAGACCCAGGGCCTTCTGGAACAGTCCAGGAGGGTTCCGACCATGTGCCATGCTGGGGCCAGCCACTTGGATGCCATGGCTGCTCTGTATGATCTGTGCGGGCTGTCGGCCAATTCTTCCAAGTTTTAAAGAGAAGCTCGGAAGGCTGGATTTTATGTGAAGTCTCTCCATTTTAAACTGTTAGTTCAAGTGTCTTTTTTAAAATTCTGTGTTTCTAGGAAGACGTATCACACCTGGTTTGGGCCCACTACAACCAAGTAAGAGCTTTGCTATAAATCAACGTAGAGTGGCTTGGCACATTGAATCACATTAAAGTGATCGATGCCTTTATTTCTGGCCTCTAACCATATATTTAAGTCAAAGAACAATTAAGATACAAACCCATGATTCAGCTTTATAAACCACGTGGAGGAGAGCAGTGCTGTAGGGTTAGTTTATCTTACAAGAAAGCGCAGGGACAGGCTGCCTCATGAGGGGTGCATTCAGCACTTCCATACAAATTGGAACAAATCACCTCCATGAGATGTTTTCTGGCATCTCCTGGAAAACTGCCATGTTAAATACACACATCCCTCGTGACTACGGATGTGGAAGGCACTGCCTGGGTTTGTGCAGTCCACAACCTGCACAATCCCCAGGTATGGATGCCTCTGTCCAACCCACCCTAGACCTAGACTGGCTTGAGAGTTGTCTGAATTCACCCCTCCTTGGAAAAGAGGACAACTCTTGTTTGCCTACCTCTTCACAGTGCACAAAGTCTCTTTTCCTTCATTGGCTAATTGAATCTTGCGCAGTCCAGAAATGTGTTATTATGCCTCTTTTTTGGATAAAGGAATAAATTCCCAGAGACTTTAAGCAGTTTGCCTGTGAAAGTACTTAGAGGCAGAGAGGAGTATGAGCCACTTCTCTGACCTAAGGGGTCCCTGAGGTCTGGGCCGTTCCACCCGGCATGGCCCGGACCGCTTCATCCTTCTTTTGGCTGATGGGTACTCCCACTCCCACTGAGCCCTTTAGCCCGCAGAGTGGTGATCTCCAGTCCCTCCCAGGCCACTGCCGGCAGGACTGCGAACAGTCTTTTTTACAGTCAGTAAAAGAGGAAGTCAATTTTTTTTCCTTCCTTCTTTATAGCCAAATAATTTATGGTTTTACAGTCAATGTTTTGTACCCAGGACTCCAAGACTTTTACAACTGGGAACATGACCGCTGGTTTATTTTCTTTATTGCTTTGTTGAGTAATTTGTCACTGTCGGGCTACATAAGGTCGTCCATTATTGTGAGGTGCAGGCTCCCCAGATACCTGCCAACACACCCAGACAAAGACCAGCTGCTTGCCCCAAGGTTAGTTTGTCTGCGTCTTCAACTAAGAGCGCGGTGGGGGCAGCAACTGGGTCCAGCCGTTTGGATAAATAGGCCACCGGTCGGCGCCAAGGTCCCAGGCGTCGAGTCAGAACTCCCTCGGTTACCCCCCCTTTTTTGGCTACAAACACATGGAATGGCTTGGTGGGATCTGGCAAAACCAAGGCTGGTGGGGTCATGAGAGCATCTCGTAAGGCTTGGAAGGCTTTAGTCTGAGTCTCCCCCCATGTGAAGGAGTCCGGAGACCCCTTGAGAGTGGCACACAAAGGGACTGCCAGTTCAGCAAAGCCAGGTATCCCTAGTCTGCAGTAGCCTGCTGCCCCCAGGAACTCACGGACTCGTTTGCGAGTTCTAGGCTGAGGAACATAGAGTATAGCCCGAATTCTTTGTTCACCGAGACAGCGCTTACCTTTTTTAAGGTTGTAACCTAAATAGGTCACTGCAGTACGACAGACCTGCGCTTTTCTGGCTGACGCTCGGTACTCCGGTTTTTGCAGAAGACTCAAGAGTTCTTTGGTGGCACTCAGGCATTTTAAATGAGAAGGGGCCGCCAACAAGATCTCATCAACATGTTGCAGTAGAGTTACCTGCGGGTTGGAGATTCGAAATGGCTCTAAATCCTGGTGCAGGGCCTCATTAAAAAGAGTAGGAGAATTTTTAAATCTTTGGGGGAGTTGCGTCCAGGTGAGCTGTCCAGCTTTTCCCTCTTTAGGATCAGTCCATTCAAAGCTCATCAGTCACAGCTGTAAGGCGGGGCCTGCAGTGTCCCGGAGAGGGGACCCAGGCAGGACCTACTGGGGACTGGAAGTTTAGCTTGGGGCAAGGCTTTCGGGACGTGGTGGGGAGGGTTTGGGCGCAACTGGGTGTGGATGCTGTTGCAACACTCGGGACTGGTGGAAACAGCCCGGCGAGGAGTTTGAGGAAAGGATTCGAAGACTCTTAGGGCATCAATGGTTGATACTTGCCATTGATGAAGTGTGGGGTGGGCGGGGGGGGCTCCCAGAGGCCTCAGCAACGAACGGTCAAGACACTTGCTGGGCCAGAGTCTCCTAGAGTGGTAAAGTCATGCTTCTAGGGGCAGCGGAACAGTTGATCTTGTTAAAGGAGACAGTGAGCTGCTTTAGGTGTGGGCCTGGGTGGTGTCGGTGCTCATTCTTTAAAGGACAGACTCACTAAAACAGTTAGAGTTTCTAAAACCCAGCAAGAAAAGGGAGTGTCTATATCTATCTAGTTACACATACATATCGTATATATGTGTGCACATACATGTGTGTATATGCACACACATCCATGTGAGCACATATATGTGTATACATATTTACAGGCTCTCTCACTGCCTGCCCCCTCTCAAAATAAATAAATAAATGTGGTTTGTTTGGGTTTTTTTTGAAGAAACAAATTTAATACGATGCTAAAGAAATAAGAGGGACGGAAGCATATTTAGCATACAAATGAAGCTGAATACTATTCCTGGTGTCTAACCACCCTCGCCCCCGCCCCGCAAACACCCCCTCCCTGCGCTGTACCTGGGTGGGTGAAGGGAACGAGGCAGAAGCCACAGGTGCAAGTTCATCTCATCTTTCCTCTCAAACCCTCGAGGATGCCCCCGCGGGAGGTCAAACCAAACTCTTTGAACGGGTCTTCGAGCTCTGATCCAACCCGCTTCCATCTGTCGTCAAGCGTCAGTATTTGTTCCTCCGGTGACATCCGGTACGCTGTCTGCGAAACGTACCCAAGCAGAGGGCAAAGGAGGGGACTCCGACCTGCCTGTGCCCACCCGCCTTGGTGCCCACCCTGGGGAATCTCCTTCACGCATGTACAGCAAGAGCCCTGCCCCACGTAGCTTGCCCGAGCACACGTAAAGTTGGGGCACAGGTCTCCCTGTCGGGGGAGGGAGGGAAAACCATTCCCACCCTGGAGTTACCGCCTCCCTCTTGACCCACCTGGAAGAGGCTGCTGGCCTGGCTTTGCACAAGTTTCTGGTGCAAGGAACTGCCGGCCCCTGAAGAGTCCTCATGGACAAGCCGGGCAGCAGGTCTGCTGGACCTTGCTCTTCTGAAAAACAGGACGCGGGCACGGAAAGGCTTTGCGACGGCCACCTTGCCTTGCAAAGCAGCCCCCGTGTGCCTCGCCAGTCTTGACTTAGATAGCCTTTCATTCCAAGCCCAGGAAGTGGGCTTGAAATAGAGTTCTAGAGGCTGACCTTTAACGAAGTCCGTTTGACGATAAATCATTGTCGTTAGAGCTAGTGCGGCACCGGTGGGCATGCCGTAAAGGTCACGGTAGCACCCAGAGCCGGCTGGCATCTGCTCTTGCCCAGGAGACCGCAGTTACGCTGCCATTGATGCCCAACATGTTGGCATTCATCAATGCGGCATTAAGTATTAGTCTCGACGTGATGGAAGCAATTTCTTCACTCACAGAGGCAAGCTGAACACAACCCACTGGGCCCCAAGAGAGGGTAGGTGGAGGGCCGTGAGCACAGCCGTCTTGGACGCTCCAAAGCAGACGTGTGGTTTGACACGAGGCAGAGCTCAGCATTCCCGGGCTGAGGTTGGTGATTCATTCCCCACAGAGGTTCGTTCCAGAACGCCTTCATTAGAAGTGGATTAATTCACATGTGTAAAGTGAGTCCCTTTACTTTACGGTTCCTGGAGCCACGAGTGCCAACTCGAGAGTCTAGAATACGTCCCCATAGCGACGTGGGTCTGAGTCAGGGTAGGTGTTTTGCTAGGTTTGTTTGAGGAGGATGTGGCATGTCCCGAATACCTTACTAGTTCTCCTACAGTAGTCGTAGTAACTAGGCATTTAGTAGGAGCTGGGTGGTCTTTGAAACCTTTAGTATGCCGGAACTCATTTCCACAGAGCTGTGTCTCTATGAGACTTTAGGGGCATCCAGCGGTTAAGTGACTTCTGTCCTGTTCCAGGTTCTCTGGGAGGCAGGAAGTTTCTTGGGGAGTGTTATTGGGGTCCATCCTTCTGGGAGTGCAGGTGGCAGAATCAGGCAGAGGGAAGGACCGAGCTCTGTGCGGTCACCCCCAAGGCCTCCTCCCCCAACCTGGGCGCCTCTGGCTCTCAGGGTGGCCCATTGAGTTGTCCCGAATTAGAGACAGAGGCTCCGGTCAACTGGCCATCGGACGCGGACAGTCTCAGCAGGTGGCTGTGCTCAAGGGCCAGGCGGCTCTCTACAAGGCAGCTGTGGATGTCGTAGGCTGGGGTGGGGCAAGCAGGGGGATTAGGAATGAGGGGAATAGCTTCGGTGCAGGGACGGGAGACACGCGTAGCCAGGAGCTGACCGGCGTGTAAGCAAAGAGCCTGTGCTTTGGAAGGCGTAGAGCTGTATCCCTGTTCATCCACCACCGCGAGAGGGTAGAGAGGGTCGCCTACAAGGAAGCCTGATAGCTTGGGAATTCATAGTCTGCCCAGGAGAGAAAACGTGGGGGCGAGTAAAAGGTCACAAAGCCATGAGAAAGTCCAGAGCGTGCTCCCCACTCCCCGGCCTGGCTGGGACGTGGGGGAGGGGGGTCTCCCAGGGAAGAGGTGGGACCTGTTCTCAGCTCCTCTGTTCTCTGTGACAGGACACGGGCCATAAAGGCCAGCGGACCAGGCCTGAGTCTAGCTTCGAGGACCTTGTCTGACCAGGACCCTGGTTGATGGAACCCACATCCTCGGGGAGCCTGGCACGGACCTCAGCCCAGAGGGGCCCTGGGTTAGCCCAGAAAAGCCTGTAATCCCTCCGCCCGGAGGCACAGATGCACCCAGATGCCCACCCAGGCAACAGGAGGCAAGGAGAGCCCTCCGCTCTGGACCACGGAACCAAGGAAGTCCCCCGAGGGCAGAGCTGAGGCCCCCGGGACCTCTCAGGATAGCAGGGCAGGGGCCGTGGTCCTCCCCGCTGGACACGTCTGAGGGAAGCCACATGACCACCAAACGCTGCTTCCTCCCTCCCCTTCTCAAGTGGAACTTTCTATCGCAATTATCCTATGTTTCCTCCATCATTATGACTCAGGTGTGTTGGGGACAGTTTACGTCGTAACTTGGCCTCCAGAGCCGGGCCCAGGGGCCCCGCTGATCTCAGTGAGTGCACGTCAGCCCAGCCCCCCATTCCTACTTGGTTGCCCAAGACGCACCCGAGGCCAGAGAGCCAGCCCAGGTCTCGGCACACCCAAGGGACCCGGGGAGCCGAGGTGCCCTCCTGGAGACCCCGTGTTCCTCAGCTGTAAAACAGGGAAACCCACGCGCCTATCTTGCAATGAGGTCACTGGCATGATACGTGCTTGATAAAAGGTCGTTGTCATTTTTACAGGGCTGGGGACCCAGTGCCCACTGAGCCTTGGAGCCACGCCTTGTCGCTTGCTTCCACCACGGAAAAGAACAACTATTGAAAACTTCTTCCCTGTTTGAGCAACTGGGATGTGGATTTACGTGAGGAACCCGCAGGGAGCACGGTGTCTGCATGAAGGGGCCCAGGAGTGGCGTCTAGGAGAGGCCTCGTCCGTCTCTTCGGGACACCCCGGAGGTCCTGAGCTCACCCAGAGAAGGTTTCAAATGGTTTCCTAAACAAAGTGCTGACGCCCTTCCGACAGCACTCTGCTGGGAATCAATTCTCTGTTTCCCGTCTTCTGCAGGGGGTGTGTTCTTTCTCGGCCACTCCTTCTGACTAGGGGACTCTGAGCTCGTTAACATGACCATCAAAGTACAAAACTAGCTTCACCGTCTTAAATAGCAGGGGGGCCCGAGGTCTTACCAACAGCGGACCACGAACTATTCCCGTCAACGGATTTGCTGTCAGGGGCACACATTTCAAAACCAGTCAGTTGGACGGTTATTCGTACATCATTTTTATTTTTATTTTATTTTATTTTTAAATTTTTTTCACGTTTATTTTACTTTTTTGAGACAGAGAGAGATAGAGCATGAATGGGGAAGGGTCAGAGAGAAGGAGACACAGAATGGGAAACAGGCTCCAGGCTCTGTCAACACAGAGCCCGATGCGGGGCTGGAACTCACGGATCGCGAGATCATGACCTGAGCCGAAGCCCGCCACTTAACCAACTGAGCCACCCAAGCGCCCCATCGTACATCATTTTTAAACTTAGGAAACATTCCACCCATACAACAGAGTACAGATACTACAAAAAGAAGGTACGAAGAGAAAAGGAAGGGGACCCCAATGTTGTCACCGTCCCGGTTAACAGATTGTCACCGACCCCAGACTGTCAGGCTCTCGCTTTGCACCCTCCGCCATTCCCACTGGGGGAAACCACAATCCTGCATCTGGGGTTTGCCCGTTTCTTTCTGTTTCATGGTCTTCGTAGGTAAGTATATACGTATATACCTCGAAACAAGATGTCACTGATGTTGAATGTTTAGATATTTATGTGACTGGAGCCACCTGTATGTGCCCTGCTGCAACTTGCTTTTTTGATCAACATGTTGTGGGATTTATTCACCATAATGGGTACAGCTGTGATTTGACAGGATTTTCGTGGCGTCCAGGTTTCTGCAACAGGAATAGTGCTTTTGTGAGCACTCCTGTGGGAGTTTCTGGGCACACTGCTAGAGTTTTCTTTAGGGCACACACTTAAGAGTGGAATTTCTATGGGGCGCCTGGGTGGTTAAGTCGGTTAAGCGTCCAACTTCAGCTCAGGTCACGATCTCGCGATTTGTGGGTTCGAGTCCTGCGTCAGGGTCTGTGATGACAGCTCAGAGTCTGGAGTCTACTTTGGATTCTGTGTCTCCCTCTCTCTCTACCCCTCCCCAACTCGAGCTCTGTCTCTCTCTCTCTCTCTCAAAAAAAAATAAACATTAAAAAATGTTTTAAAAAAAGAGTGGGATTTCTGGGTGAAAGTTTTATGTGTCTTCAACATTACAGCCTAATACTGGAAAGGTTTTCAAAGTGGTTGTACGAATTTAAACCCTTCCTCCTTTCTCTTCCCCTCCCTGCAGCTGACTCAATTTTGGTCATACACAGTATTGAGTGACTTTAATTTTTGCTAGTCTGGTGTGTCTTTGTCTTTGTGTGTGTGTGTGTGTGCGTGTGCACACTACATAAAATTTGCCATTTTAACCATTTTTAGGTGTATAGTTCAGTGGTTTTTAAATGCATTGACTTTGTGGTGTAGACATCACCGTCATCCATCTCCAGAACGTTCCATCTTCTCCAGTGGACACAATATCCCGATTAAACAGTAACCCTTCCCCCAACCCCCGGGGACTCCCACTCTATTTTCTGCCTCTAGGACTCTGACTACTCTAGGGACCTCATATCAGTGGGATGGTACAATATTTGTGCTTTTGTGTCTGGCTTATTACACTCCACATAACGTCCTCAAGGCGCCTCCACGTTGGAGCACTCCGAGTTTTAATTTGTGTTCCACGTCCCGTAATGGCGCGTGTCTGTGTGTTCTCCAGGGCACTGGGGAGAGGATCTGGGATCATGCAATTGAGGGAGCTGCCAGCCGGCCGCTGTGTGCTTCTTGTCTGCACAAGGGATGCTGAAGCTTGGAGACCGCAGGGCAGGGAAGGATGCCCTCTTAGCCAGCTTGGGCTACTACAGCAAAATACCACGGCAGGGTGGCTTAAACACAGTTCTGGAGGCGGGAAGCCCAAGATCAGGGCTCTGGCCTCTTTGGTTCCTGGTGAGGGTTCCCTCCCAGGCTTGCAGGTAGCAGCCTTCCTGCCGTGTCTTCCTGCCTTCCTGCCGTGTCTTCACGTGGCCGTGCGCGCAAGAAGAGAGGGACAAGACAGAGACTGAGGCGCAGACAGACACACACACAGAGGTCTCTCTTCTCATTATTATTAGGGCACCAACCCCATCAATCACCAACCCACCCTGTGACCTCATTTCACCTGAATTATCCAAAACCCCATCTCCACATATGGTCACGTTGGGGGTTAGGACTTGAACATACAAATTTGGGGGATCATAATTCAGTCCACAACAGATGTAACAAATGGGACGGCAAAGACAAGCTGGAACCCACGTGCATGGGCTGGAGGCCATGGGGCCAGACAGTTGCCCGTGACCTTGATGCAGGTGTCCTCCAGAAGCTGGGGCAAGGGTTCGTGGACACAGACCTAAACACACACGCCTGGCCCAGGAGTCGGAGAGGCGGGAGGATCCGGGGAAAGGCCTGGCCACTACCTCGTGCAAGGAGGGTGCATAGATGACCAGCAACACGATACCGGAGCAGAAAGCAGACCTGCTTCACTTCTGGCCTCCAGATCCCCCAGGACCCCTTATGGCCCGACCCCAACAGGTGCACACAAGACAGGGAGTTCTGGTGATGTCGTGTCATTGCAAAGCCACCTCCTCTCCTAAAAGTGCCAGCACTTTAATGTTCATATGTCGTCTATAATTCACCAGAACCGCCTACACATACGATGCGATAGAGGATTCTATCGCCATCTTTAGCCACGCGATACTCGGTCTGCATTAGACTTCTCCACCGATCTGCATGTTGCCTGTTAACACTTCAAGACCCCGTACACCCGTGGTTCTGTTTTTTGGCTCTCTGGTCTTCCCTATTCACTGTCTTCTTTTCCCCACACCAGCATTGTTGCACAGCTTTTATAATGAGGTCATCAGACCCTATCTCCTGCAACTGGTCTTCTGAGACCGTTTATTTGGAAATAATCCTGCCGTGTCTTTGCTCCCTGTCAGGCGTGTCTTGCCTGTTTTTGGCCCTGTGTTCTTTCTCACTCTTGCATATGTAGTTTGGACTACATCAGTGAGCGTCACTACACATGTGTCAGAAGTTTGGATGCTGTTGCACTAAATGTGTGATGTCCATTGGAGGGGACAGTTGACATCCTTATAATATTGAATCCTCTATACATGAATTGTGTTTCTTTCCATTTATGGGGTTTTTCGTATCTTTCAGTAAAGGCTTATAATTTCCTCCATAAGAGTTTTCACATATTTTTGTAAGATTTATTCAAGGCAACTAATTTTTTGTTACCTTTGTTGGGCTTTTTTTTTTCAACTTTTTATGATGACACGGTTCAAAGATGCAGAAAGTATGGAATATTAGTATAATGAACACATGTACACGCTCCTCCATTAGATGGCTTTTTCTGATGAACCCTTTGAAATTAAATTGCAGACATCATGACCCTTCATGCCTCAATCCTTCCACATGCCTCTTCTGAGAATGACATTCTCCCACCAAATCATGCTACCATTGTTACGTAAATGATACGTTTAAAAAGAACATTCTAGGGGGGCCTGGGTGGTTCAGCCAGTTAAACATCTGACTTTAACTCAGACCATGATCTCATGGTCCGTGAGTTCGAGCCCCACATTGGTCTCTGCTGACAGCTCAGAGTCTGGCACCTGCTTTGGGATTCTATGTCTCCCTTTCTCTCTCTGCTCTTCCCCTGCTCACTCTCTATCTCTCTCTGTCTCTGAAAAATAAATAAACATTAGAAAAAATAAACACATAAAAAATAAATAAAAAGAACATTCCAGTGGCTAGTTGGTGACATAGAAGAAAGCAGACTTTTTTGTGCACTGTCTCTGTATCTACATTGACAGACAGCTAACCTTTCTTACAATCCTACTGATTTCCTCTTGAATCTTTGAGGTTTTGTAGGTACACAGTCACATCATCTTCAAATAATGACAGACTAGTTTCTTCCTTGGAAATTCTCATCAGGTTAATTTCTCACCCTGGCCAAAACATTCCGTACAATGCTGAATAGAACTGGTGTCAGCAATAATCCCTTTCATTTCACCACGAAGGGTGATGTTTGTGGAGATTTTTATAGATCTCCTTCATCAGATAAGAAAGCTTCTTTTTATTTCATCTTTGCCAAGGACTTTTATTTTTTATTATGGAGGCATGCTGAATTTTACTGAATGTTCTTTTTAAATCTACTAGGGAAGGTTTGTTATTGTGTTGAACTATACTGATAGCTTTTTTAATGTTAAAGCAATAGTATATTCCCAGGAGAAATCCAACCTGATCACAATCGTTTTTTGTAAAGTGTTGGATTCATTTTGTTAATGTTTGTTTAGGATTTTTACATTTATATCCATGAGTTAGATTGGCTTGTAATTTTCCTTGAACAGTCTTTGCTGGTTTGGACCTTGATAAAGAAACGAATTTTTTGTTTGTTTGTTTTTCGATTTCTTGGAAGAATTTTTGAAAGACTAGAATAGGAAGTTACTTAACTGTTCCTTTAAAAGATTTTTTAATGTTTATTTATTTTTGAGAGAGAGGGAGAGTGAGTGGGCAAATGGAGGAGGGGCAGAGAGAGAGAGGGAGACAGACTCTGAAGCAGGTTCCAGGCTCTGAGCTGTGAGCACAGAGCCCGATGCGGGGCTTAAACTCACGAACTATGAGATCATGACCTGAGCTGAAGTCGGCTGCTCAACCAACTGAGCCACCCAGGTGCCCTCTTAACTGTTTCTAGCAATTAACCTGGAAAATCATCTGGCCAATTATTTGGTGTAAGCGTCTACTAATTAATAAAGACTGCTCATTATGTTGTGCACAACTTCTATATTTTTACTGATGTTTATTTGTTTGCTTGACCTTTGATGGCTATGAGAGAAGAAGGCAGATTTGTAAAGATCTCATAACTGTATAAATGTTCCTTTATACATTTTTGAAAACTCTGTTGTTAGGTATATATAAGTTCACAACTATTATATTGTCCAAGCGATCTGTTTACTTTATCATTATAAGTGACCCCTCCCTTATTTCCAATAAAGCCTTTTATTCTCAGATCTATTTTGTCCATTATTAATAAAACCAAACCAGCTTTCTTTTACATATGTCCATTCTACAGATGTCTCATAAACAGCATAGCACATGGCTGTCTTAAAAATTAGATGATCAGATAATGTATGTATTTAAAAAAATCCATTCCTATTAACTGGACAGCATAGAGCATTTACATGTAGTATGACTACTGATGAATTTGCATACACTTCTACATGTATACTTTGTGCTTTCTATCCGTTCTGTTCTTTCTGGGTTCACTTTTCCTCCTTTTCCCTCCCTCATTCTTCTTTGCTTCATTTTGTTTGACTTCATTTAGTTCTTTCCCACTTATTCCCTTTTTTCCTCTTTGCAGTTGGACATATCAACATATACTCTATTTCTTATTCTTTTGTAATTATCCTTTTAACAAGCATATTAGCAATGTCTAATGTTAATCAGTATATTTATTCTCCTCCAGAGGAATCCAATCATTCAAATACGTTGATCTTGTTCATTCCACTGGGGATACCACTGTTTTCATGCTATTATTTCCTGATATTTTAGCTCTATTTGTTGTTGTTGCTGTTGTTTCTACTCTACCTTTGCAAATTACACATTATCGGGGGTGCTGCTTTTTGTTTCTTTGGTTTTTTTTTTCTTTGAGAGATAAAGAAAGAGCAGGGGAGAGACAGAAGGAGAGAGAGAGACAGAGAGAGAGAGAGAGAGAGAGAGAGAGAGAGAGAATCCCAAGCAGGCTCCATGCTGTTAGTGCAGAACCCCATGCAGGACTCAATCTCACGAACTGTGAGATCGTGACCTGAGCTGAAATCAAAAGCCCCACATGGGGCTCAATCCCATGAAGCACGAGATCATGACCTGAGTGGAAATCAAGAGTCAGACGCTTAATCGCTTAACCAGCTGAGCCACCCACGTGCTCCTCATGGGTGCTGTTTTATGTTGTCAATGTTGGTTTAGATTTATCCACATTTTTACCACGTCCTTGGCTCCCTCCTGCCTCTGTGTGTCAGTCTTTCCTTCTGGGATTATTTTTCTTCTTCCTGAACTACATCCTTTTCAAGTTTCCTTCTTGTGGTCAATACTGTCTTGATTTGTCTGGGAATGGCTTTTCCCTCTTCCTTGAAAGAAATTTTTTTACAGGATATAAAATCCTGGGTTGCCAGTCACTTTCTCCAACACTTTGAACATTTGATTCCTTCCTATGCTGCCTGTCCTGGGAGGGGGTGGGGTGGGGAAGTCTTCTGCTCCAGGAGGCTTTTTGGGTTTCCTCTTTATTTTAAGGGTTCTGCGTTCTTACTATAGGATGTTTAACTATGGATTCCTCTTTTTCCTGCTTTGGATTTGTTGTGCTTCAATAATATAAAGATTCATGACTTTTATCAATTTTAGAAAAGTTTTAATCATCACTTTTACTTCATTCTCTCTGTTATCACATTTTGGAGATCTAATCAGACTTATTTTATTTATTTATTTTTTAAAGTAGGCTCCATACCCAGCAAGGAGTCCAACACGGGGGCTTGAACTCACCACCCTCAGAATGAACACCTGAGCTGAGATCGAGAAAGACGCTTAACCGACTGAGTCACCCAGGAGCCCCCAGACATAGCTTAGATCTTCTTCCTCTATTCTCCATACCACTCAGCTTCTTTTTCATATATTTTTAAAAATAACTTAGTCCCTTTGTGTGCATTTTGGATAAATTCTCCGGTCCGTGTCATGGATTCCCTCTTCAGCTACTGGAATGCTTCTTTTTCTTTGAAAGTTCTCTTTAGTGTTTCTCCCTGCAGGTCTGCTAAGTTATTTTTACAGATCCTTGCTTCTTATTCATTTGTAGAGTCTCTCTTTTTTAAAATATAGCGAACATACTTATTTTCTCATTTGTATCTAATAACTCCAGTAGCTATGGTCTTGTTGTTCTCGCTGACTTTTTTCCTAACGCCTTCTATTTGTTGTTTTAAACTAAATTAATGCTCTCTTTAATTGTGACTGTATAGGACTTCCCCCCCCCCCCCCCCACTGTGCTGAGGGGTGAATAGTCAGGGTCATCCAGAGAAAACAGAACCAACAGGATAGATCCACCTCTCTCCTCTCTCTCTCTCTCTCTCTCTCTCTCTCTCTCAGAATCAGCTCGTGTGATTATGGAGGCCAAGAATCTGCTCTCTGCGCGCTGGAGAACAGAAAAGCCAGCGGCGTGATTTAATCTGAGTCAAAGGTCTGAGAATCAAGAGCACCAATGTTGGAGGGCGGGCATACATGGATGCCCCAGTCAGGCAGAGAGAGCATACTTCGCCCTCCCTCTGCCTCCACCTGCATTGGTGAGGGCAGTGCTCGGTGTACTAATTCAAATGCCAATTTCTTCCAGAAGCACCCTCACAGCCACACCCAGGAACAATGTTTTACCATCAAGCTGGACCTCTTTTAGCCCAGTCGAGGTGACACATAAAATCAACCAACACAAGCAGCATTCCACGAAAGAGGATCCAAGTTGGCTCTGGCCGTGTGCTGGGACATCCCCCAATCTAGAACCACCTTAGATTAAATTCTTGGCTCGATGATTTCTGGCCACCAAGGTAGTAAGAATTTAGGCTCAAAACTTAAACTGTCATAGGAGGACCTGTTTGTAGTTACAAATTCTTAGGGGAGTATTATTCCTTCTCTACAGAGAGCTAAGACTAAGATACAGACAAGTTTGTTGGTCATCACCTTCCAGTGGGAAGGATAGCAATTTTTTCTTTGAATTCTCTTTCTTTCTGAGAGAGCTTTGTGTGTTTTGACACGCTGTGGTGGTATCCTAGCCAACTTCCCACTTTGCTGAAGCCTTTGACTTTGCCATTCACCCTCATCCCCTGGGCGTAAAGCTCTTCAGAACATTTGATGGCTTCAGGATGTGTGCCACTGTGGCTCCTTCCTCCCTTCCCCGGATACAGACCCACACTTCACTTTTGTGTCCGGGAAGTTCCCAATTCTTCTTGCAAATTCGGCTGTAATTTTTTTAACGTGTACTTATTTTTGAGCGGGGGGGGCGGGGGGGGGCACAAGATCCCAAGAGGGCTCTGCACTGACAGCAGTGAGCCCAATGTGGGGCTCAAACCCACAAACCGTGAGGCCATGACCTGAGCCGAAGTTGGATGTTTAACTGAGCCACCCAGGGGCCCCAGTGCAGCTGTAATTTTAAAGGACATTAACAGGGAACCCTGGGTGGCTCAGTTGGTTAAACGTCCAACTTCAGCTCAGGCCATGATCTCATGGCTCATGAGTTGGAACCCCATGTCAGGCTCCGTGCTGACAGCTCAGAGCCTGGAGCCTGCTTCGGATTCTGTGTCTCCCTCTCTCTCCCCACCTCCCCCACTCATGCTCTGTCTCTCTGTCTCAAAAATGAATAAACGTTTAAAAATATTTTAATGAAAAAAAAAGTAAGGTTCTGCTTTCATTGTATCACAGCTACTCCCCTTGGTAAGCCATTCTGATTTGCCGCCTGTATTCATGAAAGAGGTGGCAATGTGGGCCTAACTTGGGAGCCGATGTGATGCTGTGGTTCAATGATGCCATGAAGAGCTGGTTTTCTAGTCTTCTCTATGCTGTCATGTTGGAAGGAGGAACTTTCTCCACTGCACAAGGCAGTAGGTTTCTGGACGTTCCCTGAGAAGAAAATCCCCAAGCCCCTCCCCTAAGCCCCTCACTTTACGGGCCATGAGCCAGTCGTGAGCTCATCCCTGAAGCAGGAATTCTGGCAGGGAACGGGACAGAGCGGCTGAGCCGAGACTGGCCACATGGCCACCTCCAGCGTGGAAGTCAAGTTGGCTCCCAGGCTGATGGTCAACTCCTGGGAGGTGTGTCCACTCCAACAAACATTCCCCGCAGCAGTGCAGAGAAGGAGAAATGGACGTTGTGAGAATAACCAGCAGAAGAGGGATGAACACAGAGACACATGTGCCACCTGGTGTGAAGGTGGACTTGGGGGTTTGCTGGAACATGGGCTCATTTCTGGACAGCCCTGAACACGCCATTCAAAACCAAGATAAGTGAGTGGCCAGGAGGAGACCATCCTACCCGACCTATCTGTCATTCACAACCCCGCCTGGGCAATGTCCTCTACTGGGGACAACCCGGACACCTGTAAAGTATGAGAGATGGGTGGGTGCCGGGGAATATTCGGGATGGTCCCCTCGGTGGCTGTGAGGGTGGGAGACAAAGGAAAGGTCGGGAAGGGAAGAACTTACTAGGGAAGCCCAGCTCCCAGCCAAGGAGTCATGTGAGTTGGCAGGAGGTAGGTTTTCTTCCGCTCCCACTTTATCAGAAAGCAATCCATGTTTTGTGTATTGCAAACTTGGAAAGAGTTCCTAAGGACAGGGAAGAGCCTGTCTTCTGGACGAAGGTTTATCTCCCCAGCTTTCCTCCCGCCCCCCCCCCCACCCCTTGTCTGTGATGCTGGGCAGCCCTTTCACCACTGCTGGGGACAAGGGGAAGGTGGGGGTGACTTGGGATCCGAAGGCAAAACAAAGGCGGGCACAGGAGGGCTGGAGAGGGTCCTCGGTGGTCCTTGCGTGGGGACAGAGGCCACACGCTCTGTCCAGGAGCTCCCGGGGGGGGGGGGCCTCCGGCGGGGACTCAATCACTGCCCCCCCCCAGAAGTTCCCTCCTTAACCCAAACTCGAGACCTCGGGGCCCCAAAGCGCTCGCAACGGGGGCGGTCCAGGGGACGTGGGGAGGGAGGCGCGCCCCTCAGAGCCCTACGCCCCCCTCGGCCCTCCGGGGACCTAGCCGGAGCTCCAAGGGGTCCACCCCGCGGGCGGGGACCGGGAGAGCGCCCCGGGCTTTCCCGGGAAGAAACTCCTCCTCCCGCCGCCCCGCCCCGTCCCCTCCCGGTGCCCGCGGTGCCCCGGGACCGCGTTTAGGGGTGTCGCCCTGGGCGCTCCGACACCGCCTCCCGGGATTAAAGCGGGGACTCCGGGCAGAGGAAGACGCGAGTTCCGCAGGAGGCCGAGGAGGCGGAGGAAGAGGAGGAAGGGGAGGACGAGCCAGGGGCGGAGAGCGCCGGGCGGGGAGCCCCGCAGGTGAGCGGCGCGCCGGCCGGGTCTCCCGGCGGAGTCTGGGGCGCGGGTCCCAGGCGCGAAAAGAAGGATCTGGGTGCCAGGGGACAACCCAAGCGTCCCCCTCCCCCCCCGCCCTGGTTGGCGGCGTCTGGAGGTGAGGCCAGGTGTGAGCAGCGCGAGCGCAGCAGGTGCGTCCTCCCGCCGGCGGGACGCCCCGGGCAGGGCCGGGCAGCGCGCCCTCGGTGGGGGCCGGAGGGGGCCGGCTTCGCGCAGCCGGGAACGTCGCTCCGCGTCCCTGGCTCATTGGTCGGAGCAGAGAGTGCCTCGGGGTCCCTCGGGGTGGGTCCCCTCGGCCAGAGCCGGCTCCAGGACCCCCCGCCTTCTGCGGCCCCGGAGCTGGGGACCAGGGGTGCGCCTTTTCCTTTGGGGGGGTGAGGAGGACAGAGCGTTGCCTATCCGTTTCTTTGTTTCGGGAAAATCTCTGCAGCCCCGAAGTGTTACCTGAACTCCTTCTACTTCTTGGTTCCCTCCCGAGGTGGGGAGAAACTGGAAACTCGCTGTAGATTCCGGGAGCGATACCGCCGGCGCGGCGGGGACGGCGGGGACAGGGCCCGGAGGGCCCCCCGGGCGAGGCGCGAAAGGCTCGGCCGTTCCGGGGAGGGACTGGCCCACAGCCCGGATCAAAGCCGGGCCGCCCGGGCACCGGGGTCCGCAGGAAGCCGCCCGGGAGGAGCGCTCCTGGCTCTGGCCCCGCGCTCCCTGCCGGGGACAAGGACGGGCCACCCCGGCGCTCTGGTCCACCGCACGCCGTCAGGCCCGGACCTGGACAGTGGCTGCGGGGCTCAGCGCACCGGCCTGGCCGTGGACAGGTGTCCTGCCCCTGGCCCCACGTGCTCTGCGGAAGAATTGCCTTATGGCCCCAAAGTTCGTGCGTCCACACTCCAGAGGGCATTTGCCAGCCCAGAGCCCTGAGCCGGTGCTGAAGCGGTCGCCCCCGCCCGAGGGCACAGCCAGGTGGCCTGGAATCCCAAAGCCCGAATCCCTTTTCAACCCACAGGGGAGGCGGGGAGCGGTCAAGAGGAATCCTAGTGGCTCATTTGGGAGGGAAATGATAGCTGGGAGGCCGAGGTCCACCTGGTGGGCAGGCGTCACCAGGGGCTCGGCCCTGACACAGCGGATCCCTAGATTCCAACTGGCGCAGCAGTTCCGGGGCTAAGATGGGCACACCCAGGGGGGCGCTGGCCTTTGTGCTCCTGGCCTAGCAGCTACAGAGCCTCACCAGGCTCATGGAAACTTACAAAGGCCGCCCGGAGGGAGTTTTAAGGTGTTCAGGAACCCTGAAGTGCGGGTTGTTGACTTAGCCTGGGAGGTGGGGGGAGGTTCTCCCGGAAGTGAGGCCGGTGCCAGCCTCCCCTGAAGGCCGGTAGGGGCTGGGAACGGGGACAAAGATTACCCAGGCCCAGGAACCTGGGGACGCAGGCTCTCAGGCTGCCGCTGCTGGGTGAGGCAAAGGGACCTGGTGGGCCAGGTCGGGTGGGGGGAAGCCCCCAGGAAGTCGCTGGCTTCCTTTTCTCAGCGTTTCCAGAGGTGAGGCCTGCCTGCCTCCCTCCACCACGGCAGGCCTTACTGGGGGTTGGGGTTACCAGGAAAGGGCATGGCCAAGCAAGCGAACGCTCAGCCCAAGAGTTGGGGGGTGGGGGGCGTTCCCGCAGTGGAGACCCTCTGCCTGGAGATCGGTCACTCAACTCCTTCCTCTGTTTTTGTTTTTTGTTTTTAAATATCAACCCGGGAGCAGTGTGGCCTTTGTTCTTGGCTTGGATGAGTCAGGCCAAGCCACTTTTCCCTTCAACATTCACAAGGTCAGGCTTCTCCTAACAAGGCTGTGTTGTTGCCAGAGCCCCGGACGCTGCTTGGAGCTTGGGCCTCGCACCCGTGGCTGGCTCTGCCCTGGGCTCAGTCCCCGGAATTGCAGGAGAAAACGGGGCCGCACTGGTGTTATAATTAATAATGGCAAACCTGGATGAGGCACTCTCTTCCAGCCAGGTGTCATTCCAAACTCTTTGTAGCGTACTTAATTATGGGGAAACTGAGGCAGAGAGGTGAGATACTTGCTCCGGGTCCCGTAACCCCTGGGAAGACCTGGGGAAGAAGCCAGGCTGTCTGGCTCCTTAGGGCTCTGACAGGTAGTGCGGCTGCCTTTCCTTCCTCTAGAAGATGGGAGTGTCATAGAAACCATGTGGACAAGGGCTCAGGGTGCTGAGAGCGGGGCCCAAGGAAACCTCACGCGGAAGGGACTTGCTTGGGGGCCAGGCTCGTTCCCCTTATCCTAATACTGGAGCACCTGCCCACAGCCCCACCTGGACTCGGTGCTGAATCTTCCAGAATAATCCAGGCAGACGTGTGCAGGACTCCTCCGCAGGGAGAGCTGAACTCCCTGGCTATTGGGACATTGAGGGACAAGACTCAGGCGAACATGTGCAGTAGACAAGGAAGCCCAGATACCTGGGGGCCTACCCGGAAGTGCACAGCAGGAGCCCAGGCCGGTGGCTCACTCTTTTCCACCCAAACCTGTGGCAGGGGTCCTGGGAGAGCTTCCTAATGAGATCGAGGTAATTGTCCTGGTTCCAGTCGCTGTATCAGACTGACAGCGGGGCGGAGCTTGGGAATATACTTTCTTAAGCTCTCCAGAAAATCCCAGGGCTTGGGGGCCAGGGGCAGGTCTAAGCCTTGATAATAGGAAAATTGGCAGGGTCGAAGTTAGCGGTGACCAGTTCGGTTACGTACAGGTTGGAAGCCGGCCTCTGATGAAGGAGGTGAAGGGCGTCTGGAGAGGCTCTCGGGGTCTGAGTGCTTTTCCATGTTGGTTTCCTCTGCTGCTCTGGATCTCCTGGGGTCATCCTGCTTCTCACAGCTGCTCGGGCTTTGCTCGCCCTCCCCACCCCACCTTTCTGGGGCACCTGCAGGGACCTGCTGACATTGGGTCCTCCCAGGATGAGTTGGTGGCCTCTGCGGATGGGGTGTGAAGGCATCACATACCTGAGCACTGAGACCTGAGTTGGGAAAGCACCATGAGTCTCATCCTGGTTTGGTGCTGGGGACCAGCACCATCTCGGGCCATCTCGGGGAGCCCCGGCTTGTACGCCTCCAGGGGTAGTGGGCCAGGGGTAGAGGGCCTGGGTAGTAGGCCCTCTGTGCTCTGGGCCACCCTGGCCTCAAGTACATGAGGAATCCTGGGGAGTAGCAAAGGGCTTGGCTGGTCATACAGGCAGTTTGAGGGGGACGCCGTAGGGGCAAAGCTGGCCATCAGGAAGGAGAAGAGCCGGCCAGGGAGTCTGTCTGTCCCGGCCGGCCACTGCATGGTGGTTGGGAGCAGAGGCACCAGCACGTATGGAAATGCCACGGTCACGGGCAGCCTTAGAGGCATCGGGGGAGAAAGGCAGACGCCGATTTTCAGGTGGGAGTGCGGGCAGTCATGTGGACTGTGAACGGTGTGAACTTTGAAGAGGGAAGGTGGCCCAAAGACATGCTCGTAGAGGCGAGTCCATGAGGAGGAGGACAGGGCTTGCTGGGTAGAAACTCAGGGCATTTTGTTGGTGTGGATGGAGCTCAGCCGTGGGCGTCCCCGCTGTATGAGGGTGCAGGGGTGTGGTAAGGGAGCACAGGACGTTTGAAGGGCACCACGTGTTGTAGCAGCATTCTGGAAGCTCGTGCGATGGCAGGAGAGATTGGGGGCTCAGGGGAAACCGGTAGGAGGCCGTGGCGTCCAGCGGACATTCGACAGAGAAATCTCATCAAGCGAGAGCTGAGCTGGAAGGAGACGTGGCCTGGGCCTCATGACCACTGATTGGTGTACGAGGCAGGAGACCCAGCATCGGAGTTTCTCAAGGTCACTGCTCTGCGAGGGGCCGTCCTGGCAGGACCCCACACCTGAGCTCATTTCAACCCTTGATCTAACTCCGGGGACGTGGGGCCTGTTTTCCAAGGGTGCTGGGTCATTCTTCGGGTGTCTGACCTCAGGCAATAAGAGTTCATCGTCCCTGGCCCCCCCAGTCAAAGCTCAGCACCCTTCTAGAATACGCGTGGACCAATACACGTGAAGAGCCCACCTGCCAGTCTCAGATCAAACATGCTTCCGTTTGAGGAACTCTGTTCTCTCCAAGGCAACTAGTTGACTATTTAAACTTCCTCACTGTTGGAAATTTGGTTTCCCGGGATTGGGTTACACCTGCCTTTCTGATACTGCTGACCGCTTTGATTCTGGCTGCGTCCTTTGGATTTACACAGACTAAACTGAATGTCTCTCGCACATGACAGTCCCTTCGCTACAGGCAAGCAAATCTTAGCTGCTGTCACGATGTGATTGTTCAGTGCCTAGCGTGTGTTGGCCACGGTGTTGGAAACGGACACACTTGGTCCTCGAAGCAACCCTATTACTTTATTATCCCATTCCACACATAGACTTGGGCAAGGTCTTCAACCCTAGCCGGGGCCTTTGCACGTCTCGGGACTCCTCTCTCCTGCAGGGACCCGGACGCCTCCCCAGCCGGCCTGTCACATTAGGTGTGCACTTAGTCTTGTGCACCTGGCCCCGTGAGGTCCCCCACGTCCTCACCTTGGAGGCTGGTTTTGTCCAGGTGCAGACTTTCCGGTTTGCGCTGTCCCTCAGATTCCGTCTTACTCCTTTGGCCTCTGGAACTCAAGAACTATCGGAACGCTTTCTTGTATGCTAGTAAGCTAACAAAGCTTAGCTGTAAGAAAAAAGACAGAAAGAAAAAAAGGGACCCGACCCAATTCCTGCCCTAAAAAGTTTGTAATCTCAACCGGGACAATGAGGCATTCATAGAAAAAGAAACTTGGAGGATGCGGGCAGAACCTCTCCTGAGGTGATGACTCTGCCTCTGTGTGCCTGCACTGTTCCTGTGTGAATCACCGCGTAGGCCTTTTGTCCGATTGTCTTATACTCGTTCATGTTGACTTGCTTCTTAAACCCACCACTGTCCGATAATTCGCATCTAACAGCGCTTTGGATTTGGGGAGGGGGGGGTTAAACATTTTTTTAAGTTTATTTATTTATTTTGAGAGAGAGAGAGCATGAGCAGGGGAGAGGCAGAGAGAGAGAGAGAGAGAGAGGGAGACAGAGAATCCCAAACAGGTTCTGCGCTGTCAGATGCGGGGCTCGAACTCGCGAACCGCGAGGTCAGGACCTGAGCCAAAACCAAGAGTCGGACGCTTAACCGACTGAGCCACCCAGGCGCCCTATAACGGCACTTGTGATTTGACGCAGTGGTTGAGGCATAAAGGAGCTGTCCTTGATCATTTGTTCATTGGATAAGGAGTGTCTGTCAGTATTGCTCGCTTCGAAGTTTGAAGAAAGGGGTACAGGGGTCAAGGAAGGGGGGCCTCAGAAAGCAAATGCTTTCTGAGATTTCCAAAGAAGAAATTTATCGCTTGGAAACAGCTTCGTCATGTCACAGGGTGCAGGCAGGACTCCACGGCACGGTCCTGCCGAGCAGTGGCCGGGCAGGTGCTCGGGGTGACCCAGCTCTCTGCAAAGAGAGCCCTGAGTGACCGAAACCACCGTGTCGTGTTGTGTGACTCAAGTGGACCTTTCGGTGCCGGCGTGGGGAGCTGGCCGAGGACAAGGAGGGGCTAGGAGCTTGGTCACACATCTGCTCTTTGGTCACTTAAAGAGAAAAGTGCTTCATTATGGTTGGCTTTCCGGAATCGAGGACAAGCATCTGTGTCCTTTAAATGATAGGAAAGGATGTTTGAGAAACCACGTCTCTCCCCATCTAGGCTGTCTTGCTCGGCTCAAAAACCAGTTGAAGAGCTTTGCTTGGCTGTGGAAATGCGTAGAGGTTTGTGTTTGTTTTGGTTTGTTGTGTGTTTTTGTGACACGTAACCTTATTTCTACACGTGCCGGTTTTGAAGATGAACCCGACCCCGTGTGGCCTCCCGGGCGGGGCTTCTTAGAGATCCAGTTCCAGAGTGAGACCCTGCCCCTTCCTTTCTTTTCAGCCAGAGAAAAGTACAGGCAGTGTGACTCCTGTCTTCTGTTCCAAAGTCCGGGGAGGCTGATCTGGGCGCACCGGGTGTTTCTGGTTCTAAGGTTGTGTGGCTTGTGGGATCTCTGGATGAGATAGGATTATCCTGTCGTGACTTCTGGGTCCTGTGGCTTTTACGGGATCATTCATGGCTGTGGCCGCCTGGGCTCCTTCCTTCCCTGGCTTCCTCGTCTCTCTCTGTTAGGGATCTCGAATGAACAAGGAGCATGGATTTCGAGCGTTGAGTGATCATTCCTTTCAGAGGGCTCTCAAACCGGGAAAGATGCCAGAGGGATCAGATTTTCATTTCCTGAAACTTCACCCAAACCTATAACCTGTGAGACAGCTCAGAGGCGCGGGGAGCCGGAAACCAGAGGGCCGAGAATGTTTGCTTAGGCAGAGTGCTTCGCAAAGTAACCTTGGGGATGTGCTGTGATTTTTTTCCCCCAACTTGGACCAGAGGGGAGCGGGAGACACTGTATGTGTTGGGTCTTAGAGCCCTTGTTCTTCAAGGGGCACACGTAGGACAGGTGGATTTTTTTTTTTAAGTTTACTTATTTATTTTGAGAAAGAGCCAGAGAGAGAGAGAGAGAGAGAGAGCCCGAGAGAGAGGGAGAGAGAGAATCCCAAGCAGGCTCTGAGCTGACAATACAGAGCCCAACTCGGGGCTCTGACTCACGAGTTGTGAGATCATGACCTGAGCCGAAATCGAAAGTCACTTAACCAACTGAGCCACCCAGGCGCCCTGGACAGGTGTTTTAATATGTGATCATCACACCATGTAGAGGCTTCCATGGGGACCCTCCCAAGTGTATACTGGTCAGGTTTCTTTCCTCGTATCTAGAACAGCGTTGCCCCCTTTTGATTTTTTAAAGTGAAAAAATCCCATAGCTATCCCTGTGGACTCACGCGTGTATTTTGGCTCTATGTGAACAGTAAAGAAATGACGTGGTGCCTGTTTATCGTGACCCGTTCAGGGAGGTTTCCCAAGATTACAAAGCCACCCTCACATTTTCATTTACAGCAAGTTAACGTGCGTTTTGAGTTTGACGAGTCCAGTGATGATCGTGGGCCGGAGTGTCGCATCTCGCTCCCCTGGGGTTTCGGGGCGGGCGGACTTGGCCGTTGGGGAGAAGTACCCAAGGCAAGTCTGCAAATGCCTCCTCTCAGTCCCCAGCCCCCCAGCCCCCCAGCGGCAACATCTGTCAGCTTTATAATCACTTTTATTTAACAGAAATGTCTGCATCTCTGACCTTGCTGCAGACACCGAGGGCTACATCGGTATCCACTCATTTCACAGCTCATCAACCCGGTAGTGGGGGCTGCTCTGATCTCCTTTTGTGAATGAGGACGCTGGGGCATGGGAACGTTAGCTGACCTGCCCCAGGTCCCAGGTCCCGGAGGGGACGGGCTCACCCACTGCACTGTGCTGCCGGCCGCCGTTTGAACACCTGCTGTGTGCCAGGCACTTTACAGGCAGTGTGAAGGCCAGAACTTTCTCACTGGGAGCCCGGTCTCGTGGGTGGAGGGCTTGGAGGGCCATTTCTTGCAGTGTTCTGTGGCCATTCCGGGACAGCAGGGAGGGGCCCAGGGCAGCCCTTCCTGTGCCCACAAGAGGGAGGGAGTGATGGCCGAACGGGGGCTTTACTATAACGCATCCCGTGTGGATGGTGTTTCCAGAAATTGCTGTCACAACTGTTCACAAACCTCTGCAAACAAAAGCACCTTCTTTTCATTACCGCCAACCTCAGAAACGATCAAAATGGTCAGTTCCGAAGTGTTTTTTTTGGATTCGGGGTAGTAGGTGGTGTAATGGGCGTGTGTGGACGTGTTTTACGGAGGGTTTTTTACATGTGTTTATTAAGAAGTGGGAGATTCCACATGGCTTATTTGGAAAGTCCGGTGTGACCTCCCTCGGGTACTAAGTTCTGGACCACGTGCTCTCCGGGGGACACCTACCCCCCCAACCCCCACCCCGTCCCCGTGGGCGCTCAGCAGGAGCGAGGGAGGGAGCCTCTCCTGGCCAGCTGTTGCTTGCTTGGGCCCCCTCATGAAATCCTCACGGCGGGGGGGGGGGGGGGGGGGGGGGGCGCCTGGGTGGCTCAGTCCAACTTCCGCTCAGGTCACGATCTCGCGGTTTGTGAGTTTGAGCCCCACGTCGGGCTCTGTGCTGACCGCTGTTCCGGATTCTGTCTCCCTTTCTCTCTGCCCCTCCCCCGCTCACACTCTGTCTCTGTCTCTCTCTCCAAAATAAGTAAACGTTAAAAAAGAAAAAAAAAATCCTCACTGGAACGGGACCATGCCCGACTCCATATCCATTTCTGTGCCAGATTCAGAGAGGTTCAGGTGCTGATGCAGTGATACCTCCAGGAAGGGGTATTGCCACGAGCTGACCCCAGGTCTCTGCCCCCCCCCCCCCGTTAACCTCGCCTGAACTTGAGGGTCTGAGAGGCACCTCGTGCCTGCTTCTATTGCCGGGATCCTCTGTTGCAAGAGGCAGCCTGGGGATGTCTGGCCAGAGCCGTGTTAAGCGTCTCTGGCCTTGGACCCTAATGCAGGCAAGCACCAGGCTCCTTCCGCCCGTGCGCGGGGAAGAGGCGGGCGAAGGTGAGGGCCAAGGTGAACGGGTAGAACTTCTGTTTCTTCCGGAGCTAACTCTCACCTAGAAAGCCTTCTGGTTCTTTCCCCATGGGTCTCCTAAAAACTCACCGGTATGGAGGTACCACAGTCTTATCATTCTGTCTTCTAGGTCGTCTTGAACGTTCCGGATCTCTACCATTACCTGATGCTGCTGATAAACTCAGGATGGCTTTAAACTCAGTAAGTGGTTAATAATTACCTCCCCAGCCTTTTCTTTGTGCCCTTAATTCCTGCTGTTATTTTCTGAGGTGTGTGCTGGGCAGCATTTTAAGAGCTGGCCGCAGGGAATGCGTGTGCTCCATGGATGCTGGTTGGGCCTTCTCTCGGTGAGGCTGGGCGGGAGTGCGGACACAGCAGCTGCACCCCTTGAGAGCGCCCCAGAGCTGTGGGGCGGTTGTGGGGTATGTGCACTGCTCACTGGGGCCACTTCTTTTCCTGCCCTGCGGGTGGGTTTCAGGATAGGATGTGTGGAAGGAAAAGGGGCAGGAGGGTGCCGGGAGGGAGGCAGTCCCAGGGAAGGACAGCAGACCCCTGTGCAGCCGCGTGTCCTGATGACCCGGGGGAGGCTGTGACCGAATGGACCACTGGGCTGACCATCCCTCTCTCTGGACGCCCCCACCGCCAGCAACTCTGGAGACTAATGCAGTGTCCTTATCCTTGGTCCCCATTATCTCTCACTGATTTATCTTTTTTTTTCAATATATGAACTTTATTGTCAAGTTGGTTTCCATACAACACCCAGGTGCCCTCCTCACTACCCATCCCCCACCCACCTCTCCCTCCCACCCCCATCAACCCTCAGTTTGTTCTCAGTTCTTAAGAGTCTCTTATGCTTTGGCTCTCTCCCACTCTAACCTCTTTTTTTTTTCCTTCCCCTCCCCCATGGGTTTCTGTTAAGTTTCTCAGGATCCACCCAAGTCTCACTGATTTATCTTATACCTGGGAATGCACGCGTTCAGGGCAGTTGTGTGTCATAACAGACATTTCCCGTATCTTCTATCTGGAGAATAGATCTTTACGCTTTTTCCCCTTTAGCCATTGCTGGTAGCTACTGTCACTGGATCCATTTAAAACTTCCTATCCGCTGCACAAGACTCTGCGGGGACAGGCCACTGTGCCTGCTACAACCTTCCCTGGGTGGGACAGCATGTTCTTAGATGCTTCCGATAGAGACCAAACACGTGTGCTTTTTTTTTGCCTCTGGTGCCCCATTTAGATTAGAGATTACACTGTTTCCCTTTCTGTGCACTGCTCTGGTTCAGAGTTACACTCTTTGAACTTCTGAAGGAGAGCGTCAGTGAGTTATTAAGCAGAGGTGAACCCTGAGAGCCCGCCTTTGGTGCATCGCTGTATAATCCCGCTTCCCTGGAGGCCCCGCTTAAAATGCTAAGCGTGATGCCTCCTCTGCTCGGAATACCAGTCCTGTCGGAGACCATGGTCCACAAGAAACGGAAGAAATGAATGAGTGGGAAGAAGGCTAGGGGGGCACACGTGGCCTCCCAGCGTGGCCCAGCCGGTGGCCGATTAAGGAGGACGGATACAGAGGACACGGTGGGGGTCCAGGCGGGGTCTTGAAGGGGCAGCCGGGAGAAGGCGGCGTTTAGGCAGAGGGAGAAGAGAAGGGCATTTGGAGAAGGTGGAGGGAGCCGGAAAAAAAGCTCGGGCTGGGGCAGCCGCTTGCACACCCTGTGCGCTGAGACCCAGCGGTTGCCCTCAGGGCGACAGAACCCCTCAGGCTCCCTGCGGACGTGCCCGCCCACAGCCCCCATCCACAAGCTATTTAAATGTCCGTTAGTAAACGGCGACACGTCTCTGTAAGAGACGAGGAGATAGAAAAAGAACTTCTAGAATAGCATGTATAACGTGGACCCTTAGGTAAATTTCTTAGCCTCCATCGTTCACGTTTGTCTCTGCAAAATGGGCGCATCCGTCAGTCATCCCTGCCCCATCGTTGGGGGGTCCTGCTTCCAGGAGGTCGTGAATGCAGGTGCCTGGCTGCCGCTCAGATACAGCCGGTACCGTTCCCCTGAGAATCTCCGTCCCCGGGTTTGGGTATTGACCCGTTCCCAGACTCCTGCACGTTTTTTGTTTAATTCACATTTTATTCTTCACTAAGTTGCGGCGTTGACCGTTACTCGCTCTTTACTTCAAAAAATGACTAGTGAGCAAATACAAAAACCGTTGACAACTAGCTGGAAGTTCTGGCTAGCCCTTACTGCAGGTAAGTTCCGTGTTCGGCCCGACAGGAGTCTGCAGCAGCCTTATCAGTACCTTGTCCGAGGACGTGGGTGGGCGTGTAACCTTTAGGGCAATTGGGGTTTTATGTGATTCATCTTCTTCTTCATTGTTCAGGGGCCCCCGCCACGTGTCGGACCTTTCTACGAAAACCATGGATACCAGCCTGAAGGCCTGTACCCCCCGCGGCCCGCCGCGGTCCCCAGCGCCTACTCGGTGTATCCGGCTCCCTACTACCCGCCCGCGGTGCCCCAGTACGCGCCGAGGGTGCTGACGCACGCTTCCACGCCCAGCAGCCACACGCAGCCCAAGTCCCCGTCGGGGACAGTGTGCACCTCAAGTAGGACCCCTTTGCATCTACTTCCTACAACAGTCCAGGCGCTGGGGCCTGTCTTCTCCGGTGGCTCTGTCGCTCACCGTCCTCTGTCTGCCGGGGCTCCCCTCTCCCTCGCTGTCCCTGCCCTTCTCGCCTCGGCCTCAGCCCGCTGCAAAGCCCTCTCTTCACTTTCCTTAACCCTCCTGTCGCAGCCTTGTCCCCACGCAGGGCCTCCCTGTCCTGCTCTTGCCTGCGGGGCCTGTCGCTGGGTCTTGCGGAATGAACGGTGAGCTAGGCCACGGGAGTCACCACCCACCCCGTCTTTGTGGTGCGGTTCCCTGGAACAGCGAGTCGTGTTTGAGATGCGGGACAAGGCCTTTGTGCTCAGCGAACGAGGTGGCTGGTGTGGTTGTCACACGGACGTATCTCGTATCTCGTATCTCGTATCTCGTATCTCGTGGCTTTAACGATCTCGTGGAGGGTGGGCGGGGGGCGGGGGTGGGGTGCTGGGTGGCTCAGTCTGTTAACCGGCCGACTCTGATTTGGGCTCAGGTCCTGATCTCACAGTTTATGGGATCGAACGCAGAGCCTGCTTGGGATTCCCTCTCTTTCTCTCTCCCTCTTTCTCTGCCCCTCCCCTGCTCACACACCCTCTCTGTCTCGAAATAAATAAACACATGGGGCACCTGGATGGCTCCGTCGGTTAAGCATCCGACTTCGACTCAGGTCACGATCTCGTGGTTCGTGGGTTCGAGCCCCGCATCGGGCTCTGTGCTGACAGCTTGGAGCCTGGAAGCTGCTTCGGATTCTGTGCCTCCCTCTCTGCCCCTCCCCTGCTCACATTCTGTCTCTCTCTATACATATATATATAAATCTCAAAAATAAGCTAAACCTTAAAACATTTTTTTAAAGTACACATTTAAAAAAAAAATAAAGTAAAATAAAAAAGGATCCCATGGACACAGCAGAGCAGGTGTAGACCAGGTAAACGAGTACTGGTATTAGTGACTCAACAATTCGCATTTTTGTCGACGGGGTTTTTATTTTGCAAGCACGCATGTACACACAGCTTGTACGGTCAAGAATTAACAACAAAGTGCATTTCCACCTGGCCCCGCAGCACATCGCAAAGCACAGAAGTGAGTCCCCGTGGCCTGTGCTGCTCGAGGCTCCGTGTGCACGTCTCTGGACCCCTGTAGCCCTCAACCAGCGCCGTCACCCTTAATTCCGCCCCGACACTTCCGTCTGCCCCCCCCCACCCTTCGCAAATGGTTCTTGTTCCTTCCTCCTCTCGTCAGCCTCTACTTTTTTTTTTAATGCCAATTGTTGAGAGACAGAGACAGAGTGCGAGCAGGGGAGGGGCAGAGAGAGAGGGAGACACAGAATCGGAAGCTGTCGGCACAGAGCCCGACGCGGGGCTCGAACTCAAGCCATGAGATCGTGACCTGGGCCAAAGTCACATGCTTAACCGACTGGGCCCCCCGGGCGCCCCAACCTCTACTCCTTTTTATTCCCACATCTCCTACCCTTCAGTCCTCCTCCTCCTCCTCCTCCTCAGTTACCCCTTCTTCTTTCCTATACGGTTCCCTCTTTCCCTCCACTGGTTCTTCTCGGATCAAGGAAACACCCGCCTCTGCACTGATGTCTTTCTGGTGGTAGTTGGGGAGGTTGAGACCCGTGGTTCTTAATCGGGGCTGATTTTGACCCCCACGGACACTGGGCAGGGCCTGGTCGTTATAACTGGGGAGAGGCTGTGACTGGCAGGTGCCACGGATGCTGCTGAACACCTGTGGTGCACATGACAGCCCTCCGCCACGGAAGACCCGGCCAAGATGTCAGTAGAGCCTCTCCCAGAAGCCCCGGTCTTAGTTCATCATGGTGGTTGGAAGGAAGCCAGGGTGTAGACGGCTAGGGAACTCCTGACAGTGGTACCTGCCTCCCGGAAAAAAGGGGGTGGTGATCAGAAACCAAGGGTCCCCTCTTGAGGTCAGCACCTTGAAAGGGCAGGCAGACAAGGGGCGCCCACTCACCTGACACCCACATTTCCACTGTTCTGGGGGGAAACCTGGTGATGACAGCCAATTGGACAGGAATCTGCATCGTCCTTATCAGTGACTTTATAAGGGAAGAACATGAGCCTACATGTGTGACTTTGCATTACAAAACTGCCCTTTAAACTCAAAACCAGCTGAGTGAACCTACCTTTCTATTTTTAAGACCTTTTTTAATTGACTTCTATAGACGCAACAGACACTTTTTTTTTTTAATATATGAAATTTACTGTCAAATTGGTTTCCATACAACACCCAGTGCTCATCCCAAAAGGTGCCCTCCTCAATACCCATCACCCACCCTGCCCTCCCTCCCACCCCCCATCAACCCTCAGTTTGTTCTCAGTTTTTAAGAGTCTCTTATGCTTTGGCTCTCTCCCACTCTAACCTCTTTTTTTGTTTTTTGTTTTTTTTTATTTTAACAGACATTTTATAAGTCTAATGTTTGGCCTTGGAAATATTTTTTTAATTAACAGACCCTTTTTTAGAGTAGTTTTTAGGCTTGCTATTTTTAAGACCTTTTTTATTGGCTTCTATAGATGCAATGGACATTTTATAAGTCTAATGTTTGGCCTTGGAAATGTTTTTTTAATTAGCAGACAGTTTTTTAGAGTAGTTTTTAGGCTTACCCAACAGCAGGGCGCAGTCCCTCCTACCCCTCTTACCCCCAAGTCTGTCCCCTCATCTTGCCGTAGCGGGCCCTGCTCGTTACAATCGATGAACCAATATGGATACATTGTCATTAAAGTCCATAATTTTACATTAGGATCACAGTCTTTCCCTTGTGTGTCCTGTGGGTTTTGACAAACGTACAGTAGCCTGGCTGTCATCACAGGAAAGAACGGAAGTTTCAGCGCCCTCAAATAGCACAGATTCGGGAGTGCAAGGGCCATTTGGGGACATAATGCATCTCTTTGCTGTAGCAACGGTCCTAAATGTTTCACGCTGCGTCCCAGTGCGTGCACTGCTTAAAGACTGGGTTTTGGAGGAATCGGGGCCAACAGTCAGTGATGCACATGCTTGGTCCTGGGCTCGCTAGGGCCGAATCAACGGCAGACCGAATCAATAACGACGAAGGGGCATGGGCAGTGAGTTGTAATTAAACCCAATAGTAGCACGGTTGCAAACCAGCCCCGAGTCAGGTCTGGATGGACCAGACGCTGACTGCAGGATGCCTGTCCAGCGAAGGTGGGATCGGGGGTCCCGCTGCACACCTGCTCCTAGTGAGAGGGGGGCAGGTTGCCCTCTGCCCCTTGAGAGGTTCAGAATACTTAATAGCTCCTAGCTCACCGGGCACGTTATTTTATCCTAGATCAAACAGCATACAGGGAAGCTCCCCGAAGTGAGAAACTGTCCTTGGCTAACAGGTCAAACTGGCCATTTGGAATTTCCCCTGTGAGCGTCCCCTGCCTCTCCGCCCTGCCCAGTTCTGGTAACTTCAGGGCTCTCCTCAGACGAGTGGCCTCCGCCTCCCTTGTGAGCCTGTTAGAATTGCAAATTCATGCCTCCCCACCCCCAGTGGAATCCGAATTCCTGGTGATCGAGGCCAGGAACGCTGGTTAGCAGGCTCCCTGGTGATTCCTAAGAACATGATAACAAGATGAGAGGCGTGGCTTTGAGCCCAAACAGATGGGTCAGCCCTAGTCCACCTGACTCCAGTAGCTGAACTCTCGCCCCGGGTGACTTCCAGAAGCACAGACGTGTACAGGTGGGGTTCCCCGGGCCTCCCCCACCCTCCGGGACACCCAGGTGTCCCATAAACAGAGGGTGTCAGAGGGTCTGTTGAATGCCCTCTCCGCCTACCTGCCCTCTGCCTCTCTACCCTCTGCTCCTCACCCCCCACCCCGGAGCCACTAATTACTGGGTGTGCCGTGTCTGGCCCTGCCCTCTGAACCTTGGCTTACACTCTGAACAACAACGGGCCCCTCGTTTTGTTTTGACTAGAGAACGCTGATGACCCTCTGCAAATGACTTTATTCGTAGCTGAGGTGTGAGCTCAGTGCTCCTCCTCCAACCAAAAGGCTGATGTCAGCACTGCCCGATGGAACGTTCCGCAGTGATGGGAATGTTCTACACCCGCCCTTTCCGTACAGCAGCCCCCGGCCCCGTGTCTGTTGAGCATTTGAATTTACGGAACTGTTTAATACCCCTAATGATACGTAACTGAAGTGCAAACAGCCACATGTGGCTGGTGGCTGTCGAACGGGACGCTGTGGGTCCGTGGCATCCATTCGCTGACCTGCCTTGAGTAAGACAATTTATTCTACCTTGAACACCAGAGCCAGGGAGGTGATAGTTTGGGACATTATTACTGCTATCTTACGCTTGTATTTTTTTTTAATTTTTTTAAATATTTATTTTTTGAGAGAGAGAGAAAGAAAGTGTGCAAGCAGGGGAGGGGCACAGAGAGAGGGAGACAGAGAATCCGAAGCAGACTTCAGGCTCTGAGTTGTCAGCACAGAGCCTGATGGGGGGCTCGAACTCACAAACCGCGAGATCATGACCTGAGTCGAAGTTAGTTAACCGACTCAGCCACCCAGGTGCTCCTATGCTTGTAATTACTAAAACAAGGCATTTTCCCTCTTTGGGGCAATTTTTTACACTAATCACTTATGGGACTATTTTAAGAAGATACTTTTTTTTAAAAGAGCTTAACATAAGTGTATGTTACTTCATATCATGGCTTCCTGTTTTGCTTTTGTGCCCTAAATCGCATAAAATTGAGTGCGCGGAAGAGGTTGAGACCTCCCAGGATGCGTTCTTAAAATTAAAAGCCTCATTTTTAAGTGGATAAAAAGTTATCATGGGGCACCTGCGTGGCTCAGTCGGTTGGGCATCTGACTGTGGCTCAGGTCACCATCTTCTAGTTTGGGGGTTCAAGTCCCACAGCGGACTCTGTGCTGACCGTGTGGAGCCTGCTTGGACCCTCTCTCTCCCTCTCTCTCCGCCCCTCCCCCACTTGGCTTTCTCTCTCCAAATACATAAATAAACTTAAACAAAGTTATTACCTCATGATATGCTTTACTATACAAGCAGTGGTGAGATGTGAGAGTGTACCTTCTAAGAAATTCTGTAACCACATGGTGTGCCCACCCCCCTTTCCCCAGAGGCGAAGAAAGTGCTGTGTATCACCTTCACCTTGGGGGCCGTCCTGGCGGGAGCCGTGCTGGCCGCCGTCCTGCTCTGGAAGTTCAGTAAGTGCAGGGGGGCATCCTCGTGGGGTGTCCCGCTCTCCGGGGGTGGGGCTCGTTGCTTCTGTTTGGTGACGGGGATGCAGAATCCCCATCCTCCTCCTCCAATCTCACGGCCCCCGTTGTTAGGAGTCACTTTCCCGCTTCCTCCTACCCCATGGGTCGCGGGAATCCCATGCTGTTGGTGGAGTACTGACCACGGTGGGTTTACGCGGTGCTCTGGGGCGCTAGCTGCCGCCCCGGGGCCACCTGTCCCCTGGATCTCTGTGCAGCATCACCTGCTACGCGCTGGGGCGGGTCTTGCCTGCAGCAGCTCTTTAACCACAGCCCGGCCTTTCCGTCCACCCGGGGCAGGGGACTCAGGGCTTTTACGGATCCAGAGGTCACCTGAGGAAGGCGGGGGGTGCTGTCCAAGCCCAAGGCTGGGAGCCCCTCCCCGCCCCCTTGGAAGTGATGCACCAGGGCCCCCCCTGCCTCTGACGGCCAGCCCTGTTTCCTTTGGTAGATGATGGGGTCAAGGACGCATCCGCTCCTTATAAAGACAAAGGGGGGATGTGCTCTTCTCTCCTGCCGCTTGGGGCTCAGAGAGCGGACGTTGGCATTCGCAGTGGGTGTGTGAGGTTTTCCTGGTGTCCCCAGCTGACTGGGTCTCCCTCCCGTCTCTCTGCAAGTGGAGAACAAGTGCTTGGTGTCCGGGATTGAGTGCGGGTCCTCGGGAACCTGCATCAGCCCCTCTCACTGGTGTGACGGGGTCCTGCACTGCCCCAGCGGGGAGGACGAGAACCGATGCGGTAAGTCGCAGCACTGCGTGCGCCTGGGGACGCGACCGCTCTGCCCGGGGTGCCCCGGCTCCTGGTGTCCACCGCAGAGACTGCAGCCCCATCCTAGGCAAGATGGCCAGGCCTGTGTCCGGCACGGCCACCCGGGAGGTCACTGAACCGCTACCTGGAGGCTGTACCTTTGGTCTGACCGCAGATGAGGACCCAGGCTCAGAGAGGGTGTGCTCCTGGCCCAGCAGCACACAGCGGGGACAGAGGGGGACTGCAGGGCTGGGTCACTGTGACAGGGCGCCCCCAGCTGGCCCGGGGCGTCACCTCACAGCCACTGCAGAAGCGAAGTATTTAACGTGGAGATCGGGGGGCGCAGTATGTACTTTCAAAGCCGGCTGGCCTTTAGAATCGTGTGTCTATCATCACAGAGTGGGCACCTGGCTTTGCTTTCGGTATTTTCTGTCGATTGTTGCAAGTGATTTCAAGGGTGGTGGCGTGGCTGTAATCGGAGATGGGGCCTGAGCGGGAGCGGTGTTGCATCCACCGACAGCCACCCGCAGAGTGAGTCTGACCTCAGTCCGGCACCAGCCGAGGGGACAGCACGCCGGCTGGTTGTTTTCCGGCCGTGCCCGTGTGGCCTGGGTGGGCGGAGATGGAGGAAAGAAGCATCGTCCAAGGTGCAGGTAACTGAGCTCCACCCCTGGCTGGAGCTGGCTTATTTGTCTTGAAAAGCTTTTACGTTGCGGTCCTCCCGCGGAACATGTTAGGCAGTGTGACCCAGGCACTCGGGGACCACGGCCGTGGCGCTGTGATGCTACGTCCCCGCGCCCTGGATCCTGCCGCACGCTCTGACACGTTTATATGACAACCACTTGTTTTTAAGCAAACAGAAGTTTCGGCATTGTAGCGTCAGGGGCATCGCCAGAAATCTCACGAGCGGCTTTACTCCTCTCCCGTCCTGTTTCTCTTAACTCCCGAGGGTTCCATTTAAACATGAGGCAGACTAGAGGCGCTTGGGGGCCTCAGTCGGTTGAACGTCCGGCTTCGGCTCAGGTCATGATCTCACGGTTCATGAGTTCGAGCCCCGTGGCGGGCTCTGTGCTCACAGCTCAGAGCCTGGAGGCTGCTTCGGCTTCTGTGTCTCCCTCTCTCAAAAAAATAAACATAAAAACATTTAAACACAGGGGCGGAGGATGTGGGTCCCCTTTCTTCTCCTGGGCCTTCCAGGGTGAAGACAGCTTTCCTGCATGTCCTCTGAGCCAGGTCGTGGCACCTGTGCGGGACACGCCGCTGGCCCCGGCTGGTGGGACCCCCCAGTGGGGAAGGCTGGGCCCTGGGCGCCGGCTCTGTGTGGCCCGTGGGGCGGCCTGTATCCATGGCCGACACCTCGGTCCGTGAGCCCCCACAGCACAGCCTTGCCGGTATCCCAGAGAGCGTTTGCACTTGGCAGTGACCCCCCCCCCGCCCCCCAGCTCGTTAAACTTTCAACACACCACCTTGCCTGTGTGTTGGTGACATATTTGTCGCCATTTTCCTAAGTAGGGGGCGTTGCGATTCAGAGCGTGGTGAAGCGATCCGGTGTGATAGCTTTTGGTGTTTTCATACGCGTGGGCGGGCACACATGGGCAACCCTGAACTCTAGCAAGACGAATTGTTCAAGTTCGTCTTCCTCCCTGTCTTCTGAATGTTTACGTTGTGTCTGTTTCCTTCAACACGTTGAGCTAACGTACCCGGGCAGATCAAAATCAGGGAGTACCCGAGGATGTGCGGGAAAACACAACCTCCCCCACCCTGCACGCACACGCGTGCGTGCGCGTGCACACACACACGGTCATGTGCCCATCCACCAGCCAATCACGTTTCTCTCTCAAGGGCAACAGATATGCGTCTCTCGCTTCTCTTCCGGAGAGTTTTTAGGTGAAAAAGCAAATACGTGTGTGTATATTTTGTATTGTCCTCACCTCCCAGTGGTCACTGCCCCGCTGACTGCACGGGCCTTGATGGCACATCCTGGGACCATTTCTGATTGGGACGTGAGCCCTCGCTTTCCCGCAGCCACACACTCCGTGCTCCTGGGTGTAGACATGCCTTGGGAGGCCTCTCTTCTGGGGGACCCAACATGCATGTTCCAGGCACAGGAGAATATTGGTAGGAAATACCTCCAGAAGCAAGATCGCTGGGTCAGATTTTGTAATTGGATAGACCCACCTTAACTTGGGATTATTTAATTTCCACATTGATCATTTATATAAAGCAAAACAGGTGACCGTGACATCGTGCGTGTCTTCTGCGTCGGATCAGAACACACACTTGATGTGCTTGCAGTTTTTCTACCTTGTGGGGCGGACATTATTTTCACCAAAATGCACATGTTCTGACACTAAAGAATACCGCCCGTCCCGTTGAAAACGTTCAAGTGTAGGCAGAGAGCGTTCTTTTTCCAGGGGTGCGTGTGTTCTTGAATATATATATCGAACGTATGCGTATTGTTAATGCTAGTCCGCTTTCTACATCCATCGCCCTGGTTTCTGTGGCCATTAAATGTCGCCAGGGAAACTGGAGAACCACTCGAGGTGACCCAGTTACCGTACTGTTCTGTGCACTTGAGACCGGCTGAGAGGGGAGACCTTAGGTGTTCTCACCGCAGGAGAAAGGAAGGAAAAGAAAGCTGGATCTGTGCGAGGTGGTGGGTGCGCTTGATGGTGGCACCCGGTTCCCAGGGTACACACGTCTCAAAACACCAGTTCGTACCCCTTAAGTATGTACAATTGTTATCTGTCCTTTATACCTCAGTAAAGCCGAGAAGTTCCTGATACTTAAAAAAAGAAAGAAAAGAACTTGAGCTTGGGACCGTTTCCAGCTCTCTGGGGCGTCAGCTGTCGTGCTCTCCTAGTTAACATTTGTCTAAGTGTTTATTTAAACTGCAGTTGGTTCACATACAGTGTAATATTCGTTTCAGGTATACAGGAGAGTGATTCGATAGTTGCATACATCGCCCCGTGCTCATCATCACAAGTACCCTCCTTAATCCCCATCACCTGTCCTAGTGAGCATTTGACTGCAGAGACACGAGATGGAAGGAAAAAAAAAATCCCTAAAATTACCACAAACCAAAAAGGAAACGTCTCCTTCACTTTCTGCTATGTTACAGTGTCAGTTTTATTTTTAATTTTGGAATTATTTTTAATTTTGTTTCATGTTTATTTTTGAGAGAGAGAGAGAGAGAGCAGGGGAGGGGCAGAGAGAGAGGGAGACACAGAATCCGAAGCAGGCTCCAGGCTCTGAGCTGTCAACACAGAGCCGGACCTGGGGCTCGAACCCACGAGCCGTGAGATCATGACCTGAGCCAAAGTCAGACGCTTAACTGACAGAGCCACCCAGGCGCCCCAGGGCCCCTGCCCTGCACCAGTGTGCCCTTATTTTTAACACCTTACATCGGTATGGGACTTTCATTTCAATTGATGAGCCAGTTATTAGTATGTCATTATAACGCAAGTCCTTAGTTCACACTTGGCATTGTGGACAAACGTGTAATGTGTTTGCATTTGGACAGCGGGTTAGAACAAATGTGCAATGACATGTACCCACCAGTACAGTATCACACAGAGTATCCTCACTGCTTTGAAAATCCTCTGTGCTCTGCCCGTTCATCCCTCCCTCCCCCCAACCCCTGCAACCACTCCATAGTTGTGCCTTTTCCAGAATGTCCTATGGTTGGAATCATACAGTTTATAGCCTCTTCAGAATGGCTTCTGTCACCTGGTGATACGCATTTCAGTTTCCTCCCCGGCTTTTCCTGGCTTGATATCTCATTTCTTTTTAGCACTGAGTGATGTTCCATTGCCTGGATGGACCACGGTTTGTTTAGCCACCTCAGGGAGCTTGTGGCTAGCTCCCACATGGCACGTGGGGATCACCCATCCAGGAAGCATTAGGAAATTATCAGACCACGGCTGGTCACGTCACAGGGAATGAACCAGAACGTCCACTGAGTTGGGGCCACAGAAGCGGGGCAAGAATGAGGTCTGCGATAATCAGGTCCTCATTTTATATTTTAAGACACATATATTCCCCCCGGAGCTCAGAGCACGGGCTCACATGCTTTCGTGCATCAGTGAACGTCGTACCTCACACAGCGTTTAGCAGCCTGCCCTCCTTCACGGCATGCCGTTTTCAAGGTCATTTGTATGAATATGTGACACCAGTTAATCGTCAAGCCATATGGGTGGGACCCGCTCTGTGGCTGTGCCCCTCCTGATCCAGCCGTTCACACATGGAACGTTCTCGGAATTCTGGATTGTGGTTACCCCTAGGGAGGGAGAAGTCACTGGCATAGAGAGAGGTTTAGACGATGTCTAAGGTGTTTCATTTCCTTAAACATAAGCACTGAGGTCATTTGGGCAAAGTGTGACTGAATTTAGAGGCAGAACCTTGCACCAGGGGTGTGTGGCATGTCTCTGGTGCTCTGCCAGGATCCGGGGTGTTGGGCAAGAACGGTCGATCTGTTGTTCAAAATGATTGTTTAAAGATCATTTCTGGGGGCGCCTGGGGGGCTCAGTCAGTTAAGCGTCCAACTCTTGGTTTCAGCTCAGGTCACGGATCTCACAGTTCGTGAGTTCGCCCCCCGAATCGGGCTCTGTGCCGATGCTCGGAGCTTGCTTGGGATTCTCTCTCTCCCTCTCTCTGCCCCTCCCCCACCCACTCTCTCTGTCTCTCTCTCTCTCTCTCTCTCAAAATAAATAAATAAAACTGAAAAAAAGACCTTTTTTTAAAAAAAAACCCTTTATCTTTTTCATTTATTTTTAAATACTAGCTTTATCCAGATATGGCTCACATACCATAGAATTCATCCCTGAGAACATACAGTTCGGTGGCTTTTCTACGATCACCCCCTCCCCCCACCCCAGGGCCCCCCGCAACCACTAATCCACTGAGTGTTGCTCTGGATTCCCCACTCTGCGCCTTTCATACAGCGCATGGGCCTGCGTGGGCCTCCTTTCAGGGCCGATGACACTCCGTGGCGTAGATGGGCCACCTTGTGTCCATTCATCCGTCCACGGTCGCTTACGTTCTCCTGCCTTCCGGCTCTTGTCTGAACACCTGCTGCCAGTGCTTTGGGGGTAAGAGCACTTTAGAGCCGGGAAGGGGTGCGTGGTCAGTGCCGTGGGGACATGACCCCTCGTGTCGCCGCCTCTGAGCCTTTGTGTGGGGGCGGGGGGGGCTCAGGTGTGTCGGGACGTCCCCCAGAATCTCACGGAGTGTCTCCTTCGCTGCAGTGCGCCTCTATGGACCGAACTTCATCCTCCAGGTGTATTCGTCCCAGAGGAAGTCGTGGCACCCTGTGTGTCAGGATGACTGGAGCGAGGGCTACGGAAGGGCCGCATGCCAGGACATGGGCTACCGGTGAGTGTGGCCCCACCGCAGAAGCGGAGGGAAGATTCTCTCTGCCCTCCCCGGAGGGACCTCTGGCTCCTTCCCAGAGCTGGTCAGGGAAGCCAGCAGGTGCCCACCGCATCCCTCTGCCCCTGTCCCCTGCACCTGGTGAGCAAAACTCACTACCCCCCAGCCCTACCACCTCCTGGACCTCCATCCACTCCCGGTTCCCCGTCCACTCCCACCCACGGTCAAGGTCGCCGAGGTCCAGGGTGCCGGCCGGGGACTCCCTTTTCTCAAGGAGCTCTTAAGGAGCACTGAGGCCTCACCTCCTCAGGCTTCCCTGGCTCGGGGGGTGGGGGGCGGCGGGGGGCTGGGGGAGGTCAGAGGACACAGATGTGCAGACGTTCACTGCATACATGCTTGGGGGACGCACTGAGCCTTTGAATGGGGGACAGGTGGCATCAGATTGCCGTGGAAGAGAATTCAGTCCTGCCTGTGGCCACAGGGATGGGGGTAGAGGCAGGAAGGACCCTCCCTGGGGCTCCCAGCCAGGGGCTCCCCAGGGTATCCCTTGGCATGCATGGCAGCCGTCTGGCCGCACGGGGAAAGGCTGTGTGATTGTATTGTCACTATGTCTTCCTCGGGGTGTCTCTGTGTGACTTCTGCGCAGCACTGGGGGGTTCTCCATATGCCAGTAGTCAAGATTAATCACTGCTTGATAAGAAGTGTGACATCTTTGGGGGTGGGGCAGAGGGGGAAATGGGTGATGGGCATTGAGGAGGGCACTTGTCGGGATGAGCGCTGCGTGTCGTATGGAAGCCAATCCGACAATAAATTATGTTTAAAAAAAAAAAGAAAGAAACTTGGCATCTTAGCCAGCGAAATCTCTCCAAATGCCATCCCCAATGGACATAGTAACGCCCCCATCGTGTTCAGGACCCGACGGGATTTTATAGCGGGGGAGTGTTTTAACATCTGTAAATTCTCTTAGGTTACATGTACTCACGTCCCCTCTGTCCTTATTTCTCTATCCTTGCCCAAACTAGATTAGAAAAAGGCCCACGGAGGGCTTTCACCTGACGCTTCCGGGTTATTGGGTCCAAAGAGGATTATTAGACAGCGTCACTTGATCAGACCTTGTGGTTTTGTTTCCCACATGCTAAGGTGTCCCCCCTAATCCGAACACCGTACGACAGAAGTATGGCGATACGGCACAAGGATTTGCCGTCGCTTGTCATGAAGCCATTATTTTAATTAAGGTTTTCCGTCTCCTTTAGGAATAGTTTCTATTCTAGCCACGCAGTAGCGGATGACAGTGGGGCCACCAGCTTTATGAGGGTGAACGCAAGTGCTAACCATATGGATCTCTATAAGAAACTGTACCACAGGTATTTGGTGATTTCTTTATTTTTCCTTTAAGAAGTTTTGTAACGAGAGCGAGCAGGAGACACCATGGGGAGTCACGGTCCCGAGGTGGCGTTCTCGGACTGCGATTCCAGTATCGCTGAGAGTTTCTCTCCGGGAGGAGATCGGACTCGGAGTGGGGGTGGTTCATTCTCGGGGAGCAGCTGAGGGTTATTTGCCATTGTCTTCGTGCCCTCTGCCCTCGGCCCTGGTGGCCCTGGAAGACATGGTAAAATGAAAACAGAGAGTCCTCCTGATCGCATTAAAATACTCCCCAGACATTAGAGACGGACGGACTGCGGGTCAAAGTATGTCTCCACGAACCCCCGAGAAAGTCAGCGTCCCAAGGGGGGTGACCAACCCATCCCGCTTCGCCCGGGATGGTGCCCGTTTCAGCCCGGAAGTCCTGCTTCCCCAGGGGCCCCCTCGGTCCCCAGCAGCAGGGATGGCTGGTCCCCCGGCCCCCAAGCCACCCTGTCAGATGGCACCCGGCCGGGCGTGCGCGGCATCCCGGGGGGCCCGGGAGGGAGCAGCTAGTTCGGTTCAGCCCACGTGTCCTTTAGCTCGAAGCCAACTTGTGGCCCGGGGCGGGTCTCAGTGTGTCCAGTGGGTGGAAGAGAACCTGAACAGCAGATTGCAGGATTGGTGGCCTAGCTGGTTGGGAAGATGGGGGACAGGGGGTGCTTGAGCTGCTCGTTTCGTCTCGCGTGTGTTTAAAATGTTCACCGTCTCCCCAGACCGTCGTTGCTACCTGCCTGCTCTCTCATGTGAAAGTCTCACGGCGTCTTTGTGTACAAGCCCTGGTCAGCTCCCAGGTCCCTATCGCTCATCCCCAGGTGACTGGCCAAGCCCGTCACCTCCCTGTGGGCCAGGTGCCAGGGGCTGCCCTTGGGGTGGGTGAAGTGACGTGGCACCCCTCCTTTCCTTTGAGCGGGCGGCCGGCGGTGGCTTTGCGTTCCCGGTGGCCGCTGGCCGTGGTGGCTGGGGGGCCGATTTCCGCCCAAGCTGCCCAGCCTGGCTGTCCCCAGGAACGTGACAGAGTGAGCCCAGGAGGAGGGCTGTGCTTGCCAGGTGCACATCAAAACGGCGGGGCCGCGGTCTGCCTGCCCAGGAAGCTAAACACAGCTGCCTGGGCTCTTTGTCGACGCTGAGTGTTTCTGTCCTTCCCGGCGACACTCCCATGCGGGATCAGGGCTGCGCGGGGAGGGAGGGCCACCACCTCCGGGACTCACAAGGTGGCTGCCGGGTGGGGGTGGGGGGGCGGAAGGCTCCCTTCTCTTCGTTTTGATCCCCGAGTCACAGACTCCATGTGACCACACGCTGGTGGCCGGACGGCGGCCCCTCCACATGGAGGAGAGTCAGCTTTGTGACCCTCAGAAAACATTTTCTTTACATGGGAACGTGTCTTCTCTTGGCGTTGGCATGCCGCACAGCCGACGACGCCTGGGACACACAGTGTCCGTGGAACCGGGGGGCATCTCGATGTGAGGGTGTCAGAAGCTGACTTTATGTGTGGAACTTGGGCTTGTGTCGAGTCGTTTGGGGGAGGTTCAAGGAAGCAGGGCTCTGCTCTGGATTGGATGCTGTGGGGAAGCGAGGCGATTTTGCGATTGGGATCTTAATGCCTTTTTTCCTTCTAGAAGGGGGCTGGCATGAAGCCAGGCTACACGGAGATTGGCAAGCAGGTGCCGTCACTCCTGGCGGCCAGCAGAGGGAGCTGTTGGTCACTGTGGTTTAGACTAAGCTTCTGGTCAGGCCCCGGGGGGACCCCCTGAATGTGGTTACGTTGGGTGCAACCCACGACCAGCTACCTCTCTCCTCCACCATCTGTCAGGGGAAGATTCACTCTGAGGCAGAATGCGCTAGTTACTTATTTTTCAGATGTAACTTCACTTACCTCCCAAATGAGTGACTTAACTTTTCTTTGGCTCCTGAGCCAACGAGGGGTCGTCTCGTTTTTCTGTGCAATATGTGTAAAGCAGTTACAGGAACCCGGAAAGTTACAGATGACTTCCTTACAAAATTAGAGGGTGATTTTCAGTTCTGGAAATAAAAATAATAGCTCATGTTATTGGGTGCTTACCCTCACAACCAGTCTATGGCCAGGCACTGTTATCCCACTCTACAGATGGGAGAAACGACGCACAGAGAGGTTAAGTAACGAGCCCGAGGTCACACAGCTGTGACTTGAAACCCGGGCTGGGACTCAGTGTCTGCTCGATGCCAGTGTCCCCCACGTGGATGTGCTCTCCTTTTTTGACTCTTCAATCGCGGGCCTTTCTGTGTCTGGGGAGGCAGGGGGGTGCGACCATGGGAAGAAAATGTTTATTTCTAAGTATTTTGAGGGTCAAGCATCTCGTGTATTCTAGTGACCAGAACACCCCCTGTTCTTTTGTAGTGATGTCTGTTCGTCAAAAACGGTGGTTTCTTTACGCTGTATAGGTAAGCGATTCCTGGTTTCCACCCCCTCCCCCTCCTTTTTTTCTCCAAAGGGAGCACCCTGTACCTTCAGAAATGCATCCCCTGCGTCTAGGGAGGCGGGGTGATGGGGTGGGATGTGTCTGAGCCTTGCGCCCGGTCCGTACCCCAGCTCCACTCAAGGAACACCTTTCTGGAACTGCGGTGTCCTGGAGATGCCTCCGGCCTCGGGGCCAGGGACGCAGCCGTCCTGCGGGGACAGGCAATCTCAGGAAACTGACGGGGCGCCGGAGGCCGTGGGTCTCCCCGTCTGGTGTTTGGCTTGCTTCTGGCTTCCCAGCCTCTATCCGTGTGGAAGGCACCCTCCCCGTGCCCTCCTCTTTGGTCCTGTTTTCGAATGAAACACTGGTCCTGCAGCTCAGCTTTGCAGTGTGAACAGGTCAAACTAGCCGATGCCCCCGGGTGGACCGCGTGACCCGGGATCCTGGCCGTAACTCCCCAGCCAGGCTCAGCTCAGGCTCTTTCAGGCACCAGGAGGGCATGGTGCTCGCCCTGCCCTCCGGCCCTCACCGTCCTCCTCGTGGGGCAGGAGGCCCACCCCCTCGAGCAAAACCTCCAGGCAGCCCCCATTTGATGGACACTCATGGAGCCCCGCCTCCTTTGCCCTGGCGGTGATGGGGACAGGGCAGACACTGGAGGGGCTCGGAGATTTACCCAGGGAAGCCCCTGGGACGTTAGCATCCCCTCCAACCTCCCTTTCTCCCTGGGTTCGGGTCCACTGTGAACTTCTGCCTGTGCCTCTGAGGCCCCTGCATCACCCGCCCGCACGACCAGGAGCCTCTGTCCTGTGGCTCCTTCCCCGCCAGCGCTGAGTTTCCAGAGAGGAAGCCTCCTCTCCCTTTCTGGCAAAGAACTTGTCACAAGTAGCAGCAGGCCAGGCCAGGCATTGAGGACTCACACTCGTTCTCCATCCTCCTTCTCCTTCCTCCCTCCTCCCTCTTCTCTTCCCCTCTTCCTGCCTTCTTTCTCTTTCCTCCCTCCTCCTCCTTCATTCTCCCCCTCCTCCCTCCTCCTTCTTCCTTCCTTCTTCCCTCCTTCTTCCTCCTCCCTCTTCCCCTCCCTCCTCCTCCCTCCTCTCTCTTCCCTCCTTCTCCCTCTTCTCTCCTCCTTCTCCTTCCTCCCTTCCCCTCCTCCTCCCCTCCTGCCTCTTCCACCCTTTCTCTCCCTCCTCCCTTCCCCTCCTCCCTCCCACACCTTCCTCCTCCCTTTCCCTCCTCCTTCTCCCTCCTCCTTCCTTCCCACCCTCTTTTGCAACGTTCAGGAGTCTTGGGGCCCCTGAGCGTTCAGTCTATCCACGACTCCAGCAGGCCCCAGGGCCTTTGCTCCCCAGGATGGCCGCCTGGGTGCGCAGGGGACACGGGTGGTGTCTGCGCTGAGCGAGAGGGGGCGTCAAGTGCCAGCGGAAGTGCTGCTTCCTGGGGGGGGGGGGGGGGGGGTTGGGGGAGCGTCCCCTCCTCCCCTCAACCGGAAACAGACCAGGACGCATTCTCTGTAGTTCAGACCCCAAACGCGTGGGGTGGTCCCCCAGCCTGGCCGGACTTCGGGTGGAGGGGCCGGGCCCACCCTGCGGGGGCGGCGGGGCGGCCCCGCCCACGCTCACCTGCTCCCTGCTGGTCGCCTTCAGAGTGCGGGGTCACCGCGAAGATGGGCCGCCAGAGCCGCATCGTGGGCGGGACCAGCGCCTCCCCGGGGGACTGGCCGTGGCAGGCCAGTCTGCACGTCCAGGGCGTCCACGTCTGCGGAGGCTCCATCATCAGCCCCGAGTGGATCGTGACGGCTGCCCACTGTGTGGAGGAGTGAGTCCCCGGGGGCGGGGGGAGGTCTGGAGGGGGGGGCGAGGGTTTGGAGGTGGCTCTGGGGCCGCGTGACCTGGGGCGGAGTCTCCGATCTCTTCAAGCTCCCGTGTCTTGGCCCGTGCGTGGGGCCCGGCGCCCCCTTCGCGGCGTGACCCGGGGTTTTCGCGGCTCCTGCCTCTCTCGGCAGCCCCGTCCTTCTGGGAGGGCCGGACTCCCTGGAAGCCCGTCCTCACCACCGGAGGCCAGGGGGCTTCCCGCTGCCCTGCCCCAAGGCTCCCTGGGACCCACGGTCAAGCATCCCTGGCCATAGCGTGGCCCTCAGGCCGGGGCAGCCGTAATTTACAGCGTCCGCTTTTGTGGACGACGCTGCCCCCTCCTTTCTCCTTAAACACAGACTTTTTTGGCCACGCCAAAAAGTGGCAAAAAAAAGTGGGGGGGGGGGGGGGAGGAGCGACGTTTGTTACCCACTGGTGTTCCCTCCCTGACTTGCTTCCACCGGATTCCGATAGCTCCCGGGATCTGGGGTTCTCCCAAAAGGGAAACACCTAGACGAAGCTAATGCCCTAATGGCTGTGAGGCCTACAATCTAGCCATCCGTATGCACTTATTAAGCACCTGTTGGGTGCCAGAAGATGCCCTGATACATGAAGGCAAGTAAGACCCAGTCCTGCAGGAACGAGGTTTGGAACCTCAGGGAGGCATTCAGGCCAAGAAACAGCGTTCTTCGATGTTCTGAGGGTTTGCAGCTGGTACAGAAGTATGGGGGTGGAGGGGCTGGGTGGCTCAGTTAAACGACCCCCTCTTGATTTCGGCTCAGGTCACGATCTCACGGTTTGTGAGTTTGAGCCCCCCATCGGGCTCTGTGCTGATGCCCACAGCCTGCCTGGGATTCCCTCTCTCCCTCTCTTCCTGCCCCTCCCCTGCTCTCTCGCTCTCTCTCTCCCAAAATAAATAAAAACACTAAAAAAAGAGAGAGGCACAGGAGGAATGGACCTCATTGTCGAGGTGCAGGGGTGGGTGGGGCCACGGCGCAGCTCGAAGGGACAAGAGCCCGAGACCTCGCCGGCCTGGCCATGTTGCTTCCAGAGGGTCATGGCACCTCCGGGACGTCTGGCTCCGGCTTGTGACTTTGGAAGTCACCAGAAGAGTGTTTCCCATTTGCGTTTCTGAGGTGCTGAGTGGTCTTCGGCTTTACCTTCCAGACCACTGAACAACCCACGGCACTGGACGGCCTTCGTGGGAATTTTGAGGCAATCTTTCATGTTCTATGGACACGGGTACCGAGTGGGAAAAGTGATCTCCCACCCGAACTATGATTCCAAGAGCAAGAACAATGACATCGCTCTTATGAAGTTGCAGACGCCTCTGACTTTTGATGGTACGTGACCGCGTCCGTGGGGCTCGGGGGCGTGTGGACGACTTTGACCGCGTGTCCAGGGAAGATGGAACCAGAGGGAGGGGGGTTGCACTGCGTGCGGGGGGCGTGCGGGAGGGCCGCACCTGTGTGCACCTGTGACGGGCTGGGGGAGGGAGTGAGCGGCACGCTTTTCCTCTACCGTCCCGAGTCGTGATTTAATCAACAAAGTCCAGACGGGCTTTCCAACCACAGCACTGCTGGCCTTCGGGGTCGGACGGCGCTTTGGGGCCGTCCTAGCCTGGTCTCCATCCACCAGATGCCACTGGTGCCCTTCAGTTGTGACACGGATGTCTCCAGACGTCGAGAGACCTGCCCTGGGGGTGAAATCGCCTCTAGCTGAGAACCGCTGATCTAAAATTTGTCAGGACTTTACTTTTTCACATAAATCCTGAAAACAAGAAACAACGGTTTACAACAACGAAAAGCAAGCCATGGTTTCCCTTAGCTTGGGCCCCCATTCTAGTCCATCCAAGGGGTCCTCCGGAATGTTCCAGCCCACACGGGCAGAGACAGACCAGACCCTCATCCGCCACCCCCCCCCCCCATCAAGGTGTTTGCATTTAAGTGGGGACACAATGTGGACCCAGAAGAACCGGTCCATGGGGGCCGTGTCCAGCATGGCCTCCGAGGCGCAGGCTGGGAGTGCCCGCCAGCTTCTCGAGCCTCACGTGTGTCCTCTCTGCCCCTCGTCCCCTGCCGACAGTGTATATTGTCAAATTTTTGTTCCTTGAAGGTTTAAGTTTGAAAAAAGCTTCACTACTGGCAGCCTCTTTCTTAGTTCTGTTTCTTGAAGAGTTCAGCGTGAATTTCTAGAAGCAGAGCTAGCAAACAGTTCTGTTTCTAAGCAGCTTAACTTCCAGAGAAGGGAGCACCTCGCCTGTGAGAAGGAGGGGCCCGGCAGGGACAGAACGTGGGCGTGCGGGGACAGGTCGGGGTCTGGGACTCTCCTGGGGTGATGGTGGTGGCACCGGGCCCCACGGCATGCAGATGGGGAGGGTCCGGGCTAAAGACGGTCGCTGCAAAGCCTTCAGTTAGACCAGACTGGCTCACGCTGTTTTCTCTTCTTGGAACAGACAAAGTGAAACCGGTGTGCCTGCCCAACCCAGGCTTGATGCTCGAGCCGGAACAGCCATGTTGGATTTCTGGGTGGGGGGCCACCCACGAGAAAGGTGAGGCCCTTGGCCACGCGGGTCCCACGAAGCCCAGCACCGGGCTTGGAAGTGGGGGGGCCGGGGGGTTGATCCTGGATCTGCTCCCATGCGATCAGATCACTTCGGCCATGTCGCTCAGGCTCCGTGCCTCAGTTTCCCCATCTGCTAAATGGGAAAAAAAAAAACCCGTGCCTGCCCTACCTGGCACTGTGTCCTTACTAAGACGCAAGGGAAGCAACGTGTGTGGAAACTGCTTTTCGAAGCGTAGAGGCCGCATCAATGCCAGGGACGTACAGGCTGTGCGATCGCGTCCCCTTCTTGCTAACGGCTTGCCCCGGAAGCCGGCCGTGCCCTCCAGGGGCTCAGGGACAGTGGGCTCGGTGAGGGTGGGCTTTCATGACCCACGATGGCCAGCCGCAGGCCGCTGGAGCTGCGTCCGTCTGCCCCGACGCCCCAGAGAGGGGGGGAAGCTGCACAGTCGTGGTGCAGACCTGCTCAGTGGGCTTTGCTACAGTTGACTTTCCTCTCCGAGAATACTTTCCGGAGAAGGGGAGCTTAGCGGTTCCACTTTTACAGAGCGTGAGAAGCACTTGGTGGTACAAAGAGGCCTCTCACGCACTGTCTACGTCTTTCTGAAAAGTGTTCAAGGCAACACCCAAGAGACCCTTTAGAACAAGGCGGAAAGTACAAGAGCTGGGTGATGTGGGGGCAGATCGGGGCGACGGTGGCCGAGCCGGGCATCCAGGCACCTGGTGTAAAGAAAGTTAGAGCAGCTGAGCCTTACCCTGGGCTCACAGTGGGGAAAATCGACACGTGTTTGTGGAGCACCTTCTATGGGCTGGGAGGGCATCACCGCACAACATAAGACAGGAACATCTGCCCTCAGGAATGTCGCATTTCCTCGTGGATGTCTGGGGGGCGGGATGTGGTCAGCCAGCAAACAAAGAGCAGAACTGGGTGCTTTCAAACGGCAGAAAGTTGTCACGGCGGGGGCCTGGCTGCTTTGAAGGGGTGATCAGGGAAGGCTTCTTGTAAGAGGCGACACTTGAGATCTGAATGATGACGCTGTTTAAGGAACAGAAGGGTCAGTGTGGCGGGGTGGGGGAGATGGCGAGTCAGGGGTAACGGTGTAGGCTGTGGGGGGGCCTGACAGGTTTTGGGGAGGACCCTGGCTTGTATTCTGCGTGAGCTAGGGAGCTGTCGGGAGCTTTTAAGGAGAATGGCATGAGCTGGCAGGCTTCTGGGGAGTCACAGGAAGGATGCAGGCAGGAGGGGGCTGACCCCAAGTGCAGGGGAATCATGTCTGGGACGCGCTGGCGGCTCAGCCGTGGGAGGTGGGCCTGGAGGCAGGAGACCATGTCTGGGGCAGACCCACCCCACCACCTTGCAGGTGGACTGAACATCAGCGGGGGGAGAGGGAGGGATCCAGGGCGGTCAACATCTTGCTTGGGGAATCTGAGCCCCAGGGGGGGTGTGGTGCCGCTTTCCGAGCCGGGGAGGACGGGATGGTGAGGACTTGGGGTGGAGGGGTGCGGTGAGAGGCTCTGTTTTGTCACGTGAGGCCCGTGGCGCCTGGAAGAACCCCACGCGGAGGGAGCGAGATGGGAGGGAAGAGGTAGATGGACACAAGGGCCCACCCTGCTGTGGAGAGGTTTAATGGGCAGGGGAGCCGGGAAGCGGGACCGGACCGTCGGTGGAGCCCCGTGGGGTTACAGAAACACAGCCTGACCCCTGTGGGCCCGGGAGCGGTCTGGCGAGGACGGAGCCCCAGAACCAAGGCGCTGGGCGGAGAGGGAGGAAGATTCTAGAACACAGAGCGTTCCGTAGCTCCAGGGCCAGGAAGGCCTCCCTGATTGGGAAGAGCTGTGCCAAGTCCGAGCCATCAGCTGTTGGGATGACCCGGCCTCCCTGGAGGAGGAGGAGGAGAGAGGGGCCGTGGCCCCCGGTCTCGGGTGCGCACTGGCGCGTCCCCAGGAGGGAGGCCACTGTTCCACGGGAGCCGCTGGCTGCACAGCCGCCCGATGCTGTCTTCCATCTCAGGGAAAACCTCGGACGAGCTGAACGCCGTCATGGTGCCCCTCATCGAGCCCTGGCGTTGCAACAGCAAGTACGTCTACAACAACCTGGTCACGCCGGCCATGATCTGCGCGGGCTACCTGCAGGGGACCATCGACTCCTGCCAGGTGACTGGAGGCTGTCCTCGCAGCCCCCACGGACACGGGGTCCATGTCCCTGGCACGCGGGGGGTCAGCTCCGGGGTGGCCGTGGCCAGCCGCCATGACACTGACAGCGTAAAAGCACGCGCGTGCCCGGCCACCGGCCCCGAAGGGTTTTATTTTGTCGGCTTGGGAGCGGAACAGAAATAAGTTTTGCAACCGTTTTAAAATACGGCCAACGATTTACTTAGTAACTAACTTCTACCTGATGCAGGCTAAAAGTCGTCACTGGAAGAGGCTCTTTTGGGGATTATATTACTGTCCCTCTTGGTGGGGGGGGGGGGACACAAAACCCGCACACTGGGTCATAACTGCCACGGGGACCCCCACTCCGACCCCCGCCCTGACCCCATCCCCATCCCCCCGGGCGTGGCCAGTTGTGTGTGCGGGCTGTGGCGTAAACTTCCGCCCTTGCCGTGTCCCCCAGGGTGACAGTGGAGGCCCCCTGGTCACTATGAAGAGTCACATCTGGTGGCTGATTGGGGACACGAGCTGGGGATCAGGCTGTGCCAAAGCCAACAGACCAGGCGTGTATGGAAATGTGACAGTATTTACAGACTGGATTTATCGACAAATGAGGGTAAGTTCCTGTCCTCCTCCTCACCTTGCTCTCTACTCTTGTCCCAACGCCCAGAAGTCCGCGGGGTGTGGTGTGGCTGCCGGGGGCTCAGGCTGGCCAGGGCACGGAGGGACAGGGCCGGGTGGCGGGACAGACGGCAGAGGGAAGCCGGCACTGAGTAAGCATTTGCACCTTCATGGGCTGCGGTCGACTTGCCCCTCCCAGACGAGGCTACACGGCTCACTTCCGCACGTTCTCGCTCCTGCCCCGTCCTGCCCTGTCTGCCTGGAGCCCCTTCCTTTGGCAGCCCGAGTCCTTGACCGTTGCCCTGTAGGAAAAAAAAGTCTCTTGGCCCCGCTAAGCTTGCTGCTTCGGTTATAAGTCAGTCTAGAAGACAAAACGAATTTGCTGCCTTTTTGTGTCTTGAGAAAATAAAGCCGTTTCTTTTTTTCTCGTTTCCTTTTTGAACAGGCAAACGGCTAATCCGCGTGGCCTTTGTCCTCGACACCGTTCCACAAGAAAATGAAGGGGCTGATTTTTAATTCCCCGTGCGTGATGTGCTGTATTTTTAGAAATGATTCGGAGGTCCTTTCGTTGTTATTAAATAGTGTATTTGTCTGTCTTCGGCACTCTGCATAGTTCTGTGCAGGCCACAGGCCCACGCTCCTGGACCCCTGGTCTGCAAGGCGTGACCAGGCCCAGCGGGGTGTGGGCGCCCAGGGCCACCGCAGGGCAGAGGGATAGAGGCTGCCCAGTGGGGTCTTCCTTCTAAGCCCACTCGGGGGGCCGATGCACCTTTTGGATGTACCTGAGGCTGGTGACTTCTCAGCTGCTGGACGGCTTGAGACAGAAAGGGAAGAAAGCCGGGTGGGACTTTCAGGGTCAGCCTGCTGGGGTCACTGCTAGGGAGGGCCAGTCTTCCCCCCCCCCCCCCGGGGGTTTTCGCTGATCATTGTTTAGTGCCTTCTTAGCAGCCCTGGATGGTGGCTGAAAATAAAGGGACCAGCCCTTCATGGGTCAAGATGTAAAGGCAGCAAGAACCTTCTCTCCAGCTCAACAGGGTGAGAGTGTAGACAGACCCCTCGGGGAAAGGGAAGTCCTTGCAAATGCAGATGCCACTGTGTGTGGGGCTGGGCGCCCCCAGGGAGACCCAGCCCCACTCGCCCACCCTCTTCCCTTCAGATTGTGGGGTGCGGCAGAGTGGGGTGCTGTGCTGACCCTCTTGGGGCCTGCTGATTACATGGAAATTGAGGTCACCCCCTGGGAGGGGGGGGCGGGAATCAGGGATGTGTGATTAAAGATACACTGTTTCCATGTAAAGTTCCTACGTGTTACTACCTCAGTGCTCCCGGAGTCTTGGCTGTGATGTCTCTAAGTAGTTGCTACATTGGCTCTTTGACACTCTTGGCCTTGCCAAGTGGGCCGCACGGGGGACTTGAGGCACTTTCCAAAGTGTTCAGTGCCGGGGTGTGGCGTGTGCTGGCCACAGAGAGGAGAACTGTGTGTTCTGCGTTCCCTGCGGCCCCTTCCAGCCCCTTCCAGCCCCTCAGGCTTCCCTGGGAGGGAAGGGCTGGGGTTGAATTGCCAAGCGTGGAGCCTAATTGTGTGCTGAGTCCTGCTTTGGGGGGGCGGGGGGGGCTGCCTCCTCTCAAGCGCACTGGTTTCCAAGAAGGAAATGAACGATCCCACCGCTTAGGGCTTAGCCCCGAAGGGCTAGGGCTTAACCTTGAAGCGGGAGGCCGTGGCGGCCCCACTCCCCAGATGGATGCTTCCGTTCTGCGTGACCCGCCACACCGCGAGGTGCCCGCTCCCCGAGCCGGATCTTAAAATGCATTGTCGTGGCGAGAACGTGTTGCGTCCCTGGCTTCTTTTTATGTGACGCCTGTTTGTCCTCTGTTTTGTACCTTTTTTAAACTGTAAAATTCAATTGTGAAATACTGTACAAATAAATTATACATTTGTTTTCCAAGTATTTATGGAGTCTCTGCAAATGGGGATGGTGAGCAGAACCAGTCTGCACCTCCTTGGAGGGCGGTGATGCTGGGGGGGGCGGCTGGGGGGCGGCTGCGTGGCGGGGGCAGGGGGGAGGGGGGCGGGGCTGAGGTGAGGTGCGGGGTGGGGGGGGGCTGGTGGATGTGGTCCCGTCGGAGGTGTCCCATGGTAACTCCTTTTTTTTCCCCAAGTTTATTTATTTGAGAGAAAGAATGAGCAGCGCAGGGGCAGAGAGAGTGAGAGAGAGAATCCCAAGCAGGCTCCGAGCGGTCAGCACAGAGCCCGACGCGGGGCTCGAACCCACCAACCATGAGATCGTGACCCGAGCCGAAGTCGGACGCTTAACCGACTGAGCCACCCAGGCGCCCCCGTCCGTGGTAATTCCCGCATGGCTGTCACCCATGGCTCCCGCTTCCCCCTGACTCAGACCCTGAGACCCGACTGTCTTCCAGATCTCTCTGCCCGGTATCCCACACACCCTCAGCCCCAGCCCGTCCAAACCCGCGCCCAGCATCTTGTACCCTGAAGCTGTCTCCCCAAAGTCCCTGTTATTTCTGGGTGACAGAGCTGCCTCCTCGGCTCTCTTGGGCACCAGTCCCATGGAGTTGGGACTGGGACTGTGGGCAGGAGAGAAACAGTGAGTTTTTCTCTCTGCCAGAGAACAGAACTCCATTCGGATCCTTTGCATCCCCCAAATCCTGCACCCATGACGGGTGATTGTTTTCATTATGTGTTAAAATTATGGAAGACATGTGGGGCGCCTGGGTGGCTCAGTCGGTTAAGCGGCCAACTCTTGATTTCAGTTCAGGTCACGATCTCAAGGTTGGCGCGTTGGAGCCCCGGATGGAGCTCTGTGCTGGCAGTGCTGAGCCTGCTTGGGGTTCTCTCTTCTTCTCTCTCCCTGCCCCTCCCCCCCCCACTCGTGCTTTCTTTCTCCCTCAAAATAAATAAGTTTAAAAATTTTATGTTAAGACGTGTTAAAATTATGGAAAAAGTGGTCCTAAAAACAGGGAAAGCACACATTTTTGCTAGACAATACCCTTAAATACAGTGGATTCTCACTCATGGTAATTATGTTCCATAAACCCATCACAAATGCTGAATTCGTGAATGGGGAATCGTTGCTTCTGGGGGACAGAGACAAGGTCAGGTGCCGACGAGCCTCCGGTCTTTGTCAACCAATGGGTTCATGACCTTGTTTTGTGGGTGCTTCTGTTCGGAGACGCCTAATTGGATATATAGCTGCTGCACCAACACTGAGCCCGAGCAGATGGCACCATCACTCCTGAACTTGCTTATCTGCACGCGTGTTTTCCCCATGAGGCACTTCACGGAGACCACGCTTCTCCACGACACCTGGGGCCGTGTCAAACCCAGAGATCACCAGCCAAAAGTGCAAAAATGCTGGAAACCTGGCACCAACCAGATCACAAAAGGACATTTATTGACAGCGAGAGCTGAAACGAGAAGGAGGACTCCACTGGGTGTCCTCGGCGAGGCACCTCCCCTTTTTTTGCCGCCCGCACGCCTGTCCGCCGTAGCACCGTGAGTGCTCGTTTTGGAATTACAAATAAATGTTAGCAGGTAGGGGGACTCAGAAATAAAGGATCTGCGAAGAGCAGTGAACCGTATACCTAGAGAGTCCACTTGGGACAAGGCAGTTAACAATCTTCAGTTGTATTTTTCACGCTAGAGTCGCCGGGTGAGTGGTTTTACCTTTGGATGAGGCTGATTGCACCTCAAAGATCTAGCCAGAACGCTGGAGCTAGGGAAATATTGATATTTTTGTCTTAAAGGCTTTATAAAAGATGTAAGTTAATTTGCTTGATATAAATGAACCCCAAACACTCATCATTAAAGGGAAAACACAAGTATTAATAAAAGTGAATCATTTGTGCTGATTTGTGTCTCTTTTTGCCACTGGGTCAGTGGGTGGGTTTCCAGCACTGAAACATGTGCCCTCCAGGGGCACCTGGGTGGCTCAGTCAGTTAAGCGTCTGACTTCCACCCAGTTCATCATCTCACAGTTGTCAGTTCCAGCCCCGAGTCGGGCTCTGTGCTGACGGCTCAGAGCCTGGAACCTGCTTCGGATTCTGTCTCCCTCTCTCTCTGCCGCTCCACGACTCGTGCTCTGTCTCTCTCTCTCTCTCAAAAATAAACAAGCATTAAAATAAATTTTAGAAGCATGCACCCGCCTCAATTTGTGTCTGGCTGAGCTGTCAATGGGGGACAGTCCTGCCTCGAACCCAGGTTCCGGGTCTGCTCCCAGCTCTTCCTCTGTCCCCCTGCGGCTTCTTTGCCCCCACTCCGATTTCAGTCTCTTCCCCTTCTGATCGACGCTTCCCCTTCCCCAGTGTTTTAAGAGAAGTGCTAGAATAAAGTGACATTTAAAGATTCACTGATGTACCAGCTGCCCCATGTTTAACGAACCACCCCCATAAATGGTGTTCGTCAGACAGTCACTGTGACTACAGAGATGCATCTTATAACCAACCGAAATCCCACAGAACCGCTTGGACCTTTCTTCCCTGGAGCAACAGAACAGGTCTGACGGAAGCCGCGCTGGTGCCTCATTCCCTGCGACCTGGTGCAACATTCGCCGCCTGGATTCCTTTCCTCTGAAACAAAACCTGACATTTGGGGGAATTCTCTGGGTGCCTGATTGTTTTGTCTGCCTTTCCTCGAGAAGGACAGTATAACGGCAGGTGCTCTGGGGGCGCCCGGGGGGGCTCAGTCGGTTAAGCGTCTGACGCTTGACTTCAGCTCGGGTGGTGACCTTGAGTGGGGAAAGGGTGAACATTAGGCAGGGGGAGGTGAGGGAGAGGCAGTGGGCAGCTGCAGGTGGAAGGCTAGAGCGGCAGCGGGGTTTGAGAGGGACAAAAGGAGAAAGGTATTCCAGCCCCGCCTGGAGCCTCAAGGACTTCCCGATCAGGTCCCCAAAAAAAGTCAGGGACAGAAATGCTCGGCGGCTACCCAGTCGGGACCCCTCTCCCTCTTGAGAGCTTCGTGCTTTCTCTCGTTGCACTCTGCCACTCTGCTCACTCTCTGTCGTGTGCGGGACTCGTGCTTCGACTCCGTGAGACCAGAACAAGCTCACAGTTCGGGAGTTTGGGGCTGTTGTGCTGACAGCGGGCAGCCTGCTTGGGATTCTCTCTCTTCTCCTCTCTCTATCCCTCCCCCGCTTATGAGCCCACTTGTGTGCGCTCGCTCTCTCTCACTCAAAATAAATAAACCTAAAAAAAAAAAAACAACAACAGGTGCTCTGAAGCATCTTAGAAGATAGTCACGAATCCAGAAAGCCATTTGAACAAATGCCCAGCGTGTCCCGTGCCCCGCTCCCTCTCATAGCATTTATTAAGCACCGACAGCACATCAGACCCTGTGTTCTGGAAAACCCAGGCTTTCTATGTCAGTCTGCTCTATGTGGCCCCTCTCCTTGCTCTGCTCCAGACTCAGTGCTATCCTGTGGGCTCAGTAGAGCCCCAGACGTACCGAACGTGAAGGGTTCAGGAGTGGGCATCACGGATATTCTAGCATAGTCTTCACAGACGGATGGACCTTGCTACTAGTGCTGTAGGGTGGGCAGCAGAATCTGGAGACGCAGGGAGGCTCTAATCCTGGCAGTGTCCCTCATGGGTGGGGGCAGGGATGGCGGAGGGGAGATTGGGGAGCACGTGAACCCTTTGTCTGAGGCTGGCTGCCCTCGGAGCAAAGAAGTGACCCAAAGTGGACTCCAGGGCTCTCTCTCCCTGGGTCCTGAACACACGGGAGAAGGGACCGTACACTTCCCCTTTGTTGGTGGCGGCCTAGGACAAGCCTGGGGGAGCCCTAGACACCTGCTCTCTGGGGTCAAAGTGAAAGTGACCGCCAGCACCTCGTGAGTCCGCGGCAGGTGGGCTGCCCGGGGAGGTCCCTTCTCTGGAGCACATAGTCAGCCTTCTTCCCCCACCCCCCCTTCAGTCCCCTGCCAAATTGGAACCGCAGCAAAAAAGACCCCTTTGCGACTCTGGCGCCTCTGGCCGTCCCTGGTCCCGGCAGAATCTTCCTGTGGGCGGCGGGAGAAGTCACTCCGGCCAGGCCTGCGAGGGGGCCGGCTCCAGCCGGGGATTGCTGCGGTGGCTCCCGGCACCCCCGTGAGAAGCCGCCCGCATCCCCTCTGCGCCAGGGGCACGCGCCTCGTGCTGGACTCGGAGCGCCCGCACCACGCGCCGGCCTTCGCTCTTACAAAAGCCTGTGCGTATTGACGGAGCGTTTCCTTTCGGCCCCAGTGAAACTGCGCCCTGCAAGCCTGAGCGGCGTGAGCCACCCCTCAGGTGTGGGGCTGACAAGAGGGGTAAGGCGCCGCGCCACAGTGGGTGCCGGGGGGACCCCGCCGAACGCCCTTCATGCTCCCGGCAGCCTCTGTCGTGTACAGATTATCAGACGGCCCCTGAAAATACGGGGTCGCAGCGGCGTCGGTGGAAACGGGTTTATTACCCATCAGCGAAATGCAGCCTCTAGGCACACGCACACAGCACCAATGCTCCAGGAACATCAGGCGCGTGGTAGGAAGTGGCGCAGAGCAGGAACTAGGCCTTCCAGGGTGCTCCCCATGCGCTGGTCTCCGGCGGGAGAGGGAGAGGGGTCCGGAGGGACAGTCCCCAGGTGGAAACTGGTTTCTCCTAACCAGGGAGGCGGCGGCGTCCACCCAGTCTAACTCTCGTTCGTCTTAATCCTGACCTAAGTCTTCTCACCAGGTCCCTGCCCTCGAGGGACAAGCACAGACCACAGACGGTGCCAGGAAAGACCGGCTAGTAACTCCTCGGGCCTATGAAATGGGCCAGCGGGGAGAGAGCGGAGCTGAGGGCGGGCCCCTCCACGCGCCCGGGGATGGGGGCGGGGCTGAGAGCGGGTCTTCCCACGCGTCCGGGGCTGGGGCGGGGCTCCCCCCCCACGCGTCTGGGGGCTGAGGGCGGGGCTGAGAGCGGGTCCTCCCACGTGTCCGGGGCTGAGGGCGGGGCTCCCCCCCACGCGTCCGAGGGCTGGGGGCGGGGCTGGGGACGGGGCTGAGAGCGGGTCCTCCCACGTGTCCGGGGGCTGAGGGCGGGGCTCCCCCCAAGCCTCTGGGGGCTGGGGGCGGAGCTGAGAGCGGGTCCTCCCACGCGTCCGGGGCTGGGGGCGGGGCTCCCCCACGTGTCCGGGAGCTGGGGGCGGGGCTGAGAGCGGGTCTTCCCACGCGTCCGGGGCTGGGGCGGGGCTCCCTCCCACGTGTCCGGGGCTGAGGGCGGGGCTCCCCCCCACGCGTCCGGGGGGCTGGGGGCGGGGCTGAGAGCGGGTCCTCCCACGCGTCAGGGGCTGGGGCGGGGCTGAGGGCGGGTTCACCCCCTCCAACGCTTCCGGGGCTGGGGCGGGGCTGAGGGCGGGGCTCCCCCACGCGTCCGGCGGCTGGGGGCGGGGCTGGGGGGCGGGTCCTGGAGATGCGGGCGGGACAGGCAGCTGGACTTAACCGGGGAACTTGGCCAGGCGGCGCCGAGCCTGGGCCAGCCGTGCGAGCCGCTCCTTCAGGAACTTCCTCTTGTCGCTGGTGTCGCTGCGCTCCTTCAGGAGCCAGCTGTAGGTCTCCTTGTCCTGCAGCAGCTGCAGCATATTCTTCTGCAGCCGCTGGCCGTACACTTGCAGGATGAAGTACTGGATGATCAGGGGGATGTGGCTGGCGATACGGTTGGCGGCCTCCTGGCAGGGAAGAGGAGTTCACGGAGGGTGAGGGGCTGACGTCAGCACGCCGGCGTCAGGAGGGGCCGGGCCTGGCAGGTGCGGGTGCCCGCCTGGGTGTCTGGGTCTCGAGCCCAGCAGCGGCCTCTGGGCCAGAGGGCAGCCTGACCCCGCCTCCCTGCAGGCGCCACTCGGGCACCTTCGGCTCGGCTCGAATGGGCTTAATAAAGGTACGTGGACTGAGTACAAAAACCCCGTTTTCGAATTAAACTTTGCTGAAAAGATGTTGCAATTTTTTTTTTTTAAATCAACGCTAAATATTCAGCAGGAAAGAGGCCGGGCCGCCCAAAGCCACAGGGCGGAGGGAGCCCTCTGCGGTCTCTGCGAGCCCGGAGCTAGTTTCAAGCCCCCTTCACCCTCCCCACGCCCTGCCTGTTCGTAAAGAGCTCTTTCCTGAGATAAGGCTGATCTCTCGGGAAGCCGATTCGTCCCGTGCCTCAGCAGTACCACTGCCCATAAAACAGTGGTAACATTAGCGCCCGGCCTCGTGAGACGGCTGAAAAGATTAAACGGACTGAAGGATAAAAAGTTTAAAAAGCTGCGGGGTGTGTTGGGGCACCTGGGCGGCTCAGTCGGTTAAGCATCCAACTTCGGCTCAGGTCGTGGTTCGTGAGTTCGAGCCCCGCGTCGGGCTCTGTGCGACAGCTCACAACCTGGAGCTGCTTCGGATTCTGGGTCTCCCTCTCTCTCTGTGCCTCTCCCATGCGCTCTCTCTCTCTCTCTCTCTCTCAAAAATGAATAAATGTTAAAGAAAAAAAAAAAAAGAGGAGTGCCTAGGTGGCTCAGTTGGTTGGGCACCCAGCTCTTGATTTCGGCTCAGGTCACGATCTCAGTTTGTGGGATTGAGCCCCGCATCTGACTCTGCGCTGACAGCACAGAGCTTGCTTGGAATTCTCTCTCTCTGTCTCTCTCTCTCTCTCTCTCTCTCTCTCTCTTTTTCAAAATAAATACACAGAAAGAAAAACGTCATGTCATAAAGATGTCAACTCTCCCGGTGCAGACTGATAAATGAATAGGATTGCGACAAGGATGCCCACAGCTCTTTTTTCATCACAGACAGAATAGGCTGATTCTAAAACTCCTAGCGAAACCAACGGAAGAAGAGGCAGGATAATTCTGCCTAACAAAGAAGCAGGGGCACAGACAGACACATGGCCGTGTTCACAGCGGCGTCATCCAGGGTGGCCCAAAGGGTGCCAGCAGCCCAGATGCACACAGACAGGTGAATGAACACGCAAAATGCGGTCTCTCCATACAAAGGAGTATGATGCTACTTTTAAGAGGAAGGGCAGTCTTGGGGCGCCTGGGTGGCGCAGTCGGTTAAGCGTCCGACTTCAGCCAGGTCACGATCTCGCGGTCCGTGAGTTCGAGCCCCGCGTCAGGCTCTGGGCTGATGGCTCGGAGCCTGGAGCCTGTTTCCGATTCTGTGTCTCCCTCTCTCTCTCTGCCCCTCCCCCGTTCATGCTCTGTCTCTCTGTCCCAAAAATAAATAAAAAACGTTGAAAAAAAATTAAAAAAAAAAAAAAGAGGAAGGGCAGTCTGATGCACGTTATGGCAAAGGTGAACCTTGAGGACCTGACGCTAAGCGAAGTCACCCAGACGCGAAAGGACAGAGATTGCATGAGTCTACTTAGGTGAGCTCCCGGGAATCAGAAAGTCCACAGGATCAGAAGGTAGAATGGGGGTGCCGGGGCTGGGGGAAGGGCTGGAGAGGTGCGTCTCATGGGGGGCAGGGTCTCAGTTTGGGAAGGTGAAGAATCCCGGAGACGGAGGTGGGGACGGCTGCCCAACAGTGTGGACAGGTTTTGTGCCACCAAGCTGGGCACTTAAGGATGGTTAAGACAGTACATTTTATGTGATACGTGTCTCAACACAATGCGGAAAAGAAAAAGAGGAAGAGAAGTGGGCAGCATTACGGGAACAGTTCTGGCTGCGCTAGACATTTAAACCTTGTATAAAAATCCGCTAATGCAAAACAAGGTATGTGAATGTAATCTTGTTGATGCTGACGTATGAAAAGTAAACCAACAGAAAGAGAAACGGGTTTCTACTGGGCCTTGGTTTAGAGGCTTGCCGTTCCAAGAAGGTCTCTGTCCTCGGAGCCCGTTAGAAATGCGAAACCTTGGCCCCACCTCACACCTGCAATCCACATCTAACCTGCAACCAGATCCCAGGAGATCTGTGTGCACGGTCGGGTTCTAGAAACACTGCCTTACGACAGATGCTGGTGAGGACGCGGAGAAAGAGGGACCCTCTTGCACCGCTGGTGGGCATGCAAACTGGTGCAGCCACTCTGGGAAGCAGTACGGAGGTTCCTCAAAACACTAAAAATAGATCTACCCTACGACCCAGCAATTGCACGACTAGGCATTTATCCAAGCGATACAGGTGTGCCGTTTCGAAGGGACGCATGCGCCCCCATGTTTATAGCAGTGCTATCGACAATAGCCAAAGGTTGGAAAGAGCCCAAATGTCCATCGATCGATGGACGAATGGATAAAGAAGATGTGGTATATTTACAGTGGAGTATTACTCGGAGATCAAAAGGAATGAAGTCTTGCCATTTGCAACTACGTGGATGGAACTAGAGGGTGTTATGCTAAAGCGAAAGAAGTCAGAGGAAAGCATCATATGACTTTGCTCGTCTGTGGAACTTAAGATACAAAGCAGATGAACATAAGGGAAGGGAAGCAAAAATAAGATCAAAACAGAGACGGAGACAAACCCTAAGAGGCTCTTAAATACAGAGAACCAACAGAAGGTTGCTGGAGGGGTGTTGGGTAGGGGGATGGGCTAAATGGGCAAAGGGGCATCAAGGAGGACACTTGCTGGGACGAGCTCTGGGTGTTACACGTAAGTGGTGAATCATGACATTCTACTCCTGAGATCATTGTTACACGCTCTGTTAACTTGGATTTAAATCTAAAAAAAAAAAAAAAAAAAAAAAAGAAACACTGCCATAAAGCATCCAAACAGTGACCTGGTGGAGATATCTGACAAGCCAAAAGATGACTATTGGCTTTATCTGTCCAGGTTTTGACCTGTCTCAACGGCTCTAGCAGAGCTGTGCGTCCTTCCCCAGCGTGAATTAGACTGCTTTTTCACATGCTTGGAAATGTACAGTAGCCACAGAAGCGTGTGTCTCTGCGAGTGGCTCCTGCCATCGCGTCCCAACCCCGAGCCAAGGGCTCCACCCACGCTCAGCTGCCAAAGTATTCACGAGAACCCGGTGAGGAGGTACCGCTCTACAGAGAAGAAAGCTGAGGCTCAGAGAGGTCAAGGAACTTGGCCCAGGGCCACACAGCCCGTCAAAACCAGACGTGAGTGACTCCGAGCCTCAGCCTCGGCTCATCCGCCCGAGGCTCGATGCTTCCACGGAGGCTCACGGAGGCCGGGCACACGGGGCTGGCTGACGGTCACCACACAGAGACCCGGAGACTTAGAGAGAGGCATCCACAAGAAAAGGAAAGGGAACGAAAGCCGCCTGTCCGAGGCGCCTGCGGACTTACCTGGCGGTAGGCCAGCAGGTGCTCCAAGATTTCACACAAGGAGACGTTCCCTGAAGAAACTTCTTCAGAGATCGGACTGTTTATTTTTTTATTCCTCTTCTCATCCTCCGAAACCCTCTCCCTGACCCTCTGGAGTGCCCGCTGGTAGATCTGGTCCTGACAGTAGACAATCTGCTCCATTTGGAAGTGAAGTCGGATCGACTTCTCCGCTTCGTTTTCCAGTTCAAACTTAATGTCTTCGATTTTGGACTAGGGCGAAAGAGAAGCGGAACGAAGTTCGCTCAGAAACAAATCGCCGGGTCGAGGAAGGGGGTCCTCCCTGAAGCCCGCAGCCAACGGCTCCTACTGGAACGCGCCACGGCCTTGCGCACCCCACGCTGGCTTATCTAGGACGGAGCGCTCCCTCCCCGGCGGGGTGTGAGGGGGCGGGCAGCGCGCCCAGACCCCGACCCCCCTGCCCTGAGCCTGGGGACCTGCACGGGCTCTGCTCGCGGGCCTCATTTCTCTTTGGGGGGCTTTCCCGTCTCATCAGGAGTATGTATGCCCATCACAGAGACCACGGGGGTAAAACGGGGGCCAAATTGAAATCCATTCAATTCCATAGGGTTCATGTTCCTGCAATTTACAGAAACTGGCTTCCAGGTCTGGGAATAGATCTCTCGCACAGAAAATATCTGCCCTTCCCAGAGCCCACTGGGAGCCACCGACTATGATGCATAAGGCCAGGTGTACCCCAGACATTTTCTTCTGTGTTCATGACACCTTCCAAACAAGGTATTCTTAGTCGTATTTCGTGGATAAGGAGCCAGAGGCCCGGGCAGCTTAAGTCGCAGTCCCCAAGACCCCAGCCTGCGACAGGCCAAGCCAGTGTTCCCAGCGGTGCTGGGTGCCAGGGACCGAGAGTGTGTGTCTCCCCAAATCCGTTAAGTTGAAAGCTTAATCCCCAAAGTGATGGCATCGGGGTGGTGGGTTGGGAGATCCAGCCCATGAGAGTGAAGTCCTTACGGATGATGCCAGTGTCCTTATGAGAAGGGACACCAGAGTGCTCTCTCCCTCCCTCCCTCTGGCTCTCTCTCTCCCTGGCTTGGGAGGATACGATGGTCTTGGCAGCGATCATGCAAGCCAGGAATTGGGCCCTCGGCAGATTCCAGATACGCCACATTGATCTGGGATTTCGGGTGAGCGGCCCAACGGTGCTCTGTTACAGTGGCCTGAGCTGACCACGCCGGGGGAGCCCCTGCTCCTGAGGGTAGACGCTTCGGGTCTCAGCTGCATGACGTGGGGGGCCTCGCTTCCTCCTGACTCCTCACTCTCGGAAAATGCCGGGTGTGTATGTGGCTTCCTCAGTGAGTTGCAGGGTTGGGGCCGTTTCCCTCAGACGAGGCCATTCTCCACGAACTCTGGCTCTCTTTTGTGATTTTAAATATTTATTTCCAGAGTCCGCCTCGCTTACTGCTTACTGCTTCTTCCCCTGGATCACTGGTGATGCCACTAATAAAGTTCGCCACTGAGCCTGATTCTCTGCTTCTCCGCGTATGCAACAAAGTTGGGATGGTCTTCATCCAAGAAATCTATTTTCTAGCATCAGGCTGACTTTTTTTTTTTTTTTTTTTTTTTTGGTTAAATCGCATGTGGTCAGTGTTACCTTGGTTGTTCTGTAGAGGTTGAAAAATTCATCAAAGTTTCCTTTCGAAATATTTACAAAGGCAAGCTGGACCATATCTGAAGAAAGGAAAACAAGATTCGTTCAAAATCATAGATGGCTGGGGCGCCTGGGTGCCTCCGTCGGTGGAGCGTCCGACTTCGGCTCACGTCATGATCTCACGGTCCGTCAGTTGGAGCCCCGCGTCGGGCTCTGGGCTGCCGGCTTGGAGCCTGGCGCCTGCTTCGGTTTCTGGGTCTCCCTCTCTCTCCACCCCTCCCCTGCTCGCACTCTGTCTGTCTCTCCCTCAAAATGAATACACGTTAGGGGGAAAAAAAAAGGATTCAAATAAATAGAGTATTTTGAGACTGTGGAATAATCATCTCAGCTGCAGAGCCGACCAGAGGTGTGGACGATGAGAAAGGTGTATTTTGTGGGTGCCCCTGGTTCCTGACACCCAGCTCCTAAATCCCTTAGAAACTCCCGGGTGACAGGAGCATCTCTTGTTCTAAGAAGGTGACTCTTGGTGGGCCCCAGACTGCTTCAGGGTGAGGGCTGGTCACCAGAAAGATCGAGCCCGGATTAGAAGCCTGGAACTTTCAGCCCCACCCCCACCCCCCCACCCCCATCCCACCTCGCCGCCTCTGAGGAGATTGGGTTAATAACTGATTATGTCTTTGCGATCATTGATTCCACCTCATTAAAATCCCCTAAACGACAGGGATCAGAGAGCTCCCAGGCTGGTGAACACACCCACGTGCCCAGATGGTGGTGCCCCCCGCCCCCAACTCCACGAGACAGAAGCACGTGCCCCAGGACCCCCCCAGGCCTCATCCTCTATACTTCCCTTCACACCCTTTATAATAACCTGGAAAAGGGAAGTACATCCTTTAAAATAAACGAGTAGAGGTAAGTCAAGTGTGTTCCTGAGTTCTGTGAGCTGTTCTGGCAACTTATAGAACCTCGTGAGGAGGGGGCCGTGGGAACCCCCGAGAGCCTGTCCGGCAGGAGCACAGCCTGACGTGGGGGCAGTCCCCTGGGGTGAGCCCTTACACCGTCCGGTCGGCGCTAACCCGGTTAGTGTCGGAACTGAGTCCAAATGTCGAACACCCAGTTGGTGCCCCGGAGAATCAGAGAATTGACTGGGTTCTTGGATACTGGAAAACACCCCGGGGAGGAGAGCTCTCATTGGTTTTGATCCAAGCCTTTCCCGGGCCTGGAAATAAAACGCCGAAAAGCCAAATCAAGAACTCACCAGTTACCGTGCGTAGCATGTCGACAGCCGGCTCCTCCAGCTCTCTGATTTGCTGTTTGATAATAATCTCAAACGTCTTGTAATTGACAAATCCCGGCAGCTCTCTGCCACGATACCGATTTTCAAATTTCTCAATTTCTTTATATATCGCTTTGTACCCTGGAAAAGAACGGTGCTGAATTATTTTACAAAAATAACCCTGTGGGCTTTTCTTTTTCATTTCCTAATTTATTTTGAGATAGAGAAAAAGCATGAGACGGGGGCAGAGAGAATCCCAAGCAGGCTCCGCACTCTCAGCACAGAGCCTGACATGGGGCTCAAACCCACATACCACGAGATCACGACCTGAGCCGAAGTCGGACGCTTCACCGACTGAGCCACCCAGGCGCCCCACAGGTTTTTCGAAACACAATACCATTCTTGACTCCGTGAAAACACAGAGCCGCATGGAAAAAAAAAAATTCAAATCGGATTTATCGATGGAAAATTCAGGGATAGCAATAAAAAAACAGATCTCAAGATCATTTTCCTTAGTCGTGTCAAGATGGCAAGTACGGAGCCAGGGTATAACGCCAGAGGGCAGGGAACGCAGAAGGCAAGAAAATTGTATCATATAAAAAATAAAAATGACCACAAATGCCATCCAGAATCAGCGACACATCACAGAGCATGAGTACAAAGTGTTTGTAATCAGCTTGGGATAGCGGACTAGCCAAGCCCATAAGACCACATTCACGGGATCTGGTATCAGTGTTCGCTATATAAAACACTTTGTTGTTTCTTTATACTTTTGGAATTCTTTTTCTTCTCAACAAACTGGACTGTGGAGGACACTGGGGGGTGGAAATTCAGGAAGGCCCTAAGAACTAACCAGGAGGGGCACCTGGATGGCTCCGTCAGTTAAGCATCCAACTTTGCCTTAGGTCATGATCTCACGGTTCATGAGTTTGAACCCCGAGTTGGGCTCTGTGCTGACACCTGAGAGCCTGGAACCTGCTTTGGATTCTGTGTCTCCCCCTCTCTCTGCCCCTCCCCCGCTTGCACTCTGTCTCTCTCTTTCTCTCTCTCAAAAATAAATAAACATTTTTTAAAAATTAAAAAAAAAAAAAGAAAAGAACTAACCAGGAATCATGGTCTAGGTATCCTCTTTTGGTTGGGAGATATTTTCTCGTAGGAATTTTGTACAAACTGAGATAAAATTCACATGCTATAAAATTCACCCTCGGGGGGCAGTTGGTTGGCTCAGTTGGTTGGGCATCCGACTCTTGGTTTAGGCTCAGGTCAGGATCTCACGGTTCATGAGATCGAGTCCCACGTTGGGCTCTGTGCTGACAGCATGGAGACTGCTTAGGATTCTCTCTCTCCCTGTCTCTCTGCCCCTCCCTTGCTCACACATGCTCTCTCTCTCAAAATAGATATATATACTTAAAAAAAATTTTTTTTTAATTCAACCTAGTCAGGGCACCTGGGTGGCTCAGTCGGTTAAGCACCTGACTTCGGCTCAGGTCATGATCTCACGGTTCGTGGGTTCGAGCCCCGCATCGGGCTCTGTAATGACAGCTCAGAGCCTGGAGCCTACTTCAGACTCTGCCCCTCCCCTGCTCTCTCTCAAAAATAAAACATTAAATCCAACCTAGTCAAGTGTAGAGCTCAGTGATTTGTTAGTACATTAACAAAATTGTGCAACTGTCCCCAGTAGCTTATTCTCAAACACTTCTATCGCCCCAAGGAACCCCGCGCCCTATCAGGACTCCCTCTCCATTTCCCTCCCCCCGCCCAGCCCCCAGAAACCACTCCTCTACTCTCTATTTCTAGGGACACGCCTGTCCCGGACATTTCATATCAATGGAACCAAAACACATGTGGCTTTCTGTGTCTCGTGTCCTTCACTCAGCAGTGTCTTCAAGGTTTGTCCATGTTGCAGCACGTTTCGTCCTTCATGCTTTTCCATGGCTGAACATTTTCTATCATCCGCTGTCACAGGCTGAATTGTATCTCTCCAAAATTGGTATGTTAAAGTCCTAACCCCTAGCACCTAGGAAATGTGACTGTGTCCGGAGACGGGACCTCTGAAGAGGCGATCGCACTGAAATGAGGTCATTGGGGTGGACTGAACTCCAATCTGACTGGTGTCCTTATAGGAAGAAAGCAGGACACAGAGCCACGCAGGAAAGACCATGGAGGACACACGGAGGAGGTGATGTCTACGTGCCAAGGAGAGAGGGCTCCGGAGAATCGAAACATGCTGGCACCTTGATCTTGGATTTTCAGCCTCCAGAATTGTAAGAAAGTAAGTTTCTGTCATTTAAGACACACAGTCTGTTGTGCTCTATTGGGACGGCCCTAGCAGACAAATACACGGGTACGTTAACATACCAGCCACCCTAGTGCGTGTGAGATGGGGTCTCCCGTGGCTTTGGTTTGCATTTCTCTGACGGCTAATGACGCTGAGCGCCTACTCGTGAGCCCAGAAGCCATTTGTGTGTCTTCTCTTTAGAGAAATGTCTATTCTCATCCTTTGTCCACTTTAACTTGGATTATTTGGCTTTTTGTTGTTGATCTGTAAGAGTTCTTTGTATATTCTGGGCACTGGACCCTTGTCAGATGTGTGATTTGCAAGTATTTTCTCCGGTTCTGTGCGTGGGGGGTGGCGCCCTTTGACCCACACACGTTGTTTATTCTGATGAAGTCCCCCTTGTCTGTTACTTCTCTTGTCGCCTGTGATGTCGTGTCCTATGCAAACACCGCCTCTTCATCCAAGGCCACGAAGGTTAGAATCCAGGTTTTCTTCTAAGAGTTTTATAGTTTCAGTGCTCACAGGTTGGTTTCTGATCATTTTGAGTTTATCTCTGTACAGGGGGTGAGTTAGGGGTCCAAATGCATTTTCTTGCATGTGGGAACCCAGTGACATGCAACTGATAACTTGTTGGAAGGAATTTAGCATCTTAAAATGAGAGCTGTTTTCTCATGGGCCGCATGCTGTAATAAGCTTGCTGAGCCATGCATGAGGGGGGTTGCTGGAAGCGAAGGACTGTTGTCTTCCCGCAGCACGGTCAGCAGCTTGGGAGTGGTGCAGAGATGGCAAGTGGCAAGTGGCAAGTGACCGCCCCAGTCTTCTACCAGGGAACACTGTCATTTATCTTGTCCTGCCCTCCATGCCCTCTGCCAACGAACAGACGACTGAAAGGCGTGGCCGTCGAATTATGTCAACAATGGCATGATGTATCCTCTCACGTTCATTACTCAAAGCCAAGGACAGCGGCCAGTCGGAACCTCCAGTCAGCTCAAGGTACATTATGGAACCCGCCACCAAGCTGCCTGAGTAGAAGCAAAGTCACTTAAAATTCCCCTCAGCTGCTGCCGCTTTATCACTGGCCAGTATATGATTGACCTCAAGCATCTTGAAATATTAAAAAAATTAACTTCAGGTCACACTCTCTACCTTTTTCGGACTCTTGAGAATTTGGTGGTGTAGCGATGGTGTCCAGGCTATGTTTCGTTTCCCCTGCGTCGCTGCTGCAGCTACAAAATCCACTGAGATACACGCGGGCTTCAAGGCCACGGCCAGCTGACCACGAAGAGCATGAGGCAGTGGCGGGCGCCGTGTTGACCCGCTACTGTTGCGGGAGGGCTGATTCTGGTCAAAGCCCTGGCGGACTTGGGCAGATTCCTCTGCGTGTTCTCTCTAGGTGTCCTCCGAAGTCTGCAGCAGGCGCTGGCTGGCCTGGGTTCGGTGACATGGGGCGGAGCAAAGGCGCCCCCCCCCCCCCGGCCCTCCTCGCCATCTGCACCGCCCGCCTTGACCCACCTCGCCAGGCCTATGGCGGTGCCTGGCACTCACCTTTCTGGAACTTCTTTTCAATCACGATGCTCCACTTGTGGAATTCATGTCTGATTTTGGTGAACAGCCGACTCTCACCCTCCCCCACAGACTCCTCCCCTTGTATTAAAGAGGTGATGTCATGATTAAACGCATTGATTTTCTGTTAAGAAGGAGAACGTACGTATAAGCGGAGATGTTCCAGATACAAGTGGGGTGGTCTGGAGGCCGTGTGTAGGCTGAGGGTGGGCAAGTGACGCCTCACCACGTGACAGGGGTACCAGACCCTCCCACACTCCCAACTGCCCTCGGGGTCTCGGGTGAGCATGCGTGATAAGCAATCCATACGGCAAATGTGACCATCTGTCACTGCCCATTGTCCCTCCGCCCTGGCCCCTCTTTGGTGTTAAATGGGCACAGTGAGCCTGGGTCGGCTTTTGGGGAGTGAGAAAAAGTGCATGAGGCACACGATCCCTTTCTGGACAATGATGTGTGAATCTCCGACTCGATGCTACGGGCAATACTCACATCTATCAGAAAAAACATTTTTTCGTGTTCGTCTTCTGGTACATCTGAGCCATACTTTTGTAATTCCTCTGTTATTTTCTCATGATTCTCCTTTATTTGATTCTCTAACAGGGGCAGAGATTTCTGAGGAAAACAGAAAAGAATGCAAAGACATAAATATGGACAGGGAAGGAGCTGGAGCCCCCAGGCCACCTGTACGGTACACCTGACCTCCTGGCTTGCTCTAGAGCGAAGGTGGAGAGGGAGGCACATTAGCGGGCACTGACTCCACCCAGGCCTCCCCACATTCCCACTCCTGGGGGGAGGGGGGACAGTCTCAGGGACACGCCAAGGTGGCTACTCTGCACGGTTCCTGCATCCTGTCCAAGCAACGCCAGGAAGAGCTCCTTCCACGATCTGCAGGGACATTAGAAAGGGCCACCTGTCTTGTGGGCTCTGAAAAAGCAGCAGTTGGGACAATTTGAGATTCAACAACTTTTGTTAACAGATTTAAAGTTTTCAGGTACTTCTGTCTCTGACGACACGGTGGATGGTGCATGCTAGCGCCCTCTTCCACCGCAAACATCAAAAAATGCTGGCTGGCACATCAAAAGCATCCCTTGAGGGGCGCCTGGGTGGCTCAGTCGGTTAAGCGGCCGACTTCGGCTCAGGTCATGATCTCACGGTCCGTGAGTTCGAGCCCCGCGTCGGGCTCTGTGCTGACAGCTCAGAGCCTGGAGCCTGCTTCGGATTCTGTGTCTCCCTCTCTCTCTGCCCCTCCCCTGTTCATGCTCTGTCTCTCTCTGTCTCAAAAATAAATAAACGTTAAAAAAAAAAATTAAAAAAAAAAAAAAAGCATGCCTTGAAGTGTATCCATGAGCTGGCAGGTACTCAGAGGCACAGACAGGTGACACGGGTGCCCAGGGGCGGATAGGGAGAGCGGGAGTACAGCCAGATTTGGCCTCGCAGGGCATTTGTAGGAAAGAAAAATTGAGGTGACATTTCAGAGCCTCACTTGGTGCTGGGGCAACGAATAAATCCCGGTGGGCTTGCTCGAGGCAGGGACTCTAGCGAGCCAACGTCTTCTTACTCTACAAAGCTGGGACCCAAAAGAGCTAGGAACAACCGTGCCCTCTGTCCCCATTCCTGGGGACTGAACTCGGTGCTGAGTGGAAGGACATAAAATCTCTGCTGAAAATCTGTAACCACAAACCAGCCCTCAAACAGGTCTGCTGCCCAAATTCATACTCCCTGAGGGGTCCCCCAGGCCTCGAGCTGAGAATCTAAAATGATTCAGGCCGGAGGCTGCACCTCCCTGGAGAAACCGATTCTGAACCTGGGCTTCCATGAATACCCACAGATCAAGTTCCAGAAAGGATAGGCCCAGGGTCGAAACCCTAGTCCAGGTCATTGTGGGTGATGGCTACCAGGACCCAGTGCACCTGACACTCGAATCCTCGAGCGCTGCGTACAACAGAAATATGTGCAAAGGAAACCTTTTTAAGGGACCGCACAGGTGAAAGAGAAAGGGATTCTGTCCAGACAAACTTGAAAAAGAACCACGGAGAGATTTAAAATATGAAATCTATGACCATGACCGTTGTCAAGCCATTGCCATAGCGGCTGGCAATGAGAAAGGAACAGGTTCGTGCAGGGCGCATGAGATTTTAGGCCAAGCGGATGTAGTCTATCAGGTCCCGCCCAACATGTGGTGCCGCAGTCACACACCGTCCGGGAGCTTGCTCGAGGATCCCAAGCTGTGCTCCAGACCCACCGAACCTGAGCCTGCAGCTTAACGAGATCCCCGGGGAGAGGTGTGTGCGTGCGGACGGTGAGCGAGCCCGCACGGGTTGGCTCTGGGTTTGTGGGACTCGAGTCAGAGAACGGACGCCTCTACATGTGCTTACGCAGATGTGCATGATGAGTTCAGTGGTCAGTCTGTCCGCCAGACAGGGCACGGTGGCCCTTCCTTCCTCCAGAAGAACCCTGCGGACGGAGAAGAGAACACGACATGCACAACCATGCTGGTGTGGCCAGAAAACGCAAGCCGGCTTTCTGCTGCAGGGAAAGGCAAGGCAAGTCGAGTTATTCCCAGGCGGATGGAGCGCCCTGCCGCGGGTACCCAACTGATGTGCAGAATTGCCCTGCGCGGAACGAGGGCAGGGTCTTCATTATTTCGGACACTTCAAAAATGGCATAGAGTTGGAGAGATTTGTACACCTCAAGCTCATATAACACTGTATGTCAGCTGACCGGGACTAAAATAAAAAGCTTTCTTTAAGAAATGGTATAGAGGGATCCCTTCCAGCTGAGACATTAAATATGGCTCATGACATTTGGAATGCCTGGGTGGCTCAGCGGGTCAAGCGTCCCACTTCGGTTCAGGTCATGATCTCACAGTTCGTGGGTTCGAGCCCCGCGTCGGGCTCTGTGCTCACAGCTCCTTCGGATTCTGTGTCCCCCTCTCTCTCTGCCCCTCCCCTGCTCACACTGTGTCTCTCTCTCTCTCTCAAAAATAAATAAACATTTAAAAACATTTTTTAAAATATGTCTCATGACATCTGACTACAGAACTGGTCTTTATAAAGATACGCTTGGTCACCTATGGATATGTTTTCATAACACACACACCCTTCTTCACGTAGGTAATATGCACATAAGTCTACGTAATGCACGTCGGCATAGGATTTCACAAAAATACCCCGACACGTACCTACGTAGGTGTATGGATGACATTGAACTATGGGACACACCCTTCCCCAAGACAAGAACCTAAACCATGGGCTGCTTGGAGGAAGGAAGGCCTATCCTCGCTCTATCCAAATCTGCATTCGCCGAGTTATTATAGATTCTTTATAGTTTAAAGAACTTTTTAGGATAAAGGGCATGCCTGTTTGTGAAAGTACACTCACAGCTAGGCTCTGGTCTCCACATCTGTCAATTTTTAAAAATTGTGGTAAAAGGAACATAACATAAAATTTACAATTTCCCCCAGTGTCCCTGACTGATAATCAAACTGATGTGGCCCGCGATTGGAAAGGCCACATTTATCATATAGGAAATGTATGTCTCTGGGTCAATTTCTGAGCTTTCTAATTATTTTTCTATTCTGAGGTATTTATGTTTTCTTCCGGTATTTGTGTTTCTATTTAATTTATTTTCAATTATCGTAGCCAGTTCCCTCCCCATCTGGCCGTGGACGTCTATTTCCTGCTGTACTTTGTCAGTTCCTCTTTTGTTCTCCTGGGCAAATCCCACGGGCATTGTCAAGGTATAGACACACTCACACACCCACTGCGAACGTCTGCTTTTGGGCGGCAGCCATGTTCCCCAGGAGAAATGGAGGGCCTACGTTTTGGTTTGCCCTTTGCAGAGACACGGCCCGGGTACCTGAAATGTGGGTGGTCCTCAAAGAAGACTCTCTCTTTCTCCAGAGCCTCGGCCAGGCTCAGCTGGTCCTGGATGTCCTGCTGGCCCCGGCACTTGACGACCATGTAGCCCTTCTTCAGGTGACACACGAGGTTTTGTGCCACGTCGACCACCTTGTCCTCGGTGCCTCTGTCCACCAGGTCAGGCTTTGTCAAGATGCCTGCAGGCCGGAGCCTTTCCATCAGAGAATGCTCACAGTTTCCTCTCAGCCTTGCTCGTGGGGACACGATGGCACCCCCAACCCCCAAGTCCACGGTTTGAGGCGGAGCCCCTGGCCAGTGACAGAACTACAGCTCAGGCCCCAGGAAGATGGCATGCCCCTCCAGGCAGCTGTGGGGCGCTTGCTTCACCCAGGGCTTGGCCCTCATGCCAGAGAGACAGCAGCCTGTGACGGCCATTTAATTTCCATTCTACCCAGTCGAAGAGTTCATGCTTTATTGCGATGACTCTCCACCTCCCCAGTGAGGCACACTGGGCTGTCAGCCCAGAGCCCGACGCGGGGCTCGAACCCACGGACCGCGAGATCGTGACCTGAGCCCAAGTCGGACGCTCAACCGACTGAGCCGCCCAGGCGCCCCACTAGCATTTCTAAACATTCTCCAGTTACTTCTGGTGCAGATGGGGCTTGGCCCATGCTTGGGGAAACACGGGTCCGGCCGAGACCAGAGGCATCATTTGCGGAGCCCACGGCCAAGTAAAGCCCTCCTATGGTTTCTAGGTTCTTCCCTCTTCTTACCTATGGTCCTGTCTCCATCGGGGTCCACCTCCTGAGCCATGCTCAGGGCCTCTGTGGTGGCGATGTCCACATTGCAAGGGACCACCACCAGGTTGATTGTCTCCTGCTTAACGATGTACTTCCTGATGAGTTGCTTGGTCTGTGAGAAAATGAAGGCGTATGAGGGCAGGGACAGGTCCCGACCTTGCCCTTGCGTTGGGACCTCCACGTCCTAGGGGTATCTCCCCGAAAGAAACAAGCCTGCAGCATTTCTCAAGCCAGAGTTACAAGAAACCAAGTCTCCCGTGGCAGAAATGGAGCTCTGGGGTCTGGGGAAAACCGCCAGACCTTAGCTCATTAACTATCTCCCAGGATTCCACAGAGGACAACCACAGGGAAAGAGAAGATGCCACCAAGTGCATGACGGTGCCCTAGATCTTAATCTCTTGGGTAACATTTGCCAACATGAAAATGCCATCATATCTGTTGCTAATGCTTTCTCTCCCCACATAAAACCCCTTCCTGTACACACCAGCTTAGATACGCCACAAAATGTAACTCTAACCAAAAATGGGTCCCCGTGTAAAACCGAAACACCGTAAAATGGATTTCCAGTTCTGCCTCCTTGCCTCGCGCTCCCCAGAACATCTCCATCTGACTTGGTGGAGGCCACGGAGCCCACCCTTCACACCTCCTGATAACCACCCTCCCAACTCAGCCCGGAACTTGCTGGTGTCCAGGGCACGGCCCCGGTCCCCCCCAGACTGAGGTTGTACCTGGCGTCCGATGTCGGCCGGCTGATTGCCCACAGCCACCCTGGTGATGCCGGGGAGGTCTATCAGGGTCAGATCCGGGACGTGAGGGGAGCTGACCTCCAGGTTGATTAGCTCATGACTGATCCCCAGTCCTTCCCCAGCGATGGCATTCTGGGCTAGGGAAGGGGTAAACGAGAAAACCTGAAGAGAGCATACAGTACAAGCATCTCCCTATAGCAAATCCTCCGAAAGCACCTTCTACCTGCCGTGCTTGGATAAGGCATATCTGGAGCAGATTCACTTTTCCGGGGCTAAAAGGAAACTCAAAGGACAATTCAGGGTTCTCCCTGCCAGTGGCCAGAACTGTTTGTGGAGAGAGCAAGAGAAACATCTCTAAAGGTGCACCTGCACCAGGCCAGAGCGGGGCCGACCTGAGCTCCTCCTGGCATGGCGCCTAAATCCTTCCCCTGATGTCACTAGGAGATTAACAACAAAGCAAAATGAAAGCAAATAAAAACACATGGGCATGCTGGGACAGGATTTGGGAAATGATGGAGGGGAACGTGCTAGTTTTGAGCAAAACGAGCCCTGGCATTGCCATCCTATCAAGGGACCTCATTTGGCTCCTGCCTCCGTAACGATGACAATTTCAAGATCTAAATTTATTTATCGGTATTCCCTTCCGTCACTGCACGCACGCTCCTCTCCAGGGCGACCTTCTCCCAACCGGAGAGTCTGTCCCTCGACCTCGGGCTTGCCCATGGCTGACAGGACATCACAGAATGGACTCCAGTAGAGATCGAGACCTTGCGCCTGGGGGATCCTCCTCCCTTCCTGCCAGGAACCCGTCCGCCACCACGCAAAAAGCCAAGCCTGGCCTCCTGGAGGAGGATGGCCACCGCATGGGGAGAACGCCTGGTCTTTCCAGCCCAGGGCCTGGGTATGTGACCGAGGCCATCCTCGACGGTTGGCCCCAGCCAAGCCAGCTGGAGGGAAAGAACTGCCCGGCTGATCACCGAATCGCGAGAAACCAATGCTTCCAAGCCACTGGACTTTGAGATAGCGTCGTTACACAGGAAGGGCGAGAGGTACACACAGCGGTTTTGAGTGTTCTGCCCCTGGAGCCAATCTAAGCCCAACAATCACACAATGACGTTCTGACTGTAAAAGCATCCTTCAACTTTTGTAAAACAGTCTATAAATGTGACTTAGTGCTTCTATCTTCTTTTTTTAATACAATTTATTGTCAGATTGGTTTCCATGCAACACCCGGTACCCATCCCAAGTGGCTGCTACCTTCTTAAGAGCCAAGCTCATTCTTTGCCACTTCTGCTCCCCAAATGACTGAGACTAGGCTGTGACACACTAGGAAGAAGCGAAGGTCCACGTGGCAGAGATTATCTATCCGCCTTGCTCACTCTCAGCCGCAGCCAACCCTGCCACCACTTGTCCTTATGTCTTCCGCGTGTTATCTCTCCTTTCGGATGCTTCATGGGGACAGGGTGATCTCTGTCTCTGTGGCTGGCATTCACTGAGACACACTGTAGGTCAACCCGAGCTGGGATTGTGCAAACACATGCAGAGGAAAAGGCCTATGAAATGCTTCCAGAGAGGGTTCGGGGATGGTCCAGGATGCCTTTCATGAGGCTAACGGGGAAAGGGGTTCCCTGGCCCCACACTTAATTCTTCTTCCATCAGATCTGTGGAGTGGGGAAGCCTTTGAATAAGGGACAGATACTCCTTGTTTAAATTTTAAAGTCCACATTACTCTCCGATGCTTGTTTACATACTAAGCAAGTAATTGCTGAGGTCAGATTCTGTCCAAAGCGCTGGTCTTACTGAGGGTAAAAGAAGAGAAGACACAAGGGAGCCGGGGCCTGATGCAGATGAGGGCCGGAGGGAGGCCCCCAGGAGAACAGGACAGGCCCAGAAGGGGAAGAGGGGGACAGTGACAGATGGACCCCTTCCTCCCTCACCCAGGTGGCCAGATGTCCAAACAGGTGATGGCGAACAAATGTGGGGCACTTACCTGTATTGATTGCCTCCTCCACCTCCGAAGGGTCTGAAATCTCCGTCTCGAAGTCCTGGTAGCTGACTTTGCCTCTCCATTCATCCTCATTCATGAGCTTCTTCAGCTTCAGCACCAGAGGACACCTTGTGACAATACCTGGAGGCCACGTCCGCATCAGTCCTGCACTCTGCTGTCAAGAGTCCTAGACGGTGGCCTGAGGTCAATGCTGCGCAAACTTTTCTATAATCATCTGGGCAGGCTGGTAAAAGCGCCTGGTCCCCTTGTGTGACACTCGGATGCATTAGGTCTGGGGTGGCCTTAGAAATAATGCATTTTGAGTATGCATTCCAGGTAATTTTTTGCTCACTAATGCTTGAGAGCCACCACTTTCGGCTTCTCGCTTCAACTCACTGTTTTGCCATCAGCTCGGGTGGCGCACTCTCGTAGGAAACCCCCAAACTCTGATAAATGTCCTCCGCTATCCCCCAGGATACACCCATACCATCAGGAACACATACTGCCCTCACCAGGCCCCCTGACCACGTCCCCCTGCCGTAAACTTCCAGACCCCACCCTCTCCTACATCTGACCTGTATTTCAAGGCCCATCTCAGGTCTGCCCTCTCTCCCCTGGAGCCCCACCGATCCCTTGACCTTGGCCTCAAATAGCACCACTAATCAGAGCACCAATCTTTACCTCCCATTTGGAAGGTCACCTCTTGAGAAGGGGCTCAGGAAAGACACCCACATGCACGTGGTTCTGGGCTGGGGGTGCAAGTACATATACTCAGACCTGCCATAATGCACAGGTTATACACAACCCACACAAAAATGTGCAACAAGAGGGCGCCATGAACTGACTCACGTCCCCCTCCCAATTCATGTGTTAGAGCCTCAGCCCCCAGTGTGACCACTGGGGCCACTCCTTAAAGGGGTAATTAAGGGTAAATGAGGTCAGAAGAGTGGGGCCCAAGGTGACTGGCATCCATACAAAAAAGGGAAGAGACGCCAGACGTGTGTGTGCACAGAGAAAAGGCCATCTGAGGACACAAGGAGATGGTCATCTGCACAAGGAGAAAGGCCTCGGGAGAAACCAACCATGCCAACACCTTGGTCTTGGACTTCCAGCCCCCAGAACTGTGAGAAATAAGTCTTTGTTTCAGCCACCCAGTCTGTGGCATTTTGTTATGGCTGCCTGAACTGATTAAAACAGAGAGCAAGTTCTTACCGCTGCCTCTGGGAAGGGCGACCCCTGACAGGGCCTCCAGCACTGAGCTCTTGCCCGAGCTCTGGTCTCCGATGACAGCGATGGCGGGCAGGGCCAGGTCCTGCTCCACGCCCAGGGCACGAAGGGAGTCGATGAGGTCAATGCAAGGGCGCACTTTCTCCTCATACTGGCTACATAGGCTCTTCTCGAGTCCCTGAAGAAAGCAGAATCAAAGAATTCTGTCATGGCCTGCGGGTCATGTTCCATCAGAGACAGACAACTTCAATCAACCTATCACAATAGGTGAGAAGAGATCCCAAAAGAGAGTGGGAAAGGAACACAAAAAACCATTTAAAGAAATGATAGGTAAAAATTCCCCACACTTGAAAACAATTAACTCAAAGACCCAAGAAGCTCAATGAACCCCAAACATAAGGTACATAAACTACATCAAGGCAGATTATAGTCAAATAGCTCAAAACCCGCCACAGAGAGAAAATGTTTCAAGCAGCCAGAGAACACGTTCCACATTGAGGAGCAAAGATGAAATTTATAGCAGATTTCTCATCAGAAACAATACAAATAAGAAGATAGTGGAATAGGCTTTTTAAAATACTGGAGGGGAAAAAAAATCCATCATCCTAGAATTCTATACCTCGCCAAAATACCTTTTTTAAAAATGAAGGCAAATGAAGTTTTTTTCAGACATAAACAAGTGAATGAATTCATCACCAGCATTGGCACTACAAGAAATGTTAAGGAAGTCCTTCTGCCAGAAGGAAAATGATTCTGAATGAAAATCTGAATCCACACAAAGGAATCTACACCAGAAATGGTAACTACTACATTTTTTAGAAGTAACTTACATATCCTTAAAAGATATATGACTGAACAAAAATAACAATACATTGTGGGGCTTATAAGTCAAATTAAAATTCATGACAAAATCAACATGAAGGCTAGGAGGAGACAAATGGAAGCATACAATTGTAAGGTTCTTATTTAAATATTAAGTTATAGGGGTGCTTGGGTGGTTCAGTCAGTTAAGCGTCCGACTTCGGCTCAGGTCACGATCTCACAGTCTGTGAGTTCGAGCCCTGCATTGGGCTCTGTCCTGACAGCTCAGAGCCTGGAGCCTACTTCGGATTCTGTGTCTCCCTCTCTCTCTGCCCCTCCCCTGCTCATGCTCTGTCTCTCTCTGTCTCAAAAATAAATTAAAAAAACATTAAAAAATTTTTAAATATTAAGTTATTTACTATCACTTCAAGTTAGACTTGACAAGTTAAATATGTAAAATATAAACCCTAAAATAGGCACATTTAGTAAATCAACAAAGGAAATAAAATAGAATCATCAAAAATGTAGTTGATTAATTCAAAAGAAGGTAGAAAAAGAGGAAAGGGGAAATAAAGGACAGGGAAAATAGAAAATAAATAGCAAAATGATCTTCTCAAACTTCATTAACAATCACAATAAATATAAATGGTCTAAAACATTTTTAGAACAAACTGACTTTGAAAAAGAAGAACAAAGTTGGAGGGCTAACATTACTGATTTCAATATTTATTAAAAAGCTGCAGTAAGCAAAGCAATGTGATACTGGTATAAAATTGAGAAAGAGATCAAAAGAACAGAATATATGTTCCGAAAATAAACTGACATTATGTATGGACAACTGATTTTGACAAAAGTGCAAGGGCAATGCAGTGGAAGGATAAAGCTTTTCAACAAATGGTGCTGGAACAACTGGGCATATATATACCCCCCCAAAATAACCTTGTATCTATATTTCACACCATACTAAAAAAATAACTCACAACAGATCATAGACCTAAATGCAAAATCTAACACTAGAGAACTTCTAGAAGAAAACAGGAGAAAAATCTTTATGGCTGTGAGTTAGGCAATGTTTTCTTAGATATGGTCCCCAAAGCACAGTTCATAAAAGAACCAACTGATAAATTGGACTTCATCAACATTGAAAACATCTGGTCTCTAAAAAAGACTAAGAGAAGGAAAACAAGCCACAATCTGGGAGAAAATATTCACAAAACATATATTTGACAAAGGATTTGTACCCAGCATACATAAAGAACTGCCAAGAAATTCCTTGACAATAAGAAAACAAACAACCTGACTAAGAAGAGACTATGAGAATATGCTTTATAATATACATAAGTTTTACTAGGTAGTTCCTTTATCTTGTGGTGAGAAGCTATTTATATTTTCTGCCAGGTCAGCTTTTGTTGTTGGGGTCTGTCCTATGCATTGCAGGAGATTCAGCAGAATCCCTGGCCTCTATTCATTATTCACTCTGAGTTGTGACCATCAAAATGTCTCCAGACATTGCCACATGTTCCAAGGGGCAAAAGTGCCTCTGGTTGAGAACCACTGCCTTACAAAGTACATGAGTACAAGAGTTTGTATACAGGCAATGCTGGCAGATTTCTGCAGGGGGGGGGGGTCCACACTGACAAGGGCCTCCTTGACCAAATGCTAGCGAGCCCTCTTTGACCACCTTGAGCCCTCTTCTCCACTTGGCCTCTCCTGGGCTGCTGAGCCCAGACTTAGCAAAGAATCCTTCTTAGCAAAGAATCCCCTCACCTTTGAAAGCTAATCAAGCTCTTTCTCCCAGTCCCCTTGATGATAACCTGTTCTTAGTCATTCTTTCTCCTCTCCCTCACCCTTCCTGCTGGCTGTAAATCCCCACCTGTCCTCCCGTACCACCTTGACCTCAGTCTCTCTCCCTTATGGCATTAGGCTGGAAAAAAATCCTCTTGGCCATTTTTTTTTAACAAGCGTCTGCTGCCAGTTTTTTCTATAACAAACTTCAGAAAGGTGTGGAGCACAGCTCCACAGGGAAAGCCCCATGGTGGTCGTACCAGAAGCCTGGGTACACCTTCGTACCCACCAGCCTCTGTCTCAGCCTTCCTCATGGGTTCTTCTTTGTTTTCATTTCTTTATATCGCCTATTCCCAAGAGTTTATAAAACATGAATAATAGTACCAACCACCTGAATTAAGAAAACACATAACCCCAGCCCATAAGACACTCCACGCACCCTTCCCCATCACTTTCCTGCTGTTACCCCTTCTCCCCACCGAGGGTCTCTCCATCCTGAGGCTCGTGAGAACCACGTTCTTGTTCTTCTTCACGGTTTTACCACCTACCCATCTTTCCCTAAGCAATACATTGCTTCTTGTTGCCTGAATTGGAACTTTGTATAAGTGGGGCCATACCATACATTTCTTCTATGACTCAATTCTTTGTTTTGCCACTGTTTTTTAGATCTTGATGCTTTGATGCTCACTTCCAAGCAGAATTCTGCTGCATGAGCATACCGCTATTGACACATTTGTCCACGGCTCACAGGCCCTTGTGTTGATTCTGGGTTTTGTTATCATAAATAACGCCATTATGAACATGGCTCTCAGAGGGCACCTGCAAGTTTGCATAGTGGTTTAGCACAAATAGAATTGCCTGGAAGCACTATTCGAACACAGATGTGGGCCCTACCCCTGGAGTTCCTAGTTCATCAGGTCTGGGGGGAGGTGGATGTGTGGGCTAATCATGTACAGGTCAAACTTCCCAGGCCTTGCTGAGGATGCTGGTCTGGGGACCACACGCTGAAAACCAAGGTCTGTACCTAGAAATGGAATTTCTGGATTATAAGACAGCACCGTTCAGCATGACTGGAAAAGGCCAAGCTACAGCCAAGCAGGTGGGTGTGAACGGTATGAGTTCTTACTGCCCATACACTGCCAGTTACAGTCAGGCAAGAAACACAGTTATATTGGGGACCTTCTTATTTTTCTGTGTGCTTCAATGTGGCTTTTAGTATTGTTTAATATTGTTTAGCATTTATTATGAAAATGGAGTCAACGTGAAAGAGGCTGATGATCCACGACTTTAAGACACACGACAGCAGTAAAGGGACCTCTCTCTCAACAGTCACAGAAGGCAAATTCTGTTATCATTCCCATGTTAGAGATGGAGAACCCAACTTGTACACCAGGGAGGAAGAGCCATCTTAGAAACAAGATCACACAGCTGGAAGTGTTTGCATTGGGATAAAATTCAGATCAGACCAATTTCAGAGGCCAAGTTTGGTTCCCATCAAAAATACGTTCTGGATTCTGGGGAAAAAACGATGCCGCATGGCTTGCCGGTGAGGGAATGGAACCATGTGGTGGGTGTGGGATAGCACGGTGGCCCTTGGGCCCAGAGCGAGGCCAGTTCCTACAGGAGCCGGACAACACCCCGCCCTGCTTCTCAGGCTGAAACCGCACCCCAACCAACCAGTGTCAGCTATGGCGAAACATCTACACTACACTTGGTGGCCAGATGGGCCCCAGAGGGACGAGTAGGGGATCACATCAGCAACCGCGGCAGGAGAGATCAAGAAGCAGGCGTCCCGGGTCAGGAGCATCGCCGTCTACAAGGACAGCCCTCAAACACGGCTATTTTCAGGCGGCAACTTACCATTTCCTGATTTTTCTCTGCCTTATCCGCAAGTCCATTTAGTAACAGATGATCGGATACAGGATCTGAGTCAGTCATCTTTCCTTTAGAATTAACCATCTCCGCCCTTTATCAGCTTAAAATCAAGCACATCGGGATCAATACAATTCAGAAGCCAGGTTCATTCAGTCACAGAACCACCACTAGATACACTGGGACACACTGTGGGCTCCTCAACTCTTTAGGGACTGAAATGAAACAACAAGGAGCCAAATGATGGATGGAGGCAGCTTAGCCGTCTTCAGGAATGGGCTCCCAGACCGCAAAAGAGTCTTTAAAACTAGGTGTTTCCTATTACAATTTTAGGTTGAACGGCAAAAATTTTTTCACCATCAATTGGAACAGTGGCAAAGAACAAAATTTCCGTGAATTTTTAAAATCCGCATGTAAAAGGAAACTTATTATAGAACCATTCCCAATGTTGCTGTGGGAACCTCAATATAATGGAAATTTGATACCCAAGATTATAGTTGAAAAAAAAAATGCCTAAACTTTAAGTTCTTTTACTCTGTTTGTTTTGCTCCTGGCTTCATATTTTTATTCCATTTCCCCCCATACGAGTGTATCTTAATGACCTTCACTTTTTTCTATTTTTTCCAGTTTCATGGGTTTGGTGGATCGACATCCATCACTGTGTACGTTTGAGGCACACAGCATGAAGGTCTGAGGTACACACTTTGTGAAATGATCACCACGATGGCTTCGGCTAACATCCACCTTTTTATATAGATATGATATCATTTTATTTTGAAAGAAGCTAATCGTCCACTTCACCATACTTGTCTGTATCCCTCCAGATTCGTACATATATGTCTGAAATTCATTTTTCAGAATTTCTGGGGGCGCCTGGGTGGCTCAGTCGGTTGAGCGTCTGACTTCGGCTCAGGTCATGATCTCACGGTCCGTGATTTCGAGCCTTGTGCTGACAGCTCAGAGCCTGGAGCCTGTTTCGGACTCTGTGTCTCCCTCTCTCTCTGCCCCTCCCCCGCTCATTCTCTCTCTCTCTCTCTCTCTCTCTCTCTCTCTCAAAAGTAAATAAACATAAAAACATTTTTTTAATAAAGTAAAATAAAATTTAAAAATTTCTGGGACCCCATACCTCTAAATAGTAAATTTTACACATCTAATCATCTTGGGTAAAAGTGAGCGGGAATTTTTCTATGACTTGAAACAAATTATGAGAAATGTAAACTGCCTACTTACCTCCAACACACCTTCCTTTTCCCTTGATGATGCAACGTTGACTTGTTGGATAGAAACACGGAGCTCTTCTCCCACGCCTCCTTGAAATCACACAAAACTTACAAATTAGGCCAAAACCCAGGTGAATGTATGTGACGACTCATCAAGGTAAGGTCCCATTGTTAAGAACGATGCACAGAGGCCTCACGATGAAGCGAGTTCATGGTTCCCAGAACCCTTTTGGTAAATCTTGAGTATTTTAATTCTAAGAGAGACCGATAAGGCACAGAGCCTTACTGTTAATTTACTGCCTGAATCAACGATATTTTCTGATGTTCTCTGTGCTTCTTTTCCAAGACCCTCCCCCAAGAGCTACGTGATCTTCCTTTAATATTGGGGCAGTTGAAAGGGACAGGTTAAAAAAAAAAAAAAAGGGAGGCGCGCTTGGGTGGCTCAGTCAGTGAAGTGTCCGACTTTGGCTCAGGTCACGATCTCTCGGTCTGTCAGTTTGAGCCCCATGTCAGGCTCTGTGCTGACAGCTCAGAGCCTGGAGTCTGCTTCACATTCTGTGTCTCCCCTCTCTCTGCCCCCTCCCCCACTTGCGCTCTGTCTCTCTCTGTTTCTTAAAAATAAATAAATGTTAAAAAAAAAACTAAAAAGAAAAAAAGGGGAGAAATGTATTCCTTTTATCGTAAAGTGGGAGAAAGGTGATTTGGAAAGGCAATCAATTAGAAAGAGTATGACAATCTGGAAATGTATTTCCTAACCTCCCCCCGACCAACCATGCCTTTGGAGATGTTTGTGCGCTCAGGGAGTCCCAGACTGGGGCCCCACATTGAAGACCACAGCTGCCTCAGTTGGCCTTAGTGCACCCAGTCAGGTGGCATCATTGGTCCCCAGGTCCTACAGCCCCATGACCACGGGTCCAAATTCTGTCAACACAGGATTGTGTGAATGCATTCCCCTCCTCTGTTTGCTTCATATAATGACATTACTTGGACACAAAATCTTATCTGTGCATCTTAAATGTTTGTACCTTTCATAGATGATCTTTGAAGATCAGTTTGGAGTTCAGGGGCAGGACAATCTCAGGAATTAAAGCCCGTTTCTTACTTATCAGTTACACTCGGCACCCGGCCGTCAAACCGAACCGAATGCAGTTGCCAGTTGTGGCCATGGTGGAGTCACGCTCTCAGCCCGCGTCTGCTCCTAAAACGTCTAACCCACACTGTGTGTTTAAGACAAGACTGTGGGCTGCTCTCCGAGGTAGGCACATCACCCGGAACCCCTCTCCACTTTCACCTTCCTCCCCCCACCCCTGCCAGCGGTCAGGATGGGCTCCTCCCTCACTGCCAAGGTTGGGGCAGGGGATAGAGAAACTGCCCAGGGCAGGTCTGTGGACACTCAGGCCCCCCCTGTTCTCGGACGAGGCTGTCTGGCTGCCCCTGCACTTTGGATTTCAGAGGGTGGCTTCCAGACCCGGACACTATCCACCAGCGGCATCCCTGGAGAGTCTCTGCAGCAGAGGGTGGGGGCACCATCCAAGGGCGGTCCCGTGGGTCGCTATCCTTGTGGGAAAGCTTCCTCCAGCCCAGACCTCACAGAGGTCTCCCAACCCCTAATAAGAACCACCCACCTGTTGCGTCCTGCTGAACCCCTGACCCAGGCAGTCTGCCACTTGCCCAACACAATTGAGTCCAGTTTTTAAAATAATCCTCGTAGGACTTACACTCACGTTTTCTCTTGGGAGTCTTCTGCCTTGCAAAAACCCACTGACATTAAAATTTTTATGGTGGAAGGGGAGAACATTGTGCTCTTTAGACCTAATGCTCTCTACCAAACCACCCGGAGGGAGCTCAGTACCGGGAGGTGGGGAGAGGGAAGCCAAGAAGGAAATGGAGGGGCAGGGGGCATCCTGTCCACATGACAGGGGTTCCCGGCCAGCAGCTCTGTTCCAAAGTGGGAAAATGACACGGCTAGACATTCGAGGAGCCGTTTGGGACTGACCGCTAGGGGTTAGCATCACTTGATCCTGCTTCTGACAACCACCTGATTTAAATTTGACCAAATGATTCCAAGAGCCCCCACATGCACAGCTCGGGCGGTCACGCGGGGTGGAGTGCAGGTGTCTCCGAGCCTGACTCCCTCCGTCAGCCCCCAGGACGGTCTTAACTCCCTCAAAACTAGCCTGTCCCCTGCTCAGTCCCACCCCGCTGCGCTAGCAGCTGAGAAGCGGGTCCCTGGGCAGCCCCCCTTTCCCTGGGTGGGGGGGGGGGTACGTTGGGCGGGGCACTTCCCCAGATGCCGGGCCCCTCCCTCCTTGCCCCTCCTTCCTACCCGGCTGCTCGGCTACTCAGGACGCCCCCTAGCGGGGACCCTCCACCCTAACCTCCCTGAATTCTGCAGGATAGTGCAGACCCCCCTGGTCTGCGCACTCGCACTGTGGACTTGTCTGGTTTTCACTCCCCAGCAATGTGAAAACCAATAAAATTACTAAAGTAGTGGGGAGGCCAGAAGGCGGAGGCTGTACCATTTCTCCTCAATCATAGGAAGAATTGTCAGTAACAGACCCCGACTGGAGACACTCATCAATTATAGCCTCCCCCCCCCCACAGGGACAGGTGGGTACGTCATCTCCTACGGGAAACCGCCACCCCTGCCACTCAGCCGCCAAGAACCTGCCATCGCCATGACCTCTTGCATTTCTCCGGTGGACTAGGTTCAAAACAACCCTCCCCAAGCCCCTTCCAGAAAGCACTGTTCCTGTCCTTTGTTGGACTTGCCTATGGTTTTGCCATGGCTTGCGCGTTCCGGATTCCAGATCGCTGCTATTCCTGAAGAAGCCCACGTTTGCTGATCAAAGAACACACTGTTTTATTTTTAAGGTCGATAGCAGGAAATATAAACTGATACAAGCCATGAGCCACCTTCGGGGTGGGCTTGGAGGGCGCCCAGCACTGAATGTGAAACTTTCTCAGTGCACACCCCTGGGAGACCCCCTTGGCCCCCCTGCCCTCCACGGGCCCACCTCCTCAAGCAGAAAAGTCCTCGAGGTGCGGGGGGTGGGGGGGCTGTTTCTGATAAGGCATCCAGGAGTCTTAGCAGCCTGTTGGTCAGAAGCAGAATCAAGCGGGCTCTGAGCCCAGCCAGTATTTCCATCATCATCGTCACTGTCACCGTCACCATCACCATCATCACCGTCCTCACTATGACCAGCTTCTGCTCCCCCATGCGTCCAGAGAGCTTGTCTCCGCACCCAGCCCTCCCACCCCAGCCCCCCAGCTTGCAAGAAGGTGCTGCTATCCAGGAACGCGACCCTCACCTGTCCCCGCGCAGCTGCCAGGGCCCTTCGCCGCCGCCGCCGCCGCCGCCGCCGCCGCCGCCGCCTCCCGGCTTTTATGCAGCGCCCGCTCCGCCCCCTCGCTCTCGTCGCCCCCGCCTCCGAGGAGAAACGAAACTCAGGGGATGCGAGGGAGCTAGATCCGCCTGGTGCAGAAAGGAAACCGAACCCATCACCCCCCACCGCCTCTCCCCACTGCCCCCACCCCCGCCCGGTGCCTGTCGGCTGCCGCAACTCGTCCCGGGGCTCCGCGCGCCCAGCCCCATCCCAGGCCCGCGCGTTCGTGTCTCTGCAAGCTGGGAGGAAATGTAGATTCTGGGGCCCAGACCTGCTGACCCAGAAACTCAAGTGCAGGGCCCAGGAAGCCCCCCACCGCTCCGAGAGCAGTCTGAGAACCGCTGCCCTACTGGCCTTGAGCCATCCCGAGCAGAATGCAGCCTTGAACCTAGACACGCCCATTCCCTTAAGCCTGGTCTTCCTTCCCAACCCTCTGATAACTGGCACCGATAATTGGGCGTCTGAAATTGCTGCTAGCGGTTCACAGGGATCATTCCGGCACCAGCAGGAATTCCCAAGCGCTCTGCCAATGGCCAACTTCCCCTTCCCCATGCAGACAGCTATTAACCGTAAAAATAAAGGTTATTTTACCACCAAAAGATGGGTTTATTTGGGAACAGTAGAGAATTGCAAATTGGGACAAGCAAGCTGTGGCAAAACCATACGCGAGTCATTTTACGGAGAAGTTGGAGGAAGTTGGGACGTTTTGGTTTTTTTTAATGTTTATTTCTTGACTTTAAGTTTATCTTGAGACAGAGAGAGGGAGAGCGCAGAGGAGGAGCAGAGAGGGGGAGAGAGAGAATCTGAAGCAGACTCTGCTGCTGTCAGCGCCGAGCCCAACGTGGGGCTTGAATCACGAACCATGAGATCATGAGCTGAGCTGAGATCGAGTGCTGATGCTCGACCCACTGAGACATCCAGGCGCCCGGGGAGGAGTTGTTTTGAACGAAAGACTGTTGGAGAAGAGCAGGCATTGGGGTGATGGCAGTTTGTCCTTGGCTGAGCTGCAGGGGCGGGGCTTTCCGGTAGGAGATGCGGCGCACACGTGTCTCCCCGCTAGGCGCCCTCCGCCAACTGATGGCTCTGTCCTCCTGGGAGTCTTCCGCTGGGTCTGTGATTGATGACTCTTCCTGTCATTGACCCGGAGTGATGCCCGCCCCCCTCCCCTAACCTCCCCAGCTAGCAGCCAAGTCCACTTTCGTGAGTTTCCCTTTATTCATTTTCGGGGGACCCACACCATCTTCCTCCTTGTCCTCCTGGAGCCCTCTCTGGAGTTGGGCTCACCTGATTTCTCCAGGAGAGAAATGCGTGGAAAGTGGAGGCTGAGGTCAAGCAGCCTCCAGAGTGGCCCTCTGTAGATGGAGAGTGACATATCCTTTTGGAAGGGGCTGGCCACCTACCTCCATTCTCCTTAGCTCAGCTCAGAGTCCCGGACAACAAGCTCCCCAAAACTGTGATATGGAAGGGTTGCCCCCACTCCATCCAAAGACCCAGAACCCACCCCAGCTCCAAGTCCTGGGGTCGGCCAAGCCTAGATGGAAACAAATTCAGTGTGGCTCACCCCGAGAAGGGGAGGAGGCCCCACAATACAACTCTCTGGCTGAAGTCCCCTTGTTCTGCAGGGTCCATTGCTGGGTCCCGGCAGCCCCATCCAGGGTGGCCTGCTGGGAGACACATACTCTCCCCGTAATTAGCGAGGAACGTTTGTCCAGCCACTCATCACCTCTGGGCCTCAGTGCCTTTCTCACTAGGAGGAAGAGTGACAACCCTTTCCTGATGGGCTGTGAGCAGGATGGAGGAGGGAATGTGCCATCCGTACACGGAAAAGCGGACAGCACCCTGCTTAAATGCTGCGGGGTCGCCCACTGCAGGGGTGGGGGTGGGTGGGGTAGTCCCAGCTGCTCAGCTCGGTGTGCCAGACCTAGCCTCACCTGGCTCAGCCCCACCCCCACTGCTTCTTGTAACACCTTGCTCACTACACAGAACTCCTTCGGCTCAGGGGTGCTCCTCCTCCTACCCCTCCCTGCACACTGGGCTGCTTTCCAGGTCACAGCCTCCAGCCATCCTTCCCCAGACCCGGTGGACTTGCTTCCCGGGCGCCCCCCTGTTCCCTCCCACCCGCACCCACCCACCTAGCATAGTGTCAGCACACAGCCTTGACCTCTGTGAACGCCCATTTCTGCCCCCAGGTTGTCCACAGGGCAGCTCCGGGCCCGAAGTGTTGCTGTTGTCCTTGGGACCTAGCAGAGTTCGTGGCACATAGCATTTCAACGGATGTTTCTAGAATGAACTAATAAACGAATGAATGGTGAGTCTGAGAACCGGCTCTGATCTTGCAGACCCGGTCCTCAGACGACCTCTGGCGAATTACCCTGAGCATCGACTCCCTGATCTTCCGTTTCCCAGTCAACTCAGGTTCAGTTTCAGTTTCTTTTCTCCTTCTTGGTTCCCAAAAAAGGAAGTGAAGAGGGAGACTCTAAGATTCCAGGAACTAGAAAGAGAGAGACAGAGAGAGAGAGGCGGGGGTGGGCGGTGCCGGAGGCGGAGGGGCGGTGCCTGGGGGGCGGAGCCGGAGGCGCGGTGCCGGAGGCGAAGGGGCGGAGTCTGAGGCGGAGGGGCGGTGCCAGGGGGGGTGGAGCCGGAGGGGCGGTGCCTGAGGGGCGGAGCCGGAGGCGCGGTGCCTGGGGGGCGGAGCCGGAGGCGCGGTGCCTGGGGGGCGGAGCCGGAGGCGCGGTGCCGGAGGTGAAGGGGCGGAGTCTGAGGCGGAGGGGCGGTGCCGGAGGCGGAGGGGCGGTGCCAGGGGAGGAAAGCAGAGACCAGGAGGGAGCGGAAACCCAGGCGGTGAGGGCGGTGAGGGAGGCGGAGGGAACCGAGCCGGAGGCGGGGCTGACGGGCGGACGGGCGGACGGGCGAACGGGGTGGGACCGGTGGAGGCTCTCCGGCTGGGGTGCCTCGGGGTGCCTCTCGAAGGCCCAGCGCAGCCTGGACACGGTTCTGGCGGTGCCGGGGGAGGGAGATGGGGAGGGGACGGTGACGGTGACGGAGAGGAGGTTGGGGTTGGGGCGGCGCACGTGAGGCGGTCCCCGAACCGCAGAGGTCGCTGCGCCCACCTCTGACGCCGTCCGTGCTCGGGGGCAGAGCAGTGCGCTCCCGCGCCGCGTCCCTTCTGTGCGGCCCGGAGCGCGGAGTCCAGGGTACGTTGTCCCTGGCCCCGTTTTTGTTTTCTCCTCCATAGACCCTTGCCATGGATCGGTGCTTCTCAAATGAGGGCCCAGCAACACTGGCTTCACCTGGAAGCTTGTCAGACCTGCAGGGTCGAGGGCCACCTCAAGATCACTGAATCCATCTGAGTTTCAAGAGGGTTCTCCAGATGATTCGTTTGCAGTTAAAGCGTGAGAACCTGGAGTCTGCAAGGTTGCTATTTATTTGGTCCTTAAGGCCAGGGTCTGATTTTGCCTTCTCCGCGGCCCTCTGCGTGCCAGAGGAGATAGAAACTGAAAAGTCTGGCGAAGCTGAGCTGGTTGGTGGCCCTGGGCCCCGGCTTGGTGTCGTGTGGCCCACCCAGCCTGTAACCACGGGAAGGCTGGTGGCCTAGCCTTTTCCTGGGATACAGCCAGCTGTCTTCTCTGGCATTCGCCTGGTGATCAGCGCTCTGTGAAAGCTTATCTTTCAGATAAAGGAGGAAATAGCGCTGTGACCTGACCTCCCAGGACCTTTCCCAGGGAGCTTATGGGAATTGGCACAACCACTGGAGAATTCCCCCTAATTCTCAAATTCACCCCAGGCTGCCTCCTTCCTCCTCTGCCTGCAACCAGGCTCAGTGTTTCATAGTCTAGAAAGTGGGGTGCTCGCTTCGGCGGCCCGTATATGGTGTAGGAAGTGGAGAGACCCCCCAACACAATACCTCTGTTAAAAATGCCACCTTGTGGCTGTGGAGCATTCCCCGGATATTGACCTCCCGCCCCCCGTAAGATAGTGAGCCAATTTCTTTACACACATGGTCTACAGAAAAAAATCAGTCAGCTAGGAAATGGGGGCTCAGAGAGGTGGGCTCTTGGCCCAAATCACACAGCTAGTGAGAAATGGAAATCCCTTTCCACGCTTTCATGAGCCATCCTGTTCTTTCTGTTGTCACTGCAGTCACCCGCCAGCCATCACTCATTGCCTCAAAACAGCACCCGCCGTGTGCCAGGTGCCCCAGGTGCCATGATGGAAACAGGCGCGTGCATTGAAGAGTCGTTGCCACACTACCTGTCTTCACACTCACTTGGGCAACCTTAAAAAAAAAGTCATTCAATTCTATTTACAAAATGCCATCCTGATCCTGATAATCCTATAGACCGTCCACGTGGGTTGCCATGTTGTGGTAAAGTCCCAGCGTGCGACGTGGCAGAGAACTGATGTCTTTGGCCAAAGGCCACCCAGGGCCTGAGGCCTGTCCACAGACAGGAGAGTGAGCTTGGAGCCCGTATCAGTTTCCTGCAGCTGCTATAACAAATTGCCACAAACACAGTGGCTTACAACAACAGAAACTCTCTTACAATTCTGAGGCCACAAGCCCAAGGCCAGTTTCACGGGGCTAAGGTGGTGGTGTTGCTGGGGTCATGCTCCCTCAAGAGACTCTGGACAGAATCCTTCTGCTCGCCTTGTCCAGCTTCGAGAGCTGCGTTCCTTGCTCTCTTTAGCTCGTGGCCCCTTCCTCCACCTCCAGAGCTGGCAGCGTGGTCCCTTCCGATCTGCTCCTTCTTTGCTTTGCCTCCCTCTCATGAGGACACCTGTGATGGCGTCTGGGGCCCACGGGGACAACCCAGGGTCACCTTCCAGTCTCAGTCTGTAGTGTGCCCAGACCTACAAAGACCCCTTTCTCCATTTAAAGAACCTGACACCAGAGGAAGGAGGGTGAAACTAAGAGAAAACAAGAGCCTTATCTGGGGTCTCAGAATGACACCTGCGAGAGCACCGATCCCAGAGTGACCAGAAAAAGTGTCCCGCTTGGGTAGGGAAAGCAAGGGGGGTTTTATGAGAAAGAAGAAGAATCTCCTATTTAGATAAACCAGAGAAGAGAGAAAACCTGTTAATTCCGTGCTAACCAGCTGAGCAGTTTTCAATCACCGCCTAATCGATTCTTCTCTGCCTGCAACCAGGCTCAGTGTTTCATAGCCTAGAAAGTGGGGTGCTGTCAACACAAACTGTTCCTGGCCTGCATTAGTTAACTCTTTGCTCTTCCTAAAGTTCTATCAGCAGTTTTGTGGTCGAAGGCCAGTCGTTCTACAGGATGTGATGAACGACTGCTTGTGAAACAATTACAGATGCTGGCCTGGTTTGAGAGCTCATTGGTTAGAAAGTGAAATGGAGCCTCATCATGGAGCCTCTCATGGGCAGGGAGTTTGTACGGGTCCACGTCGCTTTCGCCGGCACCAGGGATTAGAGCCTGGCTATTTGGGGGGCCGTTATGCAGCCCACCACAGAAGCTGGACCAGCTCTGTGAGACCTCCCCCCACCCCCCCCCCCCCACACACACGCACAGCCAGAGGCACCTGCCAGGGCCCATGTGAATTCCTGACCCGAAGAAACCGAGAGAGGAAATTTCGGGGGTAAGACTTGGGATAATTTGTGAGGTGACAATAGATAACCCACACACATGTCACTGAGTGTGACCAAAGGGGCATTGGAGGCCCTCCCCGCAACCAGGGGTAGAAACAAGAAGGGGGAATCCGGATTTGTTTATCCCACCGGGTGATACCTCTTCATGAATACCCTTCGGCCTCATCACTGCGGCACTGATGGAAGGGATCACCACCCCCCTCACTGCCGCCCCTGTGAGCATCGGGGGGGGTGTAAAGACAGGGTTGTGGATCCGTGCACCGTCAGCCCAGACTGGGGTTACAGCATGTGTCACCTGCCGGGGCAGTCCTGCAGCACCAGGGCCAGAGAAGGGAAAAGTCTGAGAGACGGACTATACTCACACGGCGGCCAGACCATCCGTAAAAACAGAGCTCTTGCAACAATCTGTTCTCTGCTGTAACCGGCCCCAGGGGCCAGCCTCCTGGAAGTCAGACTTGCAGAAGGCAGACCGTTTCCTACCCACGATCTCGAAAGTGAAGCAACCACCTCTACAGCGACTCGCCCCCAGGTGACCAGGGTTTGCTGAATAACTGACAGCTTCCCTCAAATTGTGTCCCTATTTCTGATTTAGGACCCACCAGAGAAAGCCGGATATTAATGCCTAACCAGCCACAGGGGACGTCTGCTTCTAGCTCGCTGCCCTCAGCCCCCACCCACGGCTCATACGGAGCCTTCTCCCTGCCTGTGAGGCTTTGCCCAAACCCCCGAGCGACGCTGGCTGACCTCCTGCTCCTCGTCGTCATCAGCTCTCACTAAATACCTTTGCTCCTTCCCCCTTGGGTGGTCTTCCTCTATTTCCGCACTTGTTAGGCACAAAACGCCAGCCCACAGGCGTATTGCAGGAGGAAACGTACGTGTGTGCTTATGTGTGCCTGTGTGTGTGAGCGAGTGAGTGACCCCGGGATAAGAAGGGAGAGCAGAGAACACGCCTGTTCCTTTACTCCCGTGTTTTGTGCAACGAAGGCCCCCCACGGATGTAGGGGCGGGTGTGGCAACAGGCAAAGCCGGTCTCCCCTGGCTTCTGTCAGCTCAGCTGGACCACATTTCCCAGCCTGCCTTGCAGTCCGGTGAGGCCCTAGGCCTGAGGCCTGCCTCTGGAATGTGGGAGGAAGCGAGGCACACAGCTCCCGAGCCTGGCTCCTGGAAACTTCCAGGAATCCTCTACACTCTCCCGTTCCTCACCTGCTGGTCAGATGCAGAGGGTCTGGTGGGGACTCGAAGGAGCCGGCGATGGTGGGGCCATGAGGTAGAAGGATGCTGGTGGCCCAGGGACAGTGTGGCTCAGAACCCTGCCAGTCGGCCTAGGACATCCGTGATGTGAGCGAGGGGCACGGCTGGGTCGTGGTAAGCTGCGGAGGTCTTGAGGTGCTTGTGGTCGCCGTGAGCTTATTCCGATGGGAGCGTGGGCCCCGCACTCAGCCCCACGCTCCGACTTGCTGGGAAGCCAGGTGTGGTGGGCTACCTCTTCAGAAGCCACGTTTAAGGGCTAACCCCCGGAGCCTCTACGGACCTAGAGAGTACAGAAGAGAGGTGTTTGATGAGCGGGAAGAGTCGCTGGATTTGGGGACAGGTAGCTCATAGAAATGGTTTCACTTAATGTTCCTAAAATTCCCCTGAAATTAACTATTGCTTAGCGTGACGAAGAAAATAAAATTAGCCGTAATCCTCCAATCTAGAGATGACCACAGGTAGGAAGCTCGACATTTTTTTAAAACATGTATTTTTCTGCGCGCCTGGGGGGCTCAGACGGTTGAACACCCGACATGGGCTCAGGTCACGATCTCGCGGTTCGTGGGTTCAAGCCCCGCGTCGGGCTCTGTGCTGACAGCTCGGAGTCCGTGTCTCCCTCTCTCTCTGCCCCTCCCCTGCTCACCCTCTGTCTCTCTCAAAAATAAGTAAATATTAAAAAAAATATTTTTTTTTCCTTATCAAACTTCTCTTCAGGGCTTCACATAGCAATGGAAGCTCATCGCAGCCAGAGAAACAGGACAGATGACAATCAGTATCACGCCGGCTCATTTCTCCTGGGGGTTGTAAACACGACCGTGGTCAACAGTGGGGAGCAGGTGGCACAGCCAGATTCCTCTGAGAGTGACCAGCTCAGGGACACCGTCTCAAACGACCAAAGTCTGGAGCTAAGCCATAGCAGCCGGTCGCCCTCATCATGCATTTGTTCACTAAGATGTCATTCGTTAAGCAGCTACTAGGTAACAGGTGCCATGTAAGATCCCGGAAATACCAAAGAAGAATATGATACGGACCTCCCCACTCTGGGGTCTTATAATCTGATGGTGGGGAAGATGAATTAACAAAGAAAGAGAGCAGTATTTGAGAACCCCGTAACTGGGGAGCTGTGGGGCCCAAGGCCCGGAGAGCCATCTCTCCCGGCAGAGGGGACCGCCCCGGGCGTGAGTGCCTGTCAGACCCAAACTCTGGTGCCGCGTGCAATCCAGCGAAGGTGGACAGGGAAGGCGACAGAGTGCGGTCCCAGATGCGGAGCCACTTCGTGGGCCATCTCACGGTGAATGCACGGCGGGAAACACCCCAAAGCATTGCTGCCCTTTTGTGCATCCGCGCCCTTTAACTGGATGATTTCCGGAGAGCGTGAGCCGGTCAGTTTTCTCCTTAAGGAATCTCCTCTCGGTGGAGGCATCGCTGGGTTCCTGAAGCAGCCGGGAATAGTGGTCTGTCTCCTGTAGTATCTGCATTGTGGCTTTCTGTAAGCGAGTGCCCGTTTGCTGCAGCATGAAATATTGAATTACGAATGGGATCTGCTTGGCCAGACGTTTGCTGGTTTCCTGGAAGAGGGAGGAAGAAGGGTCAGCCGGAGGGGTCTCGGCCTGTGCTTGCAGGGAAGCCTTGGGATTCTCGGATGAGCGGATAGCTGCCTCGAGAGGTCCCGGTGGCCCCGTCCACCCCACTCCAGTGGTCAGCATCCAACCACGGCAAGGCGCTCTCTGTGCTGCCCCGAACTCTAGGATCAGGCATTCCCTCTGGCACTATGAACCCACCCTGTAAGCTGGCAAACCCATAGCACGTTCTGGACATCCCAGCCTTCACAGGAGCTCCTCCCCCTCCTCCACCCCCATGCCTGCTCCAGCTCCCAGAGAGACCTCTGGGCCCCTTGATCCCCTGGCCCCTCCTGGGAGCTGATCAGGATGTGCTTCAAGGCTCACCTCATTCCCTCTCTTCACAGGGATGCCCAGTTTGCCTGGCAGCTGGGCCCCACATCTGGGTAACTACTTTCTATTCTGATGAAGAAAAGGCTTCCAGAGTTGGGCTTCTTTGCGGGTTAAAAGCCACCTTCTGTTCTATGCACCCCGTGTGGGCGGAGGGTTGGAAACCTTGGAGGTGATGGGGCTACGGGATCTAGGGAAAGGGTTTTTCCTTCCTGTCTTGTGGACTCAGTGAGTTCGAGGCTGCTCCAGACCTGAGTGCCTTCTGAACCTCAAGGAAAACCAAATTATAACGAGTAAAGTTAGTGCTGGTTGTATTTTGCTGAATTCCAATAATAGTGGCTTGGTAATAGATGCATAGCATGAAATATAAAGAATTCTGCGGTTGGAACTGGTTTTGAGTAAATGCTTTGCCGCATCAAAAACCTGATTCCGGGGCACCTGGGGGGGCTCAGTCAGTTAAGCTTCAGACTTCGGCTCAGGCCATGATCTCACAGTTCGTGAGTTCAAGCCCCTGTGTCGGGCTCTGTGCTGACCGCTCACAGCCTGCTTGGGAATCTCTCTCCCTTTCCCTCTCTCTCTGCCCCTCCCCTGCTCTCTCTCATTCTCGCTCTCTCTCTCAAATATAAATAAACTTTAAAAAAATTTTAATAAAGAAAATAAAAGCCTGATTCCCGAATTAATTAAAAGTCCCTTGACAGGGTTACTGTTAAACTATAACTGAGATAATATGTGAGTATTTATCACTGCAGAAGGGATTTAATACACAGTAGTGGCCCCTCCCACCTTCTCTCAGTGACACAACTGTCAATCAGAGTGCCCGGCATCTGCTGGGCAAACACCCGTGGCACTGACCTACACGCTCACCAAGAAACATGCACTCACGCGCACAACTCGATGTCAGTGATGGGCGAAGTCAAAGACCGATCATTTGAGAAAGACCGTTTCTACTCAAGGTCCTGCACAGGATTGCCCACTGGGTTAAAAACCTCTTCCCGGGGGCACCTCTTCCCGGGTGGCTCAGTCGGTTAAGCGTCCGACTTCGCTCAGGCCACGATCTCACAGTCCGTGAGTTCAAGCCCCGCGTCGGGCTCTGGGCTGATGGCTCAGAGCCTGGAGCCTGCTTCTGATTCTGTCTCCCTCTCTCTCTGCCCCTCCCCCGTTCATGCTCTGTCTCTCTCTGTCTCAAAAATAAATAAACGTTAAAAAAAAAAATTAAAAAAAAAAACAACAACAAAAACCTCTTCCCGGACTCTGTTCAGAACCACACGGTAAATCTGGTCTTGACAAAACCAGCTGTTCCATATTCCAAACTGAAGTCGGACCCGATTTTCTGCTGCCTCTGCTTGTTTCGTTTTCATGTCTTCAACTTTGTCCTGGTTGGATAAGAAAGAGAAACATGTTCCTTCTTTTCTCGCCCTTGTTTAAACATCGTAGGAGGCACTATTGTGTTGAGATGGAATTAAACACAATTCAAGTCAGAGAAGGCCTGGGATTTTACATGGTGACTTTAAGAAGGCCCTCGGCAGCCCATGCTGCTGTCCTCATCCGTCCTGTCCTCTGTCCCTTGCAGGTCCTGCCCTCTCCACGGCCGTGGGGCCTCCTCTCCAGCCTGGAGAAATGATGATCCAGGACCGGGCCTGTCCCCCAACCCCTGGTGAGGCACCCGGGGGGTCAGACACAGCCCCTAGGAACGGTGGAGCGGTCATAAGTCAGGTATCATTTTTACCAACTGGCCAAAGAGATAAAAGACAGTCAGTTGTTGTGGGAAAATGGCAGAAATCCTTTTTCCTGCTCACCTGGGTTGTGGAATGAGATTCAGACCCACCGACCCAGGCCTGGGCAGAAGAGGGTTTTTATCTAGAGCGCAGAAGGAAGCTGGACATCCCTGGCACCCCATTACTGAGAGGGGGATCAGAGTTGTTGAAGGGGAAACCCACACAGCTGTGGCAGTGTGTTTAAGTCCAACTTATAAAGATTTTGGAATAGGACTAGTGGACAATTCGGTCTTTGTAGTAGCTAAAGATTCAAAGAACGGGTCAGACAGCAGGCACAGTCATGTATTCAGAGGATCAGCACTAAGCCTACATCACCCTGTGCTGCAGAAGGTAATGCAGAAATGAGAACTCGGCCGGGTGCTTCCTTCCATCTCTCCCGGGGAGCACGAACTAAGTCCTCAGCAGGTGCAAAACAGCAGGTGCTCCTGGAGCGGCCAGCCCAGCAAGCCCGCAGCTATAACCTTGGCCTCAACTTTAAAAAAATTTTTTTAAATATTTATTTATTTTTGAGAGATAGAGATACAGAGTGTGAGCAGGGGAGGGGCAGAGAGAGAGACATACACAGCCTCTGAAGCAGGCTCCAGGCCCCGAGCCGTCAGCACAGAGCCTGACGCGGGGCTCGAACTCACCAACGGTGAGATCATGACCTGAGCCGAAGTCGGACGCTCAACCGACTGAGCCACCCAGGCGCCCCCGTGGATAATATTTCTAACTGCAATACCAAACAAACCACCGTGGTGAATTCTATAAATTCCCCAGACATTTTAAAGATAGGAACTTTTTAAAATTTAAGTCTGGCTTACCCACTGTACCCTAAGGCAATGTTTCTAAATGGAGATTTTTTTCTTTTCTTTCTTTAAAAAATTTTTTAATGTTTATTTAGAGAGAGAGAGAGAGAGCATGAGCAGGGGAGGGACAGAGAGAGAGGGAAACACAGAATCCAAAGCAGGCTCCAGGCTCTGAGTTGTCAACACACGGGGCTCGAACCCACAAACCATGAGATCATGACCTGAGCTTAAGTCGGACATTTAACGGACTGAGCCACCCAGGTGCCCCGAACGGAGGTTTTTTTCATAATGAGAAAAAATTTATGATCTGATAATGCTAATTTAAAGAAAACTGACTTTTTTTTTTAATTTTCAAGTAGATTGCGTGCCCAGCGTGGAGCCCAATGTGGGGCTTGAACTCACGACCCTGAGATCAAGACCTGAGCTGAGATCAAGACTAGGAGGCGTAACTGACTGAGCCACCCAGACGCCCCGAGGAAAACTGACTTTTAGGAAACCAAATTGTTATTCTATGAAAATACATTTCAGTTGAGGGTATTCACCCTGAGAGAGAAGCTGAGTGTTTGTAACTGGTAGAAAGCACTGGATTCGTTCAATGGAAACAGAAACCTATTATTATAGCACTTACAGATCTCCCGAGAACACATCCAGACACGAAGAGTGCTGGTTTTATTACGTGCTAAGACAAAGATACAATGCACGCGTGCGCGCGCACACACACACACACACACACACAAACACCCTCCTGGCATCAGGGCTATAGCAGAATGAAAGTTGGAACTTCCCCAGGCAAAGCAAGGACACTCTTATCAAACCACTGACCCGTGTGCTCGCTTCAGCAGCACATACGAAACCACTGACCTTTTCGGTCGGTCGTGCACTAGGGGTGAAGACAAGAAGGGAAGAGAACTAAGTCGAACTGTCCAGCCTCAAAACGAAGAAGCCAGAGAAAGTTGGAGGCGGTGGAATTGTCTCCTGGTGCGGGCGGGGCTCCACGTTGGTGGCTGGGAAGCAGTTGTAGGAAAGCCTAAGGGGCCCCGTGGTCTCTCGCGTGGGCATGTTAGTCTGTCTGCACGCTTCTTATGTGCCAGAAATAGCTTCTGGTCTTGGTAAACCTGACACCGTGTTTAGGCGGAGCCTCGTCCTAGGACTTGCCGTTTGGGGTATTGGCTGTAAGTGTGAGAACCCAGTTTTTAAACTCCTCCCTGATTTTGTTGTATAAGCAGGTCTTGTTCTGCCTTATGACTTCTTCTCCTAACTTTCCGAGGTCCTGATTAAACACCTTAATTTTCCGAAAATGAGAGAGAGTCATCGATCTGAGCCGTAACCGCATTGAAGAGCTGGGACCTGCCTGGGGCAGCAGTGTGTGGTGTTGACGCGAGGAGGGCCATCTTAGGATGTGCTGGGCCACCAGGAAGGATGCGGCCGTCTAAAGGGAGCGGGTGACAGAGAAGCCAGTTTCTGTGCCTGTCACCTGGAGTCCCCAGGAATCCTCATGGATCAGAAAGAACATTTTATCCGCTTCATTGCTGGGGATGCCTCTCCACACAGGTGCGGCCTCTCTGTCGCCCTCCGGTGGCTCTCCCTTATTTGCTTTTCTAACGACGGGAGTGATTTCTGAACAAAACAATAGCGAACGATGACACTCCGCAGCTTGATGGAATTGGCTGACAGATTTCTTCGATACGTGGGCCGAATCCCCTGTGACAGCATTCGAGGGGGTCCGGAATTTCTATTTTTGTGTGAAGTTCGCTAAGACGGGCCCCTGTTGTGGCGCCTGGGTGGCTCAGCTGGTTAAGTGTCCAATGCTTGACATGGGCTCAGATTATGATCTCGCGGATTCATGAGATCGAGCCCCGTGTTGGCCTCTGCACTGACAGTGTGGAGCCTGCTTGGGATTCTCTTTCTCCCTCTCTTTCTCTCTCCCTCCTCTCCACCTTCTCTCTCTCTGTCTCAAAATAAACAAACATTTGTAAAAAAATGTTTAAGTTTAAGATGGACACCTGTTAAAGAGCCCAAGGATGGCTTTGCATGCAATACAGCTCGAATGACCCAGTGTGCAGTTTTGTTATGTCACTGGAGTGGGGAAGTGCCAAGAAGCGGCCGGGCTTGGGTTTGGCTTCGCGCTTTATATTTAGAGAACAAGTACACTTGAAAATAATGTAAGCTTTCTTTACGAAAATGCTCTGTCAGTGATAATTTGAGTGTTATAAACTGATAAACGGCGCTTTGGTAGGGGACGTGGCCTGGATATTGGTGGCAGGCGGGGTACAGTCCTAACCAATCAACGATGGCGATGATAATGAAGGGGAGGAGAAGGAAGGACACAGAGAGGCACCACAGAGGGTTGTCTTTGGGCCAAGCACCCTCCACATCTCAGTTAAGCGACCCCCCCCCCAACTGCAGGACAAAGCACGTGGCTTGGTTGCTTCTCTGTTTTACAAGAGAGGAATCTAAGGCTCAGAGAGGCTAATGGCCAGATACCGTCACGGAGCGAGTCAGTGGTGGAGGGTCCCAGGGCACACCCAGCTCACTGCCTCCGCAGCCCGTGCAGGTGGACATGGATGCCTGAGTGCCCAGCGGGCCCAGCTTCTGCCTCGGTGAATGAGGTCCCCAAGCCAGGCGGGAGGAGTGTGTTGGGGTCTAGAGGCAGTTTGTGGATTAGCTTACTGAGGCCTCGTAAAATGCGGATGACTTTGGATGACACCAGGAAGTCATAAGGTCTCACAGGTGCTTTGGAGGGGGGAGGGGCAGTTTGAATCTATAGTCGGAAATGTATGAAATTGTTTCCTGATCCTTCAAATCATCATTATCATAATCGTTATGAATTTTTAAAAATTAACTTAAAAGGGGCGCCTGGGTGGCGCAGTCGGTTAAGCGTCCGACTTCAGCCAGGTCACGATCTCGGGGTCCGTGAGTTCGAGCCCTGCGTCAGGCTCTGGGCTGATGGCTCAGAGCCTGGAGCCTGTTTCCGATTCTGTGTCTCCCTCTCTCTCTGCCCCTCCCCCGTTCATGCTCTGTCTCTCTCTGTCCCAAAAATAAATAAAAAACGTTGAAAAAAAAAAAATTAAAAAAAAAATTAACTTAAAATATCACAAATGTAAAATTAAAGTTTGAATGTAGACGATTTAAATATTGTGAAATGTACTATCAAAAACGGCTATCAAAATGCAACGCCTTTTTGCAAAACACCAAGGTTTTTGTCAGTTTGACAAGGTTGTGTCTTTTAGACAGGGATACGTCTTTCGAAGCCCTCTTCTGTGAACTGAGGGGAATCCCACTAGAGTTGGGGCTCCTCAAGGTATGTTCCCTGGATCACCTGGGAAGTTAGAAGGGCAAACTCATTGCCCCCTCATCCCCCCAATTTATTGGCCCAGAAACTTGGATTGGGACCCAGGAATCTGAATTTAAATAAACTTTCCAGGTGATTCTTTTTTTTAATTTTTTCAATGTTTACTAATTTTTGAGTGACAGAGACAGAGCACGAGCAGGGGAGGAGCAGAGAGAGAGGGAGACACAGAATCCGAAACAGGCTCCAGGCTTCCGAGCTGTCAGCACAGAGCCCGATGTGGGGCTCGAACTCAGATCATAACCGGAGCCCAAGCTGATGCTTAACCGACTGAGCCGCCCAGTCGCCCCCAGGTGATTCTTGTGTACACTGCAGTTGGAGAACCACTGGCTTCTTTCTTCCAACTCCATGTTCTTGGGAGTACGTGTTTCCTGGCTCAGAAGAATTCGTTGCTTTTGTCTGACAGGCTGGGAAAATAACTGGCTGTTTCACTGTCAAGGTCGACAAAGTGTGAACCTGTTGCAAAAGGATACATTTGCTGAGTCAGTGTTCATTCCTTTTGCCCTCCTAAATGGTTTATAGTTTTCTTCCTTCCCTTCTTGCTTCCCAGATTGATCGGCTCTTTGTTTCGACATTAGGCAGTTGTTACTTCCCAGTTTCGGAAGCTCCCTCTGTGAGCCCCTGGCCACGAGCGATTTGGTTTCCAGAACGTGCTTGTTTCTTGGCTTGTGTGGGCAGCTCAGTGGGGTGTCTCAACCACCTCAGGACGGAGTGCCTTGGGTAGGCTGTAACTTTTGCAACTTGCAACTCAACCCATTGAAACTCAACCCGTCGACTCACACTGACAAGGCAACGTGAGCCCATGGGTAAGTCTTCCTGCCAGACGGGGCACCGTGGCCTTTCCTTCCTCCCAGGAGAGCTCGGAAACAAGACGGAGCACAAGGGCATTCACGAGGGACCCTGGTGTTAATGCTCAGGGAAACCTTGCTGCAAGGGAGTCGGGAAGCCAGAAGGGGGAGCTCTCCCGCCATACCACTGTCCAAGAAGTGTCCCTTACAGACCCGGCAGAGGACTCCTCAACAGGAATCATCAACTGTCGGCCCCAACAGGAAGAGACGTGCACGGCATCCCCTACAAGCGACCAACCACCCCCTGCAGCTCAGCCAGGGAAAAGCCATCAGCACCCTGAACGCGTGCTTTTCTCCGATGGACTGAGTTCAAAACAACCCAACTTTCTCCTCCTTCTGTATAAAATAAAATTCTTCTCCTTTGTTTGTGGGACTTGCCTATGGTTTTGCCATGGCTTTTTACCCCCCAAATTGCAATTCTCTGTCATTCCCAAATAAATTCATTTTTGCTGGAGAAATAACTATTTTATTTCTAAGGCCAACAACCTATGTGAGTGATCATTTTGCCAATTCTGGGCTTTATAAGGGGGTCGGTAAGCTCACCTCCCCAGGATGACACATGCCTTCAGAAAAGCCAGGTAGTGCATTAGGGCGACAGTTGCTAATTACAGAGTGAGCCCAAACCTAAGCAAGCATGGTGTTAGGAAGGCGAAATTTATTTTCTCTTTACCATCCCAATAAATTCATGAGGTATGTCACCTGTTTTATCTACAGGAAAACAAAACAAACTTAACTTCGTAGAGGTTATGTGACTCGCCCAAACTAGTATTTTATTTCTTGTAATACAGAATTACCTCCAAATAGCCAAATCAATCTTGATAAAGAAGAATAAAGCTGAAGGCATTATACTTCTTGATTTCAAACAGATTGGACAAATCTACAGTAATTAAAACACTATGGAACTATATAAAGGTGGACATTCAGACCAATGGATCAGAACAGTGAGCCCAGAAATAAACCCACACACATGCAGTTAGCTGGTTTTTGATGGCGGGGTGGGGGTGGGGGGGGGTAGGTCCAAGAATATACCACGGGGAAAGGATAGTCTCTTCACCAAATGATGATGGAAAACTGGAGATCTACATGCAAAAGAATGCAACTTACACTATACACAAAAGTCAGCTGAAAATTGATTAAAGGCTTGAATGCAAGACCTGAGATGGTAAAACTCCTAGAAGAAAACATAGGCTGAAATCTTCACGATATTCGTCTTAGAAATTATTTCATGGGTATGATACCAAAAGCACTGGCCACCAAAGCAAAAACAGATAAGCTGGACTACAGCTTAGTGGAAGTGGAAAAGCTTCTCCACAGCACTGGAGACAACGAACAAAGGCAAAAGCAACCTACAGAATGGGGAGAAGATATGTGCAAACCATATAACTGATAAGGGGCTAGTTCCCAAAATACTTAAAGAGCTCCCGCGGGGCGCCTGGGTGGCGCAGTCGGTTAAGCGTCCGACTTCAGCCAGGTCACGATCTCGCGGTCCGTGAGTTCGAGCCCCGCGTCAGGCTCTGGGCTGACGGCTCGGAGCCTGGAGCCTGTTTCCGATTCTGTGTCTCCCTCTCTCTCTGCCCCTCCCCCGTTCAAGCTATGTCTCTCTCTGTCCCAAAAATAAATAAAAAACGTTGAAAAAAAAAATTAAAAAAAAAAAAAAAAAAAAAAAGAGCTCCCACAATTTAACAATGATGACAACAATAAAATCCTAAAAACCTAATCAAAACTGGGCCCAATACTTGAATAGAGATTTCTTCAAAGAAGACATACAAATGGCCGATGGGTCACGACCTCATGGTTCGTGGGATCGAGCCCTACGCTGGGCTCTGTGCTGACGGTGTGGAGCCGGCCTGGGATTCTCTCTCGCGCTCCCTCTGCCCCTGACCCTCTCTCAAAAATAAATAAATATCAACATTTAAAACAAACCACACAAGTGTGAGCAAGGACGTGGGAAAATGAGAACCCCTGTACACTGTCGGTGGCAATGCAAAATAATGCAGCCGCCGTGGAAAGCCATAGAGATGTTCCTCAAAAAATTGAAATATGGAGCAACCGTATGATCCAGCAATCCCACTTCTGGGTATTTATCCAAAGTAGTTTAAATCAGGATCTCAAAGAGATATTAGCACTCCTTTGAGGATGCTGGCCCCATCAGAAGATGTGGAAACAACCTAAATGCCCACAGGTGGATGAATGGATAAAGAAAATACACACAAAGGAATAGGATTGGGCTTTTACAAAGGAGATTCTGCAGCATGTGACAGCATCGATGGACCTTGAGGACGTTGGGCTGAGTGAAATAAGCCAGCTACAGAAGGACGAAGACTGGACGATCCCACTTACGCGAGCCATTTAAACAAGCCAAACTCACTGAACCAGGGGGTAGAATGAGGGTTGCCAGATGTTGGGGGAGGGGAAACAGGCAGTTGCTAATCAACAGGTGTGACATTTCAGTTATGCAAGATGAATAGGTCTAGACGTGGCCATACGACATCGTGCCTGTAGTTAACAAGACTGTATTGCGCACTTAAAAATTTGTTAAGGGGCGCCTGGGTGGCCCAGCCGGTTAAGCGTCTGACTTCAGCCCAGGTCATGATCCTGCGCTTTGTGGGTTCGAGCCCCGCGTCGGGTTCTGTGACTGCCTCAGATTCTGTATCTGTCTCTCTCTGCCCCTCCCCTGCTTGCACTCTGTCTCCCAAAATAAATAAATATTAAACAATTTTTGTTAAGAGGTTAGACCCCATGTTAAGTGTTCTTACCCCAATAAAATTAAATTTTAAAAAATGTACATGCTGTTTTCTAAGTGACGGCACAATTCTAAGGGCTTTACAAATGTGAATGTATTTCATCAGAAAACGATTGATGGTAAAGGCCCAGAGAGGTTACGTCGCTTGCCCAAGGCCACACACCAGGCAGTCTGGCTGCAGAGTATTTGTTATTTACGTGAACTCAGGGAGGATCGCTGGGGCTCATTTTTCCGACACCATTCTGAATGCTTCTCACGTCAGCGGTGAGTCCCCAGCACCTGGGCCCTCAGGATTTACAACCAGACGCACGATGACCGACCACTTCAATGCATTTGCTCATCCAAGACTTGACTTTCCCAAAGACCTTGAGTGGTGGTTTTCAAAGTGTGGTCCCTGCACCAGTAACATTGGCCTCAACTGGGAACTTGATAGAAACATAAATTCTTGGGCCCCACCCCAGACCTGGCGTGACTATAAAACTTGTATAATTTTATCTCTATCACTTGGTAACCTTACCTTGGCCGGTTCCAGAAGGCAGGGCTGGCTCCCACGGAGTTCTGTTCTAGGACCGTCCTGAAGAATGTCACCTGAAATACCGATGTGTCTGGAAGAACATTTCTTCCTTTGTTGCCTCCACCAACGTCAGCTTGTTCGTGATCTGATCTCCTGCCGGCTCCACACGTCGCTATCCCGTAACCCTTCTCAAGACGGGACGTGATATTCCACACCACACTCACGACAACTTTTTCAGTGCCTTGCCCGCTACATCTGCTTTGGTCGGGATTCCTGTGAGATGGTTAGCGAAAGGCAGTGGAATGTTCCATTTTCTCCTCAAATATACTTGAAGGCTGTGAGGCTCTGGGATCCTTCTTTGGCCAGGACCAGAGAAGCCTTCTGTTGCGATGGCCCTGCGCCTGACACCCTCTCGGTGCGTTCCATCGCCACCCCTCTTATCTGCGTGTTTATTGTTCTTTCGCTATGCAATTCATTAATTGCTTTGTGGGATTTATCGAACAAACGTTCCCGGGCACCTGCTGGGTTCCAGACACCAGGCAGCGCGCATCATCATTACTGACCGACGCCCACCGGATTGCCCGCAAGGGCTCAGTCCCTGCTGTGCAGAAGGTTGGTGCCCCTCTCAGGTGTCTCCTGTCACAGAATCACGCTGCCCTCCTCCTGTGGGTGCCTCCATTGACATTGTCCTCCCGGCCTCCCTGTCTCCCCGCTGCCCCCACATACCCTCCCACTTGGATTGGATCGAAAGCTTTGAATTCTGAGTATTTCTTTCGATTCTTGGGGCATCAAATGGCCACTGCATGTTTCTGTTTGTTTGTTTGTTTATGTTGGGAACCGAACATCATCTTCTGCTATTTTCGTCCTTGTTTTTAATTTGTGGTTAAGTCTGGCCATCTGGCCTATCATTTCCTGAAACCTTCCTGGCCTCTAAGCAGCTGAATGTCTGTCTCTCTGTTTTACCTTCCTATTGGCAGAAGTTGTCCTTCCTGTTACTAACAGAGCCGACACATCTCTGAATGTACGCCCGCACTTCCCAAAGGAAAGGAGAGGACCCTCCAGCGGGAGAGGAGGCAGCAAACCTGGGGAAGCCCCTCCTGGGAGCCAGCAATCATTCAGGAATGCCTACATCCCTGTCCTTTATCCTGAGAAAAAGTGGGAAGATAATAAAGAGTGAGACTTGCTATCAGAATTCACGCTAGGGGGTGCCTGGGTGGCTCGGTCGGTTGAGCGACAGACTCCGGATCCCGGCTCAGGTCAGGATCTCACCCTTTGGGAGTTCGAGCCCTGCGGTGGGCTCTAAGCATCATCTAATATCCCAACTATTGTGCCACAGAGAAGGGAACGGTCACCCGTTTTTAGATGCTTTAGGGTTTTTTTTTCCTCTTTTTAAATCAACTCCTTCCTGCATACCTTGCACATTCATATGGAATTGAAAGATGCTTATTAAGCACGCTACTTTAGTCGAGGAAGCGGCAGTGAACCAGACTGCAGAGTCCCTGTTGTGTGACTACCCCGTCACCTTCCAGCGGGTAAAACCCAGATACATTAGTCTTGTGATTTGCGAGAAATAAAGAAACATACCTTGAGAGTGACGCTATTGAGAAGCGTTACGCAGAGAAGTGACATCCGGTCATGTGCCGGCAAATGAGTGCAGGTGGGGGTGGGTGGTGCTGGGCTGAGTGGACAGAAGGCCTCTGGGAGGGTAGCGTTCGGGCTGAGATCTGCACACCCAGCCCTGTGAGGAAGGAGAAAGAGCATCCCAGGCCCTCGGGCTCACAGCTACACTGAAGGGTGGTGGGAAAGGCAGAGTGGAAGGGAACCATGCGCACAGAGGCGGATGGAGCCAGGTCACAGGAGGGTTTGTCGTCCAGGAAAGGAGCCTAGGGTTTGTGTACGTGGCGTGGACGCATTAGCGTAGAAGCAGAGGAAGGGCGTGACTTCATTTACCTGTTCAAAGGTCAGCGGAGGGTGTACTTAGGGCAAGGTGAGAGCCAGGAGGCCAGCAGGAGGACGCTTGAGTAGTCCAGGCAAGAGAGGAAGGGGGCCTGGCCTACGTGGTGATGGAGCGTGGTGGACAGATGTGGTTTTGGTTTTGGGGACAGAGTCATCTGGACTCCAGATGAATTAAAAATGGAAGCAGGGGAAGGAGGAATCAAGTGTGACCCTTAGATTTAGTTCTAGAACGGGGCAGGCAGATGTGGTGCTGGGAATAGGGGGAGAAGCCTTGGGAGGGAGGAGGACTGAGGCAGGGTGGGGTATCAGGAGCTATGTTTTGGTCGCACTAGATTGGAGACCTTTGACAGATATCCAACTGGAAATGTCAAGTCTAGGGAAAGGGAAGGGTCACAAATTTAGATCTGGGAGTTGCCAGCTGATAGAGATGAGCTCACCTGATAAGCCTGCCTAAAGAGCACGTGTTGACGAGGGAGGATCTCAGAGCAAAGTTTTGGCTTTCCGACTTTAGGGATCAGAGAACTGAAGAAGCAACCAGACCAGGAGACTAAGAATGTGACCTCCAGTGGCCAGTGAAGGAGGAGACCGAGGGAGAATGGTGAGCCGGAAACCAGCAGGCTGTGTGCTACAGCAAAGGAAGGAAAGACTTCAGGAAGGAGGGAATATGGTCAGCCATGTTGGCTGAGGTCGAGAAAGATGGGGACAGAGAAGTGACCACATGTTTGTCAGCATGGAGGGCACCGGTGACCCTAACAAGTGCCATCGCTGTGCCATGGTGGCGACAGGAGTCGAGCTGGAGCTGGCTGTGTAGACAGTGTGCAGTTAGCAATGGACGGGTGGGGAACGAGTCTGGTGAGGAGTTTGCAAATATACTGACTCACAGCTCTTTTTGTAACTTGGTATTATATAAACCACCACTCTATTAGTCACCAAATTTGTTCATTTTCACCCTTTTGGAAGTACTGTATAGATAATCCATTTAGCTTCCTATTAAAAAAATTGGGGTAAAACACACATCACTCATGCGTACAAGAGAATCATTCAGCTAATGAAAGTATGATTCTCCTGCCTTCACTCCACCTTCAGTTACCCTGGTTTTGAAACTTACGTGCTTTTTAAAAAATTGTGGTGTGGGGCGCCTGGGTGGCTCAGTCGGTTAAGCGGCCGACTTCGGCTCAGGTCACGATCTCACGGTCCGTGAGTTCGAGCCCCGCGTCGGGCTCTGTGCTGACGGCTCAGAGCCTGGAGCCTGTTTCCGATTCTGTGTCTCCCTCTCTCTCTGCTCCTCCCCTGTTCATGCTCTGTCTCTCTCTGTCTCAAAAGTAAATAAACGTTAAAAAAAAAAATTAAAAAAAAAATCGTGGTGAAATAGGCATCACATACACGTTACCGCCGTAGCGACTTGAAATTGTACTCTCATTGTTGTGTGACCATCCCACCAGAATTTTTTTCATCTTGCAGACCTAAAACTCTGTACTCGTCCATTAAGTCCCAAGTGCCCCACCCCACCCCGCTTCTACAAAGATTTTGATATCCAGATAGATCTCCCTCCCAGACCGATGATATTACCTACTGTGGCCATCAGTAAAACACCCTTCACGACTTAGGATTGAGAGGGGAGAAAGAAGGTTGACCTACGAAGACTGATGACCCAAAGCCTGAGTGTTCTCTCTGGCTCAGTGCGTTTGTGATGCTTGGAGAAGTCAACAGCTAACAGGCCGCAAGCGTGGTCCAGCGCGTGGTGAAACGTTATACTTGAGGGGTTTGCCCCTACTGTTTATTTCTGTCCTTACTGGAAAACCAGGCATCTATGTGGGAAGAAACGGGAAAGGCGGTTATATGACGAGTGTGCATTCAGTCAAGGGAAATGACCTGCAAAGTTCCAGGAAGGTCAACTCGACGGGTAGGTGGGATGGTTGGTGGAGAAGGGATGTTGAATGGTAATATTGCAAATTAAAAAACATAGCAGCAACCGTTTGTTGAGAAAATACTATGCGCACAGACCTAAGTAGCATTGTGTACAGTATTTCTTCATGGAATCCTTCCAACAAGCCAGCACATAGGTACTTACTGGGAGTACCGTTTCATGGATGAGGAGACCGAGGCCAGGAGAGGTTAAATATATTACCCAAGGATATGTAGCCAGAAAGTGGTAGAACAAGGACTCAAACAAGACAGTGTGTGCTCTTAAACCAAGTTCCCTGTAATGCCTTACAGGGTGACTATTTTTTTTTTTTTTTTAAGAAATTTAGGAGACCCCAGCTGCCTACGAATTCTGCTTGAATATACATTCTGCAGACCCTCACGTTCTAACATCGGCCCAGTAGAATGTTCGCTGAGACCTTATAAAGGTGCTTTCCATGCACCAATGGGTCCCAAGAACTTTACCTGTAGCAAGGCAGATCTGAAGGGCCAGTCACTTTCTCCTTTCCAGACCATTGTGGGATAGCAGATAAGGTAGTTCTCGCCCCCACCCCATCCAGGATGGTTTGTGAATGCAAATGAGGGGCAGAGGAAGAAGGGTGAGGAACCCCCAAATTCTGGCCACGCCTCTAACCCTGTGAGTGGAGATACCCATCCACAGGGTGTGAATGCATCCTGAGCCCATGGAGCTTCTCCTGGGAAGAGCTCTTGTCTCTAACGGTGCTGCATTAAGGGACCTTCTAAATATATAAGAAGTCTCCCCCTTCTTACCCGTCTTCTGGAAGCTAGGTTCTTTCTTCTTACCTCTGGCCCTGTCTCCATCGGGGTCCACCTCCCGAGCCACGCTCAGTGCCTCTGTGCTGGCAATGTCCACGTTACAGGGGACCACCACCAAGTTGATGGTCTGTTGCCCCTGGATGTATGAGTGCCTTGATCTGATGACAAAAAAAAAAGAAAAAAAGCACACAAAGGAAGAGTACATCTCTGGGCATCCAACAATACGGCCAGACAGGTGTGATGGTGGAAAACCGGTAACTGGGACCATGACCTGGTTTTCATACTCCTGGGTGTTGGCTTGGCCAATCCCTTCCACAGGAAGGCCTGCCCATCTGCCCTTACTATATTCTCTGTTGATTTTCTACTTTTCTTCAAAACCCACCACTGGTGGGGCGCCTGGTGACTCAGTCGGTCAAGCCTCTGACTCTTGATTTTGGCTCAGGTCATGATCTCACGGTTCTTGAGTTTGAGCGTCAGGAAGTCCCTGCACCGAAACTGCTTTGAATTCTCTGTCTCCCTCTTTCTGGCTCTCTCTCTCTCTCAAAAATAAATAAATGTTAAACTTTTTTTTTTTTTTAACCCACCACTGGTATTTCTTCTTTCCCGAGGACTCTGCCTCCTGTAGCCAAACGAGACCTCTCCTTTTCTAAATCTCTCCTGTGATGCTTCTAAGATTATGCCTTCTATGACAGTGTTTGTGTACGTGTTGTATTTGCCCCAAAAGCCCAGGGGTGCCTTTGTGACACGTCATGTGCCATCTCAGTGTCCCCATGCAGTCCCGCAGAGGTCCCCAAGCCACCGGTGCTCTGTGCCTGCTGTGATAGGATCTGATGTCAATAAATGTCTCTACATGTGCTCATTCCTAATGTTAAATACTTTTTCTGGAGTCTGTTCTTGGAAGGGGTCACTCAAATTAGAGAAATCCAATAAAATTTCTTAGAATCTGCAGACAGAGAGAGATATGAGCAGATAAGCCTTACACACCAAATTTCAATCATGTTTTTGCCCACAGACAATACAAACAAACAAGGAAAGGCTGACATCTAGGGACATATTTTTAAAAATAGTTTGCTACAGGGGCGCCCGGGGGGGTCTCAGTCAGTGAAGCGTCTGACTTCGGCTCAGGTCATGATCTCACGGCTCATGAGTTTGAGCCCCACATCGGGCTCTATGCTGACAGCTCGGAGCCTGGAGCCTGCCTCGGATTCTGTGTCTCCCTCTCTCTGGCCCTCCCCCACTTGTGCTCTCTCTCTCTTTCTCAAATAAAAATAAACATTAAAAAATTTAAAAAAAATAATGAAATAAAATAGTTGCTCCAATTGACACGTGCTTTAGCTCTCATTATGTCCCATAAAATTATGTTAAGCTGCACACAGAAGATAATACTGCATAGCCACAAGTAGGAAATTTGCATCACATAAGCACAAGCTAGCATCATATAAACAATTAAGTGCCGGGGCCAGATAAAGACGACAAATATAAACAGGCCAAATTAAGTCCTAACCATGGGAAAACTTCACCGAGGAAAGTTATAGTTGACTTCGGGAAGTGAATTTTAACGTGAACTGTCCTTCAGTTAAAAGGCATCTTCTCGTTGGTCTTTATTCCCCCTGCTACCCCCATGCGCAGCACGCGGTCTGATGTCTGTGAGTGAACAGACCATCCAGCGTTCTCCACCTCAGCACCATGGACAATTTGGGATGGATGGTTCTTTGTGGCAGGGGCCATCGGGTGCATTATAGAAAATCTAGCTCCATTTCTGGTCTCCACTCACAGGATGCCAGTAGCAAACCTTCTTTCCCAGGTTGTAACGACCATAAATGTCTCAGACGTTGCCATTGCCGACGTCCCTGGGGATGAAGTAGGCTTGGGGTAGAGACCACTGTATGAAACACATATCTTCCCATGCATTTTGACAGGGTCTTGGGGAGTGGTAACTGTTCCCCAGAATGTCTGCCAGCAGAGAGAGACCCCATAAAGATCACCTTCTAGTCATGCATCAATTACGGGCACTCATAGGCATTAGGTCCATTCCAGGGTCTGGAGATTCACTATTACGCACACAGGCACTATCCCTCAGGGGTTTGTGCCCCAGGAGGTAATGTAGACAACAGACACAAGGACCAGGTCCAGGGTATCGGGCATCCCGGAGAAGGTGGCATTTGTCAGAACTTCGAGGGAAATAGAGAACGCGCCACGTCAAAGCTGGGCAGGGAGAATGTTTCAGAGAGAGGGAAGAGAAGGTACAAGGACCTTCTGGTAGGTTTGAGGACCACTGAGGATTCAGGTGTGGCTGGAGTGGATGAGGGCTGGGGCACAGTGATGGGTGTGGCCAATGAGCGAGTGGGGCCAGAGCACATCAGACGCTGGATGCTTTTATTTGTAAGTTAATTTCTTTATTTTGAGGGGGAGAGCACAAGTGGGGGAGGGGCAGAGAGAAAGAGGGGGAGAGAGAATCTCAAGCAGGCTCTTGCTGTCAGCTCTGAGCCCGACACAGGGCTTGAACTCACCAACCGCAAGATCATGACCTGAGGCAAAATCAAGAGTCAAACGCTTAACTGACTGAGCCACCTAGGCATCCTGGCCATTGGAAGCTTTAATGATGATGGACATGGAACCACACTGGAGAGTGTTGGGGAGTGATAGCCTCTAACCTGTGTCCTAATAGCTCTGCCCCGCGCCCTGGGCACTGCTACCCCAGTCTCCTCCCCAACCACTCAGCGCAAGGGCAGGGGAGGCACACCAGAAGCCCTGCTGCTGCCCGCAGAAACCTAGAAGTCTCCCGAACTTCAGCTTGGCCCACTCCCAAGTTCTAGAAAGACCTAGAAGTCTCCCGAACTTCAGCTTGGCCCATTCCCAAGTTCTAGAAAGACTTGCCTGCAGTCTGATGTCCTGGGGCTGGTTTCCCACGGCCACACTGGTGATGCTGGGAAGATCAATGAGGGTCAGATCCAGAACCTCAGGGAGGTGATCTCCAGCCTGATGAGCTCATGGCTGATGCTAACTCCAAGGCCAGCTATGGTGTTCTGGGCTGTGGAGGCCCAGAGACGGGAAAGCCAGCCTTCAGATTAATGACCCATCCGAGGAAAAGCAGTGGTAGGAGGCTCCAAATGTCTCTGGTGTTTAGAAAACACTTCACAGAAGCCTGGGGAGTGCTCTCTGAGGCCACTAGTGTGGCCATCAAACACAGAGGTAGCATAGACATTCACCTTCCGAAAGCCTGGAGGAAAACATACCGATACGTTCATGGCGGGGTTACAGAGGGATTCTGTTCTCTTTCTTTACCCTTCTTGATATTTGCCAGTGACCGCGGCAGTGGCTTAAAATACACCCACAAATTCTTCTACACTCTTCCCTCCAAAAGGTGAAACCTTGAGCGCGAACCGGACATAGGGACTTCTGTCTAAAGATAGATATGGCGGAAGTGACCGTGTGGAACTAGCAGTAAATGTGTCGTGACTGCCTCTTGCCTTCTCTTGCATGGCTCGCTCTGGGGGAGACTGGCAGCCCCGTCCTGAGGACACCAGGGACCGACGGAGAGGTCCACAAAGTAAGGCACTGAGGCCTTCCGCTCACGGCCACGTGAAGAGCGGCTCACCAGCCACAGTCGAGCCTTCAGCCGATGCAGACCCCGACAATACCTCAACCACGGCTCCCCAGGGACCCTGAGCCACAGCCCCCCAGCCGAGACCCTGCAGTTGCTGACTCTCACACTGTGGGAGAGAACAAATTCTGTCTTCGAAGTCACCAGGTTCGGGATAATTTGTTATGCAGCGAACAGATAACGCACACAGGTATATACTACTTTTATGAGCAGAAGATAAACCCAGACACACACACGCTAACACGTACACAAAAGCACGTACCAACACACACACATAAACGCACACTACGAACACACACAGTCAATTGTGTGTTTAGCACAGCGTGTTTCTGGGCGGCGTAGACACCCCTCTACTTCCCGATACTTAAGGAAAAGCCCATCTGCCTGCTTCCTGTCTGTTGGAAAGGGGGGGCCAATCGGAAGGCCGGCGGTCAGTCTGGAGCTAAGCAGACCCCTGAGAAGAGGGGACTTCCCAGGGTCAACCCCCGGCCACCCCAGGGTCTGCCAGAGGGATGGCAGAGGAACTCAGGGAGTGGGACCCCTCGGCCGAACAAGACACACCGTGTCCGTAGTACCCGTGTCCCTGTTTAACACCACCTGCCACTTCTCTTAGGTCCTGGAACGTTTTGTAGGAATCCCCCTGCACTGTCTCTTGGGGGGTAAGAGGTATGGAAGGAAGGGATGGAGAAAAGGAAGCAGAAGGAAAGCAAGATTATTTCTTCCCTTACATTCATTTTTGCAAGTAGATTATTTCTGTAGAGTCTTCACTGGAGGTTCAAAGGACTTTTTGAGAACGGCATCTAATTTAGGGGATACCGAATATGTATCCCAGCCTACACATAAATCATATACAGTGATGGGCATCTGGGCGGCTCAGTTGGTTAGGTGGCCCAGTCTTGATTTCAGCTCAGGTCATGATCCCGTGGTTTGTGGGTTCGAGCCCTGCGTCAGGCTCTGTGCTGACAGCCCGAAGCTTGCTCAGGACTCTCTCTCTCCCTCTCCTCAGCTCTCTCCCAAAACAGGCAAATAAACTTAAAAAATACTCAGTGATTCCATCCTGTGTCTCAGATTCCTCCTTACTGTGGAACCAATGGCGACCTTTAACCTGCGTGGGCGGGAAGGTCTACTTGTGTCCTGTTTCTATAAGCCGCCGATTGTCCTAAAAGTTTTAAAAAACAGTTATGTCATAGATATGACAGAAACAATCTATAATAGTGCTCAAAAAATGAAAAAAAATTTATCCTTGAGCTGGACTTGAGCCTTGTCCGTGGGCAGGACAGTTCCTGTTCTAGAGGATGGCCAAAGGACAGGGTCCCTGGGCCACAAGTCCGACGGCGTGCACACTTGGTAACAGAGACCCAAGTGTCAGTAAAGATGGCCCCTCAGTGCCATCGGCAGGGACCTCCCATCACATCTGCAAGCCAAGTCTCGGTGCAGGGGCGAAGGACAGGCGAGGTAGTGGAGAAGTGACAGGCAGATTTGGGCCCCGGGGTTCTCCACGAGAGCTTTGCAAAGCAAATCTCAAGGCCGGAGGGAGGAGATATAGACAGAGCTAAGAAAGTCCCCCCACCCGCCTCACTTCTGTCACCCCCTCCCAGCTGCCCGGCTCTGCACGCACTTGGCTCGGCTGCTACTCACAGTGATGTCCAAGTGGCTTCAGGCCCAAGGGGGCACCAGACATGCCATGACGTGCTCTTGGGAGCAAGCCCCATAGATGAGCTGGAAAAAACGGGAGTCTTCCCCCGGGTTGTTTTACAAAACCAGAAAAGGGACCAACGAGGATATTTTGTGCTCACACACTCAGAACCAGGACTAATCCCGCGGAGCCCCGTGTTCGGAAGGGTCCCCTCCCGGTTTGCTGTCTGCTTTCACTATCTTGAGAGTCTAAGTCATTTCGAACGAGGGGTCTTGCTGTTTTATTTTTCTCTGAGCCCCTAAGTCGTGTAGCTGGCTCTGCTCTGAGCCTGGTTTCTCAAACTCGAGTGCACACGAACCATTTTGGAGCTCCGTTCAAGTTCAGATTCTGACTCAGCAGGTCTGGGGTGTTTTTCCCCAGCCATTTCTGCAAGCCTCCAGCAGAGGAGGTCACACTGAGGGGCCAGGGGCTAGGGGACGATCTTGAAACGAGATGATGTCCAGGATGATCTAGGTGAGGGGAGGGTATCAATGGCAGAAATCAGATACGTGGGGCACGCGAGCCAAGGACAAGACAAGGACAGAGGTCATTGGTTACCAGCTCAAGCGTGGAGACATAAGGACGATGCTCCCCAGTCACCTCGTCTTGTCCCCGTGGGTGTCCTCAGTCCTCAACACCTCCCGGCGTCCCACTTCCTTCTCCTCTTGGAATTAGCCGCCGATCCACCCAGGAACAGGAAGTGAGTCCTGGAAAATCTGGCCTGGAAGATCCTTCTCTGTCCAGCAGCCTTGTGGGGTGGTCATCCGTATTTGGGGGTGAACACAAGGACTGGGGGCAGGACTTCTCCATTCTGGAGGGGGTCTCTCTGCTCAGCCATTCGAGGCCTGCAGACACGGATTCTCAGGGAGCTGAGCGCGGGAAGCCACGGAAAGGCCTCGACCCCGGACGCTGTGTTACCGGTCACATGGAGCCCAGCGTCCCACAGGGCCCGCTTTCATCATCTCCAGAGCAGTGCCCCAGGACAGCAGTGACCAGGACAGCCGGGAGTCCCGCGGGGGCCTTTCTCAGAGGAGGACCAGCACATGGAAAAGCCTGGAAGGAAGAGGCAGCGGGCTCCCCGGTGGGGACCGAAACACCTGGTGGGGACCAGGCAGCAGAGGAGGAGCCAGGACAGTGAGGGAGAGGCCATCAGAGCCTCACCTGCAGAAACCCCGTGCCTCCCACCTTCAAGGATCTCCTTCCTACCTGGGAGGGGTCCTGACGATGGACTGTCCTGAGGACCGGCCGGAGGAAGCCGATTCTCTCAGCACCAGGTCACAGGTCCTGAGCAGTTTTCCAAACATTCCAAGTTCGCAGGTGCCTTTTCCTCTCACCCCCCAAGGGAGCTGCCCCAGTGTCCCCAGAGTCCTGGACTAAAATTTCTGTCCCTGTCCAGGGCTGGGAGGTGATGGGGGCCGCCTGGACTGGGCGGGCACAAAGGAGCACAGGCCCGGGGACAGAGGCATCGGCAGGGGAGTGTCTCCAGGCCGACCGTGGTCACGTCCCCACGGTGCTGCTCTGTCCGCCACATGAGCTGGAGTCGCGGCTCAGTGTCTGAGGCCCTCCAGGACGGAGACAGGCCTCGGGCTTTGGCCACAGGACCTGCATTTGTCCAGGTGGCGGCTGAGGAAAGGGGACAGATGGAAATGTGGGGAGCAGGGGGATCCATGCGTCTCCAAGCCCCCTCACAGTTGCGGACAGTGGGTGCAGGGAGAAGGCAGCAAGAGCCAGGGCAAGAGTCTGGACGTCCGAAGGAGGGGGTTCAAGGGAATTCTCAGTGGGCAGTTTGCACAGCCGGAGTTCAGAAAGGCTGGAACCGCCCTGGGCTTCTTGGGGCCGGGCGTTCCTATTGCCGAGTCCTGAGCACTGATGTATCCTTTGTATTGCTGGCCCTATAAGGGCGTTTATCATCTCCTCCAGCCTGGGGACATGCCCAGGGGTCACATGCCTGCCACCAGCATCCAGACCCTCCACTATGTTGCCCCTCTCCCCAAAATGCCGACCCCGCGGCAGAGCAGAGGGACGACTGCCCCGGATCCTTCCTCTCTGGTGCATCAGGTGTTCTGCCAGGCTGACCGGGATCTCCCAGGACCCCATGGGATCAAGGACTGGGCTGCCAGTGACCTGGAGGGAGCCCAGGCCGGGGCATCTGGCGAGGCAGCTGCTGTTGGGGGCTGTGCAGGATCTGGGCAGCCCACTGGGGTCCCCACACCCTCCTCTGTGCCCAGGGCGGGGGGTGGCCCGGGCAAGACGGCGTCGGTGGTGCCCAAACCCTGAGTTCTGGTTGGGTCTGGCCTCTGACAGCACTGGCAGGAGATGGGACCAAGGGAAGGGACCGGGACGGAGCCTCCCCCAACCCACGAGGAGGGTACTATCTCCTTCCTCCCTTTTTTCCTTTATTTTATTAAATCGTAGACGTACAAAATCACTTTTTCTTTTTTTTTTTAAGGAAAACATCGTGTCTTATCACGCTATGACCCTGGCTAATCGCTTTTTCCAAACACTGAGAAAATTCTTCGGAACGACTTCACACGGCACCTGAGACTTACAAGCTCGGTGTCATCAAAGACATGCCTGCCACAGACCACTGGACAAGGTCTGGAGTCAGGGCTGGGCCGTCAGGTTCCGGGCCCCGACGGACACAGGCCCAGCGACGGCTAAGGATGCGAAAGGGGGTCAGAGACCCGGGGGCAGCCCAGGCCATGCCCGTAGACCCAAGCCTCCCGGGGCCAATGTCTGAAACGCCTGGTACCCCCGGGGATGCTTTGCGGCCCGCGGGAAGAGCAGAGCCGGCCCAGCTCTGCCTACCACTGCCTCTGGGCAGGGCGACCCCGACAGAGCGTCCCGCAGGAGCTCCTGCCCCAGCTCTGGTCCCCGATGACAGCGATGGTGGCCGGGGCCAGGTCCCGCTCCGCACCCAGGGTCCGCAGGGAGCCGATGAGGTCAGTGCGGGGGCTCACCTTCTGCTCGTACTGGCTGTACAGGCCGCTCTCGGGCCCCGGAAGAGGCAGACCGGACTTCATGGCCTTGGCCTCTGATCGGAGTCCCATCATTATCCTTGGGAATTTGGGGCAGAATTTGTGCCTCTCCTGATGCTGGGCTGCAGACGGGAGGTGCGTGTGCCTCTGGGAGGTCCCTGTGTTCTTGTCCCGCACAGGATTTGCTTCTGCTGATGTGGGATGTCTGGCAGGAGGAGGAGGCATCTCACTGAGCAGGGAGAACGTACCCCGGGTTGGAGCTCCTGGCCAGAGGGAGGACAGGAGCCAGGCCCTGGGCTGCTGAGCAGGGGTGGGGTGGGGAGTGGGGTGGGTCAGCAATGGTCACAGTGATAATAGTTGCAGGGAGAGCTCCCAGGAGGGAGACCCCAGCACCCGGAAAAGAAGCCCCCATACTTGCTGCCCCAGAGACCGGGCGCCCCTGGTGCATGTCAGAGGTGCCTGGGGGACTGCGGGGCACCAGCCGTACTGTTGGGGTTAGACCACGCTTGCAGGTTTATGGCCGCGGTTGGGGTGCTCGCCTCTGGCCGGCGGCTGGAACGCACCCTTCCTGAAGGTCCCTCTACGTGACTTACCTTTGCCTTCCGTGGGCCCCTGCTTCCTCCTGGCTGCTGAAGGTTCAGCGTCGGCAAGTTGAACTTCTTGGTGAGCTAAACTGGGTCCTGCCGTCCCACCTGCCAGTCTGGGGGATACATCATGTGCCCTGCTGCTGTGCCGGATGGCGGCGGCTGTCGCTGGACGAGATTCATTTCTTTTTTTGCACATTGTCAGGAAAAGAAAAAAAAAGGAAACAGACTGTGCCTCGGGCACGGCCAAGAACCGTGGGCCTTAGGCATTAGCTGTCATGCAGTCCGAGCTGGTGGGTGGGTTCCCCGCTGCTCAGCACCTCCCGTCTCCTTCACGAGCTCTGCAAAGACACAAGTTGGCAGAGTGGCCCATTGTCCCCAGGTGGTCCCTTCCCAGGCTGGACCTTTGCCAGCCCCCCCTCGCCCAAGCCCACACAACCCACAGACACAGGGGAGACTGGCAGCCCAGCAAGGCCCCAGTCCGCAGGAGAGGCCGCCGCAGTAAACAGGTGCAGCTCACAGCTGCGTCTCGGCGGCCCCCGGGGCGTGGGGACAGGGGCAGAGAACTTCCTGTCATGTATTGGTTTATTATGCTTTTAAAGCCACCTGTTTACGAGTTACGGGAAGCTATTTAGATCTAAGGGTGCGTTTACTTACATAGAGGAAGCTGTGTTAGGACGTCATCCTTGACGTCTGTTGTCACTAAGCAGTCGCTCAGCAGCTGACGGGCACCACTGGGGACTTACAGATAAGAATATATGGACAGGTGTGCAGAACGCAGCGGACATTGAAACTTCAAATAGCGAGAGTTTGTGAGGACCCACTGAGAGTGTTCTGTCTGGGCAAGGCTACCCTTTGCTGAGCTCGAAAGCTCTCTGCAGACCTGGGAGCACTGGCTTCTGGAGCAGCAAGGCCCCTCTTTGCTGGCAGGGGTGAAGGCCGTGCAGTGGCCCCTCCAAAGGGGCTGTCTTGCCCGCCTCCCCCCGCTGCTCTGGTCCCCAGCACCATGCTCTGGAAATCAGGGGACTTCTGCTCTGTGCTGGTGGCTGGACATCAGCTCCTGGTGGGCTAACTGGATCGACTCTTCCAAGAACCAACTTGTAGAAAGCAACCTCAACTAAATTTGGACTTTGTTTCTGTCCCCTTTGCTTGGACCAGTAGGGTAATCAATCTATCACTAGTTTGGAGTATGTCATTTCTTTATTGGCCTATTAAGAGATACTGTCCTGGGACTCCTGGGTGGCTCAGTCGGTTAAGCAGCCAGCTTCGGCTCAGGTCATGATCTCACGGTTCGTGGGTTCAAGCCCCGCGTCGGGCTCTGTGCTGACAGCTCGGAGCCTGGAGCCCGCTTCGGATTCTGTGCCTCCCTCTCTTTCTTCCCCTCCCCTGCTCACGCTCTGTTTCTCTCTCTCTCTCTCTCAAAAATAAATAATAAACATTACAAATTTTTAAAAAAGAGAGAGAGATTGTCCTGTATGCTGTAGGCTTGTCCCCTGCAAAATATTTCTATAAATTGTAAGTCCTGAGTTACTGGCAAAGACAATGTGAGCCTCTGGGCATAACTCCGCATTTCCACAGAGGGGGTCGAACGTTCCTCTAGAGAGGTAGGCTCCATGTCACTTGTGGCTGAGGACCAGACAGGAGACCACCAGGCAGGAAGAGATGGGAGGTGGTATCTCTTAGGCCCTCTGGAAGCTAATCTCTGCCCGGCCCTCACTGGTTCTCGCCCAGACTCGTCTGGAAAAGGTGGGTGTTTGGTCTCTCGCCCTTGAACGTCCATAGCTGATGATCACATAAAGTCAGCACTGTTAGAAATAGTCGGCCTCCCGGCCTCCCCAGTGCTGCTCCCAGGCTCTTGTCTCCCTTGTACAGCAGCCTTGTGTGCTAGGACCCTGTTGGACTTTCCAAGCCAAGAAATTAAGTGCCAGGGCCCCCGGCTGGCCCAGTCAATAGAGCACTTGACTTTTGATCTTGGGATCGTGAGTTCAAGCCCCACTTTGGGCAGAGAGCTTACTGAAAGAAAAAAAAAAGAAGAAAACAGATTGAAGTGTGGGGGGGGGGGTCAGCTACTGGTCTAAGTCAGGACTCAGACCCACCCCGGGCCACTCCCCGTCACAAACCCTTCCCCGCTATGACCTACACGGCCCATCCTTCCGGGAACAAAGTGGCTGCAGTAGGTTGAATGGTGTCCTTGGAAGAGCGAACGTGACCTTATTTGGAGAAAGAGTATTTGTAAGACCTGGACGTGGGGCCTAAACCGAGCCACAGGTCAGAGGAGGCAGAGGGAGACTGGAGACACAGATCCAGGGAGAAGGGAGAGACCAGTGTAGACGGAGGTGGGTCTAGACTAATGTGGCCCCAAGCCGAGCATGCCAAGGACCTCAAGGAGCCACCAGGAGCTGGGAGAGGCCTAGGTCCCTCCTCAGAATGTCCAGAGGCACCAGCCCCACTGATGCCTCTATCTGGACCTTCTGGCCTCCAGGCTGTGAGAGGGCACATCTCGGTGGTTTTAAGCTGCTGAATGTGGGTAATTTGTGAAGAGAGACTGAGGAAGGTCACAGAGTGGGGACGGCCTGGGGTCTCCAGGTGAACCGGCTGGGCTTTGGGAAGTCCGCTCACGCGCCTCGCCCAGCTGGACTCCTTCCGCTCAGCCCAGCCCCTTCGTCCTCGAGACACTGGGCGCAAGTGTGTTTATTTACCGCACCTGCCTTCTTCCTAAACCCCCGGCCTCGTCCCATCTCTCTGTGGGTGACCTGATGGATGTTTACACAGGCAGGGAGAGCAGGCGGCATGGACAGAAGGCAAGGACGTGAGGAGGCACGGTCGTCAGCCAAAGCCAGAGTCCCAGGTTCAGGACTGACGGCCACCAGGCCCGGGACCCAGAACCCTCTCACTTTCAGCGTTCCGTCTGTGTGCCCTGCAGGCTAAGGCACGGATTTTCACCGCCACCCTGTGCCTGCGGGGTTCGTGATTCACAGACCGGGATGCAGAACTGCAGGGAAGTGAGGCGCTCACCAGAGGCCACCAGCTGCTAAGTGGTGGAGTTCAAACCCAGGCAAAACCAGGAGTTGGAGGATGGCACCCAGTCCCAGGTAGGAAGACACGGGTGCGAGCGGAAGACACGGGAGCCGCGTCCCACCACCTGCGCTGCCTGGGCTTACCTCACCCTCCAGCCACACAAGGGGTCTCTCTGAAGCTGCAGCGGGGCCGCCAGCCTGCACCCGCCTGTACCTGCCCTGCACCCGCCCGCACCCGCCCTGCTCCCAGGTATGCACCCACCTGCACCTGCCCGCACCCGCCCTGCTCTCAGGTATGCACCCGCCTGCACCCGCCCTGCTCCCAGGTATGCACCCGCCTGCACCTGCCCTGCACCTGCCCACACCCGCCCTGCTCCCAGGTATACACCCACCTGCACCTGCCCCCACCCGCCCTGCTCCCAGGTATGCACCTGCCTGCACCTGCCCTGCACCCGCCCGCACCCGCCCTGCTCCCAGGTATGCACCCGCCTGCACCTGCCCTGCACCCGCCCGCACCCGCCCTGCTCCCAGGTATGCACCCACGTGCACCTGCCCGCACCCGCCCTGCTCCCAGGTATGCACCCGCCTGCACCCGCCCTGCTCCCAGGTATGCACCCGCCTGCACCTGCCCTGCACCTGCCCACACCCGCCCTGCTCCCAGGTATACACCCGCCTGCACCTGCCCGCACCCGCCCTGCTCCCAGGTATGCACCCACCTGCACCTGCCCTGCACCCGCCCGCACCCGCCCTGCTCCCAGGTATGCACCCGCCTGCACCTGCCCTGCACCCGCCCGCACCCGCCCTGCTCCCAGGTATGCACCCACCTGCACCTGCCCCCACCCGCCCTGCTCCCAGGTATGCACCCGTCTGCACCTGCCCTGCACCCGCCCACACCCGCCCTGCTCCCAGGTATGCACCCACCTGCACCTGCCCGCACCTGCCCTGCTCCCAGGTATGCACCCGCCTGCACCTGCCCTGCACCTGCCCACACCCGCCCTGCTCCCAGGTATACACCCACCTGCACCTGCCCGCACCCGCCCTGCTCCCAGGTATGCACCCGCCCGCACCCGCCCTGCTCCCAGGTATGCACCCGCCTGCACCTGCCCTGCACCCGCCCACACCCGCCCTGCTCCCAGGTATGCACCCACCTGCACCTGCCCACACCCGCCCTGCTCCCAGGTATGCACCCACCTGCACCTGCCCACACCCGCCCTGCTCCCAGGTATGCACCCACCTGCACCTGCCCGCACCTGCCCTGCTCCCAGGTATGCACCCGCCTGCACCTGCCCTGCACCTGCCCACACCCGCCCTGCTCCCAGGTATACACCCACCTGCACCTGCCCGCACCCGCCCTGCTCCCAGGTATGCACCCACCCGCACCCGCCCTGCTCCCAGGTATGCACCCGCCTGCACCTGCCCTGCACCCGCCCACACCCGCCCTGCTCCCAGGTATGCACCCACCTGCACCTGCCCACACCCGCCCTGCTCCCAGGTATGCACCCACCTGCACCTGCCCGCACCCGCCCTGCTCCCAGGTATGCACCTGCCTGCACCCGCCCGCACCCGTCCTGCTCCCAGGTATGCACCTGCCTGCACCTGCCCTGCACCCGCCCGCACCCGCCCTGCTCCCAGGTATGCACCTGTCTGCACCTGCCCGCACCCGCCCTGCTCCCAGGTATGCACCTGCCTGCACCTGCCCTGCACCCGCCCGCACCCGCCCTGCTCCCAGGTATGCACCCGCCTGCACCTGCCCTGCACCCGCCTGCACCCGCCCTGCTCCCAGGTATGCACCTGTCTGCACCTGCCCGCACCCGCCCTGCTCCCAGGTATGCACCTGTCTGCACCTGCCCGCACCCGCCCTGCTCCCAGGTATGCACCTGTCTGCACCTGCCCTGCACCCGCCCACACCCACCCTGCTCCCAGGTATGCACCTGTCTGCACCTGCCCGCACCCGCCCTGCTCCCAGGTATGCACCTGTCTGCACCTGCCCGCACCCGCCCTGCTCCCAGGTATGCACCTGCCTGCACCTGCCCTGCACCCGCCCGCACCCGCCCTGCTCCCAGGTATGCACCCGCCTGCACCTGCCCTGCACCCGCCTGCACCCGCCCTGCTCCCAGGTATGCACCTGTCTGCACCTGCCCGCACCCGCCCTGCTCCCAGGTATGCACCTGTCTGCACCTGCCCTGCACCCGCCCACACCCACCCTGCTCCCAGGTATGCACCTGCCTGCACCTGCCCACACCCGCCCTGCTCCCAGGTATGCACCTGCCTGCACTTGCCCTGCACCCGCCCTGCTCCCAGGTACGCACCTGCCTGCACCCGCCTGCACCTGCCCGCACCCACCCTGCTCCCAGATACGAACCTGCTTGCACCCGCCTGCACCCGCCTGCACCCGCCCGCTCCCAGTTATGCACCTGCCTGCACCTGCCTGCACCTGCCCTGCTCCCAAGCATACACACAACCTGGGGGGGAGCACAGAGTTAAGCCCCTTGAGGCAACCTGTGACACGTGCTGGCTGTGACAACTTTGCTCTTCTCTCACCTCTCTGATGTGCACGTTCTTGCCCAGCTCCCTAGGGAGTCCAGTGGCCCGCGTGGGGTTGGCTGCACCCACCCAGACCCTACACCTGCTCCCTGGGAACCCCTCCCTGCAAATCTCCGCACAAGGTCCTGTCTTAGACTCTACTTCCGGGAGGCGGCGACTGAGTCAAAGCAAGGAGAATCAGAGAAAAGCAAGCGGCAGTGCTCTCTCTTGAAGATAAACTTCATGGTCAGATTTCGGGATACATCATTAGAAACCAGGATTAGTTCTGGTGTCGCTCAGCATGGAGGAGGCGTCCGGCACCGGGACCTGGGGGCCGGACTAGCTGTGTGGGTGAGCTGGCCACATCCCTTCATTGTGACACCCTGTGAGGGTGTTAGAGGGCTGAGGGTTTATGCAAAGGCGCAGCACCGGGCCAGGCGCAACGTGGCTCCAAGAGTGAAAGCCGGTGCCAGCCTTGTCATTTTCTCCTTCTTGCCACCCCCTTCCCGGGCGCCAGACCCCAGGGCGGGAAGGGCTGCTCCGGCCGAGGAGAAGGCCCTGGGCTCGGTGCCGGCAGACAGAGGGTTCTCCCCACACTTCCTTCCCAGCTGCCAGGGACCCCCGGGGAGGAGGCCCCCCCGTTTCTGTCTTGCTTTCTGTTCTTTTTCATTTTTGTTTTAAACTTCGGAGTTCAGAGAAGCAAGGTGTGACGGGAGGCTCGGGGCCAGCCTTTCTCTGTCTCTGAAGCTCCCCCCTCCCCCTTTCTCATGGAGGGGGTGCTCAGAAAGCCAAGCCTGGGGGCAGCTCCTTTAGGGGGCGAGGGGGGCCTGGCCCCCGGGTGTTGTCGGAGCCAGAACTGACACCTGGGCTTGGGCCGGAAAGAGGCAGGGAAGGCCCTCCTATGAGGGGTCGGTCAGTCCCACTGACCTGGAGACCTCATGTGAGGAGGGATCCCCAGGGAGGGGCACCTACAAAGTCGCTCTCTGTTTACTTGTCACCCGTCACCTCATGACAGCAGGTACTGTGCCTTCTGCACTGCTGAGTCCCCGCCCCAGGCTGGCACCGGGCACGTGGCAGGTGCCCCCTAGACTTTGGCTGCACGAACGAATGGGCGGGGGGACCGATACTCCCCTGCGGGGGCTGCGAAGGCTGTTGTTCTAGGGGAGGATTTAGGGGTTCCTCATCCCCTCTCAGAAATAAAACTGGTATCACGCTCCTCCCCCCCCACCCCCACCCCACCTTCCCATCCCAGTTCAGGCCACTTCCGACCTTCCCGAAGCCCTGGCCAAACGCCTCCCCAGCCGCTCTGCCCATCAGCCCCACAGCCCCCTCTAGGGGGAACACGTGGACTCTGCCTTCGACACGTCCAGCATCTGATCTCTCACCACCTTGACCCAAGCCACTGTGGATCACATGATCAAGCCATCTCAATCACATGCTGACCTGGCCACCCAGCCTGGTGGCTTTTTACCAGAAGCGGCCACTGACCCCACAATCCCGGAAGGGACCCCGCTCCCGGGGGCCCCCGTGAGTGCAAAGCCCCCTCCTCAGCCGTGCTCCCCCACCCCCCGGCCATCCCTCCCCACCAAGCCTACTCGCAGTGTGCTCCTGAGGCCTCACGGACGCCTGCCAACTCACAGAGCCGTGCCCCACCCCCCGGTGGCCCGCTGCCTGTCACAGCCTGCCCCGTGAGCCCCAGCCAAGCCGTGCCCTCCGCTTACGGGCAAAGGCAGAAGCAGAAGTGACGAGAGTCTCCCCACCTGGAGCTCAGTAGCTTCTGTGCACCGTGCGGTCCTGCCAGCCTCGTGCTTTCCTGTTTGCTTTGCATCCCACGCGGCTGGCAGCCTGCGCCACCTCCCTTCCCCCCTACGGAGGAAAGGCGACCGTGAGGTTGTTCAGCAGGGACTCAGGTACTCATCACACCCAGGTCCCTTCCCGCAGCCGGTGCGTCCTGGGCTGGAAACCCCTGGCCGTGCACCTGTCAGAGGAGTCGCGTCGCCGGGCACCAGCTTCAGAGAAACGGGCTCCAAGAGAGCCCCTCCCTCTGATGGGGGACCAAAAAGAAATCCTGGTTATTTAGAGGGATTTTGCGTCTTCCAGTTTTCCTTCATTTCTCTGAGTTTTTGCTTTTGATAGTGTCAGCATCCTACGGTTTCCTACTTTAACACGTTACCATCTTATCCGGGACCCCCACCCCCCACCGATCATTTGTTTTACCAAACTGCCACTCCCCATCGTGCCTGCCCTTCAGCCAGTGTCCAGACACACTGTCATCCCATGTCCACTGACACCAGCTCCGGGCGGGTTCCCGGACCCAGTCCCACCGTGGGGGTCCCCGCACAGGACCAAGCAGTTCTCGGGCACCAGCAGGGGTTCAGCTCTGACACCGGCTGGGAGGAGACAGCAGGGGACCCCACAGGCTCAGGGCTCAGCCCCACAGGGCCGCCCCGCCCCCCACTCCAGACGCCAGCCGCGAGCCCCGGGCTGTCCTCTGTCCTTGTGACAACCACGCTGTGACAACCACTGGAGGCTCCAACGGCCTCCTCCTCGGAGGCTTCTACATCACCAGCGCGGCGAAAGGAACTCTGGGAAACCTTCACTGTTTCCGGTTTAGTAAAGGATGTGATAAAGGGCACCTGGGTGGCTCAGTCATTCAGCGTCTGACTCTTGATTTCAGCTCAGGTCGTGATCTCACCGCACTGAGCATGAAGCCTGCTTGAGATTTTCTCTCTCTCCCTCTCTCTCCCTCCCCCCTCCCCCCACTCTCTCTCTCTCAAAAAAAAAAAAAAAAAAGGGATGTGATAAATGATATGAATGAACAGCCAGATGAAAGATGTGAAGAGTGAGGTCCCCGGAGAGGGCCTGGAGCTTCCCCGCCCCCCCCCCCCAACCCAGACACCATTCACCTGCCCCTCCACCTGTTCACTAGCCCAGATGCTCCCTATTCAGTCCTCTCGGGGGTTTTATGGAGTCTTCATTACTCAGGCATGACTGACTGAGTCCTCGGCTATTGGTTGACCCAACCTCCAGCCCGCCTCCCCTCCCCGGAAGTGGGGGTGGGGTGGGGGCAGAACCGGAAGTGCCAACCCTCTCCCCTCTGGGCCTCCCTACACCAGCACCTGCCCCAGGGTGGGGTCCAGAGGTCACCTCCTTCAATAAATAGAAGACACCTTTATCACCCTCAACGCTTAGGAAATTCCAATGGCTTTTGGAGCCGTGAGCCAGGAACTGTGGACAAAGACCAAATATATATGAAAAATACATTCCGGTCATCAGAATGGCCAAATATATGTTTCTTATGAATCATAATATCATACACGTAAAAGATCAAGAGTCAGCCACTCAACCGACTGAGCCACCTAGGCACCCCTGCTTTTTTGTTTAAGTAAAATTGCCATCAAGAACAAATCCATCGACTTATTTAACCTCCTTAAATAAGGAAATCATGTAAGTTATATTAACCTCTATGAGACAAAAATACAGTAAATTACTTTGCAGAGGGCCAGACTGGAGATGTTCTCCCTCCTGGTGAATCGAGTGCCCCCTTACTCCAGAGAGCAGGGCACACCCATCTGTGCAGCCTGGCCCTTGACGGCAAGGAGGCTCACAAGCAAATCACCGGGGGTCGTAGCGTCGTGGGCATTGACGTGCTCTATGGCTTTGTCCCCAGAGTCTTACCAGGTTTCATTCTTGTTTTATGGCTTTGCGAGCAGAAGGAGTTAGGGGTCCCCAGGAAAAGAAAGATGAGACATCGCTTTCTTGATATAAGAAAAGTCGTTTCAGGCCCCGGACATCCTGTGATCCTGACCGCTGACCGCTGCTATTTGCCCAAAGCACATTTTTGCAGAGCCTCCTGGGATATGTTGGAACTCCAGAACAGCCCCCAGCAGTTAACCATTTCCAGGGAAGAAAAGAAGGCAAGAACAAGCAGCCATCAGGCCAGGAGGTTGCCTTAATGGCATCAGGGACGATCCATCAGCCCCCGCGCTGGTTCCAACGTGCAGACTGGCCCCACACGTTCTTGAGTTATCAGTGCAGGATCTAAACCCCTGTGAGTCTCACTAACACTCCCTGCTTTACGCCTAATCTGTTCCCCACAAAGGCCACTCTTTGCCGGGAAGTCTTGGCATCAGGGTGTAAGTAACACTGTGAAGGCACCACACCACACTACGTGCCATGATACAGGGTAGCAAATGCTAGAAGGCAGGCGCCCTCTCCTCTCGGGGGGCCAGTTTCCCAGCACCCCACTCAGGTGGCCCTGCGCCACCAGGGTCACAAGCAAGCAGGCACCTGAAGTCCCAACACCAGGCTTTGGGGCTCGAAGTCTGACACCAATTCCAATACATGAGTTTTTTTTAATGTTTATTTATTTTTGAGAGAGAGAGAGAGAGAGAGAGAGAAACAGAGCATGAGTGGAGGAGGTCAGGGGGAGGGACCGGAAGTTCCAACACTAATCATAGGCCAGCCCCACCCTTAGATGCTTTCCAAAGTGACCTTATTAGCATAACAAAAGACCACACTATCTCCTTGTTGGAAATTCCCAGGGTTTTAGGAGCTCTGTGCCAGGAAGGAAGAGTAAATTGTGTGTGTGTGTGTGTGTGTGTGTGTGTGTGTGTTTTCTTAGGGGCATGTGGGTGGCTCAGATGGTTGAGCATCTGACTCTTGATTTCTGCTCAAATTATGATCCAAGGGTAGTTGGATGGACCCCCGTGTCGATCCCCCCCCCCCCCCCAGTGTGAAGCCTGCTTAAGATTCTCCCTCTGTCCTCTCCCTGGCTCATGCTTTCTCTCTCTCTCTCTCTCTCTCTCTCTCTCGCAAATAAATAATTTTTTTCTGATATTTGTATATATGGCAAAATGATCACTGCAATAAATCTAGTTACATCTGTCTCCATACATAGCTTCGTTTTTCTTACCATGAGGACTTTTAAGATCTACTCCCTAAGCAACTTTCAAAGATGCAATGCAGTGTTATTAGCTACCCTATTACAAACTCTGGGGAGGTAATATATAGCAGCTTGACTAGTGTTAATATACCTTATAATCACAATATCACAGGGGCACGAGCTCCCGCCCCACCTCCAGACGCGTGTCCACCATCAACGCCGAGCAAAGCGTCCCAGAAGCCACCCCTTTGTGGCCACGGGGCTTTTGGTCAGATTCAGGATGGGGGGCTGCCCTGGGCCCCCAGGCCAGCCGCCTCTTCTCTAGAACGCACTCTCTGCGTCAGCGGGCACCAGCACAGGCCTTTCCAAATCTCACGTGGGGCAGCCTCGGAAACTTGCCTTTTTGTCCCCTGCCTGCCAGCACAAGCCACCCTTCCTGGGAAGTCCTTTGAAAAGGCCAATTGCTGCATGAGGATGTCGTGAATTCCTCCACCCCCCCCATCCCCGCCCCCCAACCCCACAACCCGGCCCTGCTGTCACCTGTGCACCTTCAGGACAGAGACCAGGTGAGTCACCCGCCCTTCTTCCCTTCACTCCCACGTGGCGTGTGGACCACTCCTCCTGAGCGGCAGTGAGAGAAATGACCTGACAGCAGGCCCCAGAAATGAAACTGTAGAAACAGCACCCTCCCCGGTGACTCAGGAGGAGGTCCTCAGCCCCCAGCTGCACATCGGGGTCTCCCGCGGGGCTTGGGGACACAGGGTCTGCTGCCCAGGGAAGTCAGATGCCTGAGAATCTGCATCGCTGATGAGTTCTCAGGGGAGGCTGGTGTCGGGCCACAGTCGGGGACCCAGCGACTTAGAGCAGCCGTGTCCTACAGGACATCTCGCGACGGTGGGAACGTTCTGTTCTTTGCTCTCTGATACAGACGGGCGCCACTCTGGCTGCTGAGCCTGAGGACCTGAGCGTCTTACTCTGTTTCATTCTAATTCACTTAAAGAGCCACTGAGCGTGTGGCTCCCATACTGGACCGTGCCCGGCAGGCCTCTGATCTAAAAGTTCTGAGCTGCCCCGTGGCAGCACGCCTGAGCCACCCAGACAGTTGTCACCCTCTCCCCGTGTTAAGGGCTGCAAACCCAAAGAAGGGAAGTCCATAACCCATTCGTGCAACAACCCATCTGCGCAGTGCACACCCTAGAACCCCTGGCGGGTCCCCCGCTTGGAGAGCTCTCCGCGGGGACGGGAAGAGAGCCGGGTCCAGACTAAAGGCGGCTGCCGCCCAGGAGCTCAGCTTTGAGCCGAGCCAGTTGACCTTCTGGTCCTAGGTTGTGTCACCTGCAAAGGTGCAGGCGTGTGCCCCAGCGGTCCTGAAGGCTCCCCGTTCTGTGACGGAGTGGCAGTGAGTGTGGACTTCCCATCCCGAGAGCACGGCTGTCAGGGAACCCCAGGAGCCCTCGGGATGCCGGGGCTGTGCAAGAAGCGGGGTGCAGGCCTCAGTCTCTGATCCTCCCCCCAAAACGAAACATTAGAAACCACGGGGGAAAAAATCCCAAGCACTTCTTGGTTCGTTCATTTGACTTGCTGCCTCTGTGGGCAAGTTTTCCTTTAAAGAAGGAATTTAAAGGCTTAACAGATGTTTTTAGAACGCTGGCACTGGGAGCCTTCGAGATCTGTATGCTGTAGGCTCCGAGGCTGAGCTGAGTAACTCCAGAGCCCCCCGGGGGAGGGGGGGACCGGGCCGCCGATTTGCAGCGGGCGCTTTCCTGTTTCCCCGCTGACACCTTGTAGACAGCTTGGGGCGTGTCTGCAGCTCCAGGAAAGGCACAATGAAGGCACCGCTCGGAGAAGCTGGACAGAGCGGCCCCAGCTTCTGCAGGGGCAGCGGGGAACCCCCGTCGGTGTCCAAAGAGCACCCCCTCCTGCCGGCTCCTAATCCCAGCGGCCTCTCCAAGAGGACGCAGGGGCGCCTGAGTGTTCAAAGTGCCGGGCGGGGGTCCTTGCAGCCGGTGGATGGGGACGTGCCCAGCTCACGGGGGGTGACAATGGAGCCCCCACCCCAGGGTGGGCGGGCACGAGGAGTGGTGGAGGGTCCACAAGCAAGCGGGCTGGGCACATGGGACAGCCTGTCGGCCCTCACGCAGGGTGCCGTCCGTGGTGGACTGGCCCGGGCCGGCAGTGGCAATGTGTGGGCCAGATGGGACAAAGGTCCACTAAGGGGCTGGTGCATCCCAGCTGGCGACGCCCTTTTCTCCAGGAAAGGCTTGTTCAGGAGTAAGCTCCGTTCTCAGTTTTGTGGTGTTCAGACCAGATCAGACGCATCTTTTTAAAAAAATTTTTTATGTTTACCTTTGAGAGAGAGAGAGACAGAGAGCATGACTGGGGAAGGGGCAGAGAGGAGACACAGAATCGGAAGCAGGCTCCAGGCTCCGAGCCGTCAGCACAGAGCCCGACGCGGGGCTTGAACTCACGGACCGCGAGATCATGACCTGAGCGGAAGTCAGATGCCTAACTGACTGAGCACCCAGGCACCCCAAAGTCCAAGGCATCTTGAAAATGGAGATGCTGAGGTTAGTGGGGGTAGCGGGGCAGAGGCTTGAGGCCCTGGTAGCCTCTCTGGAAGGGGCAGCTGCTTCCAGACTCCCCTGCTGCTGTGCTTGAACCTGCCATAGGGCAGGGAAGGGCAGGGTCTGCACTCCTCCGGGGAGGGTTCACCCCTGCTCTGCCCCAGAGAGGGGCGCTTCGACCTACCCCGGCATGCCCGTCTCTGGCTGGCTGGCACGTTTTTCTTTTTTTCTTTTTAATCGACTATTTTTAAAGCAGTTACAGGCTCAAAGCAAAAGGGACAGGAAGGCGCAGTTTTCGCCCACCTCCCGGCGCCCCCACACGTGCACAGCCACCCCCACTGTGGACATCCCCACGAGAGTGGTGCCGTGGTCCCGGTGGAGGAACCCGCCCTGACACAGCGCCCCCCGGAGTCCACGGTTTGCATCAAGCTCTCTCGGTGGTGGGCGTTCTGTGGCTTTGACGTTGACAGGTCCTCTGAGCCCCGCCCGGCCACTCCACCCCCACCCCGAGGCCTGCCTGCGGCCCCCACTCTGCCACCCCCTCAGTGACCACCTCACTGTCTCCAGCTACCTCTGGTCCAGAGCCCCTGACTCCTCCTGCAGAGGGGGCCAAAGGGGCTTCCGGGAGGCGGCTGGTGAGGACACTGGGCTCTGCGGGGAGGAAGCACTCCCCAACGCGGGGCAGGGGACACCGTCAGCACAGCCGTCCCACGGCTGACACTGTTCCTGGGCCGTGAGCCGCCCCGTGCAGACAGGGAACAGATGCTTTCAGGAAAGTTCCGCGAGATCTGCCGAAAGAAAACCCTGTGGCGGGGCCTAGGCCGCAGCAGTACCCCAGGCCTCAAGTGTCACACGCAGTAAGGTGGAGCCATCCCACCGGCCATGTTATTTAACGGAATACAATGAAAGCTCAGGTAGACAACATAAACCCGATGAGGAGGACATTTTCAGGAAGCTCTGTGTTTGGCGGGCAGTCAGCTTGGCCAAAGAGCGTCAGCAGGTGGCACGGTGAGAAGGGACATGGGGACCTCCCCAGCACTGGCGCCCGGGGGGGGCCATGACCACGTCCACACTCAGTGCCCTTGTAAGCAGGAGACAGGACAGGGACGGTTCAGGGTCCTGTGCCCCTGGTGGGGACGCACCAGTGAAGGCCACCGCAGGTGCCCGAAGAGACCGAGGGGCCCCAGTGCTGTGTCAGGGTGGGGGTGTCACGGGAGCCTCGCATCCCGGGGCAGGACTGTGGGATGTGCTAGGCCAGGAGGCCCCGAGGCCTCATCAAGTTCACGGTGCTATGCAAATGCAGTGATCCCAGTCAGAATAAAATATGCTCCCTCCCCGTCTTTAGTACAGAAAGGTCTATGGGCACAAGAGTTTAGAACCACAAGGCAACTGTATCCGTGTCCCTCGGGCCGCATACAGCCTGGGTGACTTAAACGGCAGACGCTGACTCTCAGTCTGGAGGCCAGAAGTCCTAGGGGTTGCCCTGACCCTGTGCCCTCCACGGGCTCCCGGGGAGTGTCTGCTCCAGGCCTCGCCCCAGGCTTCTAGGGGTTTGCTGGTGTCTTCGGGGTTCCTCGGCTGGTGGAGGCATCGCCCAGATCTCTGCCTCCATCCTTACGGGGCACTCTCCCTGTGTGCGCGTCCGCGTCCACATTCCCCCTTTCCACAGGGACACAGTCACGCGGGCTCATGGCCCACCCCACTCCATCTAACCCACTGCATCTGCAATGACCCGATTTCCAAAAAGGGTCACGTTCGGAGGCACCAGGGGTTAGGATTTCAACGTATGAATTTTGCGCGTGACTTCCTTACCCCCAAGCCCCATATCTCATGATACATCCTCCGGTAAGTGGGGGGTATACAGTTGTCCTCCTGAGAGCAGACCCTGCTCACCCTGCCCGGGCTCCTCCCTCCCATCCCACCCCCAGAGAGACACCCCCGCGTTCATGGCAGAGACTGGGTCTCCCTTACTTCCATGATGCTGGTGCCAGAAGGCAGGTGCGGCCAGATTGCTGGGGCAAATGAGTAAGTTCACGGACCCCCAGGAAGAGTTTAAGGGCTTAGCTGGAGTGGACCAAGGCAGCTCTGGTAAGCCCTCTGTGCGCAGTCTCCTGGGAGAGCCAGGTCCGAAACGAGGGTGTGCCTGGTGCTAACACAATAAAGGTTTTGTCTGTGCAGGGCTGTCTACGTGAAGCTCGCTTCGCCCAGAAGCTCCTTTCCAGGCCAGACCCTCCCTCCCCTCACAATTCCTACCCATGTCAGCCTTCCTGCTCATTAGTGCCCTCACTAGATAAATCCCGGCGTAAAAACACCATGTGCCAAGGTTGTATCCAGCTAGCAAATACTGCTCGGTTGAAGACAGATTCCAAATACTCATCAGATATTGACCGTTGGTTAAGATGCTCGGGTCATTCCACACGGTGTTGGTCTATACATAATCTATTTATTAAGGTCGCGCAACGTTAGCTTGTTTTTTTCGGTATGCAGCCTTCTATCTGTACCTCTGCAGGCCAGCCAGAGTATCTGTTCCTTGCACTGTCAGAGTGGTTGATCTGTGCAAAAAAAGAAAAAGAGTTTTCTGTATCCACCAAGCTAATTAACAAATATTTAATGCGTCAGCGACGAGCGAAGTCATAAAAAGAGAATCACTTCCTAAAATGGGATTCGCTCCAAACTACTCTGGGTACTTGAGTATTTTTTTCTCAACATGTTTCTTAATAATAATGGAGACAAAATAATAATATTGGAGCCAGGGGGGCGCCTGGGGGGCTCGGTCGGTTAAGCGTCCGACTTGGGCTCAGGTCATGATCTCGCGGTCTGTGAGTTCGAGCCTGCTTCGGATTCTGCGTCTCCCTTTCTCTCTGTTCCTCCCCTGCTCGCGCTCCCTGTCTCTCTCAAAAACAAATAGACATTAAAAAAAGTTTGTTTAATAATATTGGAACTAGGTGTTAATGCAGCTCTAGAACTTTCTTCAATGATGTAGATATCTATCCAGGAGTCTATGCTATCCCGTAGAGTCACATTTGGGTTAGTGATTACTGAAAATGTGGCTACTATGACTAAGGAACTCATTTTTTTTTTTTTTTTTTTACTTTTTCAAAAATGTTTATTTATTTGGGGAGAGAAAGAGAGAGTGTGCACACGCGTGTGCGAGTCGGGGAGGGGCAGAGAGACACAGGGAGAGAGAGAGAGGATCCCAAGCAGGCTCTGGGCCATCAGTGCAGAGCCTGGTGTGGGGCTCGACCTCATGAACCGCGAGAAATCAAGAGTCCAATGCTTAACACGCTGAGCCACCCAGGCACCCCTAAATTCTATTTAATTTAAATAAATTTAAATGTAAATGCAAATTTGGCCAGGAGCTGCCTTATTGGACAGCATAGCTCGAATGCCTACTTTCCAATTCTCTGGGAGTAGGACTGTATGTTTTCCAGGGAAACTGTACAGTCCCTTGCTCAGCAAATGTGCATCCTGAATGGGCTTTAGTTTTTCACGTCTTCGATCCTCTCACAGATAACGGAACGCTTTAATCTAAAGCACAGGAGGGATCACACGCATTGTTATGGAACTGTAGTTTCCGTAACTTTCCATGAGTTTCATTCCGGTTTTACATTCCTTTTTTTATAGAACAGATTTACTAAGATAAAATTCACATTGAAAGTGTAGAATCAGGGGCACCCGGGTGGCTCCGTTGGTTAAGTGTCCGACTTCGGCTCAGGTCATGATCTCACAGCGTGTGAGTTCGAGCCCTGCGTCGGGCTCTGTGCTGACAGCTCGGAGCCTGGGGCCTGCTTCGGATTCTGTGTCTCCCTCCCTCTCTGCCCCTCCCCTACTCATGCTCTATCTCTCTCTGTCTCTCAAAAATCAATACACATTAAAAAAATTTAATAAAAAAATAAATAAAGTATAGAATCAGGGGTCCTTCCTAGCCATTCAGTGGCCCGAGCAGGGGAAGCTGTGGACCAGTCCTCAGCGACAGGCTGACTGCTCAGTCTCCAGTGGTAAAGTGCCAAACAGGCAGAGAGGGCGCCTGCCCGCCTCAGGCCAGCATGACCTCAGGAGCCGGAGCAGCCCGTTCACCCTGAAATTCCTCTTTGGTCACAGCCTCTCCAGCAGCGGCCTACTCTTCCCTTACAATGTCTTCAGGCCTCTGTAGAAGTGGAAATCAGGCACAAGTTCCCACAGCCACCCATGCGCAGAACCTTCCAGGCCGGCGTCCCCCCCGGGTGAGCTCCCTTGGCGTTGCATGGGATGCTGACCAGTCCACACAGCGCAGAGGAGAGTTGGGGCTGCACAGAGCGAAGGGAAGCAGGTTAACATGAGATGCCTCCCTGGGAGGCTGGTAGTCAGCCCTGGGGTCCGCAACCGCCACCCGTAACTGCCTGGATCTGCTTCCGGAGGGTTCCAGGAGCGAAGCGGCCAGCTGCAGCCCAGCTTGCTGGCCAGGGATTCCTGGGTGAGAGGGACGCTGACATCAGCCGGGTTTTCAATGGCCACAATGGCACGAGTTGCCAGCAGAAGCTTCTCCCGGTTCTCCTCAGGTTCATGACGTAGACGCCACCACTCCTCCTTCTGTGGAGGTGCTGTTCCACCTGGAAGTCAAGGTTGGTGCCGCCTAGGTGGGTTCCTGCTGCAAGGAATTCAAGGACATCCTCCTCCTCTGCCTGCAGGACGTCAAGGTCCCGGACGCCGCGAGTCTCCCCGTAAGATATCACAGGGATGCAGAACGATGACGGATGGATCCCTCCCTGGGTAGCTCGGAAGAAAGCAAGTGTCTTATGTTTTAAGATTCAGTTTGGTGTGTAGAGGGCTGGTGGAGGCTTCCGAACGCGGGAATGACCTGCGGGCTGTGCCCTGGAAACAGCAGGGGGCTGGATGTGACAATGGCTGGGGGCCACCCAGGGCTCCGGAGGCCCATCCCACACAGCCAGACATCACCCTCGGGGAAGTCCACGCAGCAAGTCCGCATATCCAAATCAGGAAGACATGTGAATCCCCCGACAGTACCGACTTGAGCTCTGGGTGAGACGAGGCCCCCAGCTCGGGCCTCGCCCGGCATCTGAGCAAACCCCCTGGAGTGTCCCCAAGCCCCGGCTCTAACAGCCCTTGCAAGACCCGCTCACGGGTTCAGGTCTCATCCGGATACCCTTGTAGCCACTGCAGCAAAAATCTTCAACCCTCCCATGCAGGGAAGACACGCGTTTTCCCAAAATTCCCTTCGAGCCCTCCCTCCCACCCCCCTGCCCCCCCCCCGCCACCGTTTCAAAACACATGGGTTCTCTGAACTCAGGACTGCGTTTGGAAACCCGCTCTTTCCTTGATTCCTCCTCTTCCAGAAACTTTTTCTTGCAGAGAAGGCTGGAGAGCAAGGGCCACTGCTACTTTGCAATTCAAATGAGGTTTTATTTTAAGTGTCTTAGCTGAACATTAGTAGGGAACCTGTTTGTTGAGATGTTAACGTTGAGTTAGAAGGGATTCAAGCCTCACGCCTGGCTTTTCTGATACTGAGGACCCACTCAGGCACCAGAGGGCGGGGTGGTAAGGGCAGTGCGCCCCTAGGCGGCCCGGCTTGGGCTCTGGCTGGGGTCCCTGACCTGGGGCAGGTGGCGTGGGGGTGGAGCCAGGCACCCAGAGAGGCTGAGGGAGCTGGTGGAGAAGAGGGGGGCGGCGGGCAGGTGGGGAGGACACAGGGTAAGAGAGCTGGGGCAAGGGCCTCCAACCTGCCGCGCAAATCAGGGCAACGGGTCCAACCCTTCCTGTGCGTCAGAATCACCAGCCAGCTCCCACCCTGAGACTCCAGTCCGGCTGGCCTGCATACGGCCTGGGCATCAGTGTTTTACGGAGACTCAGGTTGGGGACGGCAGGTTGGGGGTGGACGAGTGCCACGTGGCGGGGCAGGGGAAGCTCCCGGAAGTTGCTCTCTGCTCATCGTTCCCACTCAATCCCCAGGGACCCTTATGTGGCTGCGCCTGGCCCCTGGCTCAGCTCACCTCACGGAGCAGAGTGGGTCCAGGCGGCCCTGGCCCAGACAAGCGCTACCACGCGGAGCCCAGGGAACGCCCTTCTCATTAGGACAAGTCACTGAGGTCCCTGCTGGGCACTGGGTGTCCGGACCCAGTCATTAGCAACAAGAAGTCTACGCTAGGGCGCCGGGTAAACACTCCTAACGGGTTCTGCGAGGCTGGCTTCCTGTCAGTAAAAGAACCTGAGAGTTACAAGGGGAAACGTGCTTTTTTAGAGGCGTGCTAAAATAACCCCGACTGCCCAGCCTCCAGAGTGCTACGGCGGAGGGCATCAGAGAAGCCGAGGGCCTTCCCTTGGGAGCTGGTCGCGAGTTACCTGGTTGTGCGGCCACACTGAAGCCCCACCTCTCCCAGCCCCCGTCTCCAGCCAGGGTGGTCCTGCGAACGAGGAGAGACCCCCCTGCTGTCTGTTTCTGCGTGTCTCCCTTCCCAGACCCGTCACCACACCAGAGGGCGCCAGGAGGGCACCCGGCCTGAAGTCGGAAGCAGCCTCTTACAACGGCCTCCAGACGCCCACTGCCTCCTTGGAGTCTCCGGCCCCTAGAAAGGAGGCGCCTCTCCTGCGCAGGAGCAGCTGGGGCCCTCACTCCGATGCCGCTAACCCCTCCTGTCCAGAAGCTGTCGTGTGTCCCAGCGAGCGGCGACTCTGCAAGGGGCTGTGTGACGGTCCCCAGGGGCGCCCGCTTGTGACCCCCAGGACAGGTGCCGATGCTCTGATGGAAGTTTCACAGGCGACCGACTTCCTGCGTTAGAAACCTTATTCTCTCGGTCTTTGCTCTCCCTCCACAAAGAGGACACGGTGGGGGGGACTCGATGACGCGTGGACTTCTGGCAACAACACCGATGAAGGCTGCATTCATCCAGGGTGTGTCTGGCACCCGCTGCTTTAAGCCCATCTCGTGCACAGGCTGGGTGAGTCCCCAAACCGGCGCGGCTATGGGCCTCACGGCCGAGGCGAAGGACAGAGAGGCTTGTCCCGGACTGCGGAGTCTCAAGCGTCCTCGACTTTTAAACAGGCTTGGGCAGGGTGAACTTGAGTCGCGCGCCTTTTCACGGTGTAACGTGAAAAGGGTTACCCACACTGTGCGATGGGCTCTTTCACCCAGAAGGGCATCTCGAACACCTCCCCGTGATTCTTCCCGGACTTGGGAATGCAGAGTCCCAGGCCACGAGCCCACGCGGCCCGCCTGGCGCAGGAATGTCTCGGAGGTAAGCGGCCGTAACCAACCCACAGCCTTTCAAATCACAGAGCGCGCTCTATGGACCATTTGTGGGAAAGGACCTTTGAAAAACACTTACACTTTCTCTCTGAATTTCTTTGGGAAGTTGAAGGTCTTTGGCTGTGAGAAATACCCAGCTCGACCTGAACTGTATGTTCCTGATGTGTTTACTTCCGAGTCCTTCTATGACCTTCTTGGCGTCCTCCTTCAACCTGGGGGGAGAAGGGAGGGCGTGTGAAGGTCGCATGTGGAAACACCAGAGGGTCACCCCACTTTGTCCTGGGAAAGGGGCTTCTAAAGCAATCTACCTCCTCCTGGCGTAAACAGCGGGAGGATATCGGATTTCTAAACACGTGACAACATCAGGGACTCCTTAAGACCAGTGTGGGACGCACAGTTTTAACTCTCGATTCTCAAAAGCCCTGTGTCTTGGGGTGCAGTCACGTCCTCGCATCCAGCCAACGTAACCATTGGGCTCTGCTGTCCCTCCTGTTTCCTGACCACAAAATAAGCAGACAGAAGTTGCTGAAAGATGAAAGCAAAGGTCAGAATGGTCCCTTTCATTTTCACAAAGGTCAGTATCAAAAAAGAAAACAAAAAATGGAAAACAAGGCCAACCATCGTAAAAGCGTGCAAATTTCGAGTAAGCAGAGGAAGGAAGGCAGCAAGGAAAGGAAAAAAACAAAACAAAACAATGAGCTCAGAGTTTCCCCGAGGGAGCGAAGTCGGAATTTTTCCAAGTGTGCACCAGATAACTTCAGTCTGGTAAGATACTCTATTAAAAATAAGGGCTGAGGTCACATAAAGCTGGGAATGCTGGGTTCGGGAACCACCTTGGAAACACAGCGCACAGAAGCACTTGGAGGTCCTTGGAAGTCTGGCAGCGAAGGTGCACGCGTTTACCCAGAATTGCGAGAAACGCGGAGCCGGATGCACCTCTCCCTACAGAAAGTACTGTGCGTGTGTGGGCGTGTCTTTTTCATTCTATTGGTGCTCCTACAGAGAATTTTCTCAACTCCCTTTCCTATTTCTGTAAGTCCAGCCCTGGGTGTAAGCTTTTTTGGGCCAAGTGTTAGCTTTCCTGTGCTAGTTGTGGTCAGTGGTGGCTCCGTCTTGCTACCTGGAAAGATCCTTTAGCTTCTAGTACTGACTTACCCCTGGCTACTCACGGGTTTTTTTAGGAACACAGGCTGCTTTGTCAGAGGCTCCTTAAGAAAGCATCCTGCCCTTTGGATTTGTGTTCTTTCCTACAGGATGCTCTTGAGGGGCCCTGCTGCTGGCCTGGCGCTCCCTGCCAGCTGGCTTCCCCCCTGCCGCTGCGACAAATCTGTACACGCTCACCTGCTGGCTCCATCATCGTGGGTCACCATGAAAAGCAACGACTTTGACGGTGCGCTCTGAATAAAGTTTATCATCTGTCCGGAGTTATCTGTTGGGTCAAGGCAAATCAATCAGTTTTAGGGTCTTCCCGGTCCACTGGCCCCGGACGCTGAGCCTCCTCTGCTCTTAGCTGCTGTGTTTGCTCGGAATCTTCCGGTTCCTGGAGCTCCTCCGACGACCACGTGAATGGTACTCCTGGTCCACGAGTGAGCGGCCGCTGGGCTCCACGGAGCAACCAGCAGAGGTGAGGGGCACGGGCGGCTCCTTAAGATTCTATGACTCGACCTTGAGACCGCAGCACATGTGGCCCGTTCTCTGCAATGACTAATGAAGCCCTGACCCGAGAGGAACCATCTGACAGCAGAGTGGCCCCAGGACACTCATATGCAGAATGCGGGGGAGAAATCAGACGTGCTGACCAGACTGGGCATGGTAGGTCTTGCGGGAAGAACAGGAAGGGCTTGTCATTTACAGTGACGCTTCCGTTACTTACAGAGTAAAAATGCATAGTGCCCAACAGGTGCATCCAGCCATCTCTTAATTTCTCTGTTGTCCTTATAAAGACTTGTTTTTAATAATCCTCACTGTTCAATAAAAATATAAGGGGCTGCTATATCCTGACTGACCACTGCGGTCAAGTCCAGTGCATCCCAGGGATGCGTGTGCCTAGCCCAGCGGGACACCATGAACAGGATAGGGATAACGATGCTGTTCAGGGATGGAGGCTAATCACATTATTTTACACATATCTGATTAAAAAAAAAATGTTTTCTCTTTCCCATTATCTGATGAAGGAACAGAAGAAAAGATCCAGGACAAGCGTGATCAGAGAAGACATTTTCTAGACAACACCTTCAAACTTCACCACATGAATCCAGTTAGAGACAAGGAGGGCTTGTGTAAGAGTGTTCTAGAATATTCACATGAGCTTCTGGAACGTTTTTAGTAGACAAAATAAGAATGTTTGACATTTTTATCTGTGTTTTCTTTTTAATCTTAATGTTTAGAATTCATTTTAATTTTCATAGGAAGAGTTTTCTTACCTCCTTCAAACATATCAAAATACTGTGTTGCCGTCACTTTCCCAGTCATATCTAAAAATAAAAAGAAATAGTTTTTAAAAGAAAGTTCACTGGACCCCGGGATGCATTTGCAGCACCACGGTGCTCAAAACGACACATTCCTCTTTCCAGGAAGCATGGCTGCTGTGGGCAGGGCAGGTCATGGCTGAACAGCTGTTCTAGAACTTTCCTCCTGTCTGCTTTCAGTTAGGTGGACCCTACCCCTTCCTGCCACACCCACCTCTCCCACACAAACACTGGGGTGCCCACCTCAGCCCTCTCTGCTTCATATTTTAATTTCCCAGCTGGATTCCCAGAGCGGGCACATTTTCTCTGGTTCCCACAGCCCCGTGATCAGGGGACCGCGTGCTCAGCTTGCTGTCAGGCACAGGACACACACAAAACCCCTTCCCCAAGCCTGCAACAGTTCTCACGGTCATGGGCCCCCAGTGGCAATCGTGACAGGATGTCTTTCCCAGCTCTACGAGGATGCCAAGCTCGGCTTCCCCTGAGGCCCAAGTGGCATTTTCTCACAGAGGTGGGGACTGGCTGCTGGTGCCACCCTCTGCGGGGCTCGTAGGAATCCAAGAGCAATGCCAGACTGGTCTGTGCCCCCACAGCATGCTTAGCTGGTTTTAACCCTGCCTTCTGTGGGTCCTTTTTATTTTTTTTTTGGTTTTTAAAAGCCTATTTATATTTGACTTTTTAAAAAAGTTTATTTATTTTTAGCAAACTCTACACCCAACATGGAGCTCGAACTCACGACCCTGAGGTCAAGAGTTGCACACTCCTCTGACTGAGCCAGCCAGGAGCCCCCCCCCATTTTTTTTGTAGAAACCACAAATAATCTGGACAGTGAGGCATTATAAAAATAACCCAATAATTTAAAAACACATTCAGATATAAGCCTAGACTAGATCGTGTGCAAAAATCATAAAAAACCCAAAGTATCTTTGAAAACCCAATCATGGGAGCTTTTAGAGAAGTTTGAAAGAAAACATTTAATAACTCACAGTTGACAATGGCAATATTTATTCCTCTTCCAACATTTCCAGTCTTTTCTCCTATAAGCCTGAAATATAAATAAGGGTCAGTCAGAGTCCCTTTCTTATTAAGCAATGAGTAGCCCTCCCTGTTCCATAAACTCTTCTCTCGACAGAGACACTGCCATTGGTGCCTACCAGCCCGTCACAGGTCCACACCGGCCTTGGCCCAGCGCCCTTGAAAGTCACCCCCATACTCGCTCTGCACATACCCACCTCCAAGTTTCCACAGACTTGGTCCCTCAGAAAACCTGGAAACTGCCTTTCATCTTACAATCCAGACAAATGGCCAGGAAGAGGAAAATCAAGTATTTGTGTAGCGCAGGCTCTTGACAAATATTGTTTCACTGAATCCTCGACCATCTCACCACCATTCATTTTTCCATCTTACAGCTATGAAGTCCTAAGAGGTGGGTCAGTTGGAAATGGACCTAACTCAAGGCTGGTACCCACGTATACACCCTCTGTCCTCGTACTGACGGAGGCTTTGCTTGACTCTTGATGATCCTTTTATCCAGCCACAAAACGGCACCCAGCTTACCTCCTCAAAGAAATGCCTTAGATCACGTCACTTAATTTTCACTTTTAAATGGGAGAATAGGAAATGTCAACTTCAAATGAATTGTGCCCTAAAACCAGTAAGAAGACTGACCTTCCTGGAGATGGTATCTATTACTGAAGATCCTGGAATTGTGTGTGTGTGCGTGCGTGTGTGTGTGCATGTGTGTGTGTGTGTGTGTGTGTGCATGTGTGTGTGTGTGTGTGTGTGTGTGCATATACCCTCTGTCAGGTTTTATAATCAGCGATACAGTCACAAAAAGAAGCTGGAAGTTTCCCTCCTTTTCCCATGCTTGGGAGCAGTGAATATGGCACTATAATATGTTGCTCTTGACATGTTTACCAAAACTCTCCTGGGGGCTTTCCAGGCTAAGTCCTTTTTGGAGGCAGAGCTTTTTGACAATTTTTGAGAATATTCTATAGTATCTTGAAAAAGAAAGAGAAACTTCCATTTGTGATCATGGAAAGTGGGGTCACCTGAACCTAACGTCTCAGAGAGAAAAATTTAAAAATGGGACTTGAAGAGTGTATCTACTTGACTGTACTGGAGACCTAACAAGGAAGTGAAGAGTTCCAAAGCCAGGATGTGGGAGAACACTAAGTTTCAAGCAGGTGAGCTCAGCAGGTAAATCTACTTTGCCTCAGGAGCATTTGCTAATTCCAGAAAAAGGGTCAAAAAAGAAGAGTAGCACTTTTGACAACCATGTGAGGCTAGTGGGACAGAAGTCGGAAGCCGGGCCCACCAAACGGAAGGCCATGTCAAATCCTTCATCTTCTTTGGGTTGGGATCAAAAACAGATGAATCTTAAAAACAAGAATGAACCAGAAATAGATCAGAACTTGAATAGCTGCCTCCAAATTTTAAGTCAACTGGGTGACCCCCGCCCCCGCCAAATCTCAATCCTTAGCATTTATTCAGATCGTTCTATTCTGCTAATGGTTCCAAGTCCTTGGTATAAGCAAACAAAAATCCCCAGAAGAATATATCATCTAATGCCTTAATTAAGAAAAAATCACCACAACTTCTCAAACGCATGGTCTGTCACACTATCGAATGTCACCTGGCACATAAGGAGAGATGCCAACGTAAACAAGTGTTGATGAGACAGGAGAAAATAATAGAGAATAGTGACGATGTGTGAGGGTTCCAAACAGATTGCCCAACAGACTTTACGATAAAGAAGATAATAAATGAAACAATATAGATATTATAGATAATATAGATATAATATAGATATAGATAATATAATATAGCTATAGATGTAATATAGACAATCAATGAAATTTTTGAACTGGAAACTACAAAAACTGACATGAAGATTAGAAGAAGAGTAAAATGAAGCTCTAAAACTAAAATTGCTTAACAATCAGTAGTTAACAGAGGGGTTTAACAGCAGATTAGGCACAGAAGAACCGGTGAACTGACCGACAGTTCAGAGGAAAAGAGCTCTGTCTACAAGGAAAACCAGAGAGATACAAGGATGGAAAATACAAAATAGACTGAAGGCTATAGAGAATATAATAAATAATAAGATCTGACATATGTTTCGTTAGGAGTCTCATAGGACCAGAAGGTTAATGGAGAAGACGATGCAACGTCCGAGAATTTGTTAGATGCATGAAAGCCTTCAATTCACACATATTTAAGAAGCACAATGAGGGGCGCCTGGGTGGCTCAGTCGGTTGAGCATCCTACTTCGGCTCAGGTCATGATCTCGCAGTCTGTGAGTTCAAGCCCACGCCGGGCTCTATACTGATGGCTCAGCGCCTGGAGCCTGTTTCCGATTCTGTGTCTCCCTCTCTCTCTCTGCCCCTTCCCCGCTCATGCTCTATCTCTCTCTGTCTCAAAAATAAATAAAAGTTTAAAAAAAATTTTAAAAAAAGCAGCACAATGAACACCAAAGAGAATACAGCAATAATAACAGACACAGCAGGGTATAAGTGCTGAAAACCAAAGACAAGGAAAAATCATACAGATAATAGGAGAGGGAAAAGAAGGCTGTCACTTTCACAGGATTAGCAATTCAGTTGTTAGCTGACTCTCATGAGAAACAATGGAAGCCGGAAGACAATGGAATGGTATCTGGATGGGTTGAAACACAACCTGGAACAAACATCTTTCAACAATGAAGATGAAATAAAGATACTTCAACATACACTGAGACAGTTCCCCACCACCAGAAAACACAGAAGCTTTTGTTCTGTATCTTTTGTTGTAATAAACCTTAACTATAAGTATTAGCTGTTACTGAGTCTTACCAGTCCCCCTAGAATATCACTGAAGTTGAGGGTAGCTGTGCGACCCCCCCAAACAATATCCAACTGAAGTATATGCACATGTGCACAAGGAGATGTGTAATTATATTACACATTTGATGTCCAAGTGGACCTATTTCAGCCTGTTTTCAATTCTAGAATTTCTTTTGTTTTTCTTTGGATTGTATTTCATTTTTGAATATGCAATACATTTATGCGGTTCGAAAATCACCGTTATGTGCACAAAATAAAATTATACCCAAAGAAATCTTCCCTACATCCTCCACTTTGTTCTCCTCATCCCCTGCTCTCAATTCCATTAATTTTTCTTAGTTTCTGATTTACTCCTCCAGTGTGTGTTTTTCTGTCAAAAATAAGCAAATTGCATGTGTATGATTAATATATGTTTACGCCTGTGTTTTACATATAGGTATATATACACGTATGAGTACACTTATGTGTGAGTGTATTTACGTAGATGTGTGTATTCCTTATCATATTCTTTTATAACCAACCAGTAAATGTGTTGCTCTGATTTCTGTGAGCCATTCTAGCAAATAACGAAACCCAAGGAGGAGGTCACAGGAACTCAGATTTATAGCCAGTCAGAAGCATAGTAACAATCTGGGACTTGTGATTGCATCTGAAGTGTGGGGGGAGAGAGTCTTGTGAGACTAAGCCCTTAAGCTGTGGAGTCTGAGGCCATCTTCAAGTAGACAGGGTCAGAATCGAGTTGAATTATAGACCACCCGGCTGGGGTGGCAGATAATTGCTTGATGTTGGGAAAAACCTACCACACATTGGGTACGGATGCACTCAGAGTATCATGTGTAGTGTAAGGAAAACAATGGGGTTTTTCTTTATGCACCCAAAATAATGGGGCTTCTTGAGAAAAAAACAGATAACTTGAGTAGCTCTGTATTTATTAAAGAAATTGAAATGTGCCGTTAGAAATCTTCTCACAAAGAACACTCCAGGCCAGAAGGCTTCACTGGGGAACTGCACCAAATCCTTAAAGAAATAATACCAATTTTGTACAAACTCTCTCAGAATATTGAAAAGGAGAGAATACTCACCAATATACTCCACCCTGATACCAAAACCAGAAAAAAAAATAAGAAGAAAACCACAGACCAGTATCTCTCATGAATGCATATACAAAAATTTTTAACAGAATTTTAGCCAATTGAACCCAACAATATAGAAAAAGGATGATATATCACAAGCAAGTGGGACTCACCTCAGAAATGCAAGGTTGGCTTAATATTCAAAAATGTAATTTGCCATATTAGCAGACTAAAAAAGACAAACTATATAATCACTTCAAGAGATGCAGAAGGGACACTGGCTGGCTCAGTCGGCTGAGCATCCGACTTCGGCTCAGGTCACGGTCTCACAGTCTGTGGGTTCGAGCCCTGCATCGGGCTCTGTGCTGACAGCTCGGAGCCTAGAGCCTGCTTTGGATTCTGTGTCTCCCTCTCCCTCTGCCCCTCCCCTGCTCATGCTCTGTCTCTGTCTCATAAATAAACATTAAAAAAATTAAAAAATTAATTAAAATTAATTAATTTAATTAAAAATTAAACATTAAAAAAATAGAGGTGCCTGGGTGGCTCCGTCGGTTAAGTGTCCAACTTCAGCTCAGGTCATGATCTCACGGTCTGTGAGTTTGAGCCCCATGTCAGGCTCTGTGCTGACCGCTAGGAGCCTGGAGCCTGCTTTGGATTCTGTGTCTCCCTCTCTCTCTGCCCCTCCCCCACTCATGCTTGGTCTCTCTCTCTCTCTCTCTCTCTCTCTCTCTCTCTCTCTCTCTCTCTCTCTCAAAAATAAACATTAAAAAAAGAGAGATGCAGAAAAAAACATGTGACAAAATCTAGTATCCATCACTGATTAAAAACTCTCAGAAATCTTGAGGTAGAAGGAATTTCCTCAACTGATAAAGGGTTTCTATGAAAAATCCCTAATTAACATCATATTTAATGATGAACGATGGAATGCATTTCCTCTACGACAAGGAAAAAGGCAATGATGTCTACTCTCAGCATTTCTATCCAGCATTGTAGTGGAGGTTTTATCCAGTGTAATCAGGCAAGAAAAAGAAAGCAAAGGCATTCAGATTAAAAAAGAAATGGTAAGGGTCACCTGGGTGGCTCAGCTGATTTTGGCTCAGGTCACGATCCCAGTGTCGTGGGCTTGAGCACCGTGTTGGGCTTCATGCTGGGCATGGTGCCTGTTTGAGATTCTCCTTCTCTCTCTTTTTGCCTCTCCCTCTGCCCCTCCCCTCCCTAAAAAAAATTCTTTTTTTGTTTTTAATGTTTATCTTTATTTTTGAGACAGAGCATGAGTGGGGGAGGGGCACAGAGACAGGGAGACCCAGAATTGGAAGCAGGCTCCAGGCTCTGAGCTGTCAGCACAGAGCCTGATGCGGGGCTGGAACTCATCAACTGTGATATCATGACCTGAGCTGAAGTCAAACGCTCAACTGACTGAGCCACCCAGGTGCCCCAAAATCTATTCTTAAAAAAAAGAAAAGAAGTGGTAAAACTCTCTTTTATTGGGGGTGGGTAGATGGCATTATCATCTACATAGACTATCCAATGTAAAAACAAAACTACTAGAACTAATAAGTGAGTTTAGCAAGGTTGTGGGATATAAGCTCATTATCCAAAAATTAATCGTATCTCTATTTGCTAGTAATAAACAGCTGGAAATTAAAAAAATTTTTAAGTATACTATAGCATCAAAAATGAAATACTTACAGGTAAATATAGTAAAAGAGCTGTAAGATGCGTATACTGAATACAGTAAAAACATTACTGAGACAAGTTGAAGAAAATTTTAATAAATGGAGAGCTAACTATGTTTCTTGAGTAAAAGATTCAATATTGCTAAAATGCCAATTCTCCCTAAATTGATCTAGAGACCCAATGCAATCCCAATCAAAAGCCAATAGTTTTGTGTAGAAATGTGTAAGCTGATTCTAAAATTCATATGTATATGGAAAGGATCTAAAATAGTCAACATAATTTTGAAAAAGAAAAACAAAACTGAAGAAATTATGTTACTGAACTTCAAGAATTACTGTAAAGCTACATTTATCAGGGCAGTTTATATAATGAAAGACAGACAAGTGGAAGGGAATGGAGAGTCCAGAATTAGATATGGTCCCTTGATTTTGGCCAATGGTACGAATTCAGTAGACAAAGACGGTATTTTGAATAAATGTGCTAGAACAATTGGATATCCACATTTAAAAGTGATTTCAATCCAGACTTCACATCATATGCAAAAATTAACCCCAAATGGGTATCTCACAGTATATGTATTGAAAAATCTAAAATTATCAAATTTCTAGAAGAAAAATACAAGAAAATTTCTGTGACTTTGGGTTGGGCAGACAGGATCTTAGATAGGACACAAAAAATATGATCCTAAAATTAAAAACTGGTAAATAGGACTTCAATAAAATTAAGAATTTCTGCTCTTTGATAAACACAGTTAAGAGAAGAAAAAAGACAAGCCACAAACTGGGAGAAAATATTTGCAAATCATGTACTTGATGAAGGACTTGGATACAGAATATATAAAGAAATCTGAAAGTCAATAATAAGAAAACAACCCAGGGGCACCTGGGTGGCTCAGTCAGTTAAGCATCCAACTTCAGCTCAGGCTCATGGTTCATGAGTTCAAGCTGCACGTCAGGCTTTCTGCTGCTGGCAGCACAGAGCCCGCTTCAGATCCTCTGCCCCCTTGTCTTTCTGCCCCTCCCCCATGTGTACGCTCTCTCACTCTCTCTCTCGAAAATAAACATTTAAAAAAATTTTTTTTAATATTTATTTTTGAGAGACAGAAGGAGAGGATCAGAGCGTGAGCAGGAGAGAAGCAGAGAGGGACACACAGAATTGGAAGCGGGCTCCAGGCTCTGAGCTGTCAGCACAGAGCCTGATGCGGGGCTCAAACCCATGAACTGTGAGATCGTGACCCGAGCCGAAGTCAGGAGCTCAACCGACTGAGCCACCCAGGCGCCTCTTAAATAAATATTTCTTTTAAAAAGAAAACAACCCAGTTAAAAAATGGCCAACTGACGCAGATACTTCATCAAATAAGATATACATATAGCAAATACATACTCAGAAAGAGGTGCTACATCAGTAGTTATCAGGAAAATGCAGATTAGAAACTTAGGTACCACTGCACACCTGTTAGGATGCCCTAGATTGGAAGGACTGAGCATATGAGTGTTAGTGCAGCATGATGGTGGATCAACTCTCATACACTGATGGGAATGTAACACAGGACAACACTTTGCTTTAATACTTAAAATGTTTCACCCCATTTTCTTCTTGTTTGCCTGGTTTCTGAAAAAAAGCCCAATATAATTCTTCGCCTTGTTGCTTTATAGGTAAGGTGTTTTTGCTTTTTTTTTACTTTGTTTTATTTGCCTCTGGCTTCTCATATGATTTTTCTCCTTGTCTTTGATCCTCTGTAGTTTGACATACTTAGGTGTAGATATTTTAGTATTTATCTTACTTGGTTTCATTAAGCTCCCTGGATCGGTGGTTTGGGGCCTGTCGATAATTTTGGAAAACTTCCAGCAACACTGCTTCAAATATTTCTGTTCCTTTCTCTTTCCCTTCTTCTGGTACTCCTATTACACATTATACCTTTTTACTTGTCCCACAGTTCTTGGATATTCTGTTGCGTTTTTTTCCTTCCTTCAGTCTTTTTTTTTCCCTTCTCTTCCTCTTTCAGTTTGGGAATTTCTATTGACATATCCTCCAGCTCCCCAACTCTTTCCTTTCTTGTATCTGGTCTACTGATGAACCCAACAAAGGTGTTTCTCATTTCTGCTATAGTAATTAATTTCCTTTGATTCTTTCTTAGGGTTTTCATCTCTCTGCTGACGTTGCTCATCTGTACTTGTATTTTGTCCACTTTTTCAACTGGAACCTTGAGCATATTAATCATAGTTGTTTCAAATTCCTGGTCTGCTAATTGCAAAATCTCTGCTATGCTTGAGTCAAGTTCTGATGCTTGCCCCGTCTCTTCAAACTGTGCTGTTTACCTTTAGTGTGCCTTGTTACTTGTTTTTGAAAGCTAGACATAGTATGCCAGTTAAAAGGAACAAAGGTACCCTGATGAACCTGGATGCAAAAGTCCTCAATAAGATACTAGCCAACCAGAGCCAACAATACATTAAAAGAATTATTCATCATGATCAAGAGGATTTATACCCAGGATGCAGGGCTGGTTCGATATCCACAAAATAATCAATGTAATACATCACATCAATAAAAGAAAGGACAAGAACCACATGAGTCTCTCAACAGATGCAGAGAAAGCACTTGACAAATTACAGCATCCTTTCTTGAGAAAAACCCTCAGAAAGTAGGGATAGAAGGATCATACCTCAAGATCTTAAAAGCCATATGTGAAAGACCCACTGCTAATATCATCCTCAATGGGGAAAAACTGAGAGCTTTCCCCCTGAGTTCAGGAACACAACAGGGCTGTCCACTCTTGCCACTGTTAGTCAACATAGTTTTGAAGTCCTAGCCTCTGCAATCAGACAACACAATGGAATAAAAGGCATCCAAAATGGCAATCAGGAAGTCAAACTTTCACTCTTTACAGATGACATGATAGTCTATATGGAAAACCTAAAAAGATTCCACCAAAAAATTGCTAGAACTGATCCATGAATTCAGCAAAGTTGCAGACTATAAAAATCAATACACAGAAATCGGTTGCATTTCTATACACCAATAATGAAGCAACATAAGGAGAAATCAAGGAATCGATCCCATTTACAATTGCACCAAAAAGCATAAAATACCTAGGAATAAATTGAACCAAAGAGGTGAAAAATCCATACACTGAAAACTATAGAAAGCTCATGAAAGAAATTGAAGAAGACACACACAAAAAATGGAAAAATATTCCATGCACCTGGATTGGAAGAACAAATATTGTTAAAATGTCAATACTACCCAAAGCAATCTACATGTTCAGTGCAATCCCTATCAAAATAACACCAGCATTCTTCACAGAGCTAGAACAAACAATCCTGAAGTTTGTATGGAATCAGAAAAGACCCCGAATAGCCAAAGCAATCTTGAAAAAGAAAACCAAAGCTGGAGGCATCACAATTCCGGACTTCAAGATGGAGGCATCACAATTCCAGACTTCAAGATGGATTACAAAGCTGTAATCAAGACAGTATGGTACTGGCACAAGAACAGACACTCAGATCAATGGAACTGAATAGAGAACCCAGAAATGGACCCACAAGCGTATGGCCAGCTAATCTTTGACAAAGCAGGAACGAATATCCAATGGAATAAAGACAGTCTCTTCATCGAGTGGTGCTGGGAAAACTGGACAGCGACATGCAGAACAATGAACCTGGACCACTTTCTTACACCATACACAAAAATAAACTCAAAATGGATGAAAGACCTAAATGTAAGACAGGAAGCCATCAGAATCCTCAAGGAGAAAATAGGCAAAAACCTCTTTGATCTTGGCCACAGCAACTTCTTCCTCAACACATCTCTGGAGGAAAGGGAAACAAAAGCAAAAAGTGAACTACCGGGACCTCATCAAAATAAAAAGCTTCTGTACAGCGAAGGAAACAATCCGCAAAACTAAAAGGCAACCGACAGAATGGGAGAAGATATGTGCAAATGACATATCAGATAAAGGGTTAGTTTCCAAAATGTAAAGAACTTATCAAACTCAACACCCAAAAACCAAATAATCCAGTGAAGAAATCGGGAAAAGACATGAATACATGCTTCTCCAAAGAAGACATCCGGATGGCCAACTGACACATGAAAAAATGCGCAGTATCACTCATCATCAGGGAAATAGAAATCAAAACCACAATGAGATACCACCTCACACCTGTCAGAGTGGCTAACATGAACAACTCAGGCAACAACAGATGTTGGCAAGGATGCGGAGAAAGAGGATCTCTTTTGCACTGCTGGTGGGAATGCAAGCTGGTGCAGCCACTCTGGAAAACAGTATGGAGGTTTCTCAAAAAACTAAAAACAGAACTACCCTACGACCCAGCAATTGCACTACTAGGTATTTATCCAAGGGATACAGGTGTGCTGTTTTTTAAATTTTTTTAATGTTTATTTATTTTTTGAGAGAGAGATAGAGAATGCAAGCCATGGAGGGGCAGAGAGAGAGGGAGAAAGAATCTGAAGCAGCCTCCAGGCTCTGAGCTGTCAGCACAGAGCCTGATGCAGGGCTTGAACCCACCAACCGTGACATCATGACCTGAGCCAAAGTCGGACACTCAACCGACTGAGCCACCCAGGTGCCCCCAGGTGAGCTGTTTTAAAGGGATACATGCACCCCCCCGTGTTTATAGCAGCACTATCGACAATAGCCAAAGTATGGAAAGAGCCCAAATGTCCATCGATGGATGAATGGATAAAGAAGATGTGGTATATAGATACAATGGTGTATTACTCGGCAATCAAAAAGAATGAAACCTTGCCATTTGCAACTACGTGGATGGAACTGGAGGTTATTACGCTAAGTGAAATTAGTCACTCAGAGAAAGACAAAAATCATATGACTTCTCTCATATGTGGAATTTAAGATGCAAAATTGATGAACATAAGGGAAGGGAAGGAAAAATAATACGAAAACAAGGAAGGAGACAAAACATAAGAGCCTGTTAAATACAGGGAACAAACTGAAGGTTGCTGGAGGGGTTATGGGTGATGGGCATTAACGTAGACACTTGTTGGGATGAGCACTGGGCATATACATAGGGGATGAATCATTGGAATCTACTCCTGAAATCATTATTGCACTATATGCTAACTAACTTGCATGGAAATGAAAAAATAAGTGAATAATTTTTTTTTAAAAAAGGAACAGAGGTAAATAGAGCTTTAGTGTGAGTGTTTACGTTCACCTGACTAGGAGTGAGCTGTGTTTGTTATTTGCTGTGGGCTGTAGGTGCCAAAGGCTAAAATTTCTCTCCTATGTCTAAGATATGCCTAGAGACTCTTTTTAAAATTGGGTTTAGCCTTGTGGTTCTTTTACGCTGTAACTCTCTGTTATTTTTTTTTTTGAATGTTTATTTATTCATTTGGAGGGACAGAGAGAGAGAGAACAGGAGGGGGAGAGAGAGGGGGAGAAGAGAGAATTCCAAGCAGGCTCAGTGCTAACAGCAGGAGGTCACGGGGCTCAATCCCACAAACCATGAGATCGTGACCTGAGCAAAAATCAAGAGTCAGATGCTCAACCAACTGCAAACCCCTGTTATGTCAAAGGAGCTTCTTTTGTGTGATGTTAAGATGTGGGGGAAGGGGAAATGTTGTACAGTCCCAAGACTGAGTCTCAATCTTTTGGGGAGCCTGTGCTACTTGGGCGGTGGGCTTCACAAGAGGCCATATTGTTTCTTTGACCCCTTAGGTGAGACAGGAAGGTTAGAGGGGGCTGGTTTAGAGGGGGCCCCTCTGGTGTTGGGTATTTTCCTCCCACAGGTCAGTTAGTATCAGGGAAAACCGACATTGGTTAGACTCTGGCAAAAAGTTTCTCTTGAAGGCAGGCCATCGTGAAGGAGAACAGAGCCCTGGGGGCATATTTCAGACCGGCTGTTTTCCCTTCCCCCTGACAAAAGCAGGAGGGGACTTTTTCTTTGATCTTTACTCTGAGGGCCTGGTGGGGTTCCTGGCAGAAAAACTCAGGAAAGTGTAGGGATTCCTCCAAGGTTTGGCCTGCAGGAGTTTTAATCTCTCAAAACGGTCCAAAACCCCCCCTCCGTCAGCAGCAACTGACCAATTGCCCCTGAAGGATTCCTGCCTGATGCTGGCTCCAAGCTGACGTGGGATTCTGGGGATCTTCCCGTCTCTCCCATTTTCAGGCCGGTGGTTTGCCCTGTGACCTCAATTCTCGGGTATGTGTATGTTTTTATGTATAGCATAAAAATTGGAGGTTTATGTGCCGTGATCCAATCTAAGAGTTGTTTTCCCTTAACTGGCAGCTTTCGGACCACCTGCTATTATGTGAGACCTACTAGTTATTCGTCATACCATCATACTTGGGTTGTTTTCTGGTTTTGTTGCTTTTTAAAATTTTAAAATTTTGCTTTCACTATACAGGTTTTTTTCTTTCGTTTTTTTTTTTTTTTAACGTTTATTTATTTTTGAGAGAGAGAGAGAGAGAGACAGAGCACAAGCACGGGTGGGGCAGAGAGAGAGAGGGAGACACAGAATCCGAAGCAGGCTCTAGGGTCTGAGCTATTAACACAGAACCCGATATGGGGCTCAAATCCACGAACCACGAGGTCATGACCTGAGCCGAAGTTGGACGCTCAACCGACTGAGCCACCCAGGCACCCCATATAGTGTTTTTGGCTTTGTTAAGGGTCATATATTTTAAAAATAGCATTTTAATAAGTGAACAGATAAAATACGGAGAAGATTTTTTACAAACACACAAAAAAGACTACTTTAATAGGTAAAGAATCTTGTAAACCAATAAAAAGGCCAGAGACAGAGGTGAAAATGGGCAAGAGATATGAACAGTTTACAGAAAATCAACACAAAGGCTCTCAGCTTAAAAGATCCTCAATTCACTCATGGCAAAAGCAATGAAAGTAAAAATCTCATCTGAGACTTCAATTTCTATCTCTCAGAGTGGCAGAGATCAAAGTCTCTGTCAACATGCTGGGCTAGACAGACTATGGGGGAACGGTCATTCTCACTGTGCTAATCTGAATCCTCTGAGAAGCAGCTATCCGAACAGGATAAAATGCACAAGAATTTGTATCAGGGGAACTGCCTACAAGAGGAGAGGGGGAAGGGGCTGAGTTAAGGGGGGAGAGCCATCAGACCGCAGTACGAGTCTGACCCTAAGCCAAAGACAGGGGGACGGAGCCATGCAGTCTCCGGAGGGTTCAGTGAGGCCACCGGGGCATCTGGAACCCAAGCCGGCCATCGGCAGAGCCTGACTCTCCCAGGAGTGGGTTTGCCTGGTGCCCCTCTGCTCACACGGATTTTCTCCTTCACCAAACTCTCCCCTGAGCTCCTTTTTTAACTAGGCCTGACTTCGAACGTTGTGCTCATGTCTGCATTGTCCAATTTTAGAAGAACTCTGCTAAGTCAGTTTATCCGGATCCCCCTCCCTTTGATAGCTGATCACCCTCCATATCTGGTTGGGTTTGCTATCCACGTGGTGTCTGATTACCCGGCCCGCCTTCAGCAAAACACAGGAGGGGACCAGGAAAGTGGAAGGCGCCATATCTTAGAAAAAGGAGTTAAAATTCCAGAGAGGGAGACAAGGCCGTCCCAGGATGACGGTGGATAGGGGTGCCAGACGGCAGCTGCACGGTGACCCGAGAGCAACCTGGCTGACCCGAGTGGGTCGGAAGGCTCCAGAAGAGGAACTTGGTGGATATCTGATGGGACATTAGATTTGTTTTTTAACTAGAAGAACATTTTGGGATTAAACTGATGTAAGTAACAGAAAACCAAGCAAGCTGACGACCAACAAAAAGACAAGGAGACACGATGGTTGTACACGATGTGATTCAGCCACGAAGAACCTTCACTTAGTCGTGTTTAAAAAAAACAAACAGGGAGTCCTGGGTGGCTCAGTCGGTTGAGCATCTGACTTCGGTTCAGGTCGTGATCTCACCGTTCGTGAGTTCAAGCCCCGCGTCAGGCTCTCTGCCATCAGCACAGAGCCCGCTTCAGATCCTGTCTCCCTCTCTCTCTGCCCCTCCTCTACTTATGCTCTCTCTCTCTCAAAAATAAATAAATATTAAAAAAAAAAAGCAAACAAAACTGGAGGCCACCATTTGAATATATCCCTAGACCAACCATCATAGTCACGTAACCAAAACTTGACACGGAGACACTGACTCTGACCTTAAAATGTGACCTTTCCCCACATCCGGGTGACTTTTCATCTGCGAACAAGTAAGGTCATGCCTCCGGAAGGCATGGCCGTCTCCAGTGACAAGTGACCCTGGACAACAATGCACTAACTCACGCCTGCCTCGTAAACGCCGCTGCGACTATGGAGGCCTGGGCTTTCCAACCACGGTCGGTTGGGAGGTCTCCTGTTCTCCAACCGTTTCCCACTCAGTAACACACTCATATCAAGGAAAAGCCCTTTGGATTTTCTCTTGACGGTCTTACTGATGCAAATGCTGGGGTTTGATCACACTAAAAGGCGTGGGTCAGGACTACGGTGTGGAGGAAGACAGCAGTGGGCGGTGTGGGGGGACCGCTCACCTACTGAGTGGCCGGCCCACAGATGATGCCTAACCTGGGAAAGCCAACAAGGGCCAGCCCGAGGCTGCCATTAGAGACGGGAAGTAAGGAAAGAGGCTGCTGAGAGATGGAAACTGCTGTCCCTGGGGCCGGCACGGCTGCGGTGCCCAGTAAGGGCTGGTGGCACTAAGGAAACGAGCGGCAGAGAACCGCCTTGTCTTTCTACATAAAGTGTATTTTTTCTTCATATGATGATCACCACAACCCAGCACTCATTGCTCCGTGAGTCGACTACAAAAAAACCACAACGCTATGCCTGGCAAGTGACGCTCCGTAGGCCTCTGCATGGGTTTACTCCCCTGTCCCTTTTAACCTGCTTTTATGTGAGTCTATCCTGCTTTGCACCACGCTGTGTTCTGAAAACCATCTGGAATACTGTTTGAAAGCAGGCGAGCTACATTTGGGTCCCGCCTATTCATATCGTGAGTTGTTCCGTTAGACTACTGGACTCAAGCCAGTCTACCCAGCACACCCCTGGACTCCAGGGCAGAATCCTGGCTCTGCCACGAGCTCTGAGTGACGAGGGGCAGGCTACTGAATCTGTGAGTTGGTCCCCTTGACTATGCCATGGGGATGACAGACGGGACACCTCACAGGAAGTCGCCTGAAGTTAACACATACGTGCATTAGTGTGTCCTAGGTTGGCATGATGCTGTTGCTTTGGCACCATGGTCAGGGGAAGGCTTCAGGCAGTGTGGACCAGTGGGAACCCAGCGCTCTGGGTCTAATTTGGAACAATTCCCTTCTGGTGACGTGATTCTGGGTGAGCATCCCTATCCCACTGTCCCTACCCCTCCCAGGTCTCCCTCTTCTTTTTTTTTTTTAAGTTTATTCCTTTAGTTTTGAGAGAAAGAGAGTGCAGGGAAGGGGCGGAGAGAGGGGGAGACAGAGAATTCCAAGCAGGCTCGTGCTCCCCACATCCGGGTGACTTTTCATCTGCGAACAAGTAAGGTCATGGAGGCCTGGGCCTTCCATGCACAGAGCCCGACACGGGCGCAGAGCCTGACGTGGGGCTCGAACTCACGAGCCGTGAGATCATGACCTGAGCTGAAATCAAGAGCTGGACGCTCAATGGACCGAGCCCCCCAGGTGCCCCTCCCCTCTTCTCTACCACAGGCTCCTGCTCAGTTTTCAAGCCGAATCCCCACCTTGTCTCCTCCATGGACCTCTCTGGCAATCCCATTCAGTGGTACATTTGCTTCTGGAATATTCCACAACCACCCACAAAATCACCATATCGCCTTCACCACGGAAGACTGAAAAATCTGTTCTCTCCCAAGTATAACAGTTCTTGGTGGGGAAGGAGGGGCTTGGCCCCCAGGAGACATGCGGCCGTGCATAGAGACACGTATGGCTGTCACAGCCGGACGGGGTAGCCTATGGTATCCAGCAGCTGGACGTCTGGGATGCTACTGAACCCACGACACAGACAAGGTCATTGGTCCACAGGGTCAGTGGTGTTGAGGTGGAGAACCCTGGACTGTGACATCAGCTCCTTGAGCACAAGAGCCATGTTTACTGTCCTATTCTGCCACCGAGTGCCCCACCCGGGGGGTTTGTGTGAAGGAATGTTTACCGATAAGCCCCCCGGGGCTGAGTAAAGTGGGCCTTGGGTGAGTGAGGGACCCCCAAAGGGCAATGTGCTTTCCATCCAGTCCCCGTACGGAATGGGGAATGTGCTGAGACCAGGCAAGGGGGGGTTGCTGAGTCTTCGGCTCGTGCCCTGGCGTGCTACGCTCCTTGGGAGGATGAGCTAAGTGCAGAGACGACGAATTAAAAGTTGGAGAGAGGGACGTGCATCTCTCGCAATGAACCAGCCAGCAATGAGAAAGGAAGGCGAGCCCAGTTTTGGGAAAAGGGTGGATGATTGGGAAAGACTTCCTCCTCCGTGTTGGGGAAAGCCCACGCTCTCTCTCCTTTGTAGTAACTATTCATGGCCTAAGCATCCTTAAGCTAGGTGTTACGGATTGCACTGTGGCCTCTCAAAATCCATGTGCTGATGTCCTAGCTCGCGGTACCCCAGAACGTGACCTTCTTTGGAGGAAGGGCCTTCCAAGAGGTGACTAAGTTAAAATGAGGCCATTAGGGTGGTCCTACTTCATATGACTGGTGTCCTTTTTAAAGGGGGGAATTAGGACACACACACACACACACACACACACACACACACACACAGAAGACAGCTCTTTGCAAGCCCAGGAGAGAGGTTGGGACAGACTCCCCCTCACAGAGGGAACCAGCCCTGCCCACACCTTGACCTTGGGCGACCAGCCTCCAGGACTGTGAGAGAATGAATAAATGGCTGTTGTTTAAGCATCCGGTCCGTGGTGCTTTGTTAGGCCCCCCCCCCCCCCCCCCCCCCCCGGGCAGAGGCAAACACTAGGCCAGGGCAGTTCTAAGCACCGAGATTTATTTAAGCTATCGTGGGTCAGGCCGTCAGGAAGGAGGAGGTGTGGGCTGCCAGGAGAAACGACATCTGCTTTAATCCACGAGGGTGAGGACCATAAAAAGAAAAGGGAAGCAAGGGGCGCCTGGGTGGCTCAGTCGGTTGACTTCAGCTCAGGTCACGATCTCAAAGTTCGTGGGTTCGAGCCCCGCGTCGGGCTCTGTGCTGACGGCTCGGAGCCTGGAGCCTGCTTCGGATTCTGCGTCTCCCTCTCTCTCTGCCCCTTCCCCGCTCACGTTCTGCCTCTCTCTCTCAAAAATAAATAAACAGTAAAAAGAATTTTTTTTAAAGAAGGAAAGCAAGACGGCATCTGCTGAATTCTGGCATGTCTATGACTTTGGAGGGCTGTGCCACGTGTTCGAAGCAGGGCACAACATGGAAGCTCGGCGCTGTCCCACCCGCAGGCAAATGAGAGCTCAAGGCGGGGACACCCCCCCCCCCACAGGACACAGCAGCTGTCGCCCCCATTCCCGCTTGGATTCCCAGCCTTTGCCTTTCCCTCTGAGGGCACGTATGCCACGGGGCTGGCCCCGGGGAAGGGAAGGCATCACGTGGGTGTCCTCATCACGGGTACTCACAGCTCGTCTTCAAAGCAGATTTTGGCATACTTGTCCCTGCCGCCCCCGCTGAGCAAGCGGTAGGCGTAGGTGTCCGAGGGGCACGGGGTCCAGTGGTCACATTTCTGCCTTTTAGGGGCTGGGGCTGCAACAAACAGGAACATAACGGTTAGCATCTTGCAGGTACTTGTCAAATGGACCCACTACTCGACCGTGAGCAGTGGCCCTTCGATCCCAAGACTCCACCCTGGCAAGTCCCACCTGGAGTGGGGAAGGGAGTCACCAACTTTGCATTGGCAGCGTCCGAAATTCCCCTAGAGATACAGCTGGTTTAACCTGCATGTGTCTTTTTTTTAATGTTTATTTAGTTTTGAGAGACAGAGAGACGGAGCACAAGTTGGGGAGGGGCAGAGAGAGGGGGAGACACAGAATCGGAAGCAGGCTCCAGGCTCCGAGCTGTCTGCACAGAGCCCGACGCGGGACTTGAACTCACAAGCCGTGAGATCGTGACCTGAGCCGAAATCGAAGCTTAACCGACTGAGCCATCCAGGCGCCCCTGATCTGTGTTTGTCTTAAAATAACAAATATGCACAAGGGAGAGGATGCTGGGTGGGCATAACAATTTCAGAAGGTGAGGGAGCCCCTGCCCAGGGCCGGTTCCCTCACTGACATTCTTAGCACACAATATGGAAAGAAAGCTCCCTTGGGTCGAAGGGGGCTGGTGAGCAAAGCAATAGCCATCTATGGAGCATTTACCCAGCTTCTGCATTTACACACCCTGACACACACACACACACACACACACACACACACACACACACACCTGCTCTGGCCACGTGACCACTGTCCTTCCATATGAGCCTGAGACACTGAGTTTTTCCGCCAGGGGGCGACGAGGTCAGCGCTGGCAGGCCGTAGAGATGTCTCCCCAGCACCCCTACTTCACAGGGGCAGCACCTCAGGAGCCCAGCTGGCCTCGGGACAGCCCCGCGCCCCTCCCTCTGCCGGGTGCCATGTGGCCGTCCCTACCACGTGCCCTTCTCTGTCTGCCGTCGTCCACAGAACCCGCCGTGCTGTGCCCAGTTCAGATTTAAATCCCAAGTCCCCCTCTCGCTTGTCCAGTTTGACCAGAGGTGTGATCCGTGCCTCTCTGACTGAGGACGCACGGCTGTGACAGCCAGGCGGGTGGTGAGGCCCTGGGAGGCCCTGCTGGCGGGAATCCGGGTGCAGACACGCACGGGGAAGGTCCGGAGCTGGACGGGCAGAGCTGCTCGGGGAGCGCAGGGAAGCAGGTGCCCCGGCTGGGGATGGGGGCCCACGGAGCTCTCCAGGGAGCGCGTGCCCCATCCACAGCTTCCCCTCCCTCCTCGCCTGCCCCGCCCCTGAGACCTCCGCGCTGCCCAGCCCTCTGTTCTCTTTTCTTTCTCTTGGCCCTCAGCTTATCCCCCAGTCCCCTTCCCCCAGGAGACGGTGTCTGTCTCCTCTCCGCCGTGCTCCCAGCCCCCAGGTGGGATGTGGTAAACGCAGCGGCTCCACTGCGGGTTGACCGACTGAGTGGGCACCTGCGCCCCCCGGGTGGGGGAGAAATCTCCTGACTTCAGAGACACCGAACTCTGTCCCCACCCCACGCCCCATGCAAAAGCCTCGAGGGACCGTAGGGCTTTCTGGACACATGTGGCGGCAGGCCCCGGCCCACCTTCACCAACCTTCCTTCCTATCCAGTCTATCTTTTAACACGAGAAAGGACCATGGGGTTTTTTACCTTTCCTTGTTTAATTTCTGCCGGAGAAAAATAAAGTGAAAGAAAAGGACAACAGTCCACGTTTTCACTCTAAAGAGTCTTGGGACTCTTTTTGGCGTATCTTCCTCCAGACGTTTCTATGCATGCAGAGGGCATCTGCAAAGTTGGTAAACATAGGTTGTATATATTCAAGCAGTACGTTACTTCCACAAGTGTTCACATAATGTACTCAATACATTTTTTCCCCAATCTCTAAATTTAAAGCGAGGGGTCCAACCGTGAATGTGAAAAAGTGCCAAAAATACAGTATCTTCTCTGTGTCTCTGGATTTGGGGCACTACAGTATTTATTTTAGGTCTTTTTTTTTTCTTCCAGTTTAATAAGAATACCCATTACTTCAAAGTTAGAGGTAATTTCCCTAAAAACGCACCGGGCATAGTATTTGAAAACGTTAACATACTGTTTAAAAGGAGATGTGTCCGGCGGGGGTCTGGGTAGCTCAGTCAGTTAAGCATCTGACTCTTGGTTTTGGCTCAGGTCACGATCTCACGGTTCGTGGGATCGAGCCCCGCACCAGGCTCTGCACTGACAGTGCGGAGTCTGCTTGGGATTCCTTCTCTCCCTCTCTCTCTGCATGCGTACGCGCTCTCTCTCTTTCTCAGAATAAATACATAAATAAACATTTAAAAAAATAAAATAAAAGCAGGTGTGCCCTGTCTCCTGGCTTGCAGACATCCTGTGTATACAGCCCACCCGGAGAGAATATTCTTGAACGGGGATCCACATACATCCTACCGGATACCTGCCTTGCCTTAACGTTGATGTCCCTGTCCCCTTACCAAGCACACAGACTCGCTCCCTCGTGCGCGGACCCTGCTGTCCCCCACACAACTGGAACGAGAGTCACCGAAGCAGCCCTCTGCTCTCGGAGAAGGACACTGCTTCTGGGTCTTGCCATCACCCCAGGCTGTCGGAGGGCCCTGGCCATGTGGCCCTCTCAACCTAGAGCTGAGAAGGAACTACGTGTGGCCTGAACGCACTGAGCATGATGACAGGAGTGCCATGTTGACTGACGGAGGTGGCCAGTGTCCCGTGTGCCCAACGGCCACACTGTGCCCCCCGGGAATGTGGAGACAGAACGACAGCAGATTAGTACAGTGATGGCAAGGGTTAGAGGAAAAGGGATTTTGGATTGTTCTAGAGCCAGGAGCCGGGACTCCACCTGGGAGAGAGGCCTGGTGAAGGTCAGGAGGAAACAAGGGCTGGATGGGGCAGTGCGGGCTGGGTCCCAACCTGAGCTGTTCTGTTCTCCTGTTGCTGTCCCCTCTGCCCCGCCTGGCTGGGGCTCAGGGACACGGACAAGGTGACTGGCGCAGCAGGGCAAGCACAGTACAGACCTGACCCGCCTATCCCTCCCGCCCTCTCACCCCAGGCCTGACGCTGGAGTTTCCCAGCCGGGCCGTCCTTGGGAGATGGGGAGGAGGGCTCCCATAAGGATGTTCTCCCGTGGCCTCCTCCTCCCCTGGGGTCAGCAGCATCACCCGACTTGCTGTCTGCACGGCGGCCAGCTCCCCTGGGGGCCGGGTGGGCTGGGAGCAGGGCTCCACGCTTTGCCGGGAGTGCCATGGGTCGGTCTTCCAAACCTGTGGCCCCGCCACTCACAGGCCCTTGCAAAATGCAGGTGCTGCTCGTGTAGATGTGTGTGGGTGCGTTTTCTAGAAGGGAGGCATTGGTTTTCATAGGATTCTCCAAGGAGAATGTGGTTCTTGTGACCAAAGTGACGTGGAGATGCTGTTTTCTCACAGGGCCTGGGGACGGTTGTGTAGCATTTTAAAAAGGTTTTCTGGGGGCTCCTGGGGGGCTCAGTCGGTTGAACGTCTGACTTCGGCTCAGGTCGTGATCTCGCGGTTCATGAGTTCGGGCCCCGCATAGGGCTCTGTGCTGATGGCTCAGAGCCTGGAGCCTGCTTCGGATTCTGTGTGTGTGTTTCTCTCTCTGCCCCTCCCTCGCTCTGTCTCTCTCTCTCCCTCAAAAATAAATAAACACTAAGAAAAAATTTTTCAAGGTTTTCTTAACCTTCTACCCATTCCCTAGAAGCACAAAATACCATTATGTGAACAAAGATCGTATTCGTTATTTGGAGTGGGGGTGTGGAAGGACAGATACATCGTCTCAGAAGACAGAGCTCTGTCCAAACCCTGCCTCTTCCCCACCATGCTCCCCAACCAGGTTCACTCCTTGACAAATTCGCAGAGTCTGACAACACAGATAGGTATTCAAAAAATACCTGTTAAATACCCGGCACTGTGTTACATCTAGGTCCTGGGCACTTTTCCTGAAATTCATTCCCCAAAGACTGAACAGGAAAGCCCTCGTGAGCACCCAGAAGCTGACGCCCAGCCAGCACAAACAGCCAGCCTGCTGGTCAGTATCCTGCTTATGGGTCTCCCAAAAAACCCGCTTGTTGCTCTAAATAAGACCCGATGTCCTGACGGGCGGTGTGGTTCCCACACGGCCGGCCTCCTGCTGGGAATTTCAGTCCAGAAATCATTCTCTTGCTGAGGGAAGTCTACCTTAGTTCTTATCCGTACATTAACTAAAGCAAATATAGGTTCTTAGGCTCCACCCTGAACCCAGATTTTTGATTTCCTGGAGCAGGGTCCAGGAACCTGTCTTCCTGAAGTACTTCCTGATTTGGGAACCATGGCTACATTCACCCCTTTAAATGAGGAAGGTGATTCCAGAAATGCGATCCTGCCGTGTGCTCCAGGAAGAGAGGAAGGGTGCTCCCGGGCGTGTGCTGAGGGCATTTCAGCCATGTCAACTCGCCTCATTGTTCTATAGGAGATGAAAGTCCGGTCCACAAAAAGCAAAGCCCAGAAGGCACCCAAAGAGGGCTGGTGTCTCTCATAATCAGTGATAATGATTTCACAGATGCCCCCAGGGCGGTGACAGGTGGTAGACGCTTGGCACACGCACCGGTTCCCCTGGCTCAGTGATGCCAATGCAGAAAGATGCTGAACCCCACGGGGAGACTGTGTGGGCACACCGCCGTGTCACCTCCACTGAGCTTCTGTCCCCATGTCCCCCCAAAGGGAGTGGCATTGCACCTTCACTGAGGGGGCATGGGATTAGAAAGCAGGAAACGCAGCTGATCCCGGAGGACACAGCACCCTGGAAGGCAGGGTTGATTTTGGAACTGGAAAGAGCCTCAGACGTAGACAGCATTTACAATGTCCCCTCAGCGACAGAGGAGGGATCTCGAAGACACTGACAACTAGTTAAGAGCAGAATTAGAAGTGGTTTTTTGGGGAACCTGGGTGGCTCAGTCAGTTGAGCGTCTGACTTTGGCTCAGGTCATGATCTCTCAGTCTGTGAGTTCGAGCCCCGCGTCAGGCTCTCTGCTGCCCACAGAGAGCCTGCTTCGGATCCTCTGTCCCCCTCTCTCTCTCTGTTGCCCCCTCTCTTACCCACCCCCGTTTATGCTCGCCCTCTCTCACTCTCTCTCTCTCTCTCTCAAAAATAAATAAAGGTTAAAAAAAAAAAGTAGCTTTTTCAGGGGCACCTGGGTGGCTCAGTCAGTTGACTGTCTGGCTCTTGATTTCAGCTCGGGTTATGATCTCACGGTTCGTGGGTTCGGGCCCCGCATCGGGCTCTGGGCTGACAGTGTGGAGCCTGCTTGGGATTCTCCCTCTCCCTCTCCCTCTCCCCCTCCTCTGCCCCTTCAAAAAAAAAAATAAATAAACATTTCTTAAAAAGTACTTTTTCTGGCTTTTTTGTGCAACGGTAGCCATTTAGCGGTCGTCAGCTCCTCTCACCTCGGCTGAGAATCTAGGAAGGCAGCTCACCACGGCTGATTTGCCTGGCTTGGTCCCCTCTCGCAAGAGTGCCTAAGAAAATGATTCGACGACCTCGTATCTGGAGTATACGAGAGAAAACTCCAACAGGATCCTCCTTCCCCTTGCTCTCTCCTGAAACTGACCGTCGCGGCCTGGGGTTGCAAGCTGTGTGTGGGGCACGCGGGGCCTCCCACCAGATGCACCCCTCGAGTGACGTACAAATTCTTCCACGGACACTTACTAAAATACCTGTTAGACATCAGGTACCGGCCCCAACCTGACGGGACCGCAGTCGACGCAGGAGCTTTCATACACGCAAACGCGGGAGACGGAAGGTAAGCTAGGACGGGTCATGGTACATTGTGACATGTGCCGTGGGGTGCGGGAGGGGGGTGATCAGGCATCAGTAGCTTCACACGTACCCAAAACTCCCTGCAAATCAACAAGAAGAAAGAGAACCACCGCAGAGAAACGGGCAAGGCACACACGCGCAGTATACGGAGGAGGGGACAGGGCACAGGGACGAAGGCCTGGCGTTCCCAGTCGCCGCCTGCCACGGAACCACGGGCCCCAGGCCGAGGGGTCAGCACCTTCCGATGCCAAGATACACTCATCGGCAGGACAGGACAGTTCTGTCTGCGATTAGGTATCCAAACAGAGAGATGCTGTCACCAAGAGACGCTGGTTGGGAGAATGGACTGGAGCGGAAAATGGGGCGAAGGGGCAGGAAAAGTCAAACCAGGGCCGCCTTTGCCCAGGTAGGCGATAACCCGGCATGTTAACTCCCTCACCCGGGCAGAGGGTCAAAGACGTGGGGAGGAAGGGCGGTGGGGGGAGACTGAGGCCTGAGGGGAGAGAAGGAGCCGCAAGGCGCTCTGTCCTCCGGGGCGAGCACGGCATCCTTCACAAAGGAGCCAGGCTGATGCAGTCAGTCCTCTCACCAAACATGAGGAACAGGGTGGCACAGGGCAGCCGGAGTATGGATTCCCAACGGCCGGGTCGCGGAAACCACCAGATTCAGGGGTACTTGGGATGAGCTCAGATTTACCGTCTCGTAAAGACGGCGGGGAGGCAACATCCAACGTGGGGACGGTATGAGCCCAGCAGAGCACGGACTCGCGGGGTGAGAATTAACTTCAGAAAACCCAAAGCCACCACCCCCCGGCTGGGCGGCTGTGCCGGGAGGTGGGTCATTTTCAGAGAACAGTTTATGAAGTGGAAAAGCAAACCACGGATTAGGGGGAAAGCCCGAGGTTGAGGGGCGTCAGGGCCAAGTGAGGGGGGCTCAGCCCACGTGGCCTCGGGCACGGGGGTGAGTGCTCTGTGGGTGCCTCCGGCTCCTGGGCCCCCGTCCGTCCGTGCCCAGCACCGATCTCACAGGCCAACACGCTCCTTCCTCTGCTTCAGATCTGATCAGACATGGGGGGGTCACTGAGGACATGAGAACAAACACTCCCAGGAGGGTGTTCCTGTCATTCTGCTGAGCCAAGAGTAACAGAGGTCCCTATGCTGATGGCAGGAGCTACGCTCACCTTGAACCCTGTCCAAAGCCAAGGATGACTAGGTCCCTGTGTGCTGAACAGGCACGGAGGAGTGCAGGTGTCCAGAGGGACCCAGGGGTTCGCTGAGGGCTGTACAGGCAGTGCCTGGCCAAAGGGTACCTGTGTTTGCATGGAGGCCACTCCCTGGGGGCTTGACAATGGCACGAAATGAGCCCCACAGCAAAGCCCGCAGAGCCCCAAGGACGACGCGGTCCCTGTTAATGTCTTATCCACGGGAGCCCTGAACCACCAATCGATCACTAGGCTCAACCCCCAAACTCTGAGCCCACCAGACGCCCAGGAAGTCATGTGTCCCTCCAAAGTGGAGCCGACTGCCAGCAGGAGCCAGGACGCAGCCCTCACACCAGCCATGGTCAGCCGCTCTCCCGCCACCTCTGGGTTTCCAGGAACCAGATAGTGCTTCAGTTGCAGGGGAAGGTGACAGGGCCTCCCCCGGCCTGCGCTGGGGCGGAGGGGGGGGGGGGTCTGGGAAACCACACGAAGAAGCCCCACTCAAAAGGCAGGCCTCAGAGGCAGCTCCCAGAGGCAAGCCCACGTCCAGGACGGACGGCACATTTTGTATAACAATGGGGACGATGAGAAAGCCCTTTGAGGGTGTCTCCCATGTTCTCTATGTGTGTGGGCCCCACCTGGCACTGAGCCTCATCCAGTCTGGATACTGTAAGCGTATCCAATTGCATGCACATTCACTATGGAAACTTCATTTAAAATAAAAACAGTCATAATCACTTCCTAGAAAGTTACGGGTTTTTAAAAAAATTTTTTATGGGGGTGGTCATAAAAGGGAATTAATCCAAGGGCGCCTGGGTGGCTCGTCGGTTAAGCCTCCGACTCCTGATTTCTGCTCAGGTCCTGATATCGTGGTTTGTGGGATCGAGCCCCACATGGGGCTCTGCACTGACATCAAGGAAGCTTCTTGGGATTCTCTCTCCCTCCTTCTATCTCTGCCTCTACTCTGCCCATTCTCCCCCATAAATAAATAAATAAACAAACAAACAAACAAATAAATAAATAAATAGCTTTTCAGAAATGCGATTAATCTGAAAAGGAAGAGATTTACAAGTTTTTTTAAAAGATTTTATTGGGGGGGGGGGGTTTCCTGGGTGGTTCAGCCAGTTAAGTGTCCGACTTTGGCTTAGGTTATGATTTCATGGTTTGTGGGTTTGAGCCCTGCATCGGGCTCTGTGCTGACAACTCAGAGCCTGGAGCCTGATTTGGATTCTGTGTCCCCCTCTCTCTGCTCCTTCCCCATTCACTCTCTCTCTCAAAAATAATAACCATTGGAAAAAAAGATCTCTTTTTAAGGAGGCCCCACACCCAACATGGGGCTCAATCAAACTCATGACCCTGAGATCAAGAGTCATATCCTGTACCGACTGAGCCAGCCAGGCACCCCCCTTGCTTTTGCAACTTCTTAAAAATCATTACCCAGTTTTTTATACTTGCGCAAATTAATTTTGTAGGACCCGTTTCTGCATTGGAAACGTGCCAGCTTACCTACTTACAATGAGATTTCGAAAAAGGGTACGAATCACTACCTGAGTGCCCCACGCCTTTTCCTATGGAGACTGTAACGGAGATTTTGTGGTTTCACTTCATTCCCAGTTTGCGTCGTATTCCAAATGCTTATTTTTATCTGACACCTCCTGGACATGAAGTTTCTTTGTTTTCCTAACATCATAGTTTGTCGTGGGGTCTCATATGGGGATGAGCAGGGGTACCCTACCTTGGAAAGGTGTGGGAGCCCAAGGGGCGAGTATTACCCCCCCCTTCTCCCCCTCTCCTCATCATCATCACCATCACCATCATCATCATGATCAACTTCATCAACATCAAATGGCCAGCTTGGGCACAGCTGAGGCCAGACGCCCCCTCACCACCACGGTTGGGTTTCAGAACCGTGAGTTGACACATCTCATGGAACTCACCCTTGAGGACGGGCCTCTCACCAATGCTCCGGATGCTATAAGCAGCACTGGACAGGGATACCTCCGGAATGAGCTCTGCGAGCAGGTACCCAGAATACCAGGCGCATATGGACGCGAAGAGGAAGAACACAGCCTTCAGAGTGCCTGGGGACAGACAAGACACAATGGTGGATGCCCGGGGAACAGGTGCCACCCTAAGCCCCTTCCTGCACCACGTCTGCAGGGCGCTCCGAGGAGAGATTACTCCTGGGTAAGCGGGAGCCGGGTCAGGCCCATGGCTGCCTCGATGAAGCCATGATGGCTTCGCAGGCGCTGCTAAGACTAAGCATTTGTCGCCATAGCAGCGAAAGATGCAAACAAGTTAGGGATGTTTCCTATGCCCATTTTTTATATTTGCACTCGGTCTGGGTCTCAGCTTCCTCAAATGCTAACATCAATGATTCATTAGTGGCTTGTGGACTGAAAATCCCAGAGGGCGGGGACTTTGTTTTGTTTATGCTGAGAACAGCACCGGGAGCCCTATGAAGATGCACTGAGAACAGCACCTGGAGTCCCTGTAACACTGGGAACAGCCACCAAGCCTGTCATTATCATCACAGACAAGTTGGCGGCGAAACCTAGGTCTGGCAGAAGGAGAAAGTCCCTGGAGGGAGTCTTTCCGGTTGACTGGCTCTGGTACCTTCCTCCCACTTTTTTCTAATGTTTTATTATTTATTCTTGAGAGAGACAGAGTGCGAGCAGGGGTGGGGCAGAGGGAGAGGGAGACACAGGCTCCAGGCTCTGAGCTGTCAGCACAGAGCCTGACGCGGGGCTCAAACCCGCCAACGGTGAGATCGTGACTTGAACCGAAGTCAGCCGCTCAACCAACTGAGCCACCCAGGTGCCCCAATTTAAAAAAAAAAAAAAAGGTATCACCCACTCCTAGGTCAGGGGAAGCCTAGGGGTTCAACTCCTCGTCCCTTCACAGACAACCTGCCACCAATCCTTTCTGATTTCAGCCCCCAAATATCTCAAAGATCAGGACTCAGTTCAGGATCACCCACAGTGCCAAGATGGAGGCCCAGCATAAAAAGGCAGCATGAATTTCCCGATCAGCATTTAACTATGTGTTAATGGGTCCAGTCCTAAGAATTAAGAAAAAGCAGGCCAGGGGGGAGGGAGGAGAGGAGAAAGAAAAGAAGGTGGAAAAAGAAAAGGGGAAGGGAAGGGACACCCCCCCTGCCCCGCCTGGCCCACCATGTTCTGGCTGCCTCACGTCTGCACCCACTCAGGCCAAGCACCTAGAAATAACTGTCCCCTCCCACAGCCTTCAGGCCTCACCTCCCACAGGTGGCTCAGGGCGGCCGTGCTGGTCGAGGCCTCCCAAGTCCTCCACGCTGCCAGCGCCCTGTCCCTGGAGGGCAGACTCCCCTGTGCATGGCCTCTCCAGACGACCCTCCTGCTCCATGACGGGGCTCCCACTTTGTGGGCACGGCTGGCCTTCTCTGCCGGCTCTCCCTCCCAGGGCGCAGCCCGGGGCCTCTCCTCAGGACCCCGGGGCCGGCTCACCCAGACGATCCTCTGAGTTCCTGGTAGGGGCGCCCCACCGCAGACCTGCGGTCAGCACCCTGGGACGTCTAGGCTGCGCATTTGGCACGTTCCGGAAAACCCTTCCTCCTCCCTGCCCCCCAGGTCTGCTCCTGACCCGCGTGCGGCCCATCCCAGTGCACGGACGGGGTCGGGTGCCAGGCAGCTGGGACCCTTCCTCCGTGGCACGCTTCCCCGCCCAGCCCTGATGGAATCCATCGGCCAGTCTCCATGGGTTCACCTCCACCATAAATCTCACCTCCCCGGACTTCTCTGCCTCTCTCTAGCCTCCCCCTCCCCAGGCCACGACCATCCTCAATCTTCCCTCCCGCTGACAGGGACAGAAAAGCCCACACCCGCCTGGGCTCCCAGATGACGTGTCCATTTATCACAGGGGGTACGATAAAGATTATGTCTGGTCTTTGTCCCTGTCCCTGGCAAGAGATCCTAAAACCCTTGCTATCTCTTGTCTCTTAGGAGTGTCTGCGGTGTTCATAAAGGAGCCCCTTTCAACCACACCTGAGCCCGTGCTAAGGAGGTGACAAGGAGGGAGGGGAGGTCCTTAGGTAGCTTTTAGGGAGGGGCTGGCCCAGCATGTGCTGGACCTCCAGGAGAGGAAAGGGAAGGGAGTCCCGCCTGGGTCACCTGGTCACGTAACCGAGGCATAATAAGATCCAAGAACCCTGGACTCCCGAACCTTGAAGGTGGGTCCCTTCCTGTAGCAAACATTCGGGTATGTGAGGACGGTAATGTGCCATCAGCCCACGGGGCAAAGGCCCAGAACTCTGAGGCCGGGGCCCTCCCAGCCTTCCCCCCAGAAGCTTCCTCGTTCGGTTGGTCCTCCCGGTCCGTGGGTTGTCCACTGGGGATGTTAACTCGAGCCGGTGTGTGTTTGTGCACGGGGGCGGCTCCTTAGCGCAAGGGGTCGTGCTGATGGGACAGGATGGGAGGCTTCGGTTTGACTGTGATGAGTCGGTCTTTTTCAAGTGTGACCTTCGACATCAACTCCCTCCTTCCATTCTGCAAACCCCGCGGTCCCGAAGGTTGCTAGAAGGTTCTGCGGGGATGGCTTCTGTTGTGAAGCACCTGGGGCAGTTGTGACCACCGTCATTTGCAGGACTGAAGGGACCCCTCAAAGCTGGAAAAACCAGCCACAGGAAACAAAATGAGAGCCACAGGTGTGGCCGACCCTGTTCCTGCAACTCCTGGGTTTGTTCTGTACCAGGTCACACGATTCGCGGGAGCCCAGGCCCTCTCCTGTCTCACACGTTTGTATGAGTTTGTCCCTCCGACTACAGGGTGCTCTCCTCCATGACCCCCAGCCTTCTCTCTCTCTCTCTTCAAGGCTCCCCCCGACCTCAGTGTGGCCTGCCACACACCCTCACACCAGCCCTTCACATGCCCTGCCAGCATTGCACACCAAGGGTCCTCCAGGAGAGTGCACGGGCCATGGGCCACGTATGTTCCAGAATATTCCGTTGGATGCACATCGAGTGAACAGTGTGGTAGGACTGCTGGAAATATGGAGTCAGCATTAACGGTGTCAGGTTCAAAGCAACAATAGTCCACTGTGTCCTGTGTGTGTGTGTGTGTGTGTGTGTGTGTGTGTGTGTGATCACGGCTGGGCTATTTTATCCAAGTGTCACATTTAAAGAAGAAAACTGGCAACGAGAGATTCTTCTCAGGATCTTCCAGGCGCCACGTCCCGTGTGAGATCTTGGAGCAGAGGTGCCGTTTAGCGTGGAGAATTCTGGAACGGAACATGATGCTACCTTCCAAATGTGGAAAGGACAGCGACAAGGGAGGGAGACGTGATTTCATCCCCAGCTGAACAAGGACAAATGAATGGAAGTAACGGGGAAGAAAATAAGGAACAAATAAGGAGCCCGTGCATCCTCGTAAGCAAGAGTATAAACCGTGGCCGGCCTGCCTTGCAAGGCAATGAGCTCCCGACCCTGGACATTTTCCAGGGCTCCTCGGAAGGCTATGGAGTGTGTGTGCTTCAGGTGAGGGGCGAGCCAGTGACCTTGCAGCTTTCTGGGGTTGGCTGAGAGAAGCCGAGAGCTAGAGCCAGAACCACCTGATGGCAGGAGGGGAGACCAGGCAGCACAGGCCGGGGCCAGTCCACCGTGAGACCTAGGCAGCAGGTGCCGGGGATGAGCTAGACCATCAGCCAGTGCACAGGCCGGTCACAGTCACAGAAGCATCCCGGCTGGCAGGGGAAAGCAGGCCCGGGAGCCTGGACAATGTCCAGACAAGCTGAGGCACTTGCATCAGGAGCTCAGTCCCTGGGGTGAGTGGAGAGCAGATGGGACACGGGGCAGTTTGTGGCGATAGCCTCAGACCCTGGGCAGCAGAGAAGAATCCAGAGCCCCAGCAGGGCACAGGTGAGGACTCATCTTGGGAAAGGTGGGAGCCAGACCTCAGCTAAGACGGCTCCCTGGACCTGCGTGGGAGGGGGTCCGGCAGCTTCCGAGGAGGTGGGGGGGATGGTGAGGAAGTATGCAGAGTTCAGGAACCTTCTGTGACCCTGTAACCAGGATCCGGCCTCTTCTTGTAAAGTAATGAAGTCCTCGGTGGCTGACAGATACGTATCCTATGTGCTTCCGTGTGGCAGGCATCACACGTGAGGGCTAGAGTGAAGGTCAGTTCCAAGCACAGATAGGGAGTCAGTGAAACTCCTCTCCAGACACTCTCGATCACTGTGTGCTCCTGCCTCTGTGTGTGTGTCCTGCCCTCATCGGCGCCCGCAGATTCTCGGGGTCTCAGGCCGGCCCCGGCCCCTTCACTTACGCTGCAGAAGAAGGCAGTCCCAGAGTTCACGCGAAGCCAGGCTGGAGGCAGGTGGCTCTCAGGGCTCGCCCTACCCCTCCAACCCGGGGCGGGGGGGGGCCCTGAAGAAGGCAATTCTGAGCCCGTAAGAACACACCTTCTTTGGTGGGACTTCTTCAACGTGAAGTAGGACGAGGAAGCTGTCTGTCCCTAGCAGCCTCGCCGACACGAACGCAAACCCCCGTCACCCTGGAGGCAGCCACACCTGCCCCTCTTGTCCCCGGTGGGGGCCGAGCAGGCTGGCGTGGCTGAGCCCTATTCATCCTACTCGGGACTTGGCTGCTGTGTGGCTCCAGGCTCAGCCGGCCTCAGCGTCCACAGTTGTCGCTGTCCTGTTGACTGGGGCTTGGGGGCAGAGAGACTGGCAGGTATGACACCCGAACACCACAGTAGGTTTGGAAGGTAACCTGCCTTGTAAGGTTCGCACCCCAACGCCCTACTTCTGCGGAGTTAGGACAACCACCACCGAGCAGCTGCCCCACTGGCGAAGGGCGGTGCTGGCTTAACTCACTTCACCCATTCAATCTGAAACTGTCCTTCCTGTGAACTTTCTGCCTGGGACAGACCCAGGGCCGGACTGAAGTAGCCAGGAAAATGTCGCTTCCAAGAACGTTGCCAAATCCTTAGCTCACAAAATCCAGAGCAACGCGGTTCTGAGTGACCGCAGGTGACCTCTCATAACCACACACATCCATATAAATACAAATCTGGTGCCGTGTCAGAGCCTTGTGTGAAAGGACCACATGATTCGTGCAATGACTCATAGGGCTATGTGTGAAAAAGGTGTAGGGAGGGGAAAGCAATCTGAGAGTATTCAGCATTTTCCATCAAGTAACTGGCAAAATATTGTAAAAATACAATACAGAAATAATGGGGGAAAAAATCTTCCCAAATAGCTATCATGAAAGCCAGTGTCCTGGGGGAGATGTTTGCTCCCCCCACAAAAAGAGACATGTATTTCCACCCATGTATCCTACCATCCACACGAGTTACCAAAAGCCATGTTGTTCATAAACAACCAGTTTTATAGAGAACGTGACGATTCCACACAGTAAAGAAAAATCTTCAAATCCGTCTTTCCAAACTTTGGGTCCGGAGCTGCGAAGGTGGCCTTTAGAACTCTCTGGAGTTGTGACCACACAGCTGGAAAGCTAGTGCCAGAAGGAAAGAGGGTCCTTGACCCCCTCCTAGCAGACAAGCTGTCCCCCAGGGAGGGGAGGGGGCTGCTAAAGAGGCCAAGAGATCTTTCCACTTCTGAACTTCCCCTTTTTGGGCAAGGTCTGCAGACCGGCTCCAGGAGGAATCCGGATCCCTCAGATTATAGGAAGGAAACAGCAAAACCAGTCAGAAAGGAGGCAGGTGGGGCAGGTTAACGCAGGAACCCAGAGCGCCCTGTAAAGCCAGGTAGCCAGGCAAGTGACTGTGGACAGAGGCCACGGTCAGGAAGGCCGGCTTCGGGAGACCAAATGACTGGTGGGATGACCGTTTTGTTTTTCTTTCCCTTTTCCTATTTCTCCCGGGCTTTCTGCGGATCTCAAGTCGTTTGGTATTTGGAGAAAATAACAAGGGCCTTATAGAGAGTTGCTACCAGAACTGTTACAGTCAGTGACACGGGTCACTCCCTGTTAGTCCCTCCCCATGTCCCGCCCACCCACATCCCCCAGGGACTTAAAAAGGCTGCCTCCCGGTGCCGCCTAGGTGGCTCAGTCCATTAAGCGGCTGGCTTCAGCTCACGTCATGATCTTGCGGTTTGGGAGTGAGTTCGAGCCCTGCGTCAGGATCTGTGCTGACAGCCCGGAGGCTGCAGCCTGCTTTGGATTCTAGTCTCTCTCTCTCTCTCTCTCTCTCTCTCTCTCTCTCTCTCTCGCTCTGCCCCTCCCCTGGAACCTGCTTCATACTCAGTGTCTGCCCCTCCCCTGCTCTCCCTCTATCTTTGCCTCTCAAAAATAAATATTAATTTTTTTTTTTTTTTTTTACGGCTGCCTCACTGTCCTCTCCACTTTCCATAATTTGCTGGGCTGGTCAGTTTGACCTGTGGCTAATGACCCCTGATTCCAGCCACAGGACCACCAGGTGGAGCCCACAAGTGCCTCTAGCCGGCAACTGCCCGCCCCCCTTGCTGGCGCCTGAGGTCCTGGACATCCAGGCCGGCACACGCCCTTCCCCGGGACCGAGCCCCCGTCCTCCGGGAGCTCGTTGCGTCCGGCTGTGCCTGCGCTCACCTGAGACCTACTTTCCAGGCAAAGCGTCAGACTCCCGGAGCCGGGAAACGGTGTAGGTCTTACCTGCGCCGGGAACCCCGGCCAACTGGCCCCTGTTGGATTCGCTTTCCGCATTTCAGATCCCGGGGCTACGACGAGGAGACCCGGCCCCAGCGCCGGCCCCGCCCTCGGGCTCGGCCGCGGCAGGCACCGGGAGGGGTCCCGCCTAGGCGAGGGGGCGGGTCTCCCCGGCCGAGGTCCCCTCTTCCTCCTGCGGTGGACGCAGCACTCACCGGTCGTCCCTGGGCGCATCTTCCAGGTGCGGCTCCCTGGGGACCCGAGGGACCTCGCTGGGACCGTGTGGCGAGGAAGGCACCGAGACGCGCCCTCGAAGCGCACAGCGGCGGGGAAGGAGAGCAAAGGGCGGGCGCAGGGGCCGAGACGGAAGTGCGGGCCGGGTGCGGGCCGGGCGGGTGCTGGGCCGGCAGGTGCCTGCAGATCCGGCAGGTGCGGGCCGGCAGGTGCGCGGGGCGGCGCCCACGAGCTCCAGGCCGGCCGCCCAGGCGGGATGCTCCCTCCGCCCCGCCGACAGGGGGCCAGGAGTAACGAGCAGGGTTTGTTCCTGAGGCAGGACACTGGGTCCCGGAACGGTTCGCGGCCTCAGCCCCCAGTATAATGTCTCACAAGAGGAAACAGCTACAAAGACAAGCATGTCCTGAGCCTTTGAATCGTCAAAGCCGAGTGCTAGCAGGGTCCAGGCTAGCGGTCAACAGCCCCTGGGCCAAAGTCACGAGGCTCCTTGCTTCATCCAGAACGTTCCCGCCGCCCACCACAGTCCTCCTCCTCGTGTCCTTTTTTAACCTCAGGGCCTGATTTGGGGAAATGTGGCAGGGACAGTGCCCCCGGGCGCCATCGGTCAGGGTCACGGGTTTGCAAGCCCTTTTGTTCACATGGAGGCCCGGGACGGCCAGGGCCGCAGTCCGGCAGGTGTTCGAAGAAAGCTTCCCAGAAGACACCCCAGCTCCTAATAGGAACAGTCTCTCTCTGTGTAGACTCACATTCCAGACACCCATCAGGTTTTTACAGCTCTTTGGAACACACCGTAGTCATCGTGGCCTCAGACTGCCAAGGGCAAGTTAAGGCTCCAAGGGCAGTTGGTCACCTTCACAGAGCAAGAGTGTTCCAGGTGGACAGGTCTTTGCAAAAAACCCACTCCCACCCCCCGAGTCCATGGCTCCCACAGTTCTGCTGGTCCCTGTTTCTCTTCTCCGGAAAAGCCCAGAGGCCTCGACGGTGCAACACAAAGTCCCCTCACCTAGTCCCAGGATACGCATCAACCTGTGGGCTGTCAAAAGGGACTTGACCGTGACCCTTCTCCATCGTGGTCTTTGCCTCCTGAGGACCTGCTGCGTGGCCCCATCCAGGGAGCCTGGGGACACATGTCCTGTGGACAGTTTGGCTTGAGTCCTCCAGGTCACCCCCTCCCCCAATGGTTCCCCACATCAGGGCGATCCGAAGACGGGGTCTCCCAGCTCCAGGGCTTGAGAACTGTACCATAGCTTCAGCATGGCACATTTCCCTTGGGATGCTGCTTCGGGGCTGCTCTCCAGCTGCTCCTAAGTTACATTGAGCAAGCGCATCGATTCATTAAAGTGGATGTTGGGGGACGCCGGGACGGCTCAGCCAGTTGAGCATCTGACTCCTGATATCGGCTCAGGTCGTGATCTCACGGTCGTGCTGCCAAGCCCCCTGTCCGGCTCCACACTGAGCATGGAGACTGCTCAAGATTCTCTCTCTCTGCTCCTCCTGCCCTGTTCATTCGTGCACACACACATGCTCTCTCTCTCTCTCTAAATAAAAAAATAAAATAAATAAAAATAAAAATAAAATATAAAAATAAAAATAAATAAAAATAAAATAAAATAATTAAAAAAAATTTTTTTAATAAAGTGGATATTGGTTTCATTGACCAAGAGTCTCAACTTTTTGTCTTTGGCTCACCTGATTTCGGAGATTGAGCGTTTATGTCCTGTTGTTTTCTTTCTTTTTTTTTTTTTTTAATTTTTTTTTTCAACATTTTTTATTTATTTTTGGGACAGAGAGAGACAGAGCATGAACGGGGGAGGGGCAGAGAGAGAGGGAGACACAGAATCGGAAACAGGCTCCAGGCTCCGAGCCATCAGCCCAGAGCCCGACGCGGGGCTCGAACTCACGGACCGCGAGATCGTGACCTGGCTGAAGTCGGACGCTTAACCGACTGCGCCACCCAGGCGCCCCTTCTTTTTTTTTTTTAATGTGGTAAAAAAATACATAATATAAAACCTACTATCTTTTACCACATTTAAAAATTTACATTTTAAGTGTACAGCTCAGTAGTGTTCAGTATATTCACATTGTCGTGCAACAGATCTCAGGACATTTTTGTCTTGCAAAACTGAGACTCTGTCTCCGTTAATATCAGCTCCCCTCCCCCCACCCCCCGGCTCTTGGCAACCGCCATTCTACTTTCTTTTTCTATGAAGTCATCTCCTTTAGATACTTCACAGAAGTGGAGCCTCCACCATTTGTCTTTTTATGACTAGTTTATTTCACTTAGTATGACGTCCTCAAGGGGCATCCGTGTTGTGGCATGCGACAGGATTTCATGCTTTCTTAAGGCTGAATAATACTCCGTCGTGCATACGTTCCACATTTTGTTCATCCATTTATTTGTTGATGAACACTTGGGTTATTTCTGCCTCGTGACTACCGTGAGTAACGCTGCTATGAACATAGCAGATGGATGCACATCTCTTCGAGACCCTGCTTTCAATTATTTTTGGGTACACACCCTGAAATGAGATTGCTGGATCATATGGCAATTGTATTTATAAGTTTTTAAGGAACCACCGTGCAGTTCCCCTCGGTGGCTACACCATTTTATATTCCTAATATAAAGTATTGGTGTGCACGTATTCCAATTTGTCCACATCCTCACCAACACATGTTTTGTTTTGCTTTAAAATTTTTTAAATAGTAGCCATAAGGGCTATGGGCTGGTATCTCACTGTGGTTTGATTTGCATGAGTCTCTAATGATGAGTGATATGGAGCATCTTTTCGTATGCTTTTTGGCCATCTGCATATCATCCTTGGAGAAATGTCTGTTCAAGTTCTTCGCACATTTTGTAGTCTGATTTTGTTGTTGTTGCTGCTGAGCTGTAGGGGTTCTTGAAATATTCTGGATATTAATTCCTTATCCGATGTACTGTTTGCAAATATATCCCGATTCGGCAGGTTTCTTTTCTGCTGTGTTGATTGTGTCCTACGATGCACAGTTGATAAGTTTGATAGAGTCTCCTCTATTTTTGTTGTTCTTGCCTGTGCTTTCAGTGTCACGTCCGAGAAATCATTGCCAAAGCCAGTGTTGTGAAGTTTTTCTCCTGTGTTTCTTCTAGGGGTTTTACTGTTTTAGGACCTACATTAAGGTCCTTAATCCATTTTGAGTTAGTTTTCGTATGTGGTGTTAGGGAAGGGCCTCATGACATTCTTTTGATGTGGATGTCCACTTTTCCCAATACCATTTGTTGAAGAGACTGTCCTTTCCCTATTGAATGGTCTTGGCATCCTTGTCCAAGATCATATGACCATATATGCAAGGGTCTCTTTTTGGGCTCTCTGGTACATTCCATTGATATATACAGAATCTTTCTTTATGCCAGTACCACGTTTTTGATTACTGTAGCTTTATAATAAGTTTTGAAATCAGGAAGTGTGAGCCTTCCAACTTTTTCTTTTTCAAGATTGTTTTGGATATTCAGAGCCCCCTCGGATTCCACTGGAATTTTTGGTTGGATTTTTCTATTTCCGTAAAAAAAAAAAAAACACAAAACATCATTGCGATTTTGATAGGGCTTTCATTGACTCTGTAGACTGTTTTGGGTGGTAATGATAGCTTAATGATAATAAACCTTCCAATCTGTGGACACCAGGTGTCTTTTCATTTATTGGTGACTTCCTTCCTTTCTTTCAGCTATGTTTTCTAGTTTTCAGTGTATAAGTTTTTCTGCTTCCTTGGTTAAGTTAGGGTTTGTTTTCATTTTGCTCTAATCACCTGCATTAGACCCTCTTCCCCATTCTCAGCCAGTCTGTAACAAACATGTCTAATCAATTCTCCCTAGCAGCTCCCATTATTTGAGAAAAAAAAAAATGATATAATTTCCATTTCTGCTGATCTATACTAAGGAATTTTTTTTCTTTTATAAAAAGTAAACGCTATGTATACTAACAGTGAAAAATGTAAAAAAAAAAATCTATGAGGCTAATAAAAGGCGGGATGACTATTTAAATAAATTACTATTACCCACTTGGAACTCAACTCAGGAACTTAAAATGATTGGTATCAAGATTATATATTACTTGTAATATACATGGAAAATATACATGAAATTTACTTTAAGTGAAAAAGCAGGAACAAAAGCAGACATTTATGCCTATAAGAAGACTAGACGGAAACACATAAAAGCAAAAAACCTGTGGTATTTGCCTGTGCATACTATAAAGCCACATTACCTAAAAAAAAATTTAAATAAATAAGCACTACAAGATATGGAAGCAACCTAAGCGTCCATCGATAGAGAGATGGGTAAAGATCTGCTGTAGATATATAATGGGATATTACTCAGCTATAAAAAAGAATGAAACCTTGCCATTTGTGACAACATGGATAGACTTGGAGAGTATAATGCTAAGTGAAGCAAGTCAGACAGAGAAAGACAAATACGACATAATCTCACTTCTATGTGGAATCGAAAAAACCTACCAACCAACCAACCAACCAACCAACCAACAAAAACCAGAAACAGACTCATGAATACAGAGAACTGGTGGGTGCCAGAGGAGAGGGAGCTGGGAGGATGGGTGAAACAGGTGACGGGGACGAAGAGGCACAAACTTCTGCTTGTAAAATAAGTAAGTCCCAGGCTGAAAGGTACAGTACAATATTGGAATGCCTTTGTATGGGGACAGATGGTAACTAGCTGGCAGTGAGCGCTGTGTAGCAGTAAGGCATAGAATGCCGACTCATTGTGTTATCCACCTGAAATGAACACAGCACACAGTTCCTCCTCAATTCCTCATGCGTCTGTGGGCCACCTGGGCCACAGGCTCATCTGCACAGCTCTTCCCCCTCAACAGGCCCCTTCCCTCCGCTAGGTCCAGGGTTCCCTCCCCAGAGTCCCCAGAGACAGCTACTGTCCCTAGCATACCCCGTGGTCCTCAGAGCCTGTCTCCGCATACGCAAGCCTGCGTATATCTCCCTCAGCCTTTTTACACAAAAGATATATTGTACGTGGTGTTTCACAACTTACCTTTTTATGTTAGAATATCTTAGAAAGCTTTGTACATAAACACACCTGGGCTTTGCTTATTCTTCCTGAGTGCTGTGTTCAATTCCATGGTTGGGTGAAGCACGTCTCTGTTACTTTTTTTTTTTCAAAACTTTATTTAAATTCTAGTTAGTTAACATGTAGTGTAATATTGGTTCCAGGAGTAGAATTCAGTGGTTCATCACTGACACACAACACCCAGGGCTCATCACAACCAGTACGCCCATCACCCATTTAGCCTATCCCCCCCACCACCACCTCCTCTCCATCAACACTCAGTTTGTTAAGAGTCTCTTGTGGTTTGTTTATCTCTCTCTTCTTCCCCCCACGCCCTCCACCATGGTAAATCGTATCTTTAAGCCACACCTTTTATTTTGGGATGAACATATTCTTTAAATAGGTGTAGAAGGGCAGTTTTGGTTATTTTTAGTCTTTTGCACTATTAACAATGCTGCAGTGAATAACCTTCATGTATCCACGTTGGCATAAATATTGAGAAACGTTAAAAACAGATTTTCTAAAAAGTGACTGCTCGGACTTCAAGCTATACTACAAAGCTGTAACCATCAAGACAGTGTGGTACTGGCACAAAAAAAGACACTCAGATCAATGGAAGAGAATAGGGAACCCAGAAATGGACCCACAGACGTGTGGCCAACTAATCTTTGACAAAGCGGGAAAGAATATCCAATGGAATAAAGACAGTCTCTTCAGCAAGTGGTGCTGGGAAAACTGGACAGCGACATGCAGAACAATGAACCTGGACCACTTTCTTACGCCATACACAAAAATTAACTCAAAATGGATATAAGACCTAAACGTAAGACAGGAAGCCATCAAAATCCTCGAGGAGAAAGCAGGCAAAACCTTTTTGATCTTGGCCGCAGCAACTTCTTACTTGACATGTTTCTGGAGGCAAGGGAAGCAAAAGCAAAAATGAACTATTGGGACCTCAACAAAATAAAAAGCTTCTGCACAGCGAAGGAAACAATCAGCAAAACTAAAAGGCAACCACCAGAATGGGAGAAGATATGTGCAAATGACCTATCAGATAAAGGGTTAGTATCCAAAATCTATAAAGAACTTATCAAACTCAACACCCAAAAACCAAATAATCCAGTGAAGCAATCGGGAAAAGACATGAATATACGCTTCTCCAAAGAAGACATCCAGATGGCCAACCAACACATGAATAAGTGTTCAATATCACTCATCATCAGGAAAATAGAAATCAAAACCACACTGAGATACCACCTCACAACTGTCAGAATAGCTAACATGAACAACTCGGGCAACAACAGATGTTGGCAAGGATGCAGAGAAAGAGGATCTCTTTTGCACTGCTGGTGGGAATGCAAGCTGGTGCAGCCACTCTGGAAAACAATACGGAGGTTCCTCAAAACATTGAAAGTAGAACTACCCTACGACCTAGCAATTGCACTACTAGGTATTTATCCAAGGGATACAGGTGTGCTGTTTCAAAGGGATACATGCACCCCAATGTTTATAGCAGCGCTATGGACAATAGCCAAAGTATGGAGAGAGCCCAAATGTCCATTGATGGATGAATGGATAAAGAAGATGTGGTGTATGTATCTATCTATTTACAGATAGATATATGTATCTATATACGTATCTATATATATATATCTATAGATGTATCTATAGATATACACACACGCGCACACAATGGAGTATTACTCGGCAATCAAAAAGAATGAAATCTTGCCATTTGCAACTACGTGGATGGAACTGGAGGGTATTATGCTAAGTGAAATTAGTCAGTCAGAGAAAGACAAATGTCATATGACTTCACTCCTATGAGGACTTTAAGACACAGAACAGATGAACACAGGGAGGGGAAGCAAAAATAATATAAAAACAGGGAGGGGGACCAAACAGAAGAGACTCTTATTAAATATGGAGAAAAAAGAGTGTTGCTAGAGGGATTGTGGGGGGGAGGATGGGCTAAATGGTAAGGGGCATTAAGGAATCTACTGAAATCATTGCTGCACTATATGCTAACTTGGATGTAAATTAAAAAAAAAAAGTGATTGCTCTGGCATACTTTCGTAGGTTTAAAAGCCATTTGTGACTTGTATTTCTTTTTCAGGAACCATCTAGTCATATCAATTGCCCAGTCTTCTATGAAGCTGTTAGCCTTTTTCTTTTTGAGTTGTGGTAGCTGTGAGAAATACTTTGTTGACTAGATAATACATTTATATAGTCCAATTTTTTTTAAGTGTCTTAAAAGATATATGGTGATAAATCACCTCCGTACTCACATATCCTCTTTACCTAGTAGAAACCCGGAGTTATTAATTTCTTGGGTGTCCTTCCAGAATTTCTTCCGACATACCCAACCAAACCCCACCGCGCGTGCACACACGCACACACACACACACACACACACACGTGAACAAACTGTCACATACTCTGCCCCTGCCCCCACCTCTTGCTTGTCAAGGTATCTTGGAGAGTTTTCACTTGTGTCTACAGAACTCTCCCTCGTTCTTTCAACAGCTACAAAGCATCTGACAGCGTGGATGGACCATAATTTATCTAGCAAGCTCCTCACTAGAGACATTCTTTTCCACTTCTCATTAGGACTAACACTCTAACAAGAATCTTGCACGTAGAACTTTTCACTTACGTGAAATGAATAAAACAACAATAACAAAACTATCTTTGATGTTGGGGCGCCCAGCTGGCTCAGTTGGTAGAGCAGGGCAGTCTTGGTCTGGGGGTCACGAGTTGGAGCCCCATGCTGGGCATAGAACCTACTTAAAAAAAAACCCTAGAAGCGGAACTGCCGAGCTTCTGCTATTTGTAATTTTGATAAAAGTTTGCCAAGACGGACCTGGATGGCTGTTGCACTCATTGACAACCATGCTGATGCACGTTTGTTTTGTGATAAAGTCTTCTCCAGGATAATTTTCCCTACTCTTGATTTGCACTTTACTTGCTTACTTGGGAAAGCACTGCCATTTAAAATGGGTCTCCCCTTATTACACATTTAAAAAAAGGGGGGGCGGGTGCCTGGGTGGCTCAGTTGGTTGAGCGTCTGACTCTTGGTTTCGGCTCAGGTCATGATCATGGTTCCGTGGGTTCAAGCCCCACGTCGGGCTCCGTGCTGGCATCACGGAGCCTGCTTAAGTTTCTCTCCCTCTTCCTCTCTCTTCCCTTCTGCTACTCATGCTGTCTCTGTCTCTGTCAAAATAAATAAGTAAACGTTTTAAAAAATAAAACAATTATCTGATTTTTTGTTTTTACAGCTTTGGAGTTTTGCCTTACTTAGAAAGGCCTTTCTCCCCTTCCCCACAGTTTCTCATTTTTTGATTAAAATATTTGATCCCTCCATATTCACTCTGATGGAGATTTTATTCTCTTCCCGTCTGGCTAGCCGGTCGCTTGCTATTTGTTGAATGATCATTTCCTAACATTGACTGAATCGCCCCGTCACCATATTAAGGCTCAAGTGTACTTGTTTTGATGTCTGGACTTTATATTCTGTTCTCTCTGCCTCGTCTCCTTCTGCTCAGGTATTAGTGATCCTTGCGTGTTCACTTTACCCATGAATTTTGGATTCAGCTGTCACTGCTCATGTTGGCTGTCCCACTCCAGCCACAGAGCCCCCAGCATGGGACACACTCTGATCTGGAGGCTGGACTGAGAGATCTTTTTCAGCCCTCACAACAGCCTAAAGGGAAGTTATCTTAACCCCTTTACAAGTGGTAAAGTGAGAGGCGCCTGGGTGGCTCAGTCAGTGAAGCGTCCGATTTCGGCTCAGGTCATGATCTCGTGGTTTGTGAGTTCGAGCCCCACATCAGACTCTGTGCTGATGGCTTGGAGCCTGGAGCCTGCTTCGGATTCTGTGTCTCCCTCTCTCTCTACCCCTCCCCTACTCGCATTCTGTGTGTGTCTCTTTCAAAAATAAGGATTTAAAAACAAATTTTTAATGGTAAAATGAAGCATCAATTGTCATAAAAGCCATCAGCTAGGGAGTGAGGATTCCAAAGGATTCTAAGTGAGTCCGAATGTACTAAGTGTATTTGCTTGCTGAAGTCACAGCACAGGATGGGCCAGGGCCTCCTAATGGCAGTACTCTATAGTCACGGCCCCTAAGTTCTGTCTCCTTGGATCCTCAGAATGACCTGGCTTCCAAATTCTCCATCTCAAAAATCCATAGCACATAAGATGCTAAGGCCTTTTAACTCTTCTTTCAAAGAATTAGATTTAGCCTCTTAACAACTAAGCCAGTTGTTTTTCTTACTGATCCCATAGCTGGAGACTCCACATGTTGAAATGCCTGGAAATTTCTGGAAACGAACTTCCCTTCTTCTGGGGCAGGTGTTAGACGTCATCACTGTGTCTCCGCATCACTCACCCTTTATTCTGCACCCTCTTGTTTCTCTACGCTGCACTATGTTTATTTAGCTTTTTGTGACTTTCCGGTCACTAATTACATAGCTCTATCTAATCTGCTGTTAAACGTGGTCATTTGAGTTTGTTGTTATTGTACAGACTTTTATTTCTAGGAATTCGATTTGGTTCTTTTTCAAAGCTACTTATAATAGAACTTTATATTATATAATTTTCTGTTTCCTGAAGGTATCTTAAAGCCTGATTTGACTTTAATCATAATTAGTGTAGCCAGTTAACAGTCTAGAGCTATAACCTAGAGATTATTACAGTCTATAATCTGATTATAATTTGTTTGAAGTCTTTGCAAGCTGTTTTCCTGGTTTGTAGTTCATGGAGATTTTTGCCTGACTGGCTGTGCACTGGGCATTGTATTTGAAAAAAAAAATGTGTGAAAAAACGTCTTCGGGCCAGTGAAAGTAGTTTGCTCCTGAAAATATTTGTGTTTGTTTTTGCTGGGATCTGAGTCATGACCACTCTGGGACCATCTATAAAAATATACATATAGGGGTACCTGCATGTCTCAGTTGGTTAAGCATCCGACTTTGGCTCAGGTCATGATCTCAAGGTTCACGAGTCTGAGCCCTGCCTTGGGCTCTCTGCTGTTAACACAGAATCTGCTTCAGATCTTCTGTCCCCCCTCTCTCTGCCCCTCTCCCGCTGGCCCATGCGCTCTCTCACTCAAAAATGAATAAACATTAATATATATACACATATATATGTATATATACATATATATGTGTATATATATATACACACATATATGTATATATACATATATATGTGTATATATATATACACACATATATATATAGTCAAGGCTTGAAAACTCATGAATGACCTAGTTGATTCAAAACTGGCTATAATTCAACATAAGCTGTTCATTTGAGGTTAGTGTCTACCCTGATGGAGCTGGGCTCCCCGCCCCCCCCGCTTTTTTTTTTTTTTTACGTGGAAGGTCTGCTGTCATACTCCTTCGTGCTAATATGGGGGATTAACAGTGCCCTTGGATAGAATGCGGCTTCCTGGCATGCTGCCCCCAGAGGTGGGGGTGCCTCTTTGGGGAGCATAGGGAGGTGGTGAGCTCAGTCTGGAGTAGGGGGCACAAGGTGACTGGGATGCTAGAGAAACATCACGGTAAACAAGGAGGAACGCATTGTCAACAGGGAGGCCGTCAACTGTAAGGGACAACGAGCAGGAGACATAAGAGATAAGGGCAAGATCAGTCTACCCCCGTGACTGGTGGCCGAGGATAATGAGGACTTCTACATGACATTGACACATGCCCACAAAGGGGTCTCTGCAGAGAAGCCTTCCCTGGGCACCCAAAAGCATAAGCCCAGAGCCCCACTCCTCTCGCCCTATCACTCTTCTTCAGTGCACTTAGCACCAGCCAAGTTCTTTGCCTTGTTTGGGGAGCCGCTCAATGTCTGCGGGGCCACATCCCGTGCACTGCCGGCCCCCGGGTGCCCAGCACAGAGCCTGGCACAGAAGCGTTTCTCAACAGATCTCTGGTGAACACGCGAGTACGTGAACTAATGAGTGAACCAAGGATTCCACTGAATGAGACACAGGTCGGGAGGGCGGCAGACCGAAAGGGGAAAGGAGTTAGGACTCTGATTTAGGTACTGAGCGAGCAGGTCAAAGGCTGCCCAAAGGCAGAGTTCATAAACAGGAGGATTTACAGGAATCTGGAAAGAAGGAAGGTCACAAACAGGAAAGGAGTAATCCAACTAAAGGTAATAAAGACCCACCTGAGTTTTCTTCTGACCACGCGAGGGGCCACAAATGGAGGACACGGACAGCAGACCATGACTGTGGCCACACCGCACTGTCTTAGAGCCAAAATATATACCAGGTGTCTTTTTTTTTTTTTAACAATTTTTTTTAGAGCAGCTTTAGGTTCATAGCAAAATTGAACGGAAAATAGAGGTTTCCCATAGTCCCCCCTCCCCCACCCCGTCAACATTCCCCACGGAAGGGTACATTTGTTACAAACTGATCAATCTACACAGACATGTCATAATCACTCAGAGTCCACTGTCTACACTAGGATTTGCTCATGGTGTTGTAAATTCTGTAGGTGTGGACAAATGTACAGCGACAGGTTTCCAGCGTCATAGTATCACACGGAGTAGTTTCATTGCCATAAAAATCCTCTGGGCTCTGCCTGTCATCTCTCCCTGCCCCCAGCCCCTGGCAACCACTGATCGCTTTACTGTCTCCCCAGTTGTAGCGAGAATGTCCTACAGTTGTAATCATACAGTACGTAGCCTCTTCCACCTCTTCCGACGGGCTCCTCTCACTTAGCGATCTGTGTTTAACTTTCCTCCCCATGTCTTTTTACGACTTGGCAGATCATTTCTTTTAGCACTGATTAACCCATGGTTGTTTTGGATGCACCCGCTGGTCTCTTCACCAACTGAAGGACATCCCGGTTCCTTCCAAGCTTTGGCAATTATCAGGAAAGTCCCGAAAAACAACGGTGTGTGGGTTTTGGCGTGCACGTAAGCTTTCAAGTCCTTGGGGTAAAGATCAAGGAGCGTGACTGCTGGGTCATTCAGGAAGAATACGTTTAATTTTGTAAGAAACCCCCCAAATCGTCCAAAGTGGCTCTACTGTTTTGCATTCCTGATCCATATCCTCACCAGCATTTGGGGTTGTCAGTGCTCTGGGTTTCGCCTATTTTGAACAGGTGCATAGAGGTGTCTGTGTCTTAATTTGCACTTCCCTCAGGACATATGATGTGGATTATCTTTCCATTCACTTATCTGACATTTGTATATCTTTGGTGAGGTGTCTGTTAAATCCTTTGGTCCATTTTAAATTTAGTTGTCGGTTTTCTTATGGTTGAGTTTTTAGAGCTCTTTGTATACTTTGGGTGACAGTTCCTTGTCAGATGTGTCCTTTGCAGATATTTTCTCCTGGACTGTGGCTTGTCTTTTCATTCTCTTGACACTATCTTTTGGAGGGCAGACATGTTGAACTTCAATGAAGTCCAGCTTATCAATGATTTCTTTCAGGATCACGCCTTTTGTGTTGTATCTAAAAGGTCATCAGCATACCCAAGGTCATGTAGGTGTTCTCCTAGTTTATCTTCTGGGAGTTTTATAGTTTTGCATTTCACAGTTGTGTCTGGGATCAGTTTTTCTTTTTTTAATGTTTATTTATTATTTATTTTGAGAGGGAATGAGATTGCGTGAGTGGGGGAGGGGCAGAGAGAGAGAGGGAGAGAGAGAGAATCCCGGTCAGGCTCCGAGCTGTCAGTGCAGAGCCCGATGCAGTGCTCAGTCCCACAAACCGTGAGATCATGACCTGAGCCAAAATCAAGAGTTGCAATCTTGACTGAGCCACCCAGGAGCTCCCGGGATCAATTTTGAGTTAATTTTTGTAAAAGGTATAAGGTCTATTTCTAGATTTGGGGATTTTTTTTGGGGGGGGGGTTGGGTCTTTTTTTTTTTTTTGCATGTGGATGTTCCATTGTTCCAAGATCATTTGTTGAAAAGACTATCTTTGCTCCCTTGTCTTTGCTTCTTTGTCAAAGATCAGCTAACTATATGTGGGTCTATTACTAAGCTCTCTAGTCTGTCCCATTGATCTACTTGTCTATTCTGTCACCAACACCACAGTGTCTTAATCGCTGTAGCTTTATAGTAAGTCTTGAAGTTGGGTAATGTCAGTCCTGCGACTTTGTTTTTCTCCTTCAATACTGTGTTGGCTATTCTGAGTGGTTTCCTTCTCCATATAAACTTTAGAATCAACTTGTCAATATCCACAAAATAACTCTCTGGGATTTTGATTGACTGGGGTTGTAGTGAATCTACAGATCAAGTTGGAAAGAACTGACATCTTCCAAGTATTGAGTCCTCCTACCCATGAACATGGAATATCTCTCCCATTTACCTTTTCTTTGATTTTGTTCATTAGTGTTTTGTAGTTTTCCTCATATAGATCTTGTACATATTTTTTTTAGATTTATACCTAAGTATTTCATTTTGGGGGGTGATAATTAAATGGTATTATAACGCTTTTAGAACTGCTGAGATTAAATGAACTGATATATGGAATGTGCTGGCACAGACAGCCCGAAGCTAGCAGGCACTGAGACATGTTATTGTTTATGCACACTGCACTTTGTCCTATAAGGTACTGAGGGTTGCCAGAGTCTGCTGAGTTGGGAGTGAGGTTGTTCAGAGTCCAGGCCAGCTGACCAACCACAAGGAAAGTAAAGGCTCTCCATTTCCTGGGAGGTCTCCTAGGAAAGCCATAGGACAATGGAAGAGCCGACCCTTCCAAGTTCTTCCAACCTTGGAAGAGGAAATGTTCATCTTTTTTTTTTTTTAACATTTATTTATTATTGAGGGACAGAGAGAGACAGAGCATGAGAAGGGAGAGGGACAGCGAGAGAGGGAGACACAGAATTCGAAGCAGACTCCAGGGTCTGAGCTGTCAGTACAGAGCCCGACGCGGGGCTCGAACCCACACACGGCGAGATGTGAAGTGCCTGTGATCTGTTTCCTCATGCCTCCCCGGGGAATGGGAGGTTTGTGAGAAACAAAACCAAAAAAACAAACACCCAAACTCATTTCCTTTGCTGCTGGTTTTCACTTTTTATGAAACAATTTTTGCTGGCTACAGTGACTGAAATTTGGAGGATGAATAGCATGGAAATCAGATCAGACTGACCCTGATCTCCTAGCTCCATCTCTCGGCAGCTGGCTGGTCTGGGGTGGGAGCTACTTTGGAGGTGCAGAGCGGATGTCCACAACACCCATCCCAGAGGTGAGAGAATACAGAGAAGGTACCAGAACGATGCTGGATGTAAGAAGGGAACCCATAAATGGTCACTATTATTATTTTTAAGAGATTTTAGGAGTTATTTTATTTCTCACTGTCACAAGCAACCAAGAGGAAAAATTAGCTGAATTTCAGCTTTGATCTAGAAAAAAGTTGGGGCGCCTGGGTGGCTCAGTCACTTAAGCATCTGACTCTTGATTTCGGCTCAGGTCATGATCTCATGCTTCCTGACACGGAGGCCCCCATCAGGCTCTGCTCTGACAGTGCAGGGCCTACTGGGGATTCTCTCTCTCCATCCCTCTCCGCCCCTCCCCGGCTATCTCTCAAAATAAATTTTAACAATAAATAAATAAATAAATAAACGGAAAAAGTTAAGTAAGAGACTACCACAAACACACCGTGGGACACCTGTCCTAGAATATTCCGACGAGAAAAGATGTTTCCTAAAGGTAAGTCCTTTGGCAAAGAACACAAACCATGTCAACAGCGCGCGTAATGGTCCCAAAATGCTAAAAGGAGGAAAACACAGGATTGCTGAAACTCGGTGACTGGGAAGCGGGACCAGCTGCCATACGTTGGCGGTTGGGAACCTGGGGAGCACTGCCCTCGTCCTCCACCGCACCCCAAGCCGTCACCCATCACTGCCGGGCCCCCACGCGGAACCCGCAGCCCCACTTTCTCTTCCACCCTCCTGTGAGGCACCCGAGACGGCGGCCCCCTTCCCAGCCCCCCAGACAGCTGCCCACCTCCCCCACCTGGGGCGGGATCGGAGCCTCTCTCGGGATGAGTGACGCCTCACTTGGGACACGTCCTTTCGGGAGGGGGGTATCCTCGGAGAACTGAAAGCATCAGCAGCGAAGGGAAGGGCAAAGCGTCGCAGAACTCACCGCAGTCCCGCACCAACACGGGGGTCCCCCGCGGCCCCACTGCCCCGCCTGTCCCGCGCCACGCAGTTCTGGTGACGTCACCCCCCCCCACCCCCCCCACCCCCCCCACCCCCCCACCCCCCCACCCCCCCACCCCCCCCACCCCCCCACCCCCCCCACCCCCCCACCCCCCCCACCCCCCCACCCCCCCCACCCCCCCCCGCCCCGCTGGATGACCCGGATGGCACCCGCCGGGGGGGGGGGGGGGCCCTCCGCTGCCTCCCCAGCCTCCCCTGCCTCCCCTCCTTTCCGGATGCCCCCCACGTGTCTCGTCCGCCCCGCTTTCAAGGAGAAGCACGGGTCTCGGGCCCTGACCCCACGCGCGACCCCGGCCGCCCACGTGGGGTCAAGCCCGGAGGCCCTGTGTCGGGGCCGGGTGTCCCCGGCGGCCGAGAAGGGCCTGAGTCCTCCGACCCTCGCGCCGCATCCCCGACGTGAAGGGCGGCTCCCTTCCAACCCCGGGGTCCCGCCCCTGCCCCGCCTCGCCTCGCCCCGCCTCACCCCGCCTCACCCCGCCTCGCCCGCGCGCTCTCACCCTGCCGCCGCCCTTGTCCGTGGGCCGGAGCCGGTGTGCGCCGCCCCGCCATCCCCGCCGCTGGGGGCGCCTCTCCCGACCTGCCCCCTCCCTCCTCCGCCCTCCCCCCTCCCCGCCGCCTCCCCACCGCGCAGGCCCCGCGGCGCCGAAAGGGGGCCCCACCGCCTCTCCTGCGCCCCCCGGGTCCCGTGGGCGCCACCCCCGCCTCTCCTGCTGGGCGGACCCCGGGGAGCCACAGACGGACCACCGAGGCCTTCCCTCGGCCGCCCTGCCGTAGGACCCCCTCAAACTGCCTTAGGCTTTTCTGCCCTTGGGGTCGCTGAAACTGCTCAGCCGGAGGTCCCTGCAGGAGGGTCCCACAGCCAGAAGAGTGTGCCCCACAGCGGCGGGGCCTGCGAAGGGGCCCCTGCGGGGTAGTGTGAGAGCTCTCGGCCTGGAAGCCTCGTCATTGCTCCTGCTACCCGTAGGCACACACCGGGCCGGCTGCTCCAAGCCGGGCGTGGCTTCCTCCCTGCCCTTTATAATCACCACTCATTGTTGGAAGGTAAGAGGAGACTCCCTGGAAGGACTTTAGAATTAAAGTGCTTCTGAGAAAATGCTCCATTAGCTGTCTCAATCCTGCCCGGGCAGTACTTCTGCGTATAAAGTGGGATCAGGGACTGCTTTGGTAGACACCCCCGCAGGCCCGTGGAAGGCAGGGCCTGTGTTTTCTCTGGGTCCTTCTCTGGGTCCCCAGTCCACCGCCCTGGGTGGGGCACTCGGGGAGCGCTGGGCCACCACACGTGTGCTGAACGAATGCCTCTTAAAATGCAAAGCTGGCCCAAAGTCCAGGCTTCACCTAACTCCACTCCTTCTGAGCAGCTGTACCAGTCAGCTCGGGCCAGAACAGAACACCTCATACTGGGCAGCGAAAACAGCACAGGTTCATTTGCTTCCGGTTCTGGAGGCTTCAAAGGGCAGGACCAAGGTGCATGAACATTAGGTTCTTGGGGAAGTCTCTCTTCCAGGGTCACAGAAAGCTGCTGCTCTGCTGTGTGCTCATGTGATAGAGAGAGAGGGAGAGAGAGAGAGCACTCTGGTGTCTCTTCCTCTTCTTGGGCACTAGACCCTCATGACCTCCTCTAGGCCTGATTATCTACCATTGCACTGGGGGTTAGCACTTTAACATCCGCGTTTTGAGGGGACACAAGCCTCCGGTCCGTAACAGCATGATATCCAAACCCAGCACCCCGCAGCCTTCCAGGAGGAAGTTATGGGGAGTTCCCGCCCCATCCCCCGCCGGACCCCCTGCCCCTCAGTGCTTTCTGTTGCAGATGAGGACATTGGGAACCCAGTTAAGTGACTTGACTGTGGGGTATGCTGTGACTCCTGTGCTATGTATAAATCCTGTCCCTTTGAAGTCCCGATCTTCAAGAGCCCCATGTTGGATTCAACTGGGAGAAATAACAAGGTAGTATTTGGGGCACCACACTTGTGGCAGAAAACAATGCTTCGCACTCCTACCAACCAGTAAACTGTAATTTGAGTTCAGGCCACAGGGATCAGGAAGACGGTTGATGTCACACCTTCAATTCTTCCTGTCATCAGTGTTGACAGGTAAGGTGTGTTTGATCAAGGATTTGGCTGGAGGAAAGCTGTTTTCTGAGAGAAACAAAACCAGGAAGTTCTTTCTCACAGTTTGCTCTTGACCTTATTAAACGGAACAAGTCAGAAGGCCTGGTTAAGAATGCAGAGCAGGGGCGCCTGGGTAGCTCCATCGGTTAAGCATCCGACTTCGGCTCAGGTCGTGATCTCACGGTTCGTGGGTTCGAGACCCGCGTCGGGCCCTGTGCTGACAGCTCGGAGCCTGGAGCCTGTTTCAGAGTCTGTGTCTCCCTCTCTCTCTCTGCCCCTCCCCCACTCATGATCTGTCTCTCTGTCTCAAAAATAAAATAAAACATTAAAAAAGGTTAAAAAAAAAAAAAAGAACGCAAAGCAAAAAGTCCTCGGTCCCATTGCCTTAGAGCAGCCTTGCCAAGCAGCCTGGCTTACTTTGTCCCCATAACGGTAAACCTCCTTTGAGATGCGAGCAAAAAAGCTGCTTTTCCTTTCTAGAGTGAAACAGTGATCGGCAGTGATCAATTAAATTAAATACATATGATTAAATTAAATTAAATTTAATGTGATTAAATTAAATATATATGCACACGTCTTGCTTAGAGGCGACGAGAATTTTCAAAACTTGGTTTTTAAATATTTTTTATGTTTATTTATTTTTGAGAGAGAAAGAGAGAGACTGAGAGCGAGGGGGGGAGGGGAAGAGAGAGGGGGGAGACATAGAATCCGAAGCAGGCTCCAGGCTCCGAGCTGACAGCACAGAGCCCGAGGCGGGGCTCGAACTCGCAAACCAAGAGCTCGTGACCTGAGCTGAAGTCAGATGCTTAACGGACTGAGCCACTCAGGCACCCCAAAACCTGTTTAATAAGAATGTCTGCTTTCCTTCTAAAGGGAAAAACAAACGAAGTTGTTACTCTTTCTTTGATTCAACTTCTTCCCATCACCATGCACCTTCTTTTCCACCCAGTGTCGTAGAGAGGATGTGAGTGGATGAATCGACATTTCCTGCAGACCTGTCGCTTCGATGATTTCAATTTACAACCACAACAGTGCAGGAGTGGAGTTGCTGTACCCATTTCACAGATGAGGCCGCTGAGGATCAGAGAGGTGCGGTGAGTTGCTCAGTGTCCCACAGCTGGCAAGATGCAGGCTGAGGGTAGCGTGACAGTCCGCTCCTTTGTGGTCCTCCAGGGGCATCCATCACCCTGCATCGTAAGGATCTGGTCCCCTCATCTGCATGGGCACGAGCTCTCCAAGCCTTGTTTGTCCGGCAACTGGAAGGATCCTTGGCACACACTGCAGATTTTTCATGCGTCTGAATGAACAAATGAATGAACGAATGAATGACCGCGTGAATGAGCGAACAAATCAATTCTGTGGAAAGTGGAATAACGGTGGAGATTTCATGTGATTCGAACGGATAAGTTCCAGGTTCTGATCCCAGCTCTGCCTGTTTTCTAGGCAGCCCAGCCCGCTCTCCCAGCCCCTCATTTTCTAGCCTGTGCAACCACAGGACGATTGTTGTTATTCACCCCCTATTTTCATAAAAATGAGGTGAAAACTCCCGTGTAGTGTCTGTGCTGCCGGAAGCCAATCACGGCCAGGGGATGGGGGGAGGGGGCAGCAGGGAACCCGTCAGCTCTCCCCGGGGTGGAGGCTGAGCCCCACCCCCCCCCACCCCCCCACGCGCACAGAGTGGCCCTCGGGGTTTTCCCAGGTCCTGACGGAGCAGAGCACAAAATTCGGTTTGTGTTCGGGCTGCTCCACACCCTGGCAGCTGATGTTAGTTAAGAACGTGTGCTGTGCAGCCAAGCAGAGGGCGTGTGAAAAGTCCCAAACACCAGCCCTCGCCCCCAGCCCACGGCTTCCATCGCAGCAGTGCTGGTGAAGGCCTGCTTCTCAGCCGGGGTTGCACAGCGGACCCGCGAGTGCATCTGACAAGTACAGAACCAAGGTCTCACCCCCGAGATTGTGATGTCATGGTCTGGGAGAGACCCCGGGAACCGACATTCTTCGAAGAACCCGAGGTAACTCTCACGTGTCCACGAAATTAGGTCCTACTGAGTTGGGATGTAGGGTTTTTCAACCGGAACACTATTGATGTTTGGGGCCCGATAATTATCCGCCGCGGGGCTGTCCTGGACAGAGCGGGAGACTCAGCAGCACCCCTGATCTCTGTCTGCTGGTCGGCCAGCAGCAACACCACCCGTCGTGACCCCCAACAATGTCTCCCCGGTAGGCCTAAGGGCCCCCAGTTGAGAGCCACTGGATTTGAGAATGAGGAGGGGTCAGGCACCCGGGTGGCTCAGTCGGTTAAGCGTCCCACTTCGGCTCAGGTCATGATCTCCCGGTTCGTGAGTTCGAGCCCCACATCGGGCTCTGTGCTGACAGCTCGGAGCCTGGAGCCTGCTTCGGATTCTGTGTCCCCCTCTCTCTCGGCCCCTCCCCTGTTCGTGCTCTCTCTCTCTCTCTCAAGGATAAATAAACACTAAAAATAGAATGAAGGATGGGAGGAGAGAGACTACCGTGGTATTTGATTCCCAGTGGGCCACCCCAGGTCCTATATCACCTGGGAACTTGTTAGAACTGCAGACCCCACCCCCACTCCACCTGAAGGGGGATCCTCACATTCTCAAGATCCCTGGTGACTCACGTGCCCGTGAGTGTCTGAGAACGCGGCCAGGGCTCCAATGTTGCGATCGCTGGGAAGCAGCTGGTTTATTGCAATAGTAATTCACCGTCAGCATCCAGAGAGTAGGACATCAGAGCCTTGGAAGGTCAGCGTGCAAGGGGCGGGGAGCCACTGGAACCTCCCAGACGTGGTGGTTTGCTTCCCTGCATCAGAGCTCCGCTGGGCGAGTGGCAGGGAGGCAGGGGAGAGGTTGTCCCTGGGGTGTACCTGAGATGAGCTTTGCTTGATGGGAGGGCTGTGGGTGGGACAGCCCATTGAGAGGAACCCTAATGACCGTCATCACCAGGGAACTGGGTGAGCAAGTCTGCCATTGTCACAGGCAACCCTACGTTGCCCTACGTCTCCCTCCTCGACACCGCGCAAATGACAGTCATGTGAGGCCGGTGCTTCCTGCCGAGTGAAGGGGCCTGGCCTCTGGTGCGGTGAGGGTGAGGGAAGCGTGGGAGGGACTGAGCTGGCCTGGCCAGGGCCGTCAGGGCACAGTGTGGCGGGCACAGCCAGGGCCACAGCCGCCGGGGAGCAGAGGGCAGGCCTGCCAGCTGGCTTTGCACTCTGTCCCCTGACAACCACGCCTGGGTTGCCCTCCGGCCTCCCCCAGACACCTGTGTGGGCGAGAGCTGGGCGGGACACAGGTGTCAAGGGCAGCTTGGAAGGGCAGGGGAGCCACACAAGGGCAGCCTTGGGGATTTATGGAAATGGGATGGCGGCCCCATGATAATTATCCTGACTTCTCTCCCCTCCCCCACCCCCCAGCACTGAGCACTGACGGCAATTATCTCAGGCACTTCACTGTGAACTTGCTTGTTACCTAACCCTTCTGCCCTGGGCTGCAAGCTCCATGAGGAGAGGGTCTTTGACTCACTCAGAGCTGCCTCACCAGGGCCTTGGGTGGGACCTGGGCCACAGTCCCCACTCCCTAAATGTTTGTCCAGTGGCTGGAGACAGGAATGGAATATAAGGTAGACAGGCATCAGGTTTATTTTCATAACCGCGGAGGCCGCCTCTTCCTCCTTCCTCTTCCTCCGATGACTTGCTTTTCTTTATACTTCCCTGCTTTTGTGAAGTTAGTTTTAAGTGTTTATTTATTATGAGGGGGAGAGAGAGAGAGAAAGAGAGCAAGAAGGGAGGAGGGGGAGAGGGAGACACAGAATCTGAAGCAGGCTCCAGGCTCTGAGCTGTCAGCACAGAATCCGACGCGGGGCTTGAATTCATGAACCATGAGACCAGGACCTGAGCCGAAATCGAGTCTGATGCTTACCTGACTGAGCGAGCCAGGCACCCCATTTACCTGCTTTTTAAAAAGTTACTTGAGGGGCGCCTGGGTGGCGCAGTCGGTTAAGCGTCCGACTTCAGCCAGGTCACGATCTCGCGGTCCGTGAGTTCGAGCCCCGCGTCGGGCTCTGGGCTGATGGCTCGGAGCCTGGAGCCTGTTTCCAATTCTGTGTCTCCCTCTCTCTCTGCCGCTCCCCCGTTCATGCTCTGTCTCTCTCAGTCCCAAAAATAAAAAAATAAAAAAAAAATAAAAAAAAAAAAATTAAAAAAAAAAAAAAAAAAAGTTACTTGAGGGGCGCCTGGGTGGCTCAGTCGGTTGAGCGTCCGACTTCAGCTCAGCTCATGATCTCGCAGCTCGTGAGTTCGAGCCCCGCGTCGGGCTCTGTGCTGACAGCTCGGAGCCTGGAGCCTGCTTCCGATTCTGTGTCTCCCTCACTCTCTGCCCCTCCCACACTCATGCTCTGTCTCTATCTCAAAAATAAATAAACATTAAAAAAAAAATTTTTTTTTAAAGTTACTTGGGAGGAGGCACCTGGGTGGCTCAGTAGGTTAAGCGTCTGACTTTGGCTCAGGCCATGATCTCACAGTTTGTGGGTTTGAGCCCCAGGGTGGGCTCCCACAGAACCCACTTGGGATCTTCGGTCCCGTTCTCTCTTCTGCCCCTCTCCACCCTTTCTCAAAAATAAACAACTACAAATTTTTTTTAATAAAATAAAATTTTTTAAATAAATTAAATAAAATTAATTTTTTAAATAAATTAAAAATTTTTTAATAAAATAAAAGGTTACTTGGGGTTTCCCTAGCAAAGGACCCAGAGGGGTGTCTCCATCTTTCTGTTGCCAGGGGCCAGGGGTTTGCTTGCATTCATTCTCTTCTCTTTCAGAGACGTTAAAAACTGCTTGTAGGTGCGCCTGGGTGGGCTCAGTCAGTTGAGTCCGACTCTTAATCTCAGCTAGTTCATGATCTCATGGTTCATGGGTTCGAGCCCCGAGTCAGGCTCTGTGCTGACATCGTGGAACCTGCTTGGGATTCTGTCTCTCCCTCTCTCTGCCCCTCCTCTGCTCTCTTTCTCTCTCTCTCCCTCATAATAAATAACATTAAAAAAATAATAACTGCTTATGTCAACACTTCCTATTTCTTCTAAGAGTTCAGCTTAGCAAATGCTTCCATCCATCCATCCGTATATTCAGTGACAGAATAGGGACAAAGGTGAGGAAAAGCATGCCCCGGGTCACCTACGCCTGAGCCGCCACGGGGAGGCGGGTCTTGTATCCCCATCCTTCAGGGAGGGGTTATCAGTCGGGCCCCGTCCCCCTTCCACTCACACAGCTGCTCCCCGGGAGCTTGGGAGGCCCAGGCCTGAGGCTTGGAATGGGGGCCAGTTTTAAAGGGTGAGGGAAAGAAAGGCCTTATTGACAGCCGAGGCAGGGATCACGACACAGGCCACCGGGGCCATGACAGGCATAGACCCGGGCTCACAGCCTCCTTCCTTCCGGAGGGTTACGTTCAAAGTGCTGATCCCTGCTAGATACGTGGATGGGTGCGTGGGTGGGCGTGGGGAAGGGGCTGGGGGGTAAGCGGATTCGTGGGGAGGGCCACAGCACTTTCAAGGGTGGAACGGACAAGTTTTTGCCAAGTGCGTGGCACAGAAATGGATCTCAACACACGCCCCTAGTCCACTGAGGGTTTTTACCGTCTGGAGACTCAAAACTTTTTAATGAGGTTATAAAAAGCATAGAGAAACCCAGATAAGCTACCGTGCACTCACTGATCTAGAAAAGAGGCATCATCTACCCCCAGCCAGGCATGGCGCCCGATGCCGCAGCCTGCTTCCCACCAGGCTGGACACAGGCCCAGCTAATCAACATCCTCGGGGGGAGGGCTTGGTTTCTGTCCCATCTCAGGTCCTGCTGAGACGGCCTTCCTTCCAGCGGGAGGGGAGACCTGGCCGGGGTCTGAGAATGAGGGGCAGCAGCGTGTTTCCTGAAGGCAGGGTTGGGGGTGAGGGTGTAACCTAGGCCTTGTTACTTAAGGGGGACCCTATCAAGGGAGCTTGTCACAAAGGCCCCGCCCCTCCTGGGTGGCTCAGTTGGGTAAGTGGCTGACTTCAGCTCAGGTCGTGATCTCACGGTCCGTGGGTTGGAGCCCTGTGTCCAGCTCTGCGCTGACAGCTCGGAGCCTGGAGCCTGCTTCGGATCCTGTGTCTCCCTCTCTCTCTGTCCCTCAAAAAATGAATGAAAACGTCAAAAAACATTCAAAGAAAAAAAAAAAGAAAGGCCTCACCCCAGACACAGAATCCAAAGGCGAATTTTAACAAGATCCCGCCACGATTCGCATCATGTTAAACCCGAGAAGCTCTGGCCCAGAGAATTCTGTGCAAAGAGTATCTGCGGTCTTGGGGGTGAGAGTGAGTCTGGGGCCATTATGGGAACGAGCACGGGGCAGGTGAGTGGCAGCCAGGAGAGGTTTGAAAACCACTGTTTCCTCCATCTGTCCTCCTGAGGGGCCAGCAAGCCGGGGACTGGAGCGTCCCTGCTCTCAGCCAGCTCCCAGATCCTTCTCCTCCTTGGCACGGGTGCTTGTTCCCAGTGCATGGACTGCAGTCAATAAACAAGATGTAACTTAGCGACTCTGAGCGGAGAGATCTGCTCCTTCCCCGGCCTGCTGGGCCGGGACGCGCACTTCTCCTTGAACGTTCCTTCCTCACACGTGCAGGGCTCAGCCTTCGTGCTCATCCAGCAGAGCAAAGCTGAGACCCCGAGTAGAAAATGGACCAAGAAGGGGCGCCTGGGGGGCTCAGTCGCTTGAGCATCTGACTTTGGCTCAGGTCAGGATCTCATCGTTCGCGCGTTCGAGCCCCGTGCTTCTGATCCTCTGTCCCTGCCCCCCTCTGCCCCTCCCTGGCTTGCGCACTCTCTCTCCGTCTCAAAAAATAAAAAAAGTTAGGGGCGCCTGGGTGGCTCAGTCGGTTAAGCGTCCGACTTCAGCTCAGGTCACGATCTCATGGTCCATGAGTTCGAGCCCCGCGTCGGGCTCTGGGCTGATGGCTCAGAGCCTGGAGCCTGCTTCCAATTCTGTGTCTCCCTCTCTCTCTGCCCCTCCCCCGTTCATGCTCTGTCTCTCTCTGTCTCAAAAATAAATAAACATTAAAAAAAAAAAAAAAAGTTAGAAAAAAAGAAATACTATTTTTAAAAAATGGACCAATGAAATGAAGCAACCGTTTGCAAAACACGTGATACACAGAACAAAAAATGTAATGTTGCCAACAAGCGGGTGCCTCTAAAACTAGGCGGGGCTTGACAGATAATATTAACATATGTCAGGCGACCAGTCTCATCCCACTGCTGACAGGATTATGAATTTGGGTATCTTCCCGGAAAAGTATCCAAATACCGACAGAGCGGACAGACCCTCTGTTTCCCAGGACCCAGGGCTGCTGTCTGCACTACCTTACGGCACTATGAGAGGGATCCAAGGAGAACGTGGGGTCCAGAGAAAACAAGCCCAGAGACCACAACACGAGCGTTTCCCGCTAACACGTTCAAACGATCAAAACACGAATTGGGTGCTATAATGGTTGCCACGCAGGAATCTGGCGTTCCTATTCTCCCATGCTTCTAAGTTAGGACAAGTTACCATTTTCTTTCTTTTTTTTTTTTTTTATGTTTATTTATTTGGGGGGGGTGCGGAAAGAGAGGGAGACACAGAATCCAAATCCAAAGCAGGCTCCAGGCTCTGAGCTGTCAGCACAGAGCCCGACGGGGGGCTCGAACCCCTGAACTGTGAGGTCACGACCTGAGCCAAAGTCGGACACTTAACCGACTGAGCCACCCAGGCGCCCCACGACGAGTGACCATTTTCTAGCATGGTTTAGAACTGGTTCTGTCTGGACCCGGGTGCTCCGTGCTTCCTGCACTGCCAAGACCTCAGTAACAGGTCCTTCCACTGAGCACCTGTTACGTTCTCGGCGGGGCAGAGTCAGCCAGCATTGGTTCTGGTTGCTGGGACGGTCACATGGACCCAGGAGGGTGCCACAGGGCAGGGTATACAGAGATGGGAGTGCAGCAGGTGTGTCATGGGATAGAGATTCAGGTCAGGCTGAGGCTGGCCTTGAGTGCTTGAATTTGCCTTTTTTCTTCCTGCTGCTGCAGTAAGCCAGGGGCGGTGTTTAGGCTGGAGGTGATTCAACCCAGAGAGAAGGCGGTGTCAAGGTAGGACAGGCAGACGGCCAGGGTACAAACAAGGAGACCAACTCAAAAACCCAGAAGACAGGGGCACCTGGGTGGCTCGGTCGGTTAGGCATCTGACTTTGGCTCAGATCATGAGCTCGGGGTTTGTGAATTCAAGCCCCTCATTCGCCTCTCTGCTGTCAGCACAGAGCCCCCTTCGGATCCTCTGTCCCCATCCCCCTCTGCTCCTCCCACACTTGCATTCGCTCTCTCTCTCTCTCTGTCTCAAACATTGAAAAAAGAAAACCCTAGAAGACAGATCACTGGAGCACCTGAGTGAGAGGGGGATCGATATGAGGCCTCTAGAAGGTAGAACCAAGTGACTAATGACCCACCCAGGGTGGGGAATGGAGGACCAAGAGGACAGGAGAATGACTCAGGTTTCCCGCCCAGGCTGTGGTGGGGCTGCCATTGACCAAGACAGAAGGAAGGATCGAGGGAGAAGGAATCGAAGGAAGGATCAAGGGAGAGGGACAGCAAGAAATCAATGGGCAAGATTTTCAAATGTATTTTTTCATGGTACTTGCTGATTATAAATATATATTTAGGAAGTACATAACTTGTAAAAGAATGGTTTAAATCACCTGTAATTCCTTCGTCAACGTTTTGGTGTTTTTCTCTCCGGTATTTGGTCTGTCTCTGTCTGTACGTGTGTGTGTGTGTGTGTGTGTGTGTGTGTGTACATTTAAGACGGTGATCTCACTGCATAGACAGTTTATATCATTTTTCTCTTAGTATAATCATTTCCTGACCTTAAAATTATTAAAATAGATTTTTAAAAGTTGCCTTGCATTGTACCCTATGGGTGTATAACAATTACTCTATTCTGTTAGTGCTGGACACTTGGATCACTGCCTTTTTTTTCCACCTTGAAAAACACAACTGGGGGCGCCTGGAGGCTCAGTCAGTTAAGCGTCCAACTCTTGATTTCGGCTCAGGTCATGATCCCGGGGTCGTGAGGTCGAGCCCCGCGTCAGGCTCTGCACTGGTGTGGAGCCTGCTCTAAATTCTCTCTTTCTCTCTCTCTCTCTCTCAAAATAAAAAAAAGAAAAAGAAAAACACAACAATATGTTTGTAATAAAATCTTTATTCACGTTTCAATAAAAAGGTTTAAAAATATCTAAATAACCAAACGAAAACGTTCCAGTAGTAAAAAAACAAAAACAAAAACAACGCCTCCCCCCCCGCCAAAAAAACCCCCATTGAAATGATATAAAAATATATACAATAAATGGCAAAGGCCAGACTCCCCGGCAGGTAAGTCAGCAACTTGCCCTTCTTGTCCTGGGAATCACAGAAGCAACATGAGAAACACGAAAGAATGGGAGCCACAGAGCTTTGAACTCTGTATTTCTCCGGAAACCAGGAGCGGAGATAAGCCCAAGGAGAGATAAGCTGCCAAGGTTAGAGCCAGGAAACCCAGGAGGCTGTGTGAAACTCACATGCTCTGTCCCAGTGGGACCTCCTGTGGACAGCTGGTCCCCTGCTCCCCCGTGAGGGAGTGGTTTGAAAAGGAAATCGAGGTGCACCTGGGTGGCTCAGCCGGTTGAGCGTCCGACTTCTGCTCAGGTCGGGATCTCTCGGTTCCCGAGTTCGAGCCCCACGTCGGGCTCCCTGCTGTCAGCACAGAGCCTGCTTCAGATCCTCTGTGCGCCCTTCCCCCGCTCATGCTCTTTCTCTCTCTCTCTCAAAAAGTAAATTAAAATATAAAAAAAAATTAAAGAAAAAAAAGAAATAGAGCAGAACCGATGAGCCGATGTTACGAGAAATAACATGTGGGAAAGCTTCCCATCTAACAAAGAACGCTTTCCAGAAGAGGGTCTTCGGAGAGCGGATGACAAATGCGAGCATGCCTTTCATCACCAATTAAAACAAAACCAAAAACACCTCACGGAAGCAATTCCTTCAGGGAAGGAGACCCGTAATGAAGGAAAGCAAAGCAAACGTTTGAGGAGAGCAAAATGATAGGAAGAAATGAAATCCAAGCTGACCAAACTCAAGAAAGACGCAGAAGAAAAAGACAAAGTCATCAGAAGACACACACGTGGGGGAAACAATGCTTAGGAAACCAGAGTAGGCAACATGGTTCGAGAGAAATGAGGCCGGTAAAAAAAACTTGGGGGAATAAAGCAATATTTTTCAAGTATTATAAAGTGATGGTTATCAAAGACGAGCAAGACAGAGATCCCATATGTATAACTTAAGTTCACATACAAGTGGGGAGGGGCCAAAGCATCGGATCAGAAGAAACATTTAACTTTCCTGGACCCCAAATGGTCAGCATGAGACAGGTCATTATATACACATTAGAGAGCTTTTGAGTTAAGAGTCTTTAGGGCAGCTAGGGAAAAAAATGTCAAGTCATATAAAATAGGAGGGATAAAAAGCTGGTATCTGTTTCCCCCAAAGCCATGTTCAAAGCCAGAAGGCAGCAATGCTATGCCATAAGGTGCTCAAAAAAGAAAGAGGGGCGCCTGGGTGGTTCAGTCAGTTAAGTGTTAGGACTCTTCCCCCCCCCCCCAACATTTATTTTTGAGAGAGAGAGAGAGAGAGAGAGAGAGAGAGAGAGAGACAGAGTGTGAGTGGCAGAGGGACAGAGAGAGGGAGACACAGAATCTGAAGCAGCTCCAGGCTCCGAGCTGGCAGCACAGAGCCCGACTCAGAACCTCAAGATCATGACCAGAGTCGAAGTCGGTCACTCAACCCACTGAGCCACCCAGGCGCCCTGGTGTCAGGCCTCTTGCTTCCGCCTCAGGTCATGGTCTCCCAGTGGGAGGTCAGGCGCGCACTGGGCATGAAGCCTGGTTAAGATACAATTCTACCCGCACTCAGAGGAAAACGTATTGCCACAAAGCTTCTATCAAGGAAACAGAATGAAAATAAATGCATTAATCATCAATCAAGAAGACATGTAAGCAAAACAAAGAGAAAAGAGATTCATAAAACAGAAATGAATAAGGACAGTAAACAGTCGAATTAATCGGTAAAACCTTTAAAACAATAAACCCTTCAAAAAATAAAATGGGTAAGTCATGAGCTAACCTGACATAATAAAAAAAAGAGCACAGGGAGGGGTGCCTGGGCGGCTCAGTGGGTTAAGCATCCCACTTCGGCTCAGGTCATGATCTCACGGTCTGTGGGTGCGAGCCCCGCGTCGGGCTCTGTGCTGACAGCTCGGAGCCTGGAGCCTGCTTCAGATTCTGTGTCTCCCTCCCTCTCTGCCCCTCCCCCATTTGTTCTTTCTCTCTCTCTCTCTCAAAAATAAAGAAACAAAAGTAATTTTTAAAAAAGAGCACAGATACACAAAACGAAGAATAAAGGAAAAACAAGTTACAAAAACAGGCAAAATGGAGAAAGGAACCATAAGACTGTTATGCTTAACTTGTAAGGATAATCTGGCACCCTGAATTAAAATGCATAATTTTATAAGAAGATATAATTTATCAAAACTGATTTTAAGTCAAGAGAGAGAAAATCTAAACAGACTGTTTCCGCGGAAGACACAGAGAAAGGAGTCAACGTGCTAGTTGGCAAAACATCAGACACAGAGAATTCTAAGGAAAATCTACCAAACGTTTTAAGAGCCAGTAATCCCATTACCACACATAAGCTCTCCCAGAGCGCAGGAAAAGGGTAAACATCCAAATTATCTTTATGAAGTGAGCGCAGCATTGATAACACCTGGCAGGCTGCAGAAAAAGGAAACGATAGACAAAACACAGTTGTGAATATGGTTCAGAAGGTGTTAAGTAAAACACGAGCAAACAATCAAAAGAATCAAAAAGAAAAACACGTTACTGGGGCGCCTGGGTGCCCGACTTCAGCGTCCGACTTCAGCCAGGTCACGATCTCGCGGTCCGTGAGTTCGAGCCCCGCGTCAGGCTCTGGGCTGATGGCTCGGAGCCTGGAGCCTGTTTCTGATTCTGTGTCTCCCTCTCTCTCTGCCCCTCCCCCGTTCATGCTCTGTCTCTCTCTGTCCCAAAAATAAATAAAAAACGTTGAAAAAAAAAATTAAAAAAAAAAAAAAAAGAAAAGAAAAGAAAAACACGTCACAACCAAATACAGGTTATTCCAGAAGGGCAAATGGTTCACTATTAGGAAATCCGGAAATATAATTCACAATATTATTAAATCTAAGGAGATAAATCACGACGTCCTCCATAGATGATAAAAAAAAAAGTACCTAACATAATTGTAAAATTTATGATAAACTTCTCAATAAAATAGAAACAGATGGAGGCACCGTGGGTGGCTCAGTCAGTTTAGCATCCAACTCTTGATTTTGGCTCGGGTCATGATCCCAGGGCCATAGGATCGAGCCCCGTGACGGCTCTGCGCTGAACGTGGAGACTGATTGAGATTCTCTCTACCTCTGCCCCTCCCCAACTTGTGCACACACGCGTACGTCCTCTCTCTCTCTTAAAAAAAAAAAAAATAGGTGGTATAGCAGTTGGGGTTCTCCAGAAAAACAGAACCAAGAGGATGTATAGATACATAGATTTATTTTAAGGAATTGGCTCACATAATCGTGGAGCTTGGCCAAGTCCAAAATCTGGAGGACGACCAGGCAGCCTGAAGACCCAGGAAAGACTCCATTGGCAGTTTGAGTCTGAAAGCTGTCTGGAGGCAGAATTCCATCTTTTCTCTCTTAAGACCTTCAACTGAGTGGACGAGGCCCACCCACAGTATAGAGGGTAATGTGCTTTACTCAACGTCCACTCATCTAAACGTTAATCTCATCTAAAAAAATACCTCCATGGCCACACTGACACAAAGTTAACTATGAGAAATGGATACTTCCTCAACATAATAAATCATCTCTTTCTCAAGTAGTATCAGGTTTAAAGTCATGAAAGAGGGGTGCCTGGGTGGCTCAGTGGGTTAGGTGTCTGACCTCGGCCCAGGCCATGATCTCACAGCTCCTGAGTTCGAACCCCGCATCAGGCTTTCTGCTGTCAGCGTGGAGCCCGCGTTGGCCAAACTAAGGAATTCACTACGAAAGCATGATACAAAATCGGTATATAGAAACGAGCAGATTTGGGGGCACCTGGGTGGCTCAGTCGGTTGGGCATCCGACTTTGGCTCAGGCCATGATCTCACAGTTTGTGGGTTCAAGCCCCACGTCGGGCTCTGTGCCGACAGCTCAGAGCCTGGAGCCTGTTTCAGATTCTGTGTCTCCCTCTCTCTCTGACCCTCCCCCATTCATGCTCTCTCTCCGTCTCAAAAATAAATAAACATTAAAAAAATTAAAAAAAAAAAAAGAAAAAAGAAACGAGCAGATTTCATATTCAAAAACAACAACCGGTTAGGAGATGTATGTAACTGGAGAAAGATCTCATTTGCAGTAACAACGACAAAAGGTTAAACACCCAGAAATAAATTTAATAAGAAATTGGCAAGACTTTTACCAAGGAAACTTTAAAACGTCCCGAAGGAACAAAAAGGGAGAAATTAATGACTAGGAACACATTTCCTCTTCTTGGATAGGATACCTCAACAGCAGAAGGGTGTTGAGTCTCCCTAAGTTCCACTGCAAGTTTATGAGATCCCAATAAAAATTCCAATATATGTTTGGGGGAGGCATCTATACAAACTGATTCAATTGTTCATATGAAAAAATAATAGGAAACGTTTGAAAAAGAAGGGCAGTATGAGGGGCTCCTGGGTGGCTCAGTCAGTTAACCATCCGACTTCAGCTCAGGTCATGATCTCATGGTTCGTGAGTTCAAGCCCCACGTCGTGCTCTGTGCTGACAGCCCAGAGCCTGGAGCCTGCTTCGGACTCTGTGTCTCCCTCTCTCTCTACCCCTCCCTCTCACTCACGGTCTGTCTCTTTGTCTCTCTCAAAAATAAATAAATATTAAAAAATTTTTTTTAAAAAAAGAAGGGCAGTATGAACACAGTAGCCATGACTATGAAAACTTGTGTAAAATTATAATACAGAGGGGGCGCCTGGGTGGCTCAGTCAGTTAAGCATCCAACTCTTGGTTTTGGCTCAGGTCGTGATCTCACAGTTCGTGAGACTGAGCTCCGCACTGGGCTCTGCATTGTCAGAGGTTGGGATCCTCCCTCTCTCTCTCTCTCTCTCTCTCTCTCTCTCTCTCAAAATATATAAACTTTTTTTTTTTTAATTCTAAGACTGAAAAAGAAATTGTAACACTGAAACAACCAGGTGCTGGCAAGTCACAGAACAGACCAATGGAAAAGAAACACAGGGGAAAGAAAGAGAACGCACAGCACAGGGAACAGAGTCCGGAAGGAGGCACAACCCCACGCATCATTGGAGGCACAACCACACACAACAATGATGTGTGCGATAAAAAGGCATCGTAAGTCAACAGAAAGGGTGAGCTATTGAAAAAGAGTGAGAACTGGGTGCACCTCCCAATGGGAACACCACACCTCACACCTTGCATAAGCTTCTTCCAAATGGATTGAAGGTGAAATGTTTACCAAAAAAGCAATCCACAAATATAATCAGAAGAAAACATGTGTATAAGTCTCTTTATAAACACCCAGGTGGGAAGGCTTTTCTAACAGACTTAAATCCAGAAGGCTTATCAGAAAACATTGTGTAAAGTTGAGTATGTGTGAGAGTGCACACCTTTCTCAAAGGCAAAAACAAAACAGAACGCAACAACCCAAACCCATCATATTCAGTCAAAAGACGTGACGAACTGGAAAACAAAATTGCGACTGATAAGAACCGCCCCCCCCCCGCCAACCTGTCTACTTTATTATTTTATCTTATTTTATTTTATTTATTTTTAAGTAGGCTTAACACCCAGCACAGAGCCCAATGTGGGGCTTGAACTCACGAGGCTGAGACCTGAGCTGAGATTAAGAGTCGGATGTTTGGGGCGCCTGGGTGGCGCAGTCGGTTAAGCGTCCGACTTCAGCCAGGTCACGATCTCGCGGTCCGTGAGTTCGAGCCCCGCGTCAGGCTCTGGGCTGATGGCTCGGAGCCTGGAGCCTGTTTCCGATTCTGTGTCTCCCTCTCTCTCTGCCGCTCCCCCGTTCATGCTCTGTCTCTCTCTGTCCCAAAAATAAATAAAAAACGTTGAAAAGAATTAAAAAAAAAAAAAAAAAGAGTCGGACGCTTAACCAACTGAGCCACCAGGTGCACACCACCAGCCCCTCCCCTAACATCTTAAAAATGTTAAAAGCCATCATTTTAAAAAACCATCATCCCGGGGGGAGGCGGGACTTCTTATGCTACCAAGATGAGCTCAGTTACTTTGTATACCAACCCTGGGAGGGAGCGTTAGCATTAACACCATTTCACAGCTGGGAAATTCAAGCAGGAAGGGTTAGTTTGCCAAAATCACACAGCATGAAGTTAACACGTAAGGAGACTTCGGTATGTAAATCCTGTAATATACACCGATATACACGTGATGGTTCCCCAGAAGTTGACCAACAAAGAGTTTTATGGAAAAATGGCCAAAAGATGTGAAAAGCTCATAGGAAAAGAACTCAGTTGGCTTAAAAAATTTTTTTTAAATGTTTATTTTAGAGAGACTGAGCACGAGCGGAGGAGGGACAGAAAGAGAGGGAGACACAGAATCCGAAGCAGCCTCCAGGCTCTGAGCTGTCAGCACAGAGCCCGACGCGGGGCTCGAACCCATGAACCGTGAGATCATGACCTGAGCCGAAGTCGGCCCTCAACCAACTGAGCCACCCAGGCGCCCCAAAAGACCTCAGTTGGCTTTTAAATGCATAAAAAGATATCCAAAGTTGCTCATAATAAAAGACATGCAAATGAGAACTACACTGAAATGTCACCCTCCACCCATCAGCTTGGCAAACATTCTGCAAGTTAAGCTACCAGCTTCCTGATGAGAGAATAGGCACACTCATGCATTACTTGTGGGAGCATAATCTGGAATAACCCTTAAAAAGGGCAATTCGACAGCGCTTGTGAGGGTTACACATGTAGCTGTCTTCTGACCCCGCAACTCCCCTCCTGGAAACTCACCGTACACGTGGACCTGCCCACATAACGATGTTTGTACAAGGTTATTCATTGCAGCCACGTTTGTAGAAGCAAAAGAGAGCAAACAACCCAGATGATGTCACCAAGGGACCAGTTGCATCAAGAATGTACACGCATACTGCAGACGTGGAACATCTGGGAAATACACGGGAAGCAATCTCCCAAGGTGAGCTATCTGGGGGGCAAAAAAAAGAGAAGCAGAATGGTGTATACACTTACCTTTTTATATCAAAAGGAGAGAGAAAAAAAAAGCGTGTGCTGATCAATGCCTAAAGAAAAACTGGAAGGCTATACGGCAAACTCCTCTAACAGGTTACCTTGGGAGAGGTGGAGAGCAATACGGAAGAGAAAAACCAGGCGGATGAGGAGTCGGGAGTGGGAAGGAGACTTCTCATCAAGCTGTGTTTTGGTTTTTGAACTCTGCGAACATACAACCTATGCAAAAAGTAGGGAAAACGACAGCTCAAACATTGTATTTTATGCCATAACACACACACACACACACACACACACACACACACACACACACACACACAAAAGAACACAGAAGGCACAGATCTCAGAAAGGAGATAAGATTACCATCATTTGCAGATGACCTCATCGTCTTCCTGGAAACCCCCCAGACAAGTCAAAGCAGAACAAAACGTGTTAGAAACAATAAGTTTACTGATGTGGTCAATTACAGGATGAACATAGAAAAATCCCATTCATAATGATGACAGAAAATTCAAAACCCTGGGGAATTAAGTTATCAAGAAATAGGTGTGGATCTACATGCAATAAAGTCTGCTCGGGACGGGATAGAGGACAAGTCGAGACAAAACGACCTGCTCCATTGGGTTCAAAGTCTTCATTTCGTAACGATGTAAATTCTCCCCAAATTTATCTATCCATTTAGCATGGTTCCAAAACAAATCTCAACAGGATAGTTTTAGAAACATCACCCAATATCTCTAAAGGATATCTAGGAGAATCAGTATACAACGTTGAGCAGGATGACTAAGGGGGGGGATATTATATATTAATTCTATATTAATTCCATTAACCATCCTATATGTTAAAACCGTATTAATAAGTGTAGGGGTGAGTCGGGGGACCACTGCTTTTTATGAAAAGCCTCCTGAGATTATTTGAATTTTTAATAACGATGCCAATGTAGGACTTGAATAAAAACTAATTAAAAATCCCTAAACTATTCCTTTCACCCAGGATTCCCAATTTTTGAGGTAACAGGTTCGGGTGAATGTCATATACTCACTAGATTCTTACATTTTACACACTCGCGTTCCTATTCGTTTATTTCTCTTGAAAAATGGATGCGATACTGGCAAATCATTCTGCAAACCGCCTCTCTGCATCATTTCCTGGTTTGTCCACATTGCTATTTCTTGAGGATAGATTCCAGAAGTATCCATTCAGAGGGGACGTGGGTATTCTTCAGGCTCACCGGAATGCCTGCCCCAGCTTACACGCTGCCCCAGCACCATAGATGGCTCACCTCATAGGCAGCGACTGGTCATTAAAACCTGGGTTCACTAGGGGCGCCCCAGTGGCTCAGTTGGTTGAGCGTCCGACTTCAGCTCAGGTCATGGTCTCATGGTCTGTGGGTTCAAGCCCCGTGTCGGGCTCTACGCTGACAGCTCAGAACCTGAAGCCTGCTTTGGATTCTGTGTCTCCCTCTCTGTGCCCCTTCCCCACTCATGTTCTGTCTCTCAAAAATAAATAAATGGTTAAAAATTTTTTTTAAAAACTGGGTTCACTTGATTCCTAAGAATGTAAACTTCTGCACACATTGTAAGATCGATCAAGCGATTTCACGTTTCGTGACCATTTTCCCATTTGCCGGCTTTTGTATGTTTTTCTTCTTGGCTCTCATGTTCTTCTTTGGTGTTTTAACGGGTAGCTGAGGTTTGTTTTAATGAGGTATGGTAAGACAGCAGAAGCAGAAGGGGCTGTCATGAAGGAAGATCCCTGGAGACAGGAGGCGTGGCATGGCATTCAGGGCCACAGGGGGAGGCAGAGGGAGGAGGAGGGGGAAACAAGACCTTCACTCTGGTTTCCAGAGGAAGGAATGGGCAAGGCAGGGTTAAAAGGGGCTGTCTGGCCAGAATGAATGATCTCAGCAGGCCCTGGGGCACAGAGGTTGTCCTTAATTGTCTGGTACCTGACCCTGGGGTGATCTGGGTGGCAGGGGGGGTGGGGAGACAGTGGCCCAGAGTGTGGGAACCAGATAAAGGAGACCATTGTGGGGTATGGGCTCTGGCTTGCTTGGGTCACATTTGGAGCCAGTGTCGTTTACTCTGGAGTGAGCTGCTTGCTCTCTCTAGGAACTGGCGAACTCCGGGAGCCCAGTCTCTCCACAGCCAATAAGGTACCACATGTCTGAGCGTCAGAACACAGAAAATAAAGACATGGTTAGTACCTTTGGCTTTACTGGTATGAAATTTTTGTATGCAAAGGGCAGCAGGTCTTTTGGTTTTATTACTATTTTTCTTTTCTTACCATGATGACACGCTTAAGACCTTGGCCTATGGGCAGCTCTTTCTGCCCACGGGTCCTGTCCCCGTGCTTTAATAAAATCACCCCTTTGCACCCCCCCCCCCAAAAAAAGACCTTGGCCTACAGACTCTTCTCCTGTGGGCGAGAACTTCCTTTCCCCAGACCTCTCAATTTCTGTCATCTGTCCTCTCCGTCCGTACCCTTGCCTTCCACGCACAGTTCACAAGATATTTTTAGTAACGATGTGTACCTGCTTAGGGCCTGATCTGAGGAAGGAAATGTCATCATGTACCTGATCAGCCAGGCCAGAATTCATCGTCCAATAAATGTTTGCTTCATCCTTCTATTTATAAATACATACATATATGCCAATGTGTAAATACTCAGATATTTCTCCCAATACCTACCCAGGTAGCTTTTTTATTTTAGCATACATCAGTTCCCATTTTTAAAAATAGTTTTCTGGGGCGCCTGGGTGGCACAGTCGGTTAAGCGTCCGACTCCTGCCAGGTCACGATCTCACGGTCCGTGAGTTCGAGCCCCGCGTCAGGCTCTGGGCTGATGGCTCAGAGCCTGGAGCCTGTTTCCGATTCTGTGTCTCCCTCTCTCTCTGTCCCTCCCCCGTTCATGCTCTGTCTCTCTCTGTCCCAAAAATAAATAAACGTTGAAAAAAAAAATTAATAAATAAATAAATAAATAAATAAATAAAATAAAATAAAATAAAAATAGTTTTCTTTTTGATTCTCCATTTTTAACCTCATGAAAACAGTAGCAGAATATGGTTGTGATCACAGGTCTGGTAATCAGACAAGGTGGTTTTTCAAATCTGGACGCTGCCACTGACAGCGAGAACCCGGAGAGCTTACGGCACCTGTGACTCAGTTTCCTTCCCTGTGCGGCAGCCAAATAGGCTAGGAGGTGAAAATGCACATGTGGGGATCACCCCCCAAGATTTACTACATTTTCTAGCATCTTTCGAAGATTCTACTTCAGAGTAGAATGGAAGAGTAAACATCCTTGGATAGTTGTGGGGTATAGTTTCATTTCATGCACACACTTGATGAAATTTGCCAACAAAGGTACACAGAATGAAAAATAAATAATTAAAAGCAGAAATGTTATTTCACAAAGTTTTGCAACAGCACCACCTAGTGATGAGCACACAAAACCACATCTTCAACACCACCCACCGCTTAAGGAAGGGCAAAATATGATAAACCAGCATAGCAAAAAAAACCACACTGAAATCAAATGATCTCTTTCATGATAAGGAAGCAAACGTCCTGTTCTCTTTCTCCAGTGACTATTGCTTCACTTACTAATGGCTTGAAATTCCCTTCCTCCCCCACCCCCTCTTGCCTAGGTATCACCAAACGCATCTATCTAATCATTGAAAGGGGGTCTTTCAAGGTTTGGCGTAGCGGCTAGATCACAGCTCGCGGGTGACATCTGTCTTCGTTCATTACTTCTGCTTTCCCCCAAGTTGGCAACATCCCTGTCTGGAAGCTGAAACCACTCGGCTGGCCCCCGATGCTTCTGGAAGCTATGGCTCGGCACCGCACCTGGTGAGACAGTGTGGTGCAGATTTGCTCGGCAGGTGGACAGACCAGGGTCCCTTCCCAGGCGAATACTTTTCTGGCTGTGTGTTCCTGAGCGTGTGACCTGGGGCTGGTTGGTCTGTCGGATTCGGACACCATCTCCTTGCAGGGTGAACAGGGCGGGGCGGGCGGGGGATCCTGTCCAGTCCTTGTGACCCCTTAAACATGCTGATCTATAATACATGGTTTAGATGGTTAGGCGTGGCCTCACGTCCCGAAGTGCTCTATTCTCCGCCAGGTACATCATCCCCCTACCCTCAATTTTATCTTTCACGCTTCCCAGGAACCCATCTGGCAGCAGTGGAGGTGAGCGGAACATGACACGCGCCACGGCCAGCCACGTCGGAAGTGTGACTCGAAAAGCATGAAAACGACTCCAAGCCCAGTTAAGTTGAAAGCGGTGTTTATTCAAACAAACCAAGCTCCTCTGTTTCCTTCCCAACGGGATACATCTTAAAGTGGGGGAGGCCACAAGTATAAAAAGACAAGGGCTTTAGAAAACCCGACTGTGAGGTGCCCAACCACGTGGACCGTGGCTGTGGCTGCGAAGCCACTTCCGAGGCGGGGCGCGTACCTCCTCACGCCAACTGCTGGCCTGGCGCGCCCTCGGTTTCGATCACCGTGGCACGCCCCCAACGGAGGGACATCCCAAGAGGGACACAAAAAACAATCTTCAGCCTTGTCAGAAACGCAAGTTGCACAGAGCCGTGCACGGAAGATGTTCATCTGAGACACGCACGCCAACACGGTCTGCGAAGTGCTACGGTCGGCACCACTTGAGAATCCGAGGTTTGCAGCTTCCCGGCCCGAGCAGGCACACCCCAAGGCGGCAGCAAAGTCACCCTTCTTACGGGGGGAAAAAGAAAAAAAAGTCACCGCCTCCAGGGACCGGACGTGGAGATTTTAAGCCTGAAGTCTCCCTGACTGTGCAAATGAACAGGAGCAGTAGGAAATACCTCATCGTGGATGGCAAAAATTCACCTTTCATTCGCGCGTAGCAGATCCCAGCCATCGCTCCGGGGTTGAAACACGCTTATTACCAAAGTACAGCTGACCTACGAGCACTCGCTCAGGCCGCCTCCTCCCAGGTTCAATAGGGTTGCCAAGCTCACGGATACAAGAATGTTACACGTGACACATTAGATGCTGCATGGCCTCCAATTAGGAAAGTGAGAAAACGATCCCGATTGTAACTCCCAGCCACAAAGCACACACGGTTATTTAGGAAGGCAGATGGACCCTCCCGGCCCAGCCTTTGGCTACGGGCAGATCTTCAAGAGAAAAACGTGCGGCCACATCACCCAGCACGATGTAGTTTAGAAACGCCAGACACGTGTACGTAACACTGACGCTAAGAAACCCAGAGAAGGCTCAGGACTAGGGAGAAACGCTGTACTGATTGGCTGAAGTCACGTGTTTTCATGACACTCAAAATTCACCCTGGGAACTCACGAGACTAGAGGTTCCGCAGACAGGCTGGCTACAATCCGATTGTCACTACAATCCGGCCGCCCCGCCCCCAGGATGACATTCTCGTGGAAGCAGGGCGTGGGCTCAAGCGGCGGCTGGGGTTCACTAGACACGTGGGGAGCCTACGGAACTGCGCTGATTCTGAACAGAACCAGGGTGAGCTGCGAGATGTATGGCCTGTGAGATGCCACAAGGCCACGCTTGTGCACAGGGGCACAGGGGCTGACGCTTCCTTCTGCAAGTGTCTCCGACAGCAGGCGTCCCCAGAGGAGGAGTGCGGTCAGGGACCTGTCGGATTCTTCCTGAGTCAGGGGGCTGCCCGGCGGGGTTGGGCGGACGTGACTGTGTCTGAGTCGCTCTGGCTTTCAAGGCAACTGTCTGATGCCCACACCCCTAAGGTAACTGCCGACCACCCGCTCTGGCTTCGGCCCCTTGACCCTGCCCTAGGAACATCCCAGTGTACAACCTTGAGTCTACAGCCTAAGGACTAGGTCTTGCTTGGGAGTTCATGTGTCTCTAGTTGCGTTAGAATACAGGTGTTCTAATATGGCTGTAAAGCAAGTTTCCCTTTAGAGGTTCCTTTGGAAAATTCTTGGAAAGTATGGGTGCAAAAAAAATCATTTCCAGGGGGTGGAAATGAGTTGCCTATGACATCCTGGGACGTCCTCAGTTTGCCCAGAAGATCCTTCACAGCCATCTGCCGACAAAGGATCCGGCTTCCTACCCCACCTCCCTTCTCAGGTTCTAGAACCTTCGAAGTCCCAATCACCCCCTTCCCTGGTCCTCGAATGAACCAATCTTCACCTGGCTTGGGCAATGCGAAGTGTAAGGGGCCGCGTTATCACGTTGCCCATGCTGACACCTGACCCGTGACTCCGGCTTGAATGTTCTTGAAGTTTCGGGCTTGCTGCTGTAGAAAGTAAATCCCACCTGCCACTGATTCACCAACTCTAAGGGTAAGAAATGTGAGGATTCCCGGAATTAATTCGAGCAGCTTTTCCCAAACTGCGAATTCCGCTTATGTTGTCGCCATACTTTGGATTACGTGTTTATTTCCCTTCCCCACTCGCAAAATGTATTTTTCCAGCTTTGCCACGTAATTGGTCAAGCGACAGAAGTTCTGATCGGAAATTCTTAAAACCCACTACAAACGTATGCAAGAGCTTCTGCTGTATGGAGTCTTCTTGGCGCTAAAAACCTAGTCCCTCTCTTGGCAAAACCCAAATTCTACATTTTATAATGTTTAGTTGTTTTTCCTAAAGCAGAAAAAAAAAAACAACAACCTCTTGGTGGCAAAGTATTGGCTCTGAACAGTTGTGATATCAATTCTAATGAGTCTGTTCAAGACAAGAACATCTGGGGAGTCCACCCAAGTATCTGGTTTCCACTAAGAAGAATAAGTTGGTGAAACTCTATTATTGATGCTTATGGAACAGGATTTTGGGCGGGGGGGGGGGGGGGGGCAGGGTTTTATCTCCCGTGTCATCATGAGGCCCTGGGCCAGAACTCAGAACTGAACTGTGACGGTAATCCACCACACAGGGACCTGGAGAGAAGAACGTGACAAATTTTCATTTCCACGGGGACCTATTAAATGATCAAACAGTCCTTCCTCACTTCTTAAATAAGACAATGCTAAGTCAGAACTGTTTGCAAGATCTATCACCCATGGCTCTGCGGAGATGTCAGCGGTGGGGGCACTGCTGGGGATTACTTTCGTGATTCTGAGCCATAACTGACCCCACCTTGATCTCCAACCACAACACTCTGCATTTCACAAGGAGTCTGGTTCCAAGTTTTCAGGAGTGGGCTGCATTCAAGAAGGACAGCATTCCCAGAAGTCTCATGCAAGGAACCCGTTTCTTTAATGCCAGATACTGGTTTTTGGTTTAGAAAAAATACAGAATAGTGTGGTACCAATCACTGTGGCGCTTTTTAAAACTCCCGGGGGTGGGCGGGGGGAGGACTCAGTCCTCATCTTGTTTCTTGCTAGTTTTCAAAGAGCTCTAGAGACTGAAGACAGGACTGCATTTGGGGCTTCCAGATAACTTACCGAGAATATAAAATACCACCCTAGTAAAAAAAAAAAAAAAAAAAAACCTATGGTTCACGGAGAAGCATCCCACTTCTCATGGGAGGGTTGACAAGGTTTGACAAAAGCATAATGCTAAGTTGCAGCTTTCAAGAAAGGACTGTCTTCCAGCATTTTCCATAGCATGGTATAAGGTAAAAATGACACGGTCAGACAATTGCTACTTCCCTTCCTGTTCAAAGCAGGCCCGCTAGAAGGTTTCCCAAGCTCCGTATCAATTTACATAACTCGAGGAGGTGGGTGTCACGAACCAGGGTTTTGACTCAACATCCAATTTTCGACAGCAAAGCATGCCAGAAAAATGTCCCACATTCCACTGTCTATTTCATTCTGGTTGCTAACGTACACTTTTGTAATCTAAGCATTTCCATTAAAATGTCACATCCCATGACATCTGGGATGAAAAGGTGGCGAAATCTGATAGGAAACCCACAGCATTACAGCAAACTTCATCAGCTACCCTAGAGCTTGAAACTGACTTGCTGTCATCATGCATTCTGGGGACAGTGCCTGCTGGTCTAACACGAGCCCGGAAACCCAACACGAGAGACTGGACAGAAGATATCCGTGTGAAGGACGAGGCAGCAAAACCGCCCGGTTTTAGTTCCCTCGTTTTAGTGCACGAGCTTGGATTTTCACCGCCAAGGGAAGACCGGGTCTGGGAGGACCGCCATCACTTCCGTGCGAAGTGGACCACAAAGCGGGAACCCATGAAAAAGCCAACAGGACAAGAGAGTTAGGCTTCCAGAGATTTCGAACTCTGAAACGTGATTACTACGTGATTACTACGTGTCACCTAGCCGAGACCGGACCTGATAATGAGCATCCGATAAGGGAACCCCCCTCCTGCCATCCCATCTCTAGAGGGCCTCCTAACCCGCCATGTTCCAGCTGTTTCCTGAACAGAGCACAGAAGATTCACGCTCTAAGATCAACTCAAACCTCCTGTTGCTGTAGTGTCCACAAGGACACCACGACACGTATACGTGGCCCCACATCTCTGTGGTTGTCTATTCCTCAGGACGGATGTGCCCTGGTCCACTGAGCAGAGCAGATGGCTGACCGCCCCGCCCCACCGCGATGTAGCCTATTCTGAATATACGTGACGGTCCAGCCAGGGCAGAAACGCCAGTTAGCCCTCCCAGTAGGATTCCTGCATCCACCCAACTCACCCCAATAGCAATGCAAAGTGAACATGGACTTGGGCACCCAAACAAGAGAGGGGATATTGGCTTTGAACTGTGAACGCTTCTAATTACATCTGATCCACAGCAGGCTGAGTACAGAGCATGAAGGATTTTTTTTTTTTTTTGCGAAGAAATTAGTTTCTTCGCAAATAAATGATAGCAAGAGGGAGGTTCCCCAAATAAAGATCGCACTGCACACCCACCTCGTCGCCGGAGACCGAACACGCCAAAGGAGAGCAGCACGCAGGTCACGGATTTGTTCTCGCGGGTTCAGATGGCTACACTGGAGTCTAGGGGTTCTGCAGATGCGGACACATGGTCTGGAAGCACGGGAAAAGCCGAAGTTCCTTCAAGTCCTCCGCACATCTTGTGTCTTCCTTCCCCCTGAGTGTTGGTCACAAGGACGGGCATTCGGCCATTTCCCTACCTTCCTAAAAGGTAATAACCCAACCTACCTTCAGAGATCTGGAAAAAACAAACAACCAAGCTGGCGAAATAGGATGTTTTTCTCACCCAAACCCCACTTGTTAATTTTAAGTACGAGTACGCCTGTGGGATGATGGCCAGCTGGGTGACAGAACAGCACCTGTCACTCTCACCCAGCGGGGATGATGATTCTTCCAGCCGAGGGCAACAAGGGCAGCAAGCAAGCTGCCTGCGGCCCCCACCCGGGCGCGGGGCCCCGGGCAAAGTCTCAGCAGAGGTAGCTTCTTATTTTCAGACCCACGGTACTACACAAGTACGAGCACAAAAGAGGAGGCTTCCCTTGCACTCTACCATGATGGACAATACGCTTCCCGTCTTCAGAAGAGGCTGGTGAAGACCGTGGAGGGATGTTCTTCTCCCGGAGGATTCGAGCTCCCATTCAGACCACAGAGAGACCCAGAAAAGGGTTCTGTTTCCAACTCCGAAGCGGGCAGGATGGTCATATCATCAGGCCCCAGGTTGCTCCTCCTGCTGCCATATTGCAAGGCTCCCGTACACTCTGATCCAGGTTGAGGCCTGGTGCAAAATACCCTTCCATGCAATTAATATGAAAAGCTTCCCATCAGCTAGGAGGAGTTACGAACCAGACGTACTCCCTTCTCCAGAGACGGGAGGAAGGGGAGAATGAGCCAAAGCGGGTCTTGGCCGCACGCTTAGCCAGTCTGGCATAACCAGTCACAGAAAGCCTGAAGCCCAATTCACTCTGTTTTGGTTTAGAATGAGGTGTTTTTTATTATAATTTTTCTTGGAAGTGAGGGAGAAGAAGGAAGCTTTAAAATCAAGAATCAAAATACAGTGAATCTGGAAGGCATCTGGGAGCAGAACAGATTTAAGACTAGTGGTTACAGGAAGGAACCCTGCCTCATGACCCCGGCTGCCGCACCTAAAACGGAATCCTCCTAACAGAGAGTTCAAGGTCGCGCACAAGCTCGGACCCTGCTCTTCATTTCCAGCGATGCCGGACGAGCGAGGACTCGTCATTGACAACCTCGGGGTCCGGGGGCAGGCGCCGACACCGGAAAGGAAGTAGCAGCAGGACGATCAGGGTAAGAAGGATGATTCCACACACGCTCATGAGAGTGTAGGAGACAATCCACAAAATGGGCTCGTTCAAAGGCAGGGCGGGGACGCAGTTGCTGGCTACGTCGTCTGTTGAGAAAGGCCCAGAAATTTCAGACACTGGAGCACCGGCAATTTCTGGGGAGACAGAAAGGGGGAAAATCCACAGCTGTGAGGGGCGCAGCCCATCTCCGCCGCGTAACGAGAGAGAGAACGCCTGCTCTGTGAGACCACGGCCTCACGGGTCAGGAGCCGGTGGCTCAGGCAGGGGACCCCTGCGTCAGCACGGTGTCACGGCGTTCAGTGCCCGCACCCGAGCACGGCACGTCCCGCGGTCTCCAGGTGCTGCACCCACGTGGGGGATAACGATGTGCAGAAGGGCACATCCAGAAGCCTCGGGGGCCCGGCGGGCGAGGGTGCATCGCCCAGCGCCTGGGGAGGACGACTGAGACGGGGCGGCTGGGAGGGAAGGAGGGGAAGGAAGTAGGGAGGACAGTGGTATCCACGGCGAGGAGCTCGGCAGAGCCTGCCCGAAGCTCGGGGATGTCCCCGGTGCAGTCCACCTGACTTCATGCCGCCTTCACGTCAGCTGGCCCCACACTCCCGCTGGGGTCCAAGACCAGCCGGCCAGACCGGCCTGCCCAAGAGAGTCTTCCCTGCCCCGCGTCCCCCCTGCAGTGTGTGAAGGGCCCAGAATCAGGAACGGTATGTGAGTGCAACACTGAATTTGCACGAGGTCAGGAGGGTTCGTTCATTCCTCCCTCCCTCCCTCCCTTCCTTTTTCTTTTTTCTTTCCTTTTTTTTTTTTTTTTTTTAAGTAGGCTTCATGCCCAGGGAGGCCACCCAGGTGGGCTCAGTCAGTTAAGCGACCAACTTTGGCTCAGGTCATGATCTCACGGCTCATGAGTTCAAGCCCCGTGTCGGACCCTGTGCTGACAGCTCGGAGCCTGGAGCCTGGAGCCTGCTTCGGATTCTGTCACTCTCTGCCCATCCCCCACTCGCGCACGCGCTCTCTCTCTCTCAAAAATAATATAAACATTAAAAAAATTTTAGGGGCGCGTGGGTGGCTCAGCCGGTTAAGTGTCCGACTTCGGCTCAGGTCATGATCTCACGGTCCGTGAGTTCGAGCCCCGCGTCAGGCTCTGTGCTCACAGCTCGGAGCCTGGAGCCTGCTTCGGATTCGGTGTCTCTCTCTCTCTCTCTCTGACCCTCCCCTGCTCATGCTCTGTCTCTAAAATAAACGAACATTTTAAAAAAAAAATGTTTTTTTAATTAAAACAAATTGTAGGCTCCATGCCCAGAGCAGAGCCCAACACGGGGCTTAAACCCATGACCCTGAGATCAAGACCTGAGCTGAGATCAAGAGTCGGATGCTTAAGGGACTGAGCCACTCGGGCGCCCCGGAGAGGATTTCTCAAAGCAAGTCTGGGGGTTATCAGTACTGCATTTCTCTACCATCAGATTTATCTGCCCCTTTCAGAAGCACAGAATTTATGTGGCACTTTATGTTTTACTTGGAAAAAGAGAAAGGTCTTGCCACCCACTTCACCCATGTTTAATCGCAGAGATGCATATTGAGGCCCCAAAAAACACTGTCACTAAGCATTTGATTTTTCTGTAACTGGAAGCCTCAAGACCCTAAGGTCTGCCACATAACATCTTTTTTTGGTGAGGAAAGAAAAAGTCAAACTAACAATGGAATGATGGCCTTAGAAGAAGGGTTTAAAATGGGGGAAGAAACAGATGTGATTGGAACATTTTCCTGCTCATGGGGATTGTGTGTGTGTGTGTGTGTGTGTGTGTGTGTGTGTGTGGACTCACAGCGTCAGCTGGAAGAGCACAGCAAGGGACCAGAGCCTGTGTGTACCCAAGAACACAGGGGCGCTGGCCTCCTGTCCGTCCAGACGGCAGGTGCCGCGGCTGTGGTCACCATTTAAACAACAAACTCTTTGGCCATTTATATTTCTATTATAATTTCTGCCTTTTTCTCCTGAGCCGTAAGAATCCTTCACGTAGTAGAAACAAGTGGCAAGTGCCTTTCCAGAGCAGGTCCTCTGTCTTTTAAAAAGCGTGTTTACTTTATAAATTGGGAAGCATGCTTAGTGCAGGTACCAAAACCAGCACCAGTGCAGAACGTGAGGCGATGAAAATCACCTAAAACCACTTTTGCTTCAAGATGGAGTAAGAGGGGCCGCATTTACCCCCCCCCCACCTGAAACAACTAAAATACTGGACAAAATATATGATGAAACAAAGATTCTGAAGATATTGCAAACTGCGCAAGGAGCTTAAGTCCCGAGGGATAGAGGAAAGTGGCCTTGAGAACGTTTCTGGGTTTGGTGCAGGGAGGGGGACACAGGTAGAGGTGGGCAGCCTTCGGGGCAGGGGCGGGGCAGGGCTGGGAGGTCCAGGCAGGACTGAGAGGAGGGGCAGGGCAGAGGGGCAGGGCTGCGGGGACAGGGCAGGGCTGGGAAGCAGGGCAGAAGGGCAGGGCTGGGGGTGGGGAGCAAAGCAGGGCTGGGGACTGCTGGGGTTCACAAGGGCAGTGAAGGGCAGGAGGCAGCTGTAGACAGAAATTCCACACACCTCCAGAGGGCCCCCGCTGAGCCTTCAGCAGAGAGCTGACAAAGTTGAGCGGAGGGCCCAAGATCCACTTGAAAGGCCTAGAAGGAACAGGGCTTGGAGCTCCCGTACAGAGCTGACTACTGTATCTGCCGCCAACCGCTTTCTGTCTACACTGTGTCCCAGTGGAAAAAAAACCCAAACCCAACTCGCAGGGCAGGAGTCAGAGTACTAAGGGTCTCTCCTCCATCACGGGGAAAGGAACCATAGACTGCACAGCGCTCTGGTCTGATCTTAGAGGCTTAAAAGCAACACGGGCCACGGGCGCCTGGGTGGCTCAGTGGATTGAGCGTCCCACTCTTGGTTTCAGCCCAGGTCATGATCTTGTAACCGCTTTTCCAAAACGCGGGGATCGCGTTCTGGCAGATGGAAGCCACGATCAAGGCTGACAGCAGTCCTGGCACCCGGTTGATTAGGTCGAGAATGAAACCAAAGGAGTCTGGCTACCCGGGAGGGGCTCCTCCGCAGGAGGCCCGTTTAGACAAACATCCAATATATCTGGAGGCAGTTTATCAGCCTGATTAGTAGCCAAACACATTCTGCAAGAGGCCCTGAGATCGGGAGCCTGCTTTAGGGCCATTCACAGCTGGACGCAGGGTACCTCAGTCTACCTGTTCTGTTTCCTGCAGAAAAGAGGACTTCAGTAGTCAGTAGGGGACTCTGATGAAAAATAGTAAAGGCAGAATTCCATCATGGTCCAAGCCACATTCTGACACATATATAGTCCTTGCAGACCACTTCCTAGGAAACAGTCCTTGGCTGGGTTTTAAGTCGGTCGGGTCCTAGTTTCGGCCGGCTCCCAGTGGAGGTCCCAGGGCCAGAAGCAGCCAGACCAGGGATGTGGAGGGGATCACATCAGACCAATGAGGAGGAAATCTCATACGGCAGTCGTGAAGGTTGGCAGCCGTCCTGGTGACTTAGGTGGCTGTCCCATGCCCAAGACAGACAACGTCGTACAAGGACAGGGATAAAGAGAGGGCATCCAGCTCCTGGGTTTTACTACCAAATCGGCCGGGGTCCTAACTTCCAGCCAAAGGGCGGGCTTTGTCCTCCTCGGGGAGCAGCCCTGGACTAGAGGATTACAGCCCGAGCGATTGACATCAAAGTGTTCCATTAGGACCAAACTTCTCGAAAAGCCCCTGAGATGAGAGTAAAGGAAGAAGAGAGAGGACTCACCTAGTTCGCACGGAGGCGCAGAGCCCAGAGGATGCAAAGACTCACAGCCCCACGTAAGGGCGCCGAAACGATGAAATTACGGAGTGGGGTTCGTGAGCAAACGGCTAAGAAAGAATTCTTGCGACGTCTCTGGTGCAAAAGGTGATTTTCTTCCAGCTCGGGGACAGGACCCGGGGGCAGAAAGAGCTGCACCGCGCTTGTGAGGAGTGAGTGGCCATATACTTCTAAGTTAGTGGGGGTGAGGGGTGGCGTAAGTCTCTAAGGAACTTGGAAGCTAGGATTTCAGGACCTTGAGGGGCGAGGGGCTCGCTGCTGCTAAGATGAGGTTACCTTCGGTCTTTGATAAAACAAAAACACCAAGGCAGTAAGGCAGCCAGGAGCTCCCTGAGCAAGGTCACACTCGGCACGTGTCAGTGTCAGCGGGCTGCGAGCTGTAAGGAGATTTAACTTCAGCTACATTTCTCTTGCCTTTGTTTCCCTCATCAATCTCGGGGTTCCCGAGATCAAGCCCCAGGCTATCAACACAGAGCCTGCTTGGGATTCTCTCTCCCTCTCTCTCTGCCCCTCCCCTGCTCCCGCTCTATTTTTTTTTTTAATTTTTTTTTTTAACGTTTATTTATTTTTGAGACAGGGAGAGACAGAGCATGAACAGGGGAGGGTCAGAGAGAGGGAGACACAGAATATGAAGCAGGCTCCAGGCTCTGAGCTGTCAGCCCAGAGCCCGACGTGGGGCTAGAACTCACGGACCGCAAGATCATGACCTGAGCCGAAGTCGGCTGCCTAACCGACTGAGCCACCCAGGTGCCCCTCCCGCTGTATTTTCTAAAATTAAAAAAATAAGCATTAAGGAAAAAAAAAAAAAAAAAGCAAGACAAGGCAGGACTCTAACTTAAATGTGACCCAGGAACAGATCTCAAGCATATTTGCAGGAATACAGGAGTATTCAGCACTGTTTTGGATACCTGGACCCAATTTTAACATGCTGGGGCTTAAGTCACCAACAGGCAATTCTCACACCCCAGCTGGGTGTCCACGAATTCAACTCAATTCTGACACTGTCTACCCGGAAGCAGCATCAGATCCCACAGGTGAAGGGCTCCGTCCTACAAAGCTGTCCCCCAACCCCCGACCTTCAGACATCAGTTAAAAGCCCAGGTTGTTACCTATGCTTCTGACTGATGAACTACAGACTGGAGGTACCAACCACCCCCACCTTGAGCTTCATTCATTTGCTAGAGAGGCTCAGGGACTCAGAGAGACTGGGTACTTACTGAATTACTGGTTTACTAGAAAAGGACAAAACTCAGGGGCAGCCAGATGGCAGAGGTGGCCAGGGCGAGGTGTGGGGGGAGGGGGAGGAGCCTCCGTGCCTGCAGGTGCCGCTCTCACCATATTTCCACACATCCACCTGCCCCGAACCCTCTCCTTTTGGATTTTCATAGTGGGTTCGCTGCACAGACCTGATGGATGAAGTCACTGGCCAGTGGAGATGGCTTCGGTGACCAGCCCCTCCCTCCCTGGAGGCCAGGGGGAGGGACGGGAAGTTCCAACACTAATCACAGGCCAGCCCCACCCTTAGATGCTTTCCAAAGTCACCTCACTAACATAACAAAAGACAACACTCCTCGTTGGAAATTCCCAGGGTTTTAAGGAGCTCTGTGCCAGAAATGGAGGCAAATACCAAACACATATTTCTTGTAACCTGTAACATCACAAGCATCCAACAAGGTGAAATTCACAATGTCCGGCCTCCAATAAAAAAAAAAAAAAAAGAAAAAATCACCAAGTGTGCAAAGGAGCAGGAAAACACAATTCATAATTCACACAGAAGTAGAAAAACGCAGTTCATACCAAGGGGGGAAAGAATCAATCCTATGAAACTTGGCAAAGGAATGACACCCATGGTGGAATTCGTAGACAGGATATTGAAACAGCTACTGTAACTGCGTTCCACTCAGGACGCTGGAGGGAATATCGGGCGTGAATAGAGACACAACGGCTAGAATCACGTCAGACGTGTTAAACAGACAGACAGCAGCTATAAGACCTAAGTCAAATTTCTAGAGATGAAAACTGCAATGTGCAAGAGGGGAAATGCACTGCATGGTATTAATAGAGTATGTATCCGCAGGAGAAAAAGACCAGTCAACTTGACAACTTGAAACTAACCATGAAACACAGAGAGGGCAAAATCCTGAAAACATAAACAGAGAACGTCGGTAAACCGTAGGGCCACACTCAGAGGATCCAGATGAGGGGGGGGATGGGAGGCAGAAAACATATCTGAAACAATGATACCCCAAACCTTTCCAAACTTCAAGGAACCAGCAAGGTCACAGATCCAAGAGGCACAGGGATCCCCAAGCATGAGAAGCACGAGGCGGATTACACCAGGGAACTGCTGAAAACCGGTGACAGAGGGAAACTCTTTTTTTTTTTTTTTTTAATTTTTTTTTTCAACATTTTTTTTTAATTTATTTTTGGGACAGAGAGAGACAGAGCATGAACGGGGGAGGGGCAGAGAGAGAGGGAGACACAGAATCGGAAACAGGCTCCAGGCTCCGAGCCATCAGCCCAGAGCCTGACGCGGGGCTTGAACTCACGGACCGCGAGATCGTGACCTGGCTGAAGTCGGACGCTTAACCGACTGCGCCACCCAGGCGCCCCGAGAGGGAAACTCTTAAAAGCATACAGAGCAAAGCGAAACATTCTGTGCAAAGGAACAAACAGAATTAGAGCGACTTTCATGTCAGGAGGAGCGCGAGCGACAAGACTGTGCAGCGACAGCTTTCAAGTGCCGGAAGGGAAAACCGTGTCCATCTAGAATTCTGTACCAAGCAACAGGGTCTTTCAAAGTGAAGATAAAGATGTTTTCTGACACACACCAGCTGCAAGAATTTATCACAAGAAGAGACACGCACAGCCCTAAGAAAGAAGGAAATTCTGGGACACCCGGGTGGCTCAGTCAGCTAAGCATCCTAACTCTTTTTTTTCAACGTTTTTTATTTATTTTTTGGGGACGGAGAGAGACAGAGCATGAACGGGGGAGGGGCAGAGAGAGAGGGAGACGCAGAATCGGAAGCAGGCTCCGGGCTCCGAGCCGTCGGCCCGGAGCCCGACGCGGGGCTCGGACTCACGGACCGCGAGATCGTGACCTGGCTGAAGTCGGACGCTCAACCGACGGCGCCACCCAGGCGCCCCTAAGCATCCTAACTGTTGACTTCAGCTCAGGTCATGATCTCAGGGTCATGAGAACTGAGCCCCCGCATCAGGCTCTGCACTAGCAGCAAGGAGCCTGCTTGGGATTCTCTCTCTTCCTCTCTCTCTCTCTCTCTCTCTCTCTGCCTGTCCCTGGCTCTCTCTCTCAAACTTAACACACACACACACACACACACACACACACACACACACGGATAAACCTGGAGGACATTATGTTAAGTGACATAAGCCAGACAGAGAATCTGGCTGGATCTCACCTACACGTGGAATCTAAAATAGTTCAACTCAGCAGCAGAGAGTAGAATTGTGGGGGTAGATCTTAAGTGAAGGAAGGAAGGAAAGAAAGAAGAAAGGAAGAAAAGAGAAGAGAAAAGAGAAGAAAAAAAGAAGGAAGGAGGGAGGAAGAGGAGGAAAGGAAAGGAAGGGAAGGGAGGGGAGGGGAGGGGAGGGGAGGAGAGGAGAGGAGACGAGAGGAAAGGAAAGGAAAAGGAAAAGGAAAGGAAAGGAAAGGAAAGGAAAGGAAAGGAAAGGAAAGGAAGAGAAGAAGGAAGGAAGGAGGGAGGGAGGAAAAAGGAAAGGGAAGGGAAGGAAAGGAAGGAGACAGTACCTTTGTGAGGTAGGTGATGGATATGTTAGCTTCCAGGGATCATTCCACAACATACACATCTATCAAAGCATCAAGTTGTATACCTTAAATGCATATAGCTTTCATCTGTCAATTATATCTCAATAAAGCTGACCAAAAAAAGGAAGAAACCATCACAGCCAACTGCACCAAAACCACGGCAAAGCCAGCCCTTGGAGCAGAAATCGGTGATGTCGGATGGAAACTGGGATCCACACAAAGGGAAGACGAGCCCAGACTCGGTGACCACACGGGCAATTATAACGTCTCTCCTTTTCATTTTAAACACTGAAGAAGATAACTGGCTGAAAGCAAAAATAACACCAGTGTAGGGGGCGGTTTCTAACACATGCCTAAGTAAAACGTGTGACAGCAACATCGGGGGACAGGATGGCGAGAGACCATGCAAGAACACTGTAGGTCCCTTTCCTACCCGAAGCGGTCCCCTGTGTCAATCAAAGCCGCAGGCTACGAACCCTGTGGCAACCACCACCACACAACAGCCACAGCTCATAAACTCGCCGAGATCAAGAGAAACAAAAATATTCAATCCAAAGGCAGCCGAAAAAGGCGGGGAAGGGAGAGAAGAGGCCAACAGAAAACAGGTAGCAACGCGGGAACAGCATTCATTCCCACATGAATCATCACATTAAATATAATCTAAGCCGGGGGTCGGCAAACATTTCTGGGAAGGATCGGATAGCAAATGTGTTAGGGATTTTGGGGCCGCCTAGGATTCCTGTCCCCTTCTGTCCTGATTATTTTCACACCCCTTTAAAAATGTAAAACCGGGGCGCCCGGGTGGCTCAGTCAGTTAAGCGTCCGACTTCGGCTCAGGTCACGATCTCACGGTCCGTGGGTTCAAGCCCTGCGCAGGGCTCTGTGCTGACAGCTCGGAGCCTGGAGCCTGCTTCGGATTCTGTGTCTCCCTGTCTCTCTCTCTAACCCTCCCCCATTCATGCTCTGTCTCTCTCTGTCTCAAAAATAAATAAAACATTAGAAAAATAAAAAAATAAATTAAAAAAATGTAAAACCATCTTCAGAGGTGGTAGAAAAGACCTCCACCCGCCAGATCCGGCCTGCAGGCTGCCATCTGCCAACCTCGGGTCTCAACGCCCCAGCGACAACGCAGACACTGTGGAATTAGATATGAAGCAAGACCCGACTACTCGCGACCCGTAAGAAGCCCACTTTAAATACAAACACTCAAATACGTTGCAAGTCACAGGGTGGAAAAAAGACGGGTCAGGCTAACGGTAATCAAGAGAAAGGCAGTGGCCGTGTCAGTTATCAGACGCCGCAGACTCAGAGCAAAGAGGACTGCCAGGGACGAAGGCACTCATTTCCGAAGGGTTCGGGTTCAACGCACCAACAGGGCACAGCCATACTAAGGGTTTACACGCCTCCTAAGAATTTTGAAATGTAGGAAACAAGAATAAGGAACCTGCAGAAGTTTAGGGAGACCCGCCCTTACATTCTCAGCAAGAGCGGACGCGGGCAGGAAGGGAGTGCGGGTAGAGGCCACCCCAGCAGCACGACCCGCAAGCTTGACGCAAGCTTGACGTCACTGGCAATTACTCCGCCCACGCAGCGAATATTTTAATTTTTTTTCACGTCTATTTTTGAGAGAGAGGCAGAGAGTGAGCAGGGGAAGGACAGAGAGAGAGAGAGGGAGACACAGAATCCGAAGCAGGCTCCAGGCTCTGAGCCATCAGCACAGAGCCCGATGCAGGGCCCGAACCCAGGAACCGCGAGATCATGACCGGAGCTGAGGTCGGACGCTCAACCGAGGGAGCCACCCAGGCGCCCCGAATATACCTTGCTTTCAAGAGCACATTTAACCAACACAGGCTACATTCTGGGCCACGAAACAAGTTTCAAGACATTGAAAAGAATTCAGTTCAGGGGCGCTTGGGTGGCTCAGTGGGTTAAGCGTCTGACTTCAGCTCAGGTCATGATCTCACGGTTGGTGAGTTCGAGCCCCGCGTCTGGAGCCTGCTTCCGATTCTGTGTCTCCCTCTCTCTCTGCCCCTCCCCCACTCATGCTCTGTCTCAAAAATAAAAACACTTAAAGTTTTTTTAATAAAAAAAAAAAAAAAAAAAAAAAGAATTCAGTTCATACTGTGTTCTCTGACCACAGTGGAATTAAGTAAGAAGTCAGAAACAGAGGGGCGCCTGGGTGGCTTCGGCAGTTAAGTGTCCAACTCTTGACTTTGGCTCACTCAAGTCACGATCTCACAGTTCGTGAGTTCAAGCCCCACACGAGGCTCTGCTTGGGATTCTGTCTCTCTCTCTGCCCCTGCCCCGCTTGCGCACGCGCTCTCTCTCTCTCTCTCTGTCTGAAAATAAGCCTAAAAAATTAAAGAAAGAAAAATCAAAAGAACGGGGCAGTCAAGTATGTCAATGAACAGCACACATGATATGATTTCACTTAGGTTAAAAGAGAAAACCAAACAACAACAAAACCAAAACCAAGCCCAGATCTCCTAGGTATGGGGGGGAGGGGGGGGGGGTGATTAATTGATTCTAACATTTGCTCTTTGCTCTTCAAGATCGTATACATTTTTCATTTATACACAGATACAATAAAAATACATAAAAACCCTCAACCAACTCGTATTTTCTTCCATGTACACATATTCCTTTTTTTAATCAAAAAACATTTTTTTCAGTTTTTGGAAAAACAGCACCAGTTTAAGGCTGCCCGTCAAAATGTATCATCTGGAAACAGATGCATCTCACGTATTCCAAGCAGCTGCTTCACGTTAAAAGTCGGGTGCCCCTCTGGCTCAGTCTGGCTCGGCTGGAAGAGAGGGCAACTCTTGATCTCGAGGTTGTGAGTTGGAGCCCCACGCCAGGTATGGAGATTCCTTAAGTAAATCAATTTTTTGTTTTTAAATGAAGGGACGGGGCACCAGGGTGATGCGGTCGGTTAAGGGTCTGATTCTGGATTTCCGCTCAGGTCATGATCTCATGATTCATGAGTTCAAGGCACACAGCAGGCTCCGTGCTGACAGCTTGGAACCTGCTTGGGTCTTGGTCTCTCTCTCTCTCTCTCTCTCTCTCTCCCCCCCCACCTCTGTTCCTCCCCCACTCATGCTCTCTCACTCAAAATAAATAAATAAACTTTAAAGTAGTTTACAAAAATTAAGGGACAGTTGATTTAAAATTACTTCTGGAGGGTATTTTCCATTCACTGGATGATCTGCACATTTCTTATATATACTAATTATTCTATGACCATGGAATAGATTTTAATTTTTTGTACTGAAATTATGAGGCCATCCTACATACTGGTTAAGAGCATGGACCCTGGGGTCAGGCTTCTGGGGTTCAAATCCTACTTCCCACGTATGAGCTGTGTCACCTTAGCCAACTTCCTTAACTTCTTTGCCCCTCAGTTTCCTTATCTGTAAAATGGGAGATGGCAATGGTACCCACAAATCATAGTCTTAGTGAATGGGGACCAAGCTAATAGAAGGCACTTAGTACAGTGCCTGGGGTAAGGGCAGTGCTTCCTAAGCACCACGTGTTAATATCTTGTTATTTTAAATCTTTCATCAATGTCTTGGGTTAAAATTGTAACTATGTGTTTTCTCGGTTCTATCTTCCAGAAGACCCAGTTGATAATGAGCACCTGAGGAAGATCCATCAACTTACCAACTATAAAAATTATCATGGTTGGGGTCTTTTCTGCCATGGCATGTAAAATAAAGTGATGGTACCGAGATGCCTTTCGAGCAGCCGTGGTTCACTTGGAAGAACATTCTGGAGCTCCAGGACAGGCATTCCAGACCCAGGGCCATTTTGTGCTGCAACTACACGAAAACCTCTTACTAACTACCCCAGGCCTCGGTGTTCTTTTGAGACTGCATGATTCATGTCTTTGGGGACCCTTGGCTTTGCAATCCTTTGATTATATTCTAAGTAGATGGGAGAGGCCTCGCTCTGAAACTCTGTTCTTAACAGCTAACTTTCCTATTTTTAAACATGAATATGTACCAGATGATCCACTTTCAACCTGCACAAGGAAATTCACAGCGAAACGACTGCCACAATCCATGGTACGTCTCAAGTTGTAAAAGCTCAACTCTATACAGCTCTTGGGTGTTAAATGTCTCAATCTATAAAAAGACACGAGTGGTATTTCAGAAGCTTTGGATACATTAAGAGAGATCTGTCAATCTTAACGCTCTGTTATCCTTCTAGCTCTAGGACACTTGGCCCAGCCAACACAGAGGCATCTGAAAGTGCACCGGCCTTGAACGTCTGTCTGTCTGTCTGTCTGCTGCTGACTTGTGAGACTATCTGTACGCTGAAGCCCCAGGCCGGCCAGCACTATGACACGCGGTGACCACCGCCGTATTTATCCGGCTCCGATCTGAGACCAGAATAGTGATTCTTTGTAGGGGTTGGGGGGGGGGGGGGTGAGGCGAGGAGAGGCAGGGCAGCACAAGAGAAGCATCTGTGGATCTTTTTCCAAAATAACCATCACCCTCCCACCTACCACCATTCTGATACACCCTGGCTGAAAAAGGAGGGGAGGGTGTGGGCCACCATGTATTTTAAAAAGCTCCCCGGCAAAGTCCTCAAAGAGCTCCCACTCGCTGCTCTCCTTCCCACCCTGTCCCAACCCTTAGAGACAAGCCGAATCCCATAGCGGAGTGTGGTGTGACAAACACCGATTATTACGGAAACCCAATAAAAGACATCAAGAGAAAAGGGAAGCTCCCAAAGGTTTGGGCTCCACCAAATGCTAGCTGGCACCGAGAGAGAACGTCCTCCTCCTCCCACACCCAGAAAAGATGATAAACTCATATTTTTAAATATGTAGATGAGCCCGGAAATAGGTGCTAGGACTGGGGATCCAAAGCCCAGGGACAGGGGTGCGGAGGGGGATGGGAAAAAGACTTGACCCCGGCACCACGGAGGGGGCTGGTAGAGGCTGGCTCGCTGGGGGAGGGAGCCGGGAAATTTCTGCCAACCAGGAAGCCGGACTCTGCCCGAGGTCTGGGGGCCGGAAGGGCAAGGAAGAACCTCCTGTGAGAAGCAGAGCTTCCCTGCCACCGCCTGGAGCAGGGCTGGCATCGAAATTTACACAGCTTGGTGTAGAAATCCTGAAGTGCTCATCGCCTCACCCTCAGCAGAAACAAATGCAAAATTGGTTTATGGCAACATTTTTACAACCCAAGGTGCACTGAACTCTCTCCAAAGGGAAAAAAAAAAAAAAAAAAAAAAAGCTCTCCCACTAAAGATAAGCTCACAACAAGTAGTTGCAAACCAAGTGAGAAGAAAATCTGCCACGAGAGAACAGCAGACACAAAACCAAAGAGATCAGCTCTCCGTAAACGATAGGAAAACAGAATATGCTGGAGATTACACAATCGCGGTGTTTAAAAACTCACTAAAATACTACCAAGGCTTTTTAATCAGGCTGATTGAAAAGTTCATAAAGGAAAATAAAATTGAGAAAGAACAGCGGGGGGTGGGGGGGGGCGCCTGGGTGGCTCAGTCAGTTAAGCGTCTGATGCTTGATTTCGATTCAGGTCATGATCTCACCGTTCATGAGATCAAGCCCCTCATCCAGCTATCGGCGTAGAACTTGTTTGGGATTCTCGGTCACCCTCTCTGCCCCTTCCTCACTCACGCATGTGTGAGCACATGCGCACACACTCTCTCCTGCTCTCTCAAGAGCAATAAATTAAAAAAAAAAAAAATACTGTAAGATATATCGATTGAACAGAATAGAAAATCCAGACATACAGACCTATCTCCCCAAATACTTACTGGAATTTGGTATGTGATAATATTCAAATCAGTGAAGAAAATGTGGATTATTTGGGAAAATGTTATAGGAACATGGGATAATCATATGGGGGGGCGGTTTAATCCATACAAACTATGTCAAGGTAAATCAAACATAGAAGTACTTGTACAAATCACGAAATAATTTCAATAAACAAGGTCATTTAAAATGTGGCTTTAAACCTAAGGGCCTTAAAGGAAAAGACTGACATATTTAAATACATGAAAGCATTTCTTCAATAAAATCCATTATCAGGGGCACCTGGGTGGCTCAGTCGGTTGAGCGGCCAACTTCGGCTCAGGTCATGATCTCGCGGTCCGTGAGTTCGAGCCCCGCGTCGGGCTCTGTGCTGACAGCTCAGAGCCTGGAGCCTGTTTCGGATTCTGTGTCTCCCTCTCTCTCTGCCCCTCCCCCGTTCATGCTCTGTCTCTCTCTGTCTCAAAAATAAATAAACGTTAAAAAATTTTTAAAAAAAATCCATTATCAGCAAAGTTTCTAAATAATGTAGAATTGAAATATGGATTATAGCCTTTTTCCCTCCAAATAGCTAATTACTCCATTACACCACAGAGATTCTACAAATCAATAGAAAACAACTAAAAACCCGACAGGAAAGAAAAAAAGGGGAAAGGATATGAGTGCCTAGTTCACAGAAAATGAGAAACAAATGCCCTAGACATTTACTTATAAAAATAAACTCCACCTCACGCATACAAAGTCATACAAATTAAAAACTACACTGAGATAACCTTCATCCATCAGATTGGCAAAATTCCCAAAGGGGTGACAACACCTTGTTGGTGACGCTGACTGGAGAGTCAGGCCACAGTATACGTTGCTAGACAAATGGTACAGCCAACGCAGAAAAGAGCACAACCTCCTTAGAAGGCGATGTGACGATACCCATCAAGATGACAAAATCTTAGGGCACCTGGGGGGCTCAGTTGGCTGAGCGACTGACTTCGGCTCAGGTCAGGATCTCACAGTTCGTGAGCTCGAGCCCTACCTGTATCGGGCTTGCTGCTGACAGGGCAAAGGCTGCTTCAGATCCTCTGCGCCCGCCCCCCCCTCCCCCTCCCCTGCCTGCACACTCTCTCAAAAATAAATAAACATTAGAAAGAAAAGATTCTTATATGTTTATACCCTTTAACCCAGCAATTGTACTTTCATATGTGAGAATAAACACAGACAAATGGCATCCACTGCAACACTGTCTATAACAACAGGAGACTGGAAACAACTTCAATGTATCCATAAGGAATTGTTAAATGAATTAGAGAAGAGCGACAGATTATGAGGCTCAAACAATAATGGGGAGAGGGGGCGCCTGGATGGCCCACTCGGTTAAGTGTCCGACTTCGGCTCAGGTCATGATCTCGCGGTTCAAGAGTTCGAGCCCTGCATCGAGCTCTCTGCTGTCAGTGCAAAACCCACTTTGGATCCCCTGTCCCCCTCTCTCACTGCCCCTCCCCTGCTCGTTCTCTCTCTCTCAAAATAAATAAACTTAAGAAAATAATGAGGGAACACTTGAAGTCTTTATAACTGCCTCTAACAGAGCGGGGCACTATATAACGCATTGTGATTTGAACATGATCTGGCCGTTTTCAAAAATTAAATAAAATAATGGAGATAAAGGGAATACAAGTCACAACAATATTTACAGAACAAAATTTACAGAGAAGTAAACTTGTCTATTTGAAGAAGTACACAGTGGAATTGCCAGAAATGAAAAATACAGTCGATGTAATTAAAAGCTCACTGAATAGTTTAAGTGGTCGACTGAACACAGTTGAAGAGAGAACTAGGGCACTACGGGATGTATCTGCGGAAAACTACACAGAATACAGCAAAGGTAAAGAGAAGAAAGTATGAGTGAGAGGTCAAGGGACATGGAGGAAATAAGGAGAAATCTCGAAATTTATCTCAGGAGGTCCAAAAGAAGGAACTAGTAAAAATGGCTGTGAGGTAATAGTGAAGGAGGCACCAGCTGAGAATTCTCTAGGATTGGTGATAAAAAACACGAATCCTTAGATTCAGAGAGCACAATGAGTCTTGAGCCAGATGAAAAACCATCTATACCTACATACATCATGGTGAAACTCCAGAAGACTAAAAATTTAACCTAAGTCTGAACAGCAAGCAGAGGAAACCGATGACCCTTTTTGGTACCACAACTGAAAGTGACTTTTCATCAGCAGTAATGTTGGCCAGAAGATGTTGAAACACCATCTTCAAAACACTAAGGGAAAAACGGTCACCCTAGAATTCCACACATAGTTAAATTATGATTCAAGAATTGGGGATGAATGAGGGGCATCTGGGTGGCTCAATTGGTTGAGCATCCAACGTCGGCTCAGGTCGTGATCTCACGGTTTTTGAGTTCGAGCCCCGCATAGGGCTCTGTGCTGACAGCTCAGAGCCTGGAGCCTGCTTCGGGTTCTGTGTCTCCCTCTCTCTCTGCACCTGCCCTGCTCATGCTGTGTGTCTCTCTCTCTCCAAAGTAAATATTAAAAAAAACTTTTTTTAATTTTTTAAATTTTTATTTATTTTTGGAGGAAAGAGAGAAACAGAGCATGAGCGGGGGAGGAGCAGAGAGAGAGAGAGAGACACAGAATCAGAAGCAGACTCCAGGCTCTGAGCTGTCAGCACAGAGCCCGACATGGGGCTCAAACCCACAAACTGTGAGATCATGACCTGAGCCAAAGTCGGACGCTCAACCGACTGAGCCACCCAGGCGCCCCCTAGAAATTTTTTTTAACTTGGGGGAAAAATGAAATTTAAAAGAAATCCTAAATTACATTCTTCAGCATAAGGAAAACTGCTGTGTCATAATGTTTATCCATTTTCCTTTGTTGAGCTTTGAACAGTTTTTAGTTTGATGAAAATGGCGGTTTTATGTAACAATGTAATTAGTGAATGATGTGCTTTAGTTTGTTTTATGAATAAAGCTGCTTCTGGTCAGGTCTTTGGGTGGAAACACACATTCATTTCCTCACTGCATCTACCTAAGAGTGCCGTTGCTGAGTCATGGAGTAGGAATATGTTTAACATTAGCAGAAAATGTCAAACCATTTTTCCATTCATACTAAACAATTTCAGCAAAGTGAGAATCCCTTAACGGAGGATTAGAAGGGAACTCCAAGAGCCTACTCCATGCACCAGACTATAGGACTGCTCTCACAAAAAATCCAAGTGACTAACAACTATTTTAAAAGGAGAATTTTAGCAACGTGACTGGATAGAAGATTAATATACAAACAAACCCTGTGTTGCCTGTATACCAATCAAAATAGGTATCTAAGCAAGAGGTATATGCACAAGAACTTCTTGAAGAAAACTGCAAAAACTCTGTAGGATATAATAGAAGACCTAAACAAGTAAGACTTAGCACATTCAGGAGGAGAAGACTTGTATAATAAAGATTTGATTTTGGGGGCGCCTGGGTGGCTCAGCCAGTGAAGCATCTGACTTCAGCTCAGGTCATGATCTCGTGGTTCGTGAGTTCGAGCCCCGCGTCGGGCTCTCTGCTCACAGCGCAGAGCCTGGAGCCTGCTTCAGATTCTGCCCCTCCCCTGCTCGCACTCTTGTCTCTCTCTCTCTCTCTCTCTCTCAAAAATAAATAAACATTAAAAACTAAATAAATAAAGATTCGATTTCTTCTCAAGTTAATCTGTACATCCAGTGCACTTGCAATCAAAATCCCAATAAGGTTCTTCAGAGATCTTGACAAGCTGAACAAAAGGACAAAAGTAGCCAGGACCATCGAAAGAAGAATAAGGAGAAGAGGTGAGCCCCTCCTGGATATCAGGTCTTATTATAACTACAGATATTAAACTATATGTTATACCACAGGGGCAGACAGCTACACCAGTGGGATAAAAGAGAATGTTCAGAAATAAGAGATCCAGGGGCACCTGGGGAGCTCAGTTGGTGGAGCGCAAGACTCTTGGTTTCGGCTCAGGTCATGATCTCACAGTTTGTGGGTTCAAGCCCTGAGTTCAGCTCCACACTGACAGCACAGAGCCTGCACAGAATCTCTCTCTCTCTGCCCCTCTCCCACTTGCACTCTCTCTCTCTCTCTCTCTCAAAATAAATAAATAAACTTAAAAAAAAAAAAATAGTTCCAGATTTATACTGGGTCTTGGTATACAGCAAAGATGTTATTAAAATTATTTAATTATTTAACTTGAATCCCAACCAAGCCAAGTTTATAGAAATGTGAGGTTAAATGAACATGTTAAATGATACCATTAGGGGGGGCGCCTGGGTGGCGCAGTCGGTTAAGCGTCCGACTGCAGCCAGGTCACGATCTCGCGGTCCCGTGAGTTCGAGCCCCGCGTCGGGCTCTGGGCTGATGGCTCGGAGCCTGGAGCCTGTTTCCGATTCTGTGTCTCCCTCTCTCTCTGCCCCTCCCCCGTTCATGCTCTGTTTCTCTCTCTGTCCCAAAAATAAATTTAAAAAGTTGAAAAAAAAAAAATTAAAAAAAAAAAATGATACCATTAGGAAAAATCCAGACAAATCTAAATATATCCTACAAAATAACTGGCTTTTGGGAAAAAAAAAAAAAGAACAGCTAAGAATACCATTTTGGGGGTAACTGAGGAAATATGAATATGGTCTAGATACTACACAATATTACAATGTAAATATTGTCGGTTTTTTAGGAGTCATAATGGTATTATGGTTATACACGAGCCTGTCCTTATTTTTAAGAGATATTTGTGGATGAGGTATTATGGAGTAAAATATTTAGGAGTAAAATGTCATGATATCTGCAGCCTATTTGCAAATGGCTCAAACAAAAACTACATACATACGTATACTAATACATATCAAAATATAAAAATTATTAAATCTAGATAGTGTGTATTTAGAATGTCATTATTTTTAGTCTTTCCGTATATTAAAATTTTTTATAATACAATATTGAAAATATCAGAGGAGAAAATATATTCCATAAATGGTACTGAGAAAACTGAATGCCCTTATAAAAATCAGATTCCTACTTCACAGTATGAGAAAATGGGGGGGAGGGCAAGTATACAGTATCTTTAGAAAAAAAATCTCTATTTTCTTAGATTAAAGAAAAATTTCTTAAATAAGGTACAGAGTAAAAGCTGTAAAGAAGAGATTGGTACATTTTATTTCCCTAAATGTCGATACACGTAAGTGAAAGCTAATAAAAACAAGTAAGAGAAATCCAGAGACTAGCAGATATTTACCACACATTAGCCCCCCAGAATTAACGGATCAAATATTAAGACTGTGTAGCCATCAATAAAAGAGATGGTAGAAAAATGTCCCTGGGGCACCTGGGGGGCTCAGTCGGTTGAGCGTCCGACATCGGCTCAGGTCACGATCTCGCGGTTCGTGAGTTCGAGCCCCGCGTCGGGCTCTGGGCTGATGGCTCGGAGCCTGGAGCCTGCTTCCGATTCTGTGTCTCCCTCTCTCTCTGCCCCTCCCCCGTTCATGCTCTGTTTCTCTCTGTCCCAAAAATAAATAAACGTTAAAAAAAATTAAAAAAAAAAAGAAAAATGCCCATAAGCTATTAGAAAAATTCACCATAAGAGAGAAAGCTCAGACACCCCGAAAACATCCACAGTTGCATCATCTCAGAAGTAATCAAACTGTGACACTATTTCACACATACAGATTGGCAAAAAGCAAAAACCAAAACAAAACAAATAGAATAGAATAGTTTGAGGAAATGAAAACTCTTGTAGAATCCTGATGGTCCAGGTACCTTGAGGATAAATCCAACAGCAGCCAGTAATCCCAAAGACTGGCATACCAAACCATCTAGAAATTCCATTTTCAGAAGATCTCATTCACAGGCAGAAAGATGTTCGCTGCAGTAGTGTTTATAACTGCAAATATTAGAAACAATCCAGATGTTAATCAAGGCAGGACTGGGTAAATAATCTGGGTATATTCGTACAAGAGGATACTATACAGCAGTCAAAATGGGTGATCTCCCATCAACACGGAAAATCTAGTAAATGTAATGCTGACCGATAAAGCAGGTGGACAAAAGATATATATTATTATATACAGTATTGTGTAGCATTCACATACATTTCATTTTATTATTTTTCAATAATTGTTTCCTTAAATTTTTTTAATGTTTATTTATTTTTGAGAGAGGGAGAGAGAAAGAAAGAGTGTGAGTAGGAGAGGGGCAGATTGAGAGGGAGACACAGAATCCGAAGCAGGCTCCAGGCTCCGAGCTGTCAGCGCAGAGCCCCACGTGGGGCTTGAACCCACAGACCGCGAGATCATGACCTGAGCCGAAGTCTGACGCTTAACCGACTGAGCCACCCAGGCGCCCCCATATACATTTTAAAACACCAAAAACCCTCGACCAACCAACCTATGTTGGTTGTTATATGGTACTTATTTACAGGTATATGGGAGACAGCTTCTAAGGCGACGCCGACAATCCCCGCTCCCCGGTGTTTACACTTGTGTAATCCCCCTCCCACAGTGCACCAGGGTGGTTCTGTGCAACCAACAGAATAGGGCGGAAGCGACAGTATGCCCTTTCAAAATTGGTTGGAAAAAAGACTGTGGCTTCTGTCTTGGTTGCTCTATTGCCCTTCTACTCCCTGCAATCGCTTGCTCCCGGGTGACCGGACGACTGTCCTAAGTGTGCTCAGGGAAGCCTGGTGTGAGGTCCAAACGGCAAGTAACGGAGGGTTCCTCCCGCCAACCACAAGAGTGAGCTTCCAAGAGTCCCCTCCAGCCTCACGAGAGACCCTAGACCACGGAGACCCTAGACCAGAACCACCAGCTAAGCCACTCCTCGGCTGCTGACCTTCAGCACCTGCACAAGGTCATCAAGTACTGCTAAACTGGGGGCTAAGTTGTTACCAAGCAAGAGATGATGAATGCAAGGTACTCATACCTGTGTAGTGAAATGTTAAGTGCGTAGTAATTATAAGAACGTACACTGGGGGCGCCTGGATGGCGCAGTCGGTTAAGCGTCCGACTTCAGCCAGGTCACGATCTCGCGGTCCGTGAGTTCGAGCCCCGCGTCAGGCTCTGGGGCTGATGGCTCAGAGCCTGGAGCCTGCTTCCGATTCTGTGTCTCCCTCTCTCTCTCTGCCCCTCCCCCGTTCATGCTCTGTCTCTCTCTGTCCCAAAAATAAATAAAAAACGTTGAAAAAAAATTTAAAAAAAAAAAAAAAGAACGTACACTGGTTTCAAGCTAAAGGGTAATTCTGGGGAAGGCAGTGGGGTGGGGCTCTAACTCCATTTACTTTGTTTCCATGACAAATTTTTGAAGAAAATACGACAAAAACGTTAGCATTTGTTAAATCTGGGTGTTCCAAAAGTGTGTACAAAGCACATGATTTCCTGTGACTTAAATCATTTTCTTTGTTATTTAAAGCAGGTTATGAATTAAAAATAAACACTTCTAGAAAGAGAAAAAAAAAAGCGGTGTCTCTCTTCCATTTATTACAGCGCCACAGACCACTGTCTGGCTCCTAATTGCAGCTTGGAGGGAAGGAATTACTTTAATGGCTAAACGGTTTGCACGGGAGAGGAGACATAGCTTCGTGTATTCCCATGGCTGGTGAAATCAAATGTTTAAGTACCAAAACCCTAAATATATATATTTTTAAATAGTAACAGAAAAACTTCTTTAAGCACACCTACCAAAGGATTCATGCTGAAACGCAGGAACGAATGTTGCTTTGCCTGGAGACGCTTCATACTAAACTATTTCCAACAGCAATTCACTTAGGAGACACGGTGATTCCGCTCCCTGCGGTATTAAGTGGACGATACACGGCTGTTGCCATAGTAGCCTCTACTTTAATGGTATTTAACAAGAGAGCAGAAATTGTGAGGCAAATTGCTTTCGTTCTTAGTTCTCTGGGTTATAAGAAGTAAAACATTCAGGGGCAGCTGGGTGGCTCTGTCAGTTAAGCGTCCGACTTCGGCTCAGGTCACGATCTCACGGTTCGTGAGTTCGAGCCCCGCGTCGGGCTCTGGGCTGACGGCGCGAAGCCTGGAGCCCGCTTCGGACTCTGTGTCTCTTTCTGTCTCTGCCCCTCTCCCACTTGTGCTCTCTCTGTCTCTCAAAAATAAATACATGTAAAAAAAAAAAAAGTAAAAAAAAAAAAAAGAATATTCACATCCAGGAGACAGAGTAGCATCTCAGATTATACACTCCCAGGTAGTGCCCAGAGAAAGGTCTCCCCCAGGGATACCTCACAGGCTAAAAACAGTTAATGCGCTCTCAAAGATAAACATTATCTCAAGGACTCTGAGCCTGCTCACCAATAAAGTCAGAGGAATCTGCGTTAACGTTTAAGAAGGTATTTGCAACAAATATGTACGTGGTGTTGGGTATTTTCTTTTTTTTTCTTATGTTTTATTTTTGAGAGAGAGAGCAAGCGGGGAAGAGAGACGAGGGCAGGGGGGCAGACAGAAAATCCAAAGCGGGCTCCATGCTGAGAGCAGAGAGCCCACTGCGGGGCTCGAACTCACAAAGTATGAGATCATGACCGGAGCCGAGGTCGGACGCTTAACCGACTGAGCCACCCAGGTGCCCCAGGGTGGTTTTTTTTAGACAGCACATGAGTAGGGCCAATATTCCGGATGTAAGGTCTCCTTTCACTATTTCTCTTCACCCACTCTCCAAATTGTTATGTTACCCTTCGAGAACGCCAATGTGTCTAAACGAGGCTGTGATGCACCGTGACGCATCGCTGACCTGCCTTCTTAACCAGGATCCCAATGTTACGACCACGATTTGGGTAGCAAGTAATAACTGAAACCTCCCTCTCCGGAATAAATCAGCGGAGATCGTTTGACACTCTCCCCCAAATTCTCCCGTTGGTTTTAGATCCCAGGGAAGGTCTGGTCAGGGTCGAAGCGACCAGCACAGTTAGTCAGCCTTCCTGCCCATCCTGTTGCTACGTCTAGTGCCTAAGGATGCTTTCATCTAACCCGCACACCTCCACCCCTGCACTGCATGGTGGTCTTGTATTTCACCCCAGCCTCTAATTTTCTTCGGTTCCACCTCCCTGTTGCCCACTCTTTGGCTGCCTCACGTTTGCTTAGTTTTTTTCCTCTCCTTGGCATGTTACCCACCAACTCTGAATCCAAAGTGCCAGGATTTGTGAGTTCCCTGGAATCCTACCCAGAAGCACCGTGGCACCCGGCCACTGCCTGCTCATGCGCTCTCCATGCGTCTGGGCGATTCCATCCCATGCCACGTCCAGCCCTGGCCTTTTCCACACCAGCCTGGGCTACTGCTAGACGTACTCGACCCCCCGCCCCCACCCCGCTAAACCATGCGCTGTGCGGACACCCCATTCTAGCAAATTGTTCATCTACAGACATTCTCGAGTTTGGGGGGATTACCCACCCATCGTCTTTCCTGTCCTCTCCTGGTTTCTCTGAACACCTGCCCCACTCTCTCAAGCTCAGCTCTGCAGAGCCACGCTGCTGACTCACCCTCAAACCAGCTCTCCAAAAGAATTCTAGGAGAAAAACACGCTCCTTGATCTCATTATTTTAGCATTTCAAGAAATAGCAATGATAGGCGTTGACTTATTTCACAACGAAGATTTCTTGGAGGGAAAGAAAAACACACAGCTTACCCATGAATCTGCTTTATTTATTTTGATTTCACCGTCAAAAACCCTGTAATTCATCCCCAAGGCCGCGTATGTTTATTCTATGGTGTGAGATACCCTTTTTTTTAATGTTTATTTGTTTTTGAGAGAGAAAGACAGAGCGAGAGTGGGGGTGGGGCAGAGAGCGGGGGAGACACAGAATGTGAAACAGGCTCCAGGCTCTGAGCTGTCAGCACAGGGCCCGACGCGGGGCTCGAACCCACGAACCGTGAGATCATGACCGGAGCCGAAGTTGGAATCTCAACTGACTGAGCCAGCCAGGCGCCCCTTTGAGATACCATTCTAAATTTAACCCGAGAGACAACTATCACGCTAACATTTACAAGCACTCCCCATGTGTCAAGCACAGGACTAAACGTCTTACGTGGATTGTCTCCACAATCCTACCGTACGTCTTACTGGTAAGACCGATCAGTGACGACAGGCCCGCACCGAACAATTCAGTAGCAACTGACACACTACCAAGAATCGCTTCCAATAAAGCGCTCCGGTTAGGGTCCTCTGCCCAACGCACGCGTCGCTTACCTGCACAGGGGCTTGCTGCAAAGCCCACCCTCTTCCGAGCTCTGTCAAAGACCACGTAGAAGCCCTCCATCACGGTAGCACCGATCACCAGCGCGTTGGTGGAAGGTGAAATGCCGAATCGGTAACATTCATAGTTCAGGCCAGCCCCCATCATGGGCTGGATGTAAAGCTACACAAGAGGACAGAGCAAACAAACAAGGAGGGGCATGAATCGGGCAGCGTCGCGGAGCTGTCGAGGTCACGCCGCGTTCGGAACCCCCGCCCCCGCCTCCCAGGTGCTGTGGGGAGATACACGGTGGGGTGGGGTGGGGAGGGGTGCGGGGGACATCACCCTGCCATCCAGAAGCTGAGAGCACAAGCGTGGTGATAAGCATCGCTGAAGGTGACCAAGGCTCCACCTGTAACTCCACGGGGGCGCCACGGTGATGTCCGTCCGGCCAGCCAACCAGCCAGCTCTTATTGACAGAGCACTTGGCATGGCTTAGATACTGCCTCAGGGCCAGCACCACGGGGCTGATGGACACCCCGTGCCTGCCCCCTTGAAGCTCCCCGTCTACGGAGGAGGCAGGAGGTAAATGTGGAGTCGGGGGGAACAGCTCCGACAGGCCCCTCCACGGCAATGTCGCCCAGCGAACTCTCCCCCTCAGACCTCTTCCTTCGCTTGGCTTCTGAGAAAGGGTTCTCTCCTCTTCCTCCCAACTCACTGGCCGCTAATTTCTTCACTGCAAGCATCGGAGAACTCCAGGGCTCTGGCCTCTCCTTCGGGCTGTCCCCCTGGGTGACCCATGTGGGCCCATGACCCTAAGCACACCCCTGGGCTCTATGCTGACCCCCAAATCTTGACCTCCAGGCAGATCTCTGCTGCCATAGCCACACTCTTATGTCTTCCTGCCCATTCGCCACTCAACCGGCATCTCAAATCTAATATTAAAAAAACTGAACTGGGAACATTTCCCCCAAATGTGCCTTTTGTTTAAGGTCTTCTGTCTCAGTCAGTCCGTGATTCACCCAGTTACTCAGGCCCTACAACACCGGGCCAGGATCTCTTTCCCTACATAGCAGGCCTTCCTCTGAAATGGAATCCGAATGCAATCATCGCTCCCATCCCCATGGCTACCGCCCAGTCTGGACCATCGGCATCATCTTCTCTCCCGAGCAACAGCAAAGGCTCCTAACTGGCCTAGGACACTGTCCTTGTCATCCTCCGCCAAAGGGAGCTTCCAAGGAGGCAGCAAGGCAGAAGCAGGAGGATCTATTCCCTCAGTCAAAGAGAGAGAAGCCGTCAGAGTCAGAGAGAAGATATAGCACGCCCGTGGAAGAAGGGTCTGTCATGGCTGAGGGCCATTTCTTGCAGGGGCTGTGAAGTTCAATAAACACAAACATGGTCCTTGAGGTCCTTGGGTGGGGGGGGGGGGGGGTGCAGGGCACGGAGGGGTGGGGCACCAGTTCCAGAGGAAATGAGTCAAAACTTAAAACAATCAGAGAGCAAATCATCCTTGCATCAGTAAGAAGGCTCTCTTTGTTCTTTTAACAGCAAAGTATTCAAATGCAGGCAACCGAGAGAATACAGTGGCTTAGTAACACAAAATACCAAACATTTGGAAAATAAAGCGTAAGATTACAACAGAAGTAGGAAGAAGGACCTTCTTGTGAGTACTGACTGGCCCTAAAGGGCAAAAGCACGAGGAAAGATTTGGTGGGAAAGGTCTGGAGCCCTGGGCTTTATTGCCAGAAGGAGAGTGTGTGTGTGTGTGTGGGGGGGGGGGGGGGCACGGGTATTTTCAGAGGGTGCAGCAGGGAGGGGCTGTCCCAAGGAAGGAATGGTTTGCCTCCCGGCTACACCCCGATAGCAGGAGGCAGGACAGAGCACCAGCCACAAGGAGTGACTACACGAGAGCAGGAAAGGAAACCAGAAGTCAGGCTGCAGAGAGAGTATCTGATCAAACGGACCCCTGAGGAAGAGGAACATCACTGCCCCCGTCAGTGCAGAGAAGGCGAGAGGGAGGGCGGCTGCAAGGCAGGGAGGCGAGCAAGGACATCGCCTGCTAGACAGGGAGCGGCTGCTGCGTCCAGGGAACAGCCTTGCCCTTAGAACCCTGCCCGACTGGTCTGTCTGTCTCCAAGCCCTCCTTCAAGACAAGGACCCATTCATTCCGTTCCTCACTGTATCCTGGTGCCTAGGCTTCTAGGGTACGACAGGCACACAGGAGGACCTCAGGAGGTGTGCGCTACGTTGAGTGAGAGGGGCTAAGCATCATCAGCACCAAATGGAAAGCACGACTTCCCAGGATCAACTTAAATTAGGCAAAGGCAGGGGACAGATACACTTACCTGCCGTCAAAGCACCTTCACCTAAGGTTCTGTAAGCAAGCCCTAGGAAAGTACACGAACATGCACACACACACTCCCCCAACTGATTCTATAATAAAACCCAATCAATCATCACGTTGTCCTGTAACAGACGCCACCGATACAAAAACACGCAGACTGAATCTGGGATCTTTTACTCTTCCTGCGCGTCTCCCGGACGACTTCCAGTAAAGGTTCCAGACTGTAGATACTGGAACATGCTAGGAGAGCTGCAGTATTGCTAGATCTCAGAATAAACTGTCTGCCTCACGCGAAAATAGCACCCGTAGACCAATCAGGGGTAGACTGGCATTATTTACATTTTTAGGGTTCTGGGAAAAAGAAAACCGGAATTCGCCCGTGGGCTGGGGTTGGGGGCCGCTTTTGAAAACTGGCCAAAACAGATTCAGCCCATGTGCTTTTGGAAAAGAGCGCCGGAGACGGACAAAATTTCAGGGATGCCTCTGACACCCTCCAGTACTGCTGTTACCAGAGGTCCGAGGCAGGAGCCCCCCATTGTAAAACTTTGGGGACAAGGAGCCCTGATGGCTGCCCTAAATGTTAGGAAGTGGGGGGGCAGGAGTATTAGCAGATGCCCCCCCCCCCACCCCCAGCGCTGACCCTGAGGGGTGTGTCAGTGGCACCCAGAGCTTGTGAGATTCTCAGCAGGCGACAGTTCACAACTGCCCATCCAACCGCCCGCTGTGGACATAACAGATTTTCCGCCGAATGCCTGTTTTCTTGCTTTCTTAGGAGTCCCTGATTCTGGCAGCCAGCCCCATGCCATTAATTTACCATTACGTGCTCACCTTTGTCCTGAAGCTAGGATTCAACTTTAGTTACAAACCACGCTGATGAAATGATGCCTACCTCTCGAGGTGTGCCCAAAATGCAATCACGGCACGCAATTATTTTAAAGACACAGAAAACACAGCACCGTATGCAGTGAAAATGTCTCTGGCAAGTATCATGAATCCTCTTTTATAGTTAAAGGGACAGACGGAGAAAGGGCGAGGCGATCTGCTCAAAGTTACAGTGTGAGTCAGGGGCAGAGCTGAGAAGGTAACCGAAGCCTCGGGCTCCGGCCGCGTGCATCCTCCGTGAAGCCTTCTCCCGAGGCTTCTGGGCTCTTCCCCACTAACCCTCCATTCCTGGAAGGCACGTCCCCCCTCCCCCCATATACAGTCGAGAAGGAAAAAGGCAATATTATCACTTCCTTTTTTCCTCTGAAATGACTCCTCCTTCCTTACCCCCCCCCCCCCCCATCCCATCCTTTATCCCCAATTCACCAAGTCACAACAAAGGCACACTCATCCGGTCTGTTCAAAAAACAGTTACTACCCACTAGCCTCCCCGGCCCAGTCATTCCTGGGAAGGAACAAGGTCTTCAGTCTCCTGGTTCTTATCTTCGAGGAATTAATGTAGCTGAGGGAGAACTGTAAGGGTGTGTGCGTGTGCTTTTAAAGAAAACAGAAGGCAAATGAAAAAGGCAGCAGCATAAAACACACCCTACAGACACGACTAAACAACATGCATTATGAGTCTGAAGGGCAGCCTCACAACGGGTTATTCTGCTCAGCGGAGGGTCAACAAAAGAGGGTTTGTCTGAGTTGGATCTTGAAGGATGGGAAGAATCTGGATATGCAGAGGGAGTAGGGAGGAGAGGGCATTTCAGGCAGGGGCTTGGCAGGAGCAAAGGTTAAGCGATCGGAGCGAGCACAGAGCCCTAGAGGACGGTGACCGGTGAGTGGTGGGTCAAGGGCGTAGCAGGGCGCAGGCTGGAGGGCGAGGAAGGGTCCAGCGAGGCCCAGAAAGCCACCGGGAATGAGGGCGTCAGTACGCACGGAGCGGGGACTCACTGATGGCTCACGGCAGGCAGAGCAGGCTCAGAGCGGCCACATAGAAGATTACGTGGCAACATTTTTAGGGGAGAAAGAAGGGGGCTGGGGTACGTGGAGGGCACTTGGGAGGTTCCCGAAGGGGGACCAGAGCGAGAGCCAGAGCGAGATGGAGCAGGGCACAAAACGCTGTTCGATTAGAAGCTTAGGAAGAGGAGGGGGCGCCTGGGGGGCTCAGTCGGTTGAGCGTCCGACTTCGGCTCCGGTCATGATCTCACGGTTCGAGCCCCGCGTCGGGCTCTGTGCTGACGGCTCGGAGCCCGGAGCCTGCTTCACGTTCTGTGTCTCCCTCTCTCTCTGCCCCTCCCAAGCTCATGCTCGGTCTCTCTCTGTCTCTCAATAATAAACATTACAAAAATTAAAAATAAAGTAAAAAAAAAAAAACAAAACACCACCAAAAACCAAAACACGTACTGGTGCTTTGGTGGATACTGCAAAAATGTCCTCAATTCCCGACCTTCCCTTGTTGCCGGGCCCTTGCGATGGCACTGAGCTGCCCCTCCTGTTGGGAGGTGGGCGCACTTCCCCCGCCCGGGCCCCCAGGGGCAGCAGTGCACGGGAGGTGATGGCCAGCTGTGCGCCTGCTCCGGGGGCTCCTGCGTGTCTCCCCTCTCTCTCGGAGCCCCCGCCACCCCCGTGCGTCAGCCACTGGACGGTGGGAGTCATCTGGGAGCCACTAGACTCGTGAGCGAGGCCACCCTAGACCACCCAAGCGAGGCCCGGCCAAGCACGCCGGCGAGCCTGCGGAGACCAGGCAACCCGCCCAGACTCACGCTCGCGGATAGAGCTGCTGGCTTTTGCGGTCACCTGTCACACGGCATCACCGTGGCGATCGACACCCCACAACACAGACGTGCTATCTGCACCGGCACGTCCCGCACCAAGTGCCTGACTTCCGCACGGGCCGCGCTCCGGGAGAGAAGCACACGGGCCGGTTCGTACCTGAGGCAGGATGGTTAGGCGGAACGATCGGCTGGAGTTCTCGTCTCTCAGGTAGATGGAGATTTTAGGGAAGTAAGACCAAGGCGTCTCAGAATTCGTCCAGCAAGCCAGCTGGGACCCAGTCCAGAAACCATCAGAGAATTCTGGAATCTGGACAGAAAGAGAGCACGTGAGAAACCATGACTCGTCTGGCGCGTCGAGAGGAAACCGCTCCCAGCTCTCCTCATCCCCTCGCCAGATGCCCGCGGCGGTAAACAACGTTTCCTCGGGACGGCCTGGCCGAGACAGCAGTCTTCTGGAAGGCGAGCGGTGATGACGAACCCCCAGCTATTCAGATCCCCCAGGCACACGGAGTCCTAAGTATCAGGCGCTGTTCCGAGCCCCCTGCAGCAGTAATTCCTTGAAGTCTCAAAAAACCCCACCAGCACAGTATCACCCCACCCCACCCCACCCCCCAGCACTTTGTGGGCGAGGAAACCGGAGCACAGGTGAAGTAACGCGCCCAGGGTCACAGCAGTGGCCAAGGACCCTTTAGGAGAGAGAACCTTCCGAGCCTTTCGGGCATCGCCTCTCCTTTGAACTCCAAGCACGGAACTCATCCCGGTGCGCAGCCCTGTGGGGGGCTCTCTGCTCTCGGGCGATATCGTTCTGCTCCTCCAGACGTCAGCTCAGACGCCCTCCCGTCCAGGAAACCGTCCCCACCGTGCGGCTACCCCGTCACGCAGCTCTCCCCCTCGCTCTTTCTTCCTGCGGTGGTTAGAATTTGACATTCGTTGGTGGAACTGCCGAAATTCTGTTTCCTGCACCACAGTCCGAGTCCTTTAAGGACAAAGGCCTGCTGTCTGTCCCACCTGGCAGTTCTGACACCGGGCCCCCAGGAGAGACTCAGGAAGCATTCGCGCGAAAAGCGAACAGCCAAGGCCACACAGCGCCCACCTGGGCCTCCCGCCCTGGGTCTGGACGGACAACGCCACCGGCACATGCCCACCAGTTGCCGAGTCCACAAGTCACACGCAGCTAACTCCCATGGGCTCACCAGGGCGAGTGTAGGTTCCGGAGGACATCTACCCGCACCTGCCAGCTCAAAGAGGGAAGAACCGTGCCGGGTGTGTCTCTTCGAAAACGGCCGGCAGAGCGAGGGCCCAGCTCAGGTCAGAACGAGAGAAGTGTGCGACAGGAAGAGCTCTAGGAGTGTACGTGACAGGAACAGATCTGGGAGAGCCTGGGACAGGGGCACGGCTGGGACTGAGTGCGATGGAGCGGAGGCAGGAAAGCAAGGGAGGGGGCGGAGCCAGGAGGCATGGGAAGGGGCGGGACCAGGAGGGCAAGGGACCGTGTGGAGCCAGGAGGGCATGGGAGGGGGTGCAGCTAGGAGAGCACCGACTTGGAGTAACAGGTGACTGTCAAGAGAGCATCTCCAAGAAGCTGAGCTAAGGGCGGGGGTGGGGGGCCAGCACGAGATGTGTCTGAGGGAGGGAGGACGGGCAGAGAAGCTGCCTCAATGGGTAAAACCGAGGTCAGCAGTGGAGGCTGGTGGGGCGGATCGGAAGGAACAGAGGGGAGACAGAGGAAATGATAGTGTCCTGGCATCTTCACCAGAGGCCATTAAGAGAGGTGTGAGCTTTGTGGCAAGCCAGTAAGGGGTCCAAGTGGGATTTGCACAGGCCACTGGTTCTCGAGTCTCAACTCCAGGGGGCGGGCCTGGCTAGAGTCACTGATGGGTGGTGATGCGGCGTAGATGGAATCCCTCCGAGAGAACACAGGGAGAAGGGAGGGGCCTAGGACCCACCCTGGATCAGGCTGGCAAAGGAGACCCCATGAAGAGGGTGCAGGGACCAGAAGTCCAGGAGGAGGGTGTTATGGAAGCAGAGAGGAGGTAAGACGGGTAAGCAGGGATGGTGTGCAGGCCAATCGGGGCAAGAACTGAGAAAACTGGGTGTTGCTGCACGAACCCTGAGTGCCGCGTACTATAGGACCACACCCGGCAGGTGCAAGCCCCCCTCCACCCCATTCTGGGCCACACAATGGGGAGAAAATGCCCCAAAGTTTTTCGTCCTCCCACGGAACATCCATCATGAAACTTAGTGACTGATCTGTAAAATTTCTAATGTTGGCGTTAATATATTTTCACCTTTTATAAAAGTTAAGTCGAGTTGAACTGTGTATCAGAGGGCAGAATCCCCTGCCAGTGCAGCTGAGAAGGGTGGGGCTGTCATCTGCTGGACCCAGGGATGAGCTAAGACAAGGGCGGCCGGGCCTGCACCCGGGGAAGGGGGCCCCACGTCAGTGCTGGGAGCGGCTCCGATGTGCAGACGGAGGGATCAGGCCCAGGGGGGTGCCCAGTAACTCACCTAAGGGGTATAGCTCTGAATCGGATGGGGGACCGTCTACCTCCAAAGAGGTGTCTGTGAGTCCGAGGGCCTCCCAGAAGGCTAAGCTACGTGTCCTCGGGGGACAGTTTTGACCCTCAGATCACAGAGTTTGGGGTCAGAAGTCATCCAAAAGCAGGTGTCGTCCCGCTTCTGGATTTTACAGATGGGGAAGCGCTGGGCAGAACACAGCGGCACTTCACCTAGGAGGACGGGGAGCCCAGGTCTCTGCCATACACGGAACTCCCCATGAGGATCCTCTCAAATTACAGACCTATAAACCACACATTCCTAAAATCCCAACTGAACAATCCAGGCCACGAGCCCAACATCTGCACTGCGTCTAACTCCCCAAAGCCGGCCATTTCCCGGGGCGCCTGGGTGGCTCAGTCGGGTAAGCGTCTGACTTCAGCTGAGGTCATGATCTCGCGGTTTGTGGGTTCGAGCCCCACGTCGGGCTCCGCGCCGATGGTGTGGAGCCTGCTTGGGCTTCTCTCTCTCTGCCCCTCCCCCACTTGTTACACACACTCTCTCTCTCAAAAATAAATAAACTTAAAAAAAAAAGAAGTCAGCCATCCCCTTAACTGGAAAGAAACCCTACGCCACGACAGGCGAGAACACTGGCCACCTGTGGTCCACGTACGCTGACCCAGGGACCCCGTCTGCCCTCCCTGGACTTTCTCGGCCCAAGTCAGAGAGCCTGCCCGGGTCCTCCCCTCCCTGACACAGGCTCTGAGGTCACAGGGTAATTTTAGACAAGGCAAACACATTCTGTAATCTCATTCCTTCTACCTCCTGCTTTTCTCACAAAGTCCGTCGCCGCTGAACGGGGGCTGTGACGCCGTCTGGGGTCCCAGCGCCTGGCAGGCGTGGCCCGCTCTCTCCCCGCGGGGCTCACACAGGGGCGGGGGTCGTGGGCCCCGCACAGGCCGGGGCTGGCCACAGGCTGGCTGGGGTCACACATACACACGCATCGAGCATTTCTGCAGGATAAGCCCGAACACATTTACGGCCCAGAATACTCCGTCTGAAGAGGCTCATGTCAGGTCTGCTGAGGACATTTTCACTACTGAAGAAAATCAGCATATGGCTCCTTATTTTAAGCATGGTCTGATTTTCAGCCAGCGTTCTGAATTTAGGGCACTAAAAACTTTACTTGCCACTTTTTTCTGATTCAGCAGATACGAGACAAGAGAGGAGCTTTACTCTGGCTTTTTGACCGCTGCTGCCTGGAAATCCTCTCAAGCTCAAAAAGGGCCTCGGCCCTACGTCTGTTTCACGGCCCCTCTTCGTCCTCTCGGATCACCTGCCGCTCTTCCCATGACGGTCTCGGACTCTTGAAGTCTGGTTCAGGACAACCAAAAGCCCCGTGCTCCTCCCCATGCTTCTGTGAGAAGCTGTCACAAAGCAACTGCTACGCATGTTCCGATCACTGGTTCTTTGAATCCGGCCAGTGGAGCAGTGGGACGGTCGGGCCGGCATTCGTACCAGGAGAAAGACTCTGGGTGGGAGACGCGCGCTTTTGGTGACCTTGCAAGCGTGGCCCTGTGCAGACAGAGGCTTATGAAAACACCCAAGAAGCTGAGGGAAACGTTTGGCACGCGTCCGAACAAGGAGCAGCAGCGGCACCGTGGTTTGAACATGAAACAGAGGCTTCCTCTCCCCGAGCATCACCCTGTGGGGGCTTTCTACCTCGGCCCTCACGACAGCCCGGCGACGAGGGCATGGAGACTCCGAGGGCCCGAATCCTACCCCGGGCACCTAGCTACGTTCAAGCGCATCAGACCCCTGAAGCTGTGCTCTTCCCCAGTCAATGCCTTTGGTCCATCCCGTTGCCCCGAACCAACTGGAAAGTTGGAGCCATACTGGAACACCCGTCAGCCAGTTCTCCAAAATGCATGCCGCCCTTGGCCGTGGTTTTAATCATGATTACGCGGGCTTGATTTTGATTGACCTTCGTCTTCTGTGAATCACATTCTTTTACAGAAGTAAGGAATTAAAATTCCAGCACAGCTTGGATGAAGGCCAAAAAAAAAAAAAAGAGTACAATTTTTGGTTTATTTGTTTTGTTTTACAGGCTGCAAATATATCCTCTGTCTACCGTGTACTTTAATACAGAGTATTACCAAGTGGATTTTTTTTTCTTAGATTAAAAAAAAAAAAGTCCTACACCCACTACACTATTATTTGAAACACTAAACAGCATTGCACCTTCAAATCCAAGTCCTCTGAGGTTAAAGTAAAGAAATTCTTTGCTGGTTAAGAGTAAGACTGTGAATTTAATAAGTCATAGTTTAAAAAAAAAAAAAAACACCCAGCCCCTCAAAATCCTCAGATGATGACTATTGGGAGTACAAAGCAGTACCCCTCAGCACGTGGTCATGACCTGGCGGTCCCCGAGATTTATCAGCGCCCCGAGGACTCACCAGAGACGTGCGGGCCACGGCTTCAACGACCGCATCAAACACCTTCTGGGGCAGGCGCAGAAGTGTGGTGCCGCTATCCACGATGGCTTTGTCTGCATTGTACTAGAACAGAGGAGAGTTAGCGGGGAAAAGGCACAGACATGAAACTCCATAATCGATGCGTGGCTGCAGCCTGCTATTGCTGTCATTGCTACATACAGATCCAGGCAGCCGTGGTCCCTCACTGGTGGCTAAATTCCTTTCCTATTCTTGGAACTTGGACACTAACCCAAATGCTCACTTCCCGGATAAGGAAACTGAGGCCAGGAAAAGGAAGTGACGTGACCGCCGTCCACAGCTCTCTCCAAGCAGAAATTCCCCCATTTGGGGGCGCTCAAATGTCCTCGGAGGAGCCCCCGAGGGCAAAGACCCACTTGGCTTTCCAGACGGGCGCGACATGTTAATTACCATGTATACAAATCATACAGTCAAGTGTTATCCCACAAATGGAGAAAGAGAAGGACAGACAGTCTTTATTTAACAGACACCTGCTACCTGCATTTGATGGAAGCACAGCCACGTTCAGGAAAAGGCTCTCACACCCACATGTGGAATTTGTATTTTATTGTAGGCCCTCCCATTTGGTTCTACCGCCGGATTCTTTGACGGCAGATAAGGGTCTCTGACGACAAACCGGCTTTGGGGCCTATCGCAGTGCAAGGGAGCACCGCTTTATCGAGCTCTGACGGGTGTGCGTTTGGGAACTGGTGGCAGAAGGCATGGACCGTAAGGAAGCGATGGCAGGTGGGGATTTAATGAAATGCTGTGGTTTTTATAAACCATCCTGAAAGCTCGTTTGGTTTTGTATTTTTCATCCTGAACATTCTACAAACCAGGCCCACCTCGTCACGTTGTCCTCCTCATAATGCCATCGTGGCCACAAAGGAGCCAGACGCAGACAGGGTGTGAATACGGCTCATACGTGACTTTGTGCCCCAGCTCTACACATGTGCCTCCCGCGAGGACAGGCGAGGTGCGCCCCCTCGAGTGACAGCTGAGCGCTGGGGAGGGCGGGGGGGGGGGTGGCGAATGGAGGATTAAGCTGATGATCTGAGTTTCATTTTGCTTATTTCTAGCCCCCCCCCGCCCCCCTGCCGCCTTTCCCCGTCGCACTGACGAAACCTGCTTATTCCATTCTCTTCAACACAGTCCAGTCACCATCAGGCCCAGACGAACAGTGAAAGCCGTGGCCCCTGGACACTCCTCCGCACACACCATTTTATGCTAATTTTCCCCTGCGAAGCCAAGTGACTGGAAGGAAACAAATTTTCTGGAAGGAGGAGTTCATTATCATACAAAAAGGCCCTATAACTTTTAATGTAATGAATCTTTGATTTCTCTTTTAATGTAATGGACCTTCTATTTTTCTATTCGGGTCCCAGCGGTAGTATTTAAGCGACCCAGCCACACAAGGGTAGACACAAAGAGATCACGGTGCAAATACCTCTCTGCAGTCCAGATTAAGGCTCTGGCCTCCAATTTCCAATTTCAGAATTTCTATCTGGTAATACCACTCCTCCTTAATAGGGGTATACCAGATGTCTCCTTTGTACAAACTCGGTTCAATTCCACCCAGGACCTGAGAAGAAAAATATTTATGGGGGTAAGAAAAAATACGTAGGCATAGCAACACGTTACACAGAGAAAGCATGCGATCAGAAGGTGAATCCTCACTGGGATCAGTACCTTCACATTATTGTGATGTTACAAAACAGATAGCTATGCTTGAAAATTAAACAGGGAACGTTTGGGGGCCATGTATCCAAAGGTCCAACAATATCATACCCTAGTCTAATCGAGATGCTCTGGGGGTTTCCATTATGTAAAGGAAGTACACACAATTTAGCCTTATGGTCTCGAGACTTCGCTTCCTCCAAACACCTGAAGCGAAATAGTTAACTGCGTTGATTGACGGGAATTTCGTTCCTCAGAGGACTTAGACTTACTGTCTTGCAATTGTGCGTGGAAAGCAGAACAGAAGAGCTTCCCTACCCCAAACTGCATGCTGTCAAACTATGAAACATCGCCCCATGAATCCTAGGCTGCCCTCTGTCCAGAAAAGGGGGTACATAAGGTATTAAGATCGTGTGTACTCGGGGCGCCTGGGTGGCTCAGTCGGTTGGGCGTCCGACTTCGGCTCAGGTCAAGATCTCACGGCCCGTGAGTTCGAGCCCCGCGTCGGGCTCTGTGCTGACAGCTCGGAGCCTGGAGCCCGCTTCTGCTTCTGCGTCTCCCTCTCTCTCTGCCCTTCCCCCACTCACGCTCTGTCTCTATCAAAAAATGAATAAACGTTAAAAAAAATAAAAAGACTCTGTGTACTGTTAGCAAACGAAAGCAACTGGGCTTGCTTCGATTAGAGGTGTTGTGGGCACGTGCCCTGAGGTGCCCTTCTTGTACATCGTCCCTGTCACCTCCTGCTTTAGACATCGGGGTGCAGGGCTCACTGAGGGGACGCCCAGGCCACAGCATATCCACAGCGCTGATGGCCTTGATCTGTCTGTGTAATAGAAAGCTTTCCGCTGTGCGCGCACGCGTGCGCACAGAGAGACAAAGGATATACAGGTGTGCCTGTCTCCCCACCGCACTGATGACATCACCAGCATTTCCCTCTGCTTCCCCAAGGCAGAGAAAAGCCCGCTCACCGCACCCCCTACGGTTCCTCACCTGCCCCTCCCCAACCTGCCAAAAACTGTTACCCTTCAAAGAAAAAAAACTTTTTTAAGAAGCTTTAATGGATTTGGGGGAAGCAATGACAATCATCAGCTTTTGGATGGCAAGGTAATTAGGAAAGATAAAAATAATTCCCAATTGTATCCGTTTTCTAAAGGTTCTAGAACAAAGGTTATCAAAATTCCACAGGACTTCTGCATGCGCCCACGTCTCCTATTCCTATCAGGGTGTCAATAAAACAGAAAAAACTGCCCGATTGATTTGTGATCTTTCCCCCCCTTTAAGACTAAAAGATACCCACAAGACTACCTCCGTTGGTACCGGATCCAGCGACGGGCAGTCCCGCCCCACACATCTGCATGGAGAAGACGTTGGGGATTCTCGCTTGTGCCACCAGAGAATCAAAGAATGTCTCCAGGGAACTTGACGGCTGTAGGAGGGAAAACGGCGACAGAACAGATGAGTGACCCAAAGCAGACACCACGCGTGATGTACAAACCGTTTTCCTCATTTGTCTCACGCTAAACAACAAACAAGCTGCAGTAATTCCGAAAAACCTACAACAGACTTCCCACCAGGCGGCATTTTCCCCGCTGGAGCGGCTCTGTTGTAAAAATAAGACAGTATTTCTAAAATTGGAGCGATACAGTAGATTGGCGAGGCCCCTGCGCGGGGACGGCATGCAAAAAGAAGAGGGTATTTGTAGAGCAACCGCGACACCGTCTCATTTGTCACCACGACTTTCCGGGAGGCAGGGGTGAGATGTGGAAGTAGGTTGCCGAGATGGGTGGTGAACTCTAATCATGGCCATCTCAGAGTAACGAGAGAACGGTCTCCAGGTGCGGCCTTTGTGGCTTCAGAAAACGTCACTCACTCCTTTCAGCCACGGTCGTCTGGCGCCGCGAGACATCCCTGATCACAGCACCCACTGAACGCCGGGGAGCAGGAAAGCAGCAGGGAAGGGACAGTCCTGGGATCCTCAGGTTGAAAAGCCCCTATTCCCTGCTGGGCCCAAGCGGCCCGTGCCCCCCTTCCCGTGGAGCTGGCAGTCACTTGGGCACCCCCAAGTCTCCAGGACTCAGAGGAAGAGGCACGGTGTGCGAGCGGCTCTGAGCTGGGGGTGGGCCTCCCCCTGGCGGTCTCAGGGCAGGTCAGGGACCTCCGGGCAGATTTTTGACAACTGGGAGATACCAGTCACTTGGAGTTGTTAGTTTCTTAAGTTTATTTCTTTTGAGAGAGAGAGAGAGAGAGAGAGAGAGAGAGAGAGGGCAAGCTGGGGAAGGGCAGAGAGAGAGGGCGAATCTCAAGCAGGCTCCGTGGGGGTCAGCACAGAGCCCGACGCGGGGCTCAAACCCACAAACCGTGAGATCATGACCTGAGCCGAAACCAAGAGGCAGGCGCTCAACCGACCGAGTCACCCAGGCGCCCCTCGGAGTTGGTTCTTGACGGAAACTCGCCTGTGGTGGCACAGGTGCCATTGGCACATTCTGACCACCGACGGTCACCGTCAGAACTACTTGCTACCTGTAAGAATTAAAACTGAAATTCTGGGGGGAGCAGGAGAAGAGCCTGCTGGCCACGAGAAATCTTCCCACGTATTTAACTCTATTGTCTCTGGCCTCCTAGTCCTGCTTCCACGACTCTCTGCCAGGAGTCGGCACAATCTCTGTACGCGAGGTGGGCAGAGGACTTGGCATCTGGGTCGATGACGGAGAGACAAAGTCCCCTCCTGCAGGAGGCCGGGTGTGGTGCTGACCCAGGCCGCTGTGCCTCCGGTCACCCGCATGGGAGGCAGCGAAGTAAATAAACGCTGCCTGGAACTAAATTCTGGCTCCATCCCTTGCCAGCCGTGTGACTTGTTCCTTTGTTTCTTTATCTGGAAAATGGGAAAATAATAGCCTCCTAGAGCTGTCGTGGGACTCAAATGGGTCCATACGCACAAAGGACTTGGAATAGTGCCTGGTGCCCGGCAAGGGATCCATTGTCACTCTGTCGAGTCACTTTTCAGGAGGACGGTGCCTCAGGATCCCTCTTGAGGTTTAAAAACACACAGGTGCCAGGATCCACCAAGAGAACCAGATTCAGGAGGCGTGTAGGGGGACCGAGACACCACACGCTGTGGTGGCCGCTGAGTGGCTCGGCCAGTCTCTTCCAGACCCCAGTCCAGACTGCGCCGCCTGGCACGGGTCTCCCGCCACGCGCCTCACCCCACCCATCCCGCGACTGCCTCCCCCAGCCTGGGACGGGACCCCATCGCTGGTAATCTCGGAATTTCACGCACAGAAAGGTCACGTGGGGAGTCCGGACACCCCAAGGGACCCCGGACTCATTACTTCCCAGGAAGTTTATTATCAACATTATCAATTCCGGGAAATTCAGCTTCATTCTGCCATCCTCCAAATAATCCGCCGTGACACCAACCGGGCACACCTTTCGCGGTCAATGTCAGGTAAACACGGAATGGTTTGTCCTTGGTCACGCTGTCGGGGAAATCGCATTTAGGAAGGTAGGTGATTGGGGTGCCTGGGTGGCTCAGTCGGTTGTGTGTAGGACTCTTGAGCTCGTCGTGGTTCATAGGATCGGGCCCCGTGTGGGGCTCTGTGCTGACAGCTGGGAGCCTGCTTGGGATCCTTGCTCTCTCTCTGCTCCTCCCCCTCCCCTCTACCTCTCAAAATCAATAAAAATAAACTTAACAAAAAGGAATGTAGGTCAAGAGTCTGCAGATTTCCCATTAAGCTCGCCACACAGTACTGAGAGGAAAAGGGGGCTCCAGAACCCCCCCCCCCGGGTCTGCAGACGGGCTCTGGGCAAGGAAGGTAAGCTTCTCTGACCCTCAGTCTGCACAGCCATAAAATGGGAGAACACGGCCTTCCAAAGTTGGCCTCATGGGGAGGTCTCAAGATTCAAGGGAACCAACATCCTGTGATGTGCCTCACGGGCTGTCTCTCCTTGAGAAGCCACAGGGTTGGGAACCTCCCCTGACCCCTCCCTGCTGCCCCCTCCCCGCCTGGCCCCCCTGCACCGTTTACTAGGGGGCTTGGGCTGGAATAAACGTCCTTGCAGGGAGAGAAAACAGGCCCCCCCTCCTGGGCCCTCACGGACCACGGGGGGCTCCGCCGTTACTGGGTGGGTAGGTCCTACATGCGTGTGCCTTGTGGTTTCACACTCCGCTCTGGCTCCAAGCCTGGCACCGAACAATGAGCAGGGCAAGGTGTGGTGCCCGCTGCAGACTAGGTGGGGTGACCTCCCGCTTTGCTCAGGTGTGCACAGCCCGAGCCCCGGGCACACCCTGGGTCCTAATCTGCTGGCCTCTGGCTCCCTTCCTGATGGAAATCCCCCGGCCTGTGAGCAAGCCCCCCCCCCCCCACACTCCTGCACACCAATGTCCCTTCCTTTGGGCCGGCCTGAGTCCAAATGTTTGGAGAACATTCAATTCTGTCTTTCCCATTTTGTGCAGGTTCTGATGCTGAAGAGAGCGAGGGTTCCACGCTTTCCCCCCGCACCTCCTGGGCCACTGGCTGGCGGTCCCTAGGACGTGCATTCAGGCCCCACTTGGGCTCCAGGGCGGTGGGGGGGGGGGGGCTCCGCAGGGGTGTCTGCAGCCACAGCAAGAAAGCACGACGCTCTCCTCCGTGGTGGGGAGCCTCCCGGCTGAGGTTCAGGACCTCCTGCAGGCTCCGTGTCTCCACGCGAAGGTGGGAGTTTAATAAATGTCTTTTTGGGGCGTCGGGGTGGCTCAGTCGGGTGGGAATCCGACTTCGGCTCAGGTCATGATCTCGAGGTCCGTGAGCTCGAGCCCCACATCGGGCTCTGTGCCGACAGCTCAGAGCCTGGAGCCTGTTTCAGATACTGTGTCTCCCTCTCTCTCTCTGACCCTCCCCTGTTCATGCTCTGTCTCTCTCTGTCTCAAAAGTAAATAAACGTTAAAAAAAAAAATGTGTTTTCTTTTGACCCTACCCGAAGAAAAACCCGTCACCACCATAATTCAAGTGATTCAGGTTCTGTTAACATTTTTACACGGCAGAAGTAAAATAAGCAGAACTAAGATAAATAAGGGAAAGTGATGCTTCGGGTGTATCTTGGCAGGAAAGTTCGAAGGACTGCACCGTTTACCTTAAGCTTCAAAGATGCCCAGAAACACGATGCACTGTGTGACCACGGTCTGCCTCCACCACGGGAGTCTCACAGACCGCCTGCGCCCCGCGGCCCGGACCCACCTGCCGCCCGTCCGAGCACTGGCCCCAGACGCGTCCCACCTCTGAAGCACTCAGGCCCACGCTGGCCTTACCTTGGCCAGGGCAGCATACGCGAGTCCCAGAATCCCGTTCCATTTGACACCGGGCAGAAAGAAGTTCTCTGACTCGAAGATAGTGGCAATGTTGACAAGAAATGAGCTATTGAAGCCTTTCGGGATGGTGACCACGTCCTCCCCCACGAAGCCGGTCCAGCTCCCTTGCGTGTACTTGACGGTGACGTCAAAGCCCTTGGAGCGGTACGTGCTGGACCTGGCGGAACACGAGGGAAGGCATCGTATTCGTCTGTGAACCCGCGTGCTGACACGGCGGCCGGTCACCGTGGCGGAGACCGCTGTGCTAAGCGCCGGGGGGGTTTTACGGTCAACTCTTCAGGACTAACAGTGGCCCTGCTGACCAAGTGGCATTTCCCACAAGACACGATCACTAGCATTTGGGTAGCAGTGGTTCCGTGCCACGTGTGAGGGAGGTACCGGGGTCGACATCTGCCCCTGTGAAGCCAGTAAGTCAGGGGCTTTACTTAACTGGATGAGCCTTTGAAGGCAGAAATCAAACCTGGGCACCTGCCTGGCCCTCTGGCTTCACAGGGGCCCTGCAGTGGCTTCTCTGTGACACAGGGAGGGGCCGCGGGCTGTGGCCCGGGGTTCAGATTCACATGTACAATCAGTGTGAAAATACCAAGTGATCCCCTCCACCTCCACGGCCTTCCTCCTGATGTCACAGGCTCCTTCTCCAGGTTGTCCCCAAGGCTCCAAAGCTCATTATACTCATAACAAAACATGAAGGGATTCAGACGATGGTCAAGGGCAGAGGAGAATCCTGCCCTTGGGGAGACCGACAGTAAACAAACGAATCCACAAAATTCCAAGTGGTGATAAAGAGTGTTAAGGACTCTCCAGAGAATAAATCGGTGGGGGGAGGGGGGGGGGTTGGCAGTGACGTGGAGGTGACCCGGGCGTCTGCAAAGCAACCACATGTGTGTGAGACACGCACAAAGACAACGAGCCACATAGGAAGGACTTTCGGGAGGGAGGACAGCAGGTGTCATGGCCCTGTGGTGTCCCAACCTGTAAAGTAATTCTCTTACCCAGCTGAGTTTAAAAACTCTGCTGATTTACAGCAAAGGACCCAAAGAAGGTCTCTAGGCAAATATGTGAGCATTCACACCACACTCACCCTAGGAAAACTGTCCACTTCCTCAGAGAAGTGTCAAATCACCAAACAGATCAGTGGAAAGTGCCCCCATTTGCCTGTGGTTTTTATTTCGCTGATTTATCACTGAACACTCAGTCCTTGTTGTAGGGTTACATGGGCTAATGCAGTCTTGCCTGAGGTCAGGAAGGAAGTTAAATCGGAGATGATATGACCTCTTTTGGGTGGGGGGTGGGGTGGGGGGTGGTGCGCACATCTCTTAAGCTTTAACTATATTTAACAGTTTTTAATTCGGTAATCACGCTTCTGAGAATTTGATCCTAAGGAAACGCCCATGATGCACGTGGAGACTCAGGTACAAAGACAGCCATTATGTTTTATCTATAATAGCAAATGGTTGGAAACAACCTAAGCCCCAGTAAAAAGGAAACAGTTTAGCAAACCATATCTCTATGATGGAATATTACATAAAACCGAAACAGACTAAGTCATTTTCAACGACACAGGAATAAGGTACAAGAAAAATGTCGGTGGCTCCCTTGGGTGGTGGGGTGTGTAGGGGAGACTCCCCTCGTTTTTTAGGCCCATCTACAATTTCTGCATACTTAACTTCCACAATCAGAAAAAAAAAAAAAGAGTTATTTTTAAAATGTCTGGCAGACATGGGGCACCTGGGTGGCTCAGTCAGTTAAGCATCTGACTCTGGATTTCCGCTCAGGTCATGATCTCGCACTTTGCGGGTTTGAGCCCCGCGTCGGGCTCCGTGCTGACAGTGTGGAGCCTGCTTGGGATTCCCTCTCTCCCTCTCTCTCTGCCCCTCCCCTGCTGGCATGCGTCGGAGTGCCCTCTCTCCCTCAAACAATAAACTTTACAAACTGGCAGAAGATTTTTGGAGAAATTTGATCTACGTTAGCTTCGTAATGGGATACAAACTGTACAGAACGGCTGCTTTAAACATTTGCCGTCTTAGATCGCTCTGCTATGACCTCTAAGGGGCGGCAGCATTTATTAAGTGACTCGTGTGCACCTGTCTCCTGACAAGGGAGAGCACAGAAGAGCGAGGGGGGAGGGGTCCATGCACGCGGAGAACTAGGGGACCCATCAGAAGTCGCACGTGTCAGGCAGTCAGGTCGCTGAGACGCGGGCACCCGAGGGTCGCTGTGACGCCCAGTTTACCGCCAGCACTAACTCAGGTGTGCCTGGTGTGTGGCAGGGGCTGCATGCAGCGACGGTGACCCACAATGAAACCACGGAATTATTCGGGCCCTGCCGACAATCTCGGGTCATTCCTCAAGTCCGCAAATCCACCACTGCTAACGAGAGCGGCTACCTAGGATCCACTCCAGGGTCAGCACACTGTTTCTGGAAAGGGCTAGGAAGCAAGTGCTTTACCTTTGGCAGATCATGTGATCTGTTCCAGCTCCCCAGCTATGCAAATCTAATGAGGACGGAGGCCACAGACGGTACATCAACAAGGCCCGCTGTTGTATTCTAATAATGTTTTATGAACAGAAACACAACAGCAGGTTGGGTCGTAGCCTGCGGGTCCTGGTTTGCCAACTTCCGATCTAAAAGATTAATTATCTTGGGCGCCTGGGTGGCTCAGTTAAGCGTCTGACTTCGGCTCAGGTCAAGATCTCGCGGGTTCACGAGATCGAGCCCCGAGTCGGGCTCTCCGCGCTGTCAGGGCAGAACCTGCTTGGGATTCTCTTCCTCCCTCTCTTCTCTCTCTGCTCTTCTGCTGCTCACGCTCTCTCTCTCTCAAAATAAATAAAAAAATAAAAATTTAGAAATAAAATAAAAAGTCTGCCTTAATAAATGTTAAATGATTAGTTATCTCCCCAAAACCGTCTGAAGTACCACAACTGTCCTTTGAGAAGTTGTTTTATTTCTACTGTGCCCAGAGTATAGAATACTCATTAGAATTTGCTAATATCGTCGGAGTCTGAGCCACCCTCTTACATGTATTTGGCGTGTTTTCTACACTACCCTGACCAGCTTGCTACTCCCCTCATGGGGGAGGCATTCTGGATATTTCAGTGCCACCCGCAGAGCTGAGAGGCAGGTGATGTCACGCTGACTGCGTTCAACCGCTTATTAGCTGTGTGATACGGGCCAGGTTGCTTAACCTCTCTGTGCCTCTGGCCGAAAGGAGACAACATAGCACCACACCTCGTGCGGTGGTTTAACTTTGAGGAACAAGAGTTAATACTGGAAAGCGTTTAGAACAAAATCCCTGGGACACAGCAGGTACGCAACAAAAATAGCTGCCATTATGATAATTATCTAATCACTTGCTATCTTTATTCAATCTAGGAACTACTATTAGAAGAGGTAAGAATTTTTTTCCCTGAAAACGCTCCTACAGAGTTACTCTTACTGAATACCCAAAACGGTCTCATTTGGAAGTCCAGCCATCCCTTGGAAAGGGGGTTAGTCTGTCAAACGGCTTGGTTAAGGTGGTCAGGAGCGGCGGAGGGGGCTTGGTGTCTAAAGGCAGAGTTCTCCTGCGTCCTAGAGAGGTGCGGTCCAACAGAACTGGCCGCAGATCGGTGCTGTCCAACATGGTAACCGTAGGGGCCACTGAGCGGTAAAATACGATTACAGATTACAGGGTGACTGAAGAGGTAAACTGGTTTCACCTAACGTTGCGTATTTTCAACAGCCACATGCGGCTAGCAGTCACCCCTGTAGAAAGCACAGCTGTGAATAACGCGAGAAAAAAGTAAATGCACGCTGTCCGAGCTCCCCGAAACGAACCTCAAAGGGCAAACACCTCAGGGATGAATGGTAAGCAACTCTGAGGGTTATGGACGTATAGTTTCCAGGACTGAATTAAAAAAGAAAAGTCTTCCTCTGCCTTCATGCTCTAACATCCTACTCGTTGGCACTAAAATGCTGTGGCTCTCAAGGGCTCCGCTCACTAATTAGCGACACTGAGAGAGAACCCCACATTGGCTCCTCCCGTGGCGTCCATTCTGGGCGCTCAGAAACCCCAATCCATCAAGGATGCAGGCAGCCAGGAAAAAGTCTGCTCACAGCAATAAAACCCACTTGGAACCGGGGGCGCCTGGGTGGCTCAGCTGGTCGGGCGACCGACTTCAGCTCAGGTCGTGATCTCACAACTCGTGAGTTCGAGCCCCGCATCAGGCTCTGCGCTGACAGCTCAGAGCCCGGAGCCTGCTTAGGATTCTGGGTCTCCCTCTCTCTCTGCCCCTCCCCCACTCACACTCTGCCCCCCTCTCTCTGTCAAAAATAAATAAACATTAAAAAAAAAAACCCACTTGGAACCCAGTTCAGGAGGCATTCTGCCTCTGAGTGTTGCCTGAACACAGGAGTGGAAAGTGAAATCAATGAGCAGAGGAGAAAAGAGCCACAGAACATTGTAGTGTTTTGAAAGAAACCCCCTGTTGTTTTCAGAGGACATAAAAAGAGAAGGTGTAAGGGCAGAATTGAAGAGTGGGGTCCTGAGGTCTGACCTGGTTCTCTTAAACCACCGCACCCCGGGAACGTGGAACCTCCGGAAGAATGCAGCCAGGGGCTCTTCTGCCTGTTTGGGGTTTGGAACCTACCTTTGGGGTTGCTGGGCTGGCCCAAGTGACCAGATACTCCCTCCCCTTCTCTGCTCGCTCTGGGAGTGACCGGACCAGAGTGGGTGGGGCCACTGATGGCCCTTGGGGCTGCTGCTCAGCTAGCCTGTCTATCCTGGAGACTCGTCAACACCCTCAACAGTGGCCAAAGCTCATGGGCTCCAACAGTCCCGTCTGGGACAGGCAAACAATGGGTGGGCTTGAGAAATGATCTAAATCATCAAATGTCCGCATCGTCGCACACGGAGACATGAGGCATTTCTTGGGGGCATCAGGGGTCCAGCTCAGCCTCCTTCCGTTGGTCACCGGTAGTCCCCTAACATCCTAATTCTACCGACAGGCATCGACTGCTCCTTTGCCACGACTACCCTGGGGGCTTCACCCCGCATGGAGTATGGGAGGAGGAGACATTTTAATGGAAAGATGTTTAATTTCCCGAAGAGATTAGTAGAAGGTCAGGGGAATGAGTATGTTGGCTCTTTAATCAAGCCAATTGGCCGGAGGCTATTTTATTGGCTAAAAAAGAAGTACATCTAAAGAAATACACAATCTTCTTTTGCCATGTAGAAATTCATCGGAACGTTTGCCACCATGAAAGGCGGGCTTCTGATGGGAAAAAGCTACACAAATGATTAATGGTAGTCTGACAGCTCATTCCATAAATCAAAGAACTCTTGTCAAAGAACCCCAAGCCAAAGCTCCAATTACTGGGAAATGTTTCAGGAAGCATTAAACCTGAATATCCAAAGACTGGGGGACTTGAATCAGAGGCTGACAAACCCAACCAGGAACCTTATTATAACTGAGGGAGATCAGAGGGACAGGCAAACACAGAAACATCATAGAGCAGGCAGCTACATCTCAGAAAAGAACCCTTTGTCAGAAACTAAGAAGGGAAGGGAGAACGTTCTCTTGGCATCCATCAAATACAATGGGGGAAAGCATACCGTAGGCCAACTGTAAAGTCAGCTCAAAGCAACAGGCAAATTAGTAATACATAATTTACACAGAAAACGCTCCTATCTTTCCAATATTAAATCTGCGTCAAAGAGAAGCCTGGGAGAAACATGGCGGGGCGGGGGGTGGGGGGCACAGAGGAAGGGAGAGAAAAGAACGTTGGCGTAAATCTGAGTGAGTGCTTAACCTGCAGACGCCCGCTGTTAGTAGGGACGCCACTGACTGAGCAGAACCGGCCCCAAACTCAGAAATGTGATGCTTCACGGAACAGTCCTCTTAAAAGGCCGGCCAGAGGCCCAAAATGTGGGTGATGTCTTCTGGGTACTGAGAACTTTTCAACATCACCTGTGAACCAAGAAGGTGGGCTCCGGTCTGGGCGACAGAGCCAGGGGCGTCCCCCGCCCGCTGGTAGGTTCTGTTATCTCTGCTCGTCCACGTGTGGACAGCCCAGGAGACCCTTGAGGGCCCCAAAAGCTGGCAGGGAGCCCTCAGCCCTCCTGTGCGAGTTAGCGGGAGGGAAGGCTTAGCCATCGGGGGAGCTACAGACGTTCTCACGAGTTTCACCTTAAAACGGGGCTCAACACCTAAATATGAAAAACAGAAACATCTGCCGCCTGACCACAAACCCGGCCGGCGAGGTTAGCGGCGAGGTTAGAAAGACGTGTCCTCCCGAAGCCTGAGACGGGACCACCGTCCGGCCAAACCGTGAACAAAGCAAAAGGTAAAGTAGAAAAGACCCCCGCAGGCTACGGTCGGGTAAATACCGTACACGGTTATTTGTAACGTTGCCTGCGACCTACCCCGGTTTCAATAACCGCATCTGCGCGGCAGAAGGGACTGGCTTGCAAAGCGCTCTTTTGGCCTTTATTGATCCCTGGCTGCGGGCGCTTGCCCGAGCACTACTGTCTACCCACTGGGAAGGGAACACTCATCCACAGGGTTAAATCTGCACACTTGAGGGGCGCCTGGGTGGCTCAGTGGGTTGAGCGTCCGACTCTTGATTCCAGCTCGGGTCATGATCTCACGGTTCGTGGGTTCGAGCCCCGCGTCGGGCTCTGTGCCGACAGCTCGGAGCCTGGAGCCTGCTGCGGATTCTGTGTCTCCCTCTCTGTCTGCCCCTCCCCTGCTCGTGCTCTCTCTCTCTCTTTCAAAAATAAATAAACATTAAAAAAAACTTTTTTTAAAAATTGCATCCTGGAATCTAATGTGAGTACACACGTCTCTCAAATGTTGGCTTCACTCTGCTGAACTTTCTCCTACTGTCTCTCGTGTCTGCAAATCCGTGATGAAAACCAGAACTACCCCAGGGGAGGAAAACCCCTAAAGACACAGCTGAGCCTCGAATACGAGGTTCAGAGCACAGGGAGTGTGCTGCACACACGTGTTCTGAGCACAGGGTAGGTGTGGGGACACCAGGTACGTGTTGCGACTACAGCCTGCAGTGTGAAGAAGACGGAGGGCTAAGGTTGCTACGCCACCCAGATACATTTTTTTTACGTATTTTTAATATGCATTTGCACTTTCCAGAAATGCGAGTCAACCGGGGAAGGTGACACTTTTGGGGGAGGGACAACTTTACCAAGATTCTTCGCCTGTTTGTTAAATCATGTCACCAACCCAAGCCGCTCTGGGGGTCCGAGTCCACTTCAACTCCCCTTCTCCCCGTCTGCACTGGCTGCTGCAAGGCCCCCGGGGATGCTCACAGCCTCGTGTGCCCCCACCTCCCAGCCCTCCCCCTGCAGCCCACCCAGAGTGTGCACAGACCAAGGTACCGACCACCTCTGTCCACATGACCGCTTTCCATCCTCCCCGTACGGTCCCGGGGCGTCTAGACGCAACACATGCAGGTAAGCGATACTGCCTTTGCAATTCATTCAGGGCATTCCCAAATACTTGCTAGAAAAAGGGGGTGTGCCAGGGCTGAAGGTTCAGGAACTGTTGACCTAGAAGCTTGATCTTGGACAAGTCTCTTGGCCTCCCGGGCCTCCTGTGCTACGTGAATAAAATCAAGGTCTGGACCAAGTCCAAGTCCTGCTCTAGGACGAAACAGTCCAGACTGAGCAGCTGGGGGGAGGGGATGTGGATGGACGGCCCGTCAGAAGGGGAAAGGGCAGAGGGTAGCCCCCAGCCCCGTGCACACGCGCGCGTGCACACACATACGCCCCCCTGCTGCACATCTGTGGCTATAGCAAAAGCTCTGGGGCACCCACAAGTCTTCTTCTGTCATAAACAGTCACTGGCTGGGAAGTTCGCCCCGGAATTTCAGTAATGACAGGTTCTCGGTGCACGGGGTCATACACTAAGCCACAGGCTCTTCGAAGGACGGGCCCACAGGGTATCTGGTGGCCCCACGAGGCCTGCCTAGCACCTGCCACCACAGCTCTCCAGCTGTGCCTACAGAGGACCACATCTCTTGTGCCACCAAAATGGAGACCGAGTTGTGGCATCGGGAGAAGACAGGCGGGCACTTCTCCCACACGGGGCGACGTCTCCTGCCTTACTATCGACGCCCACAGTTTTCTGAAGCTTCCCAATTGTTATTTTCCCTCAACCAAAGTTGGGGGAACAGAGACTGTGGACGAGGAAAGTGAGCAGGGAGGCATGTAGAGGACGGGCAGCAGGGCACTGAATGTGGAAGCTCAGGGTCTGGCAACGGCTCACCAGCCTGAAGAGCCAACCGCATTCCCCTTATTTGTTTTCTCTGTTTAAGGTTAAATTTTAGGGTCACAAAAAGAGATGTGAAATCGAAATGTGCATGGCATTTGGGCAGCAACGGCACCCAGAAGACGGCGACTCTGACCCCGTGGGCTCCTCTGGGGCCCAACGCTGCCACGAGGCCCCGGGGGCCGTCCCGGGAGCCCAGCGGGGGCCGCCCGATGCCATCCAGGCTCCACACTGTTCTCAGGTGCCTGCCCCACAACGGCAGGCTTGGAGCCCTGTCCTCAGACCGAATGTTCTGTGCTCCTTTCTAAGCGAGTCACAGAAGTGGTCCCAGTGAACCACACCTTGACCACCATTGAACTTCGGGACAGCAAAGGTGGCTCTCCGAGCAAGCCCAGGCCGCTGCCCGGAACAGCCTCACGCTGACGCCTAACGCTCCCCTCCCGGCTCGAGCCCCTGCCACATCAGGACTAGAGGGGCTCGAGGACCGTCAGAGGACGGTGTGCTGTCTGCAAACCGGGTGTGACTACAAAAAGGCCAGCTGACTCAGATTTTTATCAAGTCAATGCCAGGAGAAGGCACCACAGCTGGTAGGAGAATCCTCCTGTGGATTCCCCTGGCAGGAGTTCATACCTGTGTGTACACGCATACCCAGACAAGTACACGACTCACAGGAAAACACACAACCATATACTCACAGCGAGATCGACACATACACAACCGTATACACATATGCAAATATCTACATACACACAGATGTCTACACATGCACACAAGGGACCCACAACCATATGCACGTATGCAAATATCTACATACACAGATGTCTACACATGCACACAAAGGACCCACAACCATATGCACGTATGCAAATATCTACATACACACAGATGTCTACAAACACACACACAACCATATACACAAATACACAACCATACAAACATATGCAGGTATCTACACATAACACAAAAACATATGCATACACATAAATATACAATAATCATAGACACATACAGATATGTACATATACACAGATGTCTACACATACACAATGATACACAGTCATATAGACACATAAATATACACACAACCATATATACATATGCACAGATATCTAAACATACACACAAATATATACATATACATACAACCATACACACATATGAATATACACACAACTATTTACACATAGGCACAGATATCTGCGCATATACACAAAGACAATCATATACACATACACAGATATCTACACATCTACATACCCACAGATATATACACAACCATTTACACATACACACGAATATACAATCGTATGCACAACTATACACACGTATGCAGCTATCTACATATACAAATAAATATTTACATACACATAAATATACACACATACATACACAGATATCTATACATATACACAAATATATACATACACAGATATACACACACCATATGCTCAAATATACACACAACCATATACACATATGCACAGATATCTACACACATACAACCATATACACTTACACAGATATCTGTGCATCTATATACACACAGATATACACACAACCACATACACATACCCACAGATATATACACAACTATATACACATATACGCATATATAGAACCATACACACATACGCAGATATCTACACACACAAATATTTAGATACATATAAATATACACACAATCGTACACACACGATATCTACATACACACATGTCTACACATACACACAACCATATATGCATGCACAGATATCTACAAATACACACACAAATGGACATGCAACCATATACGTATACACACAAATAGATACACAACCATACACACGTATGCAAGTATCTACACATACACACAAATACGCACACAATTATATACAAATATCTACATATACAGATGTCTACAAATACAAATACACACAACCACACACACAGAGTACATACAGAACCATATACAGATATCTACACCTACACAAATATATACACACAAATACACACAACCATACAAATGTCTATACATACACAGAAATATGTACACACACACACAAATATACACACAAATGTCTACACAAATAGATGCATGCACACAGGTCTACATATACACAGATATCTAGGCATACAAATATACACGTAGATGTCTACACAGACACACGAATACATACATACACGGACCCCCCCCCCTTTAAACAACACAGCCTTTCGGCTTCTCTTAGGCCAGTGTCTGCTCAGTATTCACGCGGTGCCCCGAAACCCTGCCGCACCCAGCCACGCGCCCGTCACTCACCTCTCCGTGTCAAAGTACGAGTCTATGTAAGAATGCGGGGCACCTGCCACGGCGAAGTTGCTGCTTCCAGTGTCCACGAGAATCTGCAGCTTTTATTTTGAAGGGGAAAAAATAGAAACTATCAGGTTACTGGAAGAAGGCAATGCTCGAAGAATTCTTTCTGAAACTAAGCACCAAGAACAAAAAACTTGCTTGGAAAAAAACTTGTATCAATGAGAAATTTGTGTTAAAAGTCGTTATGAAATTGAAATCTGAACAGTCCATTAAGAAGCTAACAGCAGGGAGGGGCACCTGGGGGGCTCAGTCGGTTAAGTGTCCGACTTTGGCTCAGGTCATGATCTCACAGTTTGCGGGTTCAAGCCCCGTGTCGGGCTCTGTGCTGACGTCTCAGAGCCCGGAGCCTGCTTTGGATTCTGTGTCTCCCTCTCTTTCTGACCCTCCCCTACTCACACTCTGTGTGTGTCTCTCTCTCTCTCGAAAATAAACATTAAAAAGATTTTTTTAATACACAAACCTTAAAAAAAAAAACTGCTAAGAAACATAAGCTATTGATGAGATAACCCAGGTGGGTAAGTATTTACCTAGAATTCTCTCAACACTTACACAGCTGCTCTGGGAAAAACCCTCAGTTTTGCCAAATACAGTGTTTTCCACGCTTCTCTCACTTGACCCCCTCCCTCAGCAGAATCTTGCCCAGTCAGCCACTCTGTCCTGGAAATACGGTCTTCGTTCTGGGTTCCGGGACTCTACGCTCCCAGTTTTCCTCCGACTTCCTGCCTGCCCACTTCAGTCTCACTGTTGGGTGCCTCTCCTCTGCCCCGTGTGCGGGAGTCCCCCACAGGTTGGCCCTGCGACCACCAGGCACCAGCCACACTCGCCCTGTGGCAGCGACCTCATCAGTCTCACGGCTTTGCCCTCCACACGCCTGTGACTCCCCTACATCTCCCACGCGGGCACCCCCAGGCCTTCCCCGCTCAACACCTCCACTTGGATGCCCAAGAGCCATCCGTTAGGGGTTGAAATGTGTCCCCCAGAAAGTCACACCATGGTCCTAACCCCCCAGAACCTGTGACTGTGACCTGACTTGGAAATAGGGTCTTTGCGGATGCCATTAAGATGAGGTCATTAGGGTGGCCGTCATCCGACAGGACTGCGGTCCTTACAAGAGGAAAACACCATGTGAAGATATAGACACACAGGAAGAAGGCCAGGGGACAGGGGCAGAGACTGGACAGAGGCAGGTGCAGCCAAGGGGCACCAGAGACTAACGGCCATCACCGGCAACCAGCAGACTCAAGGAAGGACTCGACCCAGAGTCCCAGAGGGAGGGCGGGCCGGCCGCCAACTTGACCTCAGACTTCTGGCCTCCAGACTGTGAGAGGAGACATTTCTGTGTCAGACCACCCGGTCTGTGCTTCACTATGGCTGCCCCAGGAAACAAACACACTGTCTCACGTCTGACGTGTCCAGAACTGAGCCCCCGGCACCCCCAGGCCTGCCGCGTCCATAGACTTTGTTGCTGTTTTGTTAACAGTGGCTCTGTCACGTCAGCTCAGGCCAGACAGCGTGGTGACACCTTCACCGCTTCTCTCCCCCAGGCCCCACATCCAGACCCCCTCCTCCGGGCTGTATTCCGCGCCTGCCCGTCTCTCATCACCTCTGCCGGGACCAACGTGGCCAGTGGCGTGACCATCTCCCGCCTTTCCCAACCAGCGTCCCCGTCTCCTCCCTCGGTCCACTCCACCCAGTGGCCACCGTGACGCTACAAAAGTGTAAGTCAGAGTGCACCACCCCCTGCCCTCCCTCGGCTCGACAGCCTCAGTCCTCACACCGGCTGCCAAGTCCCCGGCGCCCCGACTTCACTCCACCCCCACCATGCTGTTCCGTGGACATTCCAGACTGGGGCCGTCCCTGCCCCCCGACCCGCTGCCTGTGCCGAAGTGGACTGCCCTCCCGGGGGGGGGGGGGGACCCAGGACATGGCGTGCCCTCCCGGGAGGACCCGGGACACGGAGTGCCCTCCCAGGGAAGCTGCAGTGCACATCCCCCCATGTCCTCCAAGGCTTTACTCAACGGGCACCTCTCAATGTACCCTTCTGAATGGCAACTCCCTGCCTCTGCTGGGCACCCCCTTCCCTTCATCCCTCTGCTCCCATGACGCTCATGCCCTCCTGGGGTAACAACAGCAATGGCAGGCATCTAGCAGCACCTACTATGTGCCAAGGACTCAGCACCTACTATGTGCCAGGGACTCCTTACAGTGCTGCACAGACACTAACGTGTTGAACCCTCACAAGGGCCTTCTGAGGGCAGCATCGACACCCTTATTCACAGATAGGGCAAGCAGGTGCAGAGGGGCTGACCAACCTGGTCACACGCGGGTGTGTGCGTGGCAGGGCGGGGTCTGAACCCACGCCGTCTTACTCCAAACACGTTATTTTAACCCGCCTACCCACTTCCTGGCTCTAGGAGCTGCCCATTTCCCCTTCACCCCATTAGCGTGTGAGCTCTCAGGCAGGGATATGTGCTATTTTGTTCGCTGCTCTGTCCCCGTGCCCGGAACGGGGCCAGGCACAGAGTAGACGCTCAAATATGTGTTGAGTGAACAGCTAAATGATTCTCAAAGGTTAAAAAAAAAAATCAAAGACACCAACTTTTCCTTTGAAAGACAATACAGATTCGGGAAAAAATAAACAAGGTACAGTTGGGGCGCCTGAACGTGCTGTGGGCAGGCTCCGCGGAGGCCCTGTTTTAGGCTGCCAGGCAGACAGCAATTCTGGCTCCCGCTTCGCCGATCGAAGTGCCCTGGCCTTCCCCTGCAGGAGGCTGTGGAAATGGCCGGGAGTAACGACCCGTCCCGGGAGCACCTGCCCTGGAGCTGTGGGCACAGCGAATGCACTGCCCACGTTTTCCCAAACAAGAGCCAATTCTGTGACCTCAGAGGGTGCCCTTCCCAGCACTGAAGATCCCATCCATGACACTTGGCGGAATGGCGGACAGATCTGGGGCCTGAGGCCTGACGTGACTCTAAAACGTACTGAATAAAGAGATGACAAAAATCACTCGATACGCCTTAACTTCAGGAAGTGAATTCTGCCCTTCGTCTGCATCTACTAACACAGAGTCACTGGAAAAGGTGCAAAATCTCACTCCCCTACAGAGAGGAGATGTCAGACAGCCTGCAGTTTGAATAAAAATCATCCGGTTCCCCGTTCGAGCATGTGATGCCCAACAGCCCCGAGGCTGTCGCCAAGTCTGCGTGTACTTGGGCCGGACCGGAAAGGAGCTGCAGAGACCTCGCGTGCCTCCAGCAGTCAGGGCAGGTGCGCCCGGGGGAGGAGTTCGTGCGCAGGTCAGCCGGGAGGGCCGGCTATTCCTACAGGGCAGAGCTCTCCGCTCCCACTCTCAGTGTCAGTGACTCAACACAACATGATCCTCAAAGCAGGCTTATCAGAATCTCTGTGCAGGTTTTTAAAAAGTCCCTTCACATTGGGGCACCTGGGTGGCTCAGTCAGTTAAGCGTCCGACTCCGGCTCAGGTCATGATCTCCAGGCTCATGTGCTGACAGCTCGGAGCCTGGAGCCTGCTTCCGATTCTGTCTCCCTCTCTCTCTGCCCCTCCCCCACTCATGCTCGTGCTCTCTCTCTCTCTCTCAAAAATAAACGTAAAAAAAATTTTACAAATAAAATAAAAATGATAAATAAACAAACGTAAAAGCAATCCCCTCAAAATCAGTTCTTTTAAGACAGGAACCCATCCCACATACGTCCAACTCAATACATTTTTCCTAATCCTATGGCTTCCCATGTCCCATTTCCATTTTGATCCTGTAGTTTACGTTTTCATGGAGGCCTCACACTCAGGATGGCTGATGAAATCGTCGGCCGCTGATGACTGGGTCAACCTCCAGCCCGTCTGCCCTCCCGAGGCGAGCCTGAACTCCAACTCTCCTCCCAGGTTGGTTCCCCGTCCCAAGAGCAAGCTCATTAACGTCACTCAGGTGTGGGCGGACGGGGGCTTGCTCTGAATAGCAGTCCTATCCCTGGGGGAGCTCCTCGGGTTTCAGGAGCTCTGCCAGGAACTGGACCAAGATCAAACATAGATTTCTTCTAGTAAGTCGCAGTATCACATATGGCCAATGTGAAAACAGCAAAGGATGGCACCTTTACCCGTCCTGGGAACGAACTGCCAAAATGCAACCTGTCAAGCACCAAGGCTTTTGTCCCAGCAGCAGACACTGGGTCCAAGCTGACACACGCTCAGCCGTGCAACACACGGGATCCCGCTTCCAGATTTAAATGGTTCCGGAGGACAAGAAGAGCTTCTCAAGTTGCTTGGAGGAAAGCAGCAGAGAAACAAAGGAGAAGGGTAAAACCCCAGGACTCCTTCATGAGGCCAATCGGGGAATTTGACACCTTTAAAAACAGAGAGTGAGGGGCGCCTGGGTGGCTCGGTCAGTGAAGCATCCGACTCTTGATTTCAGCTCAGATCATGATCTCGTGGTTCACGGGTTCGAGCCCCACGTCGGGCTGTGCGCTGACAGCGCGGACCCTGCTTGGATTCTCTCTCGGCCTCTCTCTCTGCCCCTCCCGTGCTCATGCTCTCGCGCCCTCTCAAATAAATAAAAGAAGAAAGTGTGGCAAGACCTATCAATCACCCGAAAAATAAAACAAAACAACAAAAAACAATTTCACAACAGTGAGGAATACTTCATCTGTCATTAAATCACAGATGAGAAAACTCTAGAATCCTGAACATGAGCATCCTCCCTGCCCACACTCATGGTCGGTCAGGAAAAGCGTGCCACCTTTACGAGCGCTTCCGGGTCTCCACGCACACAGCCACCCAGCAGGAAAGGCCGGCTGCCTGGGGGCATCCCACCTCCACACCGAGTGCTTTTTCACAACAAGCGTGGTCAGAGGCACAATCGCCTAGGAGAATTTCTGGGTAGACATCCACCCCCTAACAGCCTCCGCATCTTACCAGAACTTTCACACACCCCTGCGCTTACGTCTACCGCAACAAACAAAGCCCTGCTTTGCAGAGGCAGGGGGACACGAAAGCAGAGAAAGCTGCACCAGAATACAGACTCCGTTCTTTTACACAGCCGACTCCTAACCGTCCAGGCATCTGGTACGAGCCTCTCTTTCCCAGCGAGTTCAGCAGGGCTCAGCTTGCAAGAAAATTCAATTCGAGTCATGGCTCGGCAAAGCCGGCCACCTCAGTTGTTCCTGGAGCAAAGGATCTGAGGAGAGAAATCACCCCAATAAATGAGGCAGTCCAAAGTCAGGCAAGGGACGGATGTCCAGGGAAACCACCGTGGGTTTGTGTTTCAAGTAACGTCTCTGCACAGCAGCAAGCCGACACTTTTTTCTGTGCGACGATGCTGGAGACAGACGTCGTGTGTGCTGACGTCCCGCCATAGCTCCCCTTTTGGGAGGAATCCAAGCCACAAGGGAAAAAAGGTAGTGCCACCCGCCCCGTGCCTCTGCTCTGCAACAAGCTGAACCTCCGAGGCTCAGGGTACCGGTTTCTTAGCCTCACTCCACGCATTCACACTGCCTTCTGCAGCATCCTTCATCCTGAACTTCCAAAAGCATTTTCTGCCTCCTTGGGCTCAAGTCCACACACCCATGATGGTCTAAACCCCAGGACGCTCAGCCCCATCAAGGGACGTTGAAGATGCAGATAGATTAACATTTAAAAAAAAAAAAAAAAAAAGGTCCAGAACTGCAGGAATTAACAGGACAAATTTTTTGTCACTCCGTAAAAACAATAAAAACTCCAAACACTCCCTGGAGCCACTGCCCTGTGCCTCCCAGCACGGCCAGGCATCACTGAGCTAAACTTCCGTCTCGATTACAAGCGTGTAAGCAGCACAGGCAACTACTGACCAGTGCCCCTGGAAGCTCCAGAAACATTACCTTCCTAGTTTTCCCACCACAGCCCTCCTATCTCATCCCCCCTGCAGATACTTCCCTCCTCTGTGCTCTTGGAAACGCCGTACACGTTGTTCCTAGGAATTCTGTGTCCCCAGCCCCTGGTGCACCATTTCCACACTGGACGGCGCCCCACGGTCTTCTCCAGGGGACATCCCAGCACGGGGCACCCTGCAGGGGAGCAGGGCCTGGGTGGGATTCGCCGCTTCGGCCCCAGTACCTTGGACAGCGCCCAGGGCATCTTGGCCGCTGGAAAGCCGTGAACAAGTCGCTGCGTATTCTGGGCAAAAGAAACTTGTTTATTCATTTATAAGGCAAGTCTGTATTCCACACGCACCAATAATACGCAAATTATCAAGAAGGCAAAAGATCTGAGACCGTCTATTCTAGAAGACGAGAGAGAAGACGTAGGAGACTCCTACTACCCCTAAAGCAAACACTTTCCCCTTTGGCGTGTACTTCTTCAACGATATTCTCCAAGCCCAGCAGCCCCAGCTGAACCCACGCGATGCCATTCTACAAAATAATCCTGAAGCAAGGACACCATTCGGCACACTGGTGGGTGAGGACTGGGCAGGTTTCGAAATGTGAACAGCCAGTGTCTTCATGACAACGTGCTTCTGAGCCACTTTGCTGAGCGGTGACAGAGCCCTGGATCCAGGGGGCCCCACCTCTCACAAGCCTGCGTCTGGGCAGGACCCCACCTCGCTGCCCGTGCCTCGCTGCTCCCTGGTGCAGACTCTCAGTGAGCCAGCAATACCTGCTTGTGCCAATTACACATGCAAGTCTCTGCATGTCAGTCCTCAGTGGCCACCACCACAAACTCCAGGACATCCCAAGGGACCTCTGGCCAAGGGCTGGTTCCAGAGCAGTTTGAATCTAACGGGTTCTTCAGGACGTTCCCTTTAGGAGTGTCCTTGGGGACAGTCAGGACTTTATCCTCACGCCCTGGCCTGCCTAGACAAAGCTCACTCATTTTTCAAATGGCACCTGCTGTGGGGTTTTATTTTCCTCATTGTGTGTTGGTGCGACGAGTCCGGCCTGTCTGGGTCTTTACTGGCCTTCCTTTTCTCCAAGTAGCTTTCCTTTCAAAGAGCTTGAAAGTTGCTTGAGGGCAAAACAGATTTTCCTGTCTCCTTTTGTCATTCCCCACAATGACTACCTCAGGCATCTGCTAATCAGCTGACCTGTAGGGGTAAGAACACACCTGGGAGAAGGTGCACCTGCCAAGAAGCTGGAGGGAGATGGAGATCAAACTCCTGATATGTGCGCGCAAAGTATCTAGGTTTTCTAGAAATGGCTAGGGTGGGCTCACTTCATGTCCCAGGTGCTCTACAAAATAACCACACGTTTAGCTCTTAAATATCCAAGGATAACCAATGTTAGAATCAAGATGATGGGGGCACCTGGGTGGCTCAGTCGGTTAAGCATCTGACTTCGGCTCAGGTCATAGATGTCACGGTTCATGGGTTCGAGCCCCGTGACGGGCTCTGGGCTGACAGCTCGGAGCCTGGAGCCTGCTTCGGATTCTGTGTCTCCCTCTCTCTCTCTCTGCCCCTCCCCTGCTCGCACTCTCTCTCAAAAATAAATAAACATTAAAACATTTTTAAAGGAATTCAGACAACAGCAGAGGTTCTGGTGCCCTCTCATGTGCCCTGGTATTTACTGGAGCTTCCGGTACATTCTCTAGCTGCAGCAGCAAAGACCCTTCAAGCATCCAGGGCGGCATGAAGTGCCAGGAAGTGAACACAGCATCGGATGGCCTGAGACCTCCACCTGCCGGCTCCTCACCTGGACAGCTGGACAGCGCGCTCTGCCGCCTCCCAGAAGTCCGGACAGCCCCAGACCCAGCTGTTCCCTGTAGTCACGGGCTCCTCCCTGCAGTCACGGGCTCCTCCCTGCCTCACTGCCTTGCCCCCACCAGTGTCTCAGGGCAGGGAGAAACGCGAGAAGGGTGACTCCGGCAAACCTTGCCTCATGTGCCCCAGAGACCAAATATGCTTAAACTCAGAGACCCTGAACGGAACGAAAGCCAAGTGTGGTCAGGAAAGCGAAGAGCCCTCCAAGACGATGACCCACCTGACCGTTCTACCACCAGCCAAAACCTACATCCAGACTGTGCGTGTCTCCCACTGTCTGTCCCTCCTTAATCTTCTGCTGATGCACGGGGCAATCACCTTGCAGAAAGTCATTTGCTCGTCACTGCAGGAGGGCAAAACATCGCGTTAAAGGAAAGAACTGGGTGACGCGTCCAGTTAGTGATTAGCAGCTGGAGATCTCTCAGATATCACTGTCTCTTTTTCAGCAGGTTAATAGATAGGAAAATGAGCAGATCGTTTAAATAATGGCTCATTGAACACAACGATCCCTAATTACATTAGCCGCCCATCTGCTGAAGTCGGCCGGCAAGCAGAACCCGCAAGCAGCGGCATTTTCCGGCCCAGCTACACGGGCTGTTTGCCCACAGTTATTACGCGTGATTATAGGCGCTGATCTTGTTAACCAGGTTCTTTCTCCGCTTCGGTTCTGGAGATGAATCTCATTTACTTAAACACATCTTGTTGAAGAAAGCAAAAATAATTGCCACGCACCATTTCTCCACAATCTAAAATTAAGGTTGTTTTATAAAGAACGGGGTGGGGGGGGAATCACTTTCAAAGGGCTCCACTTAACACAAACAGATGTTACCGAACTCAGCTAAGAGGAGCTTGATTATACGATTTATTCAGGCTCCGCGCTCACGCACGCTTGGGCTTTCACTACTGCAACGAGGCTCCTACTAGAAAAACACACGTCAAGGGCCACATGGATTCCTCAGCTCCTTTTGGAGGAAAAAAGAAACAAAAAAAAACCAGCAGTGAAGGTTTTCCACAGGGTGCTCAGGGCTTGGCAGGTTAATTCTGGCCGTACAGGTGGAGGTTAGGAGCGCGGGATCTGGGGTGCGGGAGGGTTGATGCGGGGGTCCCTGTTTTAAGAACCGAAGTGAACCCCAGATCAGACACGGCTGATCTCCTTCCGGACACAGGAGTTACGGCTCCCTCTGCAGTGAAAACCCATCCCCGGGGTGGTTTTACCGCAGGGAGGGAGGGTCCCTGAGTTTTGAAACTTTCCAGACACAACCCCCACCCCGGTAGCAAGACTGGAGAGGCGAAGGGTGGGGGAGATTTCATCACACATCCAGAGCCCGGGCCCTTAATGGTGTCCATTCATAGGCTGCTGGCTTCAGGTTCATTTTCCGCCAACGGTCCCAGGATACGCTCTGCACCTTCTCTAAAGCAGAGCAGCATGACAATACAGTGGCTTCAGGGTCTGTGACGCCTGGATTTGGGCCCCGGCTTAGCCTCCTACTGGCTGGCTGTGGGAGCTCAGGTAAATGACACACCCTCTCCGGGCATTGGTGTCCTCATCCACCTGTGAAGCGGAAGGCTAAAGGCTGCTGTTCTGAGGGGCACCTGAGATCGTTCACGTGTGGTGCGCCCAGAATTGTGCCCTGCTCACCGGGATGTTTTAACTTCTCAAAGGGGTTGGAGCGACTCTGTCCGCCCTCGTCTGCGGGCTGACTTGCATCGCGGTGTATCAGCGCCAGAACTGGCACGGGGTCCCCGGGGGGGGGGGCACTGCGGCCACTCCCCTGCAGCAGGCGGTGCCCGCGTGAACGTGGCCATGTGCCGAAACACCGGGGTGGTGGCCCGGGCGCCAGGAGCACCCACACTCGGCTCAGACTCTAAACCCCAGGGCCAGCGAGGCCGCTTCACTCCACCAGTCCTTCTTCCACACTCGGTCCCCTGGGGGACTGGGACCCTCCACCTCCTTTCCTCTTCCCTCTGCCTCCATTTCCACGAGTCTCTGTGTCCCGTATGTTCCATGCGCCGGACCTTTCCTCGAGCTGTTCCGCTTCCTCTGCCTCCTTGGGTCACCCCAGCGGCTTCGATGCACTAGCCCTGAGCACAGAGCTCAATAAAGGTTTGCTGAGTCAATGAATGAGTGGTGCCGTCTGTACTCAGAGCTGGAGCCAGTTAATCTCCGCCCTCCGGATGGGTTTTCCTAGTGTCTGATGCCCTCAGGGCTTCGGGGGTTCCACTGGGCTCCCGGTTTCTCTCCCATGGCGCCTCTAGTGGCCGTCCTTACCCTCTGGGGCCACCGCGGAGTGGAACTCACACTTGGGTGATGGGTGACGGGGGAGGGGGGGCTGTGGCAGGACCCACCGGGCCCGTGCCCCACCCTCAGCAGCCTGACCGCCCTTCGCACCTCAAGGCTAACCAGCAAAGGTGATGTTGGTGAACGAGATCCTGGTGAACAGCCTGCACAACTCTGAAGCTCCGACTTCTTGCACATGCTTCTCCCAGCCAGCCCCCGGGGAGCGCAGGAGGGCGGCAGAGAGATGGGCTTTCCCGCTGATGGGAAGTCCACATGACCTGGCCCCGCCCCCACAAGGCAAAGGAACCCTCTAAGCACCTAGGGTCTCAAATACCCTTTTGTCCCCCGTGGAAGACGCAGTGGCGGTAGAGCGTGGGGGCACTGCCCGGATTCCCCACTGCCCGGCTGCGAGAGGTCACCTGGCCTCTTCCCCCAAGGTCACGCCCTTCCTGGGGACAGCCACAGATAATGACGAGTGACACTGGATAACAAAGGCTTGGCCACGTCCGCCAAACTCGGGAGGGCTCTGCAGGGCCCTCCTAGTGCCTGAGTGCCCCGGGGCGGGGGGGGGGGGGCAGTTGAGGCCACCTTTGGGCTTCATCAGACCCTCTGCCCACTCCTGCTTCCTCGGCCCCTCATGGATCCTAAGAGCACTACCGTGAACGCCCCGCAGCTACACTCTGCTCAGAGCCTGCTCCTCGGAGCCCAGCCCACACCGGCCCTCTCGGCTGGACACGTGCTCCAGGAGCACTTCTCCAAGGGCTTCCCTCTGAACAGAACCTCAGTAGGTACCTAAGCCTGGTTCGTAAATGGGGAGTCTCCAAAGCAGAGGCCTGGGCCTGTCTCCCAAAGCAGACAGAGCCAGATGCCTCCCCAAGCGTCAAAGGCGAGGGACAGAGGCCCCCCCCCCAGTGAAGCGGTGAGATCTGGTCTCCACTTGGCCGCTAGCTGGCTGTACAGTCACTTTTAAGTTCTATGTAGTTAAGTAATCTCTACACCCGACATGGGGCTCCAATTCACGAGCCTGAGATCAAGAGTCGGAAGCAATTCCAGCTGAACCAGCCAGGCGCCCCGGGAATAGTCCTCTTTGGCCCTGAGTTTGCTCATCTGTAAAACGGGAGGGAATAGTTTCAGCCTTCGAAATCTGTGCGCCTAAGTCTAGCTGTTGCCCACAGAATTCAGACAAGGAAGGACATTTGGAGCCTGGGTCTCCCCCAGTGTGCAGGGGCACCCCACAAGGCTGGGCTTCCTCCGGGCAGAGTTGGCCTAAGGCTCAGCCCCCAGCAGCCCGGACAGGGCATCAGCCTCCCGGGTCCAAGGACAGTTTTCATTGTGAGTAGCAACGGCCTCAGAGCACACATGGAAAGAGGCAACAGAACCCTCTAAACCCACCTCCAAGCCCTGATGAAGCTGTGTCTGTGGGTTTCCGGCTCTTGCTCTCAGCCTCACCTATGAACGTGGTGTTCTAGGCCTCCGCCTGTGCTGTAGGCTGCAGAGACTGGAGACAACATCGACACGCCAAGTCCTGGGAGTGGTCAGGCACGCAGGGCTGCCCTGACCGGTGACCAGCAACGCCAGGGCCAGGGCCAGGAGCCCATGTGTCACTGGGCTCACCGTAGCCGGTGTCAAGCCCGAAGAAGGGTGGGCTGTTGGCTACATCTTCAAGAATCAAAACAGTCCGGGGGTCTGCTTCTCTGCCCCTTGGACACAGAAGTCAAGCACAGACTCCTGGGGGCACTGCCATAAGCAGCCTCACAACGACCAAGCTTCTGGAAGAGCAGTTGGAAGCCACAACGCTTGCTTGTTTGCAAAGGGATATTCCGTGACAGGTGGCCTGGATGATTCCGTTTGCTTGCCCGGCCCCTCCCTCTTGTAGGTAAACTGGGGAGGGGGCTGGGGAGGTGGAGGCCTCTCTTCTATGGAGATGTCACAGCCCTGGACACCTCCCAGGCTGGAGTCTCCCTTGGCCTCTGGGCTTATGTAAGCTACCTGTTGTCAGGATGCGATTACACTGACAGAGGAAGGCGGATATTTAAGCAGTCATGTGTCAGAGTTACAAGGCTAGACCTCGTTTCCTGAGGCCAATGATAATAATGATTCTCTTTGTCATGGAGAAGAAAATTCACGCTAAATGGCGCTTTTTAAAGAAAGCACTATTAAAAAGTTCAAAAGCAGCGGCTGGCTCAGTGACTTTGGCTCAGGTTACGACCTCACGGTTCATGGGTTCAAGCCACGCGTCGGGCTCTGTGCCGACAGCTCAGAGCAGGAGCCTGCTTCGGATTCTGTGTCTCCCTCTCTCTCTGCTCCCTTCCCTACTCACTCTCTATCTGTCTCTCTCAAAACTACACATTAAAAAAAGTTTTTTAAAGAAAATCATTAAACAAAATAAAATAAATAAAAAGCTCAAAAGCAGGTATGTCCCATATTCGGGTGACTGTGGAGGGAGGGAAACTTCTATTTCCAGAAGGCAAGGTAGCCTCTTCCTTCCCAAAGAGACAACTAACCGCTCCGTCCCCAAAATCCATTATAGGTTTCCAGGGATCTTAGGAGACATCGTTTTAGCTTAAAATCAGCCCTTTCTGCACATTTTCTGAAGGAGTTTAAGCAGACTCTCATCAAAGGTATGACGTCTTCACTCTCAAGATATTTCCGGAGTTTCACTAAATGCTCCCTTGTGCTCAAGAGTTGGTAACCGCAATTGAGAAGCCATTTCAGATCTAAACTTTCCGAAAAGAGACACGGGATTAACTTCGCCCAGGTTCCCACGTTCAAGTACTGCCAGTTTTTAGTCAACGTTAGGAAGAAAGACAAAGCGTTTACACTTGTACTGCAGCAACGGGCAAGACCGTCAAGTTGCCGTTATTATAAAACGGCTACTTTTGGCCATTATTCTAGACAGTAAGAGTCATGTTCTTAATCGTGGTGAAATACACATAACGTTTGCCCTCTTAACCATTCTGGAGTCTGCAGGTCAGCGCTGTTACGTCCATTCCCACCGCTGTAACAGCCACCCCCCGCCGTCCACCTCCAGAACTTACTCGTCTTCCCCAAATTGAAACTCTGTCCACTGGAAACACTAACGCCTCATTCCCTCCTCCAGCCCCCACCACCCTACCCGCCGACGCTGGGACTCTGACTCTCCAGTGGGATCCCACAGTTTTTCTCTGTGTCTGTCAGATTTCGCTCAGCATCATGTCCCCGAGGTTCATCCACGCTGTAACCGGTGTCAGAATGTCCAGAACGTCCTTCCTTTTTAGGGCCGAACAATAATCCACCGTATGGATATATCACATTGTGGTTATCACTCGTCCGCCAACAGACACCCACACTGCTTGCACCTGTTGGCTATGGCGCTAAGGCTGCTGAGAACACGGGTGTGCAAATATCTCTTCGAAATTCTGTTTCAAGTCTTTGGGGAAGATTATTTTTTCCGATAAATATTTAGTGAGCAGCTACCATGTGCCCGGGGCCACGGCGACAAAGAAGATTGGGTGTTGGTTTAGTGTCCCACTTTAGTTCAGGTCATTGTCTCATGGTCCGTGAGTTCGAGCCCCGCGTCAGGCTCTGGGCTTATGGCTCGGAGCCTGGAGCCTGTTTCCGATTCTGTGTCTCCCTCTCTCTCTGCCCCTCCCCCGTTCATGCTCTGTCTCTCTCTGTCCCCAAAAAAATAAATAAAAAACGTTGAAAAAAAAAATTATCTTTTAAAAACAGCTTTCTCTTTTATGATGGCCTTCAGTCTCTGCTGAATCAACTGTAGGACGGGAAAATGAATGAAGCACACACAATCAGAGATTAATTACTTGAGGTTTGTCCAATGAATTAAAAGTTTAATGTCTAAGTCCTTTCCCCTGCTACACAACACACTTAAGAAAAATAACTCCCTCTGTTTTATGATGCTGTTTGTCAAAGGTACTGTAGTCAATGTTAAGTGTGTGAAACACAAAAGAATGAGACTAGGGACGTGAAATGCCGACTACACAACCTGTTACTGTACCGTGAATAAACAGCGCTGAACTCACCAGCCATGGGAACGCAAGCTGGTGCAGCCACTCTGGGAAACAGTACGGAGGTTCCTCAAAAAACTAAAAACAGAACTACCCTACGACCCAGCAATTGCACTACTAGGCATTTATCCCCGGGATACAGGTGTGCTGTTTCGAAGGGACACAGGCACCCCCATGTTTATAGCAGCACTATCAACAATAGCCAAAGTATGGAAAGAGCCCAAATGTCCATCGATGGATGAATGGATAAAGGAGATGTGGTATATATACACAATGGAGTATTACTCGGCAATCAAAAAGAATGAAATCTTGCCATTTGCAACTGCGTGGATGGAACTGGAGGGTGTTATGCTAAGCGAAATTACAGAAAGCCAAAAATCATATGACTTCACTCATATGAGGACTTTAAGAGACAAAACAGATGAACATAAGGGAAGGGAAACAAAAATAATACGAAAACAGGGAGGGAGACAAAACAGAAGAGACTCCTAAATATGGAGAACAAACAGAGGGTTACTAGAGGGGTTGTGGGAGGGGGGATAGGCTAGATGGGGGAGGGGCACTAAGGAATCTACTCCTGAAATCATTGTTGCACTAGATGCTAACTAACTTGGATGTAAATTTTTAAAAAATAAAAAAAATAAAATTGAAACAAAAAGCAATAAATATAAAGATCCAAAAAAAAAAAAAAAAACCCTCACTGGCCAAACGGACTTGCCAGGTTAGCCTCACACAGTTTTATGAAAATACACGTTCAATACGATCATGGAAGTGCTTTGGAAGCAGACAGTGTGACTTAAACCCTAAGCGTCGCAAAGGCACGAAAGCCATCTAGCGACACTGATGCTTCTACGTGATGAGGGGCTGGGTAAGAATCCTTGTACTCAGCTTACCGTGGAACGGGACCGAGCCTTTGCAACGACACCTTCTCAAAATCGAAAGCATTAAGCCCGTTTTGCATCATGTCTTTGCACTGCTGTCTGATGGGCCCAAACCGGGAAGGTGTCACCCAGAAAGGCCATTGTTTTGGGTTTGCTGGCCTTTGCTAATTTCAGGCCAGCCATTTAAGAAACAGGCTACTTCTATGTGATTTGTAAAAGGCTTTGATGGTCTTTTCTTGTGAAACCCACGAGGGGAAAAAAGTGTTTTAATAGGCATATGGCGATCAAAGAGATCATTCTCCGCTAAAAAGATTTTTTAAAGCCCTTCCAAGTAAATTCCTCTCAGGAAAGACATTAAATCTCCATTGATCTTCACATTTTTACGGTGTCCAGATATTTTGAAAGAATGCTAACCCAAAAGAGAAGTGACAGATGCCTCCCTCTTTTGTCTCCACGCCAGTGAAATACAGATATTTCCCTAATTAGAGTACAGAACAGCCGCACACAAATCTTCCAGAACATTCTAGAGGCAGGAAAAACTAAGACTTGGCTAAAAAAGAATGCAACATACTAACCTCGGCAAGATCTCCGACATACGTGTGAGAGAACCCTTCTGTATGACATCTAAATGCCCTTGATGCAGCAAAGGTAGAGACAGATCCCACCCACCCCTCCCAACTCCCACCCACCCCTCCCAACTGCCACCACCACCCACTCAGGATGGCACAGCACCGATGCCCCCGACTCTCTTCCGCATCGTCAGCACATCCCCCCAGGATCGCTCCCACCTGCTTACAAACGGGCTGTTCCATTTCCCATCTGGACAAACGCAACAACCCACAACTGTCTTCGCCTCAGAGCTTCCTACAGCCACGGCCCCTGCGCACCTGTAGGGAAACCCCTTGCAAGAGGTGACTGTGCTTGGGGTGCCTGGGGGGCTCGGTGGGGTAAGCGTAGGACTCTTGGTTTTGGCTCAGGTCACGATCTCAGGGTTCGTGGGTTCAAGCCCCACGTGGGGCTCTGTGCTGACGGCGCGGAGCCTGCTTGGGATTCTCTCTCTCTGCCCCTCCCCTCCTCTCTGTCTCTCTCAAAAATAAATAAATAAACTTAAAACATTTCAAAGAAAGAGGTGACTGTACTTATTCACGGCTTCAAAGCCCTCTGCTTCCTTCTCTCTTGAACTGCTGGGGACAGCTCTTACCCACATCACACACCAAGACCAACCGCTAGACCTCCCGCCCCTTGGCCATCAGGGCATTTGGACCTTTCCTGAGTCCCCACCTTCCCCCTGCCCCCCCGCCCCCCGGACACGACCACTTTCCTGTTCTCCTCCCATCCCCCTACTGCTCCTCCTCGGGCCCCCAGACCATTCCTCCTCACCTCCCCAGCCTCCAAGTTCTGGGGTGTCTCAGGGCCCGTCCTCGGACCTCACCTCTGCGTCCAGGCTCACGCTGCGGGAGACCACGTCTAATCTCATGGCTTCACAAGGCTGCTCTCACGGTGACACTCTTGTGGAACCCCACGTGCATATTCAGCTGCCACTGAAGGGATCTCAATTTAGCATTTCCAAGACTAATCTCCTAATTTTACCTTCTTGACCACGTAGCTGCCAGCCACCTTTCCTCTTACTGACACACCGGCGTGCTCCACATGGGGCCTCCTGGGGGCACCTCTAACACGCAAGCACACATCCTCCTCAGGGCCTTTGCCCTGGCTATTCCCTCCGCCTGGAACACCCTTCCCCACATACCTCACTCTCTCGGTCTTCAGGCCTCTGCTCCAGGGCTGCCTCATTGAAGACCCCTCCCCTGACCACCCCGCAGCACCCAAGAACACCCCCCCACGCCCAGCATGCCTTTGTCTGCGTTTCAATCCACCTTCCAAGTAGCAGCGTATTTACTGGATCGGTCTCTTCTCCCTAAATGTAACACCAGATGTACTGTGGCTGTGGCTCACTGCGGTACCCTCCGTGCCTGGGGGGGGGGGGGGGGGGCGCACCCCCCCAGGGGGGTCACATGACCACTGACATGTGTCGATGCACATCAAATATCTGCTGAGTGTGCTTTGTGACAAGTGAGTTAGAGTAACTGCCTTACCAGTTAACCAAACTCGGACACCAGGCTGCATTTTATTGAGAAACATAAAAACAGAAGAACTGAATCTAAGGGGTCATCGTTTTGTCCACTGGAATCATCCCAGGAACCACTATATATAATCTCCAACCCAGAGAACAGAACCTGGAATCCATACCATTCTTTGAATGCTTATTTATTTTTAGGAGACAGCGCACGAGTGGGGCGGGGGGCAGAGAGAGAGGGAGACACAGGATCCGAAGCGGGCTCCGGGCTCCGAGCCGTCAGCCCGGAGCCCGACGCGGGGCTCGAACTCACGGACCGCAAGATCACGACCTGAGCCGAAGTCGGACGCTTAACCAACTGGGCCCCCCCAGGCGCCCCTGAAGTGTTCCTTCTCTTTAATACAGGAAGGATGCAGAGGACACTCATCATCATGGGCCCTGAGTGACGTACCAAATGGCTGCATCACTCTACAGCACACCGGAAACTAATATAACACTGTGGTAACTATACTTCAGTAAAGAGCACCTGACTCTCGACTACGATCTGCGTCCACCGCACATCCGTGCCACGATACACACAACACTGGATGACAGTCCCCCCGCCCACTTATCACAAACGCCTGCGCAAACAATTCACAGTCAAAGTCGTCTTACGTGATTTCACTATTCCTTACGACATTAAAAGCCAACATCAGCCCAAAACCGGATTTATGCCTGATAAAGACCCGCACACTCCCAAGCACGCTGTCCTGTGCGGAGCATGGAACTGTTCGCATCCCCCGCAGGTTCTAAAACAATCAACTTTTAGGGGCGCCTGGGTAGCTCAGCCGGTTAAGGGTCGGACTCTTGGTTTCAGCTCAGGGCGCGAGGTCACTGTTTCGTGGGTTCGAGTCCCGCGTCGGGCTCCGGGCTGACAGTGTGGGGCCTGCTTGGAACTCTCTCCCTCTCTCTCTGCCCTTTTTCCCTGCTCACGCTCTCTCCCTCAAAAATGAAGAAATAAACTTAAAAAAAAAAACAAACAATCAACTTTTGGCGTTAATCACTAACAACAGGCCTAAAGGATGCCGGGAGAATATGGATTACATGCTTGCGATTGCAGAAACTGACACACTTTTTCTCCTCCGCTGTCAGAATGGCTATGCCTCAGAGAGGAGTGTGAACACACACTTGGGAAAAGCATTCCACCTCCCGATCTCCTGCTCTGATTTACACGAGAGCCCGCGGCCGTGGCCCACAGCTCCTACCCGGCACCCAGGCACACCTCGCAGCTCCCGCACAAAGTGGACGTTCGCACCGGCCGTTCTGTCTTAAATCTCCTCTCCCCGGAGGATGCCTCTGCCAGGTTTGAGATCAATGAACTGCGAGACAGGCGAGACGGTAAGAATCCAAGCTGAAAGCCTCATACGCTTAAGTGCCAGGCCTCGTACAAAACATTCCAGTCCTTCTGGTTTCAACTGCTCAGAAAGGCAGGTGGCTGGCTGGCCCGGGCCCCCGGATCACTGGCCATAAAAGAAGCCATAATTTTCTGATGCACCTGAATGTCACAATTTCTCCCAAGTGGATGTGTCTTGATTCGCGAAAAATAAATAAGCTTAACTCTATTAAATGTGCTTCTCCTGGGCGCCAGGGGCGGCTCAGTCATTAGCACCTGACTTTGGCTCAGGTTGTAATCTCACAGTTTGTGAGTTCGAGCCCGCATGGGTGAGCCCTTGCCCCACGAGTGGTGAGCTTGTGCCCTGGGTGAGACCAAATCTCTCCTTCCCTCTCTCTCTGCCCATCGGGGGATTCTTCCTCTCTCTCTCTCTCTCTCTGACCCTCACTCACCTGCACCCTCTCTCTCAAAAAATGTTTCTCTTAAATCTGCCATTAGTGCGGTAAGAACACAGTCGTTTGACCTGCAGCGTGCTATCTTAGCATTCGCTGATTGAAGAATAAAAGACTTAATAAGAGCTGGGTTTTTTTATTTGTTATTTTGAGGGAGAAAGAGAGAACACCAGCAGGGGAGGAGCAGAGAAAAGGAGAGAAAGAATCCCAAGCTGGCTCCGCACCATCAGCACAGAGCCCCATGCGGGGCTCGAACTCTCGAACCACAAGATCATGACCTGAGCCAAGAATGAGAGTCGATGTTTAACCGATGGAACCACCAGGTGCCCCAGACCTGTTTTTTATGGTCCAGAAAATAAAGCCTGATGGGATATCACAGCAAAAGAACATTTCTATCAGGGAAGGCCCGCCCCCCCGTCCTCCTTCCTTGCCCGGTGACCAAGGGCAGTGTGGGAAAAGCGGGGAGACCTCCGGACGGCCACGTGCCCTAGGACCCCATCGTGCACTGGGACCCCATCCTGCGCTGGGACGGAGGCAGGGCGCGTCAGTTGGCTCAGACTAGTGTCTTAACAGAAATCCATCTCCTCATAGCTCTGGAGGCTGGAAGTCCAAGGTCAAGGAGTCAGCGGGGCCGGTTTCCTCTGCGGCCTCTCTCCTGGGTGCGTGGATGGCCACCTTCCTGCTGCCTCTCCAGGTGGCTGGTCCTCTGTGCCCGTGCACCCTGCCACCGGCACCCTCACCTCTCAGAAGGTCAAGGGGCAAAGAACTAGGGCCTGACAGCCTCTTTTATTGCAGGCACCTTTCAAAGGCCCTACCTCCAAATACAGTCACATTCGGAGGTACTGGGTTTAGGGGGGGCACGCAGGGGAGACACACAATGCAGCCCTAACAGAAGCCGGGCCCACACAGCGCTGGGACACGGCCCAAAGATCACACGGTTTCAGTCCAAGTCCCCATGCGCAAGCATGCACAGACATCCAAACCCAGAGTAAGACGGGAAGGACAGATGGGATGACCCTTGTCTTCTCTGCTTCCCGGAGCTTCTGCAGCTCAGGACACTTGCCAGAGACCAAGTGAGGCACGCGGTGCCCGAATTTAAAGTTCCAAAGATTTGCCTTTTGTTGTTCCTTTTTTTTTTTTTTTTTTGAAGTAGGCTCCACGACCAAAGTGGGGTTTGAACCCACCACCCTGAGATCGAGGGTTGCACACTCTACCGACTGAGCCAGCCAGGCGCCCCTAGAGTTCCACAGATTTGGACAGACTCACGCAGTAAGCAAAGTGCTTCGCGTGTCCCCCTCACCAGCTGCAGGAAGCTGAGCACACATGGCAGGAGAGGGGATTCTACTCAGGGTTCACAAGAGGAGGCTGTCTGCAGGGGTGTGGGGAGTAGGGAGAGACTGTCCACAGGGGTGTGGAGGGGGAGGGGCCGTCCACAGGGTATGAAGATGGGAGGGGCTCTCTGCAGGGATGTGGGGGGTTGTCCACAGGGGGAGGGGAGGCTGTCAGCAGAGGTGGCTGGGGAGGGCTATCTGCTGGGGTGTAGGGGGTAGGGAGGGGCTGTCCACAGGAGTGGGGAGGTGGGAGGGGCTGTCTGCAGGGATGTGGGGGGGGTGTGCGCAGGGGGTGGGGGCTGTCTGTAGGAGTGGGGGGGAGGGGCTGTCTGCTGGGGTGTGGGGGGGTAGGGAGGGGCTGTCTGCAGGGGTATGGAGGGGGGAGGGGCTGCCCACAGGGGTGTGGAGGTGGGAAGGGCTGTCTGCAGGGATGTGGGGGGGGTGTCCGCAGGGGGGGAGGGGTGCTGTCTGCAGGGGTGGTGGGGGAGAGGCTGTCTGTTGGGGTGTGGGAAGGGGTAGGATCACAGAGCCAGGTGGCCAGGGGCCTGCGGCCCAGGGAGGAGGGGCAAGGTGGGCCGGGTCCTGGAAGAGGTCAGGGCTCGACAGCCGCCGTGCTGGAGGGAAGCCCAGCCACCCTGAACCCGGAGCGGAGAGGGGGAGGGGGTGGGATTTCCACACCAGCTTCTCTCACCCCTCATCCCAAGCCAAGGGAAAAGGGAGCCTGAGCGGTGCAGTTCATAGAAGCTGGCCCCCAGACCGCGTCCCAGGAAAACCAGCTCCTCCTTGGGGCCCCCCGTGTGGTGCCATGTGCACTCGGTCACCCAGATCAGATGCCACCCGCACAGGCGTCCCTAGCACCTTGCTCCTAGCCGGCCTCCTCCCCCTCCTCCCCTTTCCAGCAGCATCCACCAGAAGGAGGCAGGGAGGCAGGCAGGAGTGAGAACCAGAGGGAGGACGGAGGGGAGCCAGCAGGCTGGGGGGGGGGGGACCCACACGCCTCCCCACCTACGCAGGTGGGAAAAGTCAAGCAAATCCAAGCCGCACCCTGACTTCTGCGGTTGCCCGTAAAAAAGCGGACAGCGCCACAACTCAGGCGGGCGTAAGTGACACCCGCCGATGGGAAAGGGGAGACACCACACGCAGGCTCTGCCCGGCCATCGCTGCTGGGAGTTGATATTTATGGTTTAGATAAAGCTTCCGACTGCCCGGCGCTATCCTGGGGCTGCTCCGGGAGAGGCGCTTATTAAACAAGGCAGCCCGCACATCTTCCAGAAGGCCGGGCGTCCGAACAGGCTGGCGGATGAACCAATGAATGCCTCTTTCCTGGGCGTCTATGCTATTCCAAGACACCCACGAACTCAGCTCATCGATGAGCAGTTTCTCTTGAATGGAACCAGCCCCACCCCCCCTTACAGGGCACCCGATTTCTCACAGACTAGTGACTCTGAAAATTGGTGGAGAAATTAGTCCGTCAAGAAAAATATTCTTGGGGCGCCTGGGTGGCTCAGTCGGTTGAGGGTCCGACTTCGGCTCAGGTCACGATCTCGCGGTCCGTGAGCTCGAGCCCCGCGTCGGGCTCTGGGCTGATGGCTCGGAGCCTGGAGCCTGCTTCAGATTCTGTGTCTCCCTCTCTCTCTGCCCCTCCCCCGCTTGCACTCGGTCCCTCTCTCTCTCAAAAATAAACATTAAAAACAGTTTTTTAAAAAAGAAAAAGAGTTTTGAGTACTCAGCCCCATGCATGTATACATCTAGGACTTACATGCTAAGAGCGAGTTTAGCAGTGGTTCAGGGCACAAGATCGGGGCCCAGACCAGCTGTTTTCAAATCCTGGCTCTGCTCGCCCACCAGCTATGCCTCAGGTTCCTCATCTGTGAAATGGGGATGATGAATCCTAAACTTTCACCTTCCCTAATGTCAATCGGTAGTTCTAGCAAACTAACCAGAAGGCGCTACTTCTCTCTAGGTGGTTGGTTTTTTGTTTTTTTTTTTTTTTCCTTAAGTAATTAAAATTCTTTGGAAGATTTCTACACAGGTAATAAATGGTCTCCAAGGGTTCAAAAGTGTTTATGCACATAGCAAACATACCATTTCCGGGTGGCAGAAGTTAAATAATGATGGAAACATTTAAAGATATCATCTTTGGGGGTGTGCCTGAGTGGCTCAGTCAGTTAAGCGTCTGACTCTTGATTTTGGCTCAGGTCATGATCCCAGGGTCATGCGACTGAGCCCCACATCGGGCTCCACACACAGCACGGAGTCTGCTTGGGTTTCTCTCTTTCTCTCCCCTTCTTCCCTGTTCATGTTCCCATTCTCTCTAAAAAATTAAATTAAAATAAGTAAAGATACCATCTTCCGGAGACTTCTCTCCTTAGGAGTTTCTTACGAAAAAGCCGTTTCTAACGCGGTGTGAAAATATCACCTTAAAAAGGGACCTGTTTTAATTGCTTATTATTTTTTGTCAGTATCTGCTAAGTAGCAAACCACTGCCAGTCACCCTGTAATCACAATAAAAGCCAGCCAGTCTGCAACGGTGGCTTTCTGGGAAGTGAAAGCACGTAACTTTATCTTGAGAGGTCTTGATCTTTCCAACATACCAGACGGATAATGTGCTGGAGCCTGGAGAATGTTCTGCGGGCTGTCAGCAGAGAACAGGTGACTGGAACAAAGGCAGCGCTCACGGAGCCGCACAGTCACCCAGCTCTCGGGGCCTCTGTCCCGCACCATCGAGGGGGGGTGGGGGGAGGGGAGACAGGCGCCTACACACGCCTACCTGCTTTCCTAGACGCATGCTACCCTCTTTTCCCCATCTGGCTTTCCTGACTTGAAGGTGTTTTGTTGTGGTTGTTGTTGTTTAGCTTATTTATTTATGTTGAGAGAGAGAGAGAGTGAGCACAAGCAGGGGAGGGGCAGAGACAGAGGGAGAGGGAGAATCCCAAGCAGCCTTGCACTGCCAGCACGGAGCCTGATGTGGGTCTCGAACTCATGAACCAGGGAGATCACGACCTGGGCCGAAATCAAGGGTCTTAACGGACTGAGCCACCCAGGAGCCCCTCCTCACTTGAAGTTTTGAACGACAGTCCTCACTCACAGCTGCATCGCGTCCCACAGTGTAGACCAACACTTCCTTCCGGGAGTCGCCTTTCCACAAACATCCGGGTTGTCTCCAATGGTTTGCGGCTGCAGGTGACATCACCAGAGCCTTGGGGGATGCTTTTCATGCCCTCCCCCCATAACCTGTGTAAACCCGCAGAAGCAAATTTGTGAGCCAAAGGGCAAATGCGTACATAATTCTGAGACATTCCCCAACCCCCCTCCATAGCCTTTGTATGATGGCGTCACATTTTGGTAGAACGTTGTCGTCACACGACTGCCTTCAAACACGCTCTGAAACTTGCTCTTCCCCATCCTTGAATGAAGTCTTGGGCAAAGGCTGCATTCTTCCAAAAGCTTTGTGGGAATTCATTCATTTTCAGACATGATCGGCGGAGCCCTGTCTAAGGACAAAACTCAAGCTCGTCCAGTATGGTAGGCCTGCCTTAGGCTCAGAAATCCACCCTGGGGAAGGGGAGGCATGACTGGATTTACTTCTGTTTCCCCACCTGGTTCACAATAATGCCTGTGATCTCCCCAGGACTGGAGCCAAAGGAAAGGGGGGGTTGAGGGAAGAACACGTTCACCTGACTTCGCGACTGGTACATCCTGGAGGTGGCCGATGTCTACACCCTCAACCCTCATCTTGCGGGGTATTCGGTGGGTTCCTCAGAGAGCCAAGAGCTCCCCCGCCCCCATGCCCACCACAGAGAGCTCCCACCTGCCGGTGTGAGCAAAACCACCGCCAGCCAGCTGGCCACCTAGGCCCACTCATCTCAACTCTGCCACTGTAGGGTGAGACGACTTACAACACATAACCATCATCCATATGGCTGCATTCCAATAAAACTTTACAGAAACAGGCAGATTTGGCCCATGGGCCTTAGTCTGCTCGCCCTCTCACTCCTCCTGGTGGTCCTAAGCGTCTGGCCAATAGCAGCAATAAAGACATTAAGGAGAAGACTTTTTTGGACTTGTCCTCCTCTTCTTGGGAGAGGTTAAGAAGAATGACAAATTGCATTAAGTAATTTTTTAATTTTTACCTTAGAGAGCATACAAGCAAGCGAGAGGAGCAGAGGGAGGGAGGGAGGGAGGGAGGGAGAGAGAGAGAGAGAGAATATCTTAAGCAGGCTCCATGCTTGGCGTGGAGCCCAAAGCACGGCTTGATCCCACAACCCTGGGATCGTGACCTGAGCTGAAATCAAGAGTCGGGACACAACCCGCTGAGCCACCCAGGGGCCTCTCAAGTATTTCTTTTTTTAATTAGTAAGCTATTTTTTTCCCAAAAACTTCTGATGGCACAACATTTGGAACATTTTTGGCTGCAAGTAAAAACCAGATTTCAAGCGGCTCAAACAAGTGGGGATTATTCTCCACGTCCAGAAGTGTCTAGAGAGAATTGGTATTAGATCAACACCTCACAGAAAACCAGCGTCAAATCTCTGCTGCTCCCCCCAAACCTGTCTCTCAAGGTCAGATGCTGGCTACCTGTTGACAGGCTTTCACCTTCATCAATGGCAGGAAGGAGCAGAAATTATAATCCCAGCCACATCCATTGCTTCAATCAGGAGAAGCTTCCCAGAAATCCTCCAGGAGACCCCAATTTACGTCCCACCGTCCACCGCTATGGGCTGAGTCACACAGGCCACCGCAGGCCAGAGAGGAGAGAATTGGGAAGGTGTTCTGATCTGACCACCCAAGTGGAAGTATCGCTCACTGGTCAGGTAACAGGGTCACTGTCACCGCCATGTTTCAAAACCTAGGCACGCATATAAATAACGAAAACTCACTCTATACGCGGTCCACACACACAGCCTTCCTCTTGGTCTTTTAACGCTTCCCTTTAATTGATTTACTTTTTAAAATTTTTTTTTAATCTTTATTTTTGAGAGAGAGAGAAACAGAGTGTGAGCAGGGGAGGGGCAGAGAGAGACAGGGAGACACAGAATCCGAAGCAGGCTCCAGGCCCTGAGCTGTCGGCACAGAGCCTGACACGGGGCTCAAACCCACAAACCAGGAGATCATGACCTGAGCCCGATTCAGACGCTCAACCGACTGAGCCCCCAGGCGCCCCTACGTGATTTACTTTTTTAAAGTAGGCTGCATGCCCAGCGTGGGGCTTGAACTCCCAACCCTGAGACCGTGAGTCACATGCTCTACCGACTGAGCCAGGCACTCCCAACACTTGCCTTTTAAATATGAACAGTCAGCCACTAATCCCTGGACATCTGAGGGAAGAAAGTCTGTGGCGTGTGACACAGACCAGACCAGGCCCCTAAGGGCAGGATTCAGGGGCAGCAGAGAAAAGGCAGGAAGCGGGAAGAAAATTTCCAAAAAAAAAAAAAAAAAGAAAGAAAATCGCAAGTAATTTCCTCAGAGAAATAGCAGATATGCAGTTTTGGAACAAGAATAAAGTACAAGCATGAAACGGAACATTCAGAGGAACAAGAAAGCGCTCTCGAAAGTGAAAGTGAAGGTGGCAGCCGAGAATCTGCCATAGAAGCAAAGACCAAGGGATGGGGACAGGAGACCGAACCAGAAGTTCAACATCTGGGTAACTCTTTTTGGTCCCCCCAAAAAGAGAGCGGACATTTTAACTAGAAAATCCCTCAGAACTGAACATCCTGAGCTTCTAGACCGAAAAGACGGCGTGCCCAACATTAAAAAACCAACCAACCAACAAAAACAGCCATTCGAAGGCACACTGCCATGAAATTTCAGACAACCAGACCTCAGAACGCCGCTTTTCCGGTATTTCCCTTAGCTCACTATCTCACACTTGGTTCGCTTACAACGAATCAGACACCAGAGTGCCTGGGGGGGGGGGGGGGGTGGGGCTCAGTCGGTTGACGGTCCAACTTCGGCTCAGGTCATGATCTCACGGTTCGTGGGTTCGAGCTCCGCATCGGGCTCTGTGCTGACAGCTCGGAGCTTGGAGCCCTGCCTCCGAGTCTGTGTCTCCCTCTCTCTCTGCCCCTCCCCTGCTCGTGCTCTGTCCCTCTCTCTCTCTCTCTGTCCAAAATAAATAAACATTCAAAGAAAGAAAAACAAAGAATCACAAACCACAGCTGCAACAGCGTCCGTGTGGAAGGCAAGGTGACACTGCAGGTTGCGGAGGGATGCTGTCTGTCCGGCTGGAGGGGCCAGAACGGCTGGGTCTGTATTCACTCCTGGGGCGGGGGGCAGAGGGGACCTGAGGTGGGGCCGGCCCCCAGGCAGCCACAGGAAATGTGTGCCGCTGACTGGGAGTCCCACGCACGGCACTGGCAGAGCTGGGGTGGAGCGTGAGGCTGAGATTGGAGGCTGGGCAGGCCCCCGCCTCCCTGGAGGCCTGAACACAAACACTAGGATGTTTCACTTGTCCGGCCAGCGGCATGGCTCACAAACCCAGGACTGGGATGAACAGGTCCCCTAGTGAGTGAGCTAGTGAGTGAGCCAGCGAGGCACCAGCTCAGAGGTGGAGGGGAAGGTGGGGATGGTCTCCGCCCTCTATAAAGAGCCCAGCACGAGGCCTGCAACCCCACCCACCCAAAGACCACCAGTCTCTCCCATTTGGGTGGGGCAGATGGGGTCACAGAAACTACCAGGTCCCGTGCAGGGGTAAGGGGCCAAAATGCACATATGTCTACAGACTTTAGGGCGACAGAACACATCTTAGGTATTTCTGAAATGAGCGTACATTCAAGGACTGGTGTCAGACAGGGTGCCTGGGTGGCTCGGTGGAGCCCGACTCTTGATTTCAGCTCGGGTCATGAGCTCCCAGTTTGTGGGTTCGAGCCCCGCGTCGGGCTCTGCACTGGCAGCGCGGAGCCTGCTTGGGATTCTCTCTCTGCCCCTCCCCTGCTTGCCCGCCTCCCCCACCCCTCAAAATAAATAAATAAACTTAAAAAAAAAAAAAAGAAAAGAGAAAAGAATTGGTGGTGGGGCACCCGGGTGGCTCAGTTGGTTAAGAGTCTGACTTCAGCTCAGGTCATGATCTCACCGTTCATGAGTTCAAGCCCCGCGTCAGGCCCTGTTCTGAAAAGCTCAGAGCCTGGAGCCTGCTTTGGAATCTGTGTCTCCCTCTCTCTCTCTGCCCCTTCTCTGCTTGAGCTCTGTCTCTGTCTCTCAACACTGAATAAACGTTAAGAAAAATTTTTTTAATTGGTGTTATATACGCTATACGTGCACAGCTGGATGATAAATCGTTAGGCTTCGGTAAGCTTGTGGATTTCACGAGAGTGTCAGGGTGTCTGGGACCTGACCCTGTCCTGTACCCCTTGCTTCACTGCCTTCAGACATCGCAAGGCACCTGGCACGCAAAAGTGTTGAAGTCTCGGGTTCAGAGCACTCGACCTTCAAAGGAGGTTTTGTGGTTGTTTTTAACCTCAAAACATCATCTCCCTTTGCCCTCCCCCCCACCAAGCATTCTCCCTTGCTCAGTGCCCACACATCACATCCTCCTCTTCTGGAAAAAAGTTCAAAGTACGCGTCTCAATGAGAAGCACACTCGGGACTGACTCACAGAGGCTTCCGTGAGTTAGATTCTAGAGCGCTTTAGGAAGTTAGGATTTTAAAGCAGCGTTTCCAAACTGCTTTGTGAAAGGCCGAATGATGCCCTCAAGTACATTCAGTGACGGAACCGTATTCCTTCTTTCCTTGCCCAGATATTGGCCTAACCGGTGCCAGCCACAGCTCCAGTGGGAGGGCTGCAGCGGCCGCAGCAAACCCCGTGCTGAGCCAACAGTTCCGTGTATCTGACCCTCAAAGCCCCAAGTGCGCGGCCCCTGTGACCGCCTGGAGGCCTGCTCTAACCAGCTGTAGGACCACAAATGCCAAAGGTTAGCCATTAGTTCGCCCACTCTGGAGCAGCCTTGGGCACACACCTGCAGGAGCAGGGGTGGGGGTGGGGAGCCCAGCGCCCTTGCCCTTCACCTGGGACCCCCAGTCCGTTGGGCATCCTCTCAGAGACCCTCAGGGGGCTCGTGTACTGCTGCCCACACCTGCAACCTCTCCCCGCACGCTCCCCTTCCCTTCTCCCCTCCCCCACCCTCTACACATGAATCCCAGGACCACCTGCCAAATATAGCACCCATCCACACGCTTAGCTCCATCTGTCCCTGGGGAACCTGACCGAAGGCACTGTTAGAAAACAAGCAACGGTCGTCTGGCATCCCACCTCCCTTGGGCACGCTGAGCGTCATTTTGCTTTCTTTTTTTTAATTTTTTTTCTAAGTTTTATTTATTTATTTTGAGGGAGAACATACAAGCAGGGGAGGGGCAGAGGGAGAGAGAGAGAGAGGAGAGGGGGGGATCCCAAGCAGGCTCCGTGCTGTCAGCACAGAGCCGGACGCGGGGCTCCCCGCGAACCGTGAGATCATGACCTGCGCTGAAATCAAGAGTCGGACGCGTAACTGACCAAGCCACCGAGGCGCCCCCGTAATTTTCTTTTTTAATTCAGAAATTCCTGGCTAACCATGGTTAGCTCACCCCACCCACTCTTCACTCCCTACGGGCACACACACGCACACGCACGCATACACACACACACACACACACACACACACACACACACACACACTGCCTCTCTAAGGACTCTGTTCTAATAAAATCTAACCCCAAAGCGCAATTTTAAAATAGAGGAAAGACAGGGTTGCCTGGGTGGCTCAGTCGATTAAGTGCCGGACTTCGGCTCAGGTCATGATCTCACAGTTCGTGGGTTCGAGCCCCGCGTCAGGCTCTGACAGCTCGGAGCCTGGAGTCTGCTTCGGATTCTGTGTCTCCCTCTCTCTCTGCCCCACCCCCACTCATGCTCTGTCTGTCTCTCTCTCAAAAATAAACCAACATTAAAAAAATTTAAAAAAGGGGCGCCTGGGTGGCTCAGTCAGTTGAGCGGCCGACTTCGACTCAGGTCATGATCTCGCAGTCTGTGAGTTCGAGCCCCGCGTCGGGCTCTGTGCTGACAGCTCGGAGCCTGGAGCCTGTTTCAGATTCTGTGTCTCTTTCTCTTTGACCCTCCCCCGTTCATGCTCTGTCTCTGTCTCAAAAATAAATAAACGTTAAAAAAATTTAAAAAAGAGGGGCGCCTGGATGGCGCAGTCGGTTGAGCGTCCGACTTCAGCCAGGTCACGATCTCGCGGTCCGTGAGTTCGAGCCCCGCGTCAGGCTCTGGGCTGATGGCTCGGAGCCTGGAGCCTGTTTCCGATTCTGTGTCTCCCTCTCTCTCTGCCCCTCCCCCGTTCATGCTCTGTCTCTGTCTCAAAAATAAATAAACGTTAAAAAAATTTAAAAAAGAAAATAGAGGAAAGATGAGCTACTCCCAAGGCCAATGCATCCGTCAGCAGCACCCAGGGCCCACGTGCATTCACGGTGAGGGACCCTGCCCAGTGCACAGCCCTTGCCTTTGCCTGCCTGGCCTCACCTGGTTCCCTCCACGTCTTCCCACGCTGCTGGCCACAGCCAAACTGCACTCCCTCCCCCCCCCCCCCCCCGGAGAACAGGGCCTGGCACACAGTAGTCACTCAATAAATGTGCCCAAGGAGGAGACCCGCAGTGCTGGAACAAGACAGGGCTTTGAAGATCAGGGGAGGTCCACGGGCGTCACGAGCAGCCACTGTTGGCGCGTGCCCACAGCAGATGCTTCTCGTGGGCATTCTCCCCTCACTGCTCCCGGGCCGGCGCAGGTGGCAGGCCAAGTTACCAGGATTTCTCACCCTTGGCATCGGTGACAGTTCAGACCAGACCATCATCTATCTGCCATGGGGAGCCGTCCCGTGCCTCCCTTGCAGGATGTTCAACAGCGTCCCTGGCTTCCACCGGATGCCAGTGGCACCACCCAAGTTGTAACAACCAAAAAACATCTCAAGACAGTGCCCAATGTCCCCGAGAAGGCACAACATCCTGGGATAGAAAACCTCTGGGTTAGACCTATTTGCTGCCGGGTATAAAAGCTCTCTTTCCACTCCCACTGGAGAGGGGCTGGGAAGCACAGAAACCAGCACCACCATATTCCCTTTCCACTTTAGCAAAAATAACCACCGTCCCACTAAAGGGAGGGACAGCAAAACAAAATCAGTGGCTGGAACCACTTCTAATAACTTCTGACTTGCCCCGCGTCTTACAGAGCAAGCTTTCTAGAACACGTGTATCAGTGAGAAGTCTGGCCTCCCCAGACTGCCCGATCCACAAGCCCAACAGTTAGGGCTGATCGGCAACGAGGTAGCCACAGGATGGGAGAGGAAGCCTTGAAACAGACATCAGCCCAACCAGGAAACCGGATGTCCGCTGCACCCAGGAACTGAAAAAGGAGCGCTTGTATTTACGTACTTTTTAATTTCCATTTTGTTCTCCTACTAACTCATTTTTATCGCTTTACAAATTATTGCCCCGTGACAGACTGAAAAGTTAAAAAGGACACCGTCAGCACACGCGCCGTGAGAGCACGGTCCCTGGAGAAAACGCTCTCCTCGTTTCCAACCTGCCAAACACAAGGAAGCTTCTGGAAGGCAGTCTGCTTGAGGTTGCTGAACCCGCAGAGGAGACACTGACCAAATAACATTTAGGAAGATGAAAAAAGCTACTCATTCCAGGTTCCACGCAGACAACCACCACGCAGAGGAGAAGCTGGCCTCTGTCCCGCTCGCAAACAGCGTCCCCGGGCTGGGGCCGAGTGCCTGATTAAGGGGAACCAGGGGAACAGGACAAAATGCAGAGGACTCACCCATGACATGGGGGCTGGGTCCTGGGAAACTGCTTCGACCCAGCCCTACCAGGCACTCTTAGTCCCTCCCGGCCAGCTGTGACCTGTGACCCGTGCCCTCCCCTCCCCCCAGGGTGCGGAGCCAGATTCTGCATTTTAACAGATGCCCGGGTGACTGCACACAGCTGAATATTAGAGCTTTCGCGAGCGCTCAGAACTGAAACAGATTGTAAACGTTGCGTGTTAGAGCCTCTGAAGGGATCTCAAGTCACCGGGTCGAATTTACAGATGAAGAAACTGAGGCTCTGAGAGGTTCTCCCACACCAGCACTTGGCAAGCAGCACCTCTACGGTCAGCACCCAAACACCTGCTTCCCAAATGACTGCACAGCTCTGCCGGCTCCCCAGCGGCCTGTCTGGCTGAAAAAAGCTTATGGTTTCCGGGCGCGGCCTGATGTAGTGGAAAGGGCTCTGGATGCCCACGGAGGCTTCTGGAATCCACACCTACCTTCCCCGAGGAGCGTGTCTTCTCACCAGGGTCCTGGCTGTCCTAACCTCTCTGCTCCCGGGAAAACTTTTTGATTCGGTACCTTCCCCCGTTTTCCTCCACGGCACCACTTTCTGAGGGCCTGGCTTGTGGGCTGACTTTTTGTTTGTTTCTGGGGTGGGTTGCAGGGCTGGCAAACTGAAGCAGTCCCCCCACATACCGCCAATAAGGCCACTTATTCAGCGCGCGTGCGCTTTGGAGGCGCTCCTGGCACTGGGGAGCGCGAGCCTGGCCTTAGCGAGGCCAGGTATAAATCGTGGTGCTGGAAGGAGAGAAGTTTCCCACCGCCCTTTACGGCTCCCTGGAATGATGAAGCTGGCCCAGGGCAGCACCGTTTTACTCTTCAGACAGTGCTCTCTATCTTCCTAAAACGGCAGTGCTGAGATTGTGTATTACCAGGTACAGGTATATGACGTGCCATATAATAAAGATCCCAAAACGTCCAACCTGTGACCGGTGCTGGCTGGTGTGCACAAACTCATAAACAAACCTCCTAGTTGAGTGTCTTGAATGTGGTTACACCAGCAAGCCAGGAGCATTTTGTCCTCTTTGGGGATCCCAGGGGTGAAAAAAGCTACCGAACAGCAATGGGCAAAAAATAAATAAGTAAATAATCAAATCGTCCGTTTGGGCCAGAAGAGGACCCCCAAGGGGTGGCCAATCCAGCCATGCATCACACACCAGTTCTCCACGGCTCGGGAAAGGAGCTCAGAATACCGGCACACACCCTTACACTCTACCTGTAAATACGGGTAGACGTAAATACACACGATGTCACAGAAGCTAAGCAGGGCCATCCACCTGCCTCACAGCCATTCTGTTTCCAGGTAGTATCCACGGTCACCAGCATACGGTGAGCCCCGCTGTCAACATCGAACCCAGGCTGGGCAAGCAAAACAGAGTGAGAGGAATCCATGGCATATGGCAATGGAGCCAAGTGTGAGTAGAGGCCTCACTGCTGGTCATACAAGGAGGCTCTTGGGTTGGAGACAGAAGTGCCCATCGTTGTGAGAAGGGAGAGGATTCATTGTTGGAAATACTGACACCTGGGTGGCTCAGTCGGTTAAGCATCTTCTGACTCTTGATTTCTGCTCGGATCATGATCTCACGGTTTGTGAGTTCAAGCCCTGCATTGGGTTTAGCACTGACAGTGTAGAACCTGCTTGGGATTCTCTCTCTCACTCTCTCACTGCCCCTTGCCCAGTCTCTCTCTTATCTCTCTAAATAAATAAACTTAAAAAATTTTTTAAAGAAATACCAAATAAACGCCGTGCTGTCTAGTTAAATAGTAGGCTTATAACCTATTGGAAATATGTACAACCCCCCTTCCCCACAATGGAGTCCCAAACCCTTAGACATTTCACTTCTGGTTCTTCTTCCCCCCTCTGTCTCACGGGCTTATTTTCGGGGGCTTTGCAATGAGCATGCACCAAAGAACAAAGGGAGGAGGGACTGAAAGTCTCTGTGTCACCTCAGGGAATGTACGTTTGTTCCAACCAGACCACTTTTGGCTTTCCGTGGGCATAGGCGACTTCCTGGTAAGGCTGCAACCCCCCCCCCCCCCACCGTAGTGCTCAGCCAATGAGGAACCAGGGGAGGGACTTGCACGCGAGGAGATAAATTGTCTGCTGTAACTGCCCTGAGTGTGCCTGTGCATCAGACACCTGCTCTTGCAAGAACGTTGATTAAAGCCTCACTTCACTGTGCTTGAGTCTCCGCATCCCTCCTTTGATTGGGTCGGTGGGCTTATTTCTAACATCATCGCAATGGACGCACCAGCTACTCCTGCTGCACTCTGCCTGGGGCTGGGGCAAAAGTCAGCGCCCACCAACCCCCACCCTCAGCCTAGGTGGACCCCGAAACCCGGGCCAAAGGCTTGACCTGCTCATACCGTGTCTGTGATATAAAATAAACCCAAGGGCTGCCAGGCGCCACAGGGAAGGGAAAAAGCCACCGCCTTGAAACTCCTGTCCTCGGGTTCAACACAGCATGGACTCCCACCGTGGAGAAATCACTCATCTCGCGAGCTAACCTTAAACCTCCCCTTTTCAAGTTTTAGTTAGGAGACGCCAGCAATCATTCCAGGAAGAAGCAGGAAGCCCGAAGGAGGTTAAGCCCACCTATCTGCAACAAAGGAAGTCAGAAGTTGAGAAAGGGCTAGATATGACAGGTAGGAGTACTACAAGTGAAAGGTGTGTATTCTATATCAAATATGTTCAATAAAGACGGGTGACAGATGCCTTATAGTCTTTAAAACATGAAATACAAGCTTTCAAGCCTTTTACATCTTTGTTGTTCCCAACATGAGTATTTCTTAGTCATAGGTATTTAAAATACCAGTGATCCGAGCTTACACAAATGGACTTTGCTCAAGTTAGGCAATGATTCTGGCAACTCGAGAATTTGTGCAACGTGACAAGAAATGTTTAAAAAATATGTTGAGTCCTGGGGCACCTGGGTGGCTCAGTCAGTTGGGCCTCAGACTTCGGCTCAGGTCATGATCTCATAGTTCCAGAGTTCGAGCCCCGCGTCGGGCTCTGTGCTGGCAGCTCAGAGCCCAGAGTCTGCTTCGGATTCTGTGTCTCCCTCTCTCTCTGCCCCTGCCCCGCTTACACTCTGTCTCTCTCTCTCAAAAATAAATGAATATTTAAAAATAAATAAATACATAAAAATAAAATTATTGGCAACTGAAACATGGGATAGAATGAAAGAAAATACACGGAATGACAAACTCAGAATGAACTTCTGGATTAAAACTCGTGTCCCGCTGGGGCGCCTGGGTGGCTCAGTCGGTTTCCCCCACAGAAATTATGTAGAAATCCTAACCCCTGGCGCCTGTCTTTACAGATGTGAAGAAACTAAGATGAGGTCAGACCGGATCAGGGTGAACCCTAATGCAATGACCAGTGTCATTCTAAGAAGCAGCAAATTTGGACACAGAGACATACACGGCGGGGGATTTCCTGTGAAGACGGAGGCAGAGGCTGGCTGCTGGGGGAGGCAGGAGAGGGAACGGGATCCTGGCGACACCTTGATTCCGGATGGCCGCCCTCCAGAGCAGTGAGTGAATGTATTTCTGCTGTTTAAAATTTTTTTTTTTTAACATTTATTTATTTTTGAGACAGAGAGAGACAGAGCATGAACGGGGAAGGGTCAGAGAGAGAGGGAGACACAGAATCTGAAACGGGCTCCAGGCTCCGAGCCATCAGCCCAGAGCCTGACGCGGGGCTCGAACTCACGGACCGCGAGATCGTGACCTGGCTGAAGTCGGACGCTTAACCGACTGCGCCACCCAGGCGCCCCTGTATTTCTGCTGTTTAAAGTCACCTAGTTTGCGGCCATTTGTCACAGCAGCTGCAGGAAACTAAGAACTCAAAAAGATCGCCAACCGATAAGAGCAGGGCAGCACAGGGCGGCCGATCGCCTGTCCTCGGTCACGAGTGTGTGATGCCACAGCGTCCTGGAGGCTCCCCGCAAAACCCAGGTCATCCACGGGTAAATTAAAATGGGTATTTTTTTTGAAAGTCCAGATGCAAAAGAGGGGTAGTGGCCCGGGGAGCTGGGCAGACCCCACGGATCGATACCCCAGCTGGGCCTCTCACCAGTGGGACCACGGACAGATTGCTGGGCCTCTCGGGATCTCGCTCTCTCCATCTGAAAACTACTAAGTCAAGTCACTTACCCGCCCTTCGCAGGGCTGTTTGCAGGATTAGAGGAGGTGACCTGTGCAAAATGCTTAGCGTGGGGCCCAACATCCAGTGAGCCTGAAATAAAGGTTGGCTATTAATATTAACAGTTGCTAGCGACTTCTCAGACGGTCCCTCTAAGGTGCTTTGCGCAGATGTCTCGGCCTGGCCTTTCCATCTTCCGCAGGAGGACTTGGATCATAATTCTTTCTCTGGAGCTCAGGAGCTGGCACCTTTCACTCACAGAAGCTGGTGGGAACCTAGCCTTGACTTTCTTGTTCTTTTAACCCCAGACACGTCATTGTCCGTAATATTTACCATGTCATTGTGTTCCAGCAAATGTATTCTCGGGGGACGCCGGGGCGGCTCAGTGGGTTAAGCGTCCGACTCTTCATTTCGGCTCAGGTCATGATCTCCCGGTTTGTGGGTTTGAACCCCGCATCAGGCTCTATGCTGACAGCTCAGAGCCTGCTTGGATTTCTGTCTCTCTCTCTCTCTCTTTGCCCTATTCTCTGCACGCACAAACACATGCTCTCTCTCTCTCTCTCTCTCTCTAAAAAATAAACATTAAAAAAAACAACAACACTTATTCTCGGTGCCCATCCCTTTTTCCAGCCTTGCCTGCAGTGAGGCTTAATGTAATTCAGGGACACTGGATTGCTTGTTCTAAAAAAGACAAACTCCTAAACTGCATATCCTTGGCACATATTTTCAATCCAAAGTCTTCCAAACAATTGTGTACTAAGAAGTGATAAGCCAACATGCCGTGATTAAAATGGGTGTCCCCAAAATAATTTTGTAGCTCTTTACATTCGAATGGTTAAGTATGAAGATCGTATTTCTGTCTGTTTCATCCCTATTGGTGGAGAGAGGACAGAACAATCCTTCAACAGAAACCCCGGAGGCCTTCTGAGGCCATTACCAGGTACAGAGCTGCAGACCCCCTAGCATCTCCAGTGGCTTTATCGTGTCAGCATGGAAGCCTTTTTCTTGTTTAAATAATGGAAATTGCTATAATTACCATCATTTTAGCACGCCATTATTATTAATACGACCAAACGGTATGGTTCGAGCAGAGGCGGGTTCTCTACTGTTCGAACGAGGTCACATGATGGTGTCCAACACCTGGCCCGCATCCCCATGCCCACGTGGTCCTGCTCTCCCACGGGCTTCGGGGCAGATGCCCGTGATGTCTTGAAGAGCGTCAGGCAGAACGACAGACCCCCCCCCTCCCCCCCCCAGTTCTTGATCAAGGCATGCGGGGACCGAGCACGTGTGCGCATGTCCGACAGTTGGCTCTCCCTTGGGAGAGGGTTTAGGTTTAGGGTCCAGGGAGCTCTGGCTGGACAGGGAGGGTACTTGGAGGCCAAATTTTTCTTTTTAAAGGGAAACGGAGGGGTGCCTGGGTGCCTCTGTCTGTTGAGCGTCTGGCTCTTGCTTTTTCGGCTCAGGTCAGGATCTCACGGTTTGTGAGTTTGAGCCCCGAGTTGGGCTCTGTGCTGACAGCACAGAGCCCTCTTGGGATTCTCTCTGTCTCTGTCTCTCTCTCTCTCTGTCTCTCTCTCTCCCTCCCTCTTTGCCCCTCCCCTGCTCTCTCTCAAAAATAAACAAACTTTAAAAAGGGAAAAGTAAAATAAAGGAGGCGGGAAGGAAAGGGAGCAGGTAGGCAGGGGCCCGGTGGTTCGGAACTCGGCTTCTGGACTCCAGCCACCTGGGCCCGATTTCTGGCTCTCTTTCTTGTCCTGTCCCCTGGGCCAGCCATTCAACTTCCTCAGGTTTGTTGTCCCATCCCCTAAATGGGTATCAGAACTGGGAGGTGGTTGTGAGAACCCCCAAGGAGAGCACCCGTGAGACACGCAGCAGGCTGCTTGCCACGAGGGGAGCCCTCCGAACGATCTGCGACTGTTACTTCTCCAAAAATTCTTGGTTATTTAATGCTTGAATTTACAATTTCATTTTTCTCTCCACCTAAGCAAGTTTTATTTTAGGCTTAGGAGAATCAGCAGAGAATAAATGCATAACTCTTGGCCATTAATAGAGCAGGAAACCTCACTCCAAGTTCAGAAGTCACCCCAGGGCCTGCTGCAAACACCCTGCTGGTGGCCAGAGACATTTCGGGAGGAGACAGGGAAGAAATGAATCCCAGTGCACTTGTCACTAACACCTATAGTAGGCATTTGGAAAGATCGTACACACGGATGTTGCTATAAAACAGCTTATTACTAAATCAGGCCAAGAAGGAGGAACAGAATATTTCATTCCCCGTCAAATGTAAAAATTAAATCTGGATTGTTAAAAACAGCCTTCCCTGGAAACATGCTAATCTTTAACTGAGACATAACCTTGAATGAACTACTCCCTTGGCCAAGGTAAGGATACAAACACGAGGCATTGAATACATTCCTGTTATTTAAACTTCATCATTTTAAAGTAAAGGTCACTGGGGCGCCTAGCTGGCTCAGCCTGTAGAGCATGCGACTCTTGATCTCGGGGTTGTGAGTGCAAGGCTCACGTTGGACCCAGAGCTTACTTAAAAAAATAATAAAATAAAGGAAAGGTCACTGCATTAATTAATAAAGAAAAGCTATCATTTATGAAAGTTTTTGTTGTGAGAGCCCCAGAGAAAGCTTTTTTTTTTTTTTTTTTTTTAAGCTTTTCTTGAGACTTTTTTTCCCCCCCATCCCCTTTCTCTCTGGCGGGAGGCAGACTTCAAACCCCCTTTTATCACAGCACCCAAACTGCCCTCATCTTTTCTTCAGTACAAAGAATTCCTTTCCACTCAAAAAATTAACAGGAGCTCTTGCCCTCAAGGCACACATTCCCAAGGGGAGAGTCATTTCCGGTCCCAAAACATCATCCTTAGGCCACAAAAGAGGTTGATCGTCAACATCTTGAGAAATCTTGGGAAGGCAGAAAAGTACAAAGTTCCCACTACCAGCTGGAGTATTCACGTGGCGGCTTTGACCAGCACCAGCCTCTGCGGTCAAGTTAAGCTTCCTCAGCTGACTCCTTCCCCCTCCTCCCTCCCCACCATCCACCCCGGGAGCCACCACTTAGACGGAAGGCAAAAAGCAGAGTCAAAGTTTTGAGCTGAACACATTTCCGAAGGGTTTTGTTGTGTTGTTTTTTTTTTAAACTAATTAAGCAAGTATAGAAGTTATTCTGCAGAGTTTCTTTTTTTAAAAGAATTAGCATGGCGCATCTTTCCTCTTCAGAAAAGTCTTGAATAATTTAATTAGAATTACACCCAAGTCATGAGTACGTTCTATTTATGGGGGAATCATAGCTGAATTAAAACCCAAATGACAACGTTAAAAATAAAAATAAAGTATCTTGAGACTGTACTCAATTGATAAGAAAAACCTGACTTCACATCACACTTGGATTAGGTAATGTGTTAGGAGGAGGAGAGCCAACTCGACTCCTGAAATTTTCCTGTTCTTCAGATTACCGAGCCTGAGGCCACTGGGTTCTCGTTACCAAAAAAAAAAAAAAAAAAAAAGTGCTAATAAATGAAAATCAGATTAAGAGAAAAAGAATGCCGCTTGGTTTTATTTTTATTTTGTCCTCGGGAGGCCACTCGGTCCCCGGCAGCCTGGCTCAGCCCCCGTGTGCTCCGCAGGCGCCGGACTGCGTTTTCATACATTCGGCAGCCACGTGTGCGGACGCCGGGCTCGGTGCAGAGCGGCTGGGCGGCCGGACCGGCGAGAGCACGCCGACGAGCCAACTCCGGGAGAGGGACGCGGCCACGCGGCCCCCTCCGCCGGGCGCACGCACACATCCTTCTCCCCGGGCGCTGCGCCGCCGGGGCCGGCCACGGGCTCCCGTGGCCATGAGACAGCATGGGGGTGGGGGGATCGTGGGGAGCAGAAGAGGAACCCGAAGCGAGCCCCTTGGCGGCCTCGGCATCGCGCCCGAGGCCCACGGCGCCGGCTCCCCGCTCGCCAGGAGGGCTGCCCCTTAGAGGCGCTCGCCGCCCGGCGGCTCGGGGCGGAGGACGCACAAGTTCTGAAACACTCGCGCACGCCCTCGGCAGCGCCCCGGGGCAGGACGCCCGGCCGCCCCGCGTCCCCAGGGCGCGCGCCCCGCTCCCGGCCCGGCGGGGGCCCCTCGGCGTCCCGCCCCGCCCCCCAGCTCTGCCCTGCCGGCGTGTGGTCGGGGGCGACCCTAAGCCGCGCGCGGGCACCGCCGGGCGCCCCCCGCCCCACCCCCCCTACCGGCCCCCCGGGAAACCCGCGGCTGCAGCCTGGGGGGCCGCAGGGGCGGTGGGGAGCGGGCGAGCGCCCACCAACCTACCTTCTGCGGGGGGGTCCCGATCAGCATCTCCAGGTAGTAGCCGCGGCCGGAGTCCCCCTGCAGGTTGTCCACCATGGCCAAGAAGTTGGCCGCGCCGCCGGCGGGCTCCAGGGCGAGCGCCAGGCCGTCGGCTCGGGGCGCGGCGCGGGGCGCGGCGGGGGTCCCGGGCCCGGGGGTGGGCGCGGCCACGCGGAGGGGCAGCGTGAGGGGTGCGGGGGCCGGCGCCGGGGCTGCGCGCAGGAGCCAGTGGGCCAGCAGCGGCAGCAGCAGCGCCCGGGCCTGCGCGCCCATGCCCGCGGCGGGGCCCGGGGGGCGCGCGCGGCCCGGCCCGGCCCGTCCCGTCCGGCGGTGGCGGCGGCGGCGGCGGCTCGGAGGTTCGGCGCGGGGCTGCGGGCAGGGCCGGGCGCGCACGGGGCGGGCGGGCGGCGACGGCGGCGGCGGCGGCTGGGAGGAGCACCGCGGGAGGAGGACTGCAGGAGCGGGAGGAGGCGCCGGAGCCGGAGCCGCCCCAGCCCGCGCCGCCAACTTGAGCAAGTTGGTCGCCGCTGCCCCCTCTGGCGGGCGGCGGCTGCCCCGCAGGGGCCGGGCCCCTCCCCCGCGGCCAAGGTCACGGCGGAGCGCGGGGTCCGCGGGAGCGCCCCGGGCGCGCCCCGCCCGCCCTCGCTCGTCTCGGGCCGCGCCTCTTCCCCGGGAAACTCGAGTCCCGAATTTCCTCGGAACGCGCCCCGCTGCTACGGCCAACGGATGTGACGAGGCTCATCTGATACCAGGGGGAAAGTTTCGGGAACCCTTAAAGGGGCAGCAAGGGCCTGAACTGGCCCCGGGACCCCGCGCGCGAGGGGGCCCCGCAGGGGCGGGGGGCGGGGGTGAGTGGAGGGTCAGAGAGGAGAGTGGGGAATCGTCAAAGAGCCGCGAGCGTCACCAGGAGTCAGCGCCTCCCCTCGCCAAGTTCCTCCCCGCCGCACTTCAGCCCGGCGGAGTCTGGCTGCCTCTCTGGGCATTTTCCGTGCGCTGAACACCCACCCCCATCCCCACCCCCATGCCTGCTCACTCCCGCTTCCTTGTCCCCACTTCGGCCCCCCGGCAGATTTGGAAGAAATCTGAGTGGAGGCGGGGGTGGGGGAGGCAGGGAGGACGCGAGAGCTTTGGAGACTTCTCCCTAGGAATCTTGGGGGTGGAGGGGATGGGGCTTGGATGCCTCTGCTGGCTGCCCGAGCCTCGGCTCCCCCTGGCGCCCACCGTCACCGCCCGGGAGGTGGTGTCCGCTTCTGGCTTTGAGCTTGGGCTTCTCCGCCCCACGCTTGTCCGTAATGCAGATGGGAAGCTGGCGGGAGCTGCTCCCTCACCTCCCCCAGGACTCCCTCAGTCCACCAAGCGAGTTGCAGTCACGATGCAAAAATCAGGGCCGCCAAGGCTGCACGTTGCCTTTCAACCCTCCGCTTCCCCCTCCGCCAGCTCCCGGCGGATTATCTAATTAATACTTGTTTAGCCGCAGACACCAAGACCAAAGAAGGGGCTCAGCAGTGCTAGCAACGAGGGTTATTTTATTCTAGGTACTAAACGCGGGGTGGGGGGGGGGGGGGTAACAGTTACACAAACTAAGGTCCATTGATTTCCACTGAAACAAGGAGCAGGCGAATCTTTTCTACCTCCTCCAGCTGAAATATGCTGGCTGTTTTAGAAAACAAACAAGCCCGTCTTCAAACAGTGGGAAGGTTGGAGCAAAGCTTCGCTCCTCGCTGTAATTTCCAGCTACTTCTATCCAAGATTTGATTTTTATTCCTGTCTTCTCGATTTTAGAATCAGGTCTCGCTCTGCAAGAGACCCATATGTCAGAGATCTTCGGTTGTGCGTATAAAAATCACATTTTCCCCAGACTGTATCCCAACTTTAACAAATCCCCAGCCTCAAAAAAGAAAGGCCTAGTAGGGCCTGTGATATAACCTAAATTGATATCCCCATAAATCTGCATAGTAATTCCAGAGCTATTATATTCATATATTCACATTTCGAATTCAAGGTTGTAGACGAAGTATAATTTTTAAAGAATGATTATTTATACTCCTTGGTGTCCAGTCTTGAGGGGGTCCAAACAGAAGTGCAGACAGTTGTCGGAAGAACACAACCTTGGGGGGAAAAAAAAAAGCACATGCAATTTATTAAGAACGTTGGCATAGGGGCTACCTGACTGGAAGTTCAACATCAGAGACATTTGCTCTCATAATTAAAAACCATCAGGGAAAATTTTGAAAATCAAGTCTAATTAAGGTGTGTCCTTTGTGGGACTCGGGCCCCCGCCTAGTGTGAGCATTCATGAGCTTTTCACTTTGAAAACGCCAGTTTAAGTTTACGGGGAAACAGACGCATTAAGATCTGATCACAGGGGACCTCATGTAGTTTTCATGGACGCTGGAGCTGTCTTCTCAGAAACGAATAGGGCTGAAGTGACGGCATCTGATGACTGTCCCCATGGCCGTCTCTGTTACGAATGGTCTTGCAGTTCTGGACCCGACCCCTACTCACAACGAGGGTGCAGCCTGGGTCTGGGAAACAATAGTTTTACCTCCCAGGTGTTCTCCCTGGAACCTTATGTGGCAGGCCTGTCATTCTGGAGCTAATTAGGGGTTCTTTATACACTCCCCGAAGCCCTTCTCTAAGAAAGAAGCTGTGTCCCAAAGCATTGGTGAGCGGCAGGGAGAAGGTGGACCCCTCACACCCCTGCAGCACCCCAGCATTCCCCAAGAATCTCTGTAAGAGACACCATTTCGGCCACACTTTCTGGGTCCACATGGGGAAACCGAGGCCTACGAGTGAGACTGGCCCACCCCTCCTTGCAAAGAGCAAACGTCCTCAACCAGAAATGTCTGGCACAGCTGAGGGTGAGAAAGGGTCTTGCCCTCCTGCCCAAGGAGCCCACCAAGGATTCCTTCCAGGAATACGTGTTGCTTGGTCACGAAGATTGTCACCGATGTGTTTGTTGACGTTCATTGGTTCTTAGCACTAACTCTGAGCTCCTTCTATACCAACAATTCTCACACTTTTGGGTCTGAGGACCCTCTTACTCCCTTAAAAACTAAGGACCCTAGGGGCGCCTGGCTGGCTCAGTCAGTGGAGCATACGACTCTTGACCTGGGGGTTGTGAGTTCGAGCCCCACACTGGGTGTAGAGATTGCTTAAAAATAAAATCTTTTAAGATTTTATTTTTATTTTTTAAGTAATCTCTGGACCATCTCGAGTTGTGGGGCTCGAACTCACAACCCGGAGATCAGGAGTGGCACGCTCCCCGGACTGAGCCAGGCAGGCGCCCCAGGAACTTGTGTTTATGTAGATCATACCTATCAATAGTTACCAAATTAGGAAATAAAACAAATGTTAACAATATGTAATAATGCACTTAAAAAATAATGTAACAAACCCATTATACAACAACATAAAATAACATTTTAATTTTTTTTTATATTTATTTTTGAGAGAGAGAGAGAGAGAGACAGTGTGAGCAGGGGAGGGACAGAGAGAGAGGGAGACACAGAATCCGAAGCGGGCTCCAGGCTCTGAGCTGTCATCACAGAGCCCCACGCGGGGCTCGAACCCACGGACTCTGAGATCATGACCTGAGCCGAAGTCGGACACTTTTACCGACGGAGCCACCCAAGGTGCCCCCATCAAATACCATTTTAACGAAAACTAACTTTTTCAAAAAGTGAGAAGAATGATTATTTTGCATTTTTGCAAGTCTCTGTATCTGGCTTAACGGGAGGCAGCTGGATTCTCATATACGCTTCTGCGTTCCGTCCATTCGGAAACCTCTGGAAAATTCCACCCAGCCCGCAGAACCGAAGGAAAGTGAAAAAGACGAGTAACACTTTACCGTCATCATGAAAATAGCGCTGAGCTGAAGGACCCTCTGAAAGGGTCAGACCATACTCGGAGAATCAGAGGGCCCTTTCCTGTGTCTCTCCCAGGGCCTCCCAGACGGAGCAAGACGCCAACCCCCTACAGCCCAGGGGAATCTTATCAGCTCATCTCTTTAGTATCCTGTGGTTTCCTTTTCTGTCTGCCTCATGGTTCCTTCTCAGAAACTTACAAACATGCAGACAGCCCCCACTTCCCTTTTGGTAAAACCCATCTTGACCCCACTTGTGAAGGCTGCTGGCTTATCTCCTTCCCCGTGCAGCCACCCTTCTGGAAGGTGCTGTCTGCCTCCTTATCTCTATTTCTACCTCCTTGCACTCCTTACCCTAACAGAGCTTCACTCCTGGATGGACGGGCTTGTAGACAGGTCTCCAGCTTTATTCCTACCCAGCCCCCCGGGCGGCCCCGAGCACTGGTTCCTGGGCACCAAGCCTGGCTGCTCCGTGAGGCACCTGCGGGATCCCACCTGGCAGTTGGTTTGGGGCCGGCCTCTGGAACGGCTCGTTTTAAATTTTTTTTTTTTTTTTAACGTTTATTTATTTTTGAGGCAGAGAGAGACAGAGCATGAACGGGGGAGGGGCAGAGAGAGAGGGAGGCACAGAATCTGAAACAGGCTCCAGGCTCTGAGCTGTCGGCACAGAGCCCGAGGTGGGGCTCGAACTCACGGACCGCGAGATCATGACCTGAGCCGAAGTCGGCCGCTTAACCGACTGAGCCACCCAGGCGCCCCTAGGAACGGCTGGTTTTAAAAGCTCCCCGGGTAAACCAGGAAATAGAGCATGGGAGAAAGGGAATAAGGTGTCCGACTGAAGAGATCTGGAGACTTGTGGTCCTGAATTGATTTGGAAATTCCAGTAGGTACTCCTGAGGTCGTTCTTACTTAAAAAAAAGTAAATAAATAAACCTTGGGGCGCCTGGGTGGCTCAGTTATTAAGCATCTGACTTCCGCTCAGGTCACGATCTCATGGTTCGTGAATTCAAGCCCTGCATCGGCCTCTGTGCTGACCGTGTGGAGCCTGCTTGGGACTCTCTCTCTCTCTCTTTATCTGTCCCTCCCTTGCTCACACTTTCTCTCTCTCTCAAAATAAATAGATAAAACTTAAAAAAAAAAAAAAAAGAAGAAGAAGAAGCCTTGCTGTGTCTACTGGAAACGCCTACATACGATGAACATCTGTAGTGCCTACATTAGGGCTTCTAAATATCACATCCCCCACCCCCTCCCCGTAAAGCAAACGGTGGCTCCCCAGAGAAGGCTGATCCCAGGTCTGGGGACGAAACTGAGCATCGTGACCCTGGAGCGTCTTGTCTTACCAGGAAGCAAGGCTGTAATCAATGGCTCTGGAGGCTCTGTCCAGAGCTAAGGCAGAGCCTGGACGATTCAAACAGCATCCGAAGTGGTAACTGCAATGGCTCAAAACACTTCAATTATCTTGAAACCTATTCGATCACAATGTTCTTTGAAAAAGTACATTGATTATTTTGGAAGCATGCTAAGGAACCCAATGCGTTATTTTCAAAAACTGGCAGAGAGGGGCTCCTGGGTGGCTCAGTCGGTTGAGCATCCAACTCCTTTATTTTTTTTTTTGGGGGGGGGGGATTTTTTTTTAAGTTTATTTATTTATTTTGAGAGAGAAAGCACAAGCAGGGGAAGGGAGAGAGAGAGAGAGAGATAATCCCAAGGAGGCTATGCACTGTCCACGCAGAGCCTGATGCAAGGCTCAAACCCAGGGACCACGAGATCATGACCTGAGCCGAAGCCGAGAGTTGGACTCTTAACCGACTGAGCCACCCAGGCGCCCTGCATCTGACTCTTGATTTTGGCTCAGGCCATGACCTCAGGGTTCATGGGACCAAGCCCTGGGTCGGGCTCTGTGCTGACAGCATGGAGCCTGCTTGGGATTCTTTTTCTCCCTCTCTCTCTGCCTCTCTCTCAATCTCTCTCCTCTCTCTCTCTCTCAAAAAATAAATAAATAAAGTTAAAAAAAAAAAACCCCGGCAGAGAAGGGAAAAGAATCACGCATCTATTGTCTTGACTTTCCTGTACAAACTACACCTCAGTATAACCAAATAATTGATGAGGGGAAACTTCTCTTCACAGAAGGTTTGCAGCTGATACACGAAGAAGAAAGATGATGGGCTTGGAACACTGTCACTGAGCAGCCCTTAAGGGGGTAACGGATCTGGGCACTGAGCATCCCTGGCTGAGAACTTCACAGACAAAGCAGAGGGACCACCCAGCATTCCGTGCTTCCTCGTGGAAGTCCACAATGCTACCAGTGAAATGTTCTCGCCGGAAAATCGAACCCGAATCTGATTAAGCCTCTACGTCGCGGGTTGGCACATGACATCGGGGGACCAATTCAGCCCCGCTGCCTGTTTTTGTGAATAAAGCTTTATTGAAACGTAGCCGTGTCTGTTTCAGTAGTTGCTACAGGGACCATGTGGCTTCGAAGGCTAACATGTTTACCATCTAACCCTTTCCAGAAAGTTTGCCAAGTCTTGTCATAGATCAAAAGAGTCCCAAGACCCTTATCAGTCATTTGCAGCACAGGGATCTTCTTTGGCTCATGACTAAACAAAAAGGAAAAGTTACTTGTAAGACAATTAGAGAAAATTGAACACTGGTTGGATGATGTTATGGAACTATTACTGATATTTTCAGAGTATTTTAGAGTCATATTTTTAGAGTAATGGCATTGAGAGTGTGTGTGTGTGTGTGTGTGTGTGTGTGTGTGTGTGTTTAACAGATATTATTTAGATCAGACATGCTGCAATATTTATGAATGAAACGAGATTTATTTCAAAATAGTATCGGTTGGTAGAAAACATGCCAGTCCTCTCAGTGAAATATATACTCCTAATAATAAGTGTTAGCAGGCACCATGATTATTCTCATTTTACAAATGAGATACGGAGGCAGAGATGATATGTTTTTTGTGTGGGTTTTTTTCTTTTTCTTTCTTTCTTTCTTTCTTTTTTTTTTTTTTTTTTGAGGGACCGTGCGAGCAGAGGAGAGGGGCAGAGGGAGAGAGAAAATCTAAAGCAGGCTCCGGGCCCAGCGCAGAGCCCAACACGGGGCTCCCACCCACACCCCTGGGATCGTGACCTGAGCCAAAATCAAGAGTCAGCAGCTCAACCAACTGAGCCTCCCAGGCGCCCCCGGAGTTGATATTTGACTGCTGAGTGGTGGGACTGGGATTCAGATTCTGAAGACCTCACAGCCTGTGCTCCTTATCATGTGACCTTTCTGAGAGACCACAGGATGGTCCAGCTGGAGAGGACCCCAGAACACGGGCCCGGGGAGCGTACAGAAGGTGAGGAGGGCCAGGTGATCCTGCGGACGGCATCCCCGTGGCTCGTTTAACAGACATGCTGAGCCGTCCTTTGTGCCACTGACCACATCAGAGCTGGAGCCACCTGGGACAAATAGCCCCTTCCATCAGAGATGACAGGTTAGCAAGGTCACACCACAAATACATTTTCTTTTTGGAAACACGACTCCAGCTCAGGTGGAGGAGAGATGGGTGGTGGTGAGCCCAGAGACAGAGGGACCGATTAGAAGGCTGCTGCAAGAATCCATGAGGAGGGGACAAGGGGCACAGAGAGGGAGCAGTTAGCATTTAGCGTGGAGAGGGTAGGACTCACCAGCGCTGTCCAGACAGGTGCACAGCGGCTCCTTCCGTGTGCTCAGTGCCCACTCACTGCCGCTAAGTTTTCGCAGCGATGTGACTCTTGCACAGTGAGAAGCAGGCAGGGCAGATGTCCCCGTTTCGGAGGGACAGCGAAGGACAGCGGCGCTGAGGTCCCACCGCGTCCTGGGCACTGACTGCGTCCTCTGTCGCTCCGGGGCAGGTGTCCTGTGCCCGTGCCACAGTGGGGGGCGTTGAGGATCTGCCTTAGATCCCAGCAGACAACGATGAGCTGGATCTGAAGCCTTCGCCAGCCGCCGAAGCCTGGGTTCTTCTACCTGGACGAGGTTCCCTTCTCAAAGGGACGAATCAGGCACATTTTAGCACAGGAGGAAATAAGACTCACGTCAGGCTTCCCTTTAAATACCAACTATCCTGGGGCACCTGGGTGGCTCGGTAGGTCAAGTGTCTGACTCTCGGTTTCAGCTCAGGTGATGATCTCACGGTTCGTGAGTTCGAGCCCTGCGTCGGGCTCTGTGCTGACAGCGTGGAGCCTGCTTGGGACTCTCTGTCTCTCTCTGTCTCTCTCTGTCTCTCTCTCTGCCCCTCCCCTGCTCAAGCTCTTTCTCTCTCTCTCCCAAAATAAGTGAATAAACATTTAAAAAATTAAAGAAAGGAATAACTCACCAGTCTATTTCACCTATATTTTTTTTTAAATTTTTTTTTTTAACGTTTATTTATTTTTGAGACAGAGAGAGACAGAGCATGAACGGGGGAGGGGCAGAGAGAGAGGGAAACACAGAATCGGAAGCAGGCTCCAGGCTCCGAGCCATCAGCCCAAAGCCCGACGCGGGGCTCGAACTCGCGGACCGCGAGATCGTGACCTGAGCCGAAGTCGGACGCTTAACCGACTGAGCCACCCAGGCGCCCCTATTTCACCTATATTTTATGTTCACACAGGAATGGCCAAGTAGGACTATAAACCTCTTTCAAAGATACAAAACAAAACCCCTAAGTGATAAGAAACCCTCATGTCATGGGGTAATGGTAACATATCTTTTTCTTTGTGGTTCACGAAATGATGGTTCTTTCTGCTCAGGTGTGTATTTGACCATCGTGAGAGTCAACGGCACAGAACAACCTATGTGGGCGTACTCGCTAGGTAGGGATCAGTCAACGTTTACCTTCCCCGAAAATGTCTTGGATGTTAAGACCTGCCCCTGGGCTGTGTGTTTCTGGGGTCTGGGGGGTGCCTACCCGAGCTGTCAGCCTTCCTCAGCTCCAGGGCTTGGTCAGAATGGCCTCGTTCCCTCTCTGTAACCACGCGGCTCCGTCCTTCCCATTGTTCTGGGAACCGCTTCCAGTCCTCATTCTGGAGACTGGGGTTTGGTTGGGATCCCACAGGTGAGGCTGGGTGGGGGGACAGTGCGGGGGGGAGCGGGAATCCTCTTTGCCACAGTTAGCATCCTTCCGGAGTTCACAGCTCTCCTGCGTACTTGGAATTTTACATCATCACGATTCATTGATATTAACACCAAGGCAGGTGGAGTCCCTGAGTGGCGGAATCAGAAGCGGGTTGGTGGCCACAGACGACGTCTTCTTTACTGTGTCGTATTTGTTTTGGTCAGCTTCTGAAAGCTTCTTTGTGTCCCTTTCCCGGTGAAAGTCTGGAGGAAGACAAATTCGAGCATCTGTTTGGACAGGGGCCATTTGGAGAACGGGACTGTCCTCTGTGTGGATTTATGAGTTTGTCGGAGCACAGAATAGGGGTGCAGAAGGGAGGCAGTGAAGGAGACAAACAAGGAAGAAGGTGCGGAGAAGAGGCAGGCGAGTCTCTGCCCCCCCCCCCCCACTCCCAGTGTCAGTCAGATCTGGGTCATCTCCGCTGGAAGGAGAAGTAATGTGGCCTGGAAACCACCCCCTCAAGGTCGGGGTACAGAACCCCATCCCCAACCAACAAGCTCAGGGTACGACGGCCCACGGTGGGTGGTCCGGGCAGGGTCGGAGGAGAAGGCAGGTGGTCCCCTAGACCACAAAGAGGCAGGGCCCTCCCTGTACCTAAAGTAGCCAAGCCTAACATCTGACCTGCTTGCCCCTGTGGGCTGCCTGCTGGGGGATGGGGGTACAACTCCTGGTCTGGCAGGTCCCTTAGTGAACAGCCAGGACCCAGAGGGGAGAGGACAGGGCTGCAGGTCACGTGGGGATCCCATAACAAAAAGGAGGGGGAGGGAGGCTGGGGCAGCCCCGAAAGGCCCAAGCTTGTCTGGCCCCTGCCAAGAGCTTCTCTGGTGTTTCCCTGTGACCTCTTAGAGACATGCCTGGAGTCCCACCAGCAGAGGGAGGCTGGAAGGGTGGGTGGGCAGATCTGGAGCAGCTATGGGAGCACTCATTAGAAACATCAGAAATCCCATCGGAGTGCTGCGCACAGGGTGGCCGGCAGCCTTTGCCTGCAGAGTCAAGGGCTCAGGACCACCCGCTGGGCTCATAATGGCAGCCGCTCTTAGCCATTGCCCACCTGTCTCCATGCTATCTCTGCACCATTTCCAAGGAGAAGCATGTCAGCTCACCCCACCCCCAGGTTCATTCTCCGCCCTCCCCTGGAGACCCCCACTGGTTACAGAGAGAGTCCAGGCTAGCCCCCCAGATGCATCCGTCTTAGCGTTTGCTTACGTGTGCAGACAATGAGAAGCTCCCAGACTCACGAGGAGAGTCTGGCTGAAAGAGGGCCATCGAGCCAATACTTCCTGAGCTAATTTTGAGCTAACATTGTTTCCCCCTCAGGGAAGTCTCAGAACCTATTACATGAAGGAAAGAAGAGATTTTACTGTGTTTATTATTTTTTTTGTGTTATTTTTTAAAAATTTCTTTTAATGTTTATTTTTGAGAGACAGAGCATGAGCAGGGGAGGGGCGGAGAGAGAGGGAGACACAGAATGTGAAGCAGGCTCGAGGCCGTCAGCACAGAGCCCGACACGGGGCACCAGCTCAAGAACTGCGAGATCGTGACCCGAGCCGAAGTCGGACGCTCAACCGACTGAGCCACCCAGGCGCCCCGAGATTTTACTGTTTTGAAAAGAATGAGCACTTGGAGCTCCAAGAAGAGTTTTTCGGAGAAACAGATATAATGTTTGAGAAGAAATGAAAAGCTGAGTAGGGACAGCAGCAGGCAGAAAGGAGAGAGCTGAAGCCCGTTGTGCTAGATCAGCCGGTCAACATAACTCTCGTAACTTGGGGAATTGTTACAACCCCAGAGCAAAAGGGCCGGGGAGGGAGAGCCACGAAAGGCAGTATTTACGACCGAGGGAAACCCACCAGATCTTGTCTTTGACTTTGCAGAAGTCCAGGGAGAAGGAAGCTGGCGGAGGTGAAGACACCTACGAGAGTTCCTCGAGCTGGAGACGTCAGACCACAAGGGTTCCCCAACGTCCGGGTGGGGTGATTTCAAAAAGGCACTTGGGAATTCCAAAGGTACACAGGAAATTGTTTGCACTGTGTGCCCCACGACAGGGGCTCCTCTCTCGAATACCGAGTGGCGGGAGACAGGCGCAGAACGCACCCAAGGTAAAAAGAGATCGGTCCCAGATTCTGTCCTTCCCGCGGGAGGGAGGGGAGGACAGCACGGGGTGCGGGGAGGGGAGGTGTACAAGCGAGAGTGACCTAGGGTAGCGTTGAGCTTGCGGTTGAATCTGGACAGCTGTGGACAATATGACCAGAAGACGTGAGTCGTGTGACGGTTGAGAAAGAATTCTTGACACAGAAGAGGCTGGTGGAGAACCAAACTGCTGGAAGTTTCACCTAGCTCTCCTAATTGGGCGGGAGGCGGGTGGGAAATGGGGGAAGGTGGAGGAAGAGGCCTAAGTCTGGCCTGGGTGGGGCGGGGCCGGGTGGGGCTGGTGGCCGGGAGGGTGGGGAAGGTTATCTGAAGAGGGAGGGACACCACCCTGGTCACACTGGGACTGAATTCTGAATCTGTTTTGCCTCCTGACGTGGCCTTCCCCGTCTGCGAGGGGGGAGATAAAGCCTATTTCGTTGGACACTGGGAAATTAAGACACAACACATGCCAATCATCTCACACAGGGCTGGCACATTTTAAGCACTTTAGCTATTATTTTATTTTGTTTATTTAAAAAAATTTTTTAACGTTTTTTTTTTATTTTAGAGAGACAGAGTATGAGCAGGGGAGGGGCAGAGAGAGAGAGAGGGAGACACAGAATCCGAAGCAGGCTCCAGGCTCTGAGGCGTCAGCACAGAGCCCGACGCAGGGCTCGAACTCACAAGCAGTGAGATCACGACCTGAGCCGAAGTCACACGCGTACCCAACGGAGCCACCCGAGCGCCCCGTTACAGTTATTGTTATTGATGGTGATAGGAAAACATAGGCCAAACCATATTTAAAAAATTTTTTTTAATTTAAAAACCTAGGATTTCAGTGATGTCATTATGAAAAATTACCAGAAACTTGGGGAGCCCGCTGGCTCAGTCGGTAGAGCATACAACTCTTGGCCTCGGGGTCATGAGTTCAGGCCCCATGTTGGGCATAGAGCTTACTTTAAAAAAAAAAAAAAAAAAAAAAAGGTTACCAGAAACTCTTTCAATGTACCCTTCTGGGCGTGTGCGGGCCTGGTCCTGTGGAAGGAGCCACCTTCCGGAAGCCCTGGGAGAAGAGGGTGGGGTTGGAGCCTGGCTGACCAGGGCTGGGTTGGGTCAGTTATGGTGGGTGGGGTTCGTTTGCTGTTTTTCTGGAAGGTTGGGGCTCTTTCCCCTCAGGTGGGTGGGGGCCGAGTCCAGAGCCAACAAGAAAGTCACAGGAAAGTTATGCTTCCTGCAAAGAGCAGGACGGAGGCCTGTTTACACAGCGGGACGGCAAGTATTCGTTTTTTTTTTTTTTTATTTTTTTAATTTTTTTTTAACGTTTATTTATTTTTGAGACAGAGAGAGACAGAGCATGAACGGGGGAGGGTCAGAGAGAGAGGGAGACACAGAATCTGAAATAGGCTCCAGGCTCTGAGCTGTCAGCACAGAGCCCGACGGGGGGCTCGAACTCACAGACCACGAGATCGTGACCTGAGCCGAAGTCGGACGCTTAACCGACTGAGCCACCCAGGCGCCCCAAGTATTCGTTTTTAAACCATAGTCACAGGATTTGAATGACAAGCCTACGAGGTACACAGCTGCTCCCTTCAGCCATCCAATCTCCAGCAAAGGCCCACCCATACTCTTGCCTGATTCAGAGAAAGGGGCCAGAGTGGCCACTCCCAGAGACCCGGGCACCTGGGGCTCTCACCTGGACATCCCTCCCTTGGGTCACTTGGGACAGTGGGGGTTTGGTTTTGAAAGAAAATCCTCTAATGCATCTGTACTTTACAAGGGCAGGGAACAGTAGCGTTCCAGTCACGAAATGGAAACAATCTTGCCCTACTGGTTCTGGAAGGCTGGAGGCTGGCTGCTTTCTATTTCCGAATGTCGCCATTGGGTGGTGAACTCGCCTTTCCGGCAAGTGACGGCTGCAGTGTTTTTATTTTTCCAGCTCTTGGTGATAACCTTGGGCCGGGGCATTTTGTACTTGAAGGTGGAGGCTAAATAACTAAGTTCCTATCCTTGAGGACCTGTTGTCACCACATGGGACATTGAGCCTGATGGAGTCCCTTGATGGAAACCACGTGTGGACCCTGGGGACGGGCTTGCACAACCCGGGGAAGGACAGTCAAGGTTATGAAAATCATTTTTGGCTCGGCGCCCCAGAATGGAGTCTGGGGGCTCCCGCCTGACCTGAGCCCTCGGTAGCATTTGATCCAGGGCTGACCATCCCGCCTCCGGTCTCTTTTCTCCTGACTGTCTGCCACCCCTGCCCCGGTTTCCCTCTGTCCTCGGGCCTCAAGCCCAGGAGATGCCGGCTCCAAGTGGTACTTGGTCCGCCCTGTGGGGCTCTCCCAGAACCTTGAAGAAGGTGGCCTTGAAGTATCCCATCAGTGAGCAGAAGTCACCAGCTCAGCCCAGCCGTCTCTGCCTCAGCTCCCAACACGGAGACCCTGCGGCCTCTGCCCCCAATGGGACACCTTCAATTCAACATGGCAGTTACAATGGGGACTTCTTCCGCTCCCTCTGGACCTGCCCCTGTGACGACCCCCACACGTCACCCCCTCACTTCCCACAGGCCCTGCTCAGAGGGTGCCCCTCTCTTTTCCAGTCCCAGCCAGCCAGCCCCCTCCCCACCCTGCCCAGGGGCCCCCAGACCCTGAGGCTCCCCTGCCATTTTGTGTGGCAACCTCCCTTCCCAACTTCCTCAATTTACCCCCTCCCTCCCTCTCCCTACTCCCCCTACTTCCTCCTCCCCACCCCTGCCCCTCACCCCTCTCCCTTCCTACTTACTCTCCCCCTCCCTCCCCCTTCCTTTACTTCCTCTAACCCTTTCCCTCCCTCCTCACTCTCCCCTACCCCCTCCTATTATCCCCTGTCCCTCCCTCCTTTCCTTCCCTCTTCCTTTCCCTCCACAGCGCTTACACTTTATAATAAACCATACAGATGAGTCCCTCGTTCTCTTTGCAATCCACGTCCCCTGTCTCTCTCTGGGGCACACCTCCCTCCCGCAGCACATAAGGTCCACGGGGGCCGCAGTCTTTGCCTGTTCTGTGTACAACGCATCCCAAAGGCCCAGGACAGAGGTTGGCACGCTGAGGTGCGCAGCGCATATTTATTGAACTAGTGAAGGAAGGAAGGAATTACAGGGGCCCCCAGATCCCCCCAGGTCTTCTCCTGCTTCCTGGAGTCCCAGCATATCCTGTTCCCGGGGTGGTCCTTAGAAGTCCTCTTGGCCCCTGTGGGCTGTGCTGGGTGCACCACCGTCTGCTCTCGGGAGTGGGAGGCCGCATCCCTCCTGGTGGGGTGCGAGGCCCTCTACTCTAGAACTCGGCAGAACCTTGGACCCAGCACCTGTGGTTGGAACCTGTTCTTCATCTTCTGGCAGGAGAACAAAAGAAAAGACTATCAAGAAAAGGCTAGAAGCACAAGCTGAGGACACTGGAGCCTTGCTCCCTTCCTTCCTGCAGATGTTAACAAGAATATCCTGGTAAATAAAACTTTTATTAAACATAACGTCTTGGGGGGGGGAGGGCACCTGGGGGGCTCTGCCAGTTGAGCGTCAGACTCTTGATTTGGGCTGGGGTCATGATCCCAGGGTCACGGGATCGAGTCCCGCCCGAGTGGGGCTCCGCACTGAGCGTGGTCCAGGCTTGAAGTTCTGTCTCTGTCCCTCTGACCCTCTCCCTCACTTGTACTCTCCTGTGCTCTCTCTCTCTCTCTCTCTCAAAATAAATAAATAACTAATGCCATAGGAGTTTAAGTGATTTGCTTTTAAATATTTCTTTATTTGCTTATTTTAAATGTTTATGTGAGAGAGTGGGCGATAGTGTGAGTGGGAGAGGGGCAGAGAGAGGAGGAGAGAGAGAATCCCAAGCAGGCTCCGCACTGTCAGCACGGAGCCAGACTCAGGGCTCAAACCCACAAACCGTGAGATCCTGACCTGAGCCGGAATCGAGAATTGGACACAGCCAACTGAGCCACCCAGGCGCCCTTAAGTGATTTTCAAGTGAGTGGGCGTGGAAAGTTAATTTTGGGGGGAAGAGTGATACAATCTTTCACCACTTTCTCACTAAATATTAAGGGTATTCTGTAGCTCCTCTCTTACACGTTCCTACAAATGCGATTGATTCACAGGTTCTGTATGGGAAACACTTTTCCTTTTTTTTTAAAATGTGTCCTTATTTTGAGAGAGAGAGAGGTAGGCCAACAGGGGAAGGGCAGAGATAGAGGGGGACAGAGGATCCCAAGCAGGCTCCAGGCTGTCAGCACAGAGCCCAATGGGGGGCTCGAACTCACGAGCTGTGAGATCATGACCTGAACCAAAGTCATATATTTAACTGACCAAGCCACCCAGGCGGCCCAGGAAATACTTTTCTAAGGCATGGTTCTTTTTTTTTTTTTTTTTTTTTTTTTAAATTTTTTTTTCAACGTTTTTTATTTATTTTTGGGACAGAGAGAGACAGAGCATGAACGGGGGAGGGGCAGAGAGAGAGGGAGACACAGAATCGGAAACAGGCTCCAGGCTCCGAGCCATCGGCCCAGAGCCCGACGCGGGGCTCGAACTCACAGACCGCGAGATCGTGACCTGGCTGAAGTCGGACGCTTAACCGACTGCGCCACCCAGGCGCCCCTAAGGCATGGTTCTTTTAAGTCTATTTCTCGCTCTGACAATTTCTCATATGATATACGTTTGTCTTATACACTTTAAGTATACTTTATATACTTTAAAATATCTTTTAAAAAGTCCTTGGGACGCCTGGGTGGCTCAGTTGGTTGAGCGTCCGACTTCAGCTCAGATCATGATCCTGAGGTCCGTGGGTTCGAGCCCCGTGTTGGGCTCTGTGCTGACGGCTCGGAGCCTGGATCCTGCTTCAGATTCTGTGTCCCCCTCTCTCTCTGCCCCTCCCCTGCTCGCACTCTCTCTCTCTTGCTCTCAGAAATACACATTAAAAAAAATAAAATAAAAAGTCCTTATGTTCTTTTGGAATTAAGATACGCAAGCTCTGTGAGGGGGTCTGGTCATGGAATCTCCGGGTACAAGGTTTTCGACTGTACCTGCCACGGGAGAGAACACAGGAAGATGCTACGTGTACCCAGAGTGCCGTGTGCCTGGAAATCCTGCCGGGAAGGAAGCAGAAGGGGAAAACAGAGACGCACTACATTGCATATGGGCCCATTCCCAGTCTGTTTATCTGTCCCGTACGTGGCCCAGCTGTCTTCTTCGCTTTTCACTCCTTGGCACGTTCTGAGGCTCGAGCGGCTATCTTCTATCAACCAGGCCAACCGGCCCTACGTGCAAACATCTGAAGTAAAGCCAAGAACCCGTGCGACGGAGGCGGGCTTGGGAGGCTGGCCAGCGCTTACTGGGGGGGCCTCACCTTTACCGCGTCATTTACAAACCATCGACCCGGTGTCCCAGAAGAGGAAATTATGGGGCAGAGGGGTTAAGTCGGTAACCCCTGGGGAGGCACCTGGTGCGGGGTGATCTCGTGCCGAGAGCCTTTTGCACAATGTAACATCCTACACCCATTTAAGGAAGGCACCGGGGCTCCGGTATCTGTGCGTCTGTAGAGGAGAGGAAGAATAAATTACTCCAATGCCCGAAGAAAATATTCTACTGCGTGAGTATTCTACGATATCTAAAAAACAATATTGCGAGGCATGGTGAACAGTATCGTTAAGGGCTTCGCTAGTGACCGTGGAGCTCTTACTCTGTAAGAGGAGCTGCCTATGTGTCCCCACTGTCACAAGAGGCCCAAGGTCCCCGCACCATCGCCCTACAGGCGAGGAGACCCCGTGCTGGGCCCCGGTCACCTCTGCAGAGGTATCCTCGGCTCCTGCCGCCCAGGACTACCCCCGTCTACATCTCCCAGAGAGCAGCGCCAGCCCGGCTCGCTCTCTCCCCTCCTGAGAAGCACGGCCGAGTCCGGCCGTTACCCGAAGCCGGGTTCGCCTCCTCAAGCCAGAAGGCACAACAACCAAGCCCAGGAATAGGACAAGGAAGGCCGTTCCTGGAACAAGCGAAGGAGAACACGGGGGAACTGTCCCAGAACAGTGTCTCCTCAAACGACAAACGGGGGCACGTGCTCAGCTAAGGATGGTGCATGTGCAGGAAGGGGCTTGCCCCACGGGGCGTGCGGCCGGGAATTGGGGCAAAGGCCATCGTAAGGTGACAGAGTCCAGGTCCCCATGATGGGAGCCCCGGGCTGGCCAGGGTGTGGGGCCATCAGCCCACTGGCTCCCGCTGGTCTGGGATCTGAGCGCTCGAGGGGGGTTAGATCCTGCACTGGTAACTCAAGAACGTGTGGGGCCAGTCTGCACGTTGGAACCAGCGCGGGGGCTGATGGATCGTCCCTGATGCCATTAAGGCAGCCTCCTGGCCTGATGGTGGCTGCTCGTTCTTGCCTTCTTTTCTTCCCTGGAAATGGTTAACTGCTGGAGGCTGTTCTGGAGTTCCAACATATCCCAGGAGGCTCTGCGAAAATGTGCTTGGGGCAAATAGCGCCCGTGAGGCATGTGGTGTCTGTCTCCATGGACGGGGGTCCCCAGATGTGGGGCGACAGTCGGGTGGAAGCCGGTTTGCCCAGGGGGTCGTAGGTTCACCTGAGGTAGAACCAAGGAGACAGAAGTTTACTGAACACACCGCAAGGGATTAGGGGGCAGGACAGCAGAGGAGGGACGGCAGGGGATTGGGGGGCAGGACAGCAGAGGAGGGACGGCAGGGGGTTGGGGGGCAGGACAGCAGAGGAGGGACTGCAAGGGATTGGGGGGCAGGACAGCAGAGGAGGGACGGCAGGGGGTTGGGGGGCAGGACAGCAGAGGAGGGACTGCAAGGGATTGGGGGGCAGGACAGCAGAGGAGGGACCGTATTTAAAGGGGGAAGATGAGGAACTTTGGGGACAAGAGGGATCTTCCCTTTATGGCAACTATGCCTGGGTATAAGTAACCCATCGGTCAGGTAGGGCTTATGGATACTTTGAGGTCGGTGGCCGGATGAGCCCGGTTGTATTTAGCTGGGTGTTCGCCGTGGCCGTTCACCATGGCCCTCTCCACATTCCGGCGCTCAAGCCTGTCGCCTAAAGGTGGCCTCTCCAAGGGAGAGACCGCACGGTGGCCGCAGCCTAAAATAACTGTTCTTACGTCTCGTCTTTCTCTTTCTGCTCAACACCAATGCCCTCGGGAAGGCTTCTCAACCCCCAGTCCACAGCAACCTCTGCCCTCCTTCGTCACATACACACCACACACACACACACACACACCCGACACAGGAGCAGACGATCTGCTGATTGATTGTAAGCCATGGGCCCCTTGACGCTGACTCTCAATGGGCTCTGACGGGGCAGATGCTTCTCGATCGCAGAAAAGCAAGTCTGCCCAAAGCAGAACCAGCAGAGACGCGTTGGTCTGACTCTGGACGCGTGGGGTCACGGTCTGGAACTCTCAGGGGACACCGCAGGGACACGGTGGTGTCCTCCCCGACAAGCTGCACCCTTTGCCCCGCAGTGGAAGGGCTCAGCCGCCCCCCTGCCGTCCACCGCTGCCCCCAGGCCCACCTTCCACACGCCCCCAGCTCACCATCAGCAGGCCTGGCGCTGAGCTCACCGGAAATGCTGCATTTGAGGAAACCTTAGTGTTCGTGAGCTCAAGACGCATCTACCCAGGGCAGGACCCCGTGGCGTCTGCAAGTGCTGCTGCCCCTTTCCAATCTCTTAATGGGCAGGCTTGGGGGGGCCAGGTCTCCAGCCCCGGTACTTTCTCTCCTGCGGGTCTGCTCGCCTGGAGGGGCCAGCCGGGTGTTGTCTGTACTCCGCCTTCGGAACTGCAGAAACAGCACAAATGAGCTGCAGTGACACGAGGGCCCATTCCCGGAAATCGCTTTAGTGGTGGCTGTTCCCTTTCTCCAGGGGTCCTTCCTGGGGCCGCCAGGGTGCTTATGCATGAGGCTCCCCCTTTTTTCTAAATTTTTAAAAATGTTTTTTATTTCAGAGTGAGACAGAGAGACGAGCAAGCAGGGGAGAGGCAGAGAGAGAGGGAGACACAGAATCAGAGGCAGGCTCCCGGCTGTGAGCTGTCAGCACAGAGCCCGACGCGGGACCCGAACCCACGAGCAGCGAGATCATGACCTGAGCCGAAATCAGACACCCAACCGACTGAACCCCTAGGTGCCCCCACTGCAGTATCGTTTTATTTTTATTTTTTAACGTTTATTTAGAGACAGAGCATGAACGGGGGAGGGTGAGAGAGAGGGAGACACAGAATCCGAAGCAGGCTCCAGGCTCTGACCCGTCAGCACAGAGCCCAACGCGGGGCTCAAACTCACGGACCGCGACATCATGACCTGAGCCGAAGTCGGACGCCCAACGGACTGAGCCCCCCAGGCGCCCCACATGAGGTTCCTTTTTAAAATATGGATGTGGCTATCAGATCGGTTTGAGTAAGTTCAGTCCCCAACTGGTTTTTCCTCCCCTGAGGTAAACTTTTTCTTCCAGATAAAATATATTTATCTTCCAGATAAAAATATTAAAAAAAAAAAAGGAGGCGTGCACTGGTCTGTGTGCGTCTCTTTCAGAAGGGTCGATGAATCCTTCTTTGTTCGTGGCTACAAGCCCGGGCGTTTTTGTCCCCCGTGGCTGTGTCCATGTGAAGCACTGTACCAGGTAATGAAAGGATTTTTCTAATGTTTCCGTGCTTTGTTTTCAAGGAACAACAGAGAGGGCGTATTTCTAGGCAAGTGAGTAAGTTCCCAGAAGCAAGTGGCCAAGGACCTTGAATCCTGGAGAGCAGGGCTGAGCTGAAGAAACCGGGTTCCACATTTCCTAGGAAGCTGCTTATTTTCTTTCGTCCCCAAAGAGAGACCTCCCGCTCTCGTCACTAGCAGGCGTCCATGGGGTCGTTCTCCACTCTGAGTGACTGGAGGCCAGAGGAGCCAAACTTGGAGACCCCGCTTTGGATGGAGTCCGGTGGCCCTGGATAGCCTGGGGTGCAATTTCCCTGGGAAAGGGGGCACTTGGGCCATTGCAGTGCACGCCCCACCCCTCAGGGGGATCTCATTGGCTTTAAAGCCTGGCTCTGAGCCATATAGAAATACCAGCTTATCATGCTAATTGGGTTAATGACCCATCGGCCTTTTGGGGCGGGATTTGACCTCCCCGCTGTGCACTGGCGTCCCCCCAGGGGACCCCCAGCAGCCCATCCTGCCTCCACCCCTAGGAAATTGTCCAAAAGTCATTAGCTCCCAGGGGGACTGTCATCTGACCCTGCAACCCTCTCAGGTGTCACCTGCTTCATTATTCCCTCCTGGCAGGTGTTCCAGGATGCAAAGGTGACACCATAATTGCATTCATCTAGCGGAGTGGGATCCGTGAAAACAATAGTGAGAGGTGACAAGGTTTGGCAGTTGCTGGCTCACAGATCAGGGCAGAAGGTAGGCAAATAGCTACTCCTAGGACTTTGAGCCTAAAGGTGTGACAGGTGTTCACTGAGGTAGGACAGGTGTCTCCGAACTTGTCCTGCTTCCAGACCTTCGCCGAGCCAGGGGCTCTGGATACTCCTGTCCTCTGTCCAGGGAAGTCCCCAGCTCAGGGGCGTCCGGGGGTCCAGTCTTTGGAGGATAATGGTATCCACCAGGGCCCAGGGGACTCTGCTGTGTCCCCTGCGTGCTCGTCCACCTTACCCCCTCTCCTGGTTATTACCCCATCCCCATCCCATCTCCCCATAGCCTCTAGTGGCATTCCTGACCTCACCTGGCGGCTCCTGGACGGCACGGTGGCCTCCCCCTGGCCTCCACCCCTGAGGCCAGACCTGACTGGTCTTCAGAGGTCACAGAAGGTTCCAGCCCCATGGCATTCTTTGTCACAAGAGCCACGTAGAAATAGGTAGACTCTGGATAGTGTCTATAGACACATTTATGAGCGTTTATTTAATAAACGCTTTGCTTTTCTCAGACATCCCGTATTTGAAAAAAGATGTGTGGCTGCCATTGATCGATAGACGAGAAGCTCTCTCTGGGGGGTTGGGCAGTCATCCACACGACATCATCACGGTCACAAAACCTGGCACTAGACGGGGGCTCTAGGTACACCCATCCCTCCGAGTCTCCCTTTACCTCAGGGCGAGAAAAAGAGACCCCGCATGCTCACAGTGCTTTAGATTCAACAACATCAGAAAAGAGCCCATATTCAATTCACAATAATTGGATTGTCTTCACAAGCTTGGGAGGGAAGGAGAGCAAAAATGATCATCTCTGGTTTCCGCACTGGGCAAACGGAGTCTTACGTAAGCCTCAGCGATCCGTTTGGACTCACAAATAACTCGTAGATGGCACAGCTAGAATTTGTAGATTTTCTGGCTCTTTCTACCAAAGACCTAGTCTCTGGTCTAAAATCACGGATTCTGGATGTAGTTACGTGCCCTACTACACACCCGCCCCCAGCCCCCGGGGCTGTACAAAATTCAGCTAAGTACATTTGAAGAGCTAATTGGCTTTATTAAGCGATTCGAGAATTCGGCAGCAATTAGTTACAAAACGGAAGGGTTTTCTGGGGGGTAGGGTGGAAGTTATTAGCAAAAGAAAAGAAAGGATCGTTCCCGGCAAGGTCACTGGCCTCGGCGGGACGGCCCCCGGGGTCTTAGCTCCCTTTGGGTGGGAGGGATGGAGAGGACCTAGGAGACCGGTTACCTCAGCGATGGGGACTGAAAATTCCTGACTGGCTGGTTAAGGCTACGCTTCTGGAAGGGGCCGGAAGTGCAGTTAGGTTAGGTATGAAGCCTTGGTTTGGTGGCTTGGCCCAAGTGCCCCCGTTTTCGGCCTGTGGTTGTCTTTCTAACACACGGAAGCCAATACGCTGATTGATACACACACAGCCTCGGGTGGCCCCAGTCTCCCGGGCGTGGCCCCCGAGGACGGAGCTGTGACCCCAAAGGTGGCAGAGTGTGGCCTGGCTGGACTCACCTTTAGGAGCTGGAAGTGGAGCCTTTCTGGATAATCTTTATGGAGAACAAATGAGAACAGCTGTGTAATTGGGGCATTTAAGGAAATCCTTGTCCCAGCTTTTCCCTACTGGAGGCACGGAGGTGGGGGCAGGGTCGTGTCAGCAGCATGACGAGCCTCGTACCGGACAGTGACCAGGTGTCCACGCTGAGTGCCACGGTCCTGTGTGCCGGGAGCTCCTGGAGGAGGGATGGGGTGCCCGCCCTGTGCTCAGCAGACACGGGGCGCCAGGGTCTCCAGGAGCCCATGTGGGCTCCCGGAGAGACGGCAGGGTTATCGCAGGAAGGAACGCAAGCGAGGAGCAGGGCTGCTGGACCAGAGACACCCCAGGGACCAGGAAGGAGGGGAGAAGGATGGACAGTCAGGACGGGGCTTTAGCAAGAGCCTTGGCAGAGGACCGGCTGGTGGCCAGGGGTTAGCCTGTGGACGATCAGTCCCAGCTGAGTGAGGAGGCCTGTTTTGTCCCCAGGGCCACCGATCACACTCTGAGATAGTAAGAAAATGCCAGAAAAACCGGTTTTGTGACTGGATGTGCTACTTTCTTCTTGTCGCACTTTTTCAACTGAGTTCTGAATGCTTTGCTGCGGGAAACATCTGTCACCTCGGCTCCTGGCACAAAGCCGTAGGCCCTCTGCGTCCTCCTGGTCATAGTCCCAGTTGTTCCAAACTGGACACACTGGGATTTCTTTTAACTCAGCCTTCCTCTCTTGTTTCCTTTTCTTTCTTTCTTTCTTTCTTTCTTTCTTTCTTTCTTTCTTTCTTTCTTTCTTTTTCTCTTCCTTCCTTTGCTTTTTTCTTCTTTCTTTCTCTTTCTTTCTTTCTTTCTTTGCTTTTTTCTTTCTTTCTTCCTTTGCTTTTTTCTTTCTTTCTCTTTTTCTTTCTTTCTTCTTTCTTTCTTTGTTTCTTTCAAGTTTTATTTGTTTAAATTATCTCTGCATCCAACGTGGGGCTCCAACCCACGACCCCGAGATCAAGAGTCACGTGTTTTTCCAATGAGCAGGCCAGGCACCCCTCCCGTTTCCTTTTCCATGAGACAACCCCACAGTCGCGTTTGTAAGGGGAGAATTCACTTCCCTTCATCACGATTCCCCACATGCATTTGCTTCCTGCTCTCGACTCTTTGGCCTTGAGTAGTGACACTGGCTTCGGGAGGCTCTTCTGACTTGCTGTGTCCCTTTCTCTAAGGGTGTGGAGGCGAGAATGTGCTCGGCACCGTGTTATAAATGGCTGTTTGGGGTCTAGGAAGGGCGTGGACTTGGAAGGCAACCACGACTTAGGTCATCCTGGTGCCAGCCTCTCTGGGCCTCGGTTTCTTCCTCTGTGAATTGGGACAATCATACCCCCTCCATGGGACAGGCAGACGCGGTGTGCTGTCCCATAAAAGCTGGCACACGGGGCCTGGCACGCGGGGCTCCTCCAATGTGCCCTTGCTTCCCTGGCCCTCTTCCTACCACATTAGCCCCGGGACTAAGGGCGCCGGGAAAACGCACAATTTATTCTGTGAATCATTTACAAAATTGTCCGTAAGAACACGCCTGAAATCAGGACGCAGGTCTGCTCCGTGAGGCTTGTGTGCAGAAAGAAAAACTCAGAAAACCTTCCCTTGTAGACGAAAAGCCCAGGTGCCTCAGAGGCCACGGTTGTGGGCATGGTTAAAGGCGAGGAGAAAAGTCTGGAGGTTTGCTTAGACATCTGATTGGATTCTTCTCCCAAGTGCCAGGCTGTCAGCGCGGGGAGGCCGCTGGGGCTTCGGGTCCCGGCACCCCGGGGGAATCGGCCCCGTTGGGCGAGGTTTTTCCACCGCCTACTGGCCGTTGCCTGTTTCTGCTGACCCAGGGCACACGGGGCCCTCTGTTCTGGTGAAGTCAGGTTCACCAGGTGATGGCGCAGTGTGACTCCCAGTTTTGTGACTTGACAACAATTTCAGGACACACGGTGGGCTCCCCGGGTCCCCGGGCAGTCAACGAACACCTGAACGTTGCTAACTCACACAGCCAGGAACTTCTGGTCACCCATGTGTTTGTACGGCCTGCCAGACTGTGCTATTTATTCTAACGTTTTCTGCTTTTGTTTTTTAATCTGTTTTAGAGAGAGAGAGTGTGCGGGTGAGGGGCAAAGAGAGAGGGAGACGTAGGCCCCAAAGCGGGCTCTGCGCTGACGGCAGAGAACCCGACGTGGGGCTCGAACTCATGAACCGTGAGATCATGACCTAAGCCGAAGCCGGACGCTCAACCCCTGAGCCACCCGTACGCCCCGACACTGTGCTATTCATGGAAGCCACTGCTCACACAGAAGGTGTGCGATTTGGGGCCGACGTGGCAAAAGCTAGGCAAAGCCCTTGAGCTGAGTACCAGGGAGGTCACCAGACTCCCTTACTCAGGGGCCGGGAGGCAAGGTCTGTGGCGGGGCTGCCCCCGGGGTGGGGGGTGCCGCTGCCTGCTGGAATCTGCAGTGGGAGTCGGGGGTGGAGGCCTGGGGGGGGAAGGCTGCCCCGGGATGAGCAGGGAGGGGGGTCCCCCACCCCGGAGGAGCCCAGCGAGGCCTCCGTGCTCCAGAGGCTGGTGACATCCTTCACAGATGCTTCAACGGGAGAAGGCTGACCGACAAACGAAGTCCTCCAGGGGCCCCTGGGCCCGTGGAGGTTTACGTGGCTCTGGGAGGGAGGCCCGGGTTATTCCACAGTGGGACGCCTCAGGCAGACGGCAGGGTGGCGCGTCTCCAGTCAAGGGGCCCCCGAGACTGCCGGCAAAGCCCCAGAAGCTGGGGGAGAGCTGGAGTAGATGCTTCCTCCCTGCCCTCAGAGGGACCCAGCCCTGCTGACCCCTTGAGCTCAGACTTCTGGCCTCCTGAACTGAGAGACCGTAAATTTCTGTCGTTTTAAGCCGCTCGACTCGAGGTTGGCTTTATTAAGGCAGCCCCAGGACCTTTGTACAAGAATCCTGCCTGGGGGTTGGTTCTGGGCCGTCGTCTCCAACCCAGGGACAGGCACTACCACTGTCTTGGGGCTGGGGCACCCTGGCCTTGTCTCGTGTGCGACACGGTCCTGCCCCTTTGGCCAACTGACCCCAGCATCAGGGTGGGGCAGGGGCTCCTGAGCTGTGGGGACAGAAAAGACCCCCAGCCCCCATATGGCAGAGGCTGGAGGCGGGGGGTGGCTTCTGTTCCTGAAACTTCCAGCTCAGCCAGGAAAATCCCTCCTGCTGCTGGTTTCTGAGTCTGATGTCCGGAAGGAAACGTTTTGTGGGGAAAAGTTGCGCGCAGTTGGTTCAAGCCGTTCCTCTCTTCCCAGGGGCTGCGACTTGCCCTGGGCACCCTGCCACCTTTGTCCTCTCCCCAGGGCTGTCTCTGTCCTGTCCCATGGCCGCTGGTTCCCGCAGAGATGTGCTCCAGTGGCCAGAGCTGGTACCGGCAAGCCCCTCGCCCTGGCAGGCAGGAGTCCATTCTTACTTGCAAGATTGGGAACTCTCGTTGTCGCCCCTTTCCTCCCTTTCTGCCTTGGACGCGTCTGTCCTACTTGTTCCTCTTCTCTTTTCTCCAAATGAAGACCATTTTCCCTGGCTTGCTTTTCCATATCAAGCTCCAAGTGATTTTAAGGTCACAGTGCTCTGGGCCGGATAGCTAGCTATGTGGGAAACTGATAGGCCTTTATAACCAAATAAATGCCGAAATTATCCACAAAGCAAATGTTAATGGTGACCAACAGCAATGAAACCAAGGACATTGGAAACTGTGGCTTCCTGAGGGTTCCTACAGGATCTATTGCCAAACTTTAGAGTCTCAAGTGCACGTGAGTAACTCTCCCCCCTCCCAAACATGCAGTGCCTGCCCCCCCCCATCCCCCAGCCTTGTCTGTCAAATGGTCCTCTGAAGGAAGCAAGGACAAAAGCTCTGTCGTAGATTTTCTAGAATGATGAGTGTGGTCACTCTACGTATGACACAGGGGCCCCGGGGTGCATGTGTGGTGGTCGAAAGTAGTCAGAAAAATCTCCTTCTGGGAGCCCTGCCCCTCAGCATGAAGGACAAATGGCCCCCAATGATGCAGATGCTTCTGGAGACTATCTTTTCGCTCCCTCGCTATGGCAGAGGGGCGATCAGACCAACGCCTTGACCACTGTAGGCTCTGGAGGGATGAGATCAGGCTGGTCCAGCTCAAGGTTGAAAGTGCTCCATTGCTGGTGGAATTAAGCAGATGGAGCAGAGCAGAGGCCTTGGTAGGAAGCCCGGCTCTGCGTGGGGTCTCAGGCAAGCTCCTGAACTCGAGCCTCAGTGTCCTCATCTGTAAAATGGGTATAATAATAATATCAACCTCACCGTTTGTACAGCGGCAATTCGAACAGGCTGACTGTAAGTCCTAAACACAAATGCCTGTGGGGTGAACGTACAAAGCAAGCAGCTGGCTGTGGGCGGCAGGGGGCAGAGGGCCGGCTGCCTGGGACCACTGGGTGACAGGACAGGCGCTTGGGAAGAGGTGCCCACAAGGGAACGCTGGACGAACTTTCCCTGCTTCACAGTCTTTCTTTCCTACCCTGCTTCTCCCGATCAGAATGAGAATGTCATGTCAGACTCACACCGCGGATCCCTTTTCCTGCCAAAACGCCTCTTCTAAGCAGCGAGCAAGAAAGTCGTTTGAGCGAATGAAGCCAAAAGCCCATTTGGCAAGAATGCTGTTTTGGAAAATGATCAGCCGTGTGGGTTGGGATGAGGTTTTCTGTGCCTTTTCCATTATTTCTTCAGCTTCACGTAACCCTGACTGAGCAGTGTTCAGCTGAGTGAAGCCCGGCCGGGCAGCAGACGGACAGAGATTTTGCCCAAACTGTGCTGAGCCAATTTCAAAATACACAGAGAAGAAAAAAACAAAAAAACAAAAAAACAAAAACAAAAAAACCATCAACCCTTGTTTCACCTTTTCAGTGTTGAGAGGTATCACAGGCAGACACAATTTTAAACTTCCCAATGAGATGTTGGGAGTGGTGATGCAGAAATGGGAAGGAATTGGTATTTACTGACGAGTTTCTCACCCCAAAGCCCAAACCCTTCCTGTACTTTTCACTGCCCAGAATTCAAGAAGTGGGTGGGTGGGGTTTTTGCTGAAGAGTGTGTGTGTGTGTGTGTGTGTGTGTGTGCATGTGGGAGACATATTATGCAGGGATGTTCAAAATGACGGCAGGGAGCACCCGTTTGGATTAATTCTGTGAGAGTAAATAGGCACTGTCAGGGTTTTTCGTCAGCTCAGTTCTTGGCCCGTCTGGGTCAGCCACCCAGTGATTGACTGATGGACTCATTCCAGTACTTACTGAATGCCCACAGTAGCCAGACAGGAGTTGAGGCCCTGGGAATCCAGCAATAAACAAAGCAGGAGAAAAGCGTGGCTGTGTAGACCTGGCCTTCTTGGGCAGGGGTGGGGAGCGGTGGCCAGGAGATATCCTATCGCAAGCAGCCATAAACACGGGCCACAACCCATGGCAGGGGGCCAGGGACCTGTTTGGGACTCTCCTCGTCGTGCTTCCAACTTCCTCGCCGTGTCTGTCTCTGGCTGCACACCCTGGCTCCCCGTGCGGATGAACCCCGCCCCCCGCCGCCCCCCGCCGCCTTCTTCTGGGACTTAGATGCAGCTGGGTTCAAAGTGGGGCTGTGCCACTAACCAGTGGTGGCGCTGGGCCAGTTCAGTCCCCTGTCTGAGACTCAGTTTCCACATATGTAAGAGGGAGGCGACGCCTTTGCAGAGAGACGGCTTGAGAATAGAGACCGAATGCCCAGATGGGGGCTGGGGCACGGTTAATGGCCAGGAAGTGCCCGTTGGGCTTGTGATTGATTCTCCCTGGCGTTGTAGACCTGAGGAGTTCCGAGGGCGGACTCCGGCTCCTGGAGGCTGCGAGACCCTCCCTCTCCAGGATGCCTGGCAAGGTCCTGGGTGCACGGGATCTATCATTTGCCTGGAACCCAGAAACAGAGGGATGGAACTGCAGCCACTGTCCGCCCTCGGGGGAGGGTGGCAACAGGGCAGTGAGGGGCTGCGCCCAGATCCCACAGCTGAAGGGGCTACCCACCCCTTCTCTCTGGCCGGGAGAAGTCAGGGCGAGGAGCAAGGAACGTCCAGAGCTCTCTCAGCCAGCTGGATGGTGGACACCCTTCTTTTCTTGGACACGACATCTGTGCCCGGTGTCTGTGTCCGCTTATCCCAGGGGTCTCCATGGTCCCGCTGCCCCTACCGCACTGGGGAGGGCCAAGCCCTCCTGAGCGGCCAGAAGCACCGAGGTCCACCTTCTCCGACCAGGGCAGAGCCAATGCGCGAAGGGCAACCGGCCTGTGCCTGCCAGCACTCGGACTCGGTGCGGGGCCGGCCTCCGAGGGGCCTGCCGGGGATGTTACACAGGTGGGAGGGCCGGCCCGCCTTCCCGGATTGATTGTTTACGGGGAAACCACTGGCTGACCCAGGCTGGGTACCGCCTTCTCGCCGCTTCTCTCCTGAAAAGGGTCCGGGAGCACCCTTTGGGTTGCTCCCCAGCTCAGGGGACCGGCGACTCGGGCCATAGCCACTTGTAGACCGCCGTTCAGCTGCCTAGTATGGGGAGAAGCCATTGACCCCCACCCGCACCTCCAACAGCAGAGCTCCTGGCCTGCCACCGGGAGCCCCAAATTCCCGTGACCGGAAGGGTCTGTGCCAAGGGGAATCAGACAGAGCTGGTAGCCAGGGGAACAGAGCTGCTTAGCAGACTGGAGTCTTCCCGGGGCGGGGAGGACGCTCCTGCGGGCACGCTCCTTGGCCCAGATGTCCTCACACAGCCCGGCTCGGTCCCCGCCTCTGTTGCCTGTGTCCCTGACTCCATCACCTGTGTCTCTGTCTCTGTCCCTTCCATCCCTGCCCCCGTCACCTCTGTCCCCACTTCCATGACGTCCATCCTGGACTCTGTCCCCCACGTCCCCGCCTTCATCACCTCTTGCCTGCAGGCGGTACTCTCCGTGAGCCAGCAGGCCCACGGGCAGTGTGTGGGGCGTTGCCACTTGCCAGGTATGAAGGTGGAGACGAGGTGACGGGCCCAGTGTGGCCTGAACACGGTGTTCTGTGCCATCGGCTCGGAGGCAGGAGGTAGGGCTCTGTCACCAGCAGCCGACACTGCACGCAGATGCCCAACGCAGCCCGGCTGCCCTTAAAGGGTGGCGGGCGCTCCGGGTGACCGGGGAAATCCGTGCACAGGTGGGCCCGGGAGATGGGCAGCGTGGGCCATCGCCTTACAGACCTCCGGGCTGAGAGAGGGTTTCTGCTGATAGTCTCCCGAGTTTCCACAAGGCACCATCCACGGTCCTGAGTTAGAGCCCCTACGTGGTGGTCCTCACTTTTGAATGTACTTAAGGATCCACCAGGGTGACCGCAGGGGGTCAGATGCCCAGCCCTGATCGCAGGGAGCCCGATTCTGAGCTCCAGCTTCTGGAACCCAGGGTTCCGCACCTGGACCCCCGCCTCACGGGACTCTGCTGCAGGTGGTTCAGGAGCACCTTCCAGAAGTTCTCCCAGCCCACTCTCTGAGAGGGATTATTGGGGCAATGGCCGGAGAGGGACACACACAGTCAAAACGTCAATGACTAAGGCAGGCGATGGCCGGCTTGTTTTCTGTGGCATGCCACATTGAGAGTATTTTCTTTAAGGTGATGAATATGGATAAAAAAAATCATAAACCTTGTGCCCCCTTCTGCCACCCTTCTGCCACCCTTCGTACGCCCCCTGCTGAACACCAAAGAGCTGAGGCTCTGAAGAGGATTTGTGAGAATAAAGTAAATAGGTAAGTTTGTGGGAGGTTCCCATCTGTCTATTTCTTCCACTGTGGCTGCTCCCAGGACAGTGCTCAATGACCAGCATCGGTCAGGCCCGTTGTAAGTAGCAGCATTCAATTGGAGACATAGCTGTGGAGAGATTGGTACGTATCTTGATCAAAGCCTGAAAAATGGGGGGTGCCTGGGCGGCTCAGTCGGCTAAGCGTCTGACTTCGGCTCAGGTCATGATCTCACGGCTCGTGGGTTCGAGCCCCACGGCGGGCCCTGTGCTGACAGCTCGGAGCCTGGAGCCTGCTTTGGATTCTGTGTGTCTCCCTCTCTCTCTCTCTCTGCCCCTCCCCCTGCTCATGCTCTGTTTTTCTCAAAAATAAATAAACCTTAAAAACATTTAAAAAGAAGCCTTAAAAATGGAATAAAAACTGAGTTCAGCATACTCAGGGAAAACAACGCTTTTGAGGAGCTGTTACCACCCACGACCTCGCAGTGGCCGCCAGACATCAGTGTAATGTAGGTGTCGCAGCTGCCTCTGGGCGGTGGGAACTGCTTCAAGAAAACCTGCCCTCAGACGTCGAAGGCCCTGAGAATAAAGGACTGGCCTAGATCTGCAAAATCATGGCAAAATCTGATATTCCTGCCTTTGCCGTAGCGTGAGCAAGTGTTTGGGGGGAAATTGCTGCCTATTTTAAAGAAAACGCAAGAGCTATTCAAAGGACTGAAGAAAATAGAAAGCAACAATTTACCTATATCGACCTCATTTGAAGGTCTTAACATAAATATACGGTTAAGAAAAGGCAAAGGAATCTGACATATGATGTTCCAGAACCTTCTAGAAATAGGTCTGTGGCTATAAATGGTGTCCATAGCATATTGTTGATATTTTTACAAAATAGGTTAAATTAACATGTAAAATGTAATCCTTTAGAAAATTCACGTTCTCTACATTTTAGTTTAAAAAAATAAAAATATTTTCTTTTGTACAAAAATGAAGTTGGTAAAGAAAAGACTGTGCGGCTTCTCTCACACAAAGTTACACACAGGGAAACCTTTTTAAACTTTGTGTGGTGACAGGAGTTTCAGGCTGTCCTTCTGTCTTGGTGACCATCTCTCTCTGCGGCCAGAACGGGGGTAGACCAGGTGGCCCGTTTATACCTGGTCTCATATTTCTTGACCTTAGATTTTTCTAGCCCAGCACAAAAGGAACACATACTTGAGAAAGGTTAGCTGAGGAAGATCTAATCACGCCCCAGAGGAACTTACACCCAGCGGGGAATACGTCACTCACACAAATAATCCCGATAAATATGGCTAATGTTCCTTTGCCTGCGATGCTCTGCTCCCTCCTCCTTCTTACCTGAATGACCTAGGCTTATGCACTAACATCTCCAGGAAGGCTTCCTGAGCTCCTTATGTCGCCTAAAGGCAGCATTCACCCTTGCACCTGCGTCTCTGTCCCAGGGCTTTGCACAGCCAGAGCACAGGGCTATCTGAACGTGCCGGCTATAGGCGTGCGCGGAGCGGCCCCTCGTCAGTGGTGGATGGGAGATGGTGATAAATACCCAGCTCCTAACCCCTTGGCAGGACACCCTGGGGGCACGTACTACACAGTCACCCAGACAGCCCCGGCGGGAAGGAGCTGGATGTTCACCGTGGCAACCAAGCACCATGCAAGGGCTCCTTTCCTTCTCTATCTTGTCTCTCTGTCCCCCTCACCAGTGCTTCGTGGGACCACCTCCCAACTAAACGGTTAGATCAAATTCTTGTCTCGAGGTTTGCCTCTGGAGGAATCAAGCCTACAACAGGGAACGTCCCTGTCCTAGCACATACAGACCGCATTAGATATACCTGTTTTCTGCTGTGGGTCTCTCCCCACCCCAGGCTATGAGCTCTAAGAGAACGATGGCCGTGTCTAGGTCCAGCTCTGTCTCTGGAATGTAACAGTCTCCCAATAATTTTTTATTGACCCCTTGAGTCTCTCCAGAACTCAATTATTGGCTTGAAAGAAGGGGAGCTTGGGACGCCTGGGTGACTCAGTCGGTTAAGCGTCCAACTTCGGCTCAGGTCATGATCTCACGGTTTGTGGGTTCGAGCCCCGCATCGGACTCTGTGCTGATGGCTTAGAGCCCGGAGCCTGCTTCGGATTCTGTGTCTCCCTCTCTCTCTGCCCCTCCTCTCATGCTCTGGCTCTGTCTCTGTCTCTCTCTCGAAAATAAATAAATGTTAAAAAAAAGTCATTTTTAATAAATAACTTAAAAGAAGGAAGGGGAGTTAGTGTGTCGCAGACATTTCTTTGCCTACTAATTGGAGGATAGTTTTGCTCAAAAGCTACTCCTGAGCAGAAGGGGCCAACAGATTTGTTTCAATCTGTGACCGATGAGAACTGTTTTCTTTTTTTTAATGTTTATTTATTTATCTTATATTAAATATAATTTATTGTCAAATTGGTTTCCATACAGCACCCAGTGCTCATTCCAACAAGTGCCCTCTTCAGTGCCTATCACCCACTTTCCCCAAAGTTTATTTGTTTTTGAAAGAGAGAGAGAGAGCACACAAGCAGGGGAGGGGCAGGGCGGGGGGGGGGCACAGAATCTGGAGCAGGTTCCGGGCTCTGAGCTGTCAGCACAGGGCCCCATGCGGAGCTTGAACCCACCAACCACAAGATCATGACCTGAGCCAAAGTCAGACGCTCAACCGACAGCCACTCAGGCGCCCCGTTTTCTTTTTTTCTTGGTCCATCCCATCCAAAATCCTCTCTTCTGGGTTTGGGCACTGACGCCCCCCCCAAAAAAACACACCTGCCTGGGATGCCCCCTCCCCTACTCCTCCCTTCCCTGCCCTTGACTCCTACTCATCCTTCCCAACCAGAGTGCCACTTTCTCTGAGAAGCTCTCTCTGATGCACAGGTAGATGTTTCTCTACAGTTTCCGCACACGCTGGCTGTGTCTGATGCACAGCATGAACGACAGCACCCTAGCTCTGCGAGGAGAGCCCCGTGACCTAATGGCTAAGAGTGTGAGCCTCGACCCTGGAGCCAGACTGCCTAGGTCCTAATCTCAGCTCCCTCACCCACCGGCTGCAAGACTCGGGCAAGCTACCGAGCCTCCCCAGGCCACAGTTTCTTTCTTTAGGATTGAAGACAATAATAGTACCCACCCACAGAGCAGTCGTGGGCTGTTGCGGGGATGAAATCAAAGTCACGGTGCACGTGAAACACAGGGGTGCGGAACCTAGCACATGAGGCCCTCGATACGCACCTGCTAGGACGTCACTGCTTCATAATGTGAGGATTTTTGTCAGTTTCCCCATCTAGCTGAAAACTGGGGATTCTGGGGGGACAGGAACGAGGGTAGAGGGAAGAGACCGAGCTCCATGAAGGGAAGACATGTTGACTGAAAAGTTAAATGAAAGTGGGTGAACTTTTGTAACGCACACACACACACACACACACTTAGTACACACTTAAATTATGCACATTTTTTTCCTTTTATTTTTAAGTAAACTCTTCTCCCAACGTGGGGCTCGAACTCACGACCCCGAGATCAAGAGCAGCTCACTCCACCCATAGAGCCAGCCAGGCGCGCTCAAAATGTGCACAGTTTTTTCGCATGAATGCTTCCGCCCATATTCTTGGGCCCTTTGCACATGCTGTTCCTTCTGCGTGGAGCTGTCCCCAGGCGCTCTCCCCCGTTCCTGTCACCCATCCCGGCTGACTTCTCCTTCAAGACTTGGCTTGCGCACCTTCTCTGAAAATGCTCTGTTAATACCCAGGTCTGCAGCAGCCAGCCCGCCTCAGGCGGCCTTCTCCCGCAGTGAGGGGGCTCTGTTGACCTTGACGCCTCCTGTTAACCGCCAGCTTCCTTTCTCCTTGGGGGTAATTCCTCCTGCACCGTAGCGGCTGGCATTTACTCCTTAGGTTCGACTTCTTCAAATGTTACAAACCCCACAGATAGAACTGTTGCTTTCCACAGATTTTTAAAAAAGAGAGAGAGAGAGAAAAAAATATTCCATACCTACCTCATTTTTTAAAGTATTTATTTAAAAATTAAGTTTATTTATTTATTTTGAGAAAGAGAGAGAGAGAGAGAGAGAGAGAGAGAGAGAGAATCTCAAGCAGGCTGGGTACCATCAGCACAGAGCCCGACCCCAGGCTCTAATTCACAAACGGTGAGAACATGACCTGAGCCAAAATCAAGCGTTGGACGCTTAACCGACTGAGTCACCCAGGGGCACCAACCCACCCTCATTTTTGACGCGCTTTTCCTCTTCTGGAATTCTGTATTTCCTCCAAGCACATGTACTTCCACCTGGTACCATCTCATTCTCTAACAAACTTCTGTGCTATTTCTAGTTGTACAGGTGAGCTAGTGACAAACTCTCTCAGCTTTTGTTTGCCTGAACAGGCTCTTATTTCATTTTTCTTAATGGTATATTTTCTCTGGATATGAAATCCTAGGTTGATGGATTCTTTTCCTGTTTTTTTTTTAATGTTGTTGTTCCATTAACATATGGCCTCCTTTTTCTGTGATGAGAAAGAGAGACTGTTCATATATCTTATCATTGCTTTCCCTTATGTGATGGATCTTTTTTTTTTTCTGGCCGCTTTTATTTATTATTATTATTTTTTGAAGTTTATTTATTTTGAGAAAGAGAGAGAGAGTGCATAAGCAGGGGAGGGGCAGAGAGAGAGGGAGAAAGAATCCCAAGCAGGCTCCATGCTGTCAGTGCAGAGCCTGATGTAGGGGTTTCACCCCAGGAACCCTGAGGTCATGACTTGAGTCAAAATCAAGAGTCAGATGTTCGGGGCGCCTGGGTGGCTCAGTCGGTTAAGTGTCCAACTTCAGCTCAGGTCACAATCTCGCGGTCACAATCTTGAGCCCCGCGTCGGGCTCTGGGCTGATGGCTCAGAGCCTGGAGCCTGCTTCGGATCCTGTGTCTCCCCCTCTCTCTGCCCTTCCCCCACTCATGCTGTGTGTGTGTGTGTGTGTGTGTGTGTGTGTGTGTGTGTCTCAAAAATAAACAAACAGGGGCGCCTGGGTGGCGCAGTCGGCTAAGCGTCCGACTTCAGCCAGGTCACGATCTCGCGGTCCGTGAGTTCAAGCCCTGCATCAGGCTCTGGGCTGATGGCTCAGAGCCTGGAGCCTGCTTCGGATTCTGTGTCTCCCTCTCTCTCTGCCCCTCCCCCGTTCATGCTCTGTCTGTCTCTGTCTCAAAAAGAAATAAAACGTTAAAAAAAATTAAAAAAAAAAAGTCAGATGTTCAACCTACTGAGTCACCCAGGTACCCTCTCTGGCTGCTTTTAAGATGATCTATTTATCACTGGTTGTCAGCAATCTGATATCATGTGCCTTTGGGGTGAATGTTTGTGTTTATTCTCTCTGAAGGTTTGTGGGTTTCTGTTTTCATCAAATCTGGAAATAGTTTGGCCATTATTTCTTTTCTTTTTTTTCTTATTGAAATCTAATTAACGTACAGCGCTATATTACTTTCATGGGTACAATATGATTCAGCAATTCTATACAGTACTCGGTGCTCATCACGATAACTATACTCTTAATTTCTTTTATTTATTTTACCCCCACGCCTCCCCTCTGGTAACCTCCAGCTTCTTCTCTGTAGTTAAGAGTGTGGACTTTTTTTTTTTTTTTTTTGCTTTTTTGTAAGATTTTATTGTTAAGTAATCTCTACACCCAACGTGGGGCTTGAACTCACAACCTCTAGTTTAAGAGTCACATGCTCCACCAACTGAGCCAGCCAGGCGCCCCTAAGAGTCTGTTTTTTGGTTTGTCTCTTCGCTTGTTTGCTTCATAAATTCCACATATCAGCAAAAACATGTGATATTTCTCTTTCGCTGACTTATTTCCCTTAGCGCAGTACCTTCTAGGTCCATTTCCACTGGAAATGGCAAGATCTCACTCTTTTTTATGGCTGAGCATTTGGCCATTATTTCTTCAAAAAATTTTTATGCTCTAATATCTCTTTTCTCTTCTTCAGAGACTCCAATTATTTGTGTATTAGATCACTTTAGGCCACGGAGGCCCTCTTCAGTTTCCTTCGGCCAGACCCAGCCAATGAGTATTTTATTTTACACACTGTATTTTTCTGTTCTAAAATTTCCACTGTGTTCTTTTTTAAAACAGTTTCCTCTTGTTTATTGAGATGCCTCATATGTTCATCATTATGCTCATGTTTTTGCTTTAAGTCTGTGACCATAATGACAACAGTGGTTTTATTTTTTATTTATTTAAACATTTTTTAAGTTTATTTATTTATTTTTGAGAGAGAAACAGAGAGATGGAGAGGGGGAGGGGCAGAGAGAGAGAGACAGACAGAGAGTCCCAAGCAGGCTTCACACTGTCAGCGTAGAGTCTGACACGGGGCTCGAACCCACCAACCACGAGATCATGACCTGAGTCGAGATCAAAAGCCGGACGTTTGACCGACAGGGCCACCCAGGTGTTCCTGATCTTAGTCTTCTGACTCCTGGGACTGTAGGAATAAATTTGTGTTGTTTTGAACCATAAAGTTGTGGTCCTTTGTTACAGCAACAATAGGAAACTTAGCGCCTTATAAATATGTGTTAGACAGACTTAAGTGGAAAAAGTCCTGAGGAAATTGAGGTCGTATGACACGAATGCGTTGGTGATAACTGGCTAACAATCCACTGTGGTTTGCAATTAAATTTTTTTTTTCTAAATGTTCATTCAGCTTTTGAGAGAGACAGAGACAGAGTGTGAGTGAGGGAGGGGCAGAGAGAGAGGGAGACACAGGATGGAGCAGGCTCTGGGCTCTGAACTGTCAGCACAGAGTCCAGCTCGGGGCTCGAACCCATGAAATGTGTGATCATGACCTGAGCTGAAGGCGGCCACTCAACCGACTAGCCACCCAGGGGCCCCTGCAATTTTTGACAAGTTGGATCTGGAACAAAGAGCTGAGAGGAGGCAGGAAAGGGTCCCGAATGTCAATGTTAATGGGGCAACAGGGTCTGGGAGGAGCTGTCATTCCCCTGACACGCAGCGTAAGGGAGGGGAACCCCAGTTCCATGGGGCCAGAATGTCAGCGACCTTTAAGGCAAAAACTCTGGACCCCTCGACTACGTTAGTGGGGACGGAAACTTTTTCAGATACATTATACTTCATAGACAAATTTCGGGGATTTGAATAGGCTCACACTGAGGTGGGAGTCAAACCCCGACCCGTCTGACCCCAAAGCTCAGCGCCTGAACCACCATGCAATTTCAACCTCACAGGAGCATCGTGGGGCCTCTGCTCCCTGATTGGCTGCTGGATGAATGGGACAAGCAAGTCCTTCCATTCATCCCGGAGTCCCTACTCCGAGCAATAAACCGTTTGCCTGTTTAACTTCTCAATTTCCCCTCCTTGGAAATAAACCCCAGCCCTGTTAGTATAAAAAGAGTGATTTTAGGGGCGCCTGGGTGGCGCAGTCGGTTAAGCGTCCGACTTCAGCCAGGTCACGATCTTGCGGTCTGTGAGTTCGAGCCCCGCGTCGGGCTCTGGGAGCCTGTTTCTGATTCTGTGTCTCCCTCTCTCTCTGACCCTCCCCCGCTCATGCTCTGTCTCTCTCTGTCCCAAAAATAAATAAAAAACGTTGAAAAAAAAATTAAAAAAAAAAAAAAAAAAAAAGAGTGATTTTATTCACACCCCGGAGCCTCTGCCCTGTCCAAAATTTCTCTTTGGGCATCCACTCCTCTGCTCCTCTGCAAGGAGCTAACATACTCAACTCGGCAAGGGAATCAAAGAAAAGAGGCCTTCATGCCCTCTCCAGGCTCACCTCTCTCTGCCAAGAGTAGCTGGTGGTTTGCTGCCGAAAGCCTGGCCCCACACAATTCCCAGAAGAGGTGTGTCCCTTTGTGCGAGGTGTCCCTCTGCCCTGTGGTCTGTGGGTGGTGTGGGCTTCTTTGCCTGTAACTGGCAGCTGCCCGTTTACATGTCAGTCCCTGAGCCACAGATTCATCCTGGTCCACAATTACTCGATTCCCCAGCCTCAGTGTGATTATAAATAGCTCTGTCTGTCCCAGGACGAGTAATTCAAGACTCACGCTCTGGTCGCTGTTTGACTGTAATTACATAGCCCTGTCTGTATGCACTGCATGAGTTAAAAAAAAATTGTTTTAACCTTTTTATTCATTTTTGAGAGACGGAGAGAGACAGAGTGCGAGCGAGGGAGGGGCAGAGAGAAAGGGAGACACAGACTCCGAAGCAGGCTCCAGGCTCCGAGCCGTCAGCACAGAGCCCAAGGCGGGGCTCGAGCTCACAAACCGCGAGATCACGACCTGAGCCGAAGTCGGACGCTCAACTGACTGAGTCCCCCAGGCATCCCAATGCACCGCATGAGTCTGAAAGGAAACTGATAGATATTAGCTTCTGACACTCAAGATTGGGACCTTGGCTAAGGCGACTGTTTCTTCTCATCCCCAAGAAACTGATATCAGGCCAGATGTTCAGCAATTATGGAACGTTGTCCATAGGGTTCAAACCGCCGCTTGGAAAAGCTAGAAAAGACCTCTCGGGATATTGGAAGTCGATCTTTTCTGATGTAACTGAAGCCATGAGAGGGAGAGAAAGGACTGGGGAATATTTCCCGTCAGGCCACACAGAAAAAATTAGTGCTGGGTGTGGCTTGCTGTGCTGATGCGGCCCTAACTTTAGAAAGCTCGTCATGTGCTTCGTCTGCGGACGGTAATTTTAATACTCCTATGTGCTTGACTTGTATATGTTTCACTGAAGATTTTATTAAGGGCGTCTTATGGGGACACATATTAATTACGGGCCCGCTCCAGCAACAGGTGCTGTGAGGTCCTAGGGCCTATTTCTGACTCAAGGGCAAAGCCAACAGCCCCGTCTCTCAGATGCTCATCCTTGCTTGATGTATGCCAATTTCTCGTCAGCATTGGAAATCGATTCCTTGCGCTGATTCGGTATTAAATATCGGGTACCCTCCGAAGGGCGGGGAAACGAACGAGAAGCAGCTTATTCAAACACCTGATGGACTCATTCCCGACAGGATTGTAAAAACACGTGGTCTTTAAAAGACGTAATTTTGAAATTGGAAAAAGGCAAGGCACTTGCCTCAGATGGATGACTCAAATGTGGTTTTTTCCTTATCCACGTGGACAGCTCCGTCCACCCGCTCTTGGAGGGTGCGCCTCACGGCGGGTCTTCGACCACCCCATTCCCCATCTGGCGTGAGCTCCCCGGGGGGGGGGGTTGCTCCTGGAGCTCTAGTTCATTCATTCGGTAAATAGTAAGTCTACTGCGCGCCAACCTGTGTTCTAGATAGCTCCCGACCACGTGGAGCTCACATTCTACCCGTTCTGCTTTTATAAGAGCGAAGAGATGTCCTGCACTACTTGGTCAAGGCCAGACCGCTTCCCGCCACACGGTCTCTGGGTTGTGGTCAAGCACGCGTCATCCCTGTCACCGCCGTCTTGAACCGCGGGCATGTGTTGCACGCCGGCCCACGCACATAGGGTTGGGTCGATCACAGCCATCACCGCGTGCGTGGTAACTGTGCACACGCGTTTGAAAGCCCCTTCTCTCGCTCTTTTTTATTTGTTAATGTGTTCATTTCTCTCCTGTCTTCACCCCCGTCTCCATTTGCCCCCTCTCCATAGTCGATCATGTTCAAGTGATGTGCTTAACGGGATTCTTTAACTGAGGGTGATCTTTTAAAAAGGTATACTCTTGTCTTACGGGCACACGTTTCGATTTTCCGTAGTGATGAAGAACGCGGCCTCTTGAGCCCCACGGCTTACATTCAGACCCAAGCTCTGCCATGAACCATCTGTTGACCTGGATGTAGTTACGCGACCTCTCTGGGCCTCTGTTTCATCGTCTATAAAATGGAGCTGATCATGGTAACCCGCATCCCTGGATCGCTGTGATGGTTAAAGGAGTTAATACAAGTACGGTCCTAGAGGGGAATCCGGTAGGGAGTCACCTCCCCAATGCCCCCTAAGGGTCAGCTACTGTCATGACTAGTCTGTTTTTAAAGACAGGCCGATTGGGGCACCTGGATGGCTCAGTCAGTTGGGTGTCCGCCCCTTGATTTCGGCTCAGGTCGTGATCCCAGGGTCGTGGGCTGGAGCCCCCCTCGAGGCGTGGAGCTGGACGTAGGGCCTGCTTAAGACCGTCTCTCTCTCCCTCCTCCCCCAAATAAAAAAATTAATAAAGACAGGCTGATGTTTGTGTTCCCCACCAAATGCTGGAGAGAGGCAAGGATTATTTTAGTTGATTGACACTTGTTAATCAGGCCATTCGTTGTCTCCCACCAGCTGACCTGTGGCCCAGTGTGGGGTCAGTCGCTCTGCCCTGAGGCCAAATGCGTGCCCCCCTCTGGGCGGAGAACAACTTAACATTCCCTGAGCAGAGCTTTGGGCCAGGACCTTTGTGGTTAGAAATCTGAGTCCAGTGAAGCGACAGAAGTCACCTGGTGGGCAAAACAGGGCACATTTAATAGAAAGGACACTGGCCCTGTGATAAGAGAGTAAGTCTGAGTCACCAGGAAACCACGGAAGGACAGACTCAGGAGTTCAGATCTGGCAGGAGAAGGGGCAGTTCGGCCACCGGGCAGCAGGAAGGTTGCTGGTCTGGTCTGGCCAGGCCAGAGCTGCCGGAGCTGCTGGGCGAGCGTAGGTCACCCCCAGGGGCACCAGTCCCGGGGTGTGGTGGACGTCCCCACACTGCCCAGACCACTTGGAGGCTGGAAGCAGCGGGAAGCCTCTTCCTTCTCCGTGGCCCTCCAGCTCCCTCTACTGAGAAAGCTTAACACAGCGCTGCCTGTAAGGAGCCACTTGAAGCCATCCGGCCAAGGGTCCCAGAACTTAATACACAGGAGGGGGAGTTCGTCTCCGAGGGGCAAGGCATTGGCGCCGGTAGCCACGCCCACGCCACGCTCCGCAGAAAACGCTGTCGGGCTGAGACGTGGGGCATCCACCCATCTGCAGCGGCACTTGGCCCTTCTGGAAAATTGCTAGACTGTGTCCAATATATTTTGAGTGTTGGCACCTTTCTGCTGCTGAGGGGGCCAGCGGTAGAGATGGGCAAGAGGCTTGTGCTCACGGGCAGCACATTCTAGAAGGAAGGAGATAAACTAATATACAAGAAGATATTGGGTAAGGGTCAGTGCCGCGTGGAGTACAACGGGTTGGTGGGCGGTTAAGGAAGTACTTTCTGAGGGGTGACCTTGAACTTGAGGTGTAAAAGTCAGGAACGGACTGGGGGGGTGGGGGGTGGAAGGGGTGAGTGGGGGGAGGTGTGGAGGAAAGGCATCCCAGGGCAGAAGATCAGCTGGAAATACTAAAATGCATCCCAGAATCACAAATATCCATAATGTACCAGCCCTTCCCATTTTGTAGATAAGAAAATTATAGGGGCACCTGGGTGGCTCGGTCGGTTAAGTGTCTGACTTTGGCTCAGGTCATGATCTCACGGTTCATGGGTTCGAGCCCTGCATCGAACTGACAGCTCAGAGCCTGGAGCCTGCTTCGGATTCTGTGTCTCCCCCTCTTTCTCTGCCCCTCCCCTGCTGCTAGTGCTCTCTCTCAAAAACAAAACAAAAATTAAAAAAAGAAAAGAAAACTATGTGTGAGTTGATAACTGAATATATTACTTTACATATATTTATGTTTTATTTTGATGTAGGTTAAAACTTACATCAAACCCTCGTGCCATGTTGCTGTATTTCCTTGGAGACTCTTAGATTTTCCGGGGGCGGAGAAATTTATTTGTGGCTCAGTTGCTGGCTCTTTCCACATGAGGGTATGGGGTAAGAAGTGTGGAAGGGCTTAGAGGATGTGCCCCCGCCCCACCCCTGGCTTCTCAGAGACAGGCAGTACCCCCTGCCTTCTTTCTCTAGCACCTTCCTTCCTGGCCTTCCTGGGAGAACCTGTGTTGGAGGAAACCTGTGTTCTTGGGCTGCGTTGCCACAGGTCTCCATTAAGTACTTTTCTCCTAAGAAGAGCGCCAGGGCGAAAAACTCTCCCTCACCCTCCCTTCCGTCTCCGCCGTCCGACCTCTTGTGTAATCCATCACCACTTCTCAGACACCGTCGCAGACAGCACTGGGGCTGACGCGCTCTCTGTGCCGCCATTTAGATGACCGGATACTTTAATGTGTTACTTAGTCCCAGGCGCATCAGGGGCGGAAAGAGAACTTTCTACAGCCATGCCCTTGGCATCAGCTGCAGACGGATGGAGGAGACAATTGTGGACCCGGGTAGGGGGTTTTTCCCTGGCATGTGTGCCCAAGCCTGGTCCAAAATAAAGGAACGAGGCCGCTTTTGTGTCTTGTACATGCGTGTGTGATCCAACGATCTCATTTTATTTTCTGTTCCCCCTGGGCTTACTTGCTGATGCAACAAATGAACAGCAGCCGAGGAACGGATAAGTGAAATGCGGTGTGTACCTACAGCGGGGTATTTTCAGCCTTAAAAGAGAGGGAAATGGTGCCACCTGCCACCATGTGAATGAACCTTGAAGCCATTGCACGGAGCGAATCAGCCAGCCGCGAAAGACGAAGACTGTGCGATTCCACCTGGATGAGGTCTCTGGTGATCGTCAGAGCCCTAGAGACAGAGAGTAAAATCGGAGGTGCTGGGGGCTGGGGGATGAGGGGCTGGGAATTAGGGTTTCGGGGGACAGAGCTTCAGTTTGGGGAAGAGGGAAAAGTTCTGGCCACGGACGGTGGTGATGGACAGTTCACCACAGTGTGAATTACTTAAGGCTACCGGTAAATTTTATGGTATGCATATTTGATCGCAGTCAGAATAAAGCGGGAAGGACACGCGTCCTGAGGCTGCAGGGCCCTGCTGGTTTCAGCGGGAAGAAGAGGGCAAGAATAGCATGTATTTATTCCCGACAGCCGGCGGGGACAACCTGGGGCTCTCTGGGGCAGCTGGTCGTCCGCGGAGGAAGCACCGTTCCTCTCTCGTCCGCTTGGCCAGTGTTATTTTTGCAAACAGCTTCCCTCACATCCTAATGCCCTCCGAGCACCTCTTCTGCTGGGAAGAGGGGTGGCCTTCAATCCCAGCCCGGATTCTGGCGGAGCGGGGGAGCCGGACCCTTGGCGGGGAGAGCCTTGCCTCCTGGACTGTCGTTGAGGAAGGCGAGCCCCACCCCGACGAGCAGAGCACGCAGGGGCACTGCCTTCGTTATTCGCGCTTCCGGAGAACGTTTTGCAAACTAAGTGGCGGTTTTTGACAGATTGTACCTCTTATCGAATGCGTCTCGGGGCTGTGATTTGGCCGAGTCCCCAGAATGTTACAATATGCCTTCCCCCCAGCAGACTTTTCCTGGGCTTCTGCCACTTCCCAGAACGGGTATAACGAGATGACTGTTCCCTATAATGACATCCCGCTCCGACGGAAGGAACGCACGCTTTCCAATTAGCGAGCCACAGATGGGTGGCCAAATCTTGAGTGTCTGAGCGACTGAAACCATTCCAAAGATCAGGTTTCACCAGGCCACGGATTACCATTCCCTCTGATACCGGTAGGTTATTTCATATTTGTTCCGTGGAGATGTATAGAAGGAGGAAAAATAGCTAGGATTTGGAATCCTGGCACATCTGGAGAAAGACACGGCCCCAAGTCGCAAGGCTTTGATGCTGGAACATTGCTGTGGCACCTGAAGGAGCGCAGCGAACCTAAAGCGCGTCAGTGACTCTGGTCGCACAGCATCCCCAGCGCCAGCGTGGACGTGCTGTAGAAAATCAGGTGCACAGCCGGTGCGTTTCATTAGTTCCAGCTCGGTCCGGTTAGAGAGCGTCGGGTCGCGCTGTAAACGAGCAGCTGGGTTACTGTCGTTTGCAGGGCGTGGGTCGCACGCTTTCTTCTGACCTGTTCTTTATTTTTAAGAAGGTTTATAGAACAAAACCCCCCGAAAGCATTGCTCGTCCTTCCGATGCGGCGCAACCTGTCGGGCTTGGAGTCAGCCCTTCGGTTTGGATGTCACCTGCCGAAGAGGCCGCGTCAGAACCCGCCTGCATCACCCCTCTCGTTGGCGGGGTGTTGGCACATGGCTCTAGGCTCTGGGACAGCGTTTTCGGAGGGTCTAGCGGGGGGCAGGTCCTGAGCTAGGATTTGTTCCTTGCAGTGGAGTCATGCTTCCCCGCCCCCAGCAGGGCGGCTCAGGATGCGATTTGTTCTCCCAAGCTTGCGTCCTGAATCTGGTGAGAACAGCCGGATACACTCATACATTTATTTCTTGCTTCCCCCAGTCAGAGGGCGATGTGCTGTGTGCAGCCGACCCCTGACTGATCCAATATCGTGGCCGCACACACGTGATCAGGAAACATTAAAAGTCCCGTCGGAAAAATGCACACCCAAGTCACAACGGTGCTAGCTTCTGGGGAGGGAGGGAGGGAAAAGAATGGAGTCAGGGTTGGTAAGAAGCAGACTTCAGTTCCATTTGGCTCTTTTGTTCTTCCTACTAAACATCAAAGCAAATATGAGGGGCGCCTGGGTGGCTCAGTCGGTTAAGCGTCCAACTTCAGCTCAGGTCATGATCTCAGAGTTCGTGAGTTCGAGCCCCGCGTCGGGCTCTGCGCTGACAGCGCGGAGCCTGGAGCCTGCTTCGGATTCTGTGTCTCCTCTCCCTGTGCCCCTCCCCTGCTCGTGCTCTGTCTCTCTCTTTCTCTCTCAAAAATAAATAAACATTAAAAAAATTACAAAAACTTAAAACAAATATGATAAATATTATTTAAATCTTGGCGAGAGACTATGGAAGAATTTGTTCTATTATATAGTTTTTACTGTAAATTAAAACCTATCCATGGAACCGCAACACAAAAAACCCAACAACACCCTGGAACAAGAGAGGCACAAAACATCGTTGGTGGCTGTGGGTGGTGATGGGTGGTGATGGGAGGGGAGGCAATAGTGAACAGGTATCAGCGCGTGCCTTGTGCAGTCTACCACGCATGTGCCCTAGATGTGCAGTGCGAAACCTGCACAACTGCATTTGGCAGCTCTGGGTTGGCCAGTTGGCTACAGGAAAGGATCCTTGTGCACAGGTTGTGGGAAATAACGTTGAAACGTCAGACCGCCATTGGGTTGTGGAGCTGTGAACACCACGTCAAGATGTTGGAGATTTTCTAGGGGAGGGAATGACTCCATCTAAAAAGTGGATGTTTGGAGAATGAGTCAGCATCTGCCGACCGGACAATTGTGGGCAGGGAATAGGAGCGGGGACACCAGTTAGATGTCGCATTGACTGGTGGCGGGGCCTGGAAAGCCACATTACCCCAGTTAGGAATCAGAGGCTCAGGTTTGAGTGTCGGTGATCGTCAAGCCAGAAAGCGTGTCCCCGGCCAGTGGCCCCTGCCCCGCTCTCTCTCTGAGAGACCCACACTCACAGACCTGGTAGCTGCTTCTGGAACATCACACACCCAGTGAATGTCTGCTCTGACCTTTGCACGTCAGGCTCTTTCCTAAATGCTAGTTCCCCTGCCGTGTCTCAGACAAGGCCCGACACAAAGCTTTTGTTCCAAAGGCTCCTTCTTTTTAAGTTTATTTATCTATTTTGAGAGAGAGAGAGAGAGAGAGAGAGAGAATGCATGAGCACGAGAGAGGGACAGAAGGAGAGGGAAGAGAGAGAGAGAATCCCAAGCAGGCTCCGTGATATCAGTGCAGAGCCCGACGTAGGGCTCGATCCCACAAACCGCGAGATCACGCCCTGAGCCCAAATCAACAGTCGGACGCTCAACCTCCCGAGCCCCCCGGGCGCCCTCCGGAGGCTCCTCCCACTGACTCACATCTCAGCTCCGAAGGCACGAACCTCCCGGGCAGCGGGCAGCGAGGAGCGAGGTTGGTGGGATGGTGCTTTCCCATTTCACTGGTGAGGGGATTGAATCCGGAAGGACAACGGCTCCGGCCCAGACTCACGGTGAAGCAGCAACGAAACCGTCACCGAAGTGTGAGACTGCTGTCCCCGGTGGTGACTTAGAAGTCACGTGATGTCACTAACTCCCGGGATTGCCCGAGCCCCAGAGGCTGGGACAGAGGCAGGGCGCGGATTCCCCGCTCCGGCCACCCGCAGGAACCAACACCTTGCCCTTGGACGTGTGTCCTCCAGAGCTGTGACGGAGCAACGTCCCGTGGCCTTCAGCCCCCGGATGGTGGAAACTCTTTGGTGGCAGCCGTGGGAAGCTGACCCGAGTGAGACGCGAGTCTCATGTGATTTTATGATAAAACCAAAGTCCTCCGAGAAAACATGGGCTGTGGTGCTTGCGTGGACGGCTGGGAGTAACTTTCATTCTCCGGCCGTGGAGATTCCTCCGTGGAAATGCGGAAGCCCTTCCCGATCCCATCTGGTGCCCTCGGCGGAGGAGATTCAGAAGGCTCCTGGGAGTCCACTGCTCTGGGTTCGTGCGGGTCGCCGTCGGTGCCTTCCTCCCTCCCCGACCTGTCCGTCCGGCCCTCGGGATCCGGTCCGCGTTCACTCCGTGTACCCGTTACTCCGCGTCCACTCTCCCTCTGCCAGGAGTCATGCCCCTCTCGGCCCTGCCGGGACCTGCTTCTGGCTGAAGCCAAGTGTCCCACAAGTGTCCCCTCGACCACAGGGCAGGGGAGTGGGCCACACGGTCCACGCCAGTCCCAGCCACAGGCCCCGGCACTGAGGGTGCGGGCCTCCCCGAATGGCCATCCTTCGTCGCTTCTCCAGCCGTCCCCTGCTCTCCTCCCACTCTGACGCCTCCCGTCCTCACTCACGCCCCGGCTTCCTACCCTCCCCCTTTGGTGGTCTCCCTCTCACCCCACACCAGCCTTCCTTCTCAGAGGTTGTCATTGCCAGAACCCTCCCCTCTTCTTCACAGTGAAACCTGGGGAAAAGTCACCTACGCCCATGGTTTCCATCCATCCCCAGCCCTCCGTCACCGGGCATCCGCCCTGTAGTGGCTGCTAACTCTGGTGAATCCGGGCCCGTCCTTGTCTCAGCTCCCTGCCCTGCAGCCTGGGCCGCTGTGGACCTCACTCTCCTCAGAAGATGCTCGTCCCAGGTCTCTGGCGCTTCACGCCTGCTTGCTCTCTGTCTCCCTCCCCCCCCCCCCCCCACCCTTCCACGTGCTTGTGACTTCATCCTCCTGCCTGGGATGTTGAGGCCGGTCCAAGGACCTCTGTGCCATTCGCACAAACTCCCGAGCCACCTGTCGTGTCTATAACATAACAACCCATCCTGATGACACCCCAAACGGCATCAACGTCTCAGACCTCTCCTGAGCTCCTGCCCCGGTGAGCCACCTTCACCCACGGGGCAACCCCACGTGGTTGCTCCTCAGTTTCTCCGACTCACACGTGTTCCAAGTGAAAACGGACTCCCTGTTATCTAAAGCTATCTTACCTTCCAGAATTTCTGTCTCTGGGAATACAGTAACATCCTCTATCAAGTTGCCCAACTTGATAGTTTTCCTTGACTGTTCCTTGCTTTTTCCTTGACTGTTCTCTCTCTCCCTCACCTCCCACATCCAATCCTTCACCTCATATTGTTTCTAGAAGAATCTCTAGAAGCATCCAGTTCTCTTCATGTCCTCAGCAACTACCCTCTTCCGCCCTCTTGGATCTGGATGATGCGACGGCTCTTCACTGTGTTTCCAGACGTGAGCCTCCCCAATGCACTCCAAACTGCATCCAGAATGATCTATCGATAATGCACATATGACCATGTCTCAGTTTGCTTAAAGCCTTCACAGGCTCCCCATGTACGCGTTCATGCTGTAGGGTGCCTTCCTCTCCAATGCCCCCTCTTGGGTCTAGAACCCTGAGCCCTCTCATGGCGTACTGCTCACGGTGCACGGGCATGGTAGCCATTCGTGTTCTCTTCCTCTCCTTGTCTAATTGCTAAGCTAAGTCCTTAGTTTCCCCCCTGCTGGGCAATCTGGCTCTCCCTCTGCCTCCATTCCTTGTTGACCAAGGCAACTCTTATCATCCACCCATCCGGAACTGACTTCACCCTGTCTCTGGAACGATTCCCAATTCCTCAGGTGACACGATCCCACTTAGCTCGTTGTAACCCTTGCATGTACTTTATTATGCCTTCTCACCTGTTGTGCTCCCCTCCAATCTGTAAGCGCTAATCTGCACCCCTGCTTTGTCCACTGTTCTGTCCTTGGTGATCAGTATGTCATTGGTGTTTAGTGAGTATCTGTTCAATGGATGAATAAGTGTAAGTTGAATGGGTTAGATACTGTGTGGAGCTCACATCTAGCTCATCCAAAGACAGCGAGAGGGGCACCTGGGCGGCTCAGTTGGTTAAGCATCTGACTTTGGCTCAGGTCATGATCTCATGTTTCCTGAGTTCAAGCCCCGCGTCGGGCTCTGTGCTGACGGCTCAGAGCCTGGCGTCTGCTTCGGATTCTGTGTCTCCCTCTCTTTCTGCTTCTCCCCTGCTGGCTCTCTGTCTCTCTCTTTCTCTCAAAAATAAACATTAAAAAAACCCAAGACAGATAGAAAGACCATTTTGGATTCATCGTTGTCTAAGTGGGATCATGTAATATTTGTCCTTCTGTGTCTGGCTTATTTTGCTCACCATAAACAGCCTCCAGGCTCACCCATTTTGTCACATACGGCAGGATTTATTTCCTTCTTTCTTAAAGCTGAAAGTCAAGGGGGAAGTTACAGGGTCTGGGGGACTAGGGTCTGTTTAGTTAAAGGTACAAAGTTTTAGTTCTACAAGTCTACAACACATCCATTCTGCAGCGTAGTGCCTGCGGTGAGTGTTTTCGTACCTCGAAATACAGTATACAAATTTGGTAAGGGGGCAGGTCTTACGTTAAGTGTTCTTACACGCAAAAAGGAAGAGGGCAGGAGGAAACTTTTGGAAGTGAGGCATAGGTTCATGGCATCGATTATGGTGACGGGTTTGTGGGTATATGCGAATCTCCAAACATTAAGGTATGTAACAAATACATACAGGCATTTGTAAGTCGCTCATAACTCAATCAAGGGGTTTTAAGAAATAAAAACCCAGATGGATGGTGTCGTTACTGAGTGATGATGCTGAGCCTGCACCCACAGTGGTCAGTGCACCCGCGCGACAGCACTCAGGGGGCACGTGAAGGTCGCGTCAGGACTCTGCCTGGGGGCCGCCGTTCCAGGGTCAGGGTGGGCGCCTGCAGTGGTTCAGTCGCCTGAGGAAACGGTTCAAGTCATAGCTGGATGCGTTTCCCGTCCCTCCTGGGAAACGTCACTTTGCCTCACCTCAGTGCACGTGCCAGCCATTGCACAGGCTTGGTGCCCTGCAGCATGAGTGCTGGGAAGGGGCTGGGTCATCAGAGAAGACATGGTCATGGCCCCAGGGAAGGGCTGACCTTGTCACCTTCAGATGGTGCTGTGGTCCGCGGGAGCTACTCAGGATCACTTTTAGGGAATTTAAGGACACAGGTAAGCGTTTTTAGGTCATTGTTTAACAGTGCCCCACCTTGCTGTTTGGTTCTCTGATCTTAGACGGATTTCTTACATTGTGTCATGCTCAGTTTCCTCATCTCTCAGGTGGGACAATTTTTATTCATCTCAGAAGGGCGCTGTCTAGAGTACAGGGCATGGAAGGACACATCGTGCCCCATGCTGACTTGTGCTGGGTGCTTAGTTCTCTCCTAGGAACTGCAGACCAGCTCAGCATTGGGGATGGAGTCCACACTGGGTGCATGGAATCCCAGGCGGTACCTAGGACCGGTCCTTGATTGTGTGGGGCACTGGGCCACACGCCTCTTCGATATGCAGGGTATCTTAGCTTGTGGTTAGGGTAACGAAAGGAAGCATGAGACAGGATGAAGCCCAGCTTGTACCCAGGCTGTTGAGTTAATTGGCCATAAGCAGATTTTCCCACGAGTAAGGAGGCAGGTTGCAGACCCCGGAATCAGGAGGCGGAGGCTCTGAGACCCTCAGCCCCTTCCCACTGTGGTCAAGCAGTGGGGAGCGGCTTCTTTATCTGCAAACTGGGAAGGTAATAATTTTGACCCCACGGGGTAGCTGTGAGGCTTAATGAACTCATATACGTAGGGCTCTTGGAGCACCGACTGGCTGAGGATTAGCACATGGTGGATGCTCGCTATCATCATCATCCGCCTCACTGTCATCAGGGTCATCTCCATCCTCACCATCACCACGATGGCCTTCCTCATCATTACCATCATCATCATCACCACCGTCATCATCGAAAGAGCGAGAAAATCCAGCTTCGACGCAACTGTGATTTTCCTACAACGACAGGACCGTCTCCGTTGTGACTCTTTCCTCGGGAGTCAAAGGGAGGTTGATAAATCACGGAAGAGCAGAGTGACGATTTAAAGGTCTCTGTGATCAGTTGCAAGAGGTAAGTACCGACTGAAATGTTGAGTGGGAGGAGGCACCATGCCTGCAAGTCCAGCAGTAAAAGAGCAGGAGACACGTAGGCAAATCTTGTCCACGAAACCCAAGCGTCAGGATTTGGAGTTGTGGCCTCTGTTGCATTTGGGAACACTCAGCTCTCATAACTCTGGGAAAGCAACGCTATACCCTGAAAGAAGCAGACTTGCTTTTGAATACAGGTGTTCACCTGGATGCTGAAATTCTACGTTCCGGTAGTTTTCCTTTTTTTTTTTTTTTTTAATGTTTATTTTTGAGATAAAGAAAGAGAGACAGGGCGTGAGCAAGGGAGGGGGAGAGAGAGACGGAGACACAGAATCCGAAGCGGGCTCCAGGCTCCGAGCTGTCAGCACAGAGCCCGACGCGGGGCTCGAACCCACACACCGCGAGATCGTGACCTGCGCTGAAGTCGGACGCTCAACCGACTGAGCCACCCAGGCGCCCCCGGTGGTTGTTTTTCGTACTCAAAGTGGTAGTTGTTTTACTCACATAAATGTGGCCTCGTGTTTTCTTACAGCCAAAGTATGTTGCAAAAAATTTGCCTTGGAGGTAGGTCATTAGTGAAAGCCACCCATTTGTATCAGAGCTTTAGAGACAGCTTCTCCCCTCTCCCCCACGTCTTTGCTTTTATTTTCCTTCATTCCTTTACTCTGACAGAACAAAAAATTAATTACTTTTTAAGTTAGATACATAACAAAAATATAGATATATAAATTCAATACATGACTGTTCTAACAAACCCAAACAGTTGTTCTAATGAATTCAAACTAGTTCACATTTGGGGCGCCTGGGTGGCTCCGTCGGTTGAGCGTCCGACTTCAGCTCAGGTCACGATCTCGCAGTCCGTGAGTTCGAGCCCCGCGTCGGGCTCTGGGCTGACGGCTCAGAGCCTGGAGCCTGTTTCGGATTCTGTGTCTCCCTCTCTCTCTGCCCCTCCCCCGTTCATGCTCTGTCTCTCACTGTCTCAAAAGTAAATAAACGTTAAGAAAAAAAAAAAAAACCAACTAATTCACATTTAAGTAAAATGTGAGTTTTCCACCACATCCTAAACCACTTCCATTTAGTCTCTGATTTCTCAACTCCCTCATGGGCCTTCGTTCCCCACGGCCATGACACTTTTACACCTCCCTCTCTCTGTCTCCCCCACTCGTCCTCCTCCTCACCACTTACCTACGTACTCACTCATCCGTCGTGACAATTTTCGTTCATCAATAAGATATTGTAATCTTCCAACATTACCGCATGCACATCATTTTGAAAACAATTGTATTTCTGTTCCTGGTACAAACGCAGATGATTCCCATCATCAGTACTCGTATTCACTGCCGCAATCAAAGCTGCCACGAGTGACCTTTGCACCTTATCTGGGCTCCCTTGGGCTGCTACTTCCTTAGGATACAAACGGCGTTGCTCCGGCAGAATGTGTACGGGTTTAAAATTTTGGAACTGACACATTTTGTCCCCTCTATAACGTTCGCATCTGTTTATACTTTCACGAGTAATACGCAAGAAAGATAATTTCCTTAGAGCATCGCCAACAGCAGTGTTTTCAGTCTTTAAATTTCATGTCAATCTCATGGGCAAAAAAAAAAAAAAAATTCATCTCAGGATTGCTTTCATCACGTGTTTGTTTGCTTTTTGGCAAAAAGGCTGTGATGTGCAAACCTTTTTTTTTTTCCAGCCCGCCATTTGTCACCTCGGTTAAGTTGGAAGTCTGTATCTCCGAATCTATCCTTGCAGGACACCGGGTAGAATTCACCAAAGGAGTTTACATGAGACGTGGGAGAAGAAGGGCAGCCTCAGTCTTGCTCTCTTTCGGGGCTGTTTCTGTAGGCAAGAGGCGCACAGAAGTGGTGATGGTTGCAGGCCCCAAGCGGTCTTTGCTCTCCTCTGCTCCTGGTTCGGCTCGTCCCCACCGACTGGGGGACGGCACAGCCTGGCACGAGCCGCCCTTCTGGGGCACGAGCCCGACTGGGGAGCTGCACGTGCTCAGAGTGGCTGGCGGCTGACACCTCTACTCCTCCAGCTTCTCCCCGACCGCGCCGTCTGCGTCCCACCGCAAACCCTCGACCCCCAAACGCCCATGGGTGACCCGCCTGCCGTGCCTGCACTGTCCTTTTCACTTTGGTCATGGGTCCTTTGCCGGGTAGGATTTTGCCTTTTTATTTCATTTATTTATTGATTTTGGGGGGTTTTGCCTTTTTAAATACTCAGCGTTGTCACTCTCCTTTAGGACTTCTGGCTTGTGCCCGGCTGCAAAAGATCCCCTACGCTCTAAGTCTGTAGAAAAAAAAAGTATTTTCATATTTCTTCCAGGGCCTTCGTGATTCGTGAAAATACGTAGGTCTTCGGTCCATGTACAACATCCGCCTGTGAGATGAGGTAGAGATTTAATTCATTTTACCTACGTGATTAGCCAATGAGTCCCACATTGAGCACATCATCCGTTCTTTGCAACGCTACCTATGTGAGTTGCAAACCTCAACTCAAAGCCCTGCTTTGTCACTTACCATGTGACCCTCAAATCTCCCTGCCTCTGTCTGCCGTGACTTTCTCATTCGTAGGTTGGGGGCTGTTCCCGGACTTAGCTCGTAGGATAGCGGGGCTATTCTGAACGGGCTCGTTCATAGAAAGTGCCACGAGCAGACGCCAACTTCTCACTGAAGGACAACTCTTCTTAGTTCTGTGGTCACGAAGTCTTCTCGTTGAGGAATATACATCTCACTAATTATTCCCAACTTCCTTTATGCCCCTCAGGAGAGATTTGTAGTTTCTTCCTATGTTTGTGTACTGTCGTTCAGTTTATTCTCGGGTTTTTTTATTCGTCTGGTTGCTGTTGTGTGTGGTCTCTTCATTTTGTCACATCTTGCACTCAGTGATTCATTGTATAGATATTATTATTTTTATTTTAATGTTTATTTATTTTTGAGAGAGAGAGAGAGAGCGAGCATGCGTGTGCAAATGAGTGGGGGAGGGGCAGAGAAAGAAAGGGACAGAGGATCCAAAGCAGCCCCCTAGCTGACCTCAGTGAGCCCGATGCGGAACTCTACCCCATGAACCGCGAGACCATGACCTGAGCCGAAGTCGGACACTCAACTGACTGAGCCACCCAGGTGCCCCTAGTTATACTTACATGTTTTAAAAACTTATTTATGGGCCGCCTGGGTGGCTCCGTTGGTTAAGCGGCCGACTTCGGCTCAGGTCATGATCTCGCGGTCCGTGAGTTCGAGCCCCGTGTCGGGTTCTGTGCTGACAGCTCAGAGCCTGGAGCCCGTTTCAGATTCTGTGTCTCCCTCTCTCTGACCGTCCCCCGTTCATGCTCTGTCTCTCCCTGTCTCAAAAATAAATAAACGTTAAAAAGAAAAATTTAAAAAAAAAACACAAAAAAACCCCAAAACTTATTTATTGTTTAATTTACATCCAAGTTAGTTAGTATGTGGTGCAACAATGATTTCAGGAGTAGATTCCTTAGTGTCCCTTACCCCTTTGGCCCATCCCCCCTCCCACAACCTCTCCAGCAACCCTCTGTTTGTTCTCCATATTTAAGAGTGTCTTATGTTTTGTCCCCCTCCCTGTTTTTATACCATTTTTGCTTCCCTTCCCTTATGTTCATCTGTTTTGTCTCTTGACGTCCTCATGTGAATGAAGTCACATGAAGTTCTCTGATTAATTTCACTTAGCATAACACCCTCTAGTTGCATCCACGTAGTTGCAAATGGTAAGATTTCATCCTTTTTGATTGCCGAGTAATACTCCATTGTATATAGATACCACCTCTTCTTTATCCACTCATCCATCGATGGACACTTGGGCTCTTTCCATAGTTTGGCTATTGTCGATAGCACTGCTATAAACATTGGGGTGCATATGCCCCTTTGAAACAGCACACCTGTATCCTGTGGATAAATGCCTAGTAATGCAACTGCTGGGTGGTAGGGTAGTTCTATTTTTAACTTTTTGAGTAACCTCCATACTGTTTTCCAGGGTGGAAAACACCGGGGTTGTGAGGAATGACTGGTGATTCTCAGATATACTTATTTTTGGAATAAGTATATCCCCTGATATACTTATATATATTCCCTTATATATTCCCAGATATACTTATTTTTGTATATTTACTTGGGATCCTGCCCCCTTAGTAAACCTTGCTATTGGTTCCTCTTAGTTTTAAAACTGACTTATTTAGATTTCCTAGGTAGATATTATATGGAAACAACTATCCTTTCTTTTATTTTATATTTATATGTTTTCTTCTCTACTCCCACCCTTTCTTACGGCATTGATTAAGACCTCCAGGCCACAGCTGTCTGACAAAAATTTCCGCAGCCCTAGAAATGTTCTCTAGCTGATGCAGTTTTTGAATAATGGTGGGGGTCCAGAGTTGATGGCGAAGAAAGAATTTTTGAAGACGTCTTTGGTGCAAAAGGTGAATTTATTAAAGTTCGGGGACAGGACTCGTGGGCAGAAAGAGCTGCACCGGGGTTGTGAGGAGTGATTGGTGATAAGCTATGGAGTTGGGGGCGGGGTGGGAGGTACTGGTAAGGGGAAGTTTCCAAAAGGACCTTTATATGCGAACGAGGGCTAGTCAGATACTGGAGGCCTAGCTATTGTGGAGCTAAAGTTATTTTTCCCTCCCGGAAAGCATTAACATTAAGACAGCGGGCAGTTCCTGGAGAAATGTTATACTCCCTTTGCCTCAAATATTTGTCAGTGGGCTTCAGGTTCTAAAGAAATTTAATTTTATTCACATTTCCTTCTTGCCTTTGTTCCCCACATCACCATGGAGGGGAGGGTGATGTTAGGGCTCCAGGAAACTGAGTCTGTAGGTTTCTGGAGACTGACTTTTTTTTTTCCTTGTAAACTGATGGAGACTGTGATCTCTATCAGTGACCCTTAGTTTTTCCCTTTCCTTTGTTCTTGGGCAGCTGGGAGTACCCGAGGAATGTCACACATGTGTCCCATGGGAGGGGGGTTGGGGGTGGTGGTGTCAGCCTGCCTTTTCCTCATCATAGCTACACTGTTTGATAGGTGAGTCGTCAGCCACCTGTGCTTCCTGAGCACTTGCCACGCGATGGCTGCTACTGGTGAAGCGGGTTTTTTAATTTTATATTTGATTTTAAATAATTAATGTTAACATTTATGTAGCCGACTCTCCCTCCTCGTGGCCCCCCCCCCCCCCCACGCCCGCCCGGTGTGTTTCCATACCGCGAAGGTGGCATAAACTTGGGTCCCACAGCTATATGAAGCCCAAGCATGAGTTATTACGTGTCACGGGGCCACCCAGGGTGCCGGTCTGGTGTCCCCTTCCTTGCTCCTCAGGAGAAGTGGCCAGAGCGTTTCGAGTCCCATTTTCCCAAGCAGGGTGACTCCTGAGGGCTCCAGCCTCGTGGAGGGATCTCAGTTTTTGCCCTGCACCCCACAAGGTCATCGGGCCACCTCCCTGGGCCTCTGTTGCATTCAGCCCTCAGGCTCCAGTCTCAGGGCTGATGCCTGGGTCCTTTGGGCCAGGGTAGGGTCACCTCACGCTTCGTACTCTGGCTTACAATGTCCCCCTCGTTTCTGGCCTCTGATGGTTTCTCCTTCTTTATTTTGAGATTGCTGTGCATCTCAAACAAACAAAAAACCCCACCCAATTTATATGTATTTATAACATTTTTTGACAGGAAGTAGGATTTATTGGTGGGCATGAACGGGGAGGGCCAGCGTCCAGGTTCTCATGAGGGCAGACCCCACCATTTGTCCAAGGGCCCACAGTTAGGGAGGTATTTGACCCCACAGCCATTGGAGATGAGGCACTCTTCAGCCCCCATGTCTTCGAATTCATCCTCATTGGACTTGGTAAAGCCCCACTTCTTGGAAATGTGGATCTTCTGGCGGCCAGGGAACTTGAACTCGGCCCTGAGTAGGGCTTCACTCACATGCTGCTCGTTCAGCAGCTTGGTACGGTGGATGTGATGACTTGGCCAAGGTGGACCCGCCCACTGTGCCCTGGGGCTTTCTAACGACACCACGCATGCCTGTCTGGAGCCTAGATGGGAGATAGCAGGAGGCCAAGCCTCAGTGTCCACCGGAAAGGGCTGTCTCCAAGGTCCCTGAGGGCCACCCAGACAATCAACAGGCTGCATACACTACCGAGGAGGCTGCTGTTCCCAATCACTGCACACCCAGCTTTTGGATACATTCAGTCCAGCATTTCTCTGGGTTTTTGTACAGGGTGTGGGCGACGATGCCACAGTCATCCATCCTACCAGAGACTGTGCCTCCTTTATCATCCAGAATGTTATGTGTGTAAATCAGACTTGCCAGAGTCTATTTGGCTGGTCTTTGCAGGGAATTACCTCTTGATTTTATTTATTAACCTGCTAACTTTTGGGGGGGGGCGGGCTTCTATTTATTTTTTCCTCTTATCTTCATTAATCCTTTCCTTTAGGCTTCCTAACGTTTGGTTGTTTTGACTTCTTGTGTTAAATGCTTAGCTCATTGATTTTTAATCTCTATTGTTTTCCAATGAAGCTGTAATTGTTCCTTGAATTAGTAATTTGTGGTATCCTATAGGTGTTCATAGCTGGCGTTGGCATGACAATGTCTCCTTTAATGCAGGAGCTCTTTAGCAAACCGCCTTTAAGATTTCCAATGACTAGACTTTGGAGGGGGGTATTAATTTAGAATATTGTGACATTGAGATCAGAAATCCTGCTCATGTAAGATTTCTCTACTTGGAAAACCACGAGCTTTCCTTTGTGGACAGCTTTTTTTTTTTTTTTTTTTTTTTTTTTTTGACAGGAGGGAAAAGGATGGGGAATGAAGGAAGGGTGAACTTGGAAAAGGAAGGAGGAGCAGGGGATCTGGGGGAGACGAGTATATCTAAGCTTCCCCTCGTGTTGGGATTTGGCAGGTGTGGAGACAGAGAACATCCACAGCGAGATTTATCCCATAGGCTCAGACGTCAGGGTCACCGTGGAAGTCAGGGAGAGCCACAGGCTCAGCTCTTTCTTCTCCTTCCCTTCCTTTTAAACTGTCCACCCATCTCAGCGTTCCTGGTGCCGGATGCTGTAGGAGGGCACAGACTGCAGCCTTGGTGGTCGTGGGGGTGGCACCTGCTTTTCTTCCACAGGGGGCACTGAGGAGAGGCCACTCTCCCCCCTGTGTTCCCTGCCTTGTTATAGCCGGAAGGCTAAAGGGGAGAACTAAATATGCATTCAACACACACACATGTTCCAGGCACCATGTGCTGGACGGGAAGGACACCTCTGTCAGCTGCCGTGTGCCACACCTGTAGTACTGTGGCGAGCGATCGTCTTCTCCAGGACTACAGGGCTCTGCGGTGCTGAGAAAGGCAAGGACAAGTCAAGCACGGGCTGAGAGAAGCAGCATGGCATGGTCGGACCAGCCCGGGCCCACGTACCTGTCCACTGTGCACCTGCCGTGGGAGCGGCTGAGGGTCCTGAGCCTGGGTTTTCCCACCTGGAAGGATCTGCACGTCATGGGGTCAATGCAAGGAGCCCTTGTTCTGAAGCAGGACCGTGGTTTGCACCCTGCTCAGGACTCAGCACGTGACTGACACGCATCCCTTGACCGGATGCGTCTTCCTCGACCTCCCCGCAGCGCTGAGCACTTCTGACAGCTGCATCCCCGGGAAGGTCTCCTGCATCCAGGATCCCGCTTTCCTACCCTCTCCTGCCCCTGCGGCTCTCTCTGTCCTTCCCTGGCCCCGCTGGCTCTCCCGTCGTCTAAAGGCAGCCTCTATGGAAGATCAGCCCGGGTCCCCCTCCTTTCCCTTGCCAGGGTCTCCTGTCCGCTCTTTGAACCTGCACTTGCCATTGGAGGACTCTTAATGGGTGTCCGTGCTTCTGACTTTCCCCCAGATCCTGTGCCTCATTTCCACTTTCCTGCCTGGTACCTCCATTCCTGCAGCCTGAGACCAAGCTGCCCCGTCCTTTCCCGGCCTGGAAACCCCGGAGTCAGACACACTTAACTTCTCCCTGTTCACATTTTCCACGTTCCCTCAGCTGTCGCATCCTGTCAAGCCTGATTCTGCGGCCTCTCACGTCAGCTGTGGCATCTGGCCTCTGGTTTCCGTTCCCATCCCCATCCTTGTACCTCAGACCCTCATTACCCCGCACGTGGACTTGGGCAGCCGCCTGCTCGTGGGGCCCCGTTTCTTCCTTTCCCACACCCTGCACCCCTGCTCACATGAATCTTTATGAAGTATGGCTCTGGTTAGATCTGCGCCCTGCTCAGGTATCTGTAGTGGGTTTTCTTGGCCGACTGGATGTGGCCTTCCATTCGGGTCTTCGGGATTGGAAGCAATCGTTGAGTTCCTCCATTACTTTCTCCCCGGGTCTGTGGTCCAGCTAGACAGGCTCCTCCCTGTTCCCCCGGAAACTCCTCAAAGTCTCCCCCTCTGTGTCATTGTTCATCACGAGTGTCCTTCCTTCACTCTGCACTTTCCAGATTCTCTTCCCTCCTCCTGAGAATCTGTCTCCAGGTACCCCGCGCAGTGACAGCTCCCTCCCCTGGGGCCCTGCCCCGAACTCCATCTCACACACTTCTCAGAAAACATCAGGCTGTAGGGCACCGTCAGTGCCCTGGGAAGTCAGCCGTATTCAAGTGTGTAACCCACCTTTGTCCCCGTCGGGCTGTGGGAACTTGAAGTCGCTTTCCTTCACCAGATCTATATATTCACTCCCAACGGGTGTTATTTCACAGTGCCATGCAGAGGAGTAAATAAGATAACATCTAAGACACGGGGCACCCAGAGCATCAGTTTCTTTCCCTTAGGGAATCTTTTATTTTGTGCCTGATATCATCATTCAGAGACATCTGGGCCTTCTCTAACTGGACTATGTATGCAAATAGCTTAGCCCAAAACCTGCCATATGCTCCGCAAGTTGTTCTGGTGTGGATCTTGTTACCTGTGAAGGTTGTGCTTTATTTCCTGGGGATAAATAAGAGAGAGATTAGAGCTTACTTGACAAATGTAAAACTTTGGTAATGGTTATGAATCTATCAGTGTTTTCAAAGTTGAGTATTAGTTTTTGACTTGCTAATGTTAACTCTGCTGAATCCCTTGCAGTTTATTTTCCTTTAAAATCTTTGGGGTTGATGGGGCGCCTGGGTGGCTCAGTTGGTTCAGCATCCGACTTCTGCTCAGGTCATGATCTCACGGTTCGTGAGTTCAAGCCCCACATCGGGCTCTGTGCTGACAGCTCGGAGCCTGGAGCCTGCTTCGGATTCTGTGTCTCCCCCTCTCTCTGCTCCTCCCCCACTCGCACTGTCTTTCTCTCTCTCTCTCTCAAAAATAAATAAACGCTAAAAAAATTTTTTTTAATAAAAAAAAAATCCTGGATTACTGAAGTGGGCCCAATGTAATCACAAGAATATTTAAAACCAGAAGAGGGAGTTGGAGTTGGAGTCGGAGATGTGATAATGATTTTCAAGACCAGAGTCGTGTGCTCCCTGTCTTTGAAGGTGAAGGAACCGGGTCACGAACCAAGCAATGTCGAGGTCCTCTAAAAGCTGGAAGAGACAACAAAGCAGATTCTTCCTCAGAGCTTCCAGAAGGAATTCAGCTCTGCAGACACCTTGATTTTAGTTCAGTGGACCCATTTTGGACTTCTGGCCTCCAGAACTGTAAACTAAATACTTGTGTTGTTTTAAGTCCCTCCATTTGAATTAATGGATTATAGCACTGATAGGAAACCCATACAGACTTGTATTATTATTACTATTTTTTAGAACTGTAAATGGCTTTGGAATGGGCAGTGGGCAGAGGCTTGAAGAATTTGGGGGAGTATGACACGTATGTTTTAAGAGTGCCAGTGAGGGCCCACAAGGGGGGTGAGACACGTGGGACAGAAGAAATGTAAATTGCCACGAACAGACTGTTGTTAGAAATATGGATGCTAGAGATGTTACTCGCGAGGACTCACGAAGAAAAGAGGAGCCCGTTGCTGGAAGCTGGATGGGAGGAGAACCTGGCCGCATAGTAGCAGAAAGCTTGGTAGAGTCGTGTCCCACAGTTGGGTGAAAAGCAGAACTTGTACAGAATGGGGCGCCCAGGTGGTTCGGTTGGTTAAGCGTCTGATTCTTGATGTCGGCTCAGGTCATGATCTCACGGTTTCACGAGTTTGAGTCTCGCGTCCCTCTCTCTCTGCCCCTACCCTGCCCCCCCGCCTCTCTCTCTCTCTCTCAAACAAATAAATGAACATAAAAAAAAAAAAGAACTTGTGAAGAACGAACTTGCAGATTTAGCTGAGGAGATTGACAAGCAAGGTGTTGAAGGTGCAGCCTGACTTCTTCCTGTCGCATATTGCAAAATTCAAGACGAACGAGACAACCTGAGAGAAGAAATGTTTAAAAAGGAACCACGCCTCAGTGGCTTTGAAGATTCTCATCCCACCCACGATGCAAAAGATGCTAAGCGTAAGGGATTTACTGTCAGGAAAACAAGCTCTTGAGAAAATGCTGAGCGCATGGCTGCACAATCTTTTCCTAATGTCTTCAAATATAAAAAAAAATCCGAGTTCTCAGTCGTATGAATGTTTCCTGGAAGAGATTAAGAGTGTGACTCGTAGACTCTTTAGGTAAACCAGAGGACGTCTAGAAGGCTTCGGAGTATTGCCTCCCAGCCATCTCAATAGACTCGGAAACTGGAGGTGGGATTATTCAGGAAAGACCCGTGGATGAGCCTTTTGTTTAATGGGATAAATCCCCATGATATAAATGGGAGACCCACGTAGTTCTTGAGAACTTTATAGGAGTAAAAACCCGGCCAGTTTGGACTCAAAAGGAGAGACAGTCCGAAAGTAGAGGTCGCTGGTTCTGCAAAAGCCTAAGACAGCCTGCTAAGACGACTCATGCTACTTTTCATGAAAAAGGAAGGATGTCTCAGTGGGTGGACTCACGAAGGCTTAAGGCTTTGTACACGATGGGACTTGACTGAGTGGATTGCAAAGCTGACTGGGACCCGTGACGGTTTCTGTTCTCTCCATTTCCTCCCCTTTGAACTGAATGTCTATGGCCGCTCTCCTTGCCTGTCCCATTGTTGTCTATGGGAGATAGATATCTACCTAAGATAACTTGTTTTCTACTTTCATAGATCTACAGATAGAGGGGCATTCTTCCCCAGGATGAATTGCACCTGGAGCGTCACCCCTACTGAACTTAGATGATGAAATTTGGGACTTTCCATCCGACAAGAGTTAGATGAGGTTTTAGACTTGGAGCTGATTCTGTAATGGGTTGAGACTTATAGGGGCATGGGGATGGGGAGAATGTACTTTTCACTGTTATCTACAAACAGGCCAGGCTGTGATAGGACAGGCAAGGTAAAAAACTCAGCTGTGTGGTGCAGGATTGTGGAGCATGGCAGATGCCAGGTGAAAGACTCCAGATTTCATTCCGTGTAAAGCGAGAAGTCTTTGTAGTGTGCAACGATACAAATGAATGGGATATAGCCAAGCCAATGGAGTTTTGGAGTAAACAACCCTCTGTATCCAGCCCTCAGTTTCACCCTCAGGAAGCAACAATCATTCAAAAGGAAGTGGCTGGAGTGTTATCTCAAGCTCCTGGAATATTTGACTTCTCTAGGCTTTCCCTCTGTCTAGAATAGATGCTCTGGTCAAAGAACTGAAGGCCTCCCAGAATATAAGCAAAAATGCTTTAATCATGGCTTTCGAGAAAGGAAGATAGTGTGATTTTGATAATTATTATTTCTGTTAATTTATATCCAAGGTAGCATATAGTGCAACAATGATTTCAGGATTGGCTTCCTTAATGCCCCTTCCCCATTTACCGCCCCCCCCACAACCCTTCCAGTAACCCTCTGTTTGTTCTCCATATCTAAGAGTTTCTTATGTTTTGTCCCCTTCCCTGTTTTGATATTATTTTTGTATCCCTTCCCTTATGTTCATCTGTTTTGTATCTTAAAGTCCTCATATGAGTGAAGTCATAGGATACTTGTCGTTCTCTGACTAAGTACCCTTAGTTAGTCTTAGCCTAATACCCTCTAGTTCCATCCATGTAGTTGCAAATGGCAAGATTTACTTCTTTTTGATTGCCGAGTAATACTCCATTGTATCTATATACCACATCTTCTTTATCCATTCATCCATCGATGGACATTTGGGCTCTTTCCATACTTTGGCTATTGTTGATTGTGCTGCTATAAACATTGGGTTGATAATTTTTTTTAATTTTTTTTAACGTTTATTTATTTTTGAGACAGAGAGAGACAGAGCATGAACAGGGGAGGGGCAGAGAGAGAGGGAGACACGGAATTTGAAACAGACTCCAGGCTCTGAGCTGTCAGCACAGAGCCCGACGCGGGGCTTGAACTTACGGACCGCGAGATCATGACCTGAGCCGAAGTCGGACACTTAACCAACTGAGCCACCCAGGCGCCCCGATAATGACTATTAAGTGAGGGTATGGAAGGCAGGGAAGTGGGCTGAGGGCTTCAGGTCCCTCAAACAAACACTCCCGTGTTTGGCACTGAGAGCCACCTTGCCACCTTGCCAGTGTTCCATCTCTGTGTGATGCTGTATTCTGCACACTTTCCTGTCATGCCCTTCTTGGTCTCAGTCCCGTTGATTCCCAGGACTGTAGTCAAACGTATGCCTACTTACAACTCCTGCATTGATCAGGTGAATCGAAACAGGTGTCCCCCACCATGTCCTCACTCTGTCCCCCAGACTATATTGTCTCCTCCCATCCTTATCGTTTCTCCACCTCCGGTCCCGGAGTAAACACATACGACCTTATGAACCTCCATCTGGAGACTAGCAGATGCCATTTAAATGCCAAACTGCACATGTCACCTTCCCCTGAAACCCACTCTCACCTTTGCCCCCTGATTCCTCCTAAGTGATTTCTCCATCCACAGGAACTTCCACGTTAGAAGCCTGAGTGTTCTCTTAATCTCCTTTTCTCTTTTATGCAGTTTGTTCACTCAGTCCCAGGTACTGCTAATTCTGCTTCTTAAATCTCTCTCGCTCCTCCTTCCTCATCGTCACTGCCTTTGTTCTCATCTTCATCGTGTCTGGGCACCTACCTGCTCAGAGAGCATCCGTCACTGGATCTCCCCAACAGTCCCCATCCTCTTTCTGCTCATCCCTGCCCACTGCTATTCTTGGTTCCAGTGGGCAGCCCATCGTCTGACTCTCTGGCCACATGGATGCTACGATGGCGGGAGCGTGCTCCGGATACTTTCCACATTTGAAAGGATGAATAAGCATCATTTTGTTGAATGGCGGGGTTTGTAAGACACAGGTCCAGGGACAGGCAGCTGTTCTTCCAGCCCCTGCAGAAGTGGGAGTGGGGGGACCATCAGGTGGCCAGAGATGGCACACACAGAGAGAAACCAAGGCCAGAGGGTGCAGAGAGAGTGCGGGGCACTACGTCCTCCGGTGTTGGTGCTCTTTCCATGCTCTTCCTTTGTGTGTCAGCCGGTGTAGCAAGAGTCCTGCAAGAGTTTCTTGCATGTCCTGCAAGAGTTTCTTCCATGCTTCTGTTGAAGTATTAATTTGCTGTCCTTCTCCATTTCTTTATGTTTTTTTTTTGTTTTTTTGTTTTGTTTTTGTGTCTGTTTTTGTTTATATTTGAGAGAGAGACAGAGAGACAGAGAGTGAGTAGGGTAGGGGCAGAGAGACAGAGACAGAATCTGAAGGAGGCTCCAGGCTCTGAGCTGTCAGCACAGAGCCCGACGAGGGACTGGAACTCACGAACTGTGAGATCATGACCTGAGCGGAAGTCTGATGCTCAACCGACTGAGCCACCTGTCTCTCTCCATTTCTAGACAGCTCCTTCATTTCCCCTTACTAGTAGAGAAGGTTCCAGCTCGTCAGCACAGCCAAGGTCCTTTTTATATGACCTCGGGCTTCCTCTTTGCCCTGCTGTCCTTCCACGTCGCCCACTTTTACTTTACATCTGAAGGAGAAAAGCAAGCAGGTTATGGTTTTCTGAACCTGTGTCATCCCCTATCTGAGCTGTCTCCCCGCTTGAGGGGCCCCTTCCTGAAGCCTACCCCCCACCTCTGCCTGGGGAGCTCCGGGCTCTCTCTTCTGCTGGGAAATAGTTCTCTGTTCAAATTCGGGCTTCCTTTGACCAGCCACCCCCTCCCAGTCCCTCAGATCAAATTACTTCTTCTCTGTGAGGTGCATTTCCTTCTTTTGCGGGATGGCTCACTTTGTAAATTAACTTATTGGCTTAGCTGCCTGGTTCCCTGCTGGGAATGTAATGGGAGGTCCTTGAAGCAGGGGCTGTGCTAGAACACAAGGCTTGGCACATGGTGGGTGGTCAACACACAATTACTCACTTGAGGATTTAAGTGAAAACGATGGTAACAAAACAGCTTTGGCGTGGTTCCTGTGAACTCATGTTGACTCCAGGGGATCGAGGCTCTTTCCTAAGTTCTCTCAAAGCCAGTGTGACCGTCCTCCCAAAACTGGCATGGCAATCGGAGCTAACTGCACTGGTCCGTAGCTTCCATCGGCCATAGTCGGTCTCCTGACATCATGGGACTCACTGGGATCACTTAAGTAGTCCCTGGTCTTTATGGGCTGAATTGTGTCCCCCAAATTCATATGTTGGAGTCCTGACTCCCAGCACCTCAGAATGTGACTGTATTTGGAGATGAGGTCTTTAGAGAGGTAAAATGGGTCAGTAGGGTGGCCCTACCCCAATGTGATGGGTGTCCTTATAAGAAGAGGAGTTTGGCACACAGACACGCACAGAGAGACGACCTGGTAAGGACACAGGGAGAGGATGGTGTCTCCACACCCAGGAGAGAGGTGTCAGGAGGAACAAGTCCTGCCCACACCCTGACCTTGGACGTCCAGCCTCCCGACTGTAAGAGAACGATGTCTGTCGGTTCAGCTCCCAGGTCTGTGGTACTTGTTACGCACCGAAGCTGACTGATACAGATGCTCTGTGACTTCACACCAATTTCAGGATCCCTGGTGGACACTCAATCAGCTTGGCGAGGTGGCCCATTTCAGGAGTTCAAATTCTCTTACTGAACCCTAACCTACTCTGGGCTTTCTCTCCCAGGCATGTTTATTCGCCATTTCGGTTTGGCCACAGCCACAACCAACTTTAGTGGGTTCCTCTTGTGTACAGTTTCTGCCAAAGCACATGATCTCATGAAATCCTCCCCACAAATTCTACAGCATGGATTCCATTATCGCCCTGAGCATAAAGATGAGAAAACGGCTTGTCTTAGGTCAGAGAAAGTAGCAGAATCGAGCTCCAGAGCAGGTGTGTCCACTTGCGTCCTTATCCGTTGCAAATATGGATTCTCCTTGGAGCTCAACCCGGCAGGAAAGCTGGTATTGATTAATTGTATTTTTTGCTCTGTCGTCTTACTCATGCAACACACACCTGCTCCCTCTGCTCCCCGTACATTCAGTGTGTGCTCTCTGTATGTCAGCACCAGCCTATCCTTCCTGGATTTTCTTCTTGACCACCACGGCCATATGAAAACCAATCGGAGTTTTCACAAATGCTCACACTGCGCTTTTGCCCTTGGGACATCAGTTTTGCCTCAACGTGTCACAGTTTGGGAACGTTCCCGGAGTACTGGTCTGGTTTGGGATGTCCCCTTCATCTTTCAGATGCGGTTTTTACAGTCTGTTTATCTGAGAGGCTGTGGGACAGTAGTCTCTTTTCTTCCAGCGTCTCTGGCGGCGGGTGCATGCACATCTTCTCCGTGAGTTTTCGCGGCACCTCTGCTGTTCCATTCTCTTGTGACCTCACTGATGACTCTGTGTCTCTCCTGTGTCCAGGAAGAAATTGCCAAGGCCTAATGTGTCTGTCTGTCCGATGGCCGTGACACCTTCCCTTATTCTGGCTCTGGAAAACTCTTGCCAGGATGATTCACAATTTCTTCTGTAACGATTGCTTTCCCTCTCAGTGTGGCCTCTTCAGTTGAATCACACTCATGTTTGACGCACTGCTCCAGGACCCTTGCGTGTGCCATTTTCTCTGCTTAGAATGCTTTTGCCTCCTCTCTCTTACCTCATTTCCTGAGAACAGTCTTCCCAAACACCCTCAGACTATGGGTTCCCCACATGTCATAAGTTCAATTATGTCCCCCTCAGAAGTCATATATTGAAGTTGTCACCCCTCTACCTCAGTAGGTGCCATTATTTAGAAAGAGGGTCATTGAATTAGTTAAGATGAGCTCATGTTGGAGTGGGAGGAGTCCTTACTCCACCAATCAGACTGGGATCCTTGGGGCACCTGGGTAGCCCAGTTAATTGAGCGTCCAACTTCAGCTCAGCTCATGATCTCCCAGTTCGTGAGGTCGAGCCTCAGTCAGCCTCGCTGCTGTCAGCACAGAGCCCGCTTGGGATCCTCTGTCCCTCTCTCTCTCTCTCTGCCCTCCCCCTGCATAACCTCTGTCTCTCAAAAATAAATAAACATTAAAAAAAAAGAACCTCACAGACTACTGTGAGAGTTTTTTTTTTTTTTTAAAGACTAGGATCCTTATAGAAAGGGGACGTGTGGACACAGATGCACACATAGGAGAGACTGCCGCATGAGATGCAGGCAGAAATTGGGGTGGTGGTTCTATAAGCCAGGGGACACCAAAGACGCCAGAAAATACCAGAAGCTGGACAAGAGCATGGAGCAGATTCTCCCTCACAGCCTCGGAAGCTCACACCTTGACTTCCAGCATCCAGAGCTGAGAGACAGTTTGCTGTATGGCTACAGAACCCTGGGGAAGTGATACACCGTTTATAGGTCTCTTTGTCAAACTACTCTTCTCCTGCTTGAGTGTGACCATGATTAGAAGCATTTATTCAATATCTGTGCTTCCCATTGGATTCTAACCACCATAAAGGCAAGGATGACATCTGTATGCCACCAAGTATTCATAGAAGCCAGCACGAGGCAGAGTGTCTGCTCAGTATTGTCCATTAATGTGAAGGAAGCAAAGAAAGGAAAATAAATGGGAGTAAAGTCTTGAAAAAATATTTACTAGTTCAGTTTTTTTTTTCTTTAAATTATAAGAAACGCTATCATATTTGAACTTAACGCATTCCATTCAGTCCAGCTCAGAGGTCTGCAGTGTTCCACAGGAGCAGAGTTTGAGAACCACTACTGCAAAAAAGGTACATTGTTTACTTTTCCCCCAACCCCTTCATTTTCATGATTCTATCCACACTGTTCCTTCTGCCAAGAGTTTTCATGATTCCTGTTTCCCCTACCAAATTCTACCCATCTTTCAGGATTCCGCCCAAATGCTCCCTTTCGCCGCCATGATGTCTTCCTTGATGCTCCATTTGAGGGGTCTGATATATTTTACCTCTAATGCACCTGAGCTATGTGGCACAGCACCATTAAAAGCAGAACCTGGGAAACACAGCCCTCCTCTGTGTTTAGAAGGAGAGAGACACGGCTTTGCTGAATAGTCTAGCCAGCCATTGTCCTGGTTGTTTCCAGATGATTCTGGCGTGCCTTCATGGTAGGGTTTCTCCTCACAATTGAGGATCACTTCCCCAAACTGGATGTCCTCTCTCCCTTCTTCAATTCCCAGATAAAGTGTTTTCAGCCATTGTGTTCTAAAAATTGTTACTTTCAACCTTCAACTAAAGGTGTTTATGTCCATGACATGAGTCTACTATTTGAGAACAACAGGACAAATGTGAATGCTCTTTCTACAGGTTCTCTCAACATGGTAACCTTCTTGTCTGCAGCCCAGGGGCGTGTGTGTCCACACCTCACATTCACTCACTTAGCCACGAAATATTTCAGATGTGTCTTCACGATCTGACCCAAAGCATATACCCAAACCCTGCCTTTTTTAGTGAGCTGGGACTGAATACGATTCCAGGAGACTGATGGATATGAAGGATGATGTGGTCAAACAGAGGGAGTTGGCACCTGGACCACGTTAGCTGTTGACAGGGAAGCATCTACAGGGAGGGTGGGGTGCCTCTGCTCCCTCTGCACCGTCTCCTTTATGTTTATGCCCTTCTGTACCTCTTAGTTTGCCTTTTAAAAGAAGTATTCCTAAGTCCAGTAATACACTATTCCATTTTATTTCATCGAAGTTACTCTGTGCCCAGATTGTCACATTTATCATTACAGCGTGCACAAGGAGAGAAAGAGAGGATGTGTGTACACGGGGGAAGAAAGAGAACTTTACAAATTGTGTTGCAAGTCTCTGCTGGCCAGGGTGCTTCCATTATCAGCTAACTTTTGATTGATGTGTCACTGAAGTCACCTAGACTGATTATACACAGAGGATTTCAGTAACTATGTATTCATTAGTCCCACCAAGAAGCCTGGTTTGATAGCCAAAAGCTACGTCGATGCTTCTGGAAAAATATTTTATTTAAAAAATCCTTTCTTCTGGGAAAACAAGAGAGAGATGCCCTATAACCCCATTTCTACTTATTTCCTAAAAAGTATCATCTTTTATTTGAGTTTTGAATGACAAATTTGGCTTCATGTTTTCTGCTCTTAGGAAGTCTATGAAACTGCGAATTAGTGCGTTTTTTCTATACCTGCAGACCTGTTAGGACCAGTAGTGTGATCATATCACCATGTGATCTGGAGGTTGGTTAGACTTGGTGACTGTATGCGATACTCATTGTGTGACGTAGATGATCTATTACACATCACATTTATTGGATCCATATATAGAGTGTTAATGCATTCCTGATGATTTTCAAGGAGCATTTGAAGACACTTACTATAAAAAACAGTGGTCTTGTATAAAAGAGTGAGACCTAATCTTATAAAATGGGGTGGGTTTGCAGCAATGGGGTAGTAGCCATAATGTGTACTTGAAGCCACACTGTTTTCTCTTGGCCGTGTAGCGCCCTGATAAGGATCCCCCTCTTCTCTTGCAGCGGGCCAGGCTTGGTCCATGGCCCCAGTTTCTACTCTCAAGTTGGCAAGACTGTGGAATCTGATGCTGGCGGTGCTCCCAGCCCTGTGGGGAGGGGCTGGCTTGCATCCCTGAGCCAGATCCCCTTCCAGCTCATATCACAGTGGTTCTGAAGTGTCCCCTCCTTCTGTGTCGGAACCAACCCAGCTCCTCACCTCCTGGGCAGAAAGACATGGAGAGACAGTGGGGAGTTGCAGTGGCCCCGTGCATTCCTGGGTAAAAACAAAACAAGGTTGGCTTCTGCCCTCACCCGGTTTGCAGCAGCAAAGCCAGACACGAAGGGGCTTTCCTTGTCTTTGGTTTTCTGGCTTCAGATAGGCCCACATGTCAATTATCACCCATACATTTACCTGGCTGGTTTTCAAAGAGTGGGAAGATCAGAGTTTATGATTGTTCCAGAGAGCTTATGCTGGACGTATGTTCCATATCTGCAGCGAAGTGTTGGCTGGTTGATAGCACTCACTGGCTCTGATCATAAGGGACTCAGCATCCCAAAGAAGTAAAAATAAGGAGTGACTGGTCTAGCTGATGACAAGAGAATCACTACATGAAAAGGCATACACGTGAGGTTTTGTTTTTTGGGTTTTTTTTGGTCATACTGAACGTCTGGAAGTTATATGTGAAAGCAAAAACAATTGAACATCAACAGAAGAAGAGAAAGACAGGGCACCCATCAGGCACTCTTGATCAATTCAAAGAGAAGTTTCAGCACCTTTCCATATCACACACGGTGTCGAAGTGGGCATGTCCACAGATGCTACACGTGGGTCCCCAGAGAGTCACACACAGTCCTCATCTGTTCCAGGGGGGCCAGTGGAAGGGCTCCGAAGCTGGGTTCCAGTTGCAGAGCTGGGTGCAGGAGCCTCCCTCAGGAGGGCTGAGATTGGCAGCAGAAGCCACAGCCCAGGTGATGAGTAGGAGGGCCTATGAAACCAGACTTCTCTCTGAAATTCCCAGGGGCTCACCAGCAACTCATGGAGGCCCTGGCTAAGTCCAACTGGTGGCTCCCAAGGAAAGTGGGGCCATGCTCTGAGCTCCAGCCTCCCTGGTCTGCCTGCACCCTCATTTCTGCCTGCTTCCCACAGATTGTACTGGCTGTCTCCTAGGAACACCTTTCCTACCTTGGACATTTGATCAGATCTAGAATTCAGCTGACGTAGATGTTGTGGGAGAGACTAGCAAGGCCAGCAATACGCCTTAGCCGACCCATCTCAGGGGACTGCCAGCTCCGGAAGGTGTCTTTCTTGGTCACCCGTGCCCTTCCCACCAGCCTCATGTGAGCTGGGCCACCCTCATATGGGCCCCCAGGGCACCCTGTGCTTTCTCCATTGCGGCTCTTCTCAAGCCCTCTGCTGCTTGAGTGTTTCTACCCCAGGATGGAGGCTTTGTAGGCATTTCTCCAGCAGAGCTCTGCATGCTGGTGGAAGCTGGAGGGTGGGGTGCAGCCTCCAGCAAGGTACGTTCTGGCACGTGCATACATATTATGTGACATCTTGACTTCCGCAATATGGAGGATCTTTCTCTCTCCCATGCCTGAGAAGTGGCATTCATTAAATATGTTTTCTTATCTGTTTGTCCTGACATTGGGGTGTAGGAGTGGACAAAGGACAGGGGATCTCACAGAAAGTTGTTTTGGGGTGGCCTCCACTGTGCCCATTCAGGGAAAGAAGTTCCGTAGAGAGAGGTTGTAGGAACTCAACACAGACCTGCAGATAGAAAAACATGGTGTAGGGGCACCTGGGTGGCTCAGTCGGTTAGGTGTCTGACTTTGGCTCAGGTCTGATCTCACCGTTTGTGAGTTTGAGCCCCACGTCGGGCTCTGTGCTGACAGCTCAGAGCCTGGAGCCTGCTTCAGCTTCTGTGCCTCCCTCTCTCTCTGGCCCTCCCCCATCCATACTCTGCCTCTCTCTCTCTCTCTCTCTCAAAAATAAATAAACTTAAAAAAAAAAGGAAAGAAAAACATGGTGTAGACACACAGCTGGGGTTACTTGTGATGAGTCATGTTGTGGAAATGACTCCCACGGAAAAGAACAGGAAGATTTCTAATCATAGGAGAAAACTGTGCCCAAAGCATTAAGGAACCGTCAGGCCAGAGATGATGGTGCTGTTCTTCTGGTAAAAGAGAATATACAACTTACTTCTCAGGGTCTGAGCTTTACTCGTCTTTGGATTTGGGGGTAATTCAAGGGTCTTTCTTCCCTTGGTTGGAAGCACCCAAGTGGATTGCTTGAATTCTGTTATTCTTGTTAGAATTTTTACCCTCTTTCCTGGGAGCAGTGGGGACTCATAGCTTACTGGGTTGGGGCACTGGACTGGCATTTGAAACAAGAATTGGATTTCCTATGTGATGCTGCGGATGTGCAGAGCTGGGTGAGGTGGGCAGAGAGGTGGGAGTTCAGTGAGGAGGCTAAATCCAACCATGTGTGTGATTAATGTCTGTCCAGCATTCCTGCTTTGAGAGAAACATGCTCCCTTATTTCTTTTTTTAATTTTTTAAAAATGTTTTTATTTTTGAAGGGGAGAGAGAGAGAGAGAGAGAGAGAGAGACAGAGCATGAGCGGGGGAGGCGCAGAGAGAGAGGGAGACACAGAATCCAAAGCAGGCTCCAAGCTCTGGGCTGTCAGCACAAAGCCCGATGCAGGGCTCGAACCCACGAACTGTGAGACCATGACCTGAGCTGAAGTCGGACGCCCAACCGACTGAGCCACCCAGGTGCCCCTGAAACATGCTCCCTTATGATTAATTGAATTACTGTATCATATTACAGGTACCTGCTGGGCTGTTAGGCAGGCTGGCCACATTGACCAAGCAGAGTGGGTCACCCACTGCCATTTCCTGGATGCATGGATTATCGCAAGGGGGTGAGCTCTTCACTGAGCCTGATGTAATTAGACTCCTGGTAATTTTCTAGACCAAAGGTAGAGGGCAGACTAAGGTTGAATAGCTTTCTCTTCCTTTTGGTTCATGGACTTGAAGAATGTTGTTTTGGGATTGTGGCAACAACTCTCTGCCATAGGGAAAGAGATTGCAGACGGAGCCCAGGGGAGACCAACAGATATAGAAAACCAGGGCAGGGATGGAGCATTCTGGCAGTACTGAGCCCTGAGTCTAGCTCCCAGGTATACAAACTGAATAACAAGACTCTCTCCCTTACTCTTCACTTCTCAAAGGTACCCGCATTAGTCAGGATTCTCCAGAGAACTAGAACCAATAGGATTATAAAAAAAAAAAATCAATTAATTATTTGAATTGGCTCACATGATCATAGAGACTGAAAGGTCCCGAGATCTGCAGGTGGTAAGCTAATGACCCGGGAGGGCCATGGTGTGGTTCCAGTCCAAAAGCAGGAAGGCTGGAGACCCAGAAAGAGCCAGTGTTTTAGTCTGAGACTGAAGTCAGGAAAACCCCCGATGTCCCAGCTCTAAGGTAGTCCAACAGAAGTAGTACCTTCTTTCTCAGCCTCTCCTTCGATTTAGGCCTTCAGCTGACTGGACGAGGCCCATGCACACCGGGGAGGGCTCTTGGCTCTACTCAGTCCACCAAGTGAAATGCAAGTCTCATCCAGAAACACCCTCCTGCACCCAGAATAGCGTCTGAGGAAATAGCTAGGTACCCCATGGTCCAGTCAAGTTGACCCATTAGATTAATCATCAAAAGTCCACCCCATGTAAACTTAAAAAAAGTTTATTTATTTATTTTGAGAGACATAGACTGAGAGAGAGAGAGAGAGAGAGAGAGTCATGAGTGGGGGAGGGGCCGAGACAGAGAGGGAGACACAGTATCCGAAGCAGGCTCCAGGCTCTGAACTGTCAGCACCGAGCCTGACACAGGACTCAATCCCATGAACCGTGAGATCACGACCTGAGCCAAAATCAAGAGTTGGATGCTTCTCCATTTGAGCCACCCAGGTGCTGGAGATGCTGCATTTAATGTTCCAGCTTACAGAGTTACAATGGACTCTGCCATTCAAACTGAACAGTTTCTTTGGTTGGTTGGCTGAAACCTGGACCAAACAGGGGCCCACAGTGAGCAAGTCAGAAATGCTTGACCTACCTTGGTTTGATGTAGAGGAAGGGATCTAAAGGCTTAGGGAGATTGGAGTGTTGGGGGTGGATTTGTCATTTAAGACCTACTCACCCACCCTGGGGGACACACTTTTTGTCACAACTGTGAGAAATAAATTCATGAAGGGGGCCAAGCAACCTTGAAGATCTCTGTGATTGCTCTTCTGTGCAGCCCAGACCTCACAGTGAGAATCGCAGTCACAGGACTGGGGAACCTAAATGCAGTGGGAGTAATTGGGTCCCAGAGTGGCAGGGGCCAAGAGGTGGCTCTCGGCTGCCAAAGGCAAGGTGGGCGTAGACCATAGAGGACAGCAGGGTTAACGTAGCAATCAGAATAGTTTCGCTCTCACGGGCCTGTGCCATTGATCATGGGGCTTTCAAAACTGAAATACAAAACCTACTCAATCTTACTTAATCTACATTAGCAGAAAAGTTCTAGGTTAAGTGAAGAAAAGCCTAACTTGAATCCTAAAACCAGAGACAGCCCCTCAATCAATTCCCAAACGTAAGCAATTGATAGATCTGAAAACGTATATCATTCATCTTTCTTCTAGTCTTCCCCAAAGAGATCTATAGCCATTAACCTTGGTAACTGTGCATCAGTGAAGAGGAAATAATCAGATACTTCAGGGACTCCTGGACACCAGCTCTGAACTGACACTGATTCCAGGAGACCCAAAACGTCACTGTGGTCCACTAGAGTGGGGGCTCGTGGAGGTCAGGCGATCAGTGGAGTTTCAGCATGGATTCGTCTCACAGTGGGTTCAGTGGGTCCCTGAACACACCCTGTGTTGTTGTTGTTTTCCTTCCAGTTCTGGAATGCATAATTGGAACAGATATGTTCAGCAGCTGGCAGGATCCCCACATTGGCTCCCTGACCTGGGGAGGAAGGGAGGTTAGTGCAAACACTAACGACATGGAGTGTACGGGGGCGATGATTCCCATGACATCCCCATTCAGCTGGCCTATGTGGTCCGTGCAGAAGATAGGTAGGTCCTGGAAATGGCAGTGGACCATAAACTCAACCAGGTGGAGACTCCAATTGCACCTGCTGTACCAGATGTGGTCATTGCATGACAAATGAACACATCCCCTGGTATTGGGTATACAGCTATTGATCTGGAAAATGCTTTTTCTTCATACCTATTGAGAAGACCCACCAGAAACTAATGAGGCCAGCAATACACCTTCGCTGATCCATTTCAGGGGTCTATCAGCTCTCCAGCACTATGCCAAGATTTAGTTCTTTTTTTTTTTTAACTTGTTTTATTTTTGTTTTTTTAAATTTACATCCAAATTAGTTAGCATCTAGTGCAACAATGATTTCAGGAGTAGATCCTTAGTGCCCCTTCCCCATTTAGCCCATCCCCCCTCTCACCACCCCTCCAGTAACCCTCAGTTTGTTCTCCATGTTTATGAGTCTCTTCTGTTTTGTCCCCCTCCCTGTTTTTAGATTATTTTTGTTTCCCTTGCCTTATGTTCATCTGTTTTGTCTCTTAAAGTCCTCATATGAGTGAAGTCATATGATTTTTGTCTTTCTCTGACTGACTAATTTCACTTAACGTAATACCCTCCAGTTCCATCCATGTAGTTGCAAACGGCAAGATTTCCTTCTTTTTGACTCCATTGTGTGTGTATATATATATATATATATATATACACACACATATACATACCGCATTTTCTTTGTCCATTCATCCATCGAGGGACATTTGGGCTCTTTCCATACTTTGGCTATTGTTGATAGTGTTACTATAAACATGGGGGTGCATGTGTCCCTTCAAAACAGCACACCTGTATCCCGTGGATAAATGCCTAGTAGTGTCATTGCTGGGTCGTAGGGTAGTTCTATTTTTAGTTTTTGAGGAACCTCCATACTGTTTTCCAGAGTGGCTGCACCAGCTTTCATTCCCACCAGCAGTGCAAAAGAGATCCTCTTTCTCCGCATCCTTGCCAGCATCTGTTGTTGCCTGAGTTGTTAATGTTAGCCATTCTGACAGGTGTGAGGTGGTATCTCACTGTGGTTTTGATTTGTATTTCCCTGATGATGAGTGATGTTGAGCATTTTTTCATGTGTCGGTTGGCCGTCTGGATGTCTTCTTTGGAGAAGTGTCTATTCATGTCTTTTGCCCATTTCTTCACTGGATTGTTTGTTTTTTGGGTGTTGAGTTTGATATGTTTTTTATAGATTTTGGATACTAACCCTTTATCTGATATGTCATTTGCAAATATCTTCTCCCATTCTGTCGGTTGCCTTTTAGTTTTGCTGATTGTTTCCTTCACTGTGCAGAAGTTTTTATCTTGATGAGGTCCCAGTAGTTCATTTTTGCTTTTGTTTCCCTTGCCTCTGGAGACGTGTTGAGTAAGAAGTTGCTGCGGCCAAGATCAAAGAGGTTTTTGCCTGCTTTCTCTTCGAGGATTTTGATAGCTTCCTGTCTTACATTGAGGTCTTTCATCCATTTTGAGTTTATTTTTGTGTCTGGTGTAAGAAAGTGGTCCAGGTTCATTCTTCTGCATGTTGCTTTCCAGTTTTCCCAGCACCACTTGCTGAAGAGACTGTCTTTATTCCATTGGATATTCTTTCCTGCTTTGTCAAAGATTAGTTGGCCATACACTTGTAGGTCCATTTCTGGGTTCTCCATTCAGTTCCATTGATCTGAATGTCTGTTCTTGTGCCAGTACCATCCTGTCTTGATGATTACAACTTTGTAATATAGCTTGAAGTCTGGGATTGTGATGCCTCCTGCTTTGGTTTTCTTTTTCAAGATCGCTTTTATGGTTCTGTGAAGAATGCTGGTGTTATTTTGATAGGGATTGCATTGAATATATAGATTGCTTTGGGTAGTATTGACATTTTAACAATGTTTGTCCTTCCTATCCAGGAGCATGGAATATTTTTCCATTTTTTGTGTGTGTCTTCTTCAATTTCTTTCATAAGCTTTCTATAGTTTTCAGTGTATAGATTTTTCACCTCTTTGGTTCAATTTATTCCTAGGTATTTTATGTTTTTTTTGTGCAACTGTGAATGGGATTGATTCCTTGATTTCTTTTTCTGTCACTTCATTGTGGGTGTACAGGAATGCAACCGATTTCTGTGCATTGATTTTATATTCTGCAACTTTGCTGAATTTGTGAATCAATTCTAGAAGTTTTTTGGTGGAATCTTGGGTTTCCCATATAGAGTATCATGTCATCTGCAAATTTGCTCTCCTCCGGGCTGATTTGGATGCCTTTTATTTCTTTGTGTTGTCTGATTGCAGGGGCTAAGACTTCCAATACTACTATGTTGAATAACAGTGGTGAGAGTGGACGTCCCTGTCTTGTTCCTGACCTTAGGGGGAAAGCTGTCAGTTTTTCCCCATTGAGGATGATATTTGTGTTGGGTAGTTCATATATGGCTTTTATGATCTCGAGGTATGCTCCTTCTATCCCTACTTTCTTGAGGGTTTTTATCAAGAAAGGATGCTGTATTTTGTCAAATGCTTTCTCTGCACCTATTGAGAGGATCATATGGTTCTCATCCTTTCTTTTATTGATGTGATGAATCACGTTAATTGTTTTGCAAATATTGAACCAGCCCTGCATCCCAGGTATAAATCCCACTTGGTCGTGGTGAATAATTTTTTTAATGTACATTGGATCCGGTTGGCTAATAACTGGTTGAGGATTTTTGCATCCATGTTCATCAGGGAAATTGGTCTATAGTTCTCCTTCTTAGTGGAGTCTATGTCTGGTTTTGGAATCAAGGTAATGCTGGCTTCATAGAAAGAGTTTGGAAGTTTTCCTTCCATTTCTATTTTTTGCAACAGCTTCAAGGGAATAGGTGTGACCTCTTCCTTAAATGTTTGGTAGAATTTCCCTGGAAAGCCATCTGGCCCTGGACTCCTGTTTTTTGGCAGATTTTTGATTACTAATTTGATCTCCTTATTGGTTATGGGTCTATTCAAATTTTCTATTTCTTCCTGTTTCAGTTTTGGTAGTGTATATGTTTCTAGGAATTTATACATTTCTTCCAGATTGCCCATTTTATTGGCATATAATTGCTCATAATATTCTTATTATTATTGTTTTTATTTCTGCTGTGTTGGTTGTGATCTCTCCTCTTTCATTCTTGATTTTATTTATTTGGGTCTTCTCCTTTTTCTTTTTGATCAAACTGGCTAGTGGTTTATCAATTTTGTTAATTCTTTCAAAGAACCAGCTTCTGGTTTCATTAATCTGTTCTACTGCTTTTTTGGTTTCAATAGCATTAATTTCTGCTCTAATCTTTATTATTTCCTGTTTTCTGCTGGTTTTGGATTTTATTTGCTCTTCTTTTTCCAGCTCCTTAAGGCATAAGGTTAGGTTGTGTATCTGAGATCTTTTTTCCTTATTTAGGAAGGCCTGGATTGCTATATACTTTCCTCTTATGACTGCCTTTGCTGCATCCCAGAGGTTTTGGGTTGTAGTGTTATCATTTTCATTGACTTCCATACAGTTTTTAATTTCCTCTTTAACTGCTTGGTTAGCCCATTCATTCTTTAGTAGGATGTTTTTCAGTCTCCAACTATTTGTTACTTTTCCAAATTTTTTTCTTGTGGTTGATTTCAAGTTTCATAGCGTTGTGGTCTGAAAATATGCATGGTATGATCTCGATCTTTTTGTACTTACTTAGGGCTGATTTGTATCCCAGTATATGGTCTATTCTGGAAAATGTTCCATGTGCACTGGAGAAGAATGTATACTCTGCTGCTTTAGGATGAAATGTTCTGAATATATATGTTAAGTCCATCTGATCCAGTGTGTCCTTCAAAGCCATTGCTTCCTTGTTGATTTTTTGATGAGATGATCTGTCCATTGTTGTGAGTGTGGTGTTGAAGTCTCCTACTATTATGGTATTACTATTGATGAGTTTCTTTATGTTTGTGATGAATTGATTTATATATTTGGGTGCTGTCACATTTGGCGCATAAATGTTTACAATTGTTAGGTCTTCTTGGTGGACAGACTGCTTGATTATGATATAATGCCCTTTGGCATCTCTTGATACAGTCTTTATTGTATTTTATTTTAGTTATTTTATTTTTTTTAACGTTTATTTATTTTTGATATGGGGAGAGACAGAGCATGAACGGGGGAGGGTCAGAGAGAGAGGGAGACACAGAATCTGAAACAGACTCCAGGCTCTGAGCTGTCAGCACAGAGCCTGACGCGGGGCTTGAACTCATGGACCACGAGATCATGACCTGAGCCGAAGTCGGACACTCAACCGACTGAGCCACCCAGGTGCCCCTACAGTCTTTATTTTAAAGTCTAGATTGTCTGCTATAAGTATGGCTACTCCAGCTTTCTTTTGTTGACCATTAGCATGATAGATGGTTCTCCATCCCCTTACTTTCAATCTGAAGGTGTCTTTAGGTCTATAGTGGGTTTCTTGTAAACAGCATATAGATGGATCTTGTTTTCTTATCCATTCTGTTACCCTGTGTCTTTTGATTGGAGCATTGAGTCCATTGATGGTTAGAGTGAGTACTGAAAGATATGAATTTATTGCCATTATGATGTTTGTACAGTGGGAGTTTCTGGTGGTGTTCTCTGGTCCTTTCTAATCTTTGTTGCTTTTGGTATTTATTTATTTCTGTATATGTATATATACAAACATACATATATATATATATATATATATATATGTTTTTCATCCTTTCTCCCCTCAGAGAGTCCCCCTTAAAATTTCTTGCAGGGCTGGTTTAGTGGTCACACACTCCTTTAATTTTTGTTTGTCTGGGAAACATTTCATCTCTCCTTCTATTTTGAATGACAGCCTTGCTGGATAAAGAATTCTTGGCTGCATATTTTTCTGATTCAGTACACTGAATATATCCCACCACTCCTTTCTGGCCTGCCAAGTTTCTGTGGATAGGTTTGCTGCAAACCTGATCTGTCTTCCCTTGTAGGTTAGGGACTTCTTTTCCCGTGCTGCTTTCATGATTCTCTCCTTGCCTGAGTATTTTGTGAATTTGACTATGATATGCCTTGTTGATGGTTTTTGTTGAATCTAATGGGGGTCCTCTGTGCTTCCTGGATTTTGGTGTCTGTGTCTTTCCACAGGTTAGGAAAGTTTCCTGCTATGATTTGCTCACATAACCCTTCTACCCCTATTTCTCTCTCTTCCTCTTATGGGACCCCTATGCTTCTGATGTTGTTCCTTTTTAATGAGTCACTGATTTCTCTAATTCTTAAATCGTGCTCTTTTGCCTTAATATCCCTCTTTTTTTTCTACTTCATTATTCTCTATAAGTTTGTCCTCTATATCGCTGATTCTCTGTTCTGCCTCATCCATCCTTCCTGCTGCCGCATTCATCGGTGATTGCAGCTCAGTTACAACATTTTAAATTTCATTTTGGCTATTTTTTTACTTCTTTTATCTCTGCAGAAAGGAATTCTAATCTATTTTCGACTCCAGCTAGTATTATTATTGTTGTGATTCTAAATTCTGCCTCAGACATCTTGCTTGTATCTGTGTTGGTTAAATTGCTGGCTGTCGTTTCTTTGTGCTCTTTCTTTTGGGGTGAATTCCTTCGTTTTGTCATTTTGAAGGGAGAAAAGGAATTAATGAGGTAGAAAAATTAAAATAAAAAGTTAAAATTAAAAAATTAAATACACACACACAAAATCTAATAAATGATGCTAGATTCTAGGTGTGTTTTGGTGTGGGTGTTGAAAGTGGTTTGACAGATGAGAGAAAAAAAGGGGGGGGAAGAAAATCGTTTGAGAATTTGAAATAATGAATACACTGAAGTAGACTAAAATGAGATGATAGGGGTAAAATAGAATTTGAAAAAATATGCACAAAAGTAAAGAATATAGTAGAAAAAATTAAAGAAAAATATTTTTAATAAAAGTTAAAAATAAATACGAAGTTTTGCATTTTTTGTATTTAAGAAAAAAGAAAAGAAACGAAAAAGAAAAAAGATAAAGAAAATAAAAAAAAGAAAAAAGAAATCGTTTAGAAAATTTGAAAAAGTGAATACACTGTAGTAGACTGAAATAAAATGATGGAAGTAAGATAGAATTTGAAAAAATTTACATAAAATCAAAAAATATCATAATGAAAATTAAATTAAAATATTTAAAAAAGAAATTTAAAGTAAAATGAAGTTTTTTCTCTTTCTGCATTCAAGAAAAAGGAAAGAAATGAAAAAGCAAAAAAGAAAAATAAAGAAAAGGAAATTGTTTGAAAATTTGAAAAGGTGAGTACAGTGAGGTAGACTAAAATAAAATGATGGAAGTAAAGTAGAATTTGAAAAAATTTACACAAAAGTAAAAAAAATATAGTAATAAAAATTAAAGAAAGATATTTTTAATAAAATGAAAATAAAAATGAAATTTTTTCTCTTTCTGTATTCAAGAAAAAGAAAAGAATTGTAAAAGACGAAAAGGAAAAAGGGGGAAAAAAAGAAAGAAAATTGAATAGATGAACCTGCTAACAGATTGAAGTAGGACTGAAATTGCTTCGTTTTCCCCTAGAGGTCAGTCCATGTATCTCTTTATAGTCCATAAACTAAGTAGGCGGTGAGACTTGTCTTGAAGAGCGAGGTTGGCCCGGTTGGGCGGGGCTCTGTGCAACAGCCCCGCTCTCCACTAGATGGCGCTGCTCAGCTCACTGGGGTGGAGTGTTGCCGGGCTCGTAGGTGCGTATGCGCCTGCGCGGCCGTGGTAAAAATGGCGCCAGCCAGCTACCCGGTCTGTTCTCCCCATCAGCAATCGCGCCCCGTCCTCTGTCTTCAGCTCTCGTCCACTCCCCGCTTTTCCACTCTCCGTGACCAGGCCCCAGCAGTACCTCTCTCCCGGGTTTTGTCCCAGATGCGGCTGTTTTCCCCAGCCCCTTACTTCCGAAGGACCCCGGCTTTGACCCGCTCCGCCCGCCTGCGGGAGGGTCTCGCCGAGCGGTGGCCAAGCGAGCAATGTCGGCTGCAGCCAGGAACGCCCGCTGGACCCTGCTGTTGCCGGTGCCCCGAGACTGCGGCCAGGTGCCAGCCCGTCCCAGAAAACGTTCGCGAGACAGCGTAGCCGCAGCATTTCAGGGATTATGGAAAATCACAACACGTATCTGGCACCAGGCTTCACCCTAAAGACCTTGCCCCAGCACCAGCGAATGTGGCCGCCTTCTGGGGTCTGCCGGGACCAGGTGGCTTCAACGGTCTCCACCAAATGTCCTTCCAGCAGTGGAACCGCTTTTCCCCGTGTGGCCCGAGAACCTCCCGGACTCCACTCTGCTCCTGGGGATTCGCCCTTCCCACCAGAGCACCGCCAGGTAGGGAGCTGCAGGGTTGTAGCCTTTGCGCTCCCCTTGTTTACAGTCTTAATGGAATTTAAACCCTCTCCTTTCTCCCTTTTTAGTTTAGTCCCTGCGGCCGTTTCCAATTTTCCACTTTCTCTCCAGCTGCTTTTGGGGAGGGGTGCTTTTCCCATATTCTCCCCCCTCCCCAGCCTCCGTCCTCTCTCCGCTCACAAAAGCAGCTCCCTTCCTGCGCCTTCTCGCTCCCCAAGGTCACCTCTCCGCACCGCATACCTGCTGAATTCTGTGGTTCAGGTTGTGCAGATGGTTGTGTGACTCCTCCAATCAGTGTTCTGGGTGTGTAGGATGGTTTAGTGTTGGTCTGGCTGTATTTCATGGGCAGGAGACACACAAAATACTTTCATGCTGTTGTCAAGATTTAGTTCTCGAGGATTTTGGCACCTTCCCTTCCACAAGGTGTCACACTGGTCTATTTCATTGATGACGTCGTGTTGACTGGGTCTAGTGAGCAAAAAGGAGCGACTACTCTAGACTTATTGGTAGACATCTGTGTGTTTGAGGATGGGAAATAAATCTGATAAAAATTCATGGACCCTGTACCTCAGTAAAATTTCTAAGGGCCCAGGGGCGTAGGGCATGCCAGGATATTCCTTCTAGGTGAAGTATACCTTGTTGCATCTGGCCTCTCTTGCAACCAAAAAAGAGGCACAATTCCTAGGGGGCCTCTTTGGATTCTGGAGGCAACACTATTCCTCGTTTGGGGGCGCTACTCTGGCCCCTTTGCCAAGTGCCCCAAAGTGCTGCTGGTTTTGAGTGGGCTCCAGAACAAGAGAACGTTCTGCAACAGGTCCAGGCTGCTGTGCAGGCAGCTTCTGCCACTTGGACCCCGTGATCCAGCAAATGAAGTGTTGCTTGAATTGTCAATGGTGGGTCGAGATGCTGTTTGTAGACTTTGTGAGGCCCCTGTGTGTGACTCAGTGCAGAATCTTAGGATTTTGGAGCAATGTCCTGCCCTCCCCTATGAATAACTACTCTCCCTTTGAGAAACGCTCCTGGCCTGCTGCCAGGCCTTAGTGGAGGCTGAATGGTTAATGGTGGGCCAGCAGGTTACCATGCAACATGACCACCACCCCCGCCAAGTCATAGAGCTGGGGCAAACACCGCACTCCATCAGCAAATGAAAGTGGTGTATGTGTGCGTCGGGCCAGGCAGGCCCTGAAAAGCACAGTAAGCTACGTGAAGAGTGGCCGAAGTGGTCCAAGTGTCCGTGGTCCCCAACCCTACTACACTGCTTTCTCTCTCCCAGTCCTCATTTATGGCCTTGTGGGGAGTTTTCCGCAATTAGTTGACAGAGGAAGAGAAAACTTGGGCCTGGTTGTCAGATTGTTCTGCACAAAATGCAGGCACCATCTGAAGGTGGAAAGCTCCAGCACTGTAGCCCCTCTATGGGACATCCCTGCAGGATAGTGATGAAGAGAAATCCTCCCAATGGGCAGAGCTTAGAGCAATCTCTTGGCTCGTTCACTTGGCTTGGAAGAAGGAATATACTTATTCACTGGCCGTGGCCAATGGTTTGGCTGGGTGGTCAGGGACTTGGAAGGAATACGATTGGAAAATTGGTGACAAGGAAATTTGGGGAAGCGATGTCTGGATAGACCTCCCTGGATGGGCAAAAACTGTGAGAATATTAGTGTCCCATGTGAATGATTACAAAATGGTGAGCTCCGCAGAAGAGGATGTTAATGACCAAGTGGATAGGATGACCCATTTGGTGACTACCAGTCAGCCTCATTCGCCATGCACCCCACTCTCATCCCGTGGCTCTTGGACAAAGTAACTGTACCACTCAGCTCAGGCCGTCACAACAAAATACCATAGACTGGGTAATTTAAACAACAAAAATCGATTTTCTAGCAATTCTGCGCCTGAGAAGTCCAAATTCAAGGTGTTGACTGGTTTCATTTCCTCATGAGAGATCTCCTCCTGGCTTGCAGATGACTGTCTTCTCACTGTGTCCTCACATGGCTGAGAGAGGAAGCACCTTGGGGTTTCTTCCTCTTCGTGTAAGGGCACCAGTCCTACCAGATTATGGCACCACCACTGTGATCTCATTTAACCTTTATCACCTCTTGACAGGCCCTTTCTCCAAATACAGTCACGTTGGGGGTTAGGGCTTCAATAAATGAATTTGTTGGGGGGAGACACAATTCAGTTCATAGCATTCCACTTCTGATCTCCCAAATTCATGTCTTTCTCATATGCAGAACACATTCATCCCTTCCAACGGCCCCCAAAAGTCTCAATTTATGGCATCATCAACTCAAAAGTCCAGAGTCTCCCCTAAACATCATCTAAGTCAGACGCAGGTGAGACTAAGGTACAAATCGCCGTGATACAAATTCTCCTTTGGCTGTGACACCAGGAGAGTGACGTGTCTCCAAAATACCGTGGGGCCACCATTGCCCTTTTATTGCAAACTTTTCATCTCTTCTTGCCTATTTATTTTTCTGGATGAACTTGAGACATTATCAAGTTAAAAAAATATTTTTAGCATTTTAATTGACACTGCATCAAATTTACAGATTAATTTAGTGAGACTGACATCTTTTTAGCATTCAATCATTTTATCTGAAGCATGTTTTTTTTTTCAAGTCCCTGAAATAATTTTTATGATCTTTTGAATACAAAATTTTCCATGTTGGTTCAGCATGTTACTTACAATGTTTATGTCTAGGTGTGTCATCTTTTTAGGTGACAATTATAAATAGAACTTTTCTTCTTTTGATACTTGCTAGTAATATATAGACTACATGTACAGGAAAGCTATTAATTTTGCATGTCAACTTTGTGGACTTTTATCAACTTCTCTTTAATACTTTTATTTTTCTTTAGTTTATTCTTTAGTTTTTTTCTAGATGCAAAATAATAGTCAACAGTAATCGTAATTATGCCTCCTCACTTGCCATATTGATCTTTGTATTTCTTGCATTGATCAATATTCCTAGGTCAAAACTAAATAATAGTGGTTATTTTGGGAATCGCTGTCACATCCCTATTTTTTTAAGCTTATTTATTTATTTTGAGAGAGACAGAGACAGCCCAAGTTGGGGAGGGGCAGAGAGAGAGGGAGACAGAGAATCCCAAGCAGGATCCACACCATCAGCATGGAGCCTGAAGCGGGGCTTGAACTCACGAAACCATGAGATCATGACCTGAGCTGAAGCCAAGAGTTGGACACGTAACCGACTGAGGAGCCACCTAGGTGCCCCTACCACATCCCTAACTTTAAAGGGAGTACTTCCAATCGTTCCCCAGATTAAAAAAAATTCATATATATATAAAATTGTAAAATATCATAACACAAAATTGGCATCTTAACCATTTTTAAGTGTACAGTTCAGTGGCTTTAAGTATATTAACACTGTTGTGCAACCGTCGCCACCATCCGACTCCAGGGCCCTTCATCCTTCAAAACTGAAACTCTGTCCCCTTTCAATACTAACTGCCCCTTGTCGCCTTCCCCAGCAACTGGAAACTACCGTTGTGGGTTCTGCTTCCATGAATTTGACTATGCTAGATTCCTCATGTAAGTGGAATCATACAGTATTTGTCTTTTTGTGAATGGCTTAATCTACTTAGCATAATGTCTTCAAAATTAGTCCATGTTGTAGCATGTGTCAGAATTCCCCTCCTTTTTAAGACTGAATAATATTCCACTGTATGGAGTCTATCACTTTTTATTTGTCCATTCCTCCTCAATGGATGCTTGCCTTGTTTCCACCTTTAGCTGCTGTGAACTGTGAACTGTGAACTGTGAACTGCTGCTATGAACGTGAGGGTACAAAGGTTCCAGGACCTTTTAATTTGAGATATATATGATCGGGGAGAGGAACCAGGGCTGTGTGGACTGAATTGAGACTTGGTGGGTGTGGACCAGATTCAGGGGCCGTTTTACAAATTGGAGATTGTAGTGGCACCTGAGGTTGGAGCTTAAGTGGGGTCCTGCCCTTATAGTGAAAGCTAGGGGGAGGTTGTGGGTTAAAAGCACGTAGATAAGTTAAAACTAGGACATGATGGATAGGAGGCAAGGATGGTCCTATCTGAAGTCCAGGAGGATTGGGAGTATTAACAAAGCCAATTAGATAACATGTGGAGACATCAACCCCAGGCAAGACCCAAACCACTATTTCTCCCCCAAATTTTATACGTTGTCTCTGTGGCAGGAACAAAACCCTGAATAGCCAATGTAGGCACTGAAATTAGGATCAGGTAATTATTATTTTAAAACTAAGAATGATAACAGCTACCAAGTATTGAACTCTTACTGTATAGCAGGAAGTGTTTTACAATCCTTACCCGTTTAGTAATCCAAGAAGTTCCTGCACAGAGAAGAAAGTTAAGTAACTAGGTTATGGTAATGAGCTGGCAAGTAGTAGTCAGATTCAAGTCCAGTTCTTTGACTTCTGAGCTGGGCTCATTTTTTTTTTTTTTTTTTTTTTTGAGAGAGAGAGAGGGAGAGAGAGAATCCCAAGAAGGCTCCACACTGATGGTGGACACGGGGCTTGAACCAACGAACCGTGAGATCATGACCTGAGCCAAAATCAAGAGTCAGATGCTTAATTGACTAGCCACCAAGGTGCCCCTGAGCTGGGCTCATTCATAACCAATGGGCTATCCCGCAGACGTAAGTTGAGTCAACTGGGGTCATTCAGATTGGAAATCAAGAGCCATAATACTTTTTTTTTAAGTAACATTAAATTATATCATTGGTTCTTAAGCCTGGCCATACTTTCGGATCACATGGGTACTTATCAAAATTCCACAGGCCGGGGTGGTACCCTCAAACAATTTCAAGCCTTATGATTTTGTAGCTTGTTCTAATAGGTGTACAGGAAATATTTTTAATAACACATTGTCAGTAAAAGACAGGCTCTAGCCTCACATTGACAGGTGTCATTGTTTTATGCCAGGTCCCTGGTACTCTAGAAGGAAACATGAGAAGAGCCTGTGTCAGGAGGAGGCAATGTTGAGGATCTAGGCTGTATCTACTGGAAAGACCATTTGGTTAATAGAATTCCACACCAAATTAATAAGAATTAGACCTTCGACTATATAGATATAACTTCAAGCAGATTCATGATTCCATGAAACTTTGAGATCAAGAGGAACACAGAGAGATCTAACTCAGTTAATCACTCTTAGTTTTGAGGAGATATCTCCTCTCCTCCCAATCTAGAATCAGTCATCTCTTGGACACAGTCATGAACATCAATGAAGCACAAGTAAGAAAGTCTCTTTTTATTGTCTGTATCTTATACTATTCTTCTCTTTAAAGGAAAGAGAGAAGAAATTTGGCTTTGTTTTTTTACCTCAATGGAAGAAATGACTTATTCATTGGACCATGAAGGGAAGAATAACCCATGAGAGAAAGATTTTGTCCCCCAAGATAATGGACAGAGTGGACATCCTCTGAGCTCAAAAGAGCAGTGGGAGTTTTGTTGGGTAGGTTCTAACAGGTGCCTTTCCTAGAACTTAATTTGTGCTCAGCAGCCTAGATGTTGGGGTCCTCTGTTGGGAAGAAAATGGTTAATGTTTCGGTTTACCTCCATTCCCCCACTCTTTGTGAAAATGCTTCCATCTTGTTTAATTTAAATGCAGCTCTGCCCTTCCAGTCAGAGCATTCATTCCCTAAGATAGTGGCCAAGTGGGTAATTCCTGGCTTAGGCCTTGAACATCTGGTGGCCTTTGAATCTGATGGCATGTAATTACAGCAGGGGCAGCCGGACAGCTGGGGATTAAAGGGATGTTGTTTAATCTTCCACCATATGTTTCCATTTAACCCCACCTCCCTCTCCTCTGCACCCGGGTGCGCGGGAAGAATCTCATGGCTGCCCCTGAAGTCTGCTCCTTGGAGTTTACGGTTTAAAGACGGACCATCTCTGGCCTTCCAGCACTCAAGTGGTTCTGATTTCACTATCCCTTGTATTTCCATGCCCTAGTCATAAGTTGGTTAATCTAATCAGTATGATCGCGACCCAGAAAGCAAAAAGTCTTACAGTTTATTGCCTCCCTGGGAAAAAGTGCCTGTGCTTTGTTACAGCAACTGCGACCTCATATGCAGCCGGACCTTGTTCACATCCTTTGTACGTCTTCATGGACATTGAGTGGGTGGATGGGTGCTAGGAGTTTTTCAGAGCTAGACATGAGTCCTATGTTTCTGGGCCGAGGACGTTGGAGCTACCTGATTGGAGATGTGACGTTTCTCCCAGGATGAAAGCCAGGGGGCGGACCCAAGCCTTCAGGCCCAAGACGCTCTGTTAGGTGTCCAGACTTCATAAGAACCTCCGCGTCGTCTTCGTGTAGCTGTTCTTGGCACATGGTGGAGCGTGCGAACGGTGGCTATTATAGGTGCGAGGGAGCATGAGAGGGCTGAAGGGCGGACAGTTGCTTCGGGAAATAAAGGTAGCTACAGAATGTCAGTCAGCAAAGCCGAGACTCACACCCACGTCTCCGGACGCTTTCCCGTTCCACCACATGTCCTTGGCGTTGGGTGGTCCAGTAACCAAAAGCTCAACACGTTGTTCCTCAAGTAATAAAGATTAATGATAATTCTTGTTTTCCACTTACATTCTTGGGCTTTATACAGAACAAAGTGCTGGGAAAATTGAGTAATAAGAGTCCACAAAGCCATCAAGAAAACCAGACCATCGCTTGGTTCTCCTTGGGCTTCCTGGGCTCATGGTGTGAGCACTGGAGACACGAGCCAGGGCACTTGGTGTCACGGGATGAGCAGGAGTCCCCAGAGCTCTCCAGAACCCTGTCTCTGAGCTTGTCCTGCAGTCTCTTGCCCTACAGGCTTTCTGTTCCAGACTGTCGGACTCTGCCTACTGCTACCAAAAATGGTCCCACCTGTGCCCTTGGAAACTTCCATTCTGATTCCTGTGGGCTGCACAGTGGTCCCTCAAGATTTCCACCTCCTAATTTCTGGAGACTGTGACTGTTACCTTAGATGGCAGATTTTGCATATGTGATTTAATAAAGGATTTTGAGGTTGCCCTGGACTACTTGGGTGGGCCTTCAGGGCAATAACAAGTGTCCTTGTAAGAAAGAGGCAGAGGGGTATTTGACACAGAAGGAAGAGGAAAGGCCCATGCGACCACAGAGGCAGAAATAAGAGTGATGTGGCCATCAGCCAAGGAATGCTCGTGGCCACCAGAAGCTGGAAGAGGCAAGAAATAGATTCTACTCTAGATATTCCAGAGGATGCACAGCCCTAGCCACACCCTGGTTTCAACCCAGTGGTGTCGAGTCCAGACTTCTGGCCTCTAGAACTGTGAGAAAATAGGGGCACCTCGGTGGCTAAGTTGGTTAAGTGTCCAGCTTCAGCTCAGGTCATGATCTCATGGTTCCTGAGTTCCAGGCCTGCATCAGACTCTGTGCTGACCACTCAGAGTCTTGGAGCCTGTTTTGGAATCTGTGTCTCCCTCTCTCTCTTCCCCTCCCCCATTCATGCTTGCTCTCGCTCTCTCTCTCTCCTCTCTCTCTCTCAAAAATAAATAAACATTTAAAAAATAAAGAGAAACAGAACTGTGAGAAAATAAATTTCTGCTGTTTAAAGCCACCAAGGTTTTAGTAATTTGTTACAACAGCCACAGAAAACGAATACTCCAATAGGAGGTTAAGGGACTCGGGCAGTATTTTTTTCTTTTTTTTATATCACATATTTGGCCATTTAGTTTTTCTATAAAACATAAATTGAGAGTCTACCATATACAGAGGATGGGCTAGATGCCAGGAGGCGGCAAGGCATAAAAATGGCATAAAACAAATAATGTATTGAATCATATTAAATTGCTAAGATTTGACCATTTTAACCTACACAGTGGTACTTTTGTGAGGCTCAGTGTTATACTTCCTCAGTGAGCTTGTTTGATAAATTATATTTTTTTAAAAATGGCCACAAAAAATCTCTTATTCTGTATGCTTTTCTTTTTAAATTTTTTATATTATTTTTTACACAGAGGGAGAGAGAGAGCATGAGTTAGGGAGAGGGGCAGAGGGAGAGAGAGAGAATCTAAAGCAGGGTCCACACTCATCATGGAGCCCAATATGAGGCTTGAACCCACAATTCTGGGATCATGACCTGAGTGGAAATCAAGAGTTGGGCACTCAACCAGCTGAGCCACCCAGGTGCCCCTGTAGGCTCTCCTTTAATGTGCCTTTGACACTCTTCTTACCAAGAGTTGGCGGGTCTGTATATTCTCCCTTGAATGTAGGTGTTTGTGTGACAATGCAGAATGACACCACATGCCTTTTAAACATTTTTTGAAGTTTATTTATTTATTTTGAGAGAGAGAAAGCATGTGAGCAAGCAGGGGAGGGCCAGAGAGAGAGAGAGAGAGAGCGAGAGAGAATCCCAAGCAGGCTCTATGCTGTCAGCACAGAGCCTGATGTGGGGCTCGAACCCATGAACCATGAGATCATGCCTTGAGCTGAGATCAAGAATCAGACGCTTAACCGACGGAGCCACCCAGGCACCCACACCGCGTGCCTTTTAAAACTAAGTTGTCAGAGGCAATGAAGCTGCCACCTCGTTCTCTTAGACATTTACTTTGTAGACCTGAGCCAACAGATACGAGGTCTGAGGCTGCCATGCTATGGGGAAGCCCAAGCCCAATGGAGAAGCCATATGTAGGTATTCTGGTCAACATCTCCTAGGTGACAGTGAACATCAACCCACAGACACATGAATGAAGATGCCTCAGAAGAATCCAGCCACCAGATATTGAATCACACCTGATCATCCAGATGCCCAGATGAGACATTCTGTAGCATAGACCTTCTACCCATGCTCTATCCCTTACTACTTCCTGACCCAAGAATGTGTGAGCATAATAAAATGATTTCTTTAAGCTGCAAAGTATGGGCATAATTTGTTACACAGCAACATGTAATCAAACAGCTTTTTTTTTTCATCTGAAAAAAGGAAGCAAAGATCAAAGATCTGATGATCTAAGGAATGAAACAGATGTCACAAATGAGAGGCAGTAGTAAGTAATGAGAAGTCTAAGCATCTGTAACAAAGAATTCCCCCAATACAGTGGCTTAAAAAGGATAGAAGTTGACTTCTCTCATGTAACGGTGTAAGAGAGTAGCTTTTCTCTACATGATCTTTTCTGGAAGGGAGAAGTTTCTTTCATCTTTGCGTTCCACCATTCCCAAGGACCTTGTGCTCATCTGCAAGCTGATGATGTTGCAGCTCAAGGAGGTGGGGGGGAGGGAGAGAGAGAGAAAGGGGTAGCTGATTCCTTTAAATGATGCAAAAACCACATATTAGTTCTGCACATAGATGCCCATAGCCACACCTAGCTGCAAAGGAAATCAGGCATGCATAGCTTTTCAGGTTGGCCTCCATTGCTCCCTGTCACTGTACTTCTATGGACAAAAGGAGAGAATGAATTTCGGCGGGCAAGATGCAATTTTTGATGCAGAAAAAAATGCCAAAGGTCTGTAATTAAAATGAAAAGCACTGTAAGAGGACAGGAATTGTCACTAGTTTGGGCTTGAAATTTCGGGTTAGGCTTTCTTTTATTATTGTTAGTTTTAAATGTCTATTTGTTTTTTTTTTTTTTTTTTTTTTTTTTTTTTTTTAAATTTTTTTTTTTCAACGTTTTTTTTTATTTTATTTTTGGGACAGAGAGAGACAGAGCATGAACGGGGGAGGGGCAGAGAGAGAGGGAGACACAGAATCGGAAACAGGCTCCAGGCTCCGAGCCATCAGCCCAGAGCCCGATGCGGGGCTCGAACTCACGGACCGCGAGATCGTGACCTGGCTGAAGTCGGACGCTTAACCGACTGCGCCACCCAGGCGCCCCTGTCTATTTGTTTTTGAGAGAGAGAGAGAGAGAGAGAGAGAGAGAGAGAGAGAGAGAGACTGAGAATCCCAAGCAGGCTCTGTAGCTGTCAGTGCAGAGCCCGATGTGGGCCTCAAACCCATGAACTGTGAGATCATGACCTCAGCCGAAGTCGGATGCTCAACCGACTGAAGCACCCAGGCGCCCACATCATAGTGGTTTTTAAGCAACCGACCCATCACCAAAAGGCTGACCCTCTCTGGTTCGTGATCCTTTGAGACTCAGCTCATTTGATGTTGCCCTCAAAATGATCCCCAAGAGGCAAAGGTGCTATTGTCATGTAGCCCTTCTGAGGTCCTCAAGTGCTGAAGAATTACAGTGCCACAGTGACTCACTCACCAGCTCTGATGTCTTCCCCAATTTTAGAATCTGACTTTAGACCTTCATCATTCTTTCCAGAGAAGCCACCTATGGTGCCAAAAGAGAAAGCCACAGTCAGAATGGGGGAACAAATAAATATATGATCATTACCTACGGGACTTGCATACTAGTAAACAAGGGAAAGAAAACTCCTGAAGCTACACAGCGTACGAGAGAAGTTTTCGTACGGAATACAGCTCCCAAAGAGGATTTGGTAGTTGATCAACATTTTAAGATGCATGCACAATAACAGGAAGATCAATTAGTTGCTTTAGGGGGAGTAAAGGAGTCTCTCTCTAGGGAGACACGTGCACGTTGGTGGAAGTTTGGATGCGTGCCTCAGGTTGGAAATGGAGCCTCCAGTTCCTGGACTCCCCTGTAGTCTAGGATTGAGGGGAGGGGGCAGAGTTGCTGTGCCTCAGGAGGCAGGTGGAGATGCCAGCTGGGACTGGGCACTGGTTGGCTGTGGGAATGACGGCAAAGGGGACCCTTGGTTGGTGAGATGAGAAGGAGAAAGGTATGGATTGTCGAAGAGTGCCCCGTAGGCTTGTAACATAAAAGTTTTCCCAGCCCGTCTTGCAATGGAAATTCCACATTGCCCTTTAAAGTTCAAGGGAGGCTCCTTTATTTGTGGGAATTTGAAGAGGAAGGGTGGGATCAATAGCACCGCTCCCAAGGCTCAACCGCCGATTACTCTCAAGTATTAAGAAGTAGTCCCATGGTCACTTCTCAGTGCATTTCATTTTGGAAATGAACGCCTGTTCTGTTAAGGGAAACATGTTTTTGGCACGAAAAAGTAAATTTCAAGGATCTTCTGCTTCTGATGTTTCTTTGGGAATTCTCCTTCTCTGGAGGGAGTGAGAGGAATTATGGAGGAAGCCTGGTTTACGAATGCTTCTGTGTCAGGTTCAGACTCCGAGGCGTGGGCTCCGTCTGTCCCCGAGGACGTCTGGTGTGCTGGCATGTTGCTGTGGAGCGGAGAAAGGAACATTTCTAAGTTGCTTCCTAAGAACTGAACCACCATTATTCCCGTTTTTCCTCAATTTCGTCACTGCTAAATCTGAGTCTCGTGATTTCAAACCTACCTGCTGCCAGGTAAGCATACATGACTTTGTCATTTATTTTCAACGAGAGGGGGAATGTGGGCTTGATAGAATACTATTCTCTTCTGGATAAGCAAATTATTGTTAAAACAAATAACTCCCACATCCCAGTGACTTAACACGTATGAATCTGATGGTGTCCCATGGCTTTCCTGGGTGGCTTTCCTCCAAAGGCTAATTAAAGAATACAGGTTTCTACCATCCGGTGGCTCATCACATTTGATGTCATGGCTGGGAGAGATGGAGTGTGGACGATTATAGGGGATGCTCCAGGGGCCGGGTGGAAATGGCATTGCGCCTTCATTAACTGACCAGAGCCTGATTAACTGGTCAGAGTCAGATGGTCCCAACCAAACAGCAAAACAGGTTGGAGAATGGAGACTTCCATGTGCCCGGGAAGGCAGACGGAGATTTGGTGTGTAGTTAGCTATTTCTGACATTCATAATCAAGGAAGCTTTTGTGTCACTGATGATTATCAGTCCTGTGTGTAATTCCCACAGGGTAGCACGCGTGTTGTTCTGTTCCTCTAACGCAGAGTTGGGGCCACGATACGGAAGATCGTGGCACGCTCTCATTGCTGCGTGGGGGGCTCCTCTGTATTTCCCTCCTCCCTCCTTATCCCAGCTCCCCTTCTCCCTCTCTCTCTGATAACTGTGCAATCTAATGTGTCTACTATGTTCTTGGATTCTCACGTATTCTGTGGAACAAGCAGTGTGGGATGGGGGTTCCCGTCCCCCCACATCTTTTCCAATTCTCGGTATTTGTATTCTATCTGTGTTTGTACTGTGGTCTCGCATTGCAGTTGTGCTATTTTGGTCGCTATTGCTCTATAATTGCTTATTCATTTTTTTCAATAGCGTTCCACTTTCCTATAGGGGTTTTAAAATTGATTTATAAGAGCCCTTATGTATTCTAGACGTGGATGCATTGTTGATTTTCGATGTAACAAGCGTCTCCTCTTAGCTTGTCTTCTGCCTGGGAACTTTGTGGTGTTCATCCCTAAACAAGAAGCTCTATGGTACGTCTGGATGGCTCAGTCCATTAAGCGTTCAACTCTTGATTTCAGCTCAGGTCATGATCTCACAGTCTGTAGGTTTGAGCCCTGCATCAGGCTCTGCACTGATAGTGTGGAGCCTGCTTGGGATTCTCTTTCTTCCTCTCTCTTTGCCCCTCCCCTCTCCATCTCTCAAAATAAATAAATAAAAACTAAAAAAAAAAAAAAAAAAAGAAGCTTTAATTTTGACGTCGTCAGTTTGATCCATTAACACATTATCTCATGGTTTATTCTTTTTTGGTTCCTGTCTAAAAAGTCTTGTGCCGGGGCGCCTGGGTGGCTCAGTCGGTTAAGCGTCCGACTTCGGCTCAGGTCGTGATCTCACGGTCCGTGGGTTCGAGCCCCACGTCGGGCTCTGTGCTGACAGCTCAGAGCCTGGAGCCTGTTTCAGATTCTGTGTCTCCCTCTTTCTCTGACCCTCCCCCGTTCATGTTCTGTCTCTCTCTGTCTCAAAAATAAACAAACATTAAAAATAATAATAATAAAATAAAAAGTCTTGTGCTAATTTTGAGGCATGAAGATATATTCTTGCATTTTTGCAATTATCTTTAACTTTTAGGGTTTTAAACTGTCTGGAGGTGACATCTTTATATGGGATCATCTAGGAATACAGCTTTATTTTCTTCAGTTCCTTGCAAGTTACCTGCTAAAGAATTCCTTCTCCCCCCATTGCTTTGTGCTGGTGCCTTTATTGTACATAAAGCTGGTGTGGGACTGTCTCTGAGCTCCTTCGGGTGTCCCATTGGCCTATTTGTCCAAATCTGTGCCAGAACCATCTTACTTTCATTACACTGGTTTTCTCAAGTCAAGTCTGTCCTGATCCTTACTTGTTCTCCATTTTCAAGAAGCATTTTAGCAATTCATGGAATCTTTATGCCTTCATATAAATGTTAGAGTTCTTGTATTGAAATCATAAAAAAATCCAGCTGGAATGCTAATGAGGACTGCACTGAATGTACGTATTAATTTAGGAATAATTGGTGTAGCTACTATATCGAATTGGTTAATTGCTATATTCACTATATTTGGTAAACCGCATTGTGCTAATTTATACCAGGAACGTGGCATTGCATGTATTCAGATGATTACATTGAAAAATTTTCATAAAGGTGTCAAGCTGACTTTTTAAAGCATGGGTACAGCTTTAACAGAACTTAATTGGGGACGCATCCGTGTGAGGAACTCTTGTCCCATTCCATCACAAATGTCTGTAGAAGTGCATCCCTCCCAGCTAGAGTTGGCATGCCTCACTTCCATCCTCCCTCTTAGAGGGAGCTCTTCAGAAAATTTAAAAGCGCCAATCAATTCAAATAAACGAACTGCACCCTGGGGATAAGATTTAAGACACGAACTCTGCCCGAGTAGAAAAAATTCAGTATGTTTGCCGCCCAACAAGGCTTCGACAGCATTAACGCTCCAGGGAGCTCGGAAACCTTTATTTTCCTTATGGGAGTAACATGCACTAAGAAACGAGAAAGCTGTAATGAGTGCTCTTTTGGAGAAAGACCCGGGACTCTTCAGGCTTCTCCAGCAGCGTAATTTGGCAACAGAGAAAGGAGAACGTCTACCATCAGTGAGTGGGTCCAGGGCCCAGCCGAGGATGGTGTGAGGCCAGTGCAGATCTTGTCTTGAAGGCCTGTGTTTAGTGGGAAAAACTTTATTGAAAATTTGGATCCTTCTCCAAAATATGTTGATTACAACTTTTTTCTAGGCACAACACAGTCTGAAGTCAAATGGAGTCTGGAAGGTTGGGCCACACTTAACCTGTGTCTTTGGGCTTTGGGTACTTCCAATCCCGCTGTCCAGGGGCCCAATTTGAAGGGAACGGTGCTATATATATATGCTATATATATATATATGCTATATATATATATATAGCATATATATATATATACATATATATTTTTTTAATTTGATAAAATTTTAATGCATTCCTTATACATATAAGCCAACTTCAACAATTATCAACCAATGCCAATGTGTTTTGTATCTAACTTTAGTGACTCTCTCCTCTCCCAGATTAAAAAAAAAAAATCCCAGGTATTTGATCATTTTGTAAATAAATATTCCAGTGTGTATATTCAAAATAGAGGGATTACTTTTGATATAATCATAATACTATAATGTATAGTATATACATATATATATACATATATATAGTATAATATACATATTATATACATATATATAGTATAATAGTATAATCACACTATCTAAAATGCATGATCCTTCCAAAATATTTTCAAATATCCAATCAGTATTCCTTTGTTTTATCATACATTTGTTTTATAGTTTCCTTGAATCAATATCTAAGTGTTCCCTTTATTTCCTAGAAGTTGTCAGTTAGACTCACAGGTTCAGATGAAACAAATTTGGGTTTGATTTTTTTTTTAAGAAGACATAAGTAATGTACATTTGCATCGATACACACACTTAAGTCATCTCTCTGTGATGTTAATAGTAGCTGAGGACCATTGCCAAATCATTATTCATTTGAAATGGTGATTTTCATCATTCTTTTTTCATTTAATTGCCACACTGCTTTTAAAAGTTTATTTGTTTTTGAGAGAGAGAGTATGAGCAGAAGAGGGGCAGAGAGAGAGGGAGAGAGAGAATCCCAAGCAGGCACAGAGCCTGTCAGCACAGAGGCTTGACATGGGGCCGGAACTCAGGAACGGTGAGATCGCAACCTGAGCCGAAATCAGGAGTCAGACACTTAACCGACTGAGCCACCCGGGTGCCCGCCCAACCCCACTACTTTTAAAAAGACTAATTTCTGTTCATCAACTATTTAGTTACTCTGGGATAGAGTTTATTTTTATTTATTTTTGCGGGGGACAGAGGTTTTTATCTACTTATTTATTTTAAAAATTTTATTTAAATTCAAGTTAGTTAACATAGAGTGTAATAACAGTTTCAGGAGAATTCGGTGATTCATCACTTACACATAACACCCAGGGCTCATCCCAACAAGTGCCCTCCTTAATAGCCATCACCCATTTAGCCCATCCCCCAACCTAATTTTTTTTTTTATTATAATGTGCTAAGGGGTTGTCATTGGCTGGAGTGTGTCCCCCCCAAATTCATATTTGAAGCTCTGATCCCTGGTGCCTCAGGATGTGACTGTATTTGGAGCTAAGACCTTTAAGGATCGGTTAAAATGAGGTCATTAAAATGGACCCTAATCCTACCTGACTGGGTCCTTATGAGAGGAGAAGGACAGAGAAGCACACAGGATGACCAGGTGAGGACACAGGGGGAGGATGGCTTCTACATGCCCAGGAGAGAGGCCCCAGGAGGAACCGGCCCTGCCCACGCCTTGACCTTGGACATCCAACCTCCAGCACTGTGAAGAAACAAATCCCCTGTGTAAGCCCCAGTCCGTGGTATTTGCTACAACTGCCCAGGCCACCTGAGCATCCGTATCAGGATAGGGGGCAGAATTGCAGGAATATGGGTTAGTTTAGTTTTTCTTCTGTTTTTTAAAAGCTTATTTATTTATTTATTTAGAGAGAGTGCACGTGAGAATGGGGAGGGGCAGAGAGAGAGGCAGACAGAGAATCCCAAGCAGGCTCTGCACTGAGCCCAACGCGGGGCTCAATCCCACGAACTGTGAGATCATGACCTGAGCCAAAATCAAGAGTCGGATGCTTAACCGACTGAGCCGCCCAGGTGCCCCGGGGTTGATTTAGATTTTTTAGAGCTATGCGTGCAACGTGGTGGCTCTCTATCCTGGTTTGGTCCTTCTACAAACTGCAGGGCTGTGGGTATCAACCAGCACAGAGATTAGCATGGGCTGAAGGAAGGAAGAGGGGCCCAGCAGGATTAGCGGATGGTACCAGGTACTTGATAACGGGGAGCCAGGAACTCGACCTAGAGGTGAAGTGGTGACTTTCTAGAGGAATCCGAGCAAAGACAGTGCACTGCTCCCACCATGACCGTAACTGGAGGATTAGCATAGTAAAAGGAGAAGGGTCAAGGGTTGTTCAGGTGGTGCCGGGGCCTGGGTGGTGGAAAGGGCTTGGGAGGGGGCAGCACAGCTCCCAGGGAAGGGGGCTGGGGCACGACACAGCTCAGGCCTTAGATGAAGTCCGATCTGGGAGCCGCTGGCGATCCACGGGTAACAGCTCAGAGAAGGTCGGTAAGAAATGGATTTCCCGGCCTGAAGAAAACATGGACCAGGGAAGAGGCCGGGTGCGGGCTGCCGGGAGCCTGCCCGGCACGGGGCCTGGGGTCTGGGGACAGGAGAGCCGAGCTGCTCACAGGAGCCTGGGAACGCACGCAAGCCAAGCGGGACATTTGCTCGCCTGCTTGTGCTTGTTCAGCAGCCTTCGGGAGGGCTTCCTCCTGACTCAGGCTCCAGCTGAGGTGCCAGAAGGGAAATGGACCATGGTCCAGGCACATCAGCTACTGACCTGGGACGTCTTCACTTCCCTGGACACGGAGCCGCTCTGGGTGCCCGCGGTGGGGCCTGGCCTCCGGGTGCGGAAGCAGCATCTGCTTCCGGAAGGAGAAGCAGGAGGTCCCAGGAGGAGGTCGCGCAAGGAGGGACTTAGCAGCAGTTTGTGGGGTGATTTGCAGGGCGGACCAGCGACCCGAAGGAGCTGTCCTGGGCGGCCCCGTGCCTGGATGTGCGGAATCTGTCCGCAGCGAGACAGGAGGCTGTCAGTGACATTACAAAACCCCAAGCTGCAAGATTTGAAAACAAACAATTATGTTAGCAGAAAATGAGAGATCAGCTTCAAGTTTTCTTGTTAGGGGCTTGTTTCTAAACAGCTGAATAATTACTGTCGTCTATTTAAGATTTCCAGATGGTTTCTAAAATTTCCTGCTTTCTTCAAAATTTCTCAGTCTTTTTACACTTGTCTCAAAGATTGCTATAACATTTCTAATTGGATGACTGCATTTACAACAAACATTTCTGGAAGGCCCACTCCGCCTAACGCTGCTGAGTGAGACGCATAATATTCCAGGGCTATTTTAAGAAGAGACGGTGCCTGTATGATTTGGTGTTCTTAGGAAGTCTTTTTTTTCCATTATGGTCACTGTTAAATCAATATTGACAAATCAAATGCTGATTTGATAAATTATCTAATTCTGGACAAAAGAGAACATTTCATACGTTTTCTGTAAAACTGGTATTTTAAGTTGACTTTAAAACACAGTTTAGTAACAACTTGTGCTTTCTTTTTTTAAACATTTTTAAATGTTTGTTTTTGAGAGAGAGAGAGAGAGAGAGAGAGAGAGCGAGCACGAGCAGGGGAGAGGCAGAGAGAGAGGGAGACACAGAATCCGAAGCAGGTTCTAGGCTCTGAGCTGTCAGCACAGAGCCCGATGTGAGACTCGTGCCCACAGACCATTAGATCATGACCTGAGCCAAAGTCAGACACTTAGCTGACTGAGCCACCCAGGTGCCCCTAACTTGTGTTTTTTGATTCTATATAAGTAGGCTGCATTTTTCTATTCTTTTGCAGAAAAAGTCAGTCTTTTTGAGGATCCTCAAGTTTCTGATTTTTCATTAGGAAAATTAAGCAAATCTATCTCAAGTTCTTGGAGTGGTCACCACAGTCCTGACACTGTTATAAATATTTGTCATTGGGGCTCCTGGGTAGCTCCATTAGTCAAGCATCCAACTCTTGATTTCGGCTCAGGTCACGATCTCATGGTTCATGGGTTCCAGCCCCGTGTCGGACTCTGTGCTGATAGTGTGGAGCCTGCTTGGGATTCTCTCTTTCCCTCTCTCTCTCTCTCCCTCTCTTTCTCTCCTTCTCTCAAAATAAATAAATGAAAAAAAAGTTGTCATTGACATTGTGTTTCGGGGCCACTCAGGGACAGAAGGGCTCCAGGGCTGTAGCCCCAACCCACCTTCTCAGCCTTCCTCACCCTGTTTGTACATCTTTCCTGAGGGTCCTGAGTATGTTTTTCTCCCTTTGTGTACACATTGCATTTTTTTTTTTTTTTAGAGAGAGTGAGAGCGAGAGAGAGTGCATGTGAGCCAGGGGCAGAGAGAGAGAGAGAGAGGGAGGGAGAAAAGCGGGGCTCACCCAAAGTGGGACTCAAACTCAAGAACTGTGAGATCATAACCCGAGCCAAAGTCAGACGCTTAACAACTGAGCCACCCAGGCACCCCCTCTCATTTCATTTTTAATTTTCTTTTGAGCGACTGTATTTCTATTTTGAATGATAAATATGTTCCTCTACAGATATGTTCCCATTCCTCTTGATAAATTATAATGTTTGAATAAAATATAATATAATACTTGATAAGTTATAATATTCCTCTTGATAAATTATAATAATATAATATAATATAATACAATATAATATAATATAATATGGCTGTTAAAGATAGACAGGTGGATAGACGAACAGGGGTACAAATATAGGAGAAGATACAGAAGTAGGCATAACTCCAGGAGCAGGTACAGATATTCCTTATTCAGTGGAATGTGTGCCCCGTGAGGACAGGGGCTTTTGTCTGCTGTGATCGCGGCAGCATTCCCAGCATCTAGAAAACACCTGTCTGGGTTAAACGCCCACCTGTGCGTCCACGGCACACCTGGAGTGCTCCCTGGCGTGGCGTGCACTCACATGGGGATGCAATCGCCTGTTCGCCGTCCTCCTCCCTGTGCTGCATCCCGTGCTTCTGAGGGCAGGTCTGTGCATCATTTACTGTCGTGTCTCCGGCTCTTTCAATACGTGATCGGCAATTACAAACACACGAGCTATAGATGTATATGGCGTGTCCCCATGAAAAGGAGGATCGGACGAAAATGTCACGGCTCAGTCACTCATTCCTTTGTGTCTTTACACAGATGTCACTTTAGAAGTGAGGTCTCCCTGGGCGTGCTGCTCTGTGAGTAAATCCAGTTTGCTCCCCCACCCAGCACTCCATTTTCCCCTTTATTTCCCCCCAAAATACTTATGGCCACACCATATGCTTACAACTTTCTTTCTCGCTGTCTCCGTGAGGTCGGGGACTTTGTCTTCTCTCCTTGCACAGAGAGCAGGTGCTCAAAGTGTTTGTTGCAGAAATGGAAGGCTGAAGTATGTTACCAAAATATATCTGAAGAATCATTAAAAAACTTTTTATGACTTTTTACTTTTTATTTTTTTTTAAATATGAAATTTATGGTCAAATTGGTTTCCATACAACACCCAGTGCTCATCCCAACAGGTGCCCTCCTCCGTACCCATCCCCCACCCTCCCCTCCCTCCCACCCCCCATCAACCCTCAGTTTGTTCTCAGTTTTTAAGAGTCTCTCATGCTTTGGCTCTCTCCCACTCTAACCTCTTTTTTTTTTTTTCCTTCCCCTCCCCCATGGTCTTCTGTTAAGTTTCTCAGGATCCACATAAGAGTGAAAACATATGGTATCTGTCTTTCTCTGTATGACTTGATTTTTTAAACTGTTTATTTATTCTTGGGGGGTGGGTGGAGCGGAAGAGAGAGAGAGAGACAGGATGCCAGGCAGGCTCAACGCTGAGAGCAGAAAGCCCAATGCGGGGCTCAAACTCATGAACCGTGAGATCATGACCTGAACCAAAGTCAGACGCTTAAAGTGTCTGAGCCACCCAGGTGCCCCAAAACTTTTTATGATTTCTAAAATAAACATTTAAAAAAATATAAATAAAGGGCACCTGGGTGGCTCAGACACTTTAAGCGTCTGACTTTGGCATAGGTCATGATCTTGCAGTCCATGAGTTCAAGCCCTGCGTCGGGCTCGGTGCGACAGCTCAGAGCCTGGAGCCTGCTTTGGATTCTGTGTCTCCCCCTCTCTCTGCGCCTCCCCCACTCACGCTCTTTCTCTCTCTCTCTCAAAAATAAACATTAAAAATTAAAAAATAAATTATATATATTTCCAAAATATATTAAATACTATAAAAATAAATTTATATATAAAATACATTTTAAAAACTTGAAAAATGAAAGTGTAATGATAGCTTTACATCGATGCTATATATGTACCTCTCTACAGGGAGCAGTTAGCTGGTGAAATGCCATATGCTCTGTGAGGGTCGCTGGAGGGGCCTTCCTGTTACCTGGATGGGGCAGCTGACATTGGGCACCCCCACCCCCAGGACAGTCTGGAACAAGGGCTGACAGGAGGTGGGTCACCATGGCAGCTCTTTCTTTCCCAGGACCGATTGGCAGTAATAGTTCCAGCAACCTCGAACAGGTGGCGGAGTGGGTGCCTGGGCTTGGCGCATCCTCAGTAGATGTTTCGCGAAGGAGAGGATATTGATAAGAATAGTTCTCCAATGCTCTCCAGAAACATAAGCTTCATAAATTAAATTTGAGGCTTATTTATGTTATGTAAGTTCTTCTAAATTAAATGCAGAAAACGTGATTGCGAAAGTGAAGTTCGCGAAGGGTCTGCGGCCTGCGGGAGGGGACGCGCGAGGGGGGGGCAGCCCGCAAGTGCGCGAGGTGGTGTCTGCGTCAGGAGTTAGGGCGGGGCACGTCTGCCGGCGTCCACACGTGGTAACCTCGGGGACGTCCTCCGTCTCCACGGGCACTAGAAATCCAGCTTCCCGGCAGCCCGTTCGCGGGTGAGCCTGGAGCACAGGGCACTTTCTGGATGGGTGGTTGGCGCTGACGTGCCGCATGACCCACAGCTTCTGCTTAACACGTGTCTTCAGCCTAATTTTTATGGCGGGCAGGCTGTGCCGTTAGCAGACAACAAATACGAATTTCCGTGGAAGATGGGAATTTACCAGGATGTTGCCAAATTTCTCACGATCCCCTGTATTCCGGATTAAAAAAAAAAAAATGACACCTCTTAAAAAAACAAATGATAGCGTATTTGGGGCTACATGTTATATTTAGAGTTTAAAACAAGGGACTGCAGGGGCGCCTGGGTGGCGCAGTCGGTTAAGCGTCCGACTTCAGCCAGGTCACGATCTCGCGGTCCGTGAGTTCGAGCCCCGCGTCAGGCTCTGGGCTGATGGCTCGGAGCCTGGAGCCTGTTTCCGATTCTGTGTCTCCCTCTCTCTCTGCCCCTCCCCCGTTCATGCTCTGTCTCTCTCTGTCCCAAAAATAAATAAAAAGCGTTGAAAAAAAAAATTTTAATAGAAAAAAAAAAAAAACAAGGGACTGCAGTGAAAAAATAAGCTGAGAGATGGTTTGGTGATTTCTTTTCTTTGATAGGTGATAACAGCTAAAAACCCCAATGGCTTGCTCACTGCATGCACATTCACACGCACAGGCGCGCACACATGCACAGGTGCACACACACATGCAAATGTGCACACACATCCCTACACATGCTCACGCATGCAACGCCCTTTCAACACTCTGAGGCCACCCTCCCTGCTGAATCCGTAACCCAGAGGCACACCTTCTGCTTACACAGAGCCAAGCACGGGCTCCTGGCCTGGACCTCACCTCGAGGTGAGGTGAGGTGTGCGCACACAGCAGCCTGGCTGACCGCGGAGCGTGGGCTTCTGGGAGGAGAAGCAGGCCTCTCTCGCTGTTATCTGGTCCCTTTTGTGCTTTCATGTCTCTTCACTCTCCTTCGGTCCTTCCCACCACTGCCCCTCCCGTCCTCTCCTCTCCTCTCCTCCCCTCCCCTCCCCTCCTCTGCCCTCCCCTCCCCTCTCTTCTCCTCTCCTCTCCTCTCCTCTCCTCTCCTCTCCTCTCCTCGAGCTTCCTGTCCCTCCAGACAGATGGAAGGAGAGGCTGGTCTTTTCTCTGGATATACCCCAGACCCATTTTCTTTTTTTCTGTTTGGGCTTGGCCTCCTGTTTGGAAATGTTCACGGAGGAAACTTCTCGAGGGGACTCTCCGGGTGGGGTCACCTGTGCCTTCGGTGGCTTCTTTCTCTCCCTGTTCACAGCACCTTGGCCCTTTCTCCAAATCTCCCTTCCACCCGGAGAACTGTGAAGATAATGGGGTTGGGTATGGAGGGTTCCTCAAAGGCCTTCGCAGCTTCATTCTTGGGGATGCCAGGAGTCTCTCTTACACTCTGGAGGGGGTGAAGGGGCAGGCTGAGGGGGGGAGGGGACCATGACCACCCATGTCTGCCCCAGCCCCTCTGAGGCCTGGCCTCCTTTCCTCTGCCTCGTCTCCTCCCCAGCTGGGGACCTGGGTGACAGCTGTGACCCCTGTGTGGTGAGTGCATGACCCGGCTGACAGAGCCGTAGGAATGTTCCAGTAGATCAAGGCTGCACTAGACTTGGAGGCTCTTTTTTTTTTTTTTTTTTTTTAATTTTTTTTTTTTTCAACGTTTTTTATTTATTTCTGGGACAGAGAGAGACAGAGCATGAACAGGGGAGGGGCAGAGAGAGAGGGAGACACAGAGTCGGAAACAGGCTCCAGGCTCCGAGCCATCAGCCCAGAGCCTGACGCGGGGCTCGAACTCACGGACCGCGAGATCGTGACCTGGCTGAAGTCGGACGCTTAACCGACTGCGCCACCCAGGCGCCCCAAGACTTGGAGGCTCTTAATGTGCGTTTCATTTCACATGTTCTCACTGGTGCCATTTTCCCTTTGTGTCTGTCACCTTTTTATTGTGATGAAATACACATAACATGAAATGTACCATTTTAACCATTTTTAAACGTACAGTTCAGTGGCCCAGAGCACGTTCAGGTTGTGCAACCATCACACTATTCTGTGAGTGTCATTTTCCACATATGCGCCCCAAGACATTGTTTCCTGCTCTCTGTCGGTCATCGGGAATAGCTCTGGGCAGTGATGGGTGTGCAGACCAAACCAGAGGCTTAACTGGATGGCTTTGTGGGAAACGCACAACTTCAGCCAGCTTCTCTGTGGCTGGCTCCACCGGGTCACTTACCCCTCAGGGCCAGCAGAGGGAGCCAGTGGGCCAAGCCTCGTGGAACCGGTTTCCCTGCACATCCCCGCACCGAACGCGAGGAGGAAGACCGCCCTGGCAGGTGCCTGAAGCAAGCCGGCATTTACCCAGCAGAAGCACCACACTATATAAGGAACACTGAGCCAAGCAATGTTTTAGTTGTTCAAAGTTAACTTTTTCTGCCAATTTCAGTGGTGAGGGAAATCAGCAAGGAGGAACAATTCTCCCCTTTCTTCCGGGGGAGGGGGTGGACATCTTTCTTTGATTCCAGGCCTTTCTGCCCCCGGGGAGGGGGGCGGGCAGTTAGCAGCATTCCTCGGGTATTTTAAACTGGATGGACAGCCGTTGGGTGTCTCCTGAGGTCCAAGTCAGGGAGAAAGACCCAGGCTGTGTTGCCAACCTGGGCATGAAATTTAATGTGGGTTAGAGAAAAATGAAGAAATGGAGTGGACGTCTCTTGTATCTGGAATGGTGTGGAGCACGCCTAGGAATGCTGGGGGTTGCCAGGGCTAAATGTCTCTCCATGGAACCCACAGCTACTCACTACGTTACTTAGAGAAGACAAAGAAATCGGGACTCCCAGCGTCTTCCTTCCCAGAGTGAACTCAGCTGTGAATAACCGAAGGCCAGTCATCTGCACGGAGGGTCTATATGGGCCAGCCACGTTCCACCATCCACAGGCAGCTAGAACGTTTTTAGCAAATCACCCAAGGTATGTGGAAGAATTCTTTAGAAAATAGAACCCTGGCAATTATAGCCACAGATAGATACAGATAGATGGGTGTTCTCAACAAAGGAAGTTAAAAAGACAGCTCAATTATTTTCAAGCCTGATCACCTAGAATTAGTTGAGAAGAAAACTCAACACAAAGCTACAAAAAATCCAAGCATCCCCCCTCCCAAAAGCCATAATCCTTAATAAACCTTTACTAGAAAAAACTTGTTATCTTACAGATGAAGCCGTGCTTTTTCTCCTGGACCATTCTCTACTCCTTTTCTGTGGACACTTTCAGGGTTAAAGACAACAAAACAAAACAAAACAGAAAGCAGCAAGCCTGAAAAACCTACGATGAGTTGCTTTTTATCATCCTGTTTTGAATTGCACTTTATTTTCCAGACCATCTTGTTTTGATATTGGCAAATATTCACTGAACTTTGGAATTCTCTTCCTTTCTCGTCCCTCCCTGGAAAATGAAGTTCTCTCTGCAAATTATTGCCTTATGTCTGACCGTCTTGGGTCCGTGTAATGGGGTTGCTAACATTTCTCTGACCTCCTAGTGGAATAATTAGGTGCTCTGGTTACCAAGCAACAGAAAGTCGGATGACCCAGGAGCAGAGAGTCCTGGGCAGACTCAGAGATGGAGTCTGTTTCTGGAAGAGCGTCCACCAGACGTGGGGGTGGCGATCTTCCTACCACGGTGGCTGACACTCTCAGGTGGCCAGCTGGCCTCCGCTGTCCCCAGGCATGGGGCCGACAGGACGCCAGCCTGCCCATCACAGGTCCCTGAGCTCATGCTCGTCACACAGCAGCCTCTATGCAGAGTTCAGGGAAACCTTTTGCATTTTTGTCTATTGATTTACTTATTTTATGATGATAAACGCACATACATATACCATGAGGTCTGCCCTCTGAACAAACATTTGGGTGTCAGGTGCGGGATCGTTCCTGGAAGGACAGTGTCGTGCGGCACATCTCTGGAACGTTTTCTTGCACGACTGAAACTGCTCGTTCAGCAGCGGTTCCTCATTGCCCCTCCCCCAGCTCCTGGTGACCACCGTCTACCCTCTGCTTCTATGAGTTTGACCACCTCGGGTAGCATGCACAGGGGCAACCATGCTGTATTTGTCCTTCTGCGACTGGCTTATTTCACTCAGCATCAGGGCTGCTCAGGGAGCTCGGTCCCGGGAGGGACTGTTCATCGAGACCCACCCCATGCTCTGACAAGTGGCGGTGGTATTTCTGATGGACGGGTTTTGTGACTCAGACCACGAAACCCCGAAGACGAAACCCGCAGCACCAGGGGATGTTGTCCAACCCAATGGCTCCTTCATGTGGCGTCAGGAGCAGACCAGTGCTGAAAAGAGCATCGTGCCAAGTCCTACACACGGAGTGCACAGGTCTGCAAATGTACGTGCGCTTAGGAAGGAAACTCCCGGACTGTAAAAGCCGTGTCCCCAATATCAGGTGTGACTATGCCTGGTGTCGAGATTATGGGATTCTGAGTAACTCTTAATCATTTTTAAACCTTTATTTTTTTGGTAAATGTTTATTTATTTTGAGAGAGAGAGTGCGCGCATGCGATAAAGAGTGAGCACAAAGGGGGAGGGGCAGAGAGAGAGGGAGAGAGAATCCCAAACAGGCTCCGTGCTGTCAGCACAGACCCTGACTCAGGGCTTGGTCTCAAGACCATGAGATCGTGACCTGAGCTGAAACCAAGAGTCGGATGCTTAACCGACTGAGCCACCCAGGTGCCCCTATTTTATACTTTTCTATATATTTGAAGCGTTCTATAATTGATATTACTTTTACATTAGCACATGTAGACAAGCAAGCATGTGGATAATAAGTGTGCATCCATGGGCATTATGTTGTATGTGTGTATAATGCCCAGTGGTTTGCTGTTGAAAGGGTGATTCTCTTTGTCAAAATGAGTTATTACCACATAAATGTACTTATTCGAGGGAAGACATAAAAAGATCTCTTGAGCAGCGACGTGAATTGCCTAGAAAACAGAGGGGGGATTATCCACAGGAGTCAGACTCAGAAGACAGGGGACCCTGTGGTTCTCTGCCTGTGCATTTCAGCCACCTTCCTGAGACAGACTCTCTGGTCTTAATTCGTATACCTGAGAGCCAAGGTCCACTGAGTACTCACCACGTTCCAGGCCTGCTGACGGGTTTTCCTGTTAATCCCGTACCGAGCCTGAGAAGGAGGCTCCATTATCATTCCCATGTTCCAGACGGGAGAACAGAAGCACAGAGCGATCAGGTGATCTGGCGAAGACGCCCGGCGGGGAGCGGAGTCCAGGAAGCGGCCTTCGGAACCCACGCCTCCACCACGGTGCCGTGCTGCCCCTTCCAGATGGGGGTGACGGACGATAGGATGACCTAGGGGATGTGTGGGGCTTACAAAGTCAATGGCACTGGAGACGCCCTTGGGAACTAAATGGCATTTCAGGATGAGTTATTTACGATTCATCTAAAATTTTGATTCTTGCAGTACAGTCCCTGTACGTGGGGCTTTCTAGGCCTGGGATGGGAAGCTGCCTTCTTGTGGGATCTGCTTGGCAGGATTCTGCTTGGACACAGTCACTAGCTGTCCAGGTGTCTTTCAACTGTGGCTGCCTGCTGTTCCGGCGTCCATCTGGCCTCGGTGGGCGTGAGTGACCGGGGCCTTCCCAAAGGCCAAGGGGCTCAGCCCTGGCAAAGGCGGGGGGTGCTTCTGGGAAGGAGTCCAAGGTGATTTCCCAGGTGGCAGAGCCTCGATGCTGTGTTCACGCTAAGGTTTAGCACATACGTCTCCGGAGTAGGCGATGTGTTGACTGACTTACGTCCATATTCAAGAGCATGATGTCTCAGTTGGCTTGGGTTGTTCTAACAAAAGACCATAAACCGGTTAGCCTGTAAACAACACAAACTTATCTCACAGTTCTGGGATCTTGGTGGGGGCCTCCTCCTGGTTTGCAGATGGCCAGCTTCCTCCTGTGTCTTCACATGGCAGAAGGGAGTGGCCAGCTCTCTGGCCTCTTCTGACACGGGCATGCTTGTCATTCGTGAGAACTCCACCCTCCTGGCCCCGTTACCTCCCAGAGGCCCGCCTGCGAATACCCTTACATCGGAATTCGGGGTTCAACAAATGAGTGTGGGGGGAAACACAAGATTCAGTCCATAGCAGTGGCGGCTATGAAAAATTTCCCTGACGGTAGGTTTGAAGAAGCTTCCTATTAATAATTTTAATTAGCAACCACTCTAGAACAGGAATAGGGAAGTCAAGCTCGTTTTTGTCTGTCGTAGACACGGAACCATCTGTCCCTCTAAAAATACAGGTTCTTCAAAGATTCCGGCTCAGTCGACTTCAGACACGTCCCTCGCATTTGAAACAGCCGTGTGATCTCAATCCCAATCAAGTCCTAAGCCACGTGGTCACGCAGTTTTGAGAGAGGCCCCTGGAATCCTGAGTTCTAGTTACTGCTGGTCACGGCGTGGCTCTCAATGATCCCAACTCGAAAATGTTTCTTAGTTTTAAATCAAACTAATCCTAACACCTCTGTTGTCTTTTGATCATCGTGTGTTAAAAAAAACCAAACACTTTGTAGCTGTTTTTCCTTTTACAGATCATGCCAAGTCTTTTTGGCCAAAGGAGACAACGTTCTGGGGTGCTCCGTGGTCCGTCTCTGCTGGGAACTGAGCTCTCATTTACTCAGTTGACAAACATTGATTGGAATGCAAAGAGGGGGCAGAAGATACTTCTCTGCCCTGGAGAATCTCACAACCCAGTGGAGACACCCACAGCCTTGGAACAATTACTGTGGGTGCACACGTGTGTGTGTGTGTGTGTGTGTGTGTGTGTGTGTGTGTGTGTGTGTGTGTCTAAGAGGCAGCTCGGGTCAGGGTTTAACAGAATCAGTTTTGGACTAAATGCGTTTTGCCATGCTTTTGGGGCTGGCCTGGCTGAGCCAGAGCTGAGTGCAAACAAGGTCTGAATTACGTGCAGTGAGAAACTTCCCTCCCCTTCATCTGGCTTTGTCCTCATCCAGCCCTGTCTCTTGCTCTTGTGGCCATCATCTGGCCTGGCATCCCCTTAGCAGAACAATGTCCATGAAATTAAGTTCACAAAGGCCTTGGCGGCTAATTCGGAACCCGGCCCTGACATAGTCCCTGCCTGGGGCTGCCACTCACTGGTGGCCCTGGTGATGGGGACAGGGCAGGCGGCCAGCAGCCATCTGTAGACCCTCATGTGAACCCTGTGTGGCTGGGGCGGGGAGGGTGGCAGGAGGCTAGGTGATGTGCAGGGAAACTGAGCGTCCTTGGAAATCCTCAGTCTCCTTCTTCTGGAACCCTAATTCCCTAGTCTTCAGTAGGGAAGTCCTGAGAGACACTTTTCATCAAGTCAGGCCCAGGGGTTAGTAAGTTGCTTCAAGGCACACAGTGCTCAGAACCCAGGACCCCAGGAGCTATTTCCATGATCTTCTCACTCTACCAAGTTACTTAGGCCCTGACAATCCCCACCACCCATATACCGTCCCTGCTACCTTTTTCCAGCTGAATAATTCGGGCTGTGCAAAACAGAGGTACGAAGGGTGATTGTTTCGAGCCTTTTAGGGAACGGGGCTACAGAAGGGACCTTTCAATCCCCAAGAAAATTGCTTGTTCTCTGCAAAATACATTGTACCATTCACTTCTCCACGTAGCCATATCTATTCTGACACAGCCTCCTTTCAAATTCGACATACCACATGTAAATGTGAGCCAACGACCAAAATCTCCTTTCTAAAATTGAAACTCTTAATATTTTTCTTTGAAGATCGTCACCTCTTTTGGGCAGGAAATTACTGTCAACCTTCTTGCTGCCTGACAAGTAGTTAACTGAGCATTTTCTCCCATTTTTTTTTGAAAGGAAATATTATGCCAGGGACCATTTCTAGAAATACGTCTACATTTAAAAATCATTATCTTCAAAAATTGGCATCAGAAGTCACTGACGGTGCTGTATTCACGTCAAGTAGCTGGAGTACAGGTTAAACATCTTTTCATTGTATGTGAACTTGGTAACTCTTGGTCTATTTTAGAACGCTTTAGTTCAGTGTAATTACTACGGCTTCTAAAGGCGTTTCTGTGTAATTAGCACGCAGTTTATTTCGTGGTAACTATGCAATTAACTTGTCCCTCTTCTCTAAATGGAAAATACTATAATTCTGATAAGAATGGTTTGGATGCTCATTTTCTCAACCGTACTTTAAAAATATCTATATTTTTAAGTGCTTTCTTCATAATGTCCCTTCCCCTCCTTCAAATAACCTATCTGGTTTAATTAATTATTTTTTTCTTTTTTAGACCAAAAAAAAAAAAAACAAAAAAAAAACAAGGTAAGATTGCTACAATTTTGTGAGGCAGCCCTGAATTTTCAAGAAATCTTTTGAGATGTTAAAAAAAAAAAAAATAGCCAGAGTGAAATTATCCATACGAAGGAATGCCGAGTCGGGGTCTTTGATGAGTCTGTTGAGGTGTGATGGAAATCGGGTCGTGAGCCCGAAGAAAACGGCTACGTTTGTCTCTGCTTCTCATTAGCTTTGGGAGGAAATTGGCTGCATTTTGGGCCCTTTTGTATTTTCTGCTGTGAAGGTGAGGGTGGCGTTTGGAGAGTGCCCTAGGGGACGTTCACTCTTCTCGTCTAAGGCACAAGTGGGAGGGATGGGCCAGGGCACCGATATGAAGCTTTGCAAAGTAAAACTAACCCCAGTGCTAATTACAACCTAGAGGAAGATGGGAAACACCAGCCCACAGAGTTTTTCAAGTCATTTTGCTCGTTCCTGTCTATACGACCAGCTCGGATGGCATTCGTATGGCTTATCGAGGCCGCTGATAAATTCATCTCCAAAAACAAATCCTCTTACCTGTCACAGCATGGGCCCCAGGGCCAGCCATGGGCATAATTCGTATTCCCCTCATCTAATAAATCCATCTGTCCATCCAGCTATCCAGACATGCAGTAGAGAAGGACCGCCTAGGTGCTGGGGGTAAAGGGGACGTGTCTCTGCCCTTGAGGACTGCACACCCTTTTCCCGGGGGCAGTGGGGCAACAACGATTAGAATAAGACAAGAGAGCACCGTGATGGCAAAAGCAGATGTTTTATACCATGCTTGGCCATTCTGCAGGTGTTCTACGAATGTGCTAAGTACCTTCTACGTGACCCTCAGTCATGGAGCTGTAACAAAGAATGAGCCTCATAAGATCCCGCTCCTAATGGTGGTTCCATTGTAGTAGGAAGACAGAAAATAAGCAGGTCAACCAGTAAAGATGACACCAATTGCCGGCAGTGCCGTGTTCTGCAAGGGAGCGGGGGAAGCGATGGAGAAAAGAAGGTTGTGCTGGGCACGGTGGTCATGGGAAGGTTTCTCTAAGAAAGTGACATTTGAGCAGAGACATGAAGTCAAAGCATGAACCTCGTGGAGGCCTGAAGGAGCCAGTCTCCGAGGTGGGATCCGAAAGCGTCAAAGCACAGGAGCGGGGAGGCCGGAGAGGAATGGGCCAGGACGCATGCCACTGGAAATGAGGCCAGAGAGACGCTGAGTGTCAGCACTGCAGGGAGCTGGAGTTCTTATTTGTTGTGTTCTGTTTCTTTGTTTTTGCGTGGGATAGGAAGTCGTGAGAAGATTTTGTGCAATGGTCAGGCAAGATCTGATTTTTTTTTTTTTTTAAAGCAAAGTCCCACTCTTTGGCTCCCATGTTAAAACCAGACCAAAGGAGGATGAAGTAAGGACAGCAGGGCCAGTCTGTAGAGCATTCTGTGGGAAGGATGATGGCAGTGTAGGTTGGAGTGTGCATAGAGGGGCTGCACAAAGTACAAGGAGTCTCCTGGATACGCTTTGAATACACACTCAATGCTGAGTTGGGTGGGAGGGGGCAGAGAATGAAGCAGGAAAAGGTGGCAGCTGGGATTTGGGCTTGAGCCACCAGAAGAATGGATTTGCTGAAGTGGGGAAGGCTTTGGGTGTGGCAACATCGGAGCTGACGAACCAGGGTTCATTCCTGGGCATGCTGTGTTTGTCATGTCTGGTTGACATCCAGGTGGAGACACTGAATAGGCATCTGGACACACGAGTCTGGAGTTGGGGAGGGGATACGAGCCAGGAATGTAAATCAGGGAATTATCAGCTTGCAAGGGGTGTTTAGAGCAGCAAGACTGGATAAGCTCAGCAAGAGAGTAGGTGTAGGGAGACAAGGGGTGAGGGTTGAACCTGGAGCCCACAATGCTGACACACTGGCAAGAGGAGGAAGAGCACGTATCAGCCAATGAGGCGGAGGAGAGGCTGGCAGGGGGGCGGGAAGGAAACTAGCAGGGCTTGAAGTCGAGGGAGGCAAGGGAAGGAAACATTCAAAAGGAAAGGGATGATCACCTATGTCCAACACACTGGGAGGTCAAGGAGGATGAGTGAACTGCCCACTAGGCTTGGGAAGATGGAGGTCACTGGCATTCCGGTTGACAATGGGACACATTTGGGAACAGAAACCTAAGTAGAGGAGTTACAAGGAACGGGAGGCTAGGTGGTGGAGATAGCCAGCACCCACCCCCTTGGGGGGAAGTTTGCCGTGAGGAAGGGGAAAGGTGGAGGTGGTGGATGGAGGTGAGCGTGGGGCCAAGGGAAATCTTTTAACAGGGAGGGTATTACAACACATCTGTGGGTTAAGGAGGTTGTTCCACGGAGAAGGAAGGACTTGACAATGTGCTGGTGAGGAGGCAAGCTCAGAAGGAAAAATGAGTCCCAGAGGAGCTGTGAACAGAAACGGGTCTCAGGGCAGGGGAGGCAGAGTATGTGGGTACAGAGGCATAGAGGGGGCTGGGGCCGGAGAAGAGAACAGAAGCAAGCTCAGCAAGGCAGGTGACCCGAGACCCACTCGGCCAGAGCCACAGAGGAAGGTGGCAACTGAGCCGTCCTGCAAGCCGCCTCTCTGGGCTCCAGGCTTGTTCCTCCTCTTTCAAGTGTTCTCTACCACCACGGTCGGCAGCCTCGACCTCCTCCTTCTCCGGGCCAGTAGGATGTGCAGTCAGCCTCCACTTCCAAGTGCCTCGTGCTCCTGTCTTTGCTAGACAATTTTCATTCTAGATCTGCCCTTGTCTTGTGTGTGTGCAGTAGGCAGATCGATGTCCTCTCCAAAATGTCTGCGTCCTAATCCCCAAAACCTGTGATTGTTAATTTAAGTGACAAAAGGCACTTGGCAGATGTGATTAAGGATTTTGAGATGGAGAGAGTACCCTGGATTGTCCGGGTGGGCAGACACGGGTTCTTTTTAGGAGCTAAGCAGGAGGGTCAGAGTCAGAAAAGAAGACTTGACAGCTGAAACAGAGATTGGACTCAGAGGACGGGGCCGCAAACCGAGGAATGTGGGCCAGTTCTAGAAACTCGGACAAGACAAGGGAATGAATTCTCCTCTGGAGAGTCCAGAAGGAACACAGCCCTGCAGAAACCTCGATTTTAGTCTCGTAAGACTCATTTCAGACTTCTGACCTCTAGAACAGACAGACAATTAATTTGTGTTGTTTTAAAAGCTACGAGGTCTACGGTCACTTGTCACAGCAGCAACAGGAAACTAGTACGTATTTTATGAGAATTTACGAGGTCTGAGATCCGTGCTTTCGGAGCCCCGTTCCCACACATGTGGTGTACTAACATTTGTGAAGACATTTAGGGGGCTTCTCTTTGGGAGATGAGGACAGGCTGGTCAGAGAGCAGTGGTGAGGGAACAGCTTCCGGCATCCATCATATCAGAGGCCATTCAGGCTAGAGGCACAGCTACGCTGGCCCCAACTGTGACCTCCACTTTGACAATGCTCATGGTAAAGGGAGGCATTTCAGTAGCATGGTGGCCAGGAAAACGGGGAACGGTCGCAGCTCTGCACTCTGCCCTGTGCCCCAGAGACCAAAGCTCTGACCCCATCTTTTAGCCCCTTTCACAAACAGAAGGTCTATGGGGGTCTGCGGGGCTGAGTCAGGCTTCAGGGTGACAGAAGAAAGTCCCTCCATTCCATCTCGTTGGGGATTTACAGCATTTTCCTCTTTGTCAAGTTGGGACTTCTCCAAGGCAATCCCAAGAAGGCTGCCATTGGGTGGCTGTAGGTCACCCCTGCTGTTCTTAAACTATTTTAAGCTGTTAGTTGCCATCCTTCCCTAATGTTTTCGTTACTAAAATTAATGTGCAGATTTTCTTCACGTGCACCCTTGGGTGATTTTGTCTTGGGTGGAATTTTAGAAAGCAGAGATTCGCATGTACTGTGATCATCGAAGGGGGCATGAACTATCTGGCCGTGGAGCCATTGCGGTTTCCCGTAGTTCTCCAGGAATGGGTGTCTTCATTCCTCCTCTGAACTTTCTACTTCCAGTGCTACTACGGAAGGTTAGAAACAGGAAGACAATAGCATTCCGCGTTCTCTCCCTCACAAGTTGGACAGGAAGCTATGGTCCTAGAGTAAATCCTAGAACTAAAATATTGTCCTATCATAGCTCTGCAGTCAGAAGCCCAGCCAGTCACGAGACCTTGCTAAATCTTATGAAATGAGGTACATTTGCGATCTGGATTACGACTCTGGAGTGCTCCGAACGAGTCCATAAATTTAACAAATGGTGTGCGTGTCATATGAGAGAACCTGAAGATGCTTCTGGGTAACTTACAGGTCAGGTGTGTGGAGACAAAGGAAGAGGAAAGGACACTGGTCAGCTAAATCCGTATCCTCTGCTTTGGTGTGCTGCGACTGGGGAAGGGGTCAAAGACACAAGGTTCAAGTCATTAAGGATGAGGCGTTTCAGAACTGAAGACTCCTCTGTCTATGAGCACAGGATCTCCAGAAGAAGGACACGACTGTTGTGGGAAGCCCCCACTGGTGGGAGACAGGATGGGCTACCCTAGGCCTGTCGACAGGGGATAGAGGTAGCCTCTGCCCAGAACAACATATTTTCCAGTGGATCAGCTCTTTGGGCACCCCTTTCAGTAAAGGGTTTTTTTTTTTTTTTTTTTTTTAATGTTTATTTATTTGAGAGAGAGACAGAGACAGAGACAGAGCAAGAGCATGTGCGGAGGAGGGGCAGAGAGAGAGGGAGACACAGAATCCGAAGCAGGCTTCAGGCTCTGAGCCGTCAGCACAGAGCCCAACATGAGGCTCGAACTCACAAACCGTGAGATCATGACCTGAGCTGAAGTTGGACGCTTAACTGACTGAGCCACCCAGGCGCCCCCAGTGAAGGCTTTTTTTGTTTTGCACACCCTCCACTCCCACCCCCAAGGGAGAAACTGAGGTTCTGGATTTCCGTGGTATCACTCTCACACCTTCCTGGTTCTGTTATTTGAATGTCACTGTCCTCATTAAAAGACAGGCTTAAGAGCTGGGTCACAGTGTTACTTATCCCACATCCCCAGTGTGCCACCCGATGTCTGGCTCATTGTTGACTCTCGGTAAATATTGTTTGCATGAAGAAGGGAGATCCTCTAAGTCAGGGGTTGCATCCTATGGGCCTTGGATCAAATCGGGCCTCTAGCCCGATTTTGTAAATAAAGTTTCGTTGGAACACAATTGTACATTTTGTCTATGGCGCCCTACAAAGGCAGAGTTGAGTAGGTGCTACTCTACCACCCACGATGCCTGAAACATTTGCTCTCTGGCCCTTTACATGAATTGTTTGCTCCGGGACAAGTGCATCTTCTCTTGGAGGTTCTATCTTAAGGCAATTTACAATGTTATACTGAGAACCTTTTGGAACTTTCCTAATTTATCCCTCAAACGAATCAGAGACCGCCTAAGCCCAATACATTCAGGGTTGAGAATGAACACAAACGCTTCCCTTTATTCAGGGATGGACTGTCCTTAGAATCTGAAGGATTTCCTGCCCCCCCCCCCCCCACCTCCCCAGTGTTTTGGAAGGGCTCAGCAAGGCTAGTCTCATACCGAAAATACTGAAAGCAGCTTTCTGACCTTAAATTATTTCCTCATTCACTTGAGCCCACCACCTAAAACTTCCTCAAGCACCCCTGTGAGAATTGAGGATATTATTGCTTTGTGTTTCAGTTTTCAGTCAAAGTGCTTTCCTTTTCACTCTGGTCTGAGGTCAGTGACGGGGGCGAAAAAGATGCTCCGACAGGTGTATGTGTGGTCCCGGTGGTGGGTGGAGGGGAGGAAGACAAAGAGGCCGCAGTGTTCCTTCGAGCTGGGACCTCTGGAGGGAGAAAGGCCTGAGTGGTCCCTTGGAGCTGGGACTTGGAGCGAGGTGAGCACGGCAGGTGCTGGGGGCCTGGAGAGGTAGGAGGAGGCATGCGGAGGGGGACCATGGAGACGGGGTGGGGGGTGTCCCAAGACACATCTCTCCACCTCCCATGTGTGTCCTTTGTCCGTGGCTGTGAAAAGGGCCTTCCTACCAGCTGGGCAAAATGCATTTAATCCAGTGGCTCCCAATGGGGGTGGGCGATTTTGCACATTTGGCAGCATCTGGAAACGTTCTGGTTGTCAAAACGATGGGTGGCTGGATGCTGTTATCATCTATGAGCAGAAACCAGGGACGCCGTTAAGCATTCCACAGTGCACAGGAAGTCCCTCCCCACCGCCCTTCCCCCCACACATACACAGCAAAAATTCTCCCGGCTCCATATGTCTGTGGTGCTGAGGTTGAGAACCCCGATCAAAATCCTCGGCGAGCTCGCGCACTTCCTCTGACGTGATGAAAGACACTTGGAGCGGGGTTGCGCGTGGAAAGGTACCTGCTTGGCTGGGGCCTAGTGAAATCTTTTGCCTAGAAGATTGCAAAGTAATTAGGTGGGGCATCTACATTCTGTTTTGGGAGAATAGGAAGAATTATCTTGTCATCACAGGGCAATTATCCTGTGAATATTTTGGCTTTGCTGTGTAATTGCACATTATGCTTTGCTGTGTAATTGCAATTAACATGTAAGTGATCTAGCGATTCTGGTAGTGTGTCGCCCCCTCCTCTGGAAAATACGTGACGAATGCCATGGTGACAGCCACACATGGGTGACATATGTCTAAAGAAGGGGTGGCGTAGGAATCAGGCACATTGCTGCCTTCTTACCCAGCCCCCCGCACTCATACGGCCATGTTTTTAGATGAATTTTGGGTAAGAATGTACAGCAGAAGCTTGAAAAGCAGTGGCAAATTATCCATATCGACAGCGGTTATGTGATTTTTCTGTCTCTGAGAAACACTTTCAGGTTCAACACTTTGCTCGTTTGTTTGTTGCAAGGCCAGCACATTCTTGACGAAAAAAAAATATTTTTTTTTAGTGTTTATTTATTTTTGAGAGACAGACAGAGTGTGAGCAGGGAGGGGTAGAAAGAGAGGGAGACGCAGAACCCGAAGCAGGTTCCAGGCTCTGAGCCATCAGCACAGAGCCTGACTGGGGAGGGTTGGGGCTCGAACTCAGCAACTGTGAGATCATGACCTGAGCCGAAGTCAGATGCTTAACTGACTGAGCCACCCAGGTGCCCTGAAAGGCCAGCATATTCTTGATAGCAAGGAATATTTTATCTCTTGTAACAACAGAATAGAATTTCTCTTCCCATATCTATAAAGGTTCTTTTGTAGATTAGCGACACCCACAGCCCCCACCCCATGTAGATCCCGTTTGTCCATTAGAATTCTTGGCTGTACATTATTCTCTAATGCTTAGCTTTGATGTACTTCCCATCACTGTGTGCATTTGAGTATCTACCAAAATAACCTGTACTCGGAGTTTTCAATTCTTTAATGAGTAGGTTTTCTGAAAGTGTTTTATTTTGAACTGGATTTCTTGTCTCCTCTATGCTCATTTCTAGCAGCAAAATAGGGAAGTTATAGAGTGTGTTTGGGTGTTGAGTGGCACTTTGGCCAGACTCTGGCTTGCTGCTCAGTCTGAGCGGGGTTTCCCGGCTTGGTGTGTGTGCCCAGCTCCTGGTGGATGCTCCTGGCATCACGGAGGAGGCCCTGGCTTATGCCAAACCTGGTTCTCTCCTCTCGCACGGAGCCGAGAGACAGGCTGGTGGGGCCATCCTGGCCCCGCTGCTCATCCTTCTGGATCTAGAAACTGAGTTTCATTAGAGCCTTTGGCGAGCCTCAGGCCCTTGGAAAAACCTTCCTCACATGTGCTAACCCGCACGGGGTGGATGTGTAAACCCTCGGGTCAAGATGCTGATTTCAATGATTCCAACACTTCAGCTCTTCCAAGGAGACAGAATTGGTTATGGTCCCCTGTCCCACTGTCTGGATACCCTAACCAGGTCTCCCTTCCTAACTACCCCCCACCCCCCGCTTTTTTTTTTTTTTGGCAAGGACAGCAGTGTCTTTAGTCATCTGGGCTCACTTTGGTTGGTTGCTGATGCCAGGAGTCTCTTTCTCCCGTATACACTCAGCCACCCAACTGTGTGATGTGCTCACTGCTCCTTCCTGGTGTCCCCGCATCTCTGCGTTTCCTCTCAGCCACCACAGCCTCATCACCTGGGTCAGGCCGGGGCTTCTGCAGTAAACGTGTGTTCAGGCCAGCACATCCCGGACTAGCAGCCGATTCATCTTCTACGGCCCAGACGCACAAATCAGGAAACACGAGGGAAAGCATCGTTGTGCATGAGGATTCTTCATTTACAAAAGGGATAGTCATTATTTATTTTACTATAGTTGTCATTTTACATGTTAAGTTTACAAAAAACCAGAGCAGAGCTATGGCCACAGACGAGCTATGCAGACCTTGTTATCACCGCTATTTTTGTACTTTAACATTTTTTTCCGAAACATTCATATGTGCATTAGCTCCCCTGGTACACTTAAGGCATAATTTGATTTCCCAAGAATTAACTTGCACACAATTTTTGGAAGTGTCCGCAACATACCTACTATGATTGCACAAAGTGGGAAGCGGGCGTCGTGTGCGAGCCCGAAAATGTGGCCTTTTACAGTCAAGCACAGGACTGCACATGAGGCTTCACTCTGCATCCAAACCCCTTCCCTAGATCCATTCACTAGGTCCGGATGCCCATCAGGCTTCCCGTACGCTGTCTAATTAGGCTCCAATCCTGCAATATCCCTTCTGTACAATCATTTCATAATGGTTGCATCGAAGCTGCTAGTTTAATAATCTAGATAATAACACACTTTGTGCAGAATCATTGATAATAGCTGTGCATTTATAATCCATGCTGTGAATGCTTTCGTCTTTTGAAACACGATAGCATATTTCTCATACCAATTTTGAATCCCCACATGATCTTATTTTCTTCTCAACTACTGATTTTGTCCTGCTACTGTTGCTGTTGTCATCTGTCCCGGCGCTGCCGGGGACACCCCCCCTGGTCTCTCACCCGCACGCTTTGCCTTCATCTTTTCCAATGTCACGGACGCTCATTCCCCGGTTCAGCACTCGCTGCATTTGGGAAACACCCCAAGGCCTCCGGTTTTATCTTGCACATTTTAATTCTTGGAATCGAAAAATTCACAGCCCACTTTCTGCTTATTAGTGCTCTCAAATTTTGTTGTTTTTGTTTTTGTTTTGTTTTATGTTTTGTTTTTTTTTTTCAACTTTTTTTTTTTTTTTAATTTATTTTTGGGACAGAGAGAGACAGAGCATGAACGGGGGAGGGGCAGAGACAGAGGGAGACACAGAAGCGGAAACAGGCTCCAGGCTCTGAGCCATCAGCCCAGAGCCTGACGCAGGGCTCGAACTCACGGACCGCGAGATCGTGACCTGGCTGAAGTCGGACGCTTAACCGACTGCGCCACCCAGGCGCCCCTGTTTTATGTTTTGTTTTAATAGGATGCCTTGTGGTCTTCCTTGAAAGGGGAGGTGTCCTACCTGCTGACGGGGAGGGCGCCCAGGTCATCCTGCTGACCTGGGCTGAGTAGCCGCATTCGGCTTTTTCCTGGCTCCATCCAGGAGAGTGACGACGAGCATGGCTGGCTGGCTGGCTCTTGGGTGGTGGGGGGGACGGCTGACATTTGTCCCCTGTGCACTGGCTGATCTCATCAGTCACACCTTGAATCATTTATTTAAAAAATTGTAATTGTGGTTACTATTTCGTTCTACTCAGAGCTGGTGTAAAATGATTACAAAGATAACATTTTGTTGTCTTGGAGGAAAGAAAAGCACAGCAGCTTGGATCAGGCTGCTGTGAGCCGATAATAGGTAAAAAAAAAAAAAAAAAAAAAAATCTGGGTGTAGCTAACCATTCTTTGTGAAGCTAATTAGCCATTAATTGGAAAGCCAAGAACTCATACAAGAGTTGGCTAGCAGCTGGTTTGCAAATACATTGAAAAAGGAGTGTCCATCCCCAGGAACTAAATGGATTTGCTTCGTACAAACCAGGGAAGGAGACTGGATTCCTGCCCCCCGCGAGGTTAGGCAGGTGCAGCACAGGACACGCGAAGGACATCCCATGTCCTGCCTTCCTCTCAACCCATGTCCACTTTGGTTAAATGTCATTGCACATAGTTATGTGTTATTGTTATTTGAAGTTGTGAAATTTTGATGGAAATAAATAATTAAAACCAAGTCAAAGTTATGAATAAAATCCTGTGTTGTGCCTTAAAACATGAACTCAGAATCAGCACTCCTGTATCCTTTGGATAAATTCCCAGTAGTGCTATTGGTGGGTCATAGGGTAGATCTATTTTTAATTTTTTGAGGAACCTCCACACTGTTTTCCAGAGAGGCTGTACCAGTTTGCATTTCCACCAACAGTGCAAGAGACTCTTAAATACAGAGAACAAACTGAGGGTTGATGGGGTGGGGGAGACAGGAAAATGGGTGATGGGCATTGAGGAGGGAGCTTGTTGGGATGAGCACTGGGTGTTGTATGTAAACGATGAACCATGGGAATCTACCCCCGAAACCAAGAGCACACTTTACACACTGTATGTTAGCCAATTTGACAATAAATTATATTAAAAAAAAAAAACATGAACTCAGAGCATTTACCATTGACCTTGGGTCTGGAGGGACAGGGAAGAGAATGGAAATTGAAACATTTGCTTTACAAATGTTTATTTTTTTTATCACGATGGAAATACATGGCCATTGCAGAATATTCGGAAGAGTACAGAGCCACCAAAAACCTACCACCTTAGAACAACCTCTGTTGACACTTCATACATTTCCTTCTAGCAGTTTTTACGGGTTTTTTTCCTTTATTTTTATTTTTTTATTTTCCTTTTTAATTTTTTTAACGTTTATTTATTTTGAGAGAGACAGAACGTGAGCTGGGGAGGGGTAGAGACAGAGGGAGACACAGAATCTGAGCTGTCAGCACAGAGTCTGATGTGGGGCTTGAACCCACAAACCATGAGATCATGACCTGAGCCAAAGTCAAATACTTAACTGACTGAGCCACCCAGGGGCCCCAGGCTTTTTCCTTTTTTTTTTTTTTTTTTTTTTTTTCGCAAAGTTGAAAAAAAATGTAGGTATTAATCCTCACAAGTGAAAATGGTTGGCAGAAACCAACCATTCAAATATGGATGAATGGAAATTCTGACATTGTGTTCAGCAAGCATCGTTACAGATACAGGTTTAGGGAGGCCTGGCTGCACGTGAGTTGGAGTGCAGAATCTTGTGTTTGTAGTTGATTGCTGGATATGGGGAAATATTGCCAGCAGAATCTTAACATTAATTGAAGAAAGTACAGTGTCCACCTCAAGGGAGATCATCTAGGGCGTTTTTGATCGTATACTACTATTTGGAAATAACTTTGAGCGTGTGCTTTAATACGCATATATTTATGTGTATATTTATTTATTAATTATACACATGCAACTCCAGTAATATACCTTACCTTTATGCATGATCATATTTACCCATTATACACACATATATGCACACATACACAATCTAATTACATGCATGTAACTCTAGTAATATGGTATATGTTAGTATTATAATCTAGCAATGTATTAATGTTTATTAACATATAATAATATATGTTTATGTTGGAAATCAGACACTAAAATAGTGTGGTCTGCTCTGGGCATCCCAGTATGTAACTCTCACTGTAGACCATTACCTGGGACAGCGGGGGTCTGCTTAGCAGCTCTGTCAGAGACTCGAGACCACGGGTCACCAAAAAGCCCTTTGTTCTGGTACCAAGGAACGTGTCGGTTTCGTCCCTCTCTGTACCTTTTTATCTCTTCTGTCACCATTCCATGTGTGTGCCATGTGAAATTTACATTGTATCCAGGCATTGCCAGAACACGAGGAGGGGACCTGGTTAATCATTCTTGATATTAAAAAGACCAACTGCAAACACTACATAGGTGTAAAGGTGGCCCCAATTAGCCAATCATTCATGTTAGAACTCCAATCATGTCCCATCCCCCTGATCAAGACACTTATTTCAAAAAAATCACATTCTCGGAGCACCTGGGTGGCTCAGTTGGTTAAGTGTCTGACTCTTGATTTCGGCTCAGGTTATAATCTCATGGTTCAGGAGCTTGAGCCCTGTGATTTTGGTTCAGGTCACGATCTCATCATGGTTCATGAGCTCGAGCCCCGCGTTGGGCTCTGCGTTGACAGTATGGAGCCTGCTTGGGATTCCCTCTCTCTCCCTCTCTCTCTTTCATTTTCTGCTCTTCCCCTGTTTGTGCTCTCTCTCTCTCTCTTTCTCTATCTCTCAAAATAAATAAACTTAAAGAAATCACATTCTCATTTATGGCAATATTAGGCATAATAAGGATAGGGGAATTGATATGAAAGACCTTTCATATTCTTTAAAATTTTTTTTTTCTTAACGTTTATTTATTATTGAGAGGCAGAGAGAGACAAAGCATGAGCATGCGAGGGGCAGAGAGAGCAGACACAGAATCCGAAGCAGGCTCCAGGCTCTGAGCTGTCAGCACAGAGCCCGATGTGGGGCTTGAACCCACAAACTGCAAGATCATGACCTGAGCCAAAGTTGGACACTCAACCGACTGAGCCACCGAGGCACCCCAAGACCTTTGATATTCTTAAAAGATATGTCTTGAGATCTGAATACATACTCCAGTTCTCAGATGCAATGACAACACTTAGTTTTGCCCATGGAAAAGCATATGGCGGGCTTGCCAGAGACCAAGCCCTGCTGAATTGTCACCTCACTCCTCAGTATGTGCTCTGTCCATACCCTGAGAAAGAACGATTGCTCTCCAAGGCTACCTTTCTTCCTCTTCAGTTCGATCACCAGTACTCGCCAGTGGCTGGCCTTTGTGGTCATTTATTCCTCTAGGAAGAGGAAGGGTTCAATCAATTCATAAGAGCTACTGGCTGTGACAGGAAGCAGAGAACCACCTGGGTTTTTGCAAATGGGGATGCTGGGTGGTCAGCAGGCTCATTCCCCAGCCAAATGATTTGCTCCAACATGCCAGCTTCCTAACTGGCATCCAAACATGGGCCTTAGCAAACTCACAGATTATCATTTGTCATGGACACTGGAGATCAGAAAGAACAGTGCACTCCATTTTTGAATGTTGAAGGACAAGTGTGATGCCTGCTGTTTCTCCTTAGTTACTGAGGCATCCTGGGAATGTCCTCAGCCTTCTTGAGAAGTAGTCATATGGTAGAAGAGGCTTAGGGTCTCTTAAAAATGATCTTATTAGCCATCTCGTTTGGCAGAAAAGGAATTCTGGGCTGGAGGCTGTCATAGTGAATTGGTAAAATAACCCTAACCTCCATTCCCTCACCTGTACAGGGGTGTGGTGGGGAGGGGGTTAGAGGTAAGGTGCACATGCCCAGAATTAATAAGACAGTCTATGGAAACAATCCTTCCTAAACTGGGATTAAAATCCAGAATTCCTAAGTCATGATCTTGGTATTTCTTCCAAGCCACAGCTATGGCCATCTGGCCAAAGCCAACCATGGCCATTGAAATGCTGTCTACAACTCTTAATGATACAGGGGCACAATCTTTCTAAAAAAAATCATTATTTTGGGGCACCTGGGTGGCTCAGTCGGTTAAGCACCAGACTTTGGCTCAGGTCACGACCTCAGGGTCTGTGGGTTCGTGCCCCATGTCAGGCTCTGTGCTAACAGCTAGAGCCTGGAGCCTGCTTCAGATTCTGTGTCTCCCTCTCTCTCTCTCTCTGCCTCTCCCCTGTTCACACACACTCTCTCTCTCTCAAAAATAAATAAACATTAAAAAAATCTTTTAAAAATCACTATTTTTCCGTGTCACTTGTCTGCATGGTCATTTGTGACAACCCTATAGTCAAAGGGAATAATGTCACGGGTGAGTTATGGTAAGTCAGTACAAAATTTCCTTTCAGTAAGATATGAATGAAAATCTCTCTGTAATAAACAAAAAGTATTGTGTATAATTTCCCACTGGTCTTTTTTGTTAATTGGGCTCTTACTGTTGAAGCCTTTAATGTAGAGAATAAATGAATAACCGGCTTTTATGCACAGACTCCTTTCATTATGTACAAGGGCTCAAAATTTAAAGTGAACTATTTTTAGATCTTACATTATGATATAAAAGATTGTTTATTGCTGGTAATGCAGGAAGCAAATTGCATTTCAGCTTCTGCCTGGGTTTTCTGTGGTGGGATTTGCGTGAGCCTCCATTCTTGCTGATTCATTCGTTATGTCCCCAAATGACTTGAGTAAAATCTTATCGTTTTTCACGCGGAATGTGGTTCTCGAACATTTTCTGGTATGATTCAAGTTCAGATTCTACTTTGGCCATTCCAGACGGCGATTCTTAGATGAATCAAATTAAAATTTTCTTCTGGGAACCCTGTTGGGGTAAAAACATAGGAAGTGGGATATCATGTAAAGGGGGGGGGGGACAAATCCTCATGATGGTGTTTGCCCCAGACACTGGTTCTCTGTACCTTCTCTCCTTCTCCTCCTCCTCCAAAACCCTTCTTTCTCTGCAGTGTTTCTTCTCTCCTTCTCCTCCTTCTGACTCATGTTCCAAAATTACAACTCTCTTTTAATGTGACAAAATGTCACGGAATCTCACTGATGGCTCCTTATATCTAATGTGGTAGAAACAGGAAGAGCACACAGCAAATAACAGTGCACTCAACAACCTCTTACAATTAACTTTATTTAATTCATCACAATGGTTTCTTTCTTTTTAAATGTTTATTTAATTTTTGTACGCACGTGAGAGAGACCAAATGTGAGCAGGGGAGGGGCAGAGAGAAAGAGGGAGACACAGAATCCGAAGCAGGCTCCAGGCTCCCAGCTGTCAGCACAGAGCCCAATGCGGGGCTCGAACTCATGAACCGAGAGATCATGACCTGAGCCAAAGTGGGACACTCAACCGACTGAGCCACCCAGGACCCCCCACAGTAGTTTCTATATCCTTTCTTATTGTTATTTTTATTTAAGTTTTATTTATTTATTTTGAGAGACAGGGAGGGGGAAGGGATCCCAAGCAGGATCCACACTGTCAGTGCAGAATCCAATGCAGGGGCTCGGAATTCACTAACCATGAGATTACAACCTGAGCCGAAATCGAGTCGGATGCTTAACCGGACTGAGCCACCCAGGCCCCCCTCTGTGTACATTTTATTTTAATTTAATTTAATTTTATTATTTCATTTTATTTGTGTCTGAGAAAGAGGACGCAAGTGAGTGAGGGGCAGAGAGAGAGAGAGAGAGAGAGAAGTGGGGCTCGTGCTCACCCCATGTGGGGCTTGAACTCATGAACTGTAAGATCATGACCTGAGCCAAAGTCGGATGCTTAACGGACTGAGCCACCCAGGCGCCCCTAATATACATTTTAAAACATGTTACATGTACACATATGAAAATTTTTTTTTTCAATTTGTGGGACAATATGGACCCCAGGACATCTCACAACACAGCTACGGCTGCCCATGGGTTGGGAACCAGTGCACTTACTATACCTAAGTTTTCGTTTATTTATTCGCTGCTTACTGGCTCCCAGGGATGTCTGGGCACTGCCAGTAAGTAGATGGACGAGACATGATCCTTGTCTGCGGGTGGACACAGTGTGAGCGAGTGAGAGGCGGGGCCCGGCTGGAGCTTGGTAGCTGCCTGACCCTGGGCAGGCTGGTTCCTCTCTTCGTATGCCAGTGTTCTCACCCATAAAACGGAGGTAACATTCTTCCTTCACCCGGTCGTGCCTAGCGAATTAAGGGAGTGACGGCACATCAAGTATTCGGAGTGGCTGTCACCTAAGTACTGCGTGTGGCCGTCATTACTGGTTCCCAGCGGGAGGGGGTGGCCCTGGGTCCCGGCCCCACTGGCCTGCGTGTCTATGAGGACCTCACTGTTGGATGTATGATGGCTCTCAGTCCCTTCTCCTTAGCAGGGACGCCCCTTCAGTCTTCCGGGAAGTGGCCACCGAGATGGCATAGGAAACGCAACAGGTTTACTGGGAAGTCAGGGCGAGACACAGAGTGGTGGCGGGGAGTGCCCCAGACCCAAAAAGGGATGGAGGTGCCAGGAGGATTGGGCCCGGGGGAGCCTCAGACGGCCACCCCCACGAGGCAGCCTCGGTGGCCAGGTGACAGCAAGCCCCAGAGCAGAGATTGCTTGCAGAGGGGGCCTGTGCTGGGCAGGAGGGCCAGGTCTGTAGCTCCCACAAAGCTCAGTGTTGCTGGGGCAGCCCGGGGAGAGCTGGCCTCGGGTGACGCTTGCCGTGTGTCCCAACGGTGCAGCAGCCAGAGGCTGGCCGCTCACGAGCTCCTCCGGGGCAGATTGTCCCTGGAGGGAGGTCTGAGCCACATGCACCTGCATCACAGCCTCCAGAGCCCTTCACCTTCCCTTGAACCCCTGAGTGTGTGTCAGGGAGGGAATGTCAGCCCAGCGCTCCTGTCCCGGCCCCTCCGGGCTTGGCTGCCCACAGGCTCTGAGGACAGGAGGGCTGCCTTTCCTGAATCCCCTGGACTTCCCCCTCTCGGCTGCATGGACACTTGCTTTGGTCCTGGACCTCGAGGGTGGCCTCTTCTGCCCCAAGTCTCTCCAGATGAGTCCCCGGTGGGCACAGCCTTCGGCTCCCCATCCAGCCCCCCTGCTCAGGGCAGGAACGGGCACCAGCCCATCCTTGGCTTGTACCGTCTCTAGCTCTCCTTCCGTTCCCAGGCGCCTCTGTCTGCAGTGAGCGAGCAGCCCCAGCCGCTCCCCTTTCCCACCCAGCCTGTCCCGTGCACGCCAACTCTGGCCACTGTGCATGGACCTCCAGCCCTCGGGCAGCCACCCTCGTGGGCGCAGGGCTCCCAGGGAAGGCTTCCCCGCAGAGGGAGCCCCTTCCTGAAGGATGCACGGCAGATAGTGGGGGAAGGTGCACTGGCAGAGAGGGCCTGCGGGGCCAAGGAACAGAACCACTTGCCCCTTCACCTCTCCCTTTGTCAAGCACGTGGCCATCCTAGCCTCTGTTTCTAGGGAACAAGTGAGGCATTTCTGCAGCGGGGACGAGGCAGCTAGTTTGAGATTTCTCCTGGACAAAGGCTTGCAACTCAAAGAGCAAAAAAAAAAAAACCAGTTTTTGCTCGCAGCATCTTTTCTGTTTTCTCTGTGGGCAGGTGTTAGTGTCGCCCCCGTGGGAACGGGCATTAAAACCCAGGAGGTGTTTTTCCCCACAGGAGCCCTTGCTAGGAACGTACGTGTACAGAGGTCCTTGGACTTGAGGACCCGGCAAGCCACCTGGGGGGCTTGTTAAGACCCAGGTGGCCGGGTCCCATCCAGAGTTTCTCATTCCGTGGGTCTGGGGTGGGGCTCAAGAGTCCGCTTTCTTAGCAAGTTCCCGGGTGAGGCCGATGCTGCTGGCCCGGGGACCACACTTGGAGGACTGCCACGTCCTCCACACCCCAGCCATCATGTGGATTTGGGTCTTTCCATATCCCGACTCGCTGAGCCTACTGCTTCCCTGATGACACCAACATGTTACTGCCTCTTTGACGAGGCTCATCGTTACCGATTTATAGAGAGCCCCTTCAGCTATTTGTTGAAGGTGTTCCTTTCTTACCCAGTTATCCCTTTCCTGGGTCTATGTAGACGGTTTAATTTCCCTCTTCCATTAGAACACAACAGTGAAGGTTGTTTATTGTCTTTTGATTTCTGACTTTGTCCGATTTTAGGTCCAGATTCAAGGTAATAGAACCAATAGGTTCAAACCAATCAATTCCTCCCAGTACCCCCCCCCCCCCGCCCCCCGCCCCCAGCCAGGCTGGAACCCTCAGTTGAACCCGTCCTTCTCGAAATAGCTAATTCCACTGGCTTGCTGGTCAAGACATAGTAAACAAGATTGGTCAGGTTAGTTGTTTGGTCAGATAAGACTCGAAGTCTAACGTGTCTGGTCTGGGAACCCACTGGTGCGTCTGGGAAGGTACAGGAGACATTCTCGCCTCCCAGTCTTGCTGCCTGTTTCTAGAATGTACAGCTACTAACCTGAAGGGTCAGTGTTGTGGCCAGAGGGCTATTCTTTGGCAAACATCCCTCCAGTTGTAAGAATATCCCAGGAGTGACTAAGACAGTGAGCTTCTTGGACATCAAAACATTCCCCGACCCAGACAACAGTAGCACTCTCTAGAAAGTGAGGTTATTTCTGGCATTTGATGGGAGATCTCATTCAAAAGCGCTGCAGCATTGACATCATGAAATATTTACCATCCTTTCCATAATCTTCTGTTCTTGTATACAACCCAAAGCAACCCGTAGAGAGGCAGATAGTTTAAAGAGAGAAGTGTATGCTATGAAACGGTTAGCTTGACTTGGAGTCACTTCTGTGCCACATTTTGGTTTCCAAATGAGAGGAAGTAAAGTGGAGTGTGGGCATTAGCGCCCTGCTGATGGCCAGGTGTGCCCTGAATTTCGGGAAATTGCCAGCAGGTGGGACGGGAGTGTGGCTCCCTCCTGGAGGCAGAGAGCAGCATGCAGAGAGCAGAGAGAGCATTGGGCTGCCTCCGCCGGAGAGCAAGCTGCTTGGGGATGCAGAGAGTATTGTAGGGTAGGTCCAGCGTGGTGACTTCAGGTGGGGCTCACGCCCCCCCTGTTGTGTTCCCGGAGCTGACTGCCGGCCCCCGGCCTCTGGCATGCAGTTGTATCTCACCCTCTATCTCCATGTTCCCTTCTAATCCTACCTTCATTAAAATTTAAGTTATCCAATATCCATAAAATAATACAACTCCCTTTAGGAGGGAGGATGCTGTGGCTGAGTTTTCATTGGTACCTGACTTATGGTCATGAGGTTGTGAGGACGCCGGGCCAGACCAGCGACACCAAATGAACGCCAGCTCGAGCGATCAGTGTGTGCCCTGTTGTACCCCGAGGCGCTGCCCTAGTCAGGGTCTGTCAGTGGCTCCATTCTGATGGCCCTTTTACAAGAGGCTGACCCTGCCAGCTGGTCATCGTCACCCACTCGGGGCTGTGGCATAATTGGCCACTATTTTGCATCCTTGGACTTTCTTTAATTTTGTAAATGCTGGTATTTGTCTTTTAGAAAAGTGTGATTTTTTTTAGACAGAGAGTGGAGGAGGGGCAGAGGGGGAGAGAGAGAGAGAGAGAGAGAGAGAGAGACTGACTCCCAAACAGGTTCCGTGCTCAGACTATTAATTAAATACTATTTACTTATTAGGTAAATAGTATTTACCTATTATAACTAGTCATCTCTTTCTTTCTTGAGAAATTGTAGCTCTTTGGGTCAAAAAGTTGTTTGTCTCAGGAAAGTTCCACAGAGCACAGGCTGAATGATTTTATTTGAAAATAAAAATAGAGGGTGCCTGGGTGGCTCAGTCGGTTGAGTGTCCAAGTCTTGATTTTGGCTCAGGTCATGATCTCGTGGTTCCTGGGTCCGAGCCCCATGTCGGGCTCTGCATCGACATCGTGGAGCCTACTTGGGATTCTTTCTCTCTCTCTCTCTCTCTGCCCCTTCCCCACCTTTTCTCTCTCTCTCAAAATAAAATTTTTTTTTCAACGTTTTTTTATTTATTTTTGGGACAGAGAGAGACAGAGCATGAATGGGGGAGGGGCAGAGAGAGAGGGAGACACAGAATCGGAAACAGGCTCCAGGCTCCGAGCCGTCAGCACAGAGCCCGACGCGGGGCTCGAACTCACAGACCGCGAGATCGTGACCTGGCTGAAGTCGGCTGTTTAACCGACTGCGCCACCCAGGCGCCCCTCTCTCTCTCAAAATAAATAAATAAACCTAAAAAAATAAATAAAAATAGTGGTGGCTGGCTAGCTCAGTCAGTAGAGCACGTGACTCTTAATCTCAGGGTTGAGTTAGACCCTCGCGTTGGGCACGGAATCTACTTAAAACTAAAAAAAATTAAAATAAAGGAAAGAGACAGAGAAAGGAGATTCACGGCTACACGAGAGAGAAGAGAGTGGCCCCAAAGAAAACAGACGTGGGTAGTTACAGAAAATTAACAAGGACCTAGGTTCATGGAGCAGGAAAGTACCTTAGAAACGGTGCCGTGAGGGCCTGAGTTCTCTTTCACAGGGGCTGCGGTCGGTGGAGCCTCCCGAGGGTAACACGCTCGTTGCTGTGCATTTCCTCTGCATCTAGACCCTGCGGCCCCGTCCTCTCGGCTATTTCTTTTTCCGGTGAGTCCCTTTGGGGTGATCACAGTCAGCTCAGAGGACGTGGGGTAAGATGATCTATATCCTCAGGGATGTTCCCCCCTTACTGTGACAGCAAAACTGGCATCCATGGGGGACTATGCTAACGCAAGAGGAAGGGAGGCCTGATCACGGTGTGCTCCCTGGAGGAGGCAAAGGATAGAGTCCTTGTTCTGGCCATGATTCACATGGGTCGCTGCTTTGTACATTATTTACGTGTTACTCAACATCACGATGGGCACACCGGGTCTAGTAAGGGCCAGGCTTCAGGAACATATTACCCTAAATTGTTGAACGGAGCACATGACTTTCCTTTTCAGGCCCAAAGTGCACACTGTACCTCCTGTTGATGTGTGCAGGGATGTGGCCTGTTTGAGGGGCCTGTCCATTTGAATCCCCTGGGAGGAGACTCTCTGCATATTTTTGCCCAGTTATAATCCCCCCTCCTTTGGCATTGATATAACTACTGACGTAACCTTAATAACCAATCAATAAGCACATAAACACAATGCAATGACAGCCAGTTTGCAGGAAGAGAAGTCTGTCATGTGCCTCAGTCTTGCCACGTATTAAATGGGGCTTGGGAAGATTAAATGAATTAATAGGAGTAAAGCTTTTATAGCTCAGTGCCTGGCACATAATAGATGCTCATTTTGTGTTGGCTCTGCGGATGTGGTGATAGTGACGATGATGATGAAGAAGAAGACGAGGAAAAAATGGAGGAAGAAATAGGGGTGGGGGGAGAGACACAAAAGTATAGGCTGGTAACGACTACATATACTTAAACACGCATGTGCATATGTGTGTGTATACATACATATATTTACATACACATACAAACATAGAATCACCTTCAATTTCATTTTCTTATCAAAACTTTACATACAGTGGTGCCTGGGTGGCTCAGTCGGTTGAGCGTCTGACTTCGGCTCAGGTCATGATCTCACGGTTCATGGGTTCAAGCCCTGTGTCAGGCTCTTTGCTGACAACTCAGAGCCTGGAGCCTGTTTTGGATTCTGTGTCTCCCTCTCTCTCTGCCCCTCCCCCACTCTCTCTCTCTCTCTCTCAAAAATAAATAAAAACATTAAAAGAAAACTTTACATACATACACGGCATCACTGCGTATCACAGGTAATACAATATTGGACTTATTTGGGGGCTATGTTCAACGTTATGTGCTTGTTAAAAGAAATTTATCATTATTGTCTTTCCTTTGGGAAAGCTTGTACTACAGAATGAATAATTAAAGTAGAAATATTTTTAGATAATCCCAAATAGACAGCATTTGACTTACCTACTGCCCCACTACCATGGTGACTAGGAGTACGGACTCTGTCCAAGAAATCGCTAAAGGGACACAAGACAGAAATCGCATAGCCCTGATGCACTGACTGCCAGCCCTTTGCCCGGCGCTCACCTGAATCTGCTCTATGTCTTGCAATGAATTGTGGGTGCAGGTAAATAACGTGCACTAGTTCTTTGCAGTTCCCCCCACCCCCTGAGTCTGGGATGGCCCCGCCACTTGCTTTCACCAGTGGAACGCAGCAGAAGTGATGCTATAGGAGTTCTGTGTCTGGGCCTCGGGGGCTTTGCAGCTTCTGCTCTCACTGCTGTGGAAGGCGGCCGCCATATGCAGAAGCCTAGGCTAGCCGACTGGAGAGCTCCACTACTGAGCACGTGGGTGTCATCATCACATACCGTCACCCCAGTGAACTGTCAGATGACTTCATAACAGACCAGCGGAAGAACTGCCCAGAAGATCCCAGTCCACACTGCTGGCCCAGGGAATCGAGAGCAAAGAAAATGGTTGTTGTTTCAAGCCACCGAGTTTGGGGATGGTTTGTTAAGCCGCCATCGGTCAGTGATACCAGGTTGGACCATTGGGATTTTCAGTCACATTGGATTTGCCAAAAGCCAAGTCCAGAGTTCCGGGATTTTGAGATGATGGGAATTGAGGTTCTGGGACTTCAGTGTGTTAGGACTTCAGCATTCCACAGAAATGCATGTACCTGGAACATCAGTTGAAACAGGATGTGACAGGAGACAAAACTGAAGAAGCGAAGGGAGCCTCTGATGCCCCACTAAGGACATTGGACTTCTTGGGCAAGTGATGAGAAGCAGGATGTCTTTGGTAGGTGGGACAGGTGTTCCAAATCTGTATGCAGGAATCACCCCATGGTTCATGGGAATTGGACTGGGGAGATGTAAGCCTGGATGGACCCCCAGAAACATAAAATGAGGACTTGTGAGAGACTCAGGTGCTCAGGAAAGGTAACGTGGCAGAAAGGTGAAGCATCGTGTGTCAGTAGCCATTAGGTCTGCTCCTGCACCCAGGATCTAACTCCCGGGTACACATTCCAACATCTGGGAGACCCATCAAAAAGTGTCAATCTCCAGGGCCCATCCCAGACACTCTTGATCCAGGTGGACGGGCATGAGACCAAGGCATTGGTACTTTTGGGGGGCAGCTTGGGCGTTCTCCTGTGCCGTCCTGGTTGAAAGCCATTGGATTAGATACATGGGTGGATCTGAAGCTCAGGAAAGAGGTCAAGTCTGGTGGTAAAGATTTGGTTCCAAGCCAGTGAGAGCAGGCAGAGGGAGGAAAGGAGCACCGGCTGAGAAATGACTCAGAGAAGCCAACCCTTAAGGGCAGGAAGAGGAAGAAGGGCCAGTCTTGGGAACAGCAGGAGGGTCAGACCTCCAGAGAGGAAGAGGGGGGAGGGGGTGGTGGCGTCCTGAGCCAGGGCTGGAGCCCTGGGGCCTCGAAAGCAGCTGGTGCCACGGGCGTGTGACAGAGCCCTAACGGGAGGATGGTTGGCCGCCAGCCCAGGTCAACACACCAAGCTTTGCTCCATGTGACGCTGCTGTCCCGGTGCAAGTGAGAAATGCACTCCTGTCACACGCGTGGGACGGTGGCTCTACTATTGATCTTGTGCCGCTAATGATCTAAAGGACTGCCTGCCGAAGGGTGGGCTTCCTTTGATAAAAACTCAAGGGAAGAACACCCAATGAAGTGCAAAACGGAATATTTAAATTCGGGGCAACGTACTGAAGGAAGGAGTGTGGCAGGCACAATGTTTATCAGAGGAAGGCCATTTCTAGTTAGATAGAAGCCTGGAAGTGACCATGATTTCTGAGACTAGACGGTTGCTCGGGAGACCAGATTTCTTTATTGCTGCCTTTCTTTTAGTCGTTGTTTTCGTAGAATTGTGACCGCTTGGCTTTTGTTCCGTACCTGCTTGGGTTTGGGAAGTCAGATGTTTCTATCCCCCACCCCCCTCTGCTGCCAAGATGCGTAACTGTTACTTTGAACAGGCAAACTCCACAATAGACTTTATCGTTTCTGTCACTGTTCCACGTGGCCTCATTCCCTCCAGCCTTGCTCTTGGATGAAATCTTGAGCAAGCCAATAACTCCTTGAATCTTCGACACACAAGGAAAAGGTGTTCTATGCAATTTTGGATCCCCAAGCGGTCTTGACTCAGTATTTAAAATGTCCAATCTATGAGACACCTGGGTGGCTCAGTCCGTTAAGCATCTGACTTCGGCTCAGGTCATGATCTCACAGTTTGTGAGTTTGAGCCCCTCGTCGGGCTCGGTGCTGACAGCTCAAAGCCTGGAGGCTGCTTTGGACTCTCTATCTCCCTCCCCCCCGCCCCTCCCCCCTCTCAGAAATAAACATTAGAAAATTAAAAATAAATAAAATGTCCAATCTGGAGGCTGGGTGGCTCAGTCTATTAAGTGTCTGACTCATGATTTTGACTCAAGTCATGATCTCAGGGTTGGTGAGCTCCAGCCCCATGTCAGGCTCTGCACTGATGGTGGGGAGACTGCGTGGGATTCTGTCTCTCTCCCTCCTCTCTCTGTCCTTCCCCCACTTGCCCTCTCTCTCTCTCTCAAAAGTAAATAAACCTACAAATAAGTAAAATGTCCAATCTAATTTGGCAGCCCCAAACCCAAACTGTATTCAGAATTGGAGGTTCTTCCCACCCCTGGGATGGGGGTGGGGGGCAGTGGTGGTGAGGTTTAGCCGACCTTTCCTATTTCCTTTGTTGTCCTTTTCCCATCTTCTCCACCCCACCTCACGGAGCTCCAGAGTCAGAGCAGAGTCTGGTGGGAGGAGGGGAGGGGCAGGAAGGTGACCGACTGGCATGGCTGAGATATGGACTTAGTGCTCCCTGGGCTTTGTCTGTGGCCATCATTGACCCTTGCCCTTGTGGGGTTCCTCAGACTTCCCACTGGGAACACCCATGGGCTGGTCCTGGGATGCGGGCTCACTCATGAACCTCCCTCTACCCCCTCTGCTGACCTCGTTTCGCCCCTGGCCGGGGGCCCTCTGGGGTGGGTGGATCATTTGAGAAGGTGCTGCAGCTAACGTGTGGCACCCCAATTCTGTTTCTTGGGTCCTCATCATCTTAGTAATGCCTGTGACTCTGTCTCGTGGCGGCCAGATGACAAAGGCCTCTGCTTTCTCATTCCTCCGGTGGGCAGTTGAAGTGAGTTCCTCACATCTCTTTGTGGATCCCCAGCAGGCACTGACAGAGTCAGTCAGACCCCTGTCCCTGCCCTTTCACTGGCAGCCTTCGTCCCCTTCCTGCACACGCTCCCTGTGATCTCCCCTCGTGTAAACCGTTGTCCTCACATCCACGTCTCTAGGTCCACTCTGGGGGACGCTTAACCTAAGAGGAGACACATCTGTGCTCCCCTTTGGTGGAGACATGGCTGGCTCCCACAGTGGCCCCCCTGCTTGTTCAGCTGCCAGAGTCTAGCTGTAGCCTCCCACCCACACACCTCCCAGCACCCAGACACCGGGCTCCTTGGGTCAAGGGACGTGTGATAAGATCTCCGAGAGGTCCCCTTGGGGCTCTCCTTTGGACTCTAAGCTATAGGATAGCACAGTCTCCCACCCTTTCCTCATGGGGTGCAGGATAGGGAAAATGCCATGGTGTTGCAAACTCCCCACCCCAAAGTTCTTTGGAAGGGACTTTTGTGTTAAACGTACAATCATCTGACCATGAAACAGAGGGAGGGAGGGAGGGAAGGACTGAAGGAGGGAGAGAAAGAGAGATTCTAAGGAATTGGCTCCTGTGATTATGGAGGCTGCCAAGTCCCAAATCTGCGGAGCTGGTGTCCTGGGTGGAGTCTGAAGGCTGGAAGCCACTGTAGAACCAGAAGAGCAGGTGTTTCCAACCAAGAGCGGTCAGGCAGTCAGGCAGGGGACTTCCCTCTTACTCAGGGGAAGTCAACCTTACTTCTGTCTGGGCTTTGCTTCCCCTGGACGTGGCCCATCCACACCGGGGAGGGCGATCTGCTTTACTCGGCCACTGCCTCTAATGTTGGCCTCCTCCTGAAACACCCTCACAGACATGCCCAGAACGCATGTCCAAATATCTGGGCGTCCTGTGGCCCCATCAAGCTGACACGTAAAATTAACCCTCACAACTACCAAATGTTTAAAACCCCAGCAACTTCTAGGATCATTGGAGATGTTTAAAATCCAGACCAAACCTTACTGAAGGATTCTGATGACAAGGAGGAGGGAACTTCTACTATGTCTTAGCATTTTCTTATAACTTCTCATTGAATACCTGGCGGGGGGCGGGGGGCATGAGGACCTGGGGGTGAGGATTATCGTTTCCAACTTCAGGGGGAGGAAACCAAGGCTCAGAGAGGTGGAAGGACTTGCCCAAGTGCACATGATAGTGATGTGGGAGGGGGATAGGACCAGGCAGAGATTTTGGAATGGGGCTTTGGCACTTTTCAGAGCGAGTGCCACGTGCAGCCGTACTTTGATCATATGTGGGCTTGGTTTCCTAGCATGGCCATCATGGATTCCCACAAACTGGATGCCTTAGAATAACAGGCATTTACTGGGCACCTGGGTGGCTCAGTTGGTTCAGCTTCCAACTCTTGATTTCAGCTCAGGTCATGATCTCATGGTTCATGGGTTCAAGCCCTATATCAGACTCTATGCTGACAGCACAGAGCCTGCTTGGGATTCTGTCTCCCTCTCTCTCTGCCTCTCCCCTGCTGGCTCTCTATCTCTTTCTCAAAATAAATAAATAAACACTTAATAAAATACAAAAAATAATAGATATTTATTTCCTTGCTGTTCAGGCCAGAAGTCCCAAATCAAAGTGTTGGCCAGGCTATGTACCCTCTGAAGGCTCCAGGGTAGGGTCCTTCCTTGCCCTTTCCTAGCTCATGGGTGGTGGCAGTCTCCATGTTCCTTGGCTTATAGGCACGTCACTTCAATCACAAGATGGTCTCTCTGTGTCTGATTCCAAATTTGCTTTTTCTTACAAGGACACAAGTCATGGATTTAGGGCTCACCCTAACCCAGGGTCACCTCATCCTGACTTGATCGCATCTGCAAAAACCCTATTTCCAAGTCAGGGCAGGTTCGCAGGAACCAGGGGGTTAGGAGTCCAACTCTTCTGGGGACATCAGTCCTCTCTACTTCTGGGGACATCAGTCCTCCCCACTGTGTGTGTCGTCAGGCATTTTCTCCCCGAGACTAGGATCTGCTGTTGGAGGAGACAGAAGAGGCAGGCAGCCGGGGGAGGTGTGGGTGGCGCTGGGCTCACCAAGCCAGATTACTTGGAGCTCTGGGCCTTCACGCTCCTGAGCCCTGCTGCTGTGACAGCCCACGTGAATGTGGGTAAGCGATGTCCTGGCGGGATCTCGCCTATCACTTTTATCTCTGTCTGTGTCACAGCCTTCCCCAGGTCCAGCCCTGAACGGAATAGCTCCCCGCATGTGAGCCCACTATTCTCGCCTGCACACTGGCCGATCTAAAACTGTTTCACCGTCAGATCTGGAGCTGTTCAAAGGGAAAAATTTAGTGAGTTGATAAGAGTTCTCCAAAAGAGCACGTAGTGGTTTTCTGAATAGTCTGTGCACTAAGGAACAGAGTTTGCGTGCAGTTTGTAATTGACTAGCGCTGTGTCTACACGGACTCCATCCTTTCAGGTGAACCCATCTTGCGGAGATGTGATGTATCCCGGAGACCCTGATCCCTGGGCTCACGACTTTTCCTATCCCTTAATAGCTGTAGTGAAGCGTATTCTGGAAAATGATGAAGCGCTGTGAGCAATGAATACAAAGGTCGCCTCTTCGGTGCAAACATCCTCAGAGGTATCCGTGGTCGTGGGTGACTCAGGAAGGAGGGAGACTTGGTTGGATTGCCTTCCTCAAGTTCCTTCTTACCTGAATTCACTTTGGAAACATTCCCTTTAGGATAAGTACCAGATTTAAAAAATTTATTGTCTAAAGGTAAATGTGCTGGAAGGTTTTCAGTAATTCAAAATATGGGCTTCTGGTGGAATCAGGGCGGGAAACTCCACGAGCCCCGTTTGGCAGTGTCTGCCTTGCTGATCACAGGTGCTGGGGATAAACTGGATGTCCCCTTGGTGCTTTCGCTGGGACACCCAGTGCGGGGTGGTTCATCTGTGACACCTCCTAGGGGGTTTGAAAGGAGGATGACCTTTAAGGTGAGAGCTTTGTGACGAAAAGAGTCTTCCTATGAATATGATCTTGTTTTTCTTCCTCTTTTGTTTATTTCTTTTTCAGATCAATTAATTTATTTTTTAATTTACATCCAAGTTAGTTAGCAGATAGTGCAACAATCGTTTCAGGAGTAGATTCCAGTGACTCATCCCCTATGTAGAACACCCAGCGCTCATCCCAACAAGTGTCCTCCTCAATGCCCCTCCCCCATTTGGCCCATCCCCACTCCCACAACCCCTCCAGCCACCCTCAGTTTGTTCTCCATATTTAAGAGTCTCTTATGTTTTGTTCCCCTCCGTGTTTTTATATTATTTTTGCTTCCCTTCCCTCATGTTCATCTGTTTTGTCTCTTGAAGTCCTCATATGAGTGAAGTCCCATGATATTTGTCTTTCTCTGACTAATTTCGCTCAGCATAATACCCTCCAGTTCCATCCACGTAGTTGCAAATGGCAAGATTTCATTCTTTTTGATTGCTGAGCTATTTATTTATTTATTTTTTAATGTTTATTTATTTTTGAAAGACAGAGAGACAGAGCAAGAGCAGGGGAGGGGCAGAGAGAGAGGGAGACCCAGAATCCAAAGCAGGCTTCAGGCTCCGAGCTGTCAGCACAGAGCCTGATGTGGGGCTCGAACTCACGAACTGTGAGATCACGACCTGAGCTGAAGTCGGACACTCAACTGACCGAGCCACCCAGGCACCCTGATTTATTCATTTTTGAGAAAGAGAGAGAGAAATAGAGGCAGAGAGAGGGGGAGACAGAAAATCCAAAGCAGGCTCTGAGCTGTCAGTGCAGAGCCCGATGCGGGGCTGGATCTCACAAACTGTGAGATATGACCTGAGCCAAAATCAAGAGTCGGAAGCTTAACGGACGGAGCTGCCCAAGCACACCTTGCTTTTCTTCCTCTTACCGAGATGGGAAACCTGCTGTCTTTTATTAAGTGCGTATCCGTGGCATCACAAAGGATATTTTCTGCTTCACAACTTAGACCCAGTATTTAACGTGCAAACCCAGCTCATGTCACTTCGAAATCTTTAACATACTTTACTAGTCATCCGAACTTTACTAGTTAGTCATCAGACGTTTAGAACTATTCTTTGCTACACGGTTATGGACTCTCTACCTGTGTTGGGATGGGGTCTTGGGTTGGTGGCTAGTACCTCTGGGAACAGGATGAGGCCATCTATCTGGCGACAGATTCTTGTTCGCATTTGAAAGGATCACCTTGGGAGCCGTGGTGCTCTATGCCTGGAAGGTTCATTTCTACCTTGACCTGTGTGTGGTGGAGGCAATTTGGAGACGGAAACACTAGTCGTGGCTCTTCACTTCAGCTCCAGTCCCGAGACTTTTGTAAATCGGGTTCAACGCACTCACACGGACCCACATCTGCTTGAACGATTCAGTTTCCGGGCTGACCGTGGGTCACATAACTTTGCTGCAGCATGGAGCTTCTCCTTGCTGTTTTGTTTTTCTCCCCAGGTTTATCCCGAGGCATAAAAATCAGTAATGACCAGTCAGAAGCATAAGTGAGAGCAATGTAATCGCGTGCTGGGGGGCGGCCACAGGCGTCCCAGGCTTTTTGCCGCTGGGTGGGGGTGGGGGGAAGAACTGGAAAGCGGCTGCCCCCTTCGATGCCCTGTGGAGCCTCAGGGTCTCGGGGTAACGGATGCTCAGCGGTGCTCACTCGGGCTCTGAGACATGGCAGCCTGGGAAGGTGAGCCAGCCCTAATCTCTTGAGACCTGCCTTCCTTATCTGCAAAACCAGTAGGAGAACGACGTCCACCCAAGAGAGTCAAACCCACATGGATCAAATCAAGGGTGGTAAGGATAAATCCGTGAGGAGTTGCAATCCTGTGTGTCTAGCCAAGTTCCTGGTATGCAGTGAGTGCTTAATAAGAGACACAGGATTAATTCACAGACAGCTAAATGTAAGAACGTTTGGTCGGGGTGGGGGTGCCTGGGGGGCTCAGCCGTTAAACATCTGACTTTGTCTCAGGTCATGATCTCGCAGTTGGTGAGTTCGAATCTCCTGTTGGGTGAGCACGAGCCCCCACTTTGGGTGAGTCCCGATTTTCTCTCTCTCTCCCTCTCTGCCCTTCCTGGGATTCCTCTCTCTCTCTCTCTCTCTCTCTCTCTCTCTCTCTCTCTCTCTCTGCCCCTCACTCACTTGCACCCTCTCTCTCTCAAAAAAAAAAAAAAAAAAAAAAAAAGAAACTTATTAAAAAAAAAAAACAAAAACGGAATGAGGCAGGATTGGAAGCCAGGGACGCGTTCTGCTTTGCAGCACGGGGATCGGATGTGAGGCCAAGTATTTCTGGGCTCAGGGTTTGCTGCTGCAGCAGGAAGGAAACCAGAGTAGTGTAATTTGGCAGGCGCTGATAAGGCGCCTACTACATTCAGGGCCCTGTGCGAGGTGTGTTGGGAGAGAGGTGAGTTTCGTAGGGCAAGATAACTGCCTCTGAGTCAGGCACTCCCCCGTCACATCTGCCAAAGATGAAAACAGCACGAGTCACAAAAATATACGACTCAAGGCAGGGGGGTGGCCGGGCAAGTGAGCCCGCCTGCCACACACTGGTCATGCCGAATTTCCTCAGTAAAATCGACGTGAATCGCACTCAGGCTACAAAACGCATCTCTGAGTATTAAAATTGTTCCTTCCATAACTGCTCCCCTAATTCCTTAGCACCCAGTGTCTAATATTTATCTCGTGCCGTATGTACTTGTGTGTGTGTCTGTGGCCAGCACAACCGTACATGTTTCAGGACTACGGAAGCCCCCGTTAGCTGTCCCTTTTTGCCTCTGATGTCGGGGCACGTAGTAGGGATACGTGAAAAAGAACCGTGTAGGCAGGTCTGGGAGAACACATTGGCGACTTGAAAGAAGGCAGGTGCTAATCTTTTTCCAGGGCTGGCATGGGGTGGGGGTGTCTCATTTCACGCCCCATCTGAAGTCTCCCCCTCTTCATACACCGTCCAACCTCTCATCTGACAGTCCTTTGCTTTTATATAATCATTATTTTTACATTGTGGTAAATAAAATATACATACAAAATTTTACCCTTTTAACCATATAGGTTGGCGGCTTTAAGTACGTTCACACGGCCGTGCGACCATCCCGGCCATCCATCTCCCGAACCTTTGTCATCTTGCAAAACAAAAAACTCTGTAGCTACTAAATGATACCTCTCCGTTCCACCCCGCCCCTGGAAGCCACAGGTTTTCATGCCTGAGATGAAACATAGAAACAGTGAGGCCTGTAAAATACACAAATATTATGTAAATGACTGGATGAAATTTTACACACCTGTAAACTATGCAAAACTACCGAGGGTGAGGTATAGAATATGCTCATCATCCCAGAAGACTCCAGAATGATCCTTCCCAGGCAATACTCTCCCAAGAGATAAGCACCACTGTGCATTCAAACACCATTGATTAGTGTGGTCTGTCTGTGAATGTCAAATTAACTGGAATCATGAGGTGACTACTCTTTTGATTATGACTTTTTTCCACTCAGTGTAATGTCTGTGAGATTTATCCAGGCCGTTTTGTCTATCAGTAAGTTGGCTCTTACTTATGGAATGGTATTCCAGTGCATGCATGGACCACAGTTTTGTTTTTTTTTTAATGTTTTTATATTAAATATAATTTATTGTCAAACTGGCTTCCATACAACTCCCAGTGCTCCTCCCAACAGGTGCCCTCCTCCATGCCCATCCCCCATTTCCCCCCTCCCCCACCCCCCATGGACCACAATTTATTTTATCCATTCATTTGGGATGTTTCCAGTTTGGGTCTAAGTAAAGTTGCTATGAATATTTGTGCACGCCTTTGCATTTGTGTGGAATAAGCACTCATTTCTCTTGGTGTAAACCGAGGAATGGGATGACTATGTGGTCAAAGAGTAGGTACACATTTACCTACAGCAGAAAATGCCACACCATTTTCTACACCGATAGTACATTTGCACCCTCATCAGCAAAGTATGAGAGTTCCTGTTGTCCCGTGTCCTTGCCAACATTTCCTTGACAGCTTCACTCTTGTTCATTTTCGGCTTTCTAGTGGATGTGTTGTGGTGTCTGAAGTTTTGTATTCTTGGGAAGTAATTTCATTCAACACACTGTCGCGTGCCTGTTGGCCAGTTTGGCATCCTCTTTGGGGAAGGGTCTGTTAAAGGCATTTCCCCACTTTTTAAAATCTGATCGTTTGTCTTTTTAAAATGGACTTGTAGGTGTTCCTTAAATATTCTTGACATGGGTCCTTTGTCAGGCATGTGCCTCGTGAACATTGCCTTCTACTCCGTGGTTTGTTTTTTACTCCTTTTTTCTTTAAAAAAATTTTTTTTAAGTTTATTTATCTATTTTGAGACAGAGAGAGAGAGAGAGCACGAGCACGGGAGGGGCAGAGAGAGAGGGAGAGAGAGAGAATGTCAAGCAGGCTCCGTGCTGTCAGTGCAGAGCCCGATGGGGGGCTTGAACTCACCAACCTCATGCCCTGAGCCGAAATCAAGAGTAAACACTTAACTGACTGAGCCACCCAGGTATCCCTTGTTCTTTACTCTTTAAATGAAGTCATTTGATGAACAGAAATTCTTGATTTAATTGAAGTCAATGGTTTATTTTTTTGTTTGTGCCAGTTGGGTCCAATTTAAGGAATTTTTGCCAAAGTCATAAAGATCTCGTACGTTTTCTTCTGGAAACCTTAGTGGTTTTGCTTTCATAATTTTCCATCTCGGATTAAAGTATATGGATCATACGAGGTAGGAAATCAATATTCTATTACTCCACTACCATTTATTAAAAAGACCATCATTTCTTCCCTGAATTGCATTGGTGCCTGTTACAAACCAGGAAATTGCATGTGGGGGTCAGTTTCCAGACACTCTATTCTGATCCATTGGTCTATTTCTCTGTCTTTGGGCCAATACCAAACTGCCCCAATTAGTGAGTTTTTGTATTACGTCTTGAAATCTGGTAATAGAAGTCCTCTGATTTTATTCTTCTTCCAGATTGTGTGGACCATTCTAGGTCCTTTACTTTACCACATACTTTGTAGAAGCACTTTGTCAACTTAAACACACACACACACACACACACACACACACCCCTACTGGGGATTTTACCTGGTATTGTGTTGAATCTGTACATCAGTTTGGGGAGAAGGACATCTTAACAGTATCAAGCTTTCCTGTTTGTGATCAAGGTGCATCTCTCCATTTTTTAAGGTCTCCATTAATTTCTTAGTAATGTATTTTCGCTTTCACGTCAATGATTTGGCCTAGCTTTTGCTAGATTTATTCCTAAGCATTTGATTGTTTTTTGAATGCTATTGTAAATAGCATTTTTGTACAATTTATTTTAAAATTATTGTTTTAGAAGCCTAGGCTTGAGTTCAGATTCTCTCATTTACTAGCTTTGTGTCTTTGGACACTTTCCTCTATCTGTCTCAGTTTCCCCACTTATAAATGGAGCTACAACAGTTCCTCCATCAGTATATCATCAAGAGGCTCCACTAAGATGTCAGTGCCAGACCAACAGATATTCAAACCCCGCTCTGCTTGGACATTCTTTTGGGCAAGTTGGTTGTGGGCCTTTTCTGAGGTCCAAGCTCTAGGAAGACTCAAGAATTAGTAGCTCCTTTCCACACGTCCCCTTGGAAAGTGAGAGATTCTCTTTCTGTGAGAGAATCCAATTGTCAGATCTTTAAAGTGGGAGAGGCCCTGCATGCTGCCTGAATGGGTCTGTGCTATTGGTCCAAGTGTCCCCATTTTTGGAAGGGGAGGGTAGTTTTCTTGATTCATCATTTTTGCAATTCCTTGCAAGGGTGCCATTTTAAGAGCCCACTTGTGGTTTTCTGCCGGCCGCTTTGCCTCATGACCACCATTTAGAACATACTTACCGCCCAAATGTACTGGGCGAAATGTTCTGCATGAGTTCTCTCTCTAAGTAGATGGTTTCCTTTTGATCATAGTAATTGAAAGTTCAACCCCTTGAGGGGTTTCTGGAAAGTGTGCGTCTGGTGGACAACTGCTCACAGAGCAGGGGGAAATTATCTGAGAGGCTGTGCTTCCGGGTGGATGGTTGATTATGGAAAATAAGCTTCCTGCAAATAGGTTCTTCCCCTCAGTTGCCTCTTTGATCCCCACTCCCTGTATTTTTGTCCAGGTCTGACGGGGTCCTCACTACTCCCCTCTATCGCCTTCTCTGCCATGTTGGGCTTTAACTTCTCTGTGTACCATGCACAGCCCCATGAGGGGATGACATATGAAGACCTACCTTTTCCTCCTTTCAGAAGCATTCTTTCCCTGTCCACACTCGGACCTGCCTTGCCACTGGGAGATCCTCTCTGCCACCGAAGCTCCTGTCCCCACGGCCCGCCCCAGGGAAGGCAGCTGAGCACTGCCAGGGGGCCCTCTGCATGCGGCTGGATGGTGCATTCCAGATCTCACATTCCCCTCTCTCCCCTTGGCCATATGCACTCTCGATGCTGCTCACTGCCTCTCCAGCTACTAAATGAAGAGTCAGAATCTTGCTATACTCCCTTCGCCCACACAGGCTCCTTTTATGACCATCGTTGATGGAAATACCAGCGCCCCATGTCTAAATAGAGAAAAGGAAAATTATTCAAATTTGAAGTTCAGCAACTCAGAACATGATTGATGGTCAATCACATTAAATTGCACCTCATTTCTAGAAAAAAATTTAGAAGATGCTCCTTCTTATCTGTAAAGCCTTGAGTTGCCAAAGACCCAGGGGCTGCTCTTGGCACAGGATGCCTGGTGATGCTGGGGGCAAGGGGGCTTGCCCTGGCACTCCATTTCAGAAACCGGATGCAGTTTTCACAATGTTTTGAGTCCGCAGTTGATGATAGGTGATGGCGAGAGTGACAGACAGTCCTGAGGCAATGGCTCAGTAACGCCCGGTGCCACAGGCCTGCGTGTCCCAACAGCTCATAATTTTACCGGTTCCACTTACTTTGGATCCCATGGTTAATCGGGACGGTGGGGATCTCCAAATTTCCCCTCCAGAGTAGGAATACTTGGTGAGGAGAAAGAGCCTCTGGGGAGTAGGATGTTCGCTCTATTGTGTCACAGGAAGCAAGACACCTGCCTGATTTCAGGGCTCCCCTGAGAAGGAGCTCTGAGCCTGAATCTTTTGTGTCGGCGACACCAGGGTGCCCTGAGAAACGTTTTGACTTCGTCGTGAGCAGAAGAAAACTTGATGATCTACAATCCCTGGCACACAGTTGACACTCTGTAAAAGGCTGTTAAATAAAATCACGTGTGCTGGATCCAAAAGGGGATCCCCACCCCCACCCCCCACCCCCCACCCCCCACCCCCAGTTTCCGGATAAAAACCATGAGCCCCTGATTGGCTACCTGGTTGCTGAGCAGCTTGAGAATGACATCTGGGCTCCGGGTCTGCTGCCCATGTCCCCCCCTTGCCCAGCCAGACCGCGTAGCCTCTTAGAGTCTCAGCCAGAAGGAAGTCACAGAGGCCTGGCTCAAGGTGAGCCAAATCCCCTGGATGCCTTTTGGGCTCGCTCGCTTCGCATGGAAAAGCGGTAAGAGGGCCCCGCTAGCCTGGGCACGGGGGCAGCTGTGAGGCGGGGGGGGGGCAAGCTGTCTGCGGGAAGTTAGGCTGAAGGGTTTGTGGCGACATTCACAGGACCATGTGCGTCCGCAGGCCCCTCTTCAATAAGTAGGGGTGCTGTAGCTCCCCGGCGCCCCCACGGAGAACAGACGTGCGCATCCAAGATGAAGATTTATCTGCAGTGGGTGTGACAAGAGTACTTGCTCGTTGGCATTGGTAAGGGTGTGTGGCACTTTCAACAGTGGCTGCTATGGAGCACACGCTTGGTGGATCTTAGCCGTGTTCATTATTCTTGGTTGTAGAGCGACCTGGTCAGCACACGGCCGGACGGTGGAAGCAGGGGGTCCGCCACACGACTGGAGAGTCAGGAGACATTCTCTTTGTCAAGGGCGCTTGGAAGACAGCATATCTAATGCTTGCAAATGAACAACACGACCTCTCTGGGTGACTCTGGGTCTCCCCGTTTAAGATAATCTGTAAAAGGTCTTCGAGAGAGCTAGCCTGTGTTGTCAGAGGTTTTAAACATGTGTGTATCTTAATCAGACCCACGTGGCAAATACTGGAGACGTTCTGTTCTCTCGTGTTGGGGATATTTTGAAAGCTAAAATAATTCCAAGTTCTGATTTCCTTAAAAAAAAAAAAAAAACCAAAAAAACCAAAAAAAACAACCAACCCAAACTTTAAAAACCTTCATCTCCGTTTCCACTCTCCTTTTTCTGCTAAAGCTAAATTTTAAATCATAGAGTCAGATTATCAATGTTCACCCAGAGGATTGTAGCAGAGTCATTAAATCTTATTACAAAGCGAAGTGCAGAAAGTAATTGCACATATTTGTAAGTAGCTTAGAATTGATTAAAAATGTATAAGGAAAAGCTGCAAAATTCTCCGCAGGCCCAAGGATGCTACCTCCTCGGGGAAACCATTACAGCTGCTTATTCTCTGAGTAGCCTTCTCTGTTTCCCTGTGAACAGGCAGGAAGGCAGCTAGCTACCGAGCAGAGCAGAGCAGGAGGCAGCCTGAGAGGTTGCTATGGCTTAGCAAGCCCAGGGGGAGTGCAATTCATATTCCTTTCGGGAGGCGTAAGGAAAGCTCCTCGGAGTGAACTGACGGAGTCTTACCCATCCAGGCCTCCGAGGCTGCATTTTTGCAAGGTAGCGTTTGCTCCAAGGGTGCACTGCAAGGAGAGAAAGGGAGACAAAAATGCGGGGAGGAGGCTTCACCCACGTGCCTATGGAAGGCACAGCAGTTTCGCTGACGTTGTTCATGGGTTTTCAGCGAAAGTGTAAGAAAATGCCCTCATATTTGTCTGTCCTGCTTGTACTCTCTTGGCAATCACTTTCTGCAGCAATCAACCGACCGTTACACTATTAGGTTCAGGGCCTGCCGTATACCAGCCGCTGTTTGGCACAGGAGGGCGAGAAGTAATGTCACTCAACATACATTTAATGAGCACCTGTTATGAGGCAAGAATTATTCTTGTCTTCATTTTACTAATTGAAGTATAATTGACACACGATGCTATATTAGCTTCAGGTGTATGACATCGTGAGTCGACAATTGTATACATCCCATGATGCTGGCCACGTAAGTGCAGACACAATCTGTCACCACGTATTGACTCTATTCCCCCGGCTGTACTCTTCACGCCCTGACTTACCTGTTTAAGAACCGTTTAAGGATTGTGGAAGCATCCCCACCATCCAGGGGTTCACGCTACGGTGGAAGGGAGGGGTGTGTGCTATCGATGGATATCTGTGCTATAGTACGAGACATGTCTTTAAAAAGAAGGGTCTTGAAGTATTTTGTTCTTTTTATTTCTTCGTATTTGTAAAATAGATATGTGTTGAACGATATATACTGCGAACCCCGTGAATACAGCAGGAGGAAATGTCCTAAAGTAAACACACACCTGTAAATAGCACCCAGATCAAGAACTACAACGCTTTGCACCTAAAGCCTTGATTTGTGCCCCCATCAGCCATTACTTCCCCTTAGAAATACTCTCGACTATTTTACTTGGATTTTGACCTTGACCAATAAAAGCATACTTTCCGCAAAAGAGGATTGCAATGCACATTTGACTGTGCACTGATTTTAAGAATGGCCACAAAGATCTGAATGCATCCAGGAAAGGGTGTTAACGCAACCATCTAATTTGGCTGCAAAATCACAACTAAAGGTCGACACACTACCTGCATCACATTTTTTCCCTTGACTCTTTTAAAAGCCATGCATTCCCTTTGTTTACTCAGAGTTCAAGGTCTCCGCCCCTGGAATGCCACTTCTCTCCCCTCTCTGCCCTTTGGCCATTCTGGTTTTTTGTTTTTGTTTTTTTTCTTTTTCTGGCAATCCACATATGTTTCTTTTTTCTTCCTCTCAAAACCCTATTGAAAAGAGAGTTAGGGAATGAAAAATGAATTAGCTTACAACCATAAAGAGATTTGGAAGGGAGCCATTGTTGAATGACAGCTTGCTTTGCATTTCCTGAAGGTGAGAGCAGGTGGAGTCTTGATGCCTAATAATAAATCAGGGGCGGAGAGTCCAGAGGGGAATGTGACTAGAGAGACCCCACACTGCACACCTGCCCGCCGCCCCGCGGGACCCCACGGAGGCTTGCAATGGAGACACGCTTTGGAGGGTGGGAGTGAGATGTTGGGGGACGAACCAAAACCTGAGCCCTGACAAGCCCCTTCCTAACCTTCGGGCACAGAACAGCCACCAGGCAGATGTTTACCCTCCAGGCAAAAAAAAAAAAAAAAAAAAAAAAAAAGCAAAAGATTCTTCACTAAAGAAACAGCTAGCAAGGTCTGGCACCAAGAGCTGTGTTTGCCGGGGCCTGGATGGGAGGGCTGTTCCCATCCTGCTCAGGCAGCAGCGAAACTTTCTATGAGGGGCCTCGTTTGCAGACAGCAGCTCCCGGCTGCTGCAGTATTTAAAAAAAATTTTTTTTTTTACATTTATTTATTTTTGAGAGGCAGAGAGACAGCGTGAGCAGGGGAGGGGCAAAGAGGGGAGACACAGAATCCGAAGCAGGCTCTGGGCTCTGAGCTGTCAGCACAGAGCCGGATGCGGGGCTTGAACCCATGAACCGTGAGATCATGACCTGAGCCCAAGTCAGATGCTAACTGACTGAGCCACCCAGGAGCCCCTGGCTGCTGCAGTATTTAAACCATGAATGGACAACAGGATGTCATGGGCATATGGAGAGAGTCTGGAATGCAAAGGAAAAAAGCAAAGATAAATAAGCAAGGAAAATGACCCAGGAGGAAACAAATAATTCAAGGGATAAAAGAACACTTAAAAAAATCCCAATTGGTGTCCTCAGAGAGTGCGATTTGAGAAGGTATAAAATCTACACTCCATCAACAGGATTTAGCCTAGGAAGACTCTTAGAAAACAAGAATGATCTCTTGGAAAGCCAAACACGATTTTCAAACTACAAAACCTGACAGAAGCTTTCAACAACGAAAGCCAGGAAGCCTCCCATAATGTAAGACAAAACCACAACAAAACAAAGGGATAGAAATATGCACGAGCGCCCGAGATGACGCCTATCAGTTTAAAAGGCCAACAGACGATCAGAATGTCCAGAAAGACAGGACAAAGAAAACACAGTTTTAGAAGGAATAGCACAAGATGATTTCCGAGAGATGAAGAAAGCATATGGCCCTGGATGGAAATCATCCTCTGATCCCAGCATAACTCACAAGGAAGTTGACATCGAGGCACATTGTTACTGTGGGTCAAAGTACACCAATCAGTGGAAGGTTCTGAAAGCCTCCAGAGAGTATGACACCCTTGTTTTTCACCTAGGCTCAGAATCAGACTGCCCTTGGAATTCCTACAAGCCCAATGTCACAGAACAAGGAGGAATGTCTTCTCAGTTCTGAGGTGAGTGATTTACAGCCTCCAATCACATATGCAACAAAGTTATCAACCTGGTGTGAGGACAGATTGTTCAAGAACCCAGACTTTTTTTTCCCTTAGACAACCATTGTGACAAAGGCATTCAAGGATGTACTCCAGCCAAACAAAGGGGTGAACCAAAAAAGGAAGGCTTAAGATCCAAGAATAGATTTTATACAGGATGATGGCTCTACAACGGAACTGGAGAGAGATTAGTCTAGTGCCAAAGGGCTCAAGAAAGATAAAGGAAGAAAGAATGTTCTGTATATTTGAAAATCTCCTTAACTGATGGCATCCGCACTGCGACTGGAGTCCTGGGCACGGGCCCGGCCGCAGCCGCCGTCGGGTGGACGGACCCGCTTCCTGCAGAGGCCCGCGTTTGCCAGCTGCTTTGGGAGGCAGGCGCTCTAGAGCAGGAAAACCAATAGGATACATATGCTGCATCTTTTTAAGATGTGTAATTTTATTCTGAGGAAACATAAATTATGTTTTGTATTATATGAATTTATGAGCCCACATTAGGTTTTATGATTCATTTGCCAGGTTTTTAAATGTTTTCACAACACTGTTAACAGAACTTCAACTACAAATAAAATGGTGTAAATAATGGTAAGGGATGTGATGATAGACAGATAGATAGACAGATTTTCAAGTACCTCAGGAAAAATAAAATCCATAGAGAAGGGGAAATTACTTATAATGTTATGTATACTTATTTCATAAGTAATAAGAAATTACTTATAATGTTACCGATTGTTACCTTTTAGAAGACCAGTTGCCAAACCAGAGGCCAATCACAATAATGGTTACAGAACAAAGTGTATATAGTGTTAACAGAACAAAGTGTATATATTGTTAACCTTGGCCATGAAAAAGCAACAGTCTAACCATCTGGAAGGGTTTAAACCTGGATTTAAGATCAATCTTTATTTTTTAGTCTCCCCCCCTTACTCCTATTCCAGAGTAAGGAGATGAGGTGTTCTCACCACTGCGTTTTCTTGGAAATGTCCAAATGGGTACCAATGAATGCTACACGATGAGGGTATACACACGTGCGCTGTCACCGCCTTTCTCTGGGAGACAGCACATTCAAAGTGAAAAACAAAAGAGGCAATTATCCAGGTGTATTGACAGATGCAGGCAGTTGTTTTCGTGCAGTGGTAACGGGGCTGGGTGCACGTTACTGGGTTTTACTGCTGCCATATTTTATTTACCCGCAAAATTGAAAGTTTTTTCCTTGGTATTTGAAACTGGTTTTGGCTAGGCTAAACAAACGTGTGTGCCTCTAACGTAAGGCATCGTGGGCATACTTCTGTTTTCTACAAGTGGTAAAACCAGGCACCTCTACACTTATCCAACCAGACACTGTCGTGGGGACCTGTCTGAGCTGCTCAGCCTCCCAGCAGAGCACAGGACTACAGTAAGCGCGTGGGAGAGGAGGAGGGACCAAAGACCTGGTGTCAGTTACGTGTCACTTGGTCTGACCCTCAGGAGGAGGGGCAGTCTCCACGTCTCTGATGCGGGCAGGGCCCCTTCCTCTGATGGGAAGGCGGGACGGGACCAGTCTGGTTAGTGTTTCACAAACAGCCCCAGGGACCTCAGAACCTGGAGCAGTGCCCACTCCTCCCTTTCTCTTCCTGATGTCTGGGCACATGCACCAGTGTGCAGGTGTGCAAGGCATGTGGAAGATAGGTCAACGAACTGGAGGCAGAGTGTGGCCTGTACCACATTATATGCATCTATCTATCTGTCTGTCTATCTATCTATCTATCATCTGTCTATTGTCTGTCTATCATCTATCTATCATCTATTGTCTATCTATCTATCTATCTATCTATCTATCTATCTATCTATCTATCTATCATCTGTCTATCATCTGTCTATCTGTCTGTCTATCATCTGCCATCCATTATCTGTCTGTCTGTCTATCTATCTATCTATCTATCTATCGTCTATCATCTATCTATTGTCTATCTATCATCTATCTATTGTCTATCTATCTATCTATCTATCTATCTATCTATCTAAATTTTCAAAATATGCATGTTCATTGTAAAAAAGTACAAACCCTTCAGAGGTGCCCTTGAATGCCATGCTCAGAAGATCAGTGTATCTCCCCTGGATGGTTTCCTCTTCTTGTTCCGAAACTTCCTTTTTTGGTCCTGTAGCATTCCTGCCATTGAAAAACATGTCTAAATCTGAAAGTGGCTGGTCCCCAACGTCCTCACCATGCGTGCTGAAAACTGCCTCTCCATTTAGCTACCTCTGCCAGCAACCCGCATGGCTCGTCAGTGCTGCGTTCCCTTGCTCCTGAGCTCCGGCTGGCATCCTGACAAAACACCACCATCAGCAGTGTGCAGGGCTGTGCCCAAAGGGGACATCTGGTTGCCTCGCTGTGGGCGGCTCATTGTCCTGCTGCCCGGTATTCAAACCACACTGAATAATTTCCTCGCGTCAACTTTCTTAAAGGAAGTAGACCGCGGGGTGTGTGTGTGTGTGTGTGTGTGTGTGTGTGTGTGTGTGTGTGTGTTTATATGATGAGTTTGGAAACATTTAAAATAAGATTTTACTTACATACACACACAGACACTTCTGAGAAAAGGCTTCAGCTCCCTAAATCCTGAGATCTCACGCAGGCTTTTGGGGGTGCAAATATTGTACATATGCTCAAGCCAAATGCTCACTTGTTTCCAGAATATTCTTACCCTTCCTAGAGTGTCCCACATTTCATCCCCGGTCCCCAGCCTGCCCGTCCCGGTCTCTAGTCACTGGACTGTGGATGTCTGTCAGTGCCTCCCTTTCAGAGCATAATGATTTACGTGGAGCACAGTTCCTACTTTTCTCTCTCCTCCCCTGTGTATGAGTGATAAATGCTGGGGGGCGTAGTGAAAAAACATAACCACCTCTCGTCTACTTGGGGGTAGGGCAGATTTGGGCAAAACTGCACAATCCCTACTACTTTCTGGGAAAAGCCTGTTTTCTCCAGCAGACTGGATTTAACACGTGGGGTGTGAGCTGTTCTGGAGGAAGGAGCCCTCGGCAGAGGCGAGTGAGTGCCATTGTGAAGGCAATTAGTCATGGTGAGCCGGGAGGGCACGGGGTGACACCTGTGATGTCCATGATGATGGCGGTGACCCCACCATCTGACACACGTCTGAGCCTGCAAGGAGCTCGTTTTCCTCTTATTTCTGGCCGTGAGTGTCAGGGTAATAGAACAAAGCCAAGAACTGGTTCAGTCACATTCCCCCTGACTACGATTGTAGTTTACCAGGCTTATTATTGTAAATGGGCTTATTAGATGTGCTCAATTTTTTCAACATCAAAGACTTAATGTTTTCCCTTTTCCAAAAATAATGCATTTTTTTAAAAGAGGAAAACAATCAGAACGTAAAGACGAGGTACCATAACAACGTTCATCACCTCCCCCAGCTTTGGGCACTCTCATTTATATAATTCTCAACTTCCGTACATACTTACAAGTCAGGAAAAATTGCATCCTACGGTATAGTTTTGTAGACCACTTTGTCACCACAAACCGGCACGATGGTGTCCCTGGATGTTGTTCTAGAACAGTGGCGAGATCTGCATTCCCCGTAGGAATATTCCATACTTGAATTAGTTCCCCTAGTCTGATATTTAGGGTTTTTCTTAATGTGAGAAATGAATTAGATCAGCATTATTACCGTTTTATGAATGATCCGGTCCAAATTCTGCTTTGACTTTAACGATTCAAATAACAAAGGAAGGAGAAAGAAGGTGCTATAGCGTGGCTCGTGTGCGTGAGGGGGCACAGTCTCTTTTCTGGTAAAATCATGTAGGTTCCCTTTCTTGCATCACCAGGTCTAACTGCCAGGTGCCTGGCCTCCTTCTGTTCTGCCTGGCCCGCAGGGGGCGCCACAGGGAAGTGCCCATCACGCTGTTATTTCGAGGTTGACATTCTAGAAACCTGCAATCAGGTTTTCTGTACGTGAGATGCTGTTAAGTCAATGCGGCCCCTCAGCCAGAATCCAAGCACCACCTTCTCCAGAGCAGCAGAGCAAACATGTGTTCATGAAAAATCATGACTTCAGTGGACACTCTGAGCCCTGGGATACCCTAACCTTTACAACCGACGTAGGTACACAGTTGTAAGGTTTAGCTCAATAAAACCCTAATGATACGGCTGGATGAGGCCAAAGGTTTCCATGGCAACCGAACTGCTACACGAGCCCTTAGAACAGGGTGTCCCACAGGCCCGAGAACCAGAGAGGAGGGTTGATGTGGTGTGAACACAGGAGATCCCACCTTCGCCGCATCAGAGGGGAGCTGGTGCTGGGCCATGCGGTCAAAGTAGGAAATTTCAGTACCTTCCTCTCCTCTCCTCTCTCAGCCCCACCCTGTTGGAGCATCTCAGAATCTCCACCTGGCCCCGGAGCCGGGAAGCATGCCAGCGAGCGGCCTGTTTGTCCCTCCTTCTGTGTTACACCTGTCACAGGCTGTTTCTCAGCCACCTCTTTAAGGGCTGGTGGTGGTCACCTGGAGGCACTGTCACGTTGAAGGCTGTGGAGGGCGAGTGTCTGTGGAGGAGATATCCTGGACAGTGTTTGACATCACCCCAGGACTGGCAAATAGGTTTCCCTGGGAGTTGAGATCCAGCCTTGATTGTTAGCTTCGGTGTCGAGAACGACGAGCCTGCGCACAGGATGGGAAGGAAGGACATTGTGATCAGCTCATGATACATGTTGATAAACCAGATGATGAAGGAAAAGGAACATGCTAGTTGTCTCCACTGCTCACATCTACATAGAAAACTGGGTCTGAAAATGGATTTTGCTTTTTCTGGTCATCTGGATTATCTTCTCGAGTCTTTTTTTTTTTTTTTTCCAACGTTTTTTATTTATTTTTGGGACAGAGAGAGACAGAGCATGAACGGGGGAGGGGCAGAGAGAGGGGGAGACACAGAATCGGAAACAGGCTCCAGGCTCCGAGCCATCAGCCCAGAGCCTGACGCGGGGCTCGAACTCACGGACCGCGAGATCGTGACCTGGCTGAAGTCGGACGCTCAACCGACTGCGCCACCCAGGCGCCCCTCTTCTCGAGTCTTAAGAAAGTATGTTCTAGAACTTGAGTCCTTGGAAAGAAGAAGTCTCCTCTTGCTCTGGTCTCACAGAAATGGTTTATATACTCCGCAAAGTGTGCTTGTCATGTGCACAGACACTTGGACGTTAGGGCCAAGTACCTCCCCCAATCAGACATACATGTGAGGTCTAGAATATGGTCTGTTAGAAGCTTAAAATTATCCTCAAATTTAGTTTCTATCTAGTTAGGCTGCGACCAAAAATGGAGCACGGGCCTCACGAATACCAATCACATTTCAAGAATGTGCTGTTTGGGATGAGAAACTGAAAAGTCTGGGAAGACGGTGCGTGGGAGAAAGGGTGTTTCTCCTGCATCTAAATGGCAGGGACAGCGAGCCCACGTGAAGGGGGCAGCTGATGGCAGCAAGTGTGGAAGGGGCCTTCGTACTCTCTCGGGTCCTCCAGTGTGCTGCCTCCCTACAGCTGCTGTAACAATCCAGCACCAAACCAGTGGCTTCAAACAGCACGCATGTCCCGTCTTGTAGTTTTGGAGGCCGCAAGTCCTGAAGTCAAGCTGTCAGCCTGGCTGGTTCCTTCTCAAGTCTCGGGGAGGGGGATCTGTTTCCTCACTTTTCCCAGCTTCTAGGAGTCGTCTGCATTTATGCCTCATGGCTTTTTCCTCCACCTTTGAAGCCCACCCTGTAGCCTCTTCCAGGGTGTCCCCCCCTCTCTGCTTCTGTGGTCCCATCTGTCTGTGTCCCTGACCCTCCTTCTTTCTCCATCTCAAGACCCTTCATCACATCTGCAAATTCCCTTTTGCCATGAAAGGCAGCAAATTCACAGGTCCCTGAGATTAGAATGTGAGCATGTTTAGGGGGCCATCATTTTGCCACCACACTAAGGGTCAGGGAGTGTCCCCTGTGGCCTGATCCCAGCGGGGTTGAGCAAGCTGGTCGAGGTGCTGCCTGTTCTGTGTTGTTAGAGTCTGAGCTACTTTGTTCACCTTGAAGACAGCAACAGCCAGACCTTTCGATATTTTATTTTTTTTTAACGTTTATTCATTTTGAGGGACACACAGAGAGAGAGAGAGAGAGAGAGAGAGAGCATGAGCAGGGGAGGGGCAGAGAGAGAGGGAGACACAATCTGAAGCAGGCTCCAGGCTCTGAGCTGTCAATACAGAGCCCTACATGGGGCTCGAACCCACCAACGGTGAGATCACGACCTGAGTTGAAGTCAGACACTTAACCGACTGAACCACCCAGGTGCCTCTGGCGCCCCTGACCTTTCCGTATTTTAAAGAACAAGGAGCATCAATTCTGCAATTAAGAAGTAAATAATTTCTATCCTAAATACCAGCTGTGGCTCTGTATAAATTACAACAACTAGATCTTTAGAAACAAAAGCAACCCTTTCAAGACAGCCTGTTGACACAGACGAGTTCCTCCAAAACACAGTCCATGGTGACATTTGCACGAGCTTTCCGGCTTCAGAGGGAAATACGTTTGCCTTGGCACGAGCCAAGTGGTGCTGGTATTTTGTTTTGTTGTGACTTTTTCTTTGCCGAATTCCTCCTCTGATATCAAGAGGTCTGATGTGGAGGTTCAGGGCGTTGGTCCCAGCTGAGGGCACACCCATGGCTATTATGCTCTTGTCTGCCGTTGCCTTTCCCCTAGCTGGAATCACTTTTCAACAAAACAGTAAGAGAGGTTTGATTGCCTTCGGAAGTCACGGGCTCAGGTATGTAATCAGGCCTTAATTGGAAGTGCTGAGTGCCGAGTCTGGCTGGAAGATGAGCAGATTCCCTCCCGGGGAAAGGATGAGTGTGGACCCCTTCGCGGGGCCTCTCGAAGCCCCTCTGCGCTTAATAACAGAAGCGGAAGGCTCCCTGAATGGGCCCATCTAGGCAATCAACGCAGCTGTTTTCCACTGCATAAAACAATTTCAACCAACTCAGTAAACTCAATTAATCCTCTTTAAAAGACACCGAGTGGGAGAGAAGAGATTTATTTTGAATATCCTCCCCAGAGCTGTCGGCACCGGGGCTCAGCGGGGCAAATATGAGCTGGAGATTGAATGACTCCTGCAGGCGTGGACCCAGCCGCAAATCATATTCCACAAACAGATATCCAAGAGCGAGACTTGGGGTTTGGGGGCCTCCAGGGCTGGGGGAGGGCTTAGGGATCCTCTCCAGTTTCTGTAGAGGGGCCTTTTTTTTTTTTTCCTTCTCTGTGATGTGATTCTTCAGGTCTGGTCTCTGCTCTTTTTGCCTAGATTGGGGGGGGAGGGGCATGGGAATCTCCACCTGGTGTCCCCAGTGCAGCCTTGCGAGGGGTCCACCAGCTGTCCCCTCTGGCATTTCCTCTTCTGGCTTCTGCTGTCACTTTTATGACGCTCCCCATTCTTCCTACATCAGCCCCAAGCCACAGCCTCCAGCACGGACAACATTCCCACTCTGTCCTGCTTGCCCTGCATGAACTTAGGTTCTCATCAAAGACAGAACAAGTTGTGACTTTCAGTAGCTTGTGTCTTCTGGCCGAGACAAAGAAATAATGAAACCGGTCACCTTCCTTCAATAGAGGAGGAGGAAAGGGGGAAAAGAATCGAGTGTTTACACTGCAAGTGATTCTGCTGCAGATAGATATGGCAGACTGTATGTCAGAGGGCCCCTGTGATGTGTAGAATTCCAAGTGGGCAGTTTCAGCCCCAATGGGTGGGAGGATGGGGTGGGGTGGGGTGAGGAGAGTGAGTGGGACAGGGCCAGCCACCAGGGCCAGGCACTCGGCAGCCATGTGTCCAGGACTGGAGTTCCTGAGAGGGTTGGTTGGAAGAAGGCTGGACTCAGGCACCCGGAAGTGGGACCCAACAGGAACTGGGCTCACTGAGATCCAGACCCTGAACCTGGGGCATCTGATGGGGATGTGGTCAGAAGATCTAGCCAGTTAAATGGAGGTGCAGGTAGCAAGGCCAACGATGCTAGGCTTCCATCTATGAGTTCCTGAATCCTTGATGAGCAGAGTCATGGTTCCAGAGCCAGGGAGAGGGTTTCCCCATTGCCGTGTCCATTCCATGTTCCTCTCCACTCTTCATGGGCAACAGCTTGCTTGAGTGGCTGCTGAGTGGTGTCACACTGCTTGGACTGTGAGTTGGCCTGTGTGGTAGATTGGACCACCCTGACTGCTGAATTAGCATCCCTCAGCACCCTCCCCCATGTGCTGAGGTGGTGAACACTTCACCTGGGTCCATCCCCTTTCTGCGTGCCTGGTTCTTGATGTAAACAGCCATGCCTTGCTATATCCAAGACTCATCCCTCAATACTTTGCTCAAATGCCACTCAATGTATGAAGCCCAGGCAGCCCAATCATCTCCTAGTTCTTTCCATAGCTGTTACTTGTGGTTGTTTCCAAATTCCTAACAGATGATGAATCTTTGGGATTTGAGATTGAGAAATCTCAATTTGGGGGGATTCTTAGGAGTGTCATGATCCTAAGTTAGTCTTAAAACTCTTCCAGTGTTCTTCATACCCTTTGCTTACTGTTAACAAAACCTAGAAAATTTCATAAGTAAGAAATATCAAGTTCAGCATTATTTTCAAATTACTGCAGCAAAGGTTCAAACAAATATCCAAACAAACATTCAAGAGCAAATATTCAAACACCAGGAAATGCTGGTGAAGATTAGTAAGACTTCATGGAAAATTTGGATCTCCTATCCAGGTCCATAGAACTTTGCAAAATTGACAATTTAAGGACTTATTTTGCTTTCAACATTCATCGTTCCTCAATACATCTCTTATAAGATTTGTGGAAAGTAAGTATGTGATGAAGCAATTTCCAAGAGCGCCTCGCTATGCCCATCCGGGAGTACACACTGTTAAATACGGCAGGTGCAGACATGAGGAACTACGGATCACGTGACCGTTTATCTCCACCTACTCCGGCCCCAAGTCACCAGAAGTGTGTATCTTGGCTGCTGACTCCGGTGTCAGGGCTTTCTGCTCCCACCTTCAGTGGGATGTCAGTAGACGCCTTCCAAACAGTCACATCCTTATGTTGGTCGTACAGCTTATTGTCTCAGAAGAATTCTGATACTTCTTTCTGTTTTCCTATGTCTTGACCAGTTTTTCCTAAACTTGGGGGTCTGGAAAAACAAATTCCTTAGGAAGGAATCCCTGCTCGGAAGAGCTTGTCAGGTGTATGTGTGTTAGCACAGCATTGTCCAGTTAGCACAGAAGAGTCGCCGTGTACCTGTGTGTGGATTGTATGTCCCTTTCCCTCAGTTCATGAACGCATCGGGAGCAAACCGATGTCATGATGATGTCAACAATGGCAACTGTGATGTTCTTATGTTATTAAGTTGTTAGTAAATAAGTGTTGTTGCTGAATAAAAGTTTTTGTGAAATAAATTCAACAACAATAATTTCCTCTTCCTCCTCCTTTTCTCTTCCTCCTGTTTCTCTCCTCCTTATTCATTGAGCATTTGTCATGTGGCAAATGCAAGGTTGAGAGCTTTACATGTATTTTTTTTAGTTTATTTATTTACTTTGCGGCGGGGGGAGAGAGAATCCCAAGCAGATTCCACATGGTCAGTGTGGAGCCTGATGTGGGGCTCGGACTCATGAACCACAAGATCATGACCTCAGCCAAAATCTAGAGTCAGATGCTTAACCGACCGAGCCACCCAGGTGCCCCTGCATGTATTTTTAAAATCAAGGGGCGCCTGGGTGGCTCAGCCGGTTAAGCGTCCGACTTCAGCTCAGGTCACGATCTCGCGGTCCGTGGGTTCGAGCCCCGCGTCGGGCTCTGGGCTGATGGCTCGGAGCCTGGAGCCTGCTTCGGATTCTGTGTCTCCCTGTCTCTCTCTCTAACCCTCCCCCATTCATGCTCTGTCTCTCTCTGTCTCAAAAATAAATAAATGTTAAAAAAATTTAAAACCAAGCTTATTGCAGTGTAATTTATATCCAATAAAATGTACTCTTTGAAGCGTAGAGTTCAAGAGACTTGACAAGTCTATAGGTTGTGTCACTGCCACCACAATCTTGATGTAGGATGTCCTCATCACTCCTGAAATTTCTCTTTGCCTGTTGCAGTCTAGGTAGGCAATGACCTGCTTTCTGTCACTGTAAGTTAGGTTTGCTTTTCCAGAAACTCAGAGGCGCGGCTTTATCAGTATGTTCTCTTTTGGGTCTTAACTTCTTTTGTTTAGCACACCTGTGACATTCATCCGAGCTGCTGAATGTACCAGTAATCCATTCCTTCCTTTCCTTTCCCCTCCCTCCCTCCCTCCCTCGCTTTCTTTTTACTGAGTCCTATCCACTGTGTAAATATACTGTAGCTGGTTTATCTACTCACTTATTTCAGACATTTGGGTTGTTTCCAGTTTTGAGCGACTATGAATAAAGCGGCTGCAAACGTCCACGTACAGGATTTTGTGTGGATACACATTTTTATCTGGATAAATAGTTAGGGTCGGAATTCTGGGTTGTATGCTAAATATATGATTCACTTTGTCCAAAATAGCAACACTGCTTTCAAAAGCGGTGGAACTATTTGACGTTACCATCAGCAACGGATGAGAGTTCCAAACGCTTTCCATCCTTGCCAATTTGGCAGTCTGGCTTCTTAATTTTGGACATCACTGGACCTGTAATGGTATCTCATTGTGGCTTTAATTCACATTTTCCTAACGGCTAATGATCTTGAACATCTTTCAATATGTTTAACGTGTTTATCGGCCATTCCTGTATTCGCTTTTGTACTATAGCTGTTCAAATCCTCTGCTCGCGTTTTAGTTGGGGTTTTTGCCTTGTCAACTCGTGCACATTCTTTATACATTCTGGATATGAATTCTTCATCACATCCATGTGTCATCAGTACTTAAAACAACGGTTTATCTTTTCATTTTCTGAAGAAGAACAGAAGTTTTAAAATTTGATTAAGTCCAACTTATAATTTTGTCTTCTGTCCTTGCTCTTTCTGCTTGGCTAAAAAAAAAAAACAAAACACTGCAAGAACACGAAACTCGCCTTCCATACATTCTTCTACAGGATTGAAAATTGTAGTTTTCAGGTGGAGGTCTGTACTCTGTTTCAAACTCATCCCTGGTATGCTTTAGGTAAGCAGGGAGCTCCCCTGGCCCACCATCGAGGATACCCAGATGTCCCAGTGCCAAATGTGGCAACACTCTTCTTTTTCTCAGTGAATTGTCTTGATGCCCGTTGGAAAGTCAATTGACCATCTATTCGTGGGTTTATTTCTTAATTCTACTTCTCTCTCTCTCTCTCTCTTTCTCTCAGTGAGCTTGTGATTTCTTGGTCATGCACAACGTAGCCCTTGGCCTAAAAGGTAAGCAAAGATTTGTTGAGCTAGTATCGGTATATACAGTTGCTGTCGTAAGGGCGTCAGCTTATGTGTGGGTGGAGGGTCCCAGCCCTGCCTCCCCTCTCAGTGCACCTTATGGTTTCCTGGCTCATGGTCACGTAGCTACGGCTTGGTTGCTTCCCATAACAGGGAGCCTATTATCACACAAGGCAGCACACCCCATTTGGGGATCCTAATTAATGCCAAGTTCCCCAGCCAGGACACAAGTGGATACTAGGCGGATGAAAGCTTACCGAGGTTTTCTGCAAAGGAGAAAAGGCATAAAGCCGGGAACTTGGGAGCGTGAAGGTAGACTTCCTTGATCATTCTTCCCAGCGTTAGCTCAGGGGTTGTTTATCTTCGAGCCTCCTGGGTCCCTGCCTCGTGCCCTTATGCAGCCGGATGACAGCTCATCCAAGGTGCTGTGTCAGGAGTTTACGTATGCTGCGTGAGTGGTGGGCTGGGGCTGGGCTGCACTGGGTGACCTCCCAGAGTCTCCTGACTTCTCAGAGCCTTCGACTCAAGCTTCCTTTTCCTGCTTTTCTTCAGAAGGGTTATTTACAGCCAGGCCTACAAAGTCGAAAAAGCTAATCCCTGTGATTATGTCTTCCTGCACATCTTTTGGCTAGAACGTACGAAGGGTTTATTTAAAGCGTCTCCACTATTGTCCTCTGCACTGTATGATCTAATTTCATCGGGCCGGTGTCCACATCTTCCTCCCATATTTCTGAGTCCTTGCTTCCACCCCTAAATTTTATTGTGTGCAGCTGGTCTGGAATCTCAGCGGCAACAAGACCGTTCTCAGTAGCAAGGACTCTAGAAATCCACGTCCCAACGTCTCCGCTTGGGCCTTGGACAGACAGCTGGAAAGTCAGATCTGCTATGTATGCATTTGTAAACTGAGAAAGTTTTGTTTATTTTAACAGAGCATTTTAATTTCCTTTGAAGCAAACAAAAAAAAATCTAATTGAAGATAAAGAATGAGATTACCCCATGCCTGGCATTCCTCGATCATAGTGATTTCTGGCTTTGAATAACCTTGTTAATTCAATTCAACTGTGTGCCTGGGCTAGCTGTGCTGATGCTTAATCCAAGGAGACAATGGAGTAAATTGGATAGCAGAAGATACTTCCTGTCCTGCTGGCCTGCTTCTCTCAAAGGACAACAGATGATGCAAAGCTCTCAGCTTTAGCCATGAATACACCACCTGTTCAACTAACAGAAAAATATATTTAACTGTCGGTACGGACATTTAGAATAAAATACCATTATAAATTACTTCTCATATAAATATTTCAAATGCAACGTACGTGGCAAAAATATTGATTGGCAAGACTGATAGTATTGAACATCAAATGAGCCTTTGCCACGCCTAACAGACAACCCTAATTCAATCATCTGGCCAGACTAATCTCTATGAGTTTACAAGTGTTTGGCCAAGGAGTTGCAAGTCTATCAGCAATTCTGGTCAAAAGTCCCAATTTCTGGGATGCAGAGTCTGACTTTCAAAAATGTGATTGAAATACGTGACCTGGGGTGCCTGGGTGGCTCAGTCGGTTAAGCGTCCGACTTCAGCCAGGTCACGATCTCGCGGTCCGTGAGTTCGAGCCCCGCGTCAGGCTCTGGGCTGATGGCTCGGAGCCTGGAGCCTGCTTCGGATTCTGTGTCTCCCTCTCTCTCTGCCCCTCCCCCGTTCATGCTCTGTCTCTCTCTGTCCCAAAAATAAATAAACATTAAAAAAAATAAAAAAATTTAAAAAAGAAGTGTGTGACCTCTATTTGGTTAGAAAACACACAAAGTTTCCCCAGTACTATTCTTTCTGCTTAATTTCACTACTTTGGTTGCCCGCACCTGTCATTAACCAAACATACATCTTAACCCTCCATATCAAGAAACTGATTTTGTCAGAAGTTCTGACACGGCCTTGCATGAACACTGCCAATTCTTTTTGCTGTTTAGATTCCCCCCGCTAAGCCACTTCCTGACTTTTTATCTTTTTTTTTCCCCCTGAAGACTCAACCCTGGACGTGAAAACAAATTTACTTTTTTGAGGGGGAAGATAACTGAAGATCACCCTATTCATTAGGTTTTTGCTTTTTAAAACCTCGTGTTCTACAACATGGGAGATCCAGAGAGCCATGGATTTGCATGAGCCATCATGCAAAGCTAATTCACCACTGTAATGTGACAAAGTTGTAACCAGTACCCACATCAAAAAGAGTGCTTCTCGGGGCACCTGGGTGGCTCAGTCGGTTGAGCGTCTGACTTTGGCTTGGTTCACGATTTTGCGATTGACCAGTTCAAGCCCCACATCGGGCTCTGTGCGAACAGCTCAGAGCCTAGAGCCTGCTTCAGATTCTGTGTCTCCCTCTCTCTGCTCCTCCCCTGCTCATGTTCTGTTTCTCTCTCAAAAATAAATAAATATTTAAAAAAATAAAAGAGTTAACTATAAAAAGAGCACTTCTCTACCCACCCAGAAGTTTCTCCATGCGCTTCCTCTCATCACACCAAATCCCCCCAAAGTAACCAGTATCCTGACTTCTGTAGCGATAACTCTCTTGCATTTCTTTATAATTTGTAAAGCCCCAGACAGTATAATTTTGTTTCACCCATTTTTTTCCCTAGCTTGACAGTTTCTCAAGTCTCTTGTAATGTACAGCTTTCTCCTCCATCCCGTGTATCTCCTTTCTTATCCCTACAATTTACCTGTAGAGGCACCTGAGTTGTTTGAACTATGGTGTTTCGTAGTCTTGATTTTGCTGGACATACATGCCTGGTACAGTCCAGGATCATGTACTTCTCTCATATTCCCTGCACGTTGTGAGCTGGAACCTGGGGTTTGATCAGACACAGGTTTTCAGATTCCGTCCCTTTGACAAGACTTGGAGAAATGGTGGAGTGTTCTTTCATCAGGAGGCACAAGGTGTCTGACTACCTTTTCCTTTTTTATAAATGTCTGTAGTCACTGGAGCTCATTGCCTCAATCTGTTAATTCATGTGGGTTTTTTAGTTTGTTTTATTTTGTTTTATGGTAGGAGAGCTTGCAATTTGTTTATTTCTTTTTCATTTGTTAGCTGGCATACTTAAAAAGATTTTTTTTTATTTGAGAGAGAGAGAGAGAGCACAAGAGAAGGGCAGAAGAGAGAGAGAGAGAGAGAGAGAGAGAGAGAGAGAGAGAGAGAATCCCAAGCAGGCTCCACACTCAGCACAGAGCCCAGATGGGGGGCTTGATCCCACAACTCTGGGATCATGACCCAAGCTGAAATCAAGAGTCAGACACTCAACTGACTGAGCCTCCCAGGCCCCCCTGAGATACTTTTATAAAGAGATACTTCCTTACTGTACTATTTGGTTACCGAATAGTTTAGTTGATGTATAAAAGGCAATTAATACTCTATTGTTTCTTTTATTTGAAAGTTTTCAAGGTAAATGCTATATTCTTCTTTCTTTACCAGTTATAAAAACAATTGATTGGTTCCCTATCATTGTTCAAAGGCGACCAAGTAGCTTTATAAAAAAAAATGTCATTAGGAAAGAATTGATCTTAGTATATTTGCTAGGTTTCAATGCATGGTAATTTTTTTTAATGTTTATTTATTTTTGAGACAGAGAGAGACAGAGCATGAGCAGGGAAGGGGCAGAGAGAGAGGGAGACACAGAATCGGAAGCAGGCTCCAGGCTCCGAGCTGTCAGCACAGAGCCCAACGTGGGGCTCAAGCTCACAAACCGTGAGATCGTGACCTGAGCTGAAGTCGGACGCTTAACCGACTGAGCCTCCCAGGCGCCCCGCATGGTAATTTTTTAAAAATTAAAGTTGGAATTATTCCATCTTTGGCTAGTGGGAACTTTTTCAAGTTGTTCTTTGTTTGACATGATCCATTATTTTATGATTTGAAAAGATATTTTAGGCTCATCTTGTGTATTTCCTGTGCCAAACCTACATTAGCCATTTCTTTAAGAAGTCCTTGTATCTTGGAGGCACCTGGGTCGCTCAGTTGGCTAAGTGTCTGACTTCAGCTCAGGTCATGATCTCATGGTTCATGGGCTTAATCAAGCCCCACGTTGGGCTCTGCACTGACAGTGTGGAGCCTGCCTCAGATTCTCTCTCTCTCCTTTCCCTGTCCCTCTCCACTCTCTCTCTCTCTCTCAAAATAAATAAATAAACTTAAAAGAAAGTCCTTGTGTCTTTTAATGGAGAATGTAATTTCTGGTCACGATACAACAGTCAGGTTTGAGGGATGGGATTGTTTTAAGCCTGTAAGCCATTTTAGTGGAAATGTATAGGACACACGTGCGCGCACGCGCACGCACACACACACACACACACACACGTTATCTTATGAATACATTTTGACACTTTGATTCAAAATAAAACAACAACATACTCTTACAATCCAGCAATCATACTCCTTGGCTTTTACCCAAAGGGGTTGAAAACTTATGCCCACACAAAAACTTGCACATGGATGCTTACAGCAGCTTTATTCATAATCATCAAAACTTGGAAGAAACTAAAATGTCCTTCAGTGGGTGAATGGATAAATAAACTGTAGTCCATCCAGACAATGGAATAGTCTTTAGTGATAGAAAGAAATGAGCCATGAGAAGATACAGAGGAATCTTAAGTGCATATCACTAAGGGAGAGAAGCCAATGTGAAAAGGCTACATACTGTATGTATGACTCCAACTATGCGATATTCTGGAAAAAAAGAACTATGGAGACAGTAAAAAAGATGAGTGGTTTGCCAGGAGTTGGGGAGGGGAAGGATAAACAGATGGACTACAGAGGATTTTTAGGGCATTTAAAAAAATTTTTTTTAATGTTTATTTATTTTTGAGACAGAGAGAGACAGAGCATGAACGGGGGAGGGTCAGAGAGAGAGGGAGACACAGAATCTGAAACAGGCTCCAGGCTCTGAGCTGTCAGCACAGAGCCCGACGTGGGGCTTGAACTCACGGACCGCGAGATCATGACCTGAGCCGAAGTCAGCCGCTTAACCGACTGAGCCACCCAGGTGCCCCTTAGGGCATTTATACAAACATCAAGAGTGATGTAAACGTAAACTGTGGACTTCTGTTTGGTTCATTATTTGTGACAGTTGCACCATTCTGGTGGAGAATGTTGCAGGGGGGCTGTGTGTATGTGGGGTGCGTGCTCTCTCTGTGCGGTCCCCTCAATTTTGCTATGATCCTAAAACTGCTCCAAAAAATAAAGTCTTAATAGAAGAATATAAACAAATAAATAAAGGAAAAGGAGACAACCTATCTCCCTTCTCCCAAACTAAGAATACTCGTTCTCAATGACAAGGGGATGATAGAATACCCAGAATTGTGTGTTTCTCCCCCTTTGCACATGCAAATCTCATAATACCGATGCTCATACCATCACAGGATTTTTGCTGGAAGCATCAACCTTCTCGTTTGCACGTGTTCTCCCTATTTGCTCTGATACCAGATCTGTGCTGTCAGAATGCACAGCCAGTTCGCACCACACTCTTTCTTTTTTATCCCCCATGAAGACTTCGCTCTAGAAGGAATGCTACAATAGATGCTTGGCAATAATAGTCGCGTCTACGAGTCCTCTGGTTTTCCGAAGCTGTTTCCTTAGCAGGTTCCCCAAGAAGAGCTCACACATGCTGAAAACAGTGCTCCTGTGCCTTTCATACACGGAAGTTAGCTTGTGGATGGTAAACCTTGGACTCACATTTTTTTCTCATAGTCGTAAACATGACTCCATTTTCTTATGGCCTAAACCATTGCTCTGGAAAAACGTGTGAATGATCTTCTTTCGCCTTCTTACAAAGCACTCATTCTTTTAAAAAAATTTTTTTTAATATTTATTCATTTTTGAGAGACAGAGAGTGAGCAGGGGAGGGGCAGAGAGAGGGGGAGACACAGAATCCGAAGCAGACTCCAGGCTCCGAGCTGTCAGCACAGAGCCTGACGTGGGGCTTGAACTCATGGACTGTGAGATCATGACCCGAGCCGAAGTCGGATGCCCAACCGACTGAGCCACCCAGGTGCCCCGCAAAGCACTCATTCTTTTCTCCTAGATGCCCAGATAACTTTTCATTATGTATTTATTTAATATTGTTAATTTTTCCAAATAATTTTTAAAGCTCAGTCATTTTGGGGAGGCGGGGCACTTGGGTGGCTCAGTTGGTTGGTTAAGCGTCTGACTCGATTTCAGCTCAGGGCATGATCTCACGGTTCATGAGTTCAAGCCCCGTGTTGGGCTCTGTGCTGACAGCGTGGAGCCTTCTGGGGATTCTCTCTCTCTCGCTCTCTGCCCCTCCTCCCTCTCTCTCAAAATAAATAACTAAATGTAAAAAATTATCAAATTAGGTAATCTTGGTATGTATTAGGAGGATAGGTTATGTCTTCATCGTTCTGGGTCGTATCGTCAGATACACAATATTGTCAAGTTTGTTTATGGAAACAATGCTTTTCTGTGTATAATTTCCTATCAACATTTTAGTGGGACAGTAGCATTAGATTCCGGAATTTCGTGAACAAGGTTTGGGGAAGGTTCTGGGGCAAAGCTCACTGAACCACAGCCTGTAGGCCATATCCGCTGGCCACCTGGTTCCTTGGGGCCCACAAGCTAAGAATGGTTTTTACATTTTTAAACAGTTAAATTTGAAATGGTTACATAAGTTCCTACATAATATCTTCCATGTTGCCTTTTGGACCTCAAAGCCTAAAATATTTACTATCTGGCCTTTAAAAAAAAAGTATGTTGACCCCTGTTCTACAAGAATTATTGCAATAAACAGGGGGAAAGTATCCAGGGAATAGGAAGGGGCTGCTCAGACCAGGAGATGAAGTGTATTTGTCCCAGACACTGCAGGCTTTGGTCTCCTGGCTTCTGCCTTAGACATTCTGCAGTGACACCGAACCCCTCCTCCCTTCCTCTCTCTCTGTGTCTCTAGAAAGCTCCTCTCACAGTGGGGACTTGAGATTTCATTCTCATTCAGGTGTAAAAACCTGCTGGGAAATATTGCCCATTCAGAGAATTTTCATCTTTATAAAAGGGGATAATAGCTTTAAGACAAAAGAACAGGTGCCCAATTTTTTAACCCCAGGATTCAGCCTGTCAGTGTGTGTGTATGTGTGTGTGTGCATGTGTGTGTGTGTGTGTGTGTGTGTGTGTGTGCATGTTTGCACGTATGCACATGCACGTGTGGGCGATAGTGTGGCAAAATTAAGTGAGTACATAGGGGAGAAAAAGCCTGAAAATTACCTGGAAAATAATTAGAACAGTAGTGGGGAAATTTATACTACATTTATTTAACGTAATCAAATCAATATTGTTTTAGCATAAAACAGATGAATTAATGTAATAGGACAGAGGATCTCGAAGTCAATTCCAGTATGCAGGAAAATTTAATTTATGATAAAGATAGAATTGACATTTATTTGGAAAAGTTGGCTTATTAAAAAAAAAAAGGATTCTGGCACAACTTATTGACTGTCCATCTGGAAAAAAACATTAGACCTTAAGTCAGATTATGCCCCAAAAGAAATTGCAGGTTGATTAAGGAACTATGGTTTTTAAAAACCCAACAAAGGTTGTAAAAGGAACTCTAAGGATAGAGAGACATTGTTCACAAAGAAAACAGAAAAGCTACGAAGTAAAGATACCCCTATTTTTCTCTCTCAACGCTCCTATGGTAGGAAGATGCCATGAACAAAATAAAAAATGAATCATCTGGCGGTGTGTTTGCAATGGAGGTGCCCAACAGAGCTCTGATGTTTTATAAAAATGAAAAGAAAAAGAGCACCAGTGCAAGAGGACAACGGGCGGGGATAGAACAGGAAGACTGGGACTCTCCTGGAGCGGGACCAGGCCAGAGGAGGCTGGGACCAGGGCCCGCGTGGTGGAGAGAGTCACCACGCGCCTCGGGGACTCCTTACCGCTTTCCACGTCCTGTCACTCCTCCTGCCACAGGCATTGGGCTCCCGCCGCGTCACCCCTGACTCGTGGCTCCCGCCTTTCCTCAGGGAGGGGTCCTACAGCCCTGCCAGGTGTCTTAGGCCAGCTCTGACATTTTCCTGCAGTGACAAGTTTCTCTCTCCCCAATAGACTGGAAGCCCCAGAAGCTTCTAGAAACCCCATGGGAACAGAGAGCATGACTGTCCTTTTCAGCATCTCGTGCCTAGACGCCACAGGGAGCCCAATCCACCTCGCTGTCCCGTGGGGGGTGTATGTTGCCATGTAAGACTGTCGTTTGCCCCCTTTTAAATAAATTGAGCCAACGTTGAAAACTCGTAGCTGAAAAAGCCACTTAAAAAAGGGAAAATCTGGCAGCGTGTGCCTGCACCCCCAATATCTTCAGTGGCAGTGCTGGAGCTGCTGGGTCCCTCCCCCCCCCCCCCCCCCGCCCCGTTCATCACCCCCGCTGGCCTGCGGGCACTCGAGCTGGGAAGCTTGCAGTCTGGCCTCACACACGCTCCCCCCACCCCTCCCCCTCCCCATATACCCTTGGTTTTAGCCTGCTGTACTCGGGCACCCTGGAGGGTTCTGGAAGGAGTCTACGTGACCATGCCGGGAACTTTGATTTCGCTCAAACCTGAGTTTGCTCTCGTGGCTTCTGCCTTTAGGCTCAGTAGACCTGGCTCCTGTTTTCCCAGCTTCTGAAAATGCAAGTTTCATGGTCTGTGTCTGTCTGTCTTTCTACCCACCTGCCTACGTGTTTCCCTATCGCTCACCCATCCCTTTATCTACCTACTTACCGTCTATTATCAGTCCTCTATCCACCCATCCATACACACCCACACATGCACTTACAGCTGCACACAAATAGATGTACGTGTGTGCGCATATACACGTATGTAGGCACACAGGTATCTCAACATTTATATGCATATGTACGTGCACTCACATACTTACTGTACCCATGCATCTAAACCTTTTTTTTAACATTTACTCATTTTTTGAGAGACAGAGACAGTGCAAGCAGGGGAGGGATAGAGAGAGGGAGACACAGCATCCGAAGCAGGCTCGGGGCTCTGAGCTGTCAGCACAGAGCCCTACCCGGGGCTCGAAACCACGAACCGTGAGATCATGACCTGAGCCAAAGTCGGATGCCCAACCGGCCGAGCCACCCAGGCATCCCAATCTGTACCCAAATATCTGTACTCTAGATCTATACTTATATCTGTGTCTATACAATAGCTTTTAGGCTATTTCTGTCCCAGGGATTAGGACTCAGTTTCCTGCTGCAGAAAACATACATGGAGACCTCCCTGCTGCTCGTTTGGGGATCAGTCATGTCCTCCTCAACACGCCCCTCTATTTGAAGTCTGTTATCATGAGCAGCACAGCAGACCCTTGTGGGAGCAAGGCCTCAGGAGAGCCCCGGGCCTGAGCTCTGGAAAGGGGCTCTGTTCGTCCAAGCTCTTGCAGAAAACAAAAGCAGAACCAAACTTTGAAACTCATATGAAAAACTTAGGCTTATGTTAAAAAAAAAACAGGGGCGCCTGGGTGGCTGAGTTGGTTAAGCGACTGACTTCAGCTCAGGTCATGGTCTCCCGGTTCGTGGGCTCAAGCCCCGCGTCGGGCTCTGTGCTGACAGCGTGGAGCCTGGAGCCTGCTTCGGATTCTGGGTCTCCCTCTCTCTCTCCCCCTTCCCTGCCTGTGCTCTATCTCTCTCAATTAAAAAACAAAAACAAAAACAAAAACAAAAGCAAAGGCTTGTTTCCCCTTGTGATAAACCACCCTCCCAAGCTGCATTTTCTTGTCCCTCATTTACAGAAAAGTTAAAAAGGAAAATTATGAGATAAACCCCTTGAAATGTACAGATACGTTTATTTTCCAGTGTAAATTGTTTCAGAAAGCTGCCGGTCTCTGGTGGAGACACACCTGAGCCACGATGCCGGGCTTCAGGTTCAGCAGGAACAAGCTGGTGATGCCAGGCTTCCCGGATGCGTCTGGAGAGTGTCACCTGGGTTCCAGCCGCCCGTCTCTTGCTTCTGGCCTGAGCTTCGGCCTCAGCTGCAAGACCCCCTTGGCTGACTTGTTCATTCCTACTCATGCTCAAGAGAAAGCTCGGTGGGGCTCATCTCCCCATTTGTGTCCTTTTGGGTGGTTGGAGCCCTCAGCTGTCCACAGATCTCCGGAAGGCAGCTCTTTCCTCCACCTTGCTCTTTTGGAATCACTAAGGGAGATGCAGGTTTTTCGAACTGTTTATTTATTTATTTTTGAGACAGAGAGAGAGGGAACGAGCAGGGGAGGGGCAGAGAGAGGGAGACAGAGGATCCGAAGCAGCCTCTGTGCTGACAGTAGAGAGTCCCCATGCAGGGCTCGAACTCATCAACCATGAGATTGTGACCTGAGCCGAAGTCAGACGCTTAACCGACTGTGTCCCAGGGAGATGTGGTTTTAATCGCCTGAAACCACCATTCAGCTGGCACCTCTGCTCGTCTATGCCCAGGAGAGGCGGGCAGCAGGGGCCTGTGGCTCAGGGACATCCGGGAGCCGTCCCGGCCCCAGGGAGGCCAGCTCTCTGTGGCTGAGTGGTTCTTGTTTGTCTTCCACAGGCTCCGTGTGCGGTGTGGGCCCTGCCCTGCTTGTCCCTGCTGCTCTGGAGGAGGGGACCGCAGCGGCCACCCCCACAATGCAGTGCAGGGACTGACCTGGGGCAAGTTACTAAGGGTCACTGGGCTGAGCATTTTGCTTTGAACTCTGGTGACAATGCTGCCTTTTCCACGTGGGACACGTGAGCAACTGAGTCTATGTGAATGCAGGTGACTGGCTTGGCGGGCAGGTCTGGTCCTGCCTGTCTCCCCACAGTGGGGGGCTGGGCACCGATGGTCTGGAGGAAAAGCAGGTCCCTCGCTTCCTGGCTGGGTGACTACTTACCCTCAGCACCTGTTTCCTCTTTGGCAGCATGTGAATGAAAGAGTGTCTCCTCTTAGGATCCGTGTGAGCAGTAGTAACACGTTGAAACCCCAAAGCTCTCACGAGAGCCCGGACACATCCGAGGACCGGGTGTGGTCATTGTCCAGTCACCCCAGACAGGAAGACAGCATTTCTCAGGGAGAAACTGAGCTGATTAATTGTCAGCTGCTACATCAGTGTCCGGATCACGTTCTTTTTTCGTTATATTTTTTTCCCTTTTCCTCGTTTGTTTTTACTGCTCTCAGATTTCAGTCGCGCCCAGGGTCTGTTTTTCACAAACCCCGAACATCCACGTGCGCGATGATGCTGTTGGGCTCCCAGAAAGCACACGTGCATGCGTGGCGATTCGTTACCCACATGGTAGTTACCCTGCATTTGGGGGAGCTAGAGCTTTCGAGAAACAGCCCTCATTTGGGTAGTGAGCACATATTTCCCCTGGTGGTGAAGGAGTCTTTGTGGTGATTCCCCTGTCTTCTCCAGGAAGTCACGGCAGGAAGAGGCAGCTGGGGTGCCTTGGGTCTCCGACTCGGTCCTTAATTAACCCCTTGGTGTTTAAGCCCCTGCAGGGATCTTACAGTCGTCATCCGACTCCTTCCCTGACCGTGGCCCTGGTTCTCCTCCTTCCCCACCTCCCAGTCTCTGCTGGGCGTCTACTCTGGAGGTACACCCAGGAGCCCAGGTCAGTGAGGAGAAGATTCCTGTTGTATCTCTTCTGCCTTTTCTCAGTCAGGCTGTCTTGGGAACATCTACCCTTCCCGGCCACTCCCAGTTCTTAGGTCAACATGCCTCCATTTTTGTTAGGCACTATTATGTGCTGAATCACGTCCGCCCCAAAATGCATAGGCTGAAGCCCTAATCCTTAAGTGATTGTATTTGGAGATGGGGGTTTTTACAGAGGCAACTGAGGTCAAACAAGACCACTAGGGTGGACCCTAACTCAAGGTGTCCTTAGAAGGAGGGCAGATGGGGGCGCCTGGGTGGCGCAGTCGGTTAAGCGTCCGACTTCAGCCAGGTCACGATCTCGCGGTCCGTGAGTTCGAGCCCCGCGTCAGGCTCTGGGCTGATGGCTCGGAGCCTGGAGCCTGTTTCCGATTCTGTGTCTCCCTCTCTCTCTGCCCCTCCCCCGTTCATGCTCTGTCTCTCTCTGTCCCAAAAATAAATAAAAAATGTTGAAAAAAAAAAATTTAAAAAAAAAAGAAGGAGGGCAGATGAAGACACAGATACACACAGGGACAACCACCAAAATACAGGGAGAAGATACCCTTCTAGAAGCCCGGGACAGAGACCTCAGGAGAAACGAACCCTGCCCATGCCGTCCAGCCTCCAGGACTGAGAAATGATACATTTCTGTAGTTTGAGGCACCCAGTGTGGGGACCTTTGTTGTGGCCGTCTGACTAGTCTGGGCATTCAGTGCCAGATACCAAAAGTCAGCTGTGACTCTGTCACTCTGAGTAAGCAGAGTGATGCACACAGAGCGGCCAGCCAGTGCCTTGTCTGCTCCCGGATGGTGTCGGGCACTGTACTTTCAGGGGGAGCGTGGGAGGGACGAAGGCGACTGCACGTTGACTCAGAATATTTTTACACTGAGTGATCCCCTCCTTACCCTCCAAATTACATTAAAATAGATGATACGCAGGTTTTAGCAAGAAAAATAGTACTTCCCTTTCTCCTAATTAGGCATTTTTACTCTTGTTTGTTTTTTTTTTTCCGAACAAAGAAAGAGTGATATTTAGAATTCTGGCAGTAAATTATAAGAATCCCCATTGAATTCAAAGAGAATAGCTCTTCAGCTGGCACCTTTTTGCCTTTCGTCCTATTTTTTTTAATATGAAATTTATTGTCAAACTGGTTTCCATACAACACCCAGTGCTCATCCCAGCAGGTGCCCTCCTCAATATCCATCACCCACCTCCCCTCCCTCCCACCCCCCCATCAACCCTCAGTTTATTCTCAGTTTTTAAGAGTCTCTTATGTGACTCCCTCTCTCTCTTTTTTTTTTCCTTCCCCTCCCCCATGGTCTTCTGTTAAGTTTCTCAGGATCCACATAAGAGTGGAAACATATGGAATCTGTCCTTCTCTATATGACTTATTTCACTTAGCATAACACTCTCCAGTTCCATCCATGTTGCTACAAAAGGCCATATTTCATTCTATCTCATTGCTAAGTAGTATTCCATTGTGTATATAAGCCACAATTTCTTTATCTATTCATCAGTTGATGACCTTTCGTCCTGTTTTTTGAGAACAAATTAACCAGAGGAAAGATATAAACAGAAGACAACTGAGGCAAGAGGGAAAGTTTATTTTAACGTTCACAGAATTTTTTATTTTTGTCTTTTTAATTATAAATTTTTAACGTTTATTTTATTTTTGTTTTTGAGAGACAGAACATGAGCAGAGAAGGAGCAGAGAGAGGGAGACAGAAAATCTAAAGCAGGGTCAGCCCAGAGCCTGATGTAGGGCTCAGACCCACAAACTGTAATATCATGACCTGAGCTCATGTCGGACACTCAACCATTGGAGCCACCCAGGAGCCCCAACATTCACAGATTTTTTTTAAAAAGAACCATGTGGCACCATGTTAATTCATTTTATCCAAGAAGGAAAATACCTTTCTGTAAAATAGCTCACCAGGTCCTCCTGAAACACGACATGTATTTCCAGGGTGCATAGATATGTTCAAGCCTCCAAACATGAGCTGCCTCCTGAATATTCTATGGCTTTGGACAAGGCTGAGCGAGCAGATGACATGCACCTATCTCTTGCACCTGTCCTCAGCACATGCGTCCTCATTGCTGGGTGGTGCACGAACCACGGGACTTTGGCTTTCATTTTCTTACTGCCCTGAATATGCTAAGAAGAGAAAGCGCATCACAAGAATCCAGTGGTTTAAATCTTGCTGTGCAGGTGTTGGAATGCCATCGAATCTAGTTGCCCTTAGAAACCCAAGTTCATTACTGATACCTGCCCTCCACGTATCTTCCCATGAACATCTAATCATAGAGCAATGCTGCCCTGCTTTACACCCCTTGGAGATTCTCTTCTGCACACAGAATAAGATCCAGACTCCTCACCAGGGCCACCCTTGATGGTGTCTTAGCCTTGACTTAGATTATTTGTCTTTAATGTATGGGTCTGAAGACCATTGTTGAGCTTTTCGAATATCCTAAGCCCTTTCCAGGTTCAGAGTTGTTCTGTCATCGGAGAGAACAGAGAGAGGTCACTCCCACCTTCCAACCTGAACCATGAGCCCTGTTCAATTGCCTCACGGTTTCCTATGCTTTTGCTTTACGTCACCGGGCTTGGTTATGAAAATACATAATTTTGTGTGATCGTGGAAGGTCTATCTCCCCTAAGCTGTAAGTATCCTGGAGGAGGGGCCCCAACTGTTCTGTCCGGTTTCCCTCTGAGCTGATATGCACCCTTGCTGTCTCGCTACGTACTTGTTGAATATAGGAATTAATGAAGGCACAGGACTATTACCTGGCACCTGACTGTTGTTTTAATGAAAGTGTGTACAGACTTCCTGAGCCTCGCTTCTTTAGGAAAAGAATGCTATCTTGGGAGACTCCGTATTTTGCTCACCGATACTCATTAGCAGCTGGGAATGAATTTTCAAGCAGTTTGAACTGGAGGACGCATTCGTCACCAGATGGGAGGAAATTACTCCTCCCTAGTCTTGAATGAGGTCTCCTAAGAACGATTGGTCTTAGACAGCTCCCTTGACCTTGGGCAATTGTGAATTACCTCACATGCAAATGAGGTCACGTCAATCCCCTTTTCCAGGGCTCCAGCCTTAACATGTGATGAGATCACAAACAGCAGTACTAGAATGCCTTTGATTGTGTAGCATTTCAGCATGTACAAAAGGGCAGTTTTGCCTTGCAGCTGGGACTCACAGGGAGAAAGCCTTGCCGTGCAAACCTCACCATATCCAGGCCTCATCCTTGGGGGGTCTCTCAGCCCCGCTGCCCACCGCTGCCCACGACTTCCTTCTCGGCTCACCTCCAGAGTCCGTAAACTCCAGGCCATGGGCCAGATTAGGTCTGCTGTCTGTCTGTGTCACCTGTGAGCTAAGAATGGGTTTTACATTTTCAATTGTTGGGAACAAATATCGAAGGAAGAATAATTTGTGACATACGAAAATGCCATGAAATTCAGATTTCAATGTCCATAAATACATTTTTATGGGAGCACATCCTCTCTTGTTTATTTATTGTCTGTGGCTTGTTCTATAATGGCAGAGTTGAGTAGTTGGGACAGATGTGGTCTGCAAAGCTGACATTATTTTCTAGGTAATTCTTCATGGGGGAGGTTTGCCAACACCTTGCTTATGTGGGGTACGTTCCAAGGTTATCGCCTTGCCTGCCTGTCCACTGAGCTTCTGTCCCCTCCTTCAGCATCTCAGAGTCACTGTCCTTGCTTCCCGGAGGCCCTCTGACCCCTGCTTGGTGTAGGTCCCCAGTCCCTAGTCTCTTGTGATTCCTCTCCCCTCCCCCACCCGCAATGTGTCTTTGTCCTAACACTCTCTACCATTGATACTGGTGGGATTAGGGGGTTCACATCCGTGCTGCTCCACAGACTCAGCTTTGTGAGAAGACCATGTCTGTTTGGCCCAACATTGTGTCCTCAGTACTCAACAGCAGGGAGATATTGCTAGAGTACATGACCGAGGTTTCAAATGCCCATCGCACACCCAGAACAACCTCATATACAAGAGAAGGAGCCTCCAGGAACTCAGACCATCAGAGCCTATTCTTCATACGGGCAACTCCACCTGATCCTGAGCCATGACACACGGCTAATCAGATCCAAGGGTGAAAACCTCCTACTTAAACTCAGGAAACCTCACAGAGATCGCTAATCAGAAGCAGAATAACCAATGTTTACACTTCTTGGCAGAAATTTGTGTTTTAGGTCTATTTATTTATTTTTGGGAGAGAGAGAGAGCACAAGCAGGGGAGGGGCAGAGAGAGAAAGACACAGAATCCGAAGCAGGCTCCAGGCTCTGAGCTGTCAGCACAGAGCCTGACATGGGGCTCAAACCCACGCACTGTGAGATCATGACTTGAGCTGGAGGCTTAACCAACTGAGCTACCCAGGCTCCCCTTCTTGGCAGAAATTTTACCAAATGATGGAACAGGCAGTACCGAGCGATCTAGATGGTGAGCTCACTTTAATGGACTTTTACGATACACACATCAGGGCTAAGTTCTACAGGCATCATGAAGAAATACCCCTACGCCCATCTTACAGATGCAAAACACAGGCAGAGGACTCATATCCTTGTTCAGAGTCTGGATTAAAAACTATATCCACTTGGGGCGCCTGGGTGGCGCAGTCGGTTAAGCGTCCGACTTCAGCCAGGTCACGATCTCGCGGTCCGTGAGTTCGAGCCCCGCGTCAGGCTCTGGGCCGATGGCTCGGAGCCTGGAGCCTGTTTCGGATTCTGTGTCTCCCTCTCTCTCTGCCCCTCCCCCGTTCATGCTCTGTCTCTCTCTGTCCCAAAAATAAATAAAAAATGTTAAAAAAAAAAAAAAAAAAAAAAAAAAACTATATCCACTTATCCCATTGTCCCGTGAGTGGGACAGGGTTGAGTATAACGGTCCTTCACTAAATGTTAAGTCTAAAAGCTTGCCAATGCTTTGGCATCCCTCGGGGCCAGAAGGGGCTGTCAGACGTGTGGAAAATGGGCTCCAAGGAGTGGCTGAGAGAATGTTCCAGACCCAGTTGCTGCTGATGGCTGCGGGGCACCTTACCTGGAGCTGTTGATATGTTTATGACACAACACTGTAAAAATCCATTTAGAAGGTATTTGTCTCAAGATTTCCCTTGGGTAATTCTGAAGGGCAAAGTCATTTTGAGACCAGAAGCCCACGGTGTTGACCGTTCCACCTTGTAATGGGAATAATTGACTGCTTGGGGCCGCTGACTTCAAAATCAAGCTAAGGGAGTATGTGTAATAGACTGTTTTTCTCACACTAGGTAATGCTTACAACCCACGGATACTGTATACAGTGAACACGACTTTTGGTCATCATCTGCTAAACAATCCCCAATCAGTATTATTTTTTCCTCACCTCCATATCCAACCTGACAGGAAGCCTGGGTGTTTTTCGCCTTTAACATAGAAGAGTTTGAAAGTCATTACTCCCAGCCTTACAACAAGAAAAATAGCTGAGAACCAACATGTTTCTCTGACCCCATTGGAGAACTGACGTTGAAGGGAAAACGGGCAATACAGAGTCTGGAGGGGTGGATGCATCTGGGGAGAGATACAGCCACGGAGGTCTGCTCCCCAGAAGCAGAACCGCTGTGGCCATCCATGGGCACGAACACTTGAATGGTAATTTTGATGAATTGCTGGAGGCTGAGTGTGCATAGTACGAGGGAAAGAAAGTCCCGGGAGTATCAGACTTCGGGGCCCCTGCTTCTGACTCACCACCTGGTTCTCACCTCGAAGAGAGCGAAGGAAGATGTTTTTGTGTCTCTGGAGAGGGGAGGGGCCAAGTAACAGCTTTGAAATGTGCCTGGGGCATCCCCCATGACAAAGGCACCGGAAAAGATTTAACCAGAACCTCATTCCAACATCCCAGCTCACCCCCTTTAGCCTTCTTGTCTCCCGGGAGGGAGGACAACAGCTAGGAAACACTTGTGAAGATCAGAGACCCACTGAAAATTCTACGATGTAAGCGCAGGTATTGGAACGTGTCCTCCCCCACATCTGAGCATCACATCGCCAGGCTGCAGTGTGGTGACAGTGGTTTAGAGCGGAAAGAACCACCAGACACATACTCCACTTCAGGAAAAGTTCTTGGAGAAGCATAAGGACAACAGGGAAGGACCAAAATAAGGGCACCGGAGGAAGATGAAGTCACTAACACACAATAACACCAAAGAAGGAGGGTGAAGAGAAAGAAGACAGAAATACTGCGGTGTAAATCTAACAAAGTGGGGGTGCTGGGGGGCAGGGTTGTCACTGTTGAAGTGGTAAGTTTCTAGATAAGCAAGGGGAGGAGGCTAGAATGATCCGCGTGGCGATGGATGAGAGTTTGAGACATCAGTATACGCTCATGTTCAGCTTAATATATGGATATAGATGGTGACATATAGGAGTATTTAGGAATATGTGTTTATGCAGGATTAGCATGCACACGTATATTTCCTTGTTCTGTCTACTGACTGGGCTGAGAAGCAATGAAATCCCGGTAGCGAGGAGCACAGCTCGTGCTCAGATCTCGCGTTCTAGTGCCGTTCTCCAGGAAGAGGAACCAGCACTCCTCGGAGAAATGAGTAATCCTTTGACAAGTACGGGAAATATACCAGATGAGCCCGGAGCATCTTGAAGTGCCAAAAAGTAAGGAACATACACACACGCGTACACACACACTGATGTGAATTTATCAAAGGAACACAAGCACCAATTGAAAGAACTCCCAGGGATCAGAGCTGGACCCTAGTGAACACCAACACATCGGATTATAACTCAGAGTATAAAATAAATACCCATGAGTCCATACTGATAGAAATGTGAGATAGAATGAATATAAACAAACAAACAAATAAATAAAATAATAAGGAAAAATCTCCTATGGAAAGAAGCATACATCTACGTGGATAACACATCCTCATACACACGCATCTAAATACATCTACGTGGATACCACATCCTCAAGGAGATGGAACGTAATTACTCACACCTTAGGTGTGGACTATACATGGCGACTTCCTTTCAGAGAGGACAGTAATGGAAGGGGAAGGAAGAGATATTTTTACCATGAAGGCAGCTGAGAAACATGACCTCAATCAGGTGACCAAGGTCAACATCAGCAGTGGACACTTCATGTTAATGTTATGTGTCCTTGATATGAAGCAAGTGGTACTTTACCTCTGTGATCTGCCTCAAACCCACAACCTAGTCCAACTGTGAGGAGGACATTGGGCAAATCTTTTTTTTTTTTTTTTAATTTTTAATGTTTATTTCTTTTTGAAAGAGAGAGAGGGAGAGAGACAGAGTGTGAGTGGGGGAGGGGCAGAGAGGGAGACACAGAATCCGAAGCAGGCTCCAGGCTCCAAGCTGTGAGCACAGAGTCGGATGCGGGGCTCGAACCCATGAACTGTGAGATCATGACCGACCTGAGCCGAAGTTGGATGCTCAACTGACTGAGCCACCCAGGCACCTGCTTGTTTTTTTTTTTTTTCAGGCAAATCTTAATTGGGGAACATTCTACAAGTACCTGCTGTGTGTGTGTGTGTGTGTGTGTGTGTGTGTGTGTGTGTGTGTGTGCAAAATCTGTCTTCTCTGCTCCCCTATATGACAATTCCCATGTCATATACAACCACCCTACCGCGCACAGAGAGAGCTGTGGACATCATTTCTCAGCCCTCGTTCACTCGCAGGGCAGCCCATCCACATTTGGATCCGTCCCTCCCACTGGTCTGTTATTTCCCTGTTTTGAACCTTGTAAATAATATGAGGCGGATGGTCCTAGGATGGTTGTGAATATTTAGTAAGACCATGTAATATTGTAAGACAATGTAAGAGTATTACCATGTAAGGCAATGTAATATTGTCTTACTAAGTACATATATATACTAAATACAAAGAGTAGATCATCAGTCCATTTTAGTTTCTACCATCAAAAGTGCTGTATTTGGCTGTTTGTCTCTACGCTTGGGTCTTGACATCACTATCCTGACGAATTTCACCTTGTGTCACTTCCCACTCCACAAGGACGGTTCCTCCTCCAGCAGGAGGCCCGTGTTTTCTTCTCTGTGAAGATATCTTTCTCCTTCTCTAGAGGCGACATCACCGCCTGGTGAGGCCACCAGGGCTGCAGTTGACAAGATAATACGGAGAAAGTATGATAGGACACGCCAGGACTCTGAGCCAGACGCACTGTGAGTCCGTACCCTTCATATTAAACAGCTGTCGTCACGGTGTTGCTTTTAACAGTAAAGACAACGTGTTACAGAGTCTGCAAAAGTAGATTAAAATATCCGCTTTTCTCCTACATGAACAAAACTGCTTTTGGTCTTTTCCTTCTTCATTCCAATCCACGCTGTGATGCATCTATGTAAAATATCACCGACCTGAAATAGAAAGGAAATGTTTTGATTTAACTCATGCGTTCCTACAAGCAGCCTCTATTTCCTTTACGCTGATGAAGATCTGAGGGCATAGAAGACAAGCATCAGCACCCCTCTGATGGTTTCCTCAAGGAACGCAGGGATGACAGGACTTTTCCCGGTGTGGCCCTTTTCAGAGGAACATTAGTTTTTCCAGGGAGATCTGGAAAAGCTGAATCTCCGTGATATGCATGTTCAGCTTGCAATATGTCCCACTGTTTGGAACAATTCTTTTGCAAACACATGCTTTTCCCCACAAAAGCCTCTAGGGAGTATGCTACATGAATATTTAGGAAAAGTTGCCTGTACGTGTGGTCTACGACAAGGCGGGAGAGACGCTTTTCCTGGATAAGGGGACCCTTCGCACCCCGACAGAGCTGGGCTGGAATAGTGACGTTCTTTCTTTTTTTAAAAAATTTTTAGGGGCGCCTGGGTGGCGCAGTCGGTTAAGCGTCCGACTTCAGCCAGGTCACGATCTCGCGGTCCGTGAGTTCGAGCCCCGCGTCAGGCTCTGGGCTGATGGCTTGGAGCCTGGAGCCTGTTTCCGATTCTGTGTCTCCCTCTCTCTCTGCCCCTCCCCCGTTCATGCTCTGTCTCTCTCTGTCCCAAAAAAAAAAAAAAAATTTATCTATTTTTGAAAGAGAGAGAGATCAGGGAGGAGGGGCGGAAGGAGAGGGGCACAGAGGTTCCAAGGCAGGCTCCACACTGACAGCAGAGAGCCTGATGCAGGGCTTGAACCCACAAACCGTGAGATCATGACCTGAGCCAAAGTTGGACGCTCAACCGACTGAGCCACCCAGGCACCCCCAGTGAAGTTCTTTCCAAGAAAAGCAACGAAGGCCTAACAGAGATCACTTCTTGGCCTCTCGCCATGCATCAGTGTGGTCACCACTGCAGAGGTCCTGTCTGTCTTCGTGTCCAGCCCCCTCCAGCTGGCCAGACGTCGGCGTGTGCTCTGGGCCAGAAGGAGAAGGCTGCCTTCCTTGGCATCGACCTATGATTGGCTTCGTTGTCAGAATATTCTGGCATCCAAGGGGCCAGGCGAGGTTGAAAGCCGTGCTAGGTGTTCAGATTACTCCTTTGTTAAAATTACGAGAAGGTGGTCACGGTGCATCTCGGTCCCCCCTGAGGTGGCTCACGGGTCAACTCGGTGGGCTTGCTCTCTCTCTTTAGGTAGGAAGCCCTTCCCATGACCTCTCCTGATTGGAGATTTCGCTGAGAAAAGTTGGTGGGCACGCTTCAGGCAGATCTGTATTTCACGGCCCGCTGTCCCACTCTGTCTCATCTAGTCCTCGCGATGTCATCTTACAAGTGGGGCGATGGGGGCGTGGAGAGGATCTGTTGCCTGGAAGTGGTGGGCCGAGGGTCCCAGGCACCTGCTGCGATTCCAGAGCCTGGGAGGTCCCCGTGGCCGCTCTTCAGGGCAGCAGAGACGTTGCCCTGTCCTCCACCCTTGCAGCCCCAGCGAGGCAGACCCCGTCCGGCGTTCTCGAACCGCTGCTGGCCATGAGCGTTCCCGGAGCAGCCGGGCCTCCCCACTACCCTTCCCGGCCTCAGTGTCATCCCAGCAGTGTCCGGAGGGAAGGGGGAGAATCCAGACCCTTCGGGACAACTGTCAAGCCAGTGGTATAACTTTCTTTCCATTCTGATGGGTGAGTGTGTGTGTGGTGGGTGTGGTGTACCTACTGTGTGCATGTTTGGTATTAATATGTGCTGTGTGTGCACGTGTGGTATGTGTGGGCATGTGTGAAGTGTGTGGGGTGCGTTTCTGCGGGGCTGTGTTAGCAGTTTCACCCTCCCCAGGTGAGGGTAAGAGACTCGCAGAGAGTAAGTCTCATGTCCTGGGGAACTGGGAGGAGGTCGTGACAGAGCCCATTCGGCGTTCCCTTCCCCAAACAGGCAATGTGCACAGTCGTCTTCCTGCTCCAGGACTAAGGCTGAGAGCTCAGATGGTCTTATCATCACAGAAGTGAACGTTTTTCTGCCAAGTAGCACATGAATTCGATCAAGTATCACGCCAAAGAAAAAGCACATTCGACTCCTTTTATCGGAGAAATGTGTTTGATGTTGCACCATAAAAATTTCGAATAGAATATGTAAACTCTACTTAATAAAGCAACAAATTGAAGAAGTCAATTTGTGAACGTCCATGCTTAGAAGAAGGGTAGGAGATTCTGAAATGGAATCCTGAAGAAAGAGGGAAGGAAGCTAGTCAAGTCTGAAGTGTGCCTGGGCTCCGGGATCCTACCCTCTAATTCTCATTTAAAAATTCTACAAATGTATTCCTTTCTGGTGGGTGGCACTCACCAGTGGTGTCCTATCCACTGTAGCTTTATCATATAACTGAGTTATATATTTCATTAAATCTTTTCCAGTATTTGGTTTGCAGTGTAGATTTCATGCATATCTTTTGTTACATTTATTCTCAAGCATTGATGTTTTCTAACACGATTTGCAATGATATTTAAATGTTTCATGTCATAGTCTTTGTTGATAGTATATAGGCAAACATTTTGATACTTATATATTTACTGTTTGTCCATCAAACTTGGCAAATTCACCTTTTAATGCCATTATTCTCTTTGTAGATTCACTCTGTCTTCTTAATGTACAATCATGTCATCTGTGAATAATGACAGTTTTATTTGATTCTTTCTAACACTTAAATTTTTTTTATTCCTTTTCTTGCCCTTTGTACTGTCCAGGACCCCTAGCACAACATTGGATGGGAGTGATGATAGTGGAATCTTTGTATTTTTTTTCTAAATTTTAGAGAAAGATTTTAATATCTCATCATTAAGTATCATATTAGCTGTTGGCAAACATTTTCTTTTTTTTTTTTTTTTTTTTTTATTTTTATTTTTGGGACAGAGAGAGACAGAGCATGAACGGGGGAGGGGCAGAGAGAGAGGGAGACACAGAATCGGAAACAGGCTCCAGGCTCCGAGCCATCAGCCCAGAGCCTGACGCGGGGCTCGAACTCACGGACCGCGAGATCGTGACCTGGCTGAAGTCGGACGCTTAACCGACTGCGCCACCCAGGCGCCCCGGCAAACATTTTCAACAGACTAAAGATTCCTTCCATTTCTAGTTTGCAGAAAGGTTTTTTTTTTAATATTATGAAAGGTGTCAGATTTTATCACTGCTTTTTCTGCACCTACAGAGATGAACATATTATTTGTAATCTTTATTTTGTTAATGTGGTGCATTTAAGTGATCAGTTTTCAATGTTAAATCATCTTTTCATTCCCATAATGAGCTTCCTATGACCACGATATTTTGTCCTTTATATTTAGGGCTGGATTCAATTTGGTAATTTTATTTTTTTTTTAATTTTTTTTAAACGTTTATTTATTTTTGAGACAGAGAGAGACAGAACGTGAATGGGGGAGGGGCAGAGAGAGAGAGGGAGACACAGAATCGGAAGCAGGCTCCAGGCTCTGAGCCATCAGCCCAGAGCCCGACGCGGGGCTCGAACTCACGGACCGTGAGATCGTGACCTGAGCTGAAGTCGGACGCTTAACTGCCTGAGCCACCCAGGCGCCCCCAATTTGGTAATTTTAAAAAAGACTTTTGCACCTATAGACATAAAAGAGATTGGCCCATAATTATCCTTTCTTGAAATGACCATGTCAATCGAGATTATAAAATTATTTGGGAAGATTTCTCTTATTCTCTATTTTCTGAAACTGTTTGTAAAAATTGCTATTATATATTCCTTAATATTTTTTTAAGTGTTTATTTTTGTGAGAGAGAGAGAGAGAGAGAGAGAGAGAGAGCATGAGCGGGGGAGGGACAGAGAGAGGGAGACACAGAATCTGAAGCAGGCTCCAGGCTCTGAGCTGTCAGCACAGACCCCGATGTGGGGCTCAAACTCACAGACTGTGAGGTCATGACCTGAGCTGAAGTCGGATGCTTAACTGAGCCACCCAGGCACCCCCCTCCTTAATATATATATATATTTTAGGTTTACCCATTAGAGAGAGAGAGAAGGAAGGAAGGAAGGAAGGAAGGAAGGAAGGAAGGAAGGAAGGAAGGAAAGAAAGGAGGGAGGGAGGGAGGGAGGGAGGGAGGAAGGAAAGAAAGGAGGGAGGGAGGGAGGGAGGGAGAGAGGGAGGAAGGAAGGAAGGAAAGAAAGGAGGGAGGGAGGGAGGAAGGAAGGAAGGAAGAAGAAAGAGCGAGCGAGCATGTGTGCACCTGTGTGGGCCGGGGCAGGGGCAGAGAGAGAGGGAGACAGAGAATCCCAAGCAGGCTCTGTGCTCTCAGTGCAGACCCTGATGAGGCACTTGAGCCCATGAACCCCAAGATCATGACCTGGGCCGAAGCTGGACATTTAACTGACAGCCACCCAGGCTCCCTTCCTTAAATATTTTGAACAAGTTCACCAGGGAGGCCTTCTTAATCTAGAATTTTTGGTGGGAAAAATTTTAATGGGATCAACTCTTTAGAAAATACCCAATTCTTCAGGGTTTTCAATTCTTTTGACAGTGTTAGTAGTGTGTGCTTTTAATATCTTGTCCACTTAATTTTTCAAAAAATTGGCATAAAATCATTAATAACATTATTATTTTTTTAATTTTATTTTTTATTTTTTTTAATTTACATCCAAATTAGTTAGCATAATAACATTATTTTTTAATGCCAGTAGGATTTATAGTTATGTTCTTTTTTAAATATTGATACCAAAAATTGGTAATTTTTGTCATTTTTCATTTCTCTTGGGTGGTCTTATAGAGGGCGTAATGACACCATTAGTCTTTGCAAAAGATCTGTTTTTGGCTTTATTGATTTTCTGTATTAACTCTTTTCTTTCTATTAAATTGATTTCTGTTCTTAATTTTACTATTTCCATCTCTTCTGTTGGGTTGAATTTGCTTTTCTTTTTTCTAGCTTATTCAGATGCAATTTTAGATAATTAATTAACCTTATTTTTAAACACATTTATTAAAACCATAAATGTTCTCCTGCTTCTTCGGCTTCTTTCTACAAGATTGGAAATGTTAAATCATCATTATTATTTCGTTGAAAATATTCTATAATTTCCGTTGTGATTCCTTATTTAACTCCGTGTTCTTTAGACACGCATTGCTTAATTTTCAAGTACCTGAGACCATTTTAGTTACCTGGTAGGGACGTGCAATTTAATACCACCAAGTTAGAGAATGTGATTTGTATGATTCTGACTTCTCAAAATTTGCTGAGGTCTACTTCATGGCTCATCCTAACGCCTATTTTGGCGAATGTTGCGTGTGAACTGGAAGCATGTTTCTTTTGTATGTCAGGATTAGGTTTCCATAGTGTCAGTTGGGTCTACTCAGCTAATCATATTGTTTAATTTTCCTATGGCCTTACTAAATTGATTTTCTTTTTTTCCTTTTTTTAAATATGAAATTTATTGTCTGAATTGATTTTTTTAAATATGAAATTTATTGTCTAAATTGATTTTCTGTTTGTTTCCTATTCTCTCAGTTACCAGGAGAGGTTTCATAAAATCTCCAAACTTGACAATGGATTGTTTATTTTTCCTTTTTGTTCTGCAAATGTCTGCTTGAGGTATGTTTTAGTTACGTTATTAAGTACATACACATTTAGGAGTCTTTTTTTTTTTTAAGTTTATTTATTTATTTTGAGAGAGACAGAGGGAGTGCGACTGGGGGAGGGGCAGAGAGAGAGGGAGACAGAGAATTGCAAGCAGGTTCTGCACCATCAGCACGGAGCCCCACGCGGAGCTCGAACGCATGAAAACCGTGAGATCATGACCAGAGCTGAAACCAAGAGTCAGACGTTTAACCGACTAAGTCACCCAGGTGCCCCTTAGGAGGAGTTTTATCTTCTGGCTCAGTGGATCCTTGTATCATTATGATAAAGTCCTTCCTAGTCTCTGATCTAATTGTTGCCTTACAGGTACGACACTAATATAGAATATGGCCACGACAGCCTTTCCTGGTTCTGTTAGAAGCGAGTTATACCCACATCCATCCTTTGACTTTTTTATGACAATATTCATCTGTTATTTTCTCTCGCAAACATTAAATTATTGGAGGGGCGCCTGGGCTGCTCAGTAGGTTGAATGTCCGATTTCGGCTCAGATCATGATCTCACAGTTGGTGGGTTCAAGCCCCATGTCGGGCTCTGTCCTGACAGCTCGGAGCCTGGAGCCCACTTCGGGGTCTGTCTCCCTCTCTCTCTGCCCCTCCCCCGCTCATGCTCTGTGTCTCTCTGTCTCTGAAAAAATGAATAAATGTGTAAAAAAGTATTAAATTATTGGAGCTTGTTTTTAATAAATTATTTGTCTTTTAATTTGACTGTTTACTCCAGTCATCAGGAATGTAATTAAGAAAATAGTTGACTTTGGGGAGCCTGGGTGGCTCAGTTGGTTGAGCGTCTGACTTCGGCTCAGGTCATGATCTCACGGTTGGTGGGTTCAAGCCCCACGTCGGGCTCTGTGCTGACAGCTCGGAGCCTGGAGCCTGCTTCAGATTCTGTGTGTGTGTCTCTCTCTCTGCTCCTCCCCTGCTCGTGCTCTGTCTCTCTCTCTCTCCTTCAAAAAATAAATAAAAAAACATTAAGAAAAATTAAAGAATGTAGTTGACTTTAATTTTATCATCTTTTCATTGTTTTCTATCTGTCTCATCTGTTTTTGATTCTTTTATTTGTCATTTCCTGACCCCCTTTGGATTGGGTGTATTTTTTCAAAAATTCTCACTCTTTAGGTTTTTGTTCTATATTCTTCTAATTTGTGTAGCGGTACTGTGGGAAATTAATGTTCATCCCAGAGGAGGATTTAGCCTCACCACGTCTGGGAGAATGGGAGACTCTTACCCCAGTGTGACCCCGTCTGTGCTCAGCACCTGCGTGAGCAGAGTCATACATACATTTGTACTTCTGCTTATGTGGTTAACCACATGAGACGCTATCATCACTTTTTGGATTAATTCATTATTAGGATTAAGTTATTGCTATTAAACAGTTAATGACATTTGTTTTCACCCCTGTATTGACTCCTCCCAGGACTCCTAACTCCTTTAGAACTTCAGTGTCTGGAAGCGAATTAATTCAGCATTTACTCTCCTAAACATATCTTTATTTCGTGCATTTTTGAAGGACATTTATGAACTTATGATGGAATAAAATGCTGGGTTGGAAGGTTCTTTTTTTTTCCTTCTCTCAGAGATTTGAAGACATCACCCGTTGTTTCTGGCTTCTATATATTGTAGCTCTTGGAAGGTTATGTGTCTTTCCTTGTTGGAAAGATTTCCCTCCTGTATCTTGTTTTCAACATTTTAAATAAACCTGCTTTGGTACGATTTTTTTTTTTTTGGAAGGGGGTAACCACCCTGCTTATGTCGTGCTGAGTTACTACAATATATGGGTTGAGCTCTTTTACCGGTTTTGAGAAATTCTTAGCCGTTATTCCTTCAAATATTTTTCTGTCCACCCTCTCTCCTCCTTCCTTTCTGGAGCTTCAATCACACATGTATTAGAGCTGTGGACTATGTCCTGACTTGTCTTTATGCTTTGAATTGGTTTTCCATTCTTTTATTTTTAATGTGTTTCAGCCTGGATATTTTCCATGCACTGTCTCTGAGCGCATCACTGCCATTTTTTGCTTTGCCAGCTCTTCTGTTAAATCTATACAACATCTTCTTAACTTCAGATATTTAAAAAATTCCAGAATGTCCATTTGCTTATGTTTTCTACTTCTACTTTATAGCAATATTTGCTATCCTTTCATTACTTTCACTGCTATTTTTCTTTCTATTATTTTACATACTAATTATAGTTGTTTTAAAGTCCTTGTCAACATTCTTCAATACCTGGATCTTCTGTGAGTGTGCCCCTAGTTTTTGAACACTTAGGGCCCTTTTTAAAATAAACTTTTTATTCTAGAATGGTTCTATATTTACAAAAAAAGGGGGTATGAGAAGAATGCAGAGAGTTTTATGTCCTCTGAACCCAGTTTCCCTTATTATTAATATATCAGTGCAGTATATTTTTCATAATTAATGAACCCATATGGATACGTGATTAACTAAAGTCCATACTTTATTCAGATTCCTTTTGTTTTTACCTAACGTCCTTTTTCCGTTCTAGGATTCTGCATTATATTACTTGTCATGTCTCCTTAGGATCTTCCTGGCTGTGGCCATTTCTTAGCCTTCCCTTGTGTTTGATGACAGTTTTGAGAAGCTCTGGTCAGGTAGTTTGTAGAAAGTCCCCAGTCATTGCTGATTTGCTTGATGTTTTTCTCACGATTAGAGCAGACTTCCAAGCTTGAGGGAAGAACAGATATAATGTGCCATTCTCATGCACGTATCTAGGATACACATCATCAACATGACTTACCACGAGTGATGTTAACCTCAATCCCGCAGTGGTGTTCCACAGGTTCCTCTATATTGCACGCTTTGGAAGGAACTCCCTAAGCACAGTCCACACTCAAGTGGGGAGTTACGCTCCACTTCCTTGAAGATGAAGTACCCACATAAATTATTTGGGATTCTTCCAAATAGGAAGACTGTCTCTTCTCCATGTAGTTACTTATTCAATCATTTATTAATATCGGTATGGACGAATGGATATATATGTTATATTTTAGGTAATAATCCAATGTTACTTTATTTTTTGCCCCAATTAACCTAGTTTCCACCCTTAGGAAATCTTCCAGTTGACTCTCGTGTTCCTTTGACATAAACTATCATTTGTTTTGCTTTTGAGCATTTCTTTACATTCCGGTAACATGCGGGTTCGTCTTGTGTATTTTCTGCTCTGGTCCTAGAATCAGACATTTCTCCAAGGAGCCCTGGTTCCTTTGATGAGAAAGTAGTATTAGAAACCAAGTTTTGGGGCCAGATGTGCTGCTTGATAACACATCGACAAACATTTCCATATGTAACCATCTGGACTATATTCCGTGAACTGTGAGTTTGCATTGATGGCTCTGACTCCAGTCCATTACCACCCAGACTATTCTAGCCTCCTCCCTCTGCTAATGTGTAAACTCCCACTACAACAGTGAGACGCCTACTTTCGACCCCTGCCACGCTTGCTGTGTTAAGTCTAGTACACACCTGGATTAGTTCCAGGATTAATCCATAATCCCGTGGGAACCATTACCAACGAGAGCCCTCTGCCTATGTGCTGTTTCTTTTACTTTTAGACTTATGGGCTTCACTCCTTCCCAAAGCTCCTTAGGTCAGTATATTTTTCACTCCTTCCTTCACTGGGATTGTTTAATAGGGTTGTATATGCTTTGATCCTTTTGTTATATTCTACATTCCAGGCTGGGATCGTTGAACTCTGAAGTGATTTAAAATTTGTATACGTTATCATTTGCTCTTTGTGCTAGAAAATTCAGTGGGTTTTGGTAAAGGCATAGTGCCATATCTCCAACAATACAGTATCAGACAGTTACAGATAGTTTCACCAAGTCCAAGAATAGGGCTATTCCGTCTATAGTATACTGCGTGTTGGATTTCATCAAGGCCGGTTCTAACTTGAGTATACAACATGGTATAACATCCCTGAGTGCCCCTTCTAGACATGACATCATCTAAGTGTGTATTTTTGTGTGTGTGTCTCTTTTGAAGCATACAAAATACCCTATCCTATCCCATCTTTCACTTTTGGAGGATAGCTTGCTTGTGTATAATTATAAGTTGATTCTTTTTATTTTTCAAATTTAATGTTTCACTTCACATTCTTCTTACTTACATTGTTTCTGATGAGACACCTGCTGTAACTCTGATCCTTGTTCCTCTATAGGTTAGGTTATTGTTTTCCCCTCTGGCTTTTTTTCCCCCAAGATCTTTTCTTTGCCTTTGGTTTTCTGTAGTTTGAATTTGGTGTGCCTTGGTATTTTGGGGAGAGGGTTGGTATTTATGTCATTTGGTGTTCTCTAACCATCCTGGATCTGTGGTTTAGTGTCTGCTTTTCATTTTGGAGAATTCTTGGCCATTATTATTTCAAATGTTTCTTCTGCACTGCACTCTATTTCCTCTCCTGTACCAATTGCACATATGGTACAACTTTGAAATTATTCCACCATTTTTGGATATTCTATATCGGGATTGCTTTTTTCCCATTCTTTTTTCTCTTTGAATTTCAGTTTGGGAAGTTTTCCTTGATCTGTCTTCAAGTTCGCTAATGCCTTGGCTCTGTTGCATCGACAGATGAGCCCATCCAAATAGCCTTAGTGTCTCTTACAGTATTATTCTTAACTTTTTTTTTTTATTCTTAGAGTTTCCAACTCTCTGCTTACATTACTCATCTGTTTTCACATGTTGTCTGCATTTTCTCTTATATACATCAGCAGAGTAATCATAGTTTTTTAAAATATCCATCTTTTCAGGTTTTGCTTCTTCTTGCTTTTTTGTACGGCTTGTAATTTTTTTTTGTTGAGAGCTGGCTGTGGCATTTCAGCTGGCGGGAACAGGAACTAAAGTAAATAGGGCTACGGTGCTAGGTGTTCTAATAATCTGGCCAAGAGTTAGTCTGCACTCAATGCTGGTTGCTGTAGGTTCCAGAAACTTCCTATTTCTTCAGTGTCACTGTTTTTTCCTCTCCTGCTGACTTCGGGCTTCCCTAGGTACTCTTCCCTATATAAAGTCTGCATTCTGCAGCTCTTTCAGCTTTAATCCATTGTTCTATACACCACCAGCCCTGCTGGTGTGGTGGTAAGGTGCGGGGGGGGGGAAGCTCTTATAAACTTATGATTAAATCTCACTGGTTAGTGGGACTGTGACCTTCACAAGTGTCTCTCTAGCAACCCAGCTTTTCCTTTTTGCCCTTGCCTCCTACTCTGCAGCATTCCCAATCTGCTTCCTTGAAGCCTTGACCCTCGATGACTATATTTTTTTCCCCTTACGTGAGGCAGGAAGGACACATGGGGCTTGACTGGGAGGAATGCTCTTCTCCCAGCTGAGCTAAGGTTCTGACACCTTTTTTTTTTTTTTCTACTGAACGCTAGTCCTCTGTTGTGAAGATTCTTTCATTTCACAAGGATTGCTTTTCCCTACCAGAGCCAGGAGGACATCTTTCTCAGATCTTTACCAGGGGAACCTGGTGTAATTCCTGAGAGTAAAGGTCACAATCCCAATACACACACGCTAAAACTATGCCCCCAGGAATTTCTTAGTCTAGCAATTAATCAAAATTGCTGTTTAAACATTCCTACCAGTCTGTAATTGCAGTGGCTTCCACTCCAGATAAGCAGATTTCAGCTGGGATTCTCCAGAGTCTGAGGTAGTGGTTTAACCTATGACCTCAATTCAAGGATTAGTTAAAGGAAAGTCATTGATTTTCAGTGTGTCCAGGCTTTTATTGTTGTTGGTAAGTATAGAATGATGAATTCCAAGTTCTTTACATGCCAGAACTGAAATCATATACTGCTAATTAAAAAAAAAACACACATTTTCTTGGTTGTTGGTCCAATTGCTTGTCGAGTGATATATATATATATATATATATATATATACACACACATATATATATATTTATATACATATATATATAAATATATATATTTATATATATACATATATATGTATATATATGTATTTATATATATATAAATAAATTTATATATATATGTATTTATATATATGTATATTTATGTATTTATATATATGTATATTTATGTATTTATATATAAATAAATTTATATATAAATTTATTTATATATATATATGTATTTTTTTTATCATATCCCAGACGTTGCATACAAATAGATCATGTGTGCTCTAGATAATACCTTCAGTCAGTGTGGGTTCCTTTTTCCTCTAGTGGGCATGTAGAGAGAGGATCTGATCACTCCAATGCAATTAAGAATACCTTGGGTTGGGGCTGGATTGTAATTTTGGCCAGATTTGTTCCTATCTGGTAAATCCTTGTTTCTTGGCTATAGTGTTCCTCAGCTTTTGCTTATCTCCTCACCCCCACCAGAATGTTCTCCCCTTCCAAGTTTTTTGAGCTTAGCTGTTGCCTCACACAAATGAGACTATAGCCAATAACCTGAAAGGGAGACTGGCTCTGTGTTTTCTGCAGAGCTTCTCTCCCTAATGGGACTTAGTTTCTTAAGCACTGTACGAAATTTCGGTCTGTGTCAGTGTCTACGGTCCCCAGTTTCCAGCACTGCAGCAGAGCTCAGCAAATGTCTCAAGGGGAGACATGCTTGTTTGGGGGTTACTCTTTCAATCCATCACTCCATCCACAAGGGATGGCCCAAAGTCTTCTGGCAGCGTTCCTCAGTTTGGGCAAGCTTAGTCTCCAAGTAATGTTCAGAATTGGCAACCACACCAGAAGAATAACACAGTCCGTGATCAGCATCTCATCTAGGAGAAGCTCTTGTATCTCTCTGGCTTGAGTTCTTCTGGTCTCCACAAATTCTATGCCTCTTCAATCCAATTTTCTGTCAAAAATATGAGTTGTGTAATTTGTCCAGTGTCTTTTAAAAAAACTGGCCGTGGTAGGGGCACTTGGGGGGCTCAGTTGGTTGAGCATCTGGCTCTTGGTTTTGGCTTAGGTCATGATTTCATGGTTTTGCAAGTTCAAGCCCCGCATTGGCCTCTGTCCTCATGGCGCAGAGCCTGCTTGAGGTTCTCCTTCTCTCTCTGCCTCGCCCCTGCCCACACTTTCTCTGTCTTTCTGAAGAAAAAAAAAAGAAAGAAACTTAAAAAAATTGCCATGGTAGTAGAGGTCTGCATGTATAGGTCTACCTGGAATCAGAAGATATAGATCATTATTTTTTCATAGGAAAAATTAGAATCCTTTTATTTGGCAATTTTCTGTATGTACCATGCTACCAGTGGGGATTGGAAAATCTACCTAATTCTATCTGTTGACTCACAAAGTAGCTAGATATCTGCAGTCATCTCCACATGCTTAGTGTTGAACTGTCAATAAGAGTGGGCATCCAATATCGGTGTTTCCAACTTTGAAAACTATAATAAATATACACCTATGGTTCTTACGGGAATTTAAGGCAGCACAGTGGAGGAAAATCCTGCATCTGTAAAAAGGAGCAGAAAACGTAATAGACAAAATTGCACAATAGTACATGAAGCAGAAGAAAACGGGGATATCCTGTGGGACACTTTAATTAAAGCCCAGAAAATTGCAATTTCTTAGAATCAACACAGAAAACAGGAAACATCCGGTATAGATTCACAAAGGGCTACTTAGAGATATACCAAAAAAATTATACTGGAAATGACGAACAGGGGAGGAAAACTTAGAAACAAAAGAAAAAAAAAGACATGAGCTTCAAAAAAAAAAAATCTCAAAATGTTTCAACATTGTATAGTGCCAGTGGGGTCAGGATGCTGCAGAAAAGCCAGAAAACCCCCACATTAATGTCTCCATGTCCCTGGAAAGGATGTGAATTGTCAAGTCCTTGGGGGAAAATGTGAAACAAATAGTCCGTATTGACTTCAACTTGGTTGGAGTGCAGGATAGATGGTGGAGGTTAGTAAGGTCGTAAGTTTCCGACTATAAAGAGATCTTTGTTCACTTTTGATGTTCCTTAGCATCAAAATGCCTGCCTGTTCACAATGTAGAGTGTATTATACACATGTATTTGTGGCGTGCGTGTGTGTGTGGTGCGTGCATGTGTGAAAAGCCTGAAGAATTGTGTGTCACTAGGTTCATCCATAAATAAGAGAACTCTCCTTCCCAAAACAAACGAAGATCAACCATCTGACATATGTGCATGTGTACTAAGGGCTCCCGAGGGACACAGTGTCTAAAACCAATGATGTTCTGTAAAATTGGGATGCCGTGCTGGAGCGGTAGAGAGAGTGTGGATTCTGTGGTCAGACTTGGGTGCAAATCCTGGCACCGCACTTAACTAATAAACGAGCATGAGAAGGTCATTAACCTTTCTGAGCTTCAGTCTCCTCGAGTGTGGAGTAGAGATAATGTCCACCTCCTGGAGTTTTTGTGGTGACGAAGCTAAGTGATACATGGTGAACACCAGGCACAATACTAGTGTATTGTGGGACTGGTGTACCAGAAATGATAACGCTCATGACTGCGCAGTGCACACGGAAGAAGAAAGATCGGGTTGTTGTGGCAGAGGCACGACTAGGAGGGACACCTCTGGTTGAAAGGGAGGGGCAGTGGTGGCTGTGCACTAAATGAAGTCACTAGGAGATCAGAGGTGGGGGAGCAGAGGTAGAGGGTGAAGGATTCTGGTGCCAGTACTTCTAGAGAACATGGGTTCTAGGAAAGCAAGAAAAAAATGATGAAAAATGCAGGACACAGGTGGGAACCCCTCAGAGGCAATTCTCTGAGTGTGGCCTCTTCTAGGTTCTTCTGAGCTGTGGTTTAGTTGTGAGCCTGTCATAAGGAGGTCACAACAAGTGGTAATCCAGGGGTCCTACACTGTGGCCACGTCTCCATGGTTGCCCTCCCACAAAGCTAGTACAGTGTCTGATAATTTCCGGATTCATGTGTGATCTAATCCTGCTCTCAGGAAAGCCACCATATGGGTTTTGGCAGGCCTTGCGACGGCATCGTTCCCACTAGCCTCATCTGCAAGAGGAGGGGTTGATATCTGAAGTTTCTTACAAAAGCTAAAAAAAACCCATAATATATAAGTTGAATAAATGCCTTGTAATGTTTTTAAAAAGGTCAAAATAAGAAAAGAAGTGTACAAGTGTAATCTGCAAGAAGAGGTAAAGCAAATTACCAATTGTAAGAATAAGAGGAAAATGATGCAGAGGGTCATAGTGGGCTACAAGCCAGACACACATCCTTGTTTGTGGCCCTGCTGAAGAACAGAGGTTGACTGGGGGCAGGATAGGCAGAAGGAGCAATTTCAACTCGTGCAATCAGGTCAAATCACCCTTCTCTGAAGCCAGTGCTTCCAGGTTGAGAAATGGTGGCTACCTTCCTCTCAACAAGGAGCCATCCGTAGAGAGGTTTAGAATGGGATTCATTTTTGCTTCCATGGCTGGAAGTGCTTTCTCTCCTATGTTTAGCCTTTAGCCCAGGCATGCTTGGACTCGCTGAGTGACTGGCCTCTTAATTAAATTTACCTGATGAAGGAAACATTTTGTGCTTGGTCAAACAGTGAGTAAGGACAGGGTCTGGAAACATACCATCAGGTTGGAACAAACCTACTTCTAATGAGGTCAGAAAAGAATAAGGAACATTTAAGAGAAATTGGCCACAGTGGATGAGGGAAGGACAGTCAGATTTCTGGGAGCAGAAAGTTGTATATGTGACCGCTCATTAAAAAAGATGTTAGCTATGATCAAGCTTCAAGTGAAGGGCTTCTGGTCCTGCCCTTCGGAAAGAGGGGGGCCAGTGCTATCTCAGTTTTACTGCCAGGGAACAGTGCCCCAAAAGTCTACAAATTAACACCTCAGTATTTCATCCCAAGCTTTCTGAAAGGATGGTCTTTTCTCCCCTTCCCCCAGCCCCACTTTGTTTAGGCAACAGGTCACAGTCATGAATGGGTTGGGACCAGAGACCTATCACAGTGAGAGCCACTGCATGGGAAAGGAAACCATCCTGCAGAGTTATGTTTTTCCTTTAACTTTCCCACCAGTGGGTAATGACAGAACTGTGGCAAATTGATGGTAACCATGTCCCGGTAAACAGCTGCTGGGAAGCTGTGCTGGGGGAGAGTTGCTATAACTCTTATTTATTTTATTCTCTCCTGTGGTGAGCAGATCCTAAGGTGATCCCCAGTGATCCCTGCCTCCTGGTGTTCGTGCCTTTGTGAGCATAGTTGGGATCCACAGCTTACTTCTAGCCAATAGATGATGGCAAAGGTGGTAAGATGTGAGTTCTGTGATTGCACTGTGTTGTGTAAGACTCTGTGTCATTAGCAGACTCGCTCTTGCTCTCCTGTGGGCCTTGAAGAAGCAATATGCCATGCTGTAGACTGTCTGTGGGGAGACCCATGGGACAGGGCACTGTGGGCACCTGTAGGAGCTGTGGACAGTCTCCGGCCAACAGCCATCAGGGGATTCTGCCCACCTCCTGTGCGCGCTTGGAAGTGAATTCCTCCTCAACCCAGCTTCCGGATGAGAACGCAGCCCAGCGGGACACCTTAGTTGCAGCCCTGTGAGACCCTGAGCAGTAGACCAGGTAGGCTGTGCTTGGAAGTCCTGAACCACAGAAACTGAGATAACAAATAAGTGTTGTTTGAAGCCACTAAGGTTGTGGTAATCTGTTAGGCAGCATGGAAAAAATTAACACACCTCCGCAGACTATATTCGACGTGGGGATTTTGACGTCTTCACGTTGAGAGTCCTTGAGGCCTCGGGTGATGGCGCCCAGCCCTTCCTTCTGTAGGCTATCTACAGCAGCAGCTATGAGCATCTATCCATGATTGGACCACCTTCTGAAGCACGTCTTTAATCTTGAGGCACAGCCAGCAATAGTGGTTCAATGAACACAGTGCTTCTCTTTGGCATGGATTCACCTACTTCATGATTCTCCCGATGTGTCAGATCCTGGGCTAACACCTCAGCAGAAATATTAATGGTGAAGATAAGAACTGCCTACAAAAATCTAGAACCCAGTGGAGGAGAGGAGTATTTAGATAAGTGGCCTCAATTAAAGGCACATCTGTTGTCCAGGCAGTGAGGCAATAAGGAAGATGTGGACCATTCCTCTCTGAACGTCTTCTTCCCCATTTTGGCCCCACTTGCTGGGCTGCCTGGCCCTCCACATTCAAATGTGCTCATCTGAGCTGACTTCGCTGCCCATTCCCTTCTCTTCTAACACAGGGGCACAAGTGAACCTCACCTCCCATGTCAGAGCCGGCTGATTTTTATGACATTCTCAAATGTGCATTTTGTTTTCTAAATGATTCGGTATACAGTGGTGCTCATTCTCTGCAAAATTTTGTATGGGGTGAATCTGGTCTTTAGCACCACTGCTCTTTGGTTGCCGCATCTTCCCCTATTTCATCAGTCTCTCTCCCCTTCAGGACTCCGATCCTTCCCCTCTATCAAGTGCCGATCTCAAAAGGACCATGCATCTGCTGGGTTAGTCATCCACTCTGATGGTATTTCCCAAGTGGTCCTATACGGTGGTGGCACCTTTCATGGGGGTATTTGCAGATTCAGCTTAATCACCGTGGATGAAAAGGTTTGGTTACCATTTAAATGAGTTAATTATGGGGGTGTCTAGGAAAACCTCTTCGGACAAGGAGGAAACGATCTGATTGGGTTGGGTGTAAAACCAGTTTTTCCGATCTCATCTGTGACTGGGACCACGTGAAATGGCCGGACTACGGTATCACATGTGCGTTTACCATAGTGGTTCTCAACCGGAGCGATTTTGCCCCCTACTGGACATTTGACAATGTCTGGGGACATTTTTGGTTGTCACAACTCAGGGGTAGGGGTGTTTCTATTGGCATCTGGCTTTCAGAGGCCAGGACCACTGCTGAATCTCCCCCAGTGCACAGGGCAGTCCTCACAATAAAGAATTATCTAGCCCAAAGTGTTAGCAGGGTTGAGATCGGGAACCCCTGATTTAATAGACTCAAACTCAACTCCCTATATTTGGCAAAGAAAATAGCAATGGCAACAAAGATAGATAACGTGAGAATTCTCTCCACATACCCCATTTTTTCCCCTTCAGAACAATCCTTCCCTCCCCTGGACTCACCGAAAGTGAAGCTCAAAGAGAAATGAAGAAGGGTTTTTTCCCTTTGAATTGCTGTTAGGATTTAATATTCATCTTTATTAACTTTATCCTGAACGTGTACCTGAGGTGTTCTGGATTAGAGACAGATGATCATTATTCATTTAGAAAGCAAATAATGTCTGCAGGCTCCCGTGTTTTGATTCTCACCCCTGGGGTGACGTGGGGAAGTAGGCCAAGGCCACACACGTGCATGTACACAGAGTCTGCATCTGAGTGAAGAATGAATTCTCTCCTGATGCAGGGGGGCAGAGGGAGGGGAGAGGCAGCTGCCCTCCTGTCCCCTCCCCAAAGGAGGTGCTCCCTAGAGGAGGAAGAGAAAGGATCCAGGGTTCTCTGTTCTGTTTGGAGTGTGAATTCATCCCTTCAAAGGCCAGGTGAGCCCTGGCGTCAGTTTTCATGGCTTAGCGGTGTTTCCAAGTCTCTGGGCTTGAAGTGCAGACATCCAGCCAGAGCCGGTGCATCCCTCTGGGGTTCTCACCCTCGCTATAGTTGTACTTTAACTTCCCGGGGCTCTCTCTGAGCCTGGGCTCCCCCCTTTTGCAGACAACGGTGTTCAGAAAGCCCCAACACTGCCAGAACACACACATAGTTTCTTCCCACCCAGCCATTTCCAGGTCCTTTGGGGACTTGGGGATGGTTTAAGGACCTTTTGTGACTCCCTGTCCCGGTATGTTCTCCCATCACACAGAAGAAGAGCTGGACGCACATGAGCAGAGCCTTCCTGAGAATCACGTTGAGGTTCTTCCCACACATCTCATCAGAGAATTCTGCTGAGTTAGTAGAGCGCCCGCCATTTTGCAGATGGAGGGTTTACAGTCGAGAAGGAGCCTCCATTATGTCAGGGTGGGAATTTGGCCCTGGGGCCAACTGGGGTGGGAATACTTCTAAGTTTCCCTGAAATCAGCCTAAGGGAGTTGTCATTTGCACTCAAGTGACTGGCAGCTCTGTGGCCCCACCATGGCAGCCCTGGCTAGGAAGGACATCTGCCTTTTCTGGATTCTTTTCTCTCCTGCCATGCGCACGGCTCACACAGTCGGCGGCCCTGTTCGACAGTCGTAACACACTCCTGGCCTTTGGGGATTATTAGAAACAGTGCTAAAAATGAAGGGAAAGTCATTTTAAGATTCCTTCAAATGGCACTATCTGGGGGTAAATGTGCTCTAAATTATTTCCAAGGGAAAACAAATAAAGCCATCAAGTCACTACTGCATATCTAGAATATAAGAGACCGAATAGCACATATTAGGAAGCAGGTGTTTGTAGTTTATGAAATAAAGCTCTAAGGTGAAACATTAAATATATTACTTACACTTCGTTGTGGAGGTTTAAGTATTCACTGGGGAGAAATTGGGGAAACCAGAGGCTGAGCTTGGATCCTGTCATCCATGCTGAACATCCCAGAGGTGAGGGGCCGTTTGGCCCAAGTCCATGTTCTAGAAGGTCAGTGGCAATGCAGCCTGTCAGATTCCAGTGGTGCTCCAAGCCTCCTTTATCCAGAGAGCACCACAGACAATGGCGGTGCGTTGTAAAGATTAGCTATTGGGCACTGTATTCCATGATTCCATCATGTGACATGAAACTCATTCTGTTTTGTTTTTTTTTGTTGTTGTTGTTTTTGTTTTTAAGTAATAAGTAGATATTTTCAAAGAGGGTGCCGTTTGCACTGAAGCTCAGGGGGGACATGTACCAGTTGCCATCCAAAGGTGTCTATTGAGCTTGTAATTGTCCTAAGATGACACACGTTAAGACGGCCCAAGTCCTGCCTCCCAGAAACTTCCTATCCATAATGGGCACCAGAACTATTGAAAGGGAAATTGGGCATCTGCCTCTGGGTTTATTTTCAACTAGAGAGCTTCCCCTGTTTTAGGCGGGAAGGTGAGGTGTATTCTCTGGAATAGTTTAACAGACTAATGGTTCCACTTCTCCAAGAGCAGTGTGGACATGGCCCTGCGTGAAGTCACTGTTAGATTAGATGGTTTCAAGACTCTTCCATTTCACCTGAGTTAAATGTATGGCACTTGGAACCCAAGGTTCAGAAGACTGTTGAGGCCGGGGAGCCAAGGAAGCTGCCCATGGACAGGTTGGTCACTGTTCTTTCCTCAAGATCCCCCGGGTTCCAACCAAGCCATGTTTGCAAGAGCTCAGTACATGGTCAACCCAGGAAGACTATAAGAAAGGACACAATGGGGGCGCCTGGGTGGCGCAGTCGGTTAAGCGTCCGACTTCAGCCAGGTCACGATCTCGCGGTCCGTGAGTTCGAGCCCCGCGTCAGGCTCTGGGCTGATGGCTCGGAGCCTGGAGCCTGTTTCCGATTCTGTGTCTCCCTCTCTCTCTGCCCCTCCCCCGTTCATGCTCTGTCTCTCTCTGTCCCAAAAATAAATAAAAAACGTTGAAAAAAAAATTTTAAAAAGAAAGGACACAATGTCCTTTGGTCTCCGGAGAACACAGAACCTGTAGGGCGTGAGCGTGAACGTGTTTAATGGGGCACTCTGAACTCACTGATACAACGACTGTTGAGGGTCGACAAGATGGCTCAGGGAACGAGATCAGGAACATGACAGATACCATCCTTTTCCTCACAGAGTTTTACAATTTAACAGAGAAGAAAAGAAATTGCAAGAAGATGGTGGCCACATGCGACGAGCACCTGAGGGAAAGACCCAGCCTGTTTCCGAGGTCGTGGGAGGTGTCCCTGAAGAGGCTCTGTCAGAACGCAACGTGAGGCTAGGGCAAGCCCACCAGGTGTGTGGCCTGCAATGTTGGCTGCTGCCCTGGGATGTGCCCAGCAGAGTGCAGGGTCCTGAGCACCGGGGGCTCCTCTGGTAAAATAGCTGGGAATTTATTCTTCGGTCTCTGATAGTCAGAGAAACCCACGACACCCCCTCCTACTGCAACCATGGACACCATTTTACAGGACGCAGTGTTTTTTGTTTGTTTGCTTTTTATAATTTCTCTCTTCCTCCCTCTTTCCCTTCTCTTTTCTTCCTTTCCTGTCTCTTTTGTAGAAAATATAAGCCAACCTCATTCATACCTGTGAGGGCTCACGTTTCAATATCTGCTCAGAACTGCTCGGCAAGAGACATGACATAAGGAGACACAGAGACTGAAGGTTTGGCACTGAAGGGTGAAGCCAGCGCTAGGTGAGAGGGATGTATAGCGACCGCCGGAAGCGAACTCTGGTTGTGCGTGTATTTGATAGTACTTAGCAGCTGTTGGCAAACAATTTTTATTATGATCTTCGTTGCTTGCCTGGCTTTTGTCTGTTAGTGCTTGTGCTTTGTCTTGATGAAACCTGACAACCCGACCCCATTCCTGGTTCATGCGGAATGCAAACTAACAACCTCTTAGCTGGCTGGTGTGAGGGCCACTGGTCTGGTGTCCAGTGAAACAGCCCTTGTTACAAAATGGCATCTGCACAGGAGACCAGGAGACTATTCCTCTTTCCATTATGTGCTCCCGGCTTGGGTTTCCAGGGAGAAAAGATCGGGCAAGATGATTTCTCTTCTCTTCTTGCTCTGAGACCTTCCAGTTTGTGGAATGGGACTTTGCCAGTTTCAGGGCTTACCTGGACATGAAGGAGAAAACCCTACAGTCCTTGTAGGCACAACGGGACATCTCTGGAGATACTCAAATGCAGGAAGATCAGGTGAAATGACCTCATTAATTAGGGGGTGAAAAATAGGTCACACTGATCTTTCAAAATACGGTGGCTTACAGAAATTCAAATAGCACACAAATCAGAATTTTGTGCTACAAAATGATCTTGTCATGTAAGTTGGGTGTGCTGACCTGCACAGTTGTGGTGACATAAATACTTTGACATAAATACAAAGGTAGTGAGCACAACCTTTGAGCCCTGGGGTGTGACTTAATGGTCCCAGGCTCAGACTTACAATCAGTAATTTTGTGAGTCTTTTTGTTTTTGAGAAAGGTAAATGTGGGCCATTATTCTTATGGCCCCACATTAATGTTGGCATGCCTTGCCAGGAGTCTCATTATATTCCTTATTTCAGAGTCAAAGTGCTTATGTCATAAACAAGCTAAAATTTCACCTGTAAGAAAATCGGCGCAATTTCTTATTTTACCGTCCTCGGTGCCAAGCATAAAAAATGCACTTTCTGTTTGGGCAATTTTGCACAGCAGGAAATTTAAATTATTTACAGCTTTCCTTGTCTGGAAGCAGAGGAAACACACCATTTTCCAGGCCACAATTTATACTGTGAAATGTTCTTAAGACAAAAAATGGGAGTAAATTACCGATGTGTGCAAGAACGAGGGAAAGAACAAAGGAGTGTCAAAAACCAAGGGGTGTCTTTCTCCTGCTCTAACCAAGGTGGATCCAAGGGAACTGCAGGACAGTTAAACATCAAGACAACTGGAAATTGTACTGTTCTCGGAGGCTTCCGCAAAATGGTTCCAAAACAACTGTGAATGACCACCAACGGGAATGACGGGATCAAAACCCGGGTGTGAAATTGGAAGCCAGTGCTGGATGGAGGCGAGAGCTGGTGGCTAAGGGTGCTGCATGAAGGTTGGTCTGTGTCTCCTGGGGGCCAGCCGAGGACGTGCGTTTTGGGAACTCAGTGCTCTGAGCATTTGCGCACCTGGGGAGGCAAAAGGGAGGAACAAAAGTCATTTTCCTTTCCTCTCTTCCCAGCCTTCAGTGTTCCACCAGCCTTTTGCTCACTCTCCCTGCCGACTGAATAGCCTGTGTGCTCCAAGCACCCTCCACGCAGCGTTACTAAGCATTGCCATATGTTAATCAGTGTTAGTCTCCACTGCTGATGAAGAATTTCACATCTTGGTTTGGAACTGATCGCCTGCCTATTCAATTAGTGAACATGAGTCCATTAAGGTTAACATTCTGGACCTGCATGGTTGGAGACCTCACCTGACGGTGGAGAGAGGGGTCTATGCGCCACTTTTCTTGGGCTTTCTTTCTAGTTCTATTAATGGACTCGTTTCAGCTAAACATAATAACAAAAATGGTTTATATTCACTGAGCAGCGTTATGATGAGTCTCATGGGGTCTCCTCTCTTCATGCTTGTCTCCAATCTATAGACCAATTCAAATTTTACAGCTGGGGAGACTGAGGCTCACATAGGTAGAAAGAGGTGCTGGTGAGATTCAGCCTAGGTGCTCTGCCTGCAGAAACCACCCTCCCGGCTGCTCTTCTGTCCTGAGGAGCGAGTAAACCCTCCCCAGCTGGAAGCTATCACTGGGTGGATCTCACAGCGCCCAGACATTCAAGAGCACAGAAAAGAGCGAGTAAGAGAGACAACGGGAGAGCTGGTCTGGGGGGATAGCACGTCACCCCACTGCTAGCACAGCTACCTCCAATACTCTTTAAACTGGTTCAGGGTATAGAAAAAAAAAGAACATCTTACTTTTTAAAAAAAATGGAAGCAAACACAGCTTTGTGATCAAAGGATAAAAAAAAAAAAAAAACAGTATAAAAACAAAAACCACAGGCAAATCTCACCTAATAACAGCATCCAGCAACACACTGGGAAAAAATAATGTCGAGAGAATTTTGTTCCCAGAATACAAATGTCCTTCACTATTAGGAAAGGTTTTAGGGGCACCTGGGTGACTCAGTCAGTTAAGCATCTGACTCTCGCTTTCTGTTCAAGTCATGATCTCATTGTTCGGGGTTTCGAGCCCCACATTGGGGCTCCATGCCCAGCATGGAGGCTGTTTGGGATTCTCTCTCTCCTTTCTCTCTGCCCCTCCCCTACTCGCTCTCTCTCTCTCTCTCAAAAAAGAAAAGAAAAGAAAAGAAAAGAAAAGAAAAGAAAAGAAAAGAAAAGAAAAGAAAAGAACCAATGCAAGATATAGCAAACCAAATGAAACTTGTGATTTATGATTATTTCCTGCCATGTAATCCATTTTGGGGTCATCTGGGCACCTTTGAAAATGTGGGTATTATTATAATAAAGCTGGGTATAATAATAATTATTAATTTTGTTTCATTTAATAATGATTTGTGTCCATGTAGACAAACAGCATACTTCTTTAGAGATCCATGATTTCTGTTATTTGCTGGAAATCAGTCAGCAATGTGTGTATATACAGATATGGTGTGTGTGTGTGTGTGTGTGTGTGTGTGTGTGTGTAAAACAAATAAGACAGGATGTTAGCAATTGCTGAATCTAGGTTATTGGGTTTATGATGTTTATTTTCTTATAATAAACATATATACTTTCTAATTTTATTCATGTTTTAAATATTTATGATAAAATATTTTTTAAATAGACACCTCAATCCAAAAGGCACTTTCATGCTTCGTAGGGAAACACTGAAAACATCCCCATAAAGTCAGGAGTAAGACCGAAGGACACGAAGCGTTACTACTCTTATTGATTTTAACTAGACAGTCAATGCAACTAGAAAGGACAAGGAAATTAGACATGGAGGAAGTAACATTTTCATTATGTAAAAAAGTGGAAAAACCAAGAGGAAACAGTTGGAAAGCAATTACACACGAGAGAATCCAGAAAGGGTCAGAACAGAACAATTAATATATAGGTATTAATTGCTATCATACCCCAGCGGAAGGAGGTTATGATGGAAGAGAAAAGCCACCTATAACATCTCCGAAAACCATGGTGTAACTGGGGACGAGCTTACCCAGCAAGGGTGAAGATCATGAAGAAAGCGGCCAAGCCTGTAAAAGGATATGACAGACTTGATAAATGGGAAGGCATACCCTGCTTGGACAGCACTCAGCTTTATGGAATTACCAACTCTCCCTTGGTGAATCCATACATTTCGTGTAATTACAATAGCCTAATGGCATTTTTTGCAAGAGGAATAAACAAGCATTCTGAAAATGAATTTTGAAATAAAATTGCAAGAATTAAATCAAGCTGCTGCTGGCATTAGAAAACACAGACAAATGGAAAAAAGACACATATAATACAGATCCCATTAGGTAAAGAATTTCAAAACGTTATTTTAAATTAGAGAGGAAATTTTTATTATTAAATAAGGATTGTATAGATAACAAGATAGCATTTGGAAGAAATAAATTGTGGAAAACAAATTTTCAATAGTTCAACCTATAAATATATATATAAATATATAAAGGATATATTTATATGCAAATAATATATATTTATATACAGAATATGTATTTGCATATATACATAATATATATTTGGATATATAAAAATATATAAGAATATATAAAGAATATATACAATATAAAGAATATATTTGTGTATAAATAATATGTATTTGTATATATAAAGAATATATATTTGTATATATAAGAATATGTATTTGTATATATAAAGAATATATGTTTATATAAGAATATGTAGGGGCGCCTGGGTGGCTCAGTCGGTTAAGCATCCGACTTCGGCTCAGGTCATGATCTCGCGGTCCGTGAGTTCAAGCCCGCGCCAGGCTCTGTGCTGACTGCTCAGAGCCTGGAGCCTGTTTCAGATTCTGTGTCTCCCTCTCTCTCTGACCCTCCCCCATTCATGCTCTGTCTCTCTCTGTCTCAAAAATAAATAAACGTTAAAAAAAATTTTTTTTAAAAGAATATGTAAAGAATATATGTAATATAAAGAATATATATTCTTTATATAATAATATACAATAATATATAAAGAATATATAATATAAAGAATATATATTTGTATATATAAGAATATGTATTTGTATATATAAAGAATATATATTTGTTTATATAAGAATATATAAAGAATATATATAATATAGAGTATATATTCTTTATATATAAAGAATATATATAACATAAAAAATATATATTCCTTATATATAAAGAATATATATAGCATAAAAAATATATATTCTTTACATAAGAATATATAATATAAAGAATACATATTCTTTATATTATGATGCATATAATATATAATAATATATATGATATAAAGAATATATATTCTTTATATAATAATATATAAAGACATACATAATATAAAGAATATATATTTGTATATATGAATAATATATATTTGTATATATATAAACAGTAAAAGCACTGAAAGAAAGCACGAGAATGAATTTCTCTTTGGCTGTTACACTAGACCCGGGCTGATAAATTTCACTGCATATAGCCCTGAATCACAAACAAATTCAAAACAAAAATGACAGTCTTGCAAAAAAAAAAATTGCAGTTTTTATCACAAAGGGTTAATTTTTCTAGCAAATCAAGAAGAAAATATTTGAAATAAAATAGAAATTGAGTAGGCCATAATACAGATAGTTTCCACCATTCCACCAAATACAAATACAAGAAGCTTCTAGACACTTGGATATGTGTTCTGCCTCACTCAAGTCAGGATTCGTGCAGATTCAAATGATATCCTGACTGTGGTTCACCCATCAGGTTGATGTGGATCAAAGACGACAGCGTTTGGGGAAGTTAGGGGGAGAGAGACAAGCTCTTGTTTGGGGCTGGAAACAGTTTTGAAGACAACGACCACAGGGGCAAACAGCACATTCACCATATGCCAGGTGCTGCTCCCAGGGCCGTAGACATCTCAGGCCACACTGTCCTCCTGGCCTCCGGAGGCAGGTGCTGTCATTACAGACAGCGAACGGAGTGCGAGGCACAGAGTGGAACAAAAGATGGGGAATCTTCGGCCATCTGCCTTGGCGTCTCTGCTGCATCAGGTGCTTGTGGAGGAAATCCCAGTAGAAAGGGGATTTCTCTGTGGCTGATGACACTGGTTAAGAACAGGGCTACAGAGGATGGAGAGGAAGCCTTTTTCCAGAAGTGTGAGTGGATGGGGTCCAGACTCCAGGCTGGGTTGGAGCTGGTTCAGACAGAAGTTTCCTGCTCGTCTCAGAAGAGAAGGGTGTGGGAAGGACCAATGCCGTCGGCACGTGATTTGCATGGCTGGTGATCAGATGCTTCAAGGTCAGCACCAAAGTCCTACCTCATCCTTTGTAACAGCTGCTTCCAAATAAATGCATCATGATGGATTACGTGTCTCTTCTTATAGGTATTTAGGGTTCGTTATTTTTTTCTGTGGGAGAGAGAGCAAGTGAAAGTGAGCAAACGGTGGGGAGAGAGAGAGAGAGAGAGAGAGAGAGAGAGAGAGAGAGAGAGAAGTGGGGCTCATCCGATGCAGGGCTCGAGCTTACCTGATGTGGGGTTTGAATTCACAAACCGTGAGATCATGACTTGAGCCCAAGTCGGGTGCTTAACTGATTGAGACACCCAGGCGCCCTCGTTTGTTTTTTTAAAACTAATTTTCTATTATAGTTTTATTATAGTTTATATGTTATATATTTCTATTATATTTCAATTTATGTTCTATATAATCTAATCGTATTAGACTTACTATAATAGTGAGGTAAGGACGTTCAAGAACCTGAAGACCCACTGTGCCAATTAGAGCCGTGTTGACATGAAGATTCACCCCAGCCCGGAGGGCTAGAATCCACAAGATGAATACTGGGGGTGGGCCGGGATATGGAAGAACTGGAAACCTCACACACGGGAGGTGGGAACGTACAATGGCGCAGCCGCTTTGGAAAACAGTCTGGTAGTTTCTCAAATGGCCAAACACACCGTTACCCTATGACCCAACAATCCCTCTCCTAGATGTGTATACATAAGACAAATGAAAACACGTGTCCACACAAACGTCTGTACAAGAATGTTCACAGTGGCTTCCCCGCCCCCACCCCCCACCTCCAGTAATAGCCAAAGAGTCAAACAACCCAAATGTCCCTCCCCCGAGAATGGATTAAGTGTGGTACATCTACGTGAGGGAGTAGTCAAGAACCAAGTACAATATGGATTGAAAACCACCTTGAAACATTCTGCCGTGTGAAAAAAAAAAGCCAGTCACAAAGGCCACATATGGTGTGACACCCCCCCCCCCCCCCTGGTCTTAAACAGAAGCTCCAAGAACGCAGGACTTGATGTTGCTTGCTGAGCACGGTGTGTCCCCCGCAGTGGGTGGCTCGTGCGCAGGGAGCTGGCTGGAGCCGCATCTGAGAGCATCATGCCCTGATGACACAGGCATTGCCACGCCCACCGTTCCAGGGGGCCGGTGCACCCCCACCCTGCCCATCAACCCAGATTCCATCCCGGTAGTAACCAGCACACTGGAGGCACATAAACTGTGCCCTGGCTTCCCCCCCCCCCCCCCCCCAGGCTGTGCAAGCTCCTTTGCATAGATGGTTTTTGATGTCCACAGCCAGAAGTGTTATCGAGGCCACAGTAAAGATCGTGGCCGGGACTCAGAGGTTGGTGGGCAACCTACTCAGGCCCCTCAACTTGCAGGCTTTGAGTTTGAGTCTGAGGTGGGTCTGGCGTCCAGGTCAGCAGGACGGCCACGATCCTAGGCCACCTCTTCATTCATTTCCTAAGTATTTATTGCGCCCCCCGCCTCACGCACTGGGCACCCAGCTTGATGATAAGAACATAGAGATGGCCTCCAGGAACCTGCAGACCAGCTGGGGAGACCCCACTCTCCTGCGTGGTACCCCTCGCAGCACCCCCAGTGCTCAGGAACCAGAACTTTCATGCAGCTGTTAGACTTGCAGGACATTTTGACATCCCCGGTTGACATTACCTGGGTCATGATGACTTTGTCAACATGTAAAAATCGCCGTTCTTTAAAAATACCAAAAAACTGGGTGCCTGGGTGGCTCAATCAGTTAAGCATCCGACTTTGGCTCAGGTTATGATCTTACGGTCTGGTCATGATCTTACGGTCTGTGGGTTCGAGGCCCACGTCGGGCTCTGTCAGGCTGTCAGTGCAGAACCTAGAACCTACTTTGGATTCTGTGTCTCTGTCTCTCTCTGCCCCTCCCCTGCTCATGCTCTGTCTCTCTCTCTCTCAAAAAAACAAATAAACATTTAAAAAAATGTAAAAACCCCAGAAAACTGCTTGCGACAGGCATTCTTGGGTCTGACTACATCCCTAACTCCCACCCTTGCTGAAAGTTATTTCCATAATCTATAGTAGCAAGTTCTAGAGAGTCCCTCTCTCTTTCTCTCCCTTTTTCCGTGGCAAGGTATTGCTTTTATGATCAGAAAAGTAGTAAGGGTTTTTTTTCAAAGTTGATTAGAACTAGACTCTCTTCTAAGCCTAGTTGCCCCAAATCACACGTTGTTAAGGGGGTTTTATGATATTAAATCTATCACAGAGAGTATAGAAAGGACATTCAGTTTTTGAACTGAGGATTTCCTACTATCGCTAGACTCAGAATAAAGAATGATTTTGTGGCGCTGATTTCCTTTCCTTCTCACTCGCCAGCCCAGTGGCCAAAGGAGGTGTGGTCAGTCAGGAGGAAAGGGTATTGTGAGCAGAACAGGTCAGCAGTGTGGATAACTGGGTGGTTTTTTTTTAATACTAGTTTTTTCAGATGAACAGTTTTACCACTTTTGGATGATATGTTTACTTGCAAAATGTTTATCGAATACAAAAGAGGCGAAGTTTCCCTGCAGTTCTGTCCTCCAGCCACCCAATTTTCTTCCCCAGAGGACATACGGTTTCCAGAATCCTGCCAGAGCTCTTACACACATACACCAGCTCATGGTTAGGCGTGAGTGGGTACAGAGACACAGACATGCGGACATGCATTTATGTGCATAACGCATGCACCCATAACACAGATGTAATATACATTACAGATAGAGATTATATGTTTTTACGTGGATTGCAGCTTTGTTTCATGCTTTCCTCTCATTGTTTCTCCCAAATCCTGCCTTAATGAACCATCTTCTACAAACTGACATCAGCTAATCTAAGATGCCTTGATAATAAGACATCCTATTATTTTATGTGCCACGAACAAGGAGAAAAAATGCCGCTAATTAAAACATGCCACAGTGTTGATTGTCAAACTCGGCCAATTTCCAAAATGCATCTTAAAAACTGATAAAATATAGCACACTGTCACTCAAGGCTCCAGGATAAACTTCCAGGGGTGGGACGGCACGTTCAAAATACAAGTTTATTTCTAGTTTTTAAATATCTAATTGTGCTCACTGAGGCTCTGCTAATTTATACTTGAACGCATGAAAATGCCCGATTCCCCACTTCTTCTCAAATTCAGTGTCTAAACAAACTTCTACTTTTTTTTTCAATATAATAAATTAGAAAATGGCATAGTTTTGTTTTGCTTTTTTTTTTTCTTAGAAATGATGCTGAACTTGACTTAACAGCCATTTGAGTTTTCGTTCCCGAGAACTGTTAAATTCTTCGTGCATTTTCCTATTGACTTGCTGCATTTTATATGACTTTCCAGGTGCTTTTTCTATTTTCAGAAAGACAGCCAATTGTGATATGAGTTGCACATTTTTCCCCAGAGTTTTCAATTTGCCTTTTACTTTGACTGTGGTGTTTTGCGTTGCAGAGTTTTTTGGTTCACATTTGTTTACTTTTGAGAGACAGAGAGACAGAGTGTGAATGGGGGAGGGGCAGAGAGAGAGGGAGACACAGAATACGAAGCAGCTCCAGGCTCTGAGCCATCAGCACAGAGCCCGACGCGGGGCTCAGACCCACAGACCGTGAGATCATGACCTGAGCTGAAGTCGGACGCTCAACCGACTGAGCCACCCAGGAGCCAGATTTATGGTTTTAAGTATAAATTCATAAGATGTATATTTTCTGAATGGCTATCAAGTTGTCCCAGTGACATGAAGCATCACCCTAAGTAGATAATAAAATCCCACTTGCATTTGGATCCTCCAACACTTTCTGGAATCCTCCCAAGTTCTTATAATATTATCACCTATTTCCGTTCTTTCTTGAATCTTGTATCTTTCTACTGGATCTTATCCTTTGACCTTTGGGTTTAGACAAGGTTTTTTATTTACCACAAAATAATACTCCCTCTCAACACTACATGACCCCACATCTGAGTCTATGCCTTTTCACCTTTTTTTTTTATAGCCAAGCTTCTAGAAAGAAAACAATTTCATATTTTCTGTCTCTATTTCTCCGTGTTCTTCATGATCTGGATTCCACTCAATGCTACCTTAAAATCATTCTTTTTTAAATTTTTTAATTTATTTTTTAATGTTTATTTATCTTTGAGAGAGAGAGAGAGAGAGACAGAGCTTGAGTGGGGGCGGGGCAGAGAGAGAGGGAGACACAAAATCCAAAGCAGGCTGCAGGCTCCAAGCTGTGAGCACAGAGCCCAACTCGGGGCTTGAACCCACGAAACTGTGAGATCATGACCTGAGCCGAAGTCGGCCGCTTGACCGACTGAGCCACCCAGGCACCCCAGTTGTGTGCCGAGCTGGCTTGTGTTTGATTCATCACGGCTGATTGTTACATTTTCCAGAATTGTGTGAGCTGATTGTTAAATGCCAAATTATAAAAATGTGATTATTAAAAATCAATGTTAACTTCCAAGTAAGAAAGTTATACTAAAACAAAGGTGATAAATATTTGAAACCATCAGTTGCTGTTTTCTATGCTCTTGAGATTATTTTGCTCTGAAGTATCTGCCTGGTGGTAATCCTATCCCTCCTGCACATCTTCCCAGCCCTGCCTTCAGTGACGTCACGTTGGCCGCCTGAACTGTGCCATGGCAGGAATATTTTCGCCATGGAAATTGGCAAACGTCACCAACCAGAGCTGGATGTATTGCTTTGTTAGTTTGTTGGACTTAAAGTGTTGGAGGAAATGTCAATAATGTGGATTGTGCGTTAGAGGGCGTCGTGCCTTTAACCGTTATGATGAGAATAACTCAAGCGTTTGAGGAGAGCAGCTTCCAGGATTCAAAAATTCCTGGCCTATTGAGGAAAGAAATAGGTCAGGTCGTTGACCAATGATTGAAGTCCTGACCTACACCGTCATTATTCCACTTTGTGTTTCTTGTAAACGAAAATAGCAACCAGTATTTGTGTGGGAAACTTTATCAGTCGGAACACAGGTTCTCTAGAGATTTAAGGGTTCTGCAAAAATAAATAAGACCTATTGTGAGAATCCATTTGCTGTGTGGAATTGACAATAAAGAAAGAGTATTCTGTGCATTGCTATTATTTGCAAATTGTGGGCTGCACTTTCCTATGACGGAAAAATTCCCTGTCTTAGTCCAGTCACTGCCTCCTCCCAAGTGAATTATCGTGCTGGACCCTAAGGCCTCTTTGGAGCCGCTCTCCCCCAGCCCCACCCTGTACATCTTTCCCTCATCCCCGTTCCCACTGAGCCAATGAGAAACCAGCCCGGTGAAAGCCTCAGGCTCAGAGTTTGCTTGAGAAAAGAATCTGAATAAAATCTGGAGCCTTATCCTTATTTCAAGTACAATTTGTTACCCGACATGATGGCTAGAGGGGAAATGTCTAGGGTGAACGAAAATGTCATCGGAAGTGCACATACTTTAAATGGAGGAGGTGGAATCGGACTGTGCCGCACAGTGACTGTGTCGCAGGAGCTGTGCCCTGTGCAAATGAGCCTTTCTTTCCATGGTTCCACCTGCTGTCGGTGGGCAAACGATGGCCAGTGAATCTGCCACGGTCTGGCCGGTGGGAGGAGGGCCTTCTCCTTCACAGTGGTGGAGCAGGTGCATTAGTTTCTATCGCTGCCGTAACAAATCACCACTGCCTCCATGGCTTACAACACAAATCTATTGTGTCACAGTTCTGTAGGTCACAGGCCCAGCACCGTGTGGTTGTTTCTCTTCCTGGGGCCTCACAAGGACGGAATCGACGTTGGCCGGGCTGGGTTTTTATCTGGAGGCTCTGTGGCAGAGCCCTCTTTCGGGCTTGCTCAGGTGTTGGAAGACTCATTTCCATGCATTCGCAAGACAGAAGGCCCCGTTCCTTTACTGGCAGCCAGAGGTCATTCACGGTTTCTAGAGGCCTCCGCATTCTTTGGCTCACAGCCCCTTCATCTCCAAAGCCAGCAACGGCCTATCAAACACTTCTCCTGATTCAAATCTTTCTGCCTCTTTTAAGGGCTCATGTGATGATATTGGGTCCACCATGATGATGTGGCATAATTAGTCCACCTTAAAATTTTATTTATTTATTTATTTATTTATTTATTTACTTACTTATTTATTTATTTATTTTTTTTATTTTTTTTTTGAGAGAGAGAGAGAGAGAGAAAGCAGAAGAGAGGGAGAGAGAGAGAGAGAGGGAGAGAGAGAGAGGGAGGGAGAATCTCAAGCAGGCTCCACACTCAGCATGGAGCCCAACGCGGGGCTTGATCCCACGACCCTGGGATCATGACCTGAGCCAAAATCAAGAGTCAGACACTCAACTGACTGAGCCACCCTGGTGCCCCAATGTCTTTACGTTGGTAGCCTTAGTTACATCTGAAAAGTCCCTTTTGCCAAGGTACATAAAGCATTCGTGGGCACAGCGCCAGTGGTCAAAGCCACGATGACCCAAATCAGCCCCTGCCAGTCTGCCTGCTTCATACCCATCCTTGTCGCCGCCTCATGTCCTCAAAGGTCCCGTCTCATCACAGCATCAACCCGGAGTCCAAAATCTCATCTAAATTTCACCCGTGCTAGAGACCAGCACTCATCATCTGAATCGGGTGCAGCTCCTGGCACATCCTTCCCCATCTACAGGCCGGTGGCTAAAGACACAAGTCACCTGCCCCCCACACAGAGCAGTGGGACAGGCGTAGGCTAAGCGGCAAATATTCCCCTTCAAAATCTGGAAAATGGAAGGTTGGGTGAAACCCCCAGTCCCAGCCAGGTGAATTTTCTGAATTTCCAGGCCTGGGGCTAATCTTCTGGGGCTCCCAGCTCTGCATCTGGGCTCTTCCTCCCGCCCGGGGTCACCTTTCCTTTTTCATGCAAGGGCAGCTTGCTCTTAGCTCAACAGTTTGATCAGCCTGCCAGGAAGGAATAGAGTCTGTGGGGAGGGTCCAAAGCCTTTCATTTCATCCTCTTGCTGTCCCTTCTGGTCCCAACTAGCCGCACCTGAGCTCATCTGAAATTCTCAAGGACCGTGTGGGCCCGCTGGGAATACCGCAGAGTTCACGCCATTGGATGAAAGTCTGCTTCGTGGGTCCCTCATCCTAAAATGCCAGTGTCGTCGTAAAATCATTATCATGGAACTGCCCGTTTAGAATGTCTTGGTTTTTCTCCCCCAGTCTTGGCAAATTAATCAAGGAGTGACATGAGAGCACAGATGTTCATTTGTTTGAGGTGAACTTGATTTCTGGAAATCTGATTTCAGGAAAATAACAATCGAGGAAGCAACCTGACTCTCTTTTAGTCTTGTGGTTACAGAACTTAACACTGTTGCAGCCTTAAGCCCCTGTGGCTGATTTGCTCTTTGTTTTTCGCACCTGTGGATCATCTCATATCATGAATAAGAATATTACAAAATATAGGAGAGCCTGGTGGCTCGGTCGGTTGAGCGTCCGGCTTCGGCTCAGGTCATGATCTCACGGTTCATGAGTTCAAGGGCCACATTGAGCTCCGTCCGTCAGTCTGTCAGTGCAGAGCCCCCATCGGATCCTGTGTCCCCTTCTCTCGGCCCCTCCCCTACTTGCACTGGCCCCAAAATAAAAATAAAATATTAAAGAAAGGGAACGTTACAAAATATCACTCGAAATTGCACTTTGAGAACCCCTGGTTGGAGATAAATGCTAAAATATCACATTCATTTAATACACATTTCTGAAGTCCCTACTTCATGCCTGGGGTTGTTCTAGGCACCTGGGATTCAGTAGCCAATGGGACAGGTACAAAGACTCTTTGCCCTCATGGAACTTATTTTCAGTGTCGAATGTCGCACCGTCTTAGGGTAAGGACCGACATATGCAGCTTCCTGTGAGTTACATTCTGGGGGCCCACCAGCGATCTGACTGGAGGCACACTCCAGCCCTGGGCTATCATCAGCCCAGAGCCAGCCACACCGCGTGCAACGGGCTGACGAGCAAGCGAGGCACAGGCTGACATGGGTGGGTGGTGGAGGCTTGTGAGTCACGAGCAGACTAGCGGAGAATCACGACAGGGATTGAGATAGTCCTGGCAATGCTTCCGAGGACACACAGGATGCGTCTGAGAGAGAACCAAAACTTCACTGTGTTGCATGAGTTCCCTGAGCTGAGGAGGGCTGAGACACTTCCTTGTGAAATGGCGAGCTGGAATTAGGAGTTAGCCTAGTTAACTTGGTAGTTAACCTAGTTTCCATGGACAGCCAATTTCTTGAGAAGTTAGAGTCTTTTCTGGATAGAGAGAGGAGCCTTGCGGGGACCAAGGCTTGGTTCCCTCCTTTGGAATCACTGACAGACATACTTACCAGCAGGAAATCCACAGGGGGCAGATGCCAGTGACCAGCATAGAAGCAGAGGTGGCTGATGGCGAGGACTGAATTAGAGGGCACGGGTCTGCAGGAGGGGTTATGCACGGACTCGAAGGCACAGAACCTCTGTGGTCATAGCAGGTGGCGCCCCTGCCAGGGAAGAGGCACAGGAGGGGAGAATCTGTAATTACCAGGAAGACGCCATCAGACTGAGAATGTTTGGGTAGGGGAGGCACCGGACTGACCCAGGATCACAAGGAAAGTTGGATCCGGTGAGACCAGGAAGATCCCAGCCCCAAATTTCCAAACCCCTCGAGACCTCACCTCAAATCTGAAAGGGGTTTGTCTCCTTGAACTGATGAAAGAAATCTCCACAAACTGGGTGGTTTGGAACAGCGGAAGTTTTCTCTCTCGCTTCAGGTGACCCCTAGTTGGAAATCCCCTAGTTGGCAGAATGGGCTCCTTCTTGGGGATTCTGAGGGAGAATCGTCCCGGCTTCTCTCCAAGCTTCTGGCTCCAGGCAATCCTGTAGACACCCCCTTCCAGTGTCTGCTTTGTCTCCTCATGGTGTCCTTCTAGTGTGAATGTGTTCATCTCTTCCCTTATGAGGATGCCAGTCATTGGATTTAGGGCCCTCCCTAATCTGGGACGGCCTCACCTCAAGATCCTTAACTCCATCACATCTGCAAAGACCCGATTTCTAAAAAAGTTTACCTTCACAGGAACGGGCGTTAGCAAATGTCTGTTGGGGTGACAACGGAACCTCGTACCTTGTCCTGATTGCCACTCTCGTCTGCCTTCTCCACAGGGCGAAACTGGGTTGTTGGGGCGGTGGGGCTGGAGGGGGAGTAGGAAAGGTCCAGCTGTGCCAGGCTTGAGAGAGCTTGGAGAGGACAGGGGAGAGGACAGTGAGAGATCTGGGACGAGAAATATAGAAAGCGCCTTGGGAAGGGGGGATTTTAAAGTAGCAACACTGTGCTCTGCACATCGTGAGTGGAATCTTCCTTTGCCAAGTTTGAAAGACTTCCTTACAGATTTAAACTGCATTTACATAATCATCTGGTAGCCAGACTGGGGATTCTTTGTGACATTGTTGCCACATAGCGAGAGATGGTCTTCCCGGCAAGAGCGAGAGGGTCCGGTTTTATACTTTTGCAGCAGACCTGAAACGACTGTTCTCCCACAGGGTAGTATTCCAAAAACCCGTGTTTTAAAAAAATGTTTATGTATTTATTTATTTATTTATTTAGAGAGAGAGAGAGAGAGAGAGAGAGAGAGAGAATCCCAAGCAGGCTCCACGCTGTCAGCACAGAGCCTGACATGGGGCTCGATCCCACAAACCCTGAGATCATGACCTGAGTCGAAATCAAGAGTCAGATAGTTAACCAACTGAGCCACCCAGGTGCCCCCCACCCCCCTGCCAAGCCATATTGATATAACTGTATTTTTCTACAGGCCAGAAGGAGTTAATTCCAAGGAGTCAAAAGTATTGTCCAATCACCTGAAGGGTTTGAATCATAAATACTGAGTGAGGAAGATTCTGTCCCTGCCTCCTTTATCTCCGGGACACCACACTACATCTGTTAGTGTCTCTTCATATGGAGAAACACGTTTTCTGGAAGACTCAAGCTTCCGTCCCCTACTTTCCTCTGGCGAGCCCCCATGTTTGGCGGTCTCCACTTCTCTTCTGGAAACTCCTTGCAGTAACCTGATGCACACCTGAGCAGAGGGCATGTGTCTTCCTGAAGAGCCATGACTTGACATTGGCAGAGAGGAGAGCCACATCTCAGTTTCAGCCACTTTACAAATAATTCACTCAAGTTAGAGGCAGCGGGAGTGACATTACGTGCTGTTTGGAACTGGGACGCTATCACAATTTCTTGAGGAGTCCTTACTTTAGTTTATTTTTCTCCATAAAAGCAAATATTGCATAGAAGAATAGTAATTAGAAATGTATCCCATGGATAAACCATTCCTTATAGTTCCCAATTTTAATGTAGTTGATTTTCATGCGTTCGTCCAGCACATATTTCTTGAACTCCTACTATGTGCCAAGGTTTTCTGAACTGGTTGATCGAATACAGCTGACTCTGTATTTCGGTGCCCACTGGTTCTCTTTTCCTGTTTCCGTGCATGGCCACATGTAGTTCCCTATTTCTCAAGAAGTACATTGTTAAAATCTGAATTCCCTTCTCCCACTTTTCTAAAGCAATAGTAATAATGATTACAGTCAGAAGAGGTCAAGCTGATTTAATATATTAAAATATTAACTTGCTAGCCAATTTCAAGGCCAACATTTAAAACCACTAATATAAAAAGGGTTAAATGTGACAAGAAAAATAGAAAACTCAGGTACATTGTGCCCGTCAATGACCTTGGGAGCCTGTTATAAAGTCTTTTAAATTTTGAAAGGGTAAAATAAATGGTTGGAGAGAGACATTTAAAAAAAATCATACGCAGTTATAACAGTGGGGGCCTGTTTGCGGTAATGAACCAACCCGACATCCATCAGCCACGAATCAGTCAGTGTTAACAATGGTGACATTGTGTGCTCGCAGGATGCAGAAGGTTGTGATGTGAAAATTATCCTTCTGTCGGCTCCTTCAACCCTGGTTCCAAATTGAACCCTTGGAGAAATATTTGGTTAGGCCTGTGCTTTTCAAAATAAAGCAAATGTACTTTAAAAACATTAAAATAAGTTAGAGACAATGGCTTTACCAGAACCATGTGGATTAGGGGGATTGTGCTGCAATTTTAGACGAAACAAGGTTAGCTTCAGGAAAGTCACCAACAGTAGTTTTAAAAAGTTAAAACCTGCCAATATGTTGGCGGTCCACACTGACTGCCTGGGGGTGGGATGAAGTCATGGCCTCAAACAGGACCACCTCAGAACTATAATGATGACTTATTAAGACCAAGGGAAATCAACAGGTATAGAGTATGCCTAGAGGTTTTAAAGGAGTTTAATGATTTGGGGGCACCTGGGTGGCTTGGTTGGTTAAGCGTTGACTCTTGGTGTTGGCTCAGGTCATGATCTCACTGTTCGTGGGTTCAAGCCCCACGTGGGGCTCTGCACTGACAGCTCAGAGCCTGCTTGGGATTCTCTCTCTCTCTCTCTCTCTCTCTCTTTCCCCCCCCCCTCAAAATAAATAAACTGTACAAAGGGGGGGAAAAGGAGTTTAATGATTTTGACTACAATCATCGGTAGACAAAGATGAATTTGCACAAGGTCCACCAGTGGAAGGGCGAAGCAAGTTTATCATACGTAGCTCAAAAGGACCACCTCTCTGAAGTCAAACCAAAAACAAACTAGCTGATATCGAAGCAAAAAGGGGATCGTATTGCCCAGCGTGTGGAGATTAACGACGGTACCAGCATCCCCGTGTGCCACCTCATCCCAGGCAGCACTTGGAAGGTCTTTACCGTGAGGCTGGATCACCACAGCAAGTTCAGTCCAAGGGTTTGCTGGTCTCCTAACAGCCAGAGAAAACCCGTGCTCTTTACCAGGTGTCCAAACCTGGGCTCTTGTTACTGGTTGTTTCTTCCAGCCTGTGTATCGCTGACGGCGAGGCTCCCTCTTACCCCTTTGCTTTTCTTTCTGGCCTTCTGTCTTTTCACTCCCCTCCAGGGCCCAGCACATTCATTAAGACCAGGAGTCCTTGGCTCATAGGAAATCTGAAAGCTTCTCTCCTGTCTTTATGAGTCTGACCCCCTTGAACTGAGTCCACTAGTTTCTAGAGGCTGCTGTAAGAAATGACCACAGACTCTGTAGCTCCAAACAGCAAGAGTTTGCTCTCGTACAGTGCCAGAAGTCAGCAGTCCACCAGGGGTCACCCAGGACAAAAATCAAGGTGTCACCAGTCCTGGTCGCTCCTGGAGACTCCAGGGGAGAATCTTTTCCTTTGCTGCTCTTATGGTCTGAATGTTTGTGTCCCTTGCCCCAAATTCATATGCTGAAATCCTAACCCCCAATGTGGTGGTATTAGGAGATGGGGCCTTTGGGAGGTGAATCATCATGATGGTGGGGGTCTCACGATGGGATCAGTGCCCTTATGAAAGGGAGCCACCCCCCAGCTCTTACACTTTCTCTACCATGGTGGGGGTGGGGTGGACACAGGAAGATGTCTGCCATTTGCAACCCACAAGAGGGCTCTGCCCAGACCCCAACCATGCAGGCAGGTGGTCACAGACTGGCAGCCTCTAGATGCGTGAGGAGTGAATGTCTGTGGTCCGGATTCTCGGTCTGTGGTGCTCTGGCACAGCAGCCCTAGCCAACTAAGGCACCCGCCTTTCTCAGCTTCTGTAAGCTGCCCACGTTCTTTGGCTTGGGCCCCCTTTCTCACCTCACCCTGACCTCTGCTTATGTCATCACATCCCTGACTGTCTCCCTTCTGTCCTGCCTTTTTATAAAGAAATTTGAGCTTACCCTGAACCCAACCACATAATCCAAGATAACCTCCCCATCACAAAACCCTTCATTTAACCACATTTGCAGGTTCCTTCACCAAGGAAGGTAACATATTCACTGGCTCCAGGGATTAGGATGCGGACACCTTCAGGGGCCATTGTGCTGCCCACCACAGGGCTGACTAAATTGTCCCCTACAAAACGTGTCCTGTCTCCTCCAGCAGCTGGGATCTACCAGCCTGCCTGAGAAGTTTCCAACCCCTCCTTGCGATGTGTGCTGGCCATTCAGCTCTGATCCTTAATGGGGCAGGTCTGGTCCAGTAACCAGGCCCTCAGGCCTTCTGCTGGTGTCAGGCTGGGTTCCTGCAGGGGGAGGCAGGGAGGATCCAGGGCATTTCACATCCATCTCTGGGTGGGTGAGGCTCCTGGCATCAGTACATGGCCTCCATGATTTCCCTCCTGCTGGTGGCCCCGCTCTGGCTTTTGTCCCCTGCCCTAGCATTTCCAGCCCCAGGTGTGGCTGTGGCTCTGTCGTGCTGCTCCTCTCTGGGTTGTCTCACGTCCCCTTGTGTCCTCTTCCAATTCTTCTCAGCACCTTTGTATTCAATTCTCCCAGTTATATTCCTTCGATTTCATTTATCTGGTAGGATTTTGTTTTCCTGGCTAGACCCCGACGGATGCACTATTTCAACAGTGTCAGGCAGGTGGACATAGAAAGTGGCTTGACTCTTGCTCTCAGAAGTTGACGGTGTGGCCAAGGACACATTGGATCAACTGGTGTCGTGCAGTACAGGGTGGGGCGAGGCCACAGTCCTGCACCAACAAGGCGCCGTGGGGCGTAGAGATGGGACCCTTCTGGAGACTTGAAGCTTAAGACACCTTTGGTTTTGAAGGATGGGGAGAATTTCAAGACAATGGGCAGGGAGGACATTTCAGGAGGAGAGAGGAAATCAGCAGGAACACAGAGGTGGGACCGGGCAGGGGCACTGAGGAGGGGACAGTAGGCCCGCGTGACTGCAGACCACACACATCCTTAGTGGGGGAGGGGAAAGGAAGGGTGGTGAAAGGTGGCAGGGCTGTCCATGCGTGTCCTGGGGCTGCTGCAATGAGTTCCCACAAACCCTGTGGCTTTAAGCAACGGAAATCTGTTGTCTCGCATTTCTGAAAGCCAGCGGTCCCATATGAAGGCGTGGCAGGCTGGGCTGTCTCAGACCTTTTCCAACTGCTGGTGGCTGCCTCTCTCCTGTCTCTGCCCGGGCTGTCACATGGCACCCCTGTATGTATCTCTGCGCTCTTGCCCAAATACCCCTCTTCTCGCAAGGACACCGGCCACTGGAGTCAGGGCCACCCTGCTCCCGTCTGACCTGCTTGTAACTTCATCACATCCGGAAGGCTGACCTTTGAGCAACACACGTTTAAAATTCATGGGTTGGGGCTCCTGGGTGGCTCGGTCAGTTAAGCGTTTGACTCGTGATTTCGGCTCAGGTCATGATCTCACGGTTCGTGGGTTCGAGCCCCGAGTCAGGCTCTGTGCCGACGATGCTGAGCCTGTGTGGGACTCTCTTTCTCTCTCTTTGCCCCTCCCCCATGTGCACTCTCTTCTCTCAAAAAAATAAATAAACTTAAAAAATAAAATAAAATTCATGGGTCCACTTAGACGCAGAATTTGGGGGGGGGTGTAGATGCGGTACAGCAGTCTAAAGATATTTCCTCTTCCTTATGATTTTCTTTTCTCTAGCTTACTTTAAGAATATAGTATTTAATACATATAACAAAACAAAGTATGTGATAAACGACTTTTGAGGTTATCTGTAAGGTCAACAGTAGGCTCAGTAGAGAAGTTTTGGGCGAGTCAAAAGCTATGCCTGGATTTTCGGCTGTGCAAGGGGTCAGGGGTTGTTCAGGGTCAACTGTATTTCTAAATAATATCACACTCACCAGTACTGAGGGTTAGGGTTTCAACATATCTTTTTGGGGGACACAAAGGCAGGTGATGGAGCTCCCCCAGGGCCTTGCTGAGGCCTGTATATTTGATGACGGGTTCTGGTTTATTGGGTCAGGACCACAAGGGAACTCTTGTCTGCTGCTACGTTTTCATGAGCATTTAAATCAACCAAAATACAGCTGCCTGATGACCCAACAATTACACCACTAGGTATTTATCCAAAGGATACAGGAGTGCTGATTCAAAGGGGCACATGCATCCCAATGTTTATAGCAGTGCTATCGACAATAGCCAAAGTATAAAAAGAGCCCAAATGTCCATTGACTGATGAATGACTAAAGATGTGGTGTATACATACAACGGAGTACTACGCAGCGATCAAAAAGAATGAAATCTTGCCATTTGTAGCAACGTGCATGAAACTAGAGTGCATGATGCTAAGCGAAATAAGTCAATCAGAGAAAAGATAAATATCATATGACTTCATTCGTGGGTGGAATTTAAGAAATAAAACAGATGAACAGAGGGGAAGGGAAGGAAAGGTAAGATAAAAAGAGAGGGAGACAAACCGTAAGAGACTCTTGGATGCAGAGAACAAACTGAGGGCTGCTGGAGGGGAGGTGGGTGGGGGAGGGGCTAGATGGGGGATGGGCATTAAGGAGGGCGCTTGTCGGGATGAGCACTGGGTGTCCTATGTAAGGGATGAATCACTGAATTCTACTCCTGAAACCAGGACTACACTGTATGTTAACTAACTTGGATTTAAATAAAATTTTAAAAAATAAAAAAAGAAACCAACCCAGTCTTTTAGCAGCAAAAACCAAACAAGACAGCGACCTTCCCCAGCGCCACGTGTTCACGTGTGTCTCTCCCTCCTAGAAGACAGCTCGTCCACACTTGCTGCCCCCCCGCCATTCACATCCCATCTGCTCCTCTACCCGCTGGCTCTGACTCCCATTACTTTCTTGTGCTCTCCGCGTCGTCACCCTCCACCCCTCCATCTGCTTGCTGATGGTACCCCACCCTGCTAAATAGCGGCACTTACCTGTTCTGGCCCTTGCCTGCGACTCGACTTCTCCGAAACGGAACCGCCTACCTCCCCGTCCTTGAGTCCCCCATTGCCAGTGAATGACCCTGCTAACCCGCTAGCTCTCCAACCAGCTCCAGAGTCACCCCCAGTGCCTTCCTCTCGCTCATGCCGTGTCCCCTCGTCCTGGAAACTCACCATCTCTCATGGGGATTGCTCGACCATCTCCTAAATGGTTCTCGCCCCTCAGTCTGGCAGCCCTGAAATCCTCAGAGCAGCCACGGGGACTTGTCTTGACCGTGAGCCGGCCGTGCGCCTTGGACTACCTGTAAGGCACAGACGGACTGCTGGCAGGCTGCAGGGGCTGAGCCCGGCCGACTTCCGCTTCTCACCGTGCAGGGGTGTGTTGCCTGCGTGCACCCACTCAGGTACGACGCTGCTCACATTTCCATCCCCGAAATATGCTGCTGCTCGCCTTTTACCTCAAGGCCTCTGTCCAATGGAAGAACTCTCTTCCTTCCTTTTCACCCAGCCAATGCCTACTCATTTCTTTTTATTTTATTTTCTTTTATTTTATTTTTTTTAACGTTTATTTATTTTTGAGACAGAGAGAGACAGAGCATGAACGGGGGAGGGGCAGAGAGAGAGGGAGACACAGAATCTGAAACAGGCTCCAGGCTCTGAGATGTTAGCACAGAGCCCGACGCGGGGCTCGGACTCATGGACCGCGAGATCGTGACCTGAGCCGAAGTCGGCCGCTTAACCGACTGAGCCACCCAGGCGCCCCTCATTTCTTTTTAATGAAGCAGTGAGCAGAGACGAGTGAGAAACAGAGGATTGCAATTTCCCTTCTGTGACTACCTACTCCCTCCAATCCTCTCCACTTAGGACAAAACCCAGGCAACTGCTCTGCCCACATCACAGGACCGAGCCTGACACAAATGCAGGCCCAGTCCCGGGCCCGCCTCCATCGCACGTCCAGTCTCCTAAATGATGGGAGCATTTCAAATACTCGTCGGATCTCTAATGGAGAGGGTAGAGCTGGCAGTTCAAATGACTCTCTGATGTCCAAGCCAAGATGCTCTAATTTACATAAGTGACAAAAAATGCATGCTCCTTTACATCAAAGCCCTGTGCGGTTCCGCGTGGACCTGACCATCTGTGAAGGGTTTGGCTAACAGAATCCACTTTAGAAAGCACATCCAAAGGAAATTCGCCAATTTCTATTTCGGGACAGACCAATAATATCCAGGCTGAAAATGGCCTTGGCCGTCACCTGTGCAACCACTTTGCTCTCTACAGGCCAGAGCAGATGGGTACAGAGGCGGCTGACTCCCTCCAAGGTGACTCAGCTCATCATGGGACCGGCGGACACAGGGGCTGGATGTCACTTGCCCAGCACCTGTTCTTTCTGCGGGCAGTCCTCACCCCCATCACAGCGTAGAGATGAAAAGTCAACCGGGATTTAGAATCTAATCCCAAAGAGCGGCTGGCCAGCTCCATGATCCTGGGGGAGCTATCTGTGGCAGCGCGGTACCCCATCTATCCCCAGGGATTAGAGATCTCTTTCCTGCCAACCTCAGGGACCTGTTCAGTCCGCCATTATTCGTCTACCCCAACATGCACTCCTTCTCTTGCTGGGCATTGGGTGCCATGCTGTGTGGTGTAATCCAGACAAATAACATGTGGTCCCAACAGGAGCCTCCAGAGCTATCTCCCCAGCTTGTGGAACCCCACGTTTCTCTTGACACACACTGGAAGTGCCGTGGCTAAGGCCTGCTTTCAAAGATGCTCTCGGCAGGCAGAAGCTGGGCTGTGCCTCTGACATCAGGCCTGGGTCCCAGTGCTCTCCAGGGGCTTCTAGACAAGACTGCTGTGACCTCAGGTGTCGGTCTGCTCCAGCTGCCATAACGAAGTACCGTGACCTGGGGTCTTCAACAACAGACATGGATTCTGTCCGAGTGCTGGAGGATCGAAGTCCAAGATCAAGGTGCTGGATGATTAGCTTTCTGGTGAGACCTCTCTTTCTGGAGGAAAGTATGGTACCTTTCAGATGGTACCTTCTTACTCCGTCCCCATGTGGCCTTTTCTCCACATGTGTCACACACAGAGGGAACCAGCAAGCTCTCTGATGTCTCCTCTCATAAGGACACTCATCCTGTGGAATCAGGGGTCATCCTCCTGACCTCCTTTAACCTCACTTACTTCCTTTGTGGCCCCATCTCCAAGTGCAGTTGTTCTGGGGATTGGAGTTTCAGCATACAACTTTGTGGGGGGAGGGTGACCCCATAAGTTCAAGGGCCGGAGCAACCACTAGGCTCGATGCCGTGATGTTCCTCTGCTGCCCAAACAGCTCATTCCGTGATGCACGTACCTGCATCTTTGGGGTTCCCAGGGAAACGCACGGCTCTTGTAGGCTTTATTCTTTACTCGTTCAGAAGAGCAGGGAAGCAATCTTCAAGGTGTTGATTTCTCTCTCCGGAATGAAGATTATTATCCTTCCATTCACTGAATTGACACAGCAGGGCCATGACAACTTTGTCGGCCACCTCCCAGGCTCCTCCTCCTCTTCCGCAGGTATCAGGTGGGCCCAGCGTGTCCTGAACAAAGACTGCATTCCTCAGCCTCCCTTCCAGAGTGAAGGTGTTGCCCCTCGTGCGGATCCTGGCTGAAGGGGCAACGACAAAATACGTTTGGCAAAACAAAAGTGAATGGGGAGAGCCTGGGCTGCAAGTGTGCACAGAAGGTGCGAGAAGGCATGCCTACAATGGATTCACGCTGAGCTGTGAAAACAGCCATGTTTTTAGTTTATTTGTTTATTTTGGGCGGGGGAGAGGCAGAGAGAGAGGGAGAGAGAGAATCCCCAGCAGGCTCCACACTCTCAGCACAGAGCCCAATGCAGGGCTCCAACTTACAAACTGTGAAATCATGACCTGAGATGAAACCGAAAGTTGGACACTTAATTGACTAAGCCACCCAAGTGCGCCCACCAATTTTTAATGTTGATCGATGTGGATTTCAAGCTAGGCAATAATAGTAAGAGAAAATAACCTTCGCAAGAAGGGGTGGGATAGAGCTACTGAAGTGGGAGAGACTGAAATTCTATGCTTTGTTAGAATTACAGGAAAGCTAAGGTGTTACCAATTTTAGAGCAACAACCACAAAACAGAAAGCAATTTCTGACTTCCTAACAGATGGGGATTAAGTGCTGGTGAGGAAAACAAGGGGCGCCTGGGTGGCTCAATCGGTTGAGCCTCCGACTTTGGCTCAGGACATGATCTCACGGTCTGTGAGTTCGAGCCTTGCGTTGGGCTCTGTGCTGACGGCTCGGAGCCTGGAGCCTGCTTCGGATTCTGTGTCTCCCTCTCTCTCTGTCCCTCCCCCGTTCATGCTCTGTGTCTCTCTGTCTCATAAATAAACATTAAAAAAAATTTTTTTTAAGTGCTGGTGAGGAAAACTTAAAGAAATCAATGCAACAAAAGGCAAGAAAGGGAAAAAAATAATCAAAGAAAAAAATAGGATAAACAGAGCATAGGATGGCAGAAAGAGATCACAATAAATATTAGGTTGAATGTTATGAGATCACCATTTTGTTTAAGTTTATTTTTTTTAAAGAGAGAAAGAGAGAGAGAGAGAATGTGAGTGGGGGAGGCACAGAGAGAGAGAGGGAGAGAGAAAATCCCAAGCAGGCTCCACACTGTCAACACAGAGCTGGACATGGGGCTCGAACCTACAAACTGTGAGTTCATGACCTGAGCCGAAATCAAGAGTCGAAATCAAGAGTCAAAATCAAGACTCGAATGCTTAACTGACTCAGCCACCCAGGTGCCCCGCAAGATGGCCCTATTTTAAGTAAGAATATCTAAATATTAGTAACTGCATATGGCTTAACTTATTATAAAGCAGGATTATGTGTCCTCACTAAAAGACGACAAATAAGGGAATGGATTTTTTAAAATTCAAGTTGATGTTGAAAAAGGCGTACCTAAACAGAACGCGGGAGAAAGACTAAACGCGCAGAGCAGTAAAAGACCAGTACTAACCGAAAGGAAGCCAATGCAGCTGCTGTCATTTCACCAAAATACACTTTAAGGCAAAAAGTGTCCTTAGATAGGGGGAAGGGAAGGAAAAATAAGATAAAAAGAGAGGGAGACAAACCATAAGAGACTCTTGGATGCAGAGAACAAACTGAGGGCTGATGGAGGGGAGGTGGGTGGGGGAGGGGCTGGATGGGGGATGGGCATTAAGGAGGGCGCCTGTTGGGATGAGCACTGGGTGTCCTATGTAAGGGATGAATCACTAAATTCTATTCTCAAAATCACTATTACGCTATGAAACCCAACTTGGATTTAAATTTTAAGAAAAACCAATCCATCAATCAATAATAAATGAAATTTTAAAAAGTGTCATTAGAGATGAAGAATTATGTGGTAAGGATAAAACCAACATTTTCCTGAGAACACGCAGCAGCCACAAGCTTGTGCATGTCTGAAAAATGTGTGGCTTAAGATACATGAAAAAGGCAAACTGTCAGACTAGTGCACTCACTCATCTATGTCTCTAGCCCAGGAAACCATAAGAGGAAGCAGACCTATGCATAATCTTAATGGGAAAATTTAAGATAACCCTCTCAGAAATTGATAGAACACAATAAAAGGTTGTAATGTTATAAACGGTACGAAAAATACCATTTTACACAGTGGATTGGAAAAAATATATATCCTTGCACTGAAAAAATGGAGGCTGTACTTTCTTTTTAAGTTCATGTAGAACATTTACAATGGTCCTGCATGAAATCACCGAGAAAAGTCTTCAACAAATACAAAATAACGAATACTATTCAGATGGCAATGGGATGAAATCAAAGTGGAAATTAAAAACCCCCCAAAACCTTACTTTGTAGAAAATTGCCCTGATGCAACCGTTGATCCTAAGTACAGTTAGGGGGGCCCTCCCAGGGATGATGCAACAGAAAGGAACACGGGCCGTATTCAAATGCTTGAATCACACAGTTTATTAAACTCAACCTAAGTCACACGGAGGGAAGTGAGGGGAGAGAGGAAGGGTAAGTTAACACACTTCAGAGCAGGTGAAGTTCCTGAATCCTAGGTACACGGTGCTCATGGGTGCTGTTTCTCTCCCTGCTGCATCAACCTTGCCCCCAAGGATGCTGTTATGAGGACTGGGGCCGAGTTTTGAAGAAGGGGCTCCACAAATGGAAGCCTCCCTGGGTCACTGGCACCTGACATCTCTTCCTTGGAGAGACACGGGGGCGAGGAGGCTTGGCCGCAGCTCACTAGGCAGACTGTCGAGAAGTTGTGGTTTTCATCTGTGCTCCTCAGGCAGAACATCGGGGCTGCGGAGAGATCGCCATGGGTGTCACTGATGGCTGGCCAAATCTGGGGGCAACACAGTTACCTGCCCAGAGGTGGCCTGATCATGACCTAATAAAGCATCTACTTTATTATGTCATATTTTAAGGATTTATTCTATCTAACCTTGATATATCTTACAGGTTACTAACCTTCCTTTCTATATGTAACACACCTATTGATTTTACTGTATTTCACAAGCTACTTCAATATACTTGAATATTCATGACCTATATGTAACCTGCCATATGATTTTACTCAATCTCATAAACTAAAAGCTTACTTAAGATCTATGTTTAACTCTTTTGTGAATGTCCTAAGAAAAGCCACATGATCTCTGGACTACCTGAATTATCTCCTTCTTCAAAGCACTCAAAGGTTTTAGTATGGGTATAGCCTCAAAGGACTGCACCACTGCTCACAGAAATACACACACACACACACACACGCACACACATGCACATGCACATTCGGATAGTTTTCCTTATGAAACAATTGAATATTTTCAGATAACAACACACACTTTTCTTAAAAAAGTTTTTCATTAATGGAAAAATCTCAGTGGAAATTAGGAACTAGTTGGGACAACAATGGAACTCTGCTGCATAGGTCTTATGAGATGCAGCTAACACCGTACTTGGGTATACATTTATAGCCCTAAATGCTATTATTGAAAATAAGACTAACAAGCATGAATTAAGCATTCAATTAAAGAAGCTAGATAAAGAAAAACAGAGAAAAATAAAGACATAAAATAGAGAAGACTTTGATTAATAGGAAAGCCTAGGTGGTTTCAGTTAATGAAGAGCTCCGTGACCCCAGTGGGTGCTGAATTAACCAAATGCAATGTGAGGCTTAATATAAATAAAATGCCATGTGCCAGTGGTGGTGATTGTCACAGAATGTTCCTTATTGCAAAGTTCTTCTCCTGGGCTTTAAGTTAGCAGATGAGTACGCAAGGAACACTGACTTGTTCAGAAATTACTGTAGAAACTGTGAGTGTTTCACCTGGATAAAAGATCTATGGGAGAATCTGTAGGAGAATGGATTAGACTCAACTTGTCCAGGAATTTAGGAATAATTCGTTTGGAATTACAAAAAGTCAAATGTCAGGTTGTCATAAGTAAAGACACCCATCTAACAACTAGGCGTTGGTGGCCATGTAGAGCTGCTTCTCTTGGTTCCATTCTGAAGGAGTCTATGGGGGCTGGGTTCCCTGCGAGTACCAGGGAGGAGCAGAGGGGGTCCTGCTCAGTTCAAAAAGTCTATTAATCCAGAATAATAATAGTCTGCTGGCATGGAGGAAGCCCTGGTATTTAAATGCTGCTTTCTTCTACCAAAACTCTGTTAATTATAAAAGTTAGAAAATTATAATATCATAACATGCTCCTGGGACATGAGTCACCTTGGGCTGGGTGACTTTTGTAATGGTCAGAAAATCAGCATGGTCTGCATGGTCAGAAACCATCTTGTGTCTTATTTGCTTATCCACATACTGTCTTTGTTCTCCCTGAAGGGAGGGACCATTTTATCCCAGACTTTGGACTACTTGGCACCTGGAAATGTGCTGGGACCTAGTAGGTGTTTGATAAATATTTGTTCAAAGAATGTGTCTAGGGTTCTTAACTCTCTAAATTATCCATGGGTCTGCTTCAGGGGGTTTACAAACTTGCCAAATTTGTGTCTAAATTGGGTTTCTGGGGGGAGAAGGCCCATAGATTTTATCAGAGGCTCAAATGAGCCCCAGATCCAAGCAAGGTTGAGAACTATGAGTTTAGTGATGCTAGGAAGAGACAAAGAGGAGTTTGTCTTTTAAAACATTATGGAAAATTTAGGGACACGTGGGTGGCTCAGTCGGTTAAGCATCCGACTTCGGCTCAGGTCATGATCTCACAGTTCACGAGTTCAAGCCCCGCATCGGGCTCTGTGCTGACAGCGCAGAGCCTGGAGCCTGTTTCAGATTCTGTGTCTCCCTCTCTCTCCGCCCTTCCCCCACTCATGCTCTGTCTCTCTCTCCCTCTCTCTCAAAAATAAATAAAACATTAAAAAAACAAATAAAACATTATGGAAAGTTTAGATTTCATGGAGTTTCAGCTGAATGTTAATGTGCTTGCATTATTGGAAAATTATATGCATTTTCTAGTTGATCATCTTTATAGGGTGTAAATCTGATAACTTAGCCTTAACCACAATAGTTGATTAGATGAATTCCTTCTTCTGCCCCATCAGATTTGTTGCAGATTCTTTTCAGTTTTCAGGAATATCTGTACTTCTTAATAACACAAAAAAATTTTAAATATCTCTGGAGCACCCGAATCACCTTTTTTTTTTTTTAAAGTACTCAAAGATTTTAGTATGGGTATGCTCCTGGGACAGAATTGCTGTTTAGAGAAATACCCACACACACGCATACACACACAGAAATCACACATACATACACAGAGTCAGTATACCAAAGGGGGAACGGAAGTGACTTTGGGCAGTTTCCACGGCAAAGATGCATCCTTAAACTGCAACATTTTTATTCCTGAACAGGTAATTTATCATTACGTGTTTATGGGAATGATTACGGCAAGTCCAACTCTGTTAGCGGTTAAGTACACGCTTAAAATGAATCTTGCTAACAGTTGTGATTGGCGCACAAAAATAAAATATATTATTTTATCATGTACATACCCTATTATTATCAGTATTTGCATTATATTATTTTATCATCATCCTATTATAATGTTGATAAGATATCATAAAATCTTACAGGTCTTTGCTCTGACTTTAAATGAGTTACTCTGTCTCTGAATATCACTCATTGTCTCTTCCCTCACACCTGCTATAAAGTCACAGGGAATTACAATCCCACTCAGGACTATCATGTTGGCCCTCAAATGTTCAGCTTCTTTCTTTCCGGCACCTGTTTTCTTCTTAGAAGGCTGGTGGGCCCTGTGATATACAACAAAATCAATCAGGCACATCTCACCATTCTGCCTAAATATAAGCCCTTGTCTGACCCTGAACCACAAATGAGAGCCACCCCCTATCTCGGAGATGCTTCCTCAGGGTCTCACATGCAGGAAAGAGAGAGGGCTCCCTTACCTGTCCACACAGGTGAGTGTGGGCACCTCCTTGCTGTCCAGTATGGCGTTCATTCAAGGAGAAAGAATTTTAAAAATGTGAAAATATCATCTCAGAGGGCTCTTTCCATCTTGTCCTTTGGTCTGAAGCTAGAAAATGAGTAAGAGTGACTTTTTTTTATTCAGAGGGCAGAGTTCAAGTGGGGAGTGGGGCAAACATCCTAGTTTCTGCTTCCAACTCGGAGAGATGCTTCCCAACTGGTTAGAAAAACAAATTCTGTTTAAATCAAGAACTCAGACTTTGAATTGGAGAGAGATTGCTTTTTCACGAGCCTTACCTCTCCCCGCTGCCCACCCCCCAGACACACAGCATATATGAATCTCTTTCCACAGGGAGCATCTGGGATTTTCAATTATTAAAAGGAAGCTCAGAGCCAGGCGCTTCCTTGGGGAGCCCAACGAGACTTAGGCTGCAGGTTCTGTGTAACCCCTGGCATTCAGTAACATTTCCAATACCTTGGCTTAAATCTGGACGTTTTAGATTTGGGGGTGAGCACTGGCATGGCGAACGCAAGGGGAATAAATAAATAAAGGCGTGAGTGAAGAGAGATCAGCAGTTCTCCCCCACCCCTCCCATGCAAGGACCATGTTTCTTGCAGCCATGTAAACAACCAACCAGCGGGCAGGCAGGTCGAGCATCCAGCTCCAGCATCTTTCTGGCCGGGCCCCTCCTCTGCCGCTCCTTCCCCAGCCCTGCCGTGCCTCTCTCGGTAAGATCCAGAGGGCGTTCCCTGGCCTGACACGGGGATGAGCTTCGCCAGTGTCTGCCGCGCCTCCTTCCAGCCCTTGTGGTTGAACGGGGCTCTTTTCCTTGTTGGCTTCCTTTTCCTCTCCATGGCCCAACTCTTGTCGCCTCCTAACACTTTGGACAAATGAAGTTTGTGAGGTCATGATTTCCCCAGGGGCAAGTAGAAAGTCGCCTCCCACTCCCCAACACCACATTAGAGGGAGAGACTTTCTTCCCCCCCCCCACCCCGTTCCAATTCATGGGATGGACTTGACTTCTCTGGCTGATCTCTCTGCCGCCTTTCGAAGCCTCTTGGTGTGAAAAGGCAGCAAATGGTGGTCACCTGGACACTGAGCTAAAGGATGGCGTGTGCACAAAATTGTACCAAGGCACCACGTACAGAGAAAAAGATGGCACCCCTATTGGTGTTGCACTTAGAGTCCGTTATCACCCCTAGAATTACCCTGCAGATTCTATGTCACGTCGTGCCAGTTAATTGCACAAAGAATCACGTTGGGTACAAGCATGCTCCAACACTATCCCTCACTGTGCACGTCGACCTGCGGTGCGGGTCCAGGGGCAGGGGCTTCCACTCGTCTCGCACCAGGCTTTTTTTTTCAGAACTCACCAGCTGGGAGTGTCAAGCAAGGACAGCCACCGACCCTCCTCCGTGGGTCCTCCCGGCATATCCTCACTTGCCTATGAACATACACTCTCGTCCCCTTCCTCACACCAAAGCCAGGCAGCTGGTCAACCTGGCGTTAAAGGGAGGTTAAGGCAACGACGGAAAATAACGAGAATGGGAAACATTCTTCAGAGCCCCAAATCAAGAAACGTTATTTCCTTTCTGCGTTTCTAGAGAGATTCAAAACAATTCCTGGACGTGAAAAATCCATGCAGAATAATTGAAATCGAAATGTGGAAGGCCTTACGTTGCGCTAATCCATTTACAGTGGTGTGAATTGATTCTCAAAGCCAACTGCCAGACGGGCTGCTTTATTTAATGACTCGAATGCTCAAGTTCCCTCGGGGGAGGAGACGGTTTTGCCACCAACTGTGGCATTTCCCCACTTTCTCCTTTGTCCTGAGGTGGCCTGGCTGTGGTCCAGGCTCTCCTGAGATCTCAGCCAGCGGGAGCAGGTACCTGCTCAGTCTGCTCCCAGCACGGCACATGCTTTATCCCACACCTGCTGAGTCTCGAGGAGACAAAAAGGGGGTAAAGAACACGTCCTGTTTTGTTCCCATGAGCTGACGGCTCAATTCTCGTAATTTATGGGGATAAAATACGCATGGCTGTTACACCTAAAAAGAAGGAACAGGAATCATTAGCAATTTGTCCACAGATAGAACCATCAGAGAAAGTGCCTGAACCAAGGGCCCCCGGGGGAAATGGTGTCAGGAAGACAGCTGTGGTTGAGCAGCTCCAGGCTCTGGGAACTGCTTCTCCTAAGAATCCAGGCACTCAGGGGCCGCACCAGGATGGCCCTCGTCTTCTCCCCCCAGACCCTGAGCTCTTCCTGCTGATCAGGTTTGATAGCGAGTCCATTTATGAAGTGAAGATTTGACATTGTAGAGATGTCAGGACAAAAAGCGAGGACAGCAGTTTTCCAGGTGTGGGCCATGGACCGCTGGGAACCCCCAGTGCTTTCACAGTCCAGGATCACGTCATCGAAACAATTTTCTTTTTTTATTATCTTTATTTTTTAATGTTTTTTTTTTTTGAGAGACAGAAAGAGACAGTGCAAGCGGGGAGGGGCAGAGAGAGAAGGAGACACAGAATCCAAAGCAGGCTCCAGGCTCCGAGCTGTCAGCACAGAGCCCGACGTGGGGCTCAAACTCACAAACTACGAGATCATGACCTGAGCCAAAGTCGGACGCTTAACCCACTGAGCCACCCAGGCGCCCAAAAACAATTTTCTTAATGCCTTTTTCTTTGCCTTTTTCACTGAGTTGACCTTTGCATTGATGATGCAGAAGCATTAATATTAATAGGTATATTAGTCTCCAGAGAAACAGAATATGGTGTGTGTGTGTGTGTGTGTGTGTGTGTCTGTGGAGAGAGAGAGAGAGAGAGAGAGAGAGAGAAACAATGCTCTTTGGAGGGATAATACGAACATATGTAATGTATATTAGATGGATACATACAGATAACACATACACACACACAAGAGAGAGATTTTAAGGAATTGGCTCACATGATTGTGGGAACTAACATGTTCAAAATCTGTAGGGCAGGTCAGCAGGCTGGAGACCCAGGGAGGAGTGAGTGCTGTAGCTTGAGTCTGAAGGCAGCCTGGAGGAAGAATTCCCTCTTCCCCAGGGGACCTCAGTATATTCTTGTAAGCCTTCAACTGATTGGATGAGGCCCACCCACATCATAGAGAGTCATGGGCTTTACTTCATGTTCACCGATTTAATGTTAACCTCATGTAAATAATCTCTAGACTGGTGTTTGATGAGGCAACGGGGAAACATAGCTTAGCCAAGTTGACGCATAAAATTAACCGTCACAACAGGTAAAACTGCTGGTGACTTAGCATAAATGAAGGCCATGGTGTTAAACTGGACAGCAGTCATTGGCTTCTTCACTACTGTGTACTCAGAGGAAAGAGAGAGAGAGAGAGAGAGAGAGAGAGAGAGAGAGAAAGAAAGAAAGAGAAAATAAAGAGGAAAGAAAGAAAGAAAGAAAGAAGGAAAGAAAAGAAAAGAAAAGAAAAGAAAAGAAAAGAAAAGAAAAGAAAAGAAAAAAGGAGGAAAAGAAGGAAGGAAGGAAGGAAAGGAAGAAAAAAAGAAAGCCAGTTTCACCTAAGAATATCTTTGATGAAATGCAAGAGTCAATTTCACTAAACACCCCCAAGAGACTGCTCATGACATCTACCGCCCACCGTCGGCAGAGGGCAGCCTCCCGCACTGCCCACCCTCCCGCCTGCAGGCCCACATCCGTGGGGAGCTGAGGCCCACGTGCTAAGTAGCGCCCGCACTGCGCGACACCCACACGGGCTGCCTCTCCGCCAGCGACAAGCTGGCACGCCGGGTCGTGCTGGGGCTGGGTGGCGCCCTGCTCGCCAAGTCCTGCCTCCCCTCTACGCCACCAGCCTTGTGCTGGCCGACCCCTGCCACGACCCCCCCCCCTCCCCCCAACTCTGAGCAGGGCCATCCACACCTGGCCCAGCCTAGACCGGGTCTTGGGGCCGTGCCTGCCTCCTCCCTATGCCCGTACCACGCTGTGCCTGTTTGCAGGGCCCCTTGCGGCCCCCTTGGATCCTACCCCCAATGCCTGCCATTGCCCGAGCCTCAACTGGAGCCTGGCGGGGGGACACTGATGTCGAGGTTGTGGATGTGGGCACAGGGCGCGTGAAGGCTGAGGCCTCCCTCGGGCCTCCCTCCCGCCTCTGCAGGGCAGCCTTTCTCCGGGGCCTTCCGCCAGGCTGCCAGAGCTCTCGGGAAGTCCTGCCTCCTGGCCTTGAAGACCTACGATGCAGCCAAGGCCGGACCCTACCAGGACGCTCGCAGGCAGCTGTCTCTCCTCCTGGACCAGCAGGGCCCGGGGGCTTGGCCCTCAAAACCAGTGGTGGACAAATTCAGAGTCTGAAACCCACCTGCTGAAGCAGACGAGGTCCCCAGGAATCCCCTGCATCCCGGGCCCTCCCTGTGAAACCTCGCAGTGCGAGCCCCTCCCCTTTAGCCTCCACAGCAGCTTTGACCTCTGCTGCCCTAGTTCCATTGGTACCGTCATCAGGTGCTCTCTGTTTCCGTGGCGCTCTTACGTCTGGGTCTGAGCACCGCCTCCCACCAGTGCAAGGACCGCGAAACCAAACTCGATGACTCGCCCTCCGGGGAGCAATCGTCGTGTGCTGCCCCCCAAGGGGCCCGATGGGCCGCCCATCCCCCGCAACGCGCCATGCGCGCATGCGCAGCGTTACTGCGCTCGTGGAACCTCTAGGAACAGGAAGGACGCGCACCGCGTGCGCGCCCGCTGCTGTAACGGAAACGCACCCGTTTGCTGTCGTCGCCGAGAGTCCCGCTGTGGCCACTGTTGATGGGCATCTTGCCCAAATTCAGCTTCCGCAGGGCAGGGATTTTGTTGTCACGCTGTCCCCACGGTCTAGAAGAGCGCACGGCCTGTGATCGGGCGCTGGATTCCTACTTGTTAATTCAACAAATGCACAAAAAGGGCTCAGGTTGCTTCGGGCTCCTGCAAGGTGAAGCTGCCTTAAGCGTTTTGCACGACTGAGGACGATGCTTCTCTGCGCGCAGCCACCCTGCCCGTGCAGGTGGCCGCCGCGTGCCCCGCGTCTGCTCCTGTGGCCGGGCAGCCTTCGCTGGGCTTCCTCGGTTTGCTCCAGCGATTTCTGCCTTCCCCTCCTCCCCCGCTGCCCAAGGCCACCTTCCCGCCATCGCCGTGTCTTGTCAGCGGTTCGGCTTCTCATCTGATGTGGGACAGTCGTCGCCAGCGAGTGTTCGCACATAGCGCAGCTGGCAAGTGCTTCTCGCCTAGACGGTGTGACAGAGACCGACGAAGGAGCTTATTAGCGTTTTAAGGGCATTTCCTGTGGTGTCTGAGGAGCCCCTCGGCCCACTGAGGACGAGCCTGGGGCCTGCACAGGGCTCCGGAGGGGCCGGCCGAGCTGCAGGTGCACTGAGCACTGGCTGAGGACGGTGCAGCTGACTGCGTCGTCGTGTTGGTTTTCGGCTGCGCGTGGACGTTCGCCGCAATTCGGACGGGAACTTGAATGGTGGTGTTCGTGCTTCCGAACAAAGAGCGCATTTATGAGAATGGGAGCGGGAGAGGGACGGCAGCCAGAAAGGAAGATGGTCTCAAACACTGCCTGGGGGAGGGGACGGCTTCTGGAAGCCTCATGCGTACACAGAGGAAGAGGGGCCTCTCCGTTACGGGCGAGGTGGGGCTCCCACCTGCTGGCCGCTGGGCCCGGCCGATGCCTCAGAGCTTCCAGTCGTCCTTGGTCCTTGTGCGGTTCTGGGTCCTCAGGAAGCTGTGCCCTGAGCAATTAGACAGGCAAGAGGCTTACGGGGGGGTGGGTGCGGGGAGGAGAGGGGGTGCCTGCGCGGATGAACGAGAGAGAGAGCACAAGCAGCCAGGGAGGGGCTCCCAGAAGCGGGGCTCCATGCATGCAGAGCGGGAGGAGGGAGGGCTGTGTAGGAAGGGGCCTGGCACCGAGATGCTTGGCCAGGGAGCCCTGGTGCAGAGATGGCTTTAGAGCAGCCGCGTGTCGGGCAGAAATGGCCTGCCTCTTGCATTTAACGGGGGTGCAACGGGGGTGGCCCCGGGAGCGTGAAGCCTGCGGCTGGGCACGGCCACCCAGTTAGGCACCTTGCTGCCGGTTTCTCTCCAAGGGTGAGCTGAGTGGGGCATGCCCGTGGCTGCCTCCGGGGCCCCATGACCGCTCACAGGCAGAGGGGCCCCTGGAAGGTGAAGGCTCAGAGGCGGCTCTCTCTTCCTCCCTCTGGCTCCTCCTGAGCTGCCCTCATATGCCTGGTCCTGGTTGTGCGCCCAGCTGTCCAGCCTCTCCCAAGAGTGTTCTGGACCCCATTAGAGAGGGGGCCGTGGGGAGAAAGAAGACGCGGCTAAGGGGGAAGCAGTGTCATCGGGAAAGTGTCAGGGAAGGCAATATATTCTGGTGACGGTATTTTCAAACACTCAGTTCCTGGGAAGGGACCCCAGGCCATAACCGAAACACCAATAACTGAGGCAGAGTGAGTCCTTTGAGGGAAGCCACAGCGGGGTTGGCAAAAGAAACACACGGGGGAGGGGACAACAAAGCCCCCAGTGGGTACAACTGGCATGATTGAAAAGCCACTGCCGGGTGAATCGTTACCCATGGCTAATAGCTTTTGTTGGTTTTCTTTTCTCTTTTAAGGGCATTGGTCAAATTTAGGCTACCTTGCATAGAAAGGCAGTTTTTCAATGTCGGCTGGGCTGTGAGGGGCTTCCACGACTTTATACTGTGGTTCCTCCTGCAGTTATGCAGTGTGCAACCTGGAGCACTGTGCCCCTGCTACCGTGCCCTGTGGGCAGCTGGGGCCTGAGCTGAGATTAGCTGTCACAGCTGTGGCCCATGTGTATGTATGTATGTATGTATGTATGTATGTATGTATGTATATATGTATATATATATGTATGTGCATATATGTATGCATATATTGCATACATATATGCACATACATATATATTGCATATATATATATTGCATACATATACCATACATACCATAATATATATGCATACATATATATAATATAATATATTATATATGCATATAATATATATGCATAATTGCATATATAATATGCATATATATAATTGCATGTATATTCACACATAAATGCATATATATAATGCATATTATATATTATATATAATATGTATATATTACATATAAATAAATACATAATGTATAATATATAATTATATAAACTATATAATATATAACATATTTATATATATAATATATAATTTAGATGCATAAATATATAAATACATATATATGCATACATATATATTGCATATATATATACACACCATATATACCATAATATATATGCATACATATATATTGCATATATATAATATATATTATATATGCATGTATGCATATATGTATGTATATATGTGTGTATGTATATATGTATGTATATATTATGTATATATATTATGTATACAATATATATATGTATGCAATATGTATGCAATATATATTCATTTATATTCATTATTTATTTACCTAAAGATGTGTATTTGTTCAGTGTAAATTTATTTATTTAAATGTATTTAGGCTCAAATGTTATCTTCTTTTGCATGTGTAACATAGTTTCACCTTAATACACATTTGGTGTTTTCTAGGAACGTTTTGAGCACACCAGCTTTCCATTTTTTAAAGTTTATTTATTTATTTAGAGAGAGAGAGAAAGCGCACAAGAGCAAGGAAGGGTCAGAAGGAGAGAGAGGGGGAGAGAGAGAGATAATCCCAAGTAGGCTCCATGCTGAACATGTGGGGCTGGAACTCAGAAACTGTGAAATCATGACCTGAGCTCAGTATGATCTCAATCTTTTTGTACTTGCTGAGGGCTGATTTGCGTCCCAGTATGTGGTCTATTCTGGAGAATGTTCCATGTGCGCTGGAGAAGAATGTATATTCTGCTGCTTTAGGATGAAATGTTCTGAATGTATCTGTTAAGTCCATCTGGTCCAGTGTGTCACTTAAAGCCATTGTTTCCTTATTGATTTACTGATTAGATGATCTGTCCATTGTTGTAAGTGGGGTGTTGAAGTCCCCTACTATTATGGCATTATTATCAATGAGTTTTTTTATGTTGTGATTAATTGATTTATATATTTGGGTGCTTTCACATTTGGCGCATAAATATTTACAATTGTTAGGTCTTCTTGGTGGATAGACCCCTTGATTATGATATAATGCCCTTCTTCATCTCTTGTTACGGTCTTTATTTTAAAGTCCAGATTGTCTGATATAAGTATGGCTTCTCCGGCTTTCTTTTGTTGACCATTAGCATGATAGATGGTTCTCCATCCCCTTACTTTCAATCTGAAGGTGTCTTTAGGTTTACAGTGGGTCTCTTATAAAGAGCATATAGATGGATCTTGGTTTCTTATCCATTCTGTTACCCTCTGTCTTTTGATTGGAGCATTGAGTCCATTGACGTTTAGAGTAAGTACTGAAAGATATGAATTTATTGCCATTATGATGCTTGTGGAGTTGGAGTTTCTGGTGGTGTTCTCTGGTCCTCTCTAGTCTTTGTTGGTGTTAATCTCTCCTTCTATTTTGAATGAGTCCAGCCTTTCTGGATAAAGAATTCTTGGCTGCATATTTTTCTGACTCAGCACATTGAATATATCCCACCACTCCTTTCTGGCCTGCCAAGTTTCTGTGGATAGGTCTGCTGCAAACCTGATCTGTCTTCCCTTGTAGGTTAGGGACTTCTTTTCCCTTGCTGCTTTCATGATTCTCTTCTTGCCCGAGTATTTTGTGAATTTGACTCTGATATGCCTTGTTGATGGTCGGTTTTTGTTGAATCTAATGGGGGTCCTCTGTGCTTCCTGGATTTTGATGTCTGTGTATTTCCCCAGGTTAAGAAAGTTTTCCACTATGATTTGCTCAGATAACCCTTCTACCCCTATTTCTCTCTCTTCCTCTTCTGGGACCCCTATGATTCTGATGTTGTCCCTTTTTAATGAGTCACTGATTTCTCTAATTCTTAAATCATGCTCTTTTGCCTTAATCTCCCTCTTTTTCTGCTTCATTATTCTCCATAAGTTTGTCCTCTGTATTGCTGATTCTCTGCTCTGCCTCATCCATCCTTGCCACCGTGGCATCCATTCGTGATTGCAGTTCAGTTATAGCATTTTTTAAATTTCATCCTGACTAGTTTTTACTTCTTTTATCTCCACGGAAAGGGATTCTAATCTATTTTTGACTCCAGCTAGTATTCTTATTATCGTGATTCTAAATTTTGGTTCAGGCATCTTGCTTGTATCTGTGTTGGTTACATCCCTGGCTGTCGTTTTGTCCTGCTCTTTCTTTTGGCTAAATTCCTTTGTTTTGTCATTTTGAAGGGAGAAAAGGAATTAATGAGGTTAAAAACAATTCAAATTAAAAAAGAATTTAAATTAAAAATTAAAAACAACACACACACACACAAAATCAAATAAATGATGCTACATCCTAGGTGTGTTTTGCTCTGGGTGTTGAAAGGTGCTTGATAGATTAGAGAAAAAAGGAGAAAGGGAAAAAAAAAGGAAATTTTTTGAAAATTTGAAAAAATGAATACACTGAAATGGAATAAAATGAAATGATGGAAGTAAAATAGAATTTGAAAAAATTTACACAAAAGTAAAAAGTATAGTAGAAAAGAAAATTACAGAAATGTTTTTAATAAAAATTGAAAATAAAAATAAATTTTTTCTCTTTCTGTGTTCAAGAAAAAGAAACGAAAAAGAGGGGCAAAAAAGAATACTGAATAGATGGACCAGCAAACAGACTGAAATATGATTGAAATTACTTTGTTTTCCCCTAGAAGTCAAACTACGAAGCGCTTTATAGTCTGTAAACTAAGCAGGCGAAGAGACTGTGTGCTTCAAGAGCGTGGTTGGCCCAGTTGGGCGGGGCTCAGTGTAACGGCTCCGCTCTCCACTAGATGGCGCTGCTCAGCTCACTGGGGTGGAGTGTTGAGGGACTCATTGGTGCGTATGCGTCTGCGCGGCAGTGGTAAAAATGGCACCAGCCAGCCCCCCAGTCTCTAGTATCGGAACTCTGTTCCCCTCCATCAGCAATCGCGCACCCGTCCTTTGTCTTTGGCTTCCACCCGCTCCCCGCTTTTACACTGTCTGTGGCCAAGCCCCAGGCAGCACCTCTCGCCTGAGTTTTATCTCAGCTGCGGCTGTGTTTGCCGACCCCTTGCTTCTGAGGGACGGCGGCTTTGACCCGTTCTGCCCCTCTGCGGAGGGTCTCACCCAGCAATGGCCAGTGCCGGCCACACCCAGGAAAGTTCGCGGGACCGTGCTGCTGCCGATGCCCAGAGACTGCGGCTGGGCGCCAGCCCGCCCGAGAGAAAGTTCACGCGATCGTGTAGCAGCAGCATTTCAGGGATTATGGAAAATCACAGCACGCGTCCGGCGCCAGGCTTCACCTCCAACGACCTTGTTCTAGTACCAGCAGATGTGGTTGTTCTCCGGGGTCTGCTGGCACCTTTGCCTGTTGGGGGTGGGGGGCGCCACACCGCCTCTACTAGATGTCCTCCCAGCAAGGGAACCGCCTCTGCATGTGGCCCAAAGACACCCAAACCCCACTCTGCTCCCGGGGATTCGCCCTTCCTACCAGCGCACCTCTAGGTATCGAGCTGCGGAGTTGCAGACACTGTGCTCCCCCTGTTTATAGAGTCTTTGTGGAATTTAAACCCTCTCCTTTCTCCTTTCTCCCTTTTTAGTTCAGTCCCTGCGGCGTTTTCCACTTTTCCACTGTCTCTCCAGCTGCTTTTGGGGGGGGGGGGGGTGTGCTTTTCCTGTATCCCCCCCCCCCCATCCTCTCTCTTCCTTCCACAGCTTCTCTCTCCCCCAGTTCACCTCTCCACGCCATGTACCTGCTGAGTTCTGTGGTTCAGGTTGTTTAGATTGTTGTGTTAATCCTCAAATCAGATTTCTGGGTGTGCAGTTTAGTGTTGATCTGGCTGTATTTCAGGGACGCGAGACACACACAAAAAACCTTCCATGCTGTTCCTCCATCTTGGCTCCTCCCTGACCTGAGCCCAAATGAAGAGTCAAATGCTTAGCTGACTGAGCCCCCAGGCGCCTGGAGCACACAAGTTTTCCTGATGTGCTACTGAGCGCTGTCTGCAGTGGTTTGGGTCTGGAACGGGTCTGTAATTGACATGTGCATCGTGAAGCTTAATTACCTAACGATGGCATCTATTTTTGCTGGTAGAGGTGAGGCTGTTGATGTCCACATTTCTCATGCTCCCGCTCCCCCAGTGTAATCACGGTGGTGGGGGGGGGGGGTGGCCGGTTAAACACCTCTCCACCGAGGCTCTGTAACCAGCAACAAACGAGACCTGGAAATGTTTCAGGAAGATTTTCATCCTCCAGATGCTGGCAGCCTGGTCAGAGAGGAGACACAAGGAGTTCTTTCTAAGGATAGACGCTGACTGGGTACCCAATGTGAGGCAGTGACGTTAAATTCCATGCGGGAGGAGTCAGTAACAATGCCACATTTGGCTTGTGGCTGTCCCTGCATAGAAGAAATTGCACTAATAATACTTAATTACTGTGATAGTGTCTGAGCGGAGTATTGCGGGGTGGGGCTCCCCAGATGGCAAGGACATGAGAAAGTGTGACAGGGAGGCACGTGGTGCTCTGGGCAGGGAACCACATAGAAAGGTGCTGGGTGACTGAGGATGGGGCTCTGACCTGCTCGATTGAAGCAAAAGGTCCGTTAAAGTGGGGTGGTGAGAGATGAGTCTGGAAATTAGGACAGACACCTCAGGGCTGATAGTTCTAGGACGCACTAATTCTCAAGTGCTGTGCTTTCAGCAAAGATGGCCAGCCTACCCGTAGCCCATGACTCATCAGTGCCTCTGCCATAATTTTATGTAAAAAGTAATCCGATGTGCCCCATGGAGCCTTTGATTTGGAGTTACAATGCCCCAAGGTTTCAGCCAAAAAGGAAGGGGTGATGCCTGATGGGAAAAGATGCATGTCCTAGAGGCATATCCACGATGAGCCGGGGACACTCAGGACTTCTATTTCATAAGGATCTTCTAAAGGCTGAGCCTTTGTCCACTCGGGCTGTGATAACAGAGTAGCATAGACAGCTTGGCTTAAGACAACAGAAGTTTGTCACTCACAGTGCTGGAGGCTGGGGAAGTCTGAGATTGGGGGCCCCTGTGTGGTTGGATGAGGTCGATCTTCAAGTGGCCGACCTCTCGTGTGTCCTCACAGAGGAGAGAGGTAGGGAAATCTGTGGGATTTGTAACAGCACGAATCCCATTCATGGGGGTGCCACCCTCGTGACCTGATCCCCTGTCAGAGGCACCCCCTAAAACCACCACCCGGAGCGTTAGGACGTCAGCATGTGAATTTTTGTTGAGACACAGTCGTCCAGACCATAGCAGTCTGAGTTTACTATTATTGCCAAAGGTGTTGTTCTTTTCCTACCAAATATTAAAACTATGCCCTTTTCTTAACCCTTCTGCTTGTTCTTACTTTCATCTTTGGCCGTATCAGAGTTAAAGCTGATGGCCGCAAAAGCCATTTTGTTTGGCAAATCAGTTTCATTTCCTACAATATCTTGCTTCATGACAATTCCATGAGGAAGTTGATGTAACGATGTTAGACGCTCAGGTTTGGGACTTGCTCCTCTGGTCAGGTCCCGTTGGGGACGATGAGTGAGCCCACATGCCTGCTGAGCTGGAGACTGGAGATTGGCCCATCCTGGGTGTTCTCTTCTCTGCTGTGCTTGCAGGCTGACCTCCAGTGTGTGTCTTCCCAGCGCCCTTGCCCACTGGCTTCTGATGGGGTCACCAGTAGAAAGTGGAGCAAAAGACTTGAGGGTAGAAGGGGAGAAAAGTTTAGAAGTGGCTTCCGGTGGTAGTCCCCAGGTACTCGGTAGCTTCCTTGTCTGCCTACATCTCAGAAGACGGTTCTTTAATTTAACTCTCTTCCAAGAGACCGATGAGAAGGTGAAGGCATTTCCCCCTCCTCTTGAGGGGGAGGGACTTCCAATGAAAAGAGCCAATCCTTTCCACGTGCCATGGATCAGGTACTAAGCAGCAGGCACCTCGGTGTTACACACATCGCCTTCCTTCCTTTTCACAGCAACCCCTTGGGTTTCGAAGCCATTTGGCAGATGAGGCAGGGAAAGCCGAAACCCGGGTCTCTGACCCTGTAGACCACATTCACCCGTATTTGTGTTTGCCCTCTACGATTCTTCCACGTCCTGAGTTATATTTGATTTTCTCAATGAGATTCCCCATTTTCATCACATCCATTAATAGCTAAGTGGACATCATTTTGAAATATTGAAGTCTGAGGAAGGATTTTTCCAGTTCAGATACACGGGGGAAAACATATCATTTTTGGTCATTTATTTCATGAGTTTCTCAAGTCTATTAACATTTGTATTAAACTGTTCAAATGACCCGGCTTCGTTTTTCACAGGAGCAGACCTGGTACACACTGGACTTTGCTCTGTGGTGTTCTAATCAGATAACAAGTAGCATTTCCAAATCTCATGGAAGCATTTGGAGAGAAGTTGTTTTATGAGGTTAACGAAACAGATTCAAAATGTAATCTACTGGGTGACCTGGCTGGCTCGGTCGGTCAAGTGTCCTACTCTTGGTTTTGGCTCAGGTCATGATCTCATCACAGTTGGTGGGGTTCAGCCCTGCCTCTGTTTCTGTGCTGACAGTGGGGAGGCTGCTGGGGATTCTCTGTCTCTCCCTGTCTCTCTGCCCCTCCCCTGCTCACACTCACTGTCTCTCTCAAAATAAAAATAAACTTTAAAAAAATAATATAAAATGAAATACATGCATAATATGCCATACATCTGGTCAAACTTACAAGCAGACTTGATTCATGTGATTCTTTCTTAGTATAATTTATTTGTAAAAATTATTTTTTATAAATTGGTTAATCGTAAATGTTTTATTTTTTAATTATTTTTATTTTTAATGTTTATTTAATTTTAGAGAGGGAGGCAGAGCATGACCAGGGGAGGTGCAGAGAGAGAGGGAGACAGAATCAGAAGCAGGCTCCAGGCTCTGAGCTGTCAGCACAGAGCCTGATGTGGGGCTTGAACTCACGGAAGCGAGATCATGACCTGAGCCAAAGTCAAACGCTTAACCGCTTAACCCGCCAAGCCACCCAGGCACCCCAATCATAAATGTTTTAAACACTGGGTTCTTTTTTTGATTTAAACAATAGGCATTTATATTCTTTTGTATTGAAAGATAATACTTTTTTTTTAATTTTTGGTACTATTGGGTTCTTATTTGAATGTGTTATTTATATCGAAGTCATGGCTTACCCTTCCCTTTGCACAAGTTGCCGTCCCTGAACTTGGACTTGAAACCAACATAAACAGGAAAAGAAAGCTCCCTAGCACCTTCTCTAAACATGTTCTTTTCTTCAAACCCATCATGAGTGACAGGACCCTTAACACCCAAATTTGTCACAACATGGCAAGAGGTGACACCCTGTGCCTTGGCTTTTAGCTCTGCCACCAAGAAGATTTTACATACGATAAGCCTATTTCGTTTCACTGGGACAACCTTTTTTGTTTTTGTCATGCATGATTTATTGTGGCAAAATACACATAATAAAAAATATGCCTTTTAGCCACTTTGGGTGAGCAGGTCAGCGGCATCAGGTGGGTGCACACTGTCGTGTGACTGTCAGCACCATCCCTCAGCAGACCTTCCCTCTTCCCCCGCTGGAGCTCCGCCCCCATGGGAGCAGTGGGGTGTTTTTTTTTCTCTTTTTTTTTTTTAATGTTTATTTTTTTTTTATTTATTTTTTTTTAAAGAATTCTTTTTTTTTTTTTTTAAATTTTTTTTTTCAACGTTTTTTTAATTTATTTTTGGGACAGAGAGAGACAGAGCATGAACGGGGGAGGGGCAGAGAGAGAGGGAGACACAGAATCGGAAACAGGCTCCAGGCTCCGAGCCATCAGCCCAGAGCCTGACGCGGGGCTCGAACTCACGGACCGTGAGATCGTGACCTGGCTGAAGTCGGACGCTTAACCGACTGCGCCACCCAGGCGCCCCTTTAATGTTTATTTTTGAGAGAGAGAGGGAGAGAGGCAGAGCACGAGTGGGGGAGGGGCACGGAGAGAGGGAGACCCAGAATCCGAAGCCGGCTCCAGGCTCCGAGCTGTCAGCAGGGAGCCCGACGCGGGGCTCGAACCCACAAACTGTGAGATAGTGACCTGAGCCGAAGTCAGATGCTCAACTGACTGAGCCACCCAGGTGGCCCTCTTTTTCTTTTTAAAAGTAATTTTGAGAGAGGGAGTAAGAAGGAGAGTGGCCAGGGGAGGGGCAGAAAGAAAGGGAGACAGAGGATCTGAAGTGGGCTCTGTGCTGACCGCAGAGAGCTCCATGTGGGGCTTGAACTCACAAACCGTGACATCATGACCTAAGCCGAAGTTGGATGCTCAACCGACTGAACCCCTTAGCACCCCCTGCCCCAGCAGCAGTGGTTTTAAAGCTCAATTCTGCATTGATGTAGGGTCATCTGTGACAGCAGGTGTGGCGCAGACAGTCAATGAGCACACTGTCCTTGTCTGACTTGTTGAGGAAATACGAACGCAGGAAGTCAAGATCACGGCCCTTTAGTATGCCAGTAGAGAATCCGCCTGTCCCTGTAACAACCTGTAACCCTGCCCTCTGGAGACAGTGCACAACTGGCTACCGTCGAACTGTTCAAAGAGTCTTCTGCTTATGACGTCCACTGTGTCACAAGAATGTCACCCGTTGGTCAAAGGACTTGCTGAAATCAAGCTAACATCCCCATGTGATCTCGATCCCTGAGATTTGGCAGATTCTCCTGATCTAACAGGTCAGTAATCTTGCCTTTTTTTTTAAAGATGCCTTTTTTAAAAAAGTTTCTTTTGAGAGAGACAGAGCGCGAGTTGGGGAGGGGCAGAGAGCGATGGGGGGAGAGAGAGAATTCCAAGCAGGCTCCACACCGTTAATGCGAAGCTTGACGGGGGGCTCAAACCAAAAACTGTGAGATCATGACCTGAGCCAAAACCAAGGGTCAGATGCTTAACTGACTGAGTCACCCAGGCTCCCCCCTTTTTAAAATGCTTCCTCTTCATGAGCCCATGCTGGTTCTTCAAATACTCAGAAACACATCTGCAGGGGCTGTGTGTCCAGCGTGTTCCGTTGTCTTCCCCGGGGAATTTGGAGGGCCCACTTGTCTGTGCTGTAAAGTGCCAGTAGGGTCTCGTGGTCTCATCACTCCCTGCCACACCATTAGGCATCTCCGGACCCTCCCAGCTGCCACCATCCCCTGCAAGTATCCTGTGATGGTGTCCCTTCTGGGTAGCTCAGATTCACCAAAACGGGCAGCTTTGTATGTCTGATTTATTCTCATAGAACCTACCACTTGCCAGGTATTGTTGTAAACTTCCAACCTCAGAACAATCTTTTGGGCTAAGTAGCATTTCCAACCTTCTTCTTTGGGTGAGGAGTTGGTCATGGAAAGGCTGAGTCACTCCCCAAGAACGGGGACCACGTGAAGCTCACAGTGTCCCAGCTCCAGCCTTGCGCTCTGCCGGGACCCCCGATCAGACCGGTTGTGTGTTAGCATTTGTATTAGATGTCTTCTTGTCTCTTCTTAAGTCTCCTGAGATCCAATTTTCAGCCTTGCTGGCAAGGCGATGATTTATTAGATGTTGTCACTTAAAAGAATGAGATTTCCTGGGCGCCTGGGTGGCTCAGTCGGTTAAGCCTCCGACTTTGGCCCAGGTCATGATCTCACGGCTCGTGGGTTCAAGCCCCGAGTCCGGGTCTGTGCTGACAGCTCAGAGCCTGGAGCCCGCTTCGGATTCTGTGTCTCTCTCTCTCTCTCTGCCCCTCCCTGACTCACACTCGGTCTCTAGCTCTCAAAAATAAATAAACGTTACAAAAAGTTTAAATGAATGAGACTTCCTTCGGATGCTCACACAATGGAAACCCCCTGCGCTGTGGTTACAAATAATACAGCCAGTGCTCTCCTCTGACCGGGTACAGAGAGCGCCTCTTTGCTCCCCTCCCCACATGCTCTTCATGGTTTTATGGGCGTTCGGATAGTCACATGTCCTCTGGGCACAGAGTGCCACAACTTAATCTTCTCGACTAAATATTGAATTTGGAATGGAAGAAGGCAACAGTACGTGTCATAAGACCCAAAGGAGAAGTATTCGTATCTTTGATCTAAAATTCTAAGTGCTCCGGACCCAACGCCCACACCATCTCAGGTCTCACTGTGGATGCAGGCAGGGAGTAAGGCCGCTGCTTCCTAGGATCTCTGTGGAAGAAACCAGTGACGATCAATAATTTGCAAAGCTGTAACAGCAGCTGGGGCATCATTATTGCTCCTTCTGCTTCTCGCTGAAATTTTTTCCCCAGCGATTATTCCCCAAACAATTTTAACCTAAGTGCATCAGGTGTATTTTCTCACGAATTTATTTTTCCTTCAAATCGGTTTAAATAGCTGCTTATGTCAAAAGGCACTGAAATCCAGTCTCCCTTTAAGACTCGATCCCAGTAAAAAGAAGATTGACATCAGTACGTATTGTATAAACACAACAGTTCTCGGAGATTTTTAGTAAGTTCAAAGAAATTGCTGGAGTTTTAAAAACCCCTTAAGTCTTACAGTCTAGGGGCGCCTGGGTGGCGCAGTCGGTTAAGCGTCCGACTTCAGCCAGGTCACGATCTCGCGGTCCGTGAGTTCGAGCCCCGCGTCAGGCTCCGGGCTGACGGCTCGGAGCCTGGAGCCTGTTTCCGATTCTGTGTCTCCCTCTCTCTCTGCCCCTCCCCCGTTCATGCTCTGTCTCTCTCTGTCCCAAAAATAAATAAAAAACGTTGAAAAAAAAAAATTAAAAAAAAAGTCTTACAGTCTTGGCTCTGAAAAAGCATGGGCTGAAATCCAAAGCTTCAGGTAACCAGACACATTTTTTTTTTTTGGTGAGAGACTGTGAGCAGGGGAGGGGCAGAGAGAGAGAAAAGAGAGAATTCTGAACAGGCGCCACAGCCAGTGCAAAGCCCATCATGGGGCTCAATCCCATGATCGTGAGATCGTGACCTGAGCAGAAATCAAGAGTCAGACACTTAACTGACTGAGCCACGCAGGCACCCCCTAACATAGAGTTTTTAGTCCACCTGGGCCTCAGAGGGGTTGATGAGCACTGCATGACTCTGGTTACATTTTGGATAAATCATGTGTCTGCACCGGACATGGTCTCTTCTTTCATGCTGCCTGTTTCTTTCTTCTTCCTTTTTTTTAAAATATAATTTACTGTCAAATTGGTTTCCATGCAACACCCAGTGCTCACCCCAACAGATGCCCTCCTCAATGTTCCATCACCCACTTTCCCCTCCCCCCACTGCCATCAACCCTCAGTTTGTTCTCAGTATTTAAGAGTCTCTTATGGTTTGCCTCCCTCCTCCTCTGTAACTTTTTTTTCCCCTTCCCCTCCCCCATGGTCTTCTGTTAAGTTTCTCAGGATCCACATAGGAGTGAAAACATATGGTATCTGTCTTTCTCTGCCTGACTTATTTCACTTAGCATCATACCCTCCAGTTCCATCCACATTGCTGCAAAGGAAACAATCAACACAACTGAAAGGCAACCGACGGAATGGGAAAAGATATTTGCAAATGACCTATCGGATAAAGGGCTAGTATCCAAAATCTATAAAGAACTCACCAAACTCCATACCCAAAAAAACAGATAACCCAGTGAAGAAATGGGCAGAAGACATGAATAGACACTTCTCTAAAGAAGACATCCGGATGGCCAACAGGCACATGAAAAGATGCCCAACACCTTCTCTTTCAATCAATGATCTGTAAGTTCACTTCTTGGATCAATAGTGTATGATTTTTTTTAATTTTTAAAATATTTATTTTTGAGAGAGAGAGAGAGAGAGAGAATGAGTTTGTGTAAGCAGGGGGGCGGGACAGAGAGAGAGGGAGACACAGAATCCAAAGCAGGCACCAGACTCTGAGCGGTCAGCTCAGATCCTGACTTGGGGCTTGAACCCACAAACTGTGAGATCATGACCTGAGCTTAACTGACTGAGCCACCCAGGTGCCCCAGTAGTCTACACTTCTAAATTGCCAGAATGAAAACCTCCGTGTATACCACATGGATTGGCCTCTTTGCCTTTCTGGGTTTTTGTGTTCAATTATGCTTGTCCCTAAAAAGTCAGGCCTCAGGATTTTCAAAAGCAAGTTCTGCCAATTCTTTTGTGGTTTGATTCGGAGGGGGTTGGGGTCATCCCTGCCCCCGTCCCAGCTCTCTTAAACAATGTGGGTTCCCCCCACCCCTTAATAAACTATTTTTAAGAGCAGTTTTCAGTTCACAAAAAAACTGAGTGGAAAGTCCAGAAAGTTCCCATAGTTCCCCTGCCCCCACACAGGTGCAGTCTCTCCCACTGTGGGGTGCCTTTGTCACAGCTGATGAATCCACTTGTCATTATCATCCAAAGTTCATTGTTACTTGCACTGGGGTTCCCTCTTGGTGTCACCCATTCTTCTGGTCTTGGCAAACGCATAATGATACATATCTACCATTACGACAACATACAGAGTAGTTTCACTGTCCCCAAAATCCTCTGTGATGCTCTGTCTATCGTCCTTCCTTCTCCAACCCCCGCGACTACCGATCTTTTCACTATCTCTCTAGTTCTCCTTTTCTAGAATGTCATATAGTTGGAGTCATACAGTATGTGGCCTTTTCAGACTGGCTTCATTCACTGAGTGACGTGGGTCAGGTTCCTCCGTGTCTTTTCATGGCATGATAGCTCATTTGTTTCTAGCACCGGATACTTTTCCATTGTCTGGATTGATTGGTTTATTTATCGCTCCACCTACTGAAGGACACTGGTTGCTTCCAAGGTTGACGGTTATAAATAAACTCCTGTAGACACTGTCCACAAGTTTTTGCGTGGACATAAGTTTTTAGCTCCTTTGGGTAAATATCAAGGATGTGGTTTTTAAATGCCCAGTGACAAATGTCTGGCTCTGCACTGGGCAGAGTTCCTTGAGAAGTAAGGGCTTGTCAGCATCCTTCCCTGACCCCCTGGGTCCTGTCACGTGGTGGGGACTACAAAATGAGCCCCTACCATGTGAACTGCGCTGTTTAATGCTGTGGGAGAGACAAAAGTTGTCCCATGTGGAGATGGCACCTAAGGACCTCAAAGTTTGGACTAGGAAACAAGACAGGGGCTCCCTAGGGTACACGAGTGACACCGAGAGTGGTTAGCCAGGATGGCTCGGATTGGGAGGGTGCAATGGTCTGGGCTGCAGCGAGCTGGAAAGGCTCTGGGAGTTGATGGCAGGCACCTATGCCCTGGAGGATGAGGCACACTGTGTGCTGGGCACAACCTGCAGGGTCCTTTGTGGGGAGGACGTTTACATTTTTTTAACATTTATTTATTTTTGAGAGACAGAGCGAGACAGAGCATGAATGGGGGAGGGTCAGAGAGAGGGAGACACAGAATCTGAAACAGGCTCCGGGCTCTGAGCTGTCAGCACAGAGCCCGACGCGGGGCTCGAGCTCACGGACCGCGAGATCGTGACCCGAGCCGAAGTCGGATGCTCAGCCGACAGAGCCACCCAGGTGCCCCCGTCGTGGGGAGGATTTTTAAAGGCAACCGGGGGCAGAAAGGTTGAAGACATCCGCCCTGCCCTCCCGAGGTGTCTGCTTCCCTCCCAGAGTCACCCTCTGGATGTTGCCTTCGTCACTGGGCTGCTGATGGGCGTCAGGGTCTTGCCAATGGCATTCAGCCTGACTGGGTGGTCATAGTTTCCTTTCTCACCCGCCACATTGTCTCTTTGTCACAGTAAGCGTTTTCTATCTTGTCCAGAAGTACCCATCAAAACGCTAAGACACAGTCCTGTATGGCCCTGGTACAACGAACACGTTTCGAAAAGTCATCTTCGACATTTCCTGTGGCCACGCAGAAGCCGCAGAACTTGATGTAGGACGTGGGTTGTCTTGCCTTCTGCCTCTTTCTCGGATGCAGTCAATAGTGAATGGTCTATTACTGCTAAGCTTGGCAAAGCCCGTGTGCCTTGGCAAGGTCCAATCCTCACCCCAGCGGCAGCAGGAGATGGGCCGTGTCCCCGGGGGCCAGCGCACGGGGCAGACCCCCATCCGGCTTCTTTCCTTTGCTGTCTTCCCTAGAAACACCGTCTCCAGTCCCAGTGGTGAACGCGCTGTGGAAAAACACGTATTTGTGTAAAACCCAAAAGCTTCACAATCGTCATTCATGAGGAAACTACGGCTCGGGCGATCTGCCGGGATAAGCCAGATTCGGTGGGACAACCACGGGAATCACAATGATTCCCAAATGCTGCGGGAACAGATCTCTACCATCTGAGGCCAGCATGGGGCAGGCAGTGTTTGGCAGGCTCGGCGTTTGGGGCCAACCCCGTGTCAACTTTTTTATTTGTGCTTTTTGACAGACGATGGCTTCTGTGGTTTACCTGTAGCCCCACCATTCTGTTCTGCCTTCCAATCTTTATGCTTCCCGCCTGGTCTGAACTGGCCAGCCCCCCTCCCCCCCCAGTGACAGCAGCCTGGGGTCCTCCTTGGGGACCCTACTACAAAGTTACCCGAAATCATTTTTGTCTATCTATCGCCTCATGTCTTTTCCACTAGCAAACGATAGCCATAAAGGCAGAAACCTCTCTCCCCGGTTTACCATGTCCTGTCCGGGACCCAGTAGGGGCTCTGCGACCACAGGTTGAAAGAATGATGTCATTACTGGCAGGCACTCCAATGTCCCCGAGAGAATGCAGGACAGGCTGTCACCCACCACTAATGACACAGAAATTAGCGGACAAACCATTCTGGTGTGTGTGGCCTGTCTTTGGTTCAGCTCTCGGATTTGAAAGTCTGGCATGTGGATCTTTTGTCTCTCCTCCGGGCTTGGCCTTCCCTCCCAGAACACGACGTACCTTTTCTTCTTTCTGACTTTCTGCATTTTGAATGCAGTTTGATGACACAGTGGAATGGAACTCTCTGAACCAAGCTAGGTCCCTTGAAAGGAAATCACTCTTTCTGCCATATATATATATAGAAGTATTCCATTTTTCCCCTTTAAAAACTTTGCCTGTTTCTGTTAAGCACCCAGAGAGGGTCCCGAATAGTGAATCCATACCCTTGTCTTCATGCCCTAAGAATCTGGAGACATGAAGGAGGGATGCAGGGCAGCTGCTTTCAAATCTGATGTGACTGTTTACCTGAGTCCCTCCTGTGGGACAAACACGACACACTGTGTGTGCCTCTGCTTGATGACTAGCGAAGCATCTGTTTACCGGAGATGATAATTCTGGAAAAGGAACAGCCTCTGTGGCCATGAGCCCTTGTCGTTCTTCAGGTTGAAGCGGGGAAGACCCCGGACCATTTTAAGCACAAGAGAGGTCACTGGGGGGATAATAAGGTTGCACAAAGATAAGAAGGGTTATTTTGATTCTGGTCTCGGAGATCGGGAGAGAGGCTGCCATAACCACGTACAGGAGTCATTAGGGAGGTTGGACACAACACTCACACGCTTTAGGGCCCCCAGATAAAGCTGTGGCAGGTCACCGGGACAGAGTTTGGAGGGCACACACTATAGGAGCTTCACTGAAAAGAGCAGTTTCTCTCCCTGCCAGCAAAAAAAAACAAAACAAAACAAAACAAAAACCCGTGTGGTACCAAGGGCTTTGTGTTGTATCGTTTGTTCTTCCTTATCGTCTGGCCTTTATGTGGGTCTGTCCTCTTCAAGGTTCAAGCAAATATGCAATCACCACAATACTCGAGTAGACACCCTTTGAAAACTCCCCGCAGAGCAGAAATAAATGTCGCTGGTTTGGTGTTCTGCAAGCCATGCGGCTGGTCGTGCCCCACCCCCCCCCCACCACCCCCACCCCGCCCCCCCAGCTCCGCCAGCCCAGACCTGGGTCCTGGCTACGGAGCCGGGTGCAGCTGGACCATTGAGCCCGGAGGTGGAAATCACAGCAGCTCCCGGGGCTTGGTTCTGCGTTGTCCGGGGTTGCCTGACCTCGCGTGGAGTGCCCCTTTGGCCAATAGAAGGTGACTTCAAATTCAATCCCAAAAGCGTTCCAACAGCACGGTCCTTTCCTATGCCTGCCCTCCCCGCTCGTGCCCCATTTGGGTACCCAATAGCGAGGGGTCCTTGGAAACGGCCCCCTGCCTTTGCTAACTGGCCTTCCCTCTGGGTGAGCAAGTGTAATCTCTGCGGAACGTTCTGAGGATGTCATCTGTTAAGAGCGTGCGTATTCCTGCCATAGTTTTGGTTTGTTTAACCTTTATCTTTTTTTTTTTTTTTTTTTAAGATGCTGGGGAGCTTTTTTTTTTTTTTAATTTTTTTTCAACGTTTTTTTAATTTATTTTTGGGACAGAGAAAGAGACAGAGCATGAACGGGGGAGGGGCAGAGAGAGAGGGAGACGCAGAATCGGAAGCAGGCTCCAGGCTCTGAGCCGTCAGCCCAGAGCCCGACGCGGGGCTCGAACTCACGGACCGCGAGATCGTGACCTGAGCCGAAGTCGAATGCCCAACCGACTGAGCCACCCAGGCGCCCCCCTGCCATAGTTGTAAACTCTCGCAGGGTTTTCTGTGTCCCGGAGCGGGCCGAGCGAGCCCGGCAGCCTCTGTCCAGGCCTCTGGGGGAGGCTGAGCTGTCCTGCCGTTTCCCTCCCACGGTGAGTGCCAAGCCCAGGTTGAAGGTCCCGCCCGGGTCTCAGGCCGGCGGCGCTGAGAATCACAACGAATGTATCCTAGCAGCTGACGCGGTCCAAGCAGGGACCGCGTCCGCAGCTGTTCCGGGCTCTTTCCCGGTGCACATTCGCTCCATCTTCTCCGCGGCCCCGGGAGGCCAGGCACCAGCTAGGGCTTGGCCGGGACCGTGGGGCGATGACGAGCCCGAGTCTCAGGAGGACGCCCGGGAAGCCCTGGCAGACCTCCGCACCGGATGCCTGCACAGCCCCGGCCCGGCTCTGCCACATCTATGCCAGCCTCTCCCAGGCAGATTCTAACGGGAACCCACCGGCACCGGGAGGGGAGATGGACGCCCCGGGCTTTGCTCCTGGGAGCCCTCCTGGGAGCTGGGGGGGTGGGGGGGGGAGGAGGGTTTCTGAGGGCAGCCAGGTGCTGGAGGCCAGCGCGTCAACATCCAGGACTAGGTGATGCTGCTCTCGCGTCTGCTGCACAGACGGGAAACTGAGGCACGGAGAACGCAACTCACGTGTGACTTGCCCGAGGTGTGCAACTCGGAAGTGGGCTCCAAACCCAGGAACTCAGCTTTGCGGGCCGCACTCCAGCCGCCTGGACCGTGTGATCTTTCTTCTAGAAACCAGGCGAGCCAGCCGCTGCGGCCAGAGGGCTTTGGGGGGCCACTCCGTTCCTTCCTCTGGGCGGCTGAGGAGGGGGACAGAGGCAGAAAAGGGACCCTGGAACTGTCCCCGTCGAAGAGGTCAGGAAACACGCCAGGAGTTGTGTCTCCCCGGGGTGTGCTGGCAGCTGCCTGACAGCAGACAAGAGCTGAACCATGTCCCCCATCCCTCTGGGCTGATGCTACAGAAGGAGGCTGGGCCGAGCTCCCCAAGAAAGGACTTTGCCCTCCCAGAGATGTCTGCTGTGGCTTCCACAGTGGCTGGGGATCACAGAGGTTTCTTTCTTTTTTCAAAAATTTTTAATGTGTATTTATTCCTGAGAGAGAGAGACAGAGAGACAGACGGAGGGAGTGGGGTGGGGGGGTGAGAGAGGGAAACACGGAATCCGAAGCAGGCTCCAGGTTCTGTGATTGTCAGCACAGAGGCCGACACGGGGCTCGAGCCCATGAACCGTGAGCTCGTGACCTGAGCCGAAGTCGGACGCTTAACCTACTGAGCTGCCCGGGTGCCCCCATCACAGAGGTTTCTTGCCTGGTGGGGGTGGCGGAGGGGTGTGAGGTATGCTCTTGAAAAACCCATGAGATGGGGCACCTGGGCGGCTCAGTTGGTTCAGGCGTTGGACCTCTCTGCTCAGGTCGTGATCTCACGGTTCGTGGGTTCGAGCCCCGCATTGGGCTCTGTGCTGACGGCTTGGAGCCTGGAGCCTGCTTCGGATTCTGGGTCTCCCTCCCTCTCTGCCTCTCTCTCTCTCTCTCTCTCTCTCTCTCAAAAATGCATAAACGTTAAAAAAATTAAAAAAAAAAAAAGAAAGAAAAACCCATGAACGCGGGCCTGAGGGAAGGAGATTTAGGAATTAGGCGAGGCCGACTTTGTAATATTTGGAAACGGAACCTTACAAATACCTGAAGGGGACGGAGAAGCGGTGTCCCAGAGACATCATCCAGCTCCAAGGAACGGGGATCTGAAAGCAGTTTGGAAGATGACGATGCGGTGAACGCAGCAGGACGATGTCCTGATCTACCCCACCCCCCACCCCCATTTGGCTCCTTCGGTGAACTGGTTGCCTGCACATCATCACCCCGATCCTCCCAAAACACTCAGAGGTGAGGTCATTACCCCCATTTTACAGACAAGAAAGCTGAGTTTTCAGCGTGAACTGAGTCACCTGCTGTAAGGTCACAGGCTGGAAGACAGAACCAGACAGACAGGTATTCCCGTGGGTCAACGGGTTAATGCAGGTAAGTCAGGTGAGGACCTGCCTGAGGTCGGATGTGCTGATTGCATCCTCCTGAGAGAGTCCGTTCCTGGCTAGATGTTGGACGCTTGGTGACGGCATTGTCATAACACCTCGTGGAAGCCGTTATATCAGCGCTTAATGGGAAACTGGTGTGTAGTTAATGAATCCTTAATGTTCCAGCGAAGCAGCCACTAATCGTGATATTTGGTAAAGAATCCACGTCTGCGGAGCTCTTAATGCTGGAACCTGACATAGATTTATTCAGAAGGGCACTAGAGTGGGATTTCATGACTGGGCATGAGAGACCTGGCCGATGTGACAGATCTGGGAGGCCAATAATGCCGTAGGGATCGGCGATCAGCTGGGGGAAAAGAGGCTATTGCGGGAACCGGGATATAATATTGCAGACTCAGTTCCGTGCAGGGTGATGCCCAGGTCGGAATGTGCTGCACCTGATGCCTGGAGTCCGAGAGGAAATTGTGGTAAGTAAAGTCCTTGCAACCACGAAGGGCCACGGGTGCCCTTGGCTTTCTAGCGTCTCCAGGTGACCGTGATCCTTCCTCTTCCCTGTCTTCAGGATTCCACTTATCTGCATATCTATTCATCCTAAATAGTCGCTCCCCGGATTATTATTGCCACGCTGCCCCTGTTACCGCTATCCCCAGCATCACCATCACTAATCACTACATCGTTCGTGCCCCCGCCCCCAGAATGTCTGCACTTCGGTCACAGTCCTATTAAAGTCATGCGCGAAATCACATGATTTTGTCCCGTGGAACACTCTTACAACCTCTAAGCACAGCAGCCACGCAGAAGGTCCAAAAAGTCTACCCCGTAAATGTATAAGAAAACACAATATGGCGTAATATAAAGTAGCACGTGCTGGGGAAGATAGTCCGGAAGGGCCGGGCGGAAGACGGAATCTTAGCTTCAAGATATGTTATTGTGCTGCTTTTTCATTCAGCCTTGTGTATTTGAATCCACGTGCCTGCCAAAAACATAAAAGAAAAGGCTCCTATCTTGGGGCAAAACTTCCTAACTTAGAGGAAAACTGAACAAATTAAATTTTTTTCCAAATCTTTATTTTTGAGAGAGAGGGAGAGAGAGAGTGCGAACAGGGGAGGGGGTGGAGACAGAGGGGGATACAGAATCCAAAGCAAAATCCAGGCTCTGAGCTGTCAGCACAGAGCCCGATGCGGGGCTCGAACTCATAGACCATGAGGTCTTGACCTGAGCTGAAGTCCGACGCTTAACCCACTGAGCCACCCAGGCGCCCCCAAATGGAGCAAATTATATTAAGTCAAATAAAAGCATCAATGATTCATAATTCTGCGCCCCAGGCCATTAAGGAAGTTTCAAGGCGACGTGAAAACGGTGTCTTCCGTGCCTCCAACCTGAAGCGTCGGGACGTGGTCATACGACACAATCAGGGAGGCGCGTGCTGTCTGGTCTCACGCCCCAACGGCTCTGGGGGGACTCCGCCAGTGTGGGAGGGAGCCCACGGATGACGGCCGGACTCGACTTCTGTTACCCTCGGGCATGAAGTTCCACGAAGGAATGACAACTTAGAAGTCACTTGCAAGGGTAACACGTAAAGGTTTGTTAGAAACTCCGCACGCCCGTGCCATGTTTGTGCCCCCCGGTGCTGTTAGAAGTGCAGACCGAAGGGGAGTAGCCCCGTGTGAACTCCACACTCAGCATCTCCTGTTTGATAGAACAGTTATTTGGTGGCGTGTGGGTTGTAGTGCCCTTTGCTTCCGGATCAGACAGGAGCTGTTTCCCGCCCTTGGAGCCACCCCTTCTCCTTTACGGAGACAGACGTCGTCAAGGCCAGGCGAGCAGTGACCTGAAATGAATGGGATCGTGCGGAAGGCGCACCGTGGGGATTCTGGGGTCACCGCTGAGCCAACACGCGAAGCCCGCGCTTTGCAGGATACAGTTAAGACTGCAAGCCCTCAGCAGTGGATGAGTTTAAGACGATTTTCGTCATCAGCTTGGGTAGGAACAGGGCAAAACTCTTTGCTGTTCTTATTATATCGCTCAGGAGTCTAAAATATCTTTTTGGGGGGTTTAATTTTTTCAAGTTTATTTATTTTGAGAGAGACAGCGTGAGTAGGGGAGGGGCAGAGAGAGAGGGAGAGAAAATCCCAAGCAGGCTCTGGTGGGGCTCGAACCCACGCTGTGAGATCATGTGCTGAGCCAAAACCGAGAGTCAGACACTTAACTGACTGAGCCACCCAGGTGCCCCAGGCCTCAAATATCTTATTAAATCCCCTAAAATAAAATCAAGTAATGTTTTAAAGCTTATTTATTTATTTTTGAGATGGAGAACGTGCGTGTGTGCGTGGGTACGAGCCGGGGATGGGCAGAGGGAGGAAGAGAGGGAACCCCAAGCAGGCTCTGCACTGTCAGCACAGAGCCCTAAATGGGGCTCAAACACACAAACCTTGAGATCATGACCTGAGCTGAAACCATGAGTCGGACGCTTAACCGACTGAGCCACCCAGGCGCCCCGAGCACTGGGGTTTTAAACATAACAAGCTTACTATCCGACAGCCTTTTAACTAGGATTCTCTGTCAGCTTTTAAAAAAATGTCTCTACTATGAAAATTGATGTTCAGAATAATGGCTGTGGAGGGGAACAGGTGAAGTTGGTTGAGTTTGACTTTGAAGGCCCTGGCCAGACGTTCTGGATTCTTCTCCAGAATGGTGTTTCCATTTTTTTTTTCCTTCCCTCAGAACTTAAGACCCTTTTATTTCCCAGTAAAATTCTGCTTTTACATCAGTAAGTGTATGTGCTTAAGGAGGTGCCTGTGTGCCTCCAGGTGTAACCGAGATCTGTCTACAAGCAGGAGCTCACGTCACAGACATGAAATACTAAGAAATTCCAGCCACTGAAGAGTTGGAAAGGTATCTGGGAGGGAGACACAGTAATACAATCTTATATCCCTGAAGCCGTCTTACAGACACTGCTGTCCCATTCTGAAAATGCCCTTGGACTCATAAAGACGGAACTGTATTCCAATGGTTGGGATGCAAAGTACTTTAGTGCAGTCTTCTGCGTTCAAAAAATAGCAATCAGCTTACATAGGATGATGGTTTTTTTTTAAGAGTGCCTCAACGGAGTGCCCGCCATCGTGTTAAGTCTTTGCACGTTTGCTGTCTCGTGTAAGCCACCTTTTATACATGCCCAGATATCACCGCGCCCCTCCCCCAACTCTCTCTGGACCCATGCAAGTCCTTGACCTTCAGAAACCCTCTTCTGACCTCTCCTGCCCCAGTGATGCTCAGTCCCATTGAGAGCATTACATTTGTGGTTAATACGTTAGTCCAGGGCTTAGGAAACCGCAGCCCACAGACCAAATCCAGCCAGCCACAATGGCTTTAACATTTTCACATGGTCGGAAAATCAAAAGAGGCGTATTTGTGACACGTGAAAATCATGCGAAGTTTAGATTGGTGTCCATGGGTAAAGTGTTGTCGGAGTTGCGTCACACGCATTCATTTCCGCGTTGTCCGTGTTTGCTTTTGTGCTACTAAGGCCTAGTTGAGCAGTTGAGACTGAGGCGTGGCCCACAAAATCTGAAATATTTCCTATCCGATCCTTCCAGAAGGAGTTTGCGGACCCCTGCGCAGGCCTTCACACTCCAGGTCTTTAACCTTTCAGTTCATGCTTGAATGTTTACCGACCTTCTCACATGCTGACAGCACAAAGGGAGCGTGTGCTTTGGTCTGAGCGTGAGGCTTACGAAGCGATTCCCAGAAGAAATGGATAATTCAGAGCGGATAATCAGGATCTGACTCCATACTGGAAAATGTAGTCAAAGCAGTGCATAAGACTGGCTGCATTTACTTGGTGCTACCTGTGATCTACACTCTTTACCGCTATCTCATTTAATTGTCGCTTTGGTCCTGCATGTAAAGTATTATTTTGCATCCATTTTACAGATGAGAAAACTCAGGCAGAGACTGGTTAGGGGATTTCCAAAGCTCAGCCAGTCCGATGTGAGGTCAGCTTTGAAGCCAAATCAACCTGGCTCTGAAGACTGCCATCCTATAGCCACTTTACCCTGCTGGGTCAAACCTTGGGTGGAAAGTCAAAAACCGAGTTCAAATCCTGGCTCCCCCAGTAATTAGCCATGGGATCTTGGGCAAGTCCTTGACCTCTCTGGGAGCATGGAAAGAGTTTCCACACAGGCTTGCGGTGAGGCTAAAAGAGGTGGTGTCTGAGGACGTGGCTGGTGGACCTCATATAAAACATGGCGGTCAATGTCAATGAGCTATGGGCTTTATAAACTATTCTAATGCCCGGCAACATGTATTCTTGATTTTAAGTGAACTATTTCCATTAATCACAGTATTTTACTTATTTCAAGATTTTAAAAGTGATGTGGCTTTGATGTTGAGCCACACCGTTGGGATAGGCACCTGCCACAGACACTAAGGCCCCGAGTCTGGTGTCTTGTGCCAGAACCCATGAAACAGTAACAGGCTAACGTGTCGGCGTGTGAGTGGGGTCGAGGGTCTCCTCCTTCACAGTTCCTGACGTATGATGCTGCGGATTTATCGGGATGCAGCGATAGATAAAAGTATGTGGACCTTTCATTAGTTGTACTCAAAACAGTTTTCTGGGGCATGAGTAAATAATGATGATAATAATAATAATAATGATAATAATAATATCTGATGTGTACTGAGCCAAACACTGTTCCTGTGCTTTGTCTGTATCTCTCTTTTTTTAAATGTTTATTTGTTTTTCAGAGAGACAGAGAGAGCATGAGCGAGCTGCGGAGGGGCAGAGAGAGAGGGAGACACAGAATCGGAAGCAGGCTCCAGGCTCCGAGCTGTCAGCACAGCTGGGCTCAAACCCACGGACCGCGAGATCATGACCTGAGCTGAAGTCAGACGCTCAACCGACTGAGCCACCCAGGTGCCCCTGTATCTCTCTTTTTCTTAAAGTTTATTTATTTATTTATTTTGAGAGAGAGAGGGAAAGAGAGAGAATCCCAAGTAGGCTCTGCACTGTCAGCACGGAGCCCGACGAGGGGCTCGAACTCATGAACTGTGAGATCATGACCCTGAGCCGAAACCAAGTGTCGGACGCTTAACCGCCTGAGCCACCCAGACGAGGCGCCCCATGTCTGTATTTCATTTATCACTAAAAGCACCTCTGTGAGGTGGGTTCTATTACCACCATCATTCTGCAGATGAGGGAACTGAGGTGCTGAGAAGCTGTGTGGCCACCGCTAGGGAGCGGTGGACGTGGAATCCAGCCCACTCTCCTGGCAGGGCCCTGCCCCTGAGCAGTGGGGTAATGAGAGGGTTGGGCCCCAGGGAGGCGTGGGCAGAAAATTATACTGGATTGTACGACTTTCAAGGAACTGTTATGTATAGCAGTTTAAACCCGGGATAGAACTAAGACCTTAAGCGAATAGAGGGAATGATATAGATCTATTTGAAAGACCTGCGTTCCAAATACTGATTCCAAAAACTATACCGTGAGTGTGCCCACCTGTACACGGCGGCTTGACAGGTCTAGGAAGAGAAAGTTCAATTCAGTAACGTAGTCAGACACGTGGTCTGGTTAAATTGTTTATTCTGGCCATTGACGGTATTGGTATCGTAGATGCAACATGAGAAAAGGTCTAGCCTGACCAAAAGGGGTCCAGGAGGGCACTGGACCCCCGTCTCCGTCCCACGCTGCAATGGTGCCTCAGCGGGTGGGGGTCATTGCCATCTTTCCCAACAGTGGGCAAACATTTCTAAGGCTTCTGGCATTCGCAGCCCCAAAGGGCAAGGGGGGCATGGAGTCTGGCCAGAGGAATTAACCGAAGTGCCTAAAATCTGAGACAAGAGGGTCCAAGAAGAAAAGGTACATGGAATGTGACACGGAGGAGAAGACTAAGATGTGACTTTAAAACTGTCCCCAAGGTCATCAAGGGCACTTTATGGACAATGATGCCTGTTCTAGAATTTCGCTGAATAAATGAATGCAAATCATAACAACAATGAGTTAGGGGAAGACATAAGACAAAACATTTTTTTTTCTGAAAGAAAAGATTTGCTAAACATGGACCTGATTAAAAAATATCATGCAATGTGCCCTGGGTGGCTAAAGAAATACATTGTCAACCTTTTCTTTCCTTTTTTTTTTTTAACTGAGAAAATGTGGCTTTACTATGTGCTAGAAAGTAGGAAGGGGAACCAGAAAAAGATTCCTGGAAGGTAACCCTTGGAGGGTCTAACGTTTGTTCTACTATGCACCATGATGTTGCTGGCTAGGCTGGGCTGGGGTGGTGGTTCTTTTTTCCTCAGATATTTAGTCTTGGCTTATAACACTTTTGTCCCTTAAATGTTTTATTATTTTTATGATTTTAAGAAGTAATACGGTTACTAAGAATAAAGTTGAAACAGCAACTGTTGTGATTCAGTATTGCAAAGTGGCTTTAGAAAATGCAGGTATAACCTCAGTGGTAGGCAGTCCTGATTCTCTGTCCAGCAGAGGAACGACCTGGGGAGAACGTTGAGACCAGAAGGGAAATGGCAGGAGACCCCAATTCAAAAAAGGAGTGAGATAAAGGACAGGTTCTTTGTTCCCAGTATTTCTCCAGTTCACCTTGCTTGGATCAAACCCCACCAAACAGGTGCCAGGTGCCGGGTCACCCGGAGAATCCAGGAATCGCCGCTACTTTCCCGGGAGCCCTGGAGAACCCTACAAACCCCAACTGTCCCGTTAGTAGGTAACCCTGTGTAGGCTTCAGCCACAAGGTGGGGCCCAACTGCACAAAGGACCAGCCCGGATTTGGCCATGTGTCCAGAACCCCTGGGCAGGCAAGCTCACCCTGGATATTCATTAGCCTTGAAAGAATGCCTCCCTGCATTGACATCATTTATTTTATTTTATTTTATTTATTTATTTCTACACTTATTTATTTTTGAGAGACAGAGAAAGACAGAGCACAAGCAGGAGAGGGGCAGAGAGAGGGAGACACAGAATCCGAAGCGGGCTCCAGGCTCCGAGCTGTCAGCACAGAGCCCGACGCGGGGCTCGAACTCACCAACCGTGAGATCATGACCTGAGCCAAAGTTGGACACTCAACTGAGCCACCCAGGCGCCCCTCACTGATTTATTTTAAACACTGTTTGTGTGTGTGTGTGTGTGTGTGTGTGTGTGTTTATTTTTTTCAATGGCATTTTACTCTGGCATTCCTGGATTATTGAAAAAAAAAAGGGTACATTACTCCACCCTCCCCACCCCCAGCCTGCATTCCTCAGAAGCTCCTTTTAATTTTTTAAGCCTCTTCCCCATCTTCGTATTTATCTCCATATTTCTCAATAAGCTGCTTACCTTGTGATTTCTCCATTTTGTTCAGGTGAAGACACTGTCTATTGACTTCCTTCCTGTGGCTAATGGGGTCTTGGTTCTCTAATACCTCTTTCTGCCCCAGAAGAGGGCACGGCCCTTCCCTCCTCGCTCCCGATATACTTGTGCACTGACTATGGCTAACTCAGTCCCAGAGTTCACATACTCACTGTGTAAACACCGGTCATGGTTGAGCCAATCCAGTCCTACAATTACGTTTCCTTTCTTGTATCAGTTTTGTTATTCCTGGAGGTGACAGGTGCTCCGTTTCTTCCGTTTGCTTTGTTTTCCCTCTTCCTCATTGACCGGTGCCAGACCTTCAAACAGAACTATCCCCTCCATCCACTCAGAAACATCAGGCCATCTGCTAGTAACTCCTTCTCCCCGGAAGCTCTCTCTTGCAGCTCTCTGTGCCCCTGCTCCAGTGTGGACTGGCTGCCCTCGCCACGGTTGACACTCTTGTCCCAGGACCTCCCTTATCAGTCCTTCTGCGGGTTTCCTTGCCTTTCTCTTGTGGGGGTTCCTGTCTTCCTGAAGGCACAGAGGATGTCTCTATCTCCCATGCTTCACTCCCTCGTTTTGGAGAAGGAAGACTTCCGAGAGCTTTGGGAGAAAGGATTCATGGGTGTGTGTGTGTGGGGGGTAACACCTCAGAGATCTGGTTTATTTTTATTCTACCCTTACACGGTGAGATTGGGTTAGGCTACCGATTCTTTCTGCTCAGATTTCTAGACATTGCTCCTGTGTCCTAACATTTGGGATTGGTATGGAGAAACACGATGCTCTTCTGAATTACTATCCTTTAATGTGGACAATTGTAGGAAACGTTAGTATATTGTCCTTATCCCTGGCAGTCAGACATTTTCTAATGAGTGCTTTGGAATTAATTAATTAATCAATTTTACATTTTTATTTATTTATGTTCAGGGTACTCAGTATGCCTTTTATTTTATGCCAGAAGCTCACGTGCTTCGGTCCTGGGAAACTTTCTTGGATAATTTCCTTGATGATATTTTTACCTCTAAATTCTTTCTTTTCTTGTCTTTTTCTTTTTTTTTCTTTTTTTTGGAAATTCCTATAATTCAGATAGTGTATCTCCTTGATTCATTTTCTAATTATCTTTTTTTTTCCTTCCCGTTTTCCATCCCTTTCCTTTTTGTTCTCCTCTCTGGGAAATTTCCTCACAACTTTTACCTTCCGATCATCCTACTGACTTTGTGAAAACGTTGCTGCTATCGTATTTCAGTGCTCAAGAGCTCATTCCTAGTTTATAAGTGATACTCTCACAACGTGTTATTCTTGTTTCACAGTTGACAAGGTTTTGGTTATTTCTCTGGGGTCATCAATGGTGGAATTCTTTTTTTTTCTCTTACGTTCCCTTCTGCCCTGTGTTTTGTTCCTGTTTCTTTCCACTTGTCTCTTGTCTTTCGTGTTGGAACTTGCCTACAACTGTCTGTTAATCCTTGGACGTACACTTATATTTCAGAAAGAGAATCAACGTGTTCACAGGAAACTACACACCGTGTGTGTGTGTGTGTGTGGTGGGACGGAGGACACTGTCAATTAGAAGCCTTCTCTCTAGTGGCATTAGTTGGCTTTTACCACCAGGGAGTTGCAATGCCAGTATCTGTGAGTCTTTTCACCTACAAAGATCACTTCCCCAAGGAGCAGTCTGAGTCTCACGGAGGGAGCAGAGGGTTCAGGCAGGGACAAAGTAAGTCTTGCTGCCTGTGTTCTGGAGCCGGAGCAAGCAGAAGGCAGGCTACCAATGCAGGGATGTGGATTTCAAGTGAATTACTTCTTTCTAGAGGGATGAACCACGCCTGTCCACAAGGATCCTGGTGACTGATGACTGAGTCCACATGCTCCCTGGAGGTTTGCCTAAGTCTCCTGCCAGGATCTAGGAGACACCTGCATGAGGCTGCCTGGGGAAGGGGGTGTCTGGGATATCACCTGCCCTTTGAAGACTCTACCTTCAGATTACCTGTGCCCCCCAGGGCTCTCAGTCATCCCAGTGTCCTAGAGTAAAACCGCCTTGCCTCTTGTTGACCGCCCCCCCCACCACAGGCAAAGGACGCAGCTTCTCCCCCTTGTGAGCCACGCCAGTGAGCACACAACCTCCCTTTCCAGCCTGTTCAAACTATATTGGTACTTTTTGCCTGTGGATATCCCCTTCCATTCTCTTTGCCTTTTTGGATTCTTGACTGGGGTTCATGAAGGGCACATGTGTCCAGCTCTCCATGGTTACTGGATATCCCTTAGCTTCTATCATATCTTGCATATTTTTAGGCCTTTAGAGAACAAGCCACAAATAATTTAGGAAGTGTTTGCTAAAAAAAAAAAAAAAAAAAGTTAGGGACTGTGAAGACAATGTGAGCAAGCGGGGCCTGGGAACACCAGCCGGCAGTTGGAAAGACTGAACTTTGCTTGTCAACCATTTGCTTATTTGTGGACAGGTCACATTTCTCCAAATCTATTTTATCCTCTGGAAAATGAGCCCAATCTACTAATAGGTGCATTATACAGTTACTCTGAAGATGAGGAGCAACCGGGAATGTTAATGTCCTCTGAAAAGTCGGAAGTGTTTTGCCGTAAGCAGCCTGTTTGGCTCACCTATCTTGAAGATGGCATGTTTATGAGTGCGATATAGTATTTGCTTAGCCTTTTGAAAAACATGCTAGAAGCAATGATGTAAGGCTAGATTTTGATAAAGGACCTGGACTATATGCGTAGAAGTAGACCAGTGCCCTTCAAATTTTTTCCGGATTGGCATGCCTGGGTGGCTCAGTCAGTTGGGGAACTGGTTTCAGCTGGGGCCATGAGCTCCTCCTGGTTTGTGAGTGTCAGCCCCGCACTGCATTGGGCTCACTGCTGTCAGAGCAGAGGTGGCTTGTGATCCTCTGTCCTCTTCTCTCTCTCTCTGCCCCTCCCAGCTCACACACACTCTCTCTCTCTCTCTCAAACAAACAAACAAACAAACAAACATTTTTAAAAAATTTATGGGGCACCTGGGTGGCTCAGTCGGTTAAGGCTTGGCCCAGGTCATGATCTCCAGGTGAGTGAGCCTGCATGGGGCTCTGTGCTCATGGCTCAGAGCCTGGAGCCTGCTTCAGATTCTGTGTCTCCCTCTCTCTGCCCGTCCCTTGCTCTTACTCTCTCTCTTTCTCAAAAATAAGTAAACATTAAAACAAATTAAATAAATTTATAAATTTTTTCCGGATTGAGCCTACTCCCTCTCTGCTGTTCCAGCCTCCATGGCACCCTGGGCTCTCCGCGGCTGCTTTAAGACTGCAGAGCGCCCCAGCGGCCAGAGGCAGGGGAGGGGGTCCCCGCTCGCCTCCGCGCCGCTCGCTCGCTCGCTCGCTCGCTCCGCGCCCGCCCGCCCGCCCGCCTCCCAGGCAGGGAAGGTTAGCGAGGGCTCACTGCGATTCGGGCCGCGGGAGAGGAAAGATGAGCCTGCCCGCCCGCCTGCTGCCTGGATGTGGAGGCTGAGGGCCGGCGCACGGGAGGCCGCTTGCTGCGCAGTCGGGGCGCCGGGTGCCCGGGATGAGCTCACGCCCGCGTCTGCGGCTCCGTCCACCTGCCGACCTGCCGGCGGCCCCCTGAGCTGACGGCGCACCTGGGCTGCAGCCCCGCCGGCCCGCTCTGGCCGCAGCGTTGGGCGCGGCGCCCGGGAGCAGGTGTGCAGGAGCGCAGCGCGCGGCGAGCGCAGCCCTCGCCCCGGAGCCCGGCCGCGCCGCGTGCCCGGGCGGATCGGCAGCAGCGGCGGCCCCCGGGCAGGTGGCGAGCGAGCGGAGCCGGGCGGAGCGCGGGGGGCGAGGCGGGGGGCCCGTGGGTACGCGGGCTCTTCCTCAGAGGGTGCGGCGACCGCGCCGCTGGCGAAGGTTGCTCGGCGGCTTCAGTTTCCGCGAATTCACGCGCGTCCTAAAAGGACACTGACCTTCTAAACAGCTTTCCACTCATTTTTCCCTCGTTTGTGTTACAGCTGAGAAGCTGCCAACAACCGTGTTCCCTGCAAGCTGGATTCGCTAGCAAAGCCAAGGCTAAACTAACTTGTAGGGAATGACCCTTTGATTTTCTCACCATTCCGGCCCTTCGGCCTCCCAGCGCACTTGCCCCTCTCTCTCCCCTAACATTTCGGAAGAGTCTCTATTTCTTACCAGGTTCCTCCTCCAGGTGGTTGGACAGGGACAGAGTCTGGGGTTGTGCACAGTAGAGGCACTCAGTTGTATGTTGTTGAAAACTCACGGGGTAGAGCCCGCTGAGGGGGCCTATGGCGATGTCTTCACTCCGCTTCCACATTGGGCTTACATTAGTGCTGACACCCACCCATCCCTGATTTAACCCACTTCTTGGTTTTGCTTTTGCAGTTGGCGGGAGAGCATCAGCGATGCGTCTTTCCTGGACAGAACAGGAAGTGAAATGAGCTGTTTCTGGTCATACTCCACTATGGTTGGTCTTTTGTGGAACACAGGATGCCACAGGTTTGGGCTCTTTGCTGTCTTAAAGTGCTGTGTGAGAAAGGCATCCTGATGAACCAGGTGTTTCAAGGTCTGGCAGAGTATTCCCTCTTTGGTGCCCCCGGCTAGTGTAGGTATCCTCTGGGGACAGTCTTCTCAATGCTTTCTCTCACTACTATCTGTGAACAAACTTGCCATTCCTGACTGACTCATGCTGTTCCCTGCATGTGCCCAGGACAGAGAAGAGAGGCAACTTTTTATCCTCATCCAAAAACTGGTTCCTGTCTAACTGCCCCATGTCTGCCCTAACTGACCGATACACCTCCAGTGGAGCTGCCTTCTTTGGGGCATGATCAGTGATTTGTAATTCATATGTTTTGGTCACATATGTTGTCTTCCTACCAATAACCAGCCATGGCAGTTCTGCAACATTGCCTGAGTGCCTGCTGTGTACTCTGAATCCTGGGCTGGTACCCTGTAGGTATCAGCTCCATTGATCCACACATGGACCTTAATAGGTGAACATTAACCTCCCCAAGGCACAGGTCCAGCACTGCTGTTGGTAGGTAACATGCGGGTCACACAGCAGTACATTATGAACATACATAATCTAAGAGAGTGGCTTATAGATTGATCTGCAGAAATCAGCCCTGACCCTCATACATTGCTGGCGGAAATGTACAGTGGTGTAGCCACCTTGGAAAACAGTCTTCGAGTTCCTCAAAAAGTTAAAAATAGCATTACCATATGACCCAGCAAGCAGTTCCATTCCTAAGTTTCCACCCAAGAGAAAGGAAAAGGAGTCTTCACACAGAAACGTGTGCATGAATATTCAGACCAGCGTTATTTCTAACAGCTCAAAGTGGAAACAACTCCAATGTCTGTAAGCTGATGAATAGAGAAAGCGAACGTGGAATATCAATACAGTGGAATATTATCCAGCCATTAAAAGGAATGAAGTCCTAGCACAAACCACTACATGGAGGAAGCCAGTCCCAAAAGGGGACATACAGTACAGCTCCATTCATATGAAATGCCCAGAATAGGCAAACCCACAGAGAAGCAAGTAGAAAGGAGCTTGTCTATCGATGGGGGGGGGGTGGAGGGAAATGGGGACAGATAGCTAAAGGGTGCAAGGTTTCTTTGTGGGGTGATGAAAGTCTTCTAAAATCAGATTTGATGATAGTTGCACACCTCTGTATACATGCAAAATTATTGGATTGTATAGTTTAAATGGGTCAAGTGTAAGATGTGAATTACCTCTCAATAATGCTGTTATATACAATATCAGCTCTCTGAGTCATGATCGCTTGGACATACTGAATGTATACCAGTTGTCCCCCCTTATCTGTGGGGTATCTGTTTCAAAACCCCCAGTGGATGCCTGAAACTGTGGACAGTACTGTTCCCTATGTATATTATGTTTTTTCCTATATGCACATTCCTGAGAAAGGGGGGAGCAAGGGAGGGGAAACTGCTATAAGAGACTGAGGGCTTGGGAATAAAATACTTGTCCTTAAAAGGGAGGAACAGAAAATAATTGCCCTTTTGAAATCTCAGAGGTATTATTGTTTTTGTGGATTTATTGACACATAGGAATAAGGGTTTGAAAAATTGTAGCCATTCTTTCCTGAGTAAAATATTCATCTGTATTTGCATGAACAAATGGGCAATAATCAATCCACACTATGTTCCTTAATTTGGTTCAATGAGGAAGCAAATAAACAACTACTTCTGGATCGCCATGGAATAAAAAAACTGCTTTAGTATTTGAAAAAAAAAACTGTAACCCTCAGAATTTAAATACTAATATGCAAAGCGTATTTTCTGCTTTCTATTTCTTAATTCATAGTAATAAAAATAGAGAAATAATAACAATAATCAGACATTCCTATAAGCTTTCGTAGATTCTTAATAATTTTTTGAATGTTTTATTTATTCTTGAGAGAGAAAACCAGAACACGAGCGAGGGAAGGGCAGAGCAAGAGAGGGACGCAGAATCCAGAGCCCGACACACAGAGCCCGACGTGGGGCTTGAACTCATGAGCCGCGAGATCATGACCTGAGCTGAAGTTGGATGCTCAACCGACTGAGCCACCCAGGCGCCCCAATAATTTTTAAATATTCTATTTTTTGTTTTAAAAATATATGAGAAAAATAGCACAAGCGATTCTCGTTCGACAGGTGCTTAATATCAAGGGTTAGAGACGTCAAGCGATTTATGCCAAATCGAAGAATTTGCTGAGGTGGGTGAGCCTAAAATCCAGGGCACCGCACCCCTGCTCTACCATACCGGGCTGCTTCATTTTCACGCAAAGAGGTGACTTTGTTTCCCCATCCTTACGGACACTGAGAGACACATGGAGATCGTTTTATATTTCAAATCCCTTCTCTAATCCTAATCCTCAAATTAGATATGCGTTCAGGCTCCTAAACATCAAGTGCAACACTGGGGGCGAACACAGACACGTGCTCCGAGATAACTTATCTCCCTGTGGAACCCCCTGGCCCTGCCCCATTTCCACGCCTGGAGAATAGACTGCTCCCTGCAGGAGACCAAGGGTCTGGAATGACTCTTCTCTTGGAGACCCACCTTATGGGCTGTTTTAATTCTTTCCCTGTTTATAGCGGACTGAGGGCTGGAGCTATAAAAGAAAGGAGACGCGGGGTGCCTGGGTGGCACAGTCGGTTAAGCGTCCGACTTCAGCCAGGTCACGATCTCGCGGTCCGTGAGTTTGAGCCCCGCGTCGGGCTCTGGGCTGATGGCTCGGAGCCTGGAGCCTGTTTCCGATTCTGTGTCTCCCTCTCTCTCTCTGCCCCTCCCCCGTTCATGCTCTGTCTCTCTCTGTCCCAAAAATAAATAAAAAACGTTGAAAAAAAATTAAAAAAAAAAAAAAAAAGAAAGGAGACGAGCAAAGTCATACCATGTCTCTGTTCATGACCCGTGGCCAGCCGTGGGCCCCACACCGAGAGAGGATGTGCTGTGTGGGAAGCTGGGCGTGTGCACTGGGGTCAAGACGGCTGGCGTTGATCTCCGCCCCATCACTGCCTGGCTGTCATCTTGAGGGAACCCTCGTTGGTTCTGATTATCTGTACCTATGAACGAGAGCTGGGTTGCTGAGGATCTTACCAGAGGCAGTGCGCGGGAAGGCAGTTTTTTTAAACTCTAAAGCCAAATGTGATTGTGCCCAGCGGACACTCTAGCGACGAAGCGGGACCCGGCATTTTCTGTGGTTTTAACAGGGTACGCAGCCCGGTGCTAACCGATGTGGTGGAGGGGTGAGGCTTATCCTCGATGTCCCTGCATCAGTGTCCTCTGGGCAACACAGGACCCCACCCGACACTCACGCACCCGATCTCCATCCTTCCGGCTTTGGGAGCAAGGAAGGCATTCGCCGAATCTATGGAGTTTCTGGCACTCTGTTGTTGTCAACAGAAGTTGACATCTGGTCACCCTGCTATGGGGTTGATAACAGAGGCTATCTCAGGTAACCTGGCGGAGGATTAAGCTTTACGAAACCAACTGGCAGTCCTGGCAGGTCCCGGGGGTCGCACAGATGAGACGCTCACGCTGCCAGCCCGGTGAGGAGTGCGTGATTTGACGTCTGGCTCCCAGGTAGAGTGTGGGCACCCGGAGCTGGCCCGGCGGGATCAGCATCTGGGCTCCAGTGGCCACTAGCCATGTAACTTTGGGCAAATGCTGCAACTTTTCTACATTTGGGGTTCCTGGTCAGTAAAACGGGGAAGGAGTTCCGTCTACCTCCTAGAGTATGAGGACACGTGTGAAAAGCCCCTCCACAAGGGAGGAGCAAGGAGTGCCCCGTAAAGAGCTGATGTTGTTGAGTGTGATCCGAGCATGGGGGCACTCGGCGGCCCCCCGACGTGCCGTGGGTCGACAGCCAGCTGTGTAGAAAGTCTGGGGAACCAGAGAGGGTGCGGTAGCCCAGTCTGGGTGATGAGAGGTGACATTTGAACTGGGTCCAGAAGGGCTAGGGGCGGGCTCGCGTCAGACAGAGGGAAGAAGGGAATGTCTGGCAGAGACCGGCATGATGGCTTTGGTGTGTTTGGGGTGATGCCGGCACCTGGGTGACCTGGGGAAGATGAGAGTCCGGGTTGGAATGAGTGTCCGGGGCCTTCCACGCCATGGGAAGGAGTCTGGATTTTATCAGCGGGAAACTGTTTTCAACAGAGCTCCCAAAATGTGTTCCTAGAACACTAATTCTTTAGGGCTGCTTTTTACCTTCTACATGCTTGATATTAAATTTCTTTCTAATTTTTTTTAATATATCTTTTTTTTTGAGACAGAGAGAGAGGGAGACAGAATGTGAGCAAGGGAGGGGCAGAGAGAGAGGGAGACACAGAATCGGAAGCAGGCTCCAGGCTCTGAGCTGTCAGCACAGAGCCCGACGCGGGGCTCGAACTCACAAACCGTGAGATCATGACCTGAACCGAAGTCGGACGCTTAACTGACGGAGCCACCCAGGAGCCCCTTAAATTTCTCAAGACGAAGTACTTAAGTGTTACTTCTTGTTGCAACAAGAAACATGATGCCCTGTAATAAATGTCAACAATCTCTCTCCTGCCAGATCCCCTCTGGCTCCACCCCCCAAGGTAACAAGCATGGTCGGCCGGCAGTATCTTTCTCCACACACACGTGTAGACACACCCTTAGACAAGCCCCTGCTTGAAGGGATGACCCTGTCACCGCACAGGGACCAGTGGAGGGGTGGGTACTGTCTGACAAAGCTCTGCCTGGAGGTCCCTCAATCATACGATCCCCATGACTGACTTCTCTTAAAGTCGGCCTTTGTGGAGGTCACGAAGAGATGGGCTCATGATAAACGAAATGCCGTAAATAGTTCTTATATTGGGCCTTTTGCTTGCTGTAGCGAAAAAGCTTCTAAATACACCTTCAGCTAGCGCGAGGAGATCTGATATTACGCAACCTGAAGGAGGAGAGGCACCCAGACCATACTCACAGTCGATTCGCTTGGGAGGAAAAACTGGACTTTTAAAGTCCACCTCTGTTACTTGCAAGGGCATCTCTTGTCTGCTGGAAGACTGGAAGACAAGGCCACCAGGTGGAACCGCCTGACAACCCATCCCGGCCTGCCAACTCGAATCTGCGCGGCCAAGGGCTACTTGGCGTTTGTGGACACACAAACGCCGAAGGCCAGATGTGATGTGATGAGTCTGAAGGGTGGAACTAATTCCTCCTTTGACCCTAGAGGGTTTGTGTTGAGGAAGAAACTGATGTGAAATGCCCTGTCTCCACTGAGGCCCCCCAGCAGAAAATAGATGGCAGGCCCAGCGGACTGGGTACTGAGGCAAGGGCACCAATGAGAGATGAGGAGGTAACCAAGGCATGGTCCCAGGGGAAAGCTTTTGCATTTCTAAGAATGAAGAGGCTAGGGGGCAGGGGGCGGGGGGTGTTATAGGATGCTGAGACGGTTAGAAGTTATGGAGGACAGTATGGTAGGGAACAAAAGTTGTAGTTATGACCAAATTGGTTATTGCCAAACCATGGTGTGGCTGGGAGGAGGAGAGTTACAGGATCAGACCTCTCCCTTCCGGCCCTGTGGTCTCCTGCCCTTCTCTTTTGGCTGCACCTAGGGAAGCCCGGATACCAAGGAGCCTGGATGGTGCAGTCCACGGAAGTCAGCTGCTTGAGGCCCAGGTGCAGGGAGGGGTGGAGGGGCAGGTGGAGACCATTCAGTAACGCTACACCTGGGGCATAGGCATCAAATCTGCCTTCGTTACGCTTTTAACGTTATAAATAAAAATGAGTTGAACCTATGTTTTAATTATTATGTTTCAAAACCTGTATTTTTCTAAGATTTTATATTTTTTATATATTTTTTTAATGTTAGTTTATTTTTGAGCAAGAGAGAGAGAGTGTGAGCAGGGGAGGGGCAGAGAGAGAGGGAGACCCAGAATCCGAAGCAGGCTCCAGGCTCTGAGCTGTCAGCACAGAGCCCGACGTGGGGCTCGAACCCACAAACCGTGCGATCGTGACCTGAGCCGAAGTCGGATGCTTAACTGACTGAGCCACCCAGGTGGCCCCTAAGATTTTATTTTTTTAAAGTTATCTCTGCACCCAACTGGGGCTTGAACCTACAGCCCCGAGGTTAAGGGTCACATGCTCTACCAACTGGGTCAGCCAAGCACCCCATTATTTTTCAAAGTTTATGGGGTTTTTTTAGTAATCTCTACACCCAATGTGGGGCTTGAACTCATGGCCCCAAGATCAAGAGTCGCCTGCTCTTCCAACTGAGCCAGACAGGCACCCCTGTTAACCTTGTATTTTTAAGAGATGATGGGCTATTGCTATGAAACATTTGATCTTACATAAGAATATCATGGCTTCAGGGTGAAAAAAATGTAATCAGCAAAGAGTATCTATGCTCACTGAGAAATTTTGGTAAATATAGCCTGCAACATTCTATCTGCCTCTTGCTTAAGTATTTTTTAAATAGCGGTAATGAGATAGAAATCACGTACCGTGCAATTTACTCATTTAAGGTGTACATTTCAATCAAGGGCTCTTAGGATATTCACAAATGTACATCCATCATCAAATCTAACTTCAGGACATTTTTGTCACCCCGAAAAGAAACCACTTACCCCTTAGAAGTCAATTCCCCTTTCCTTATAGTACTTCCCCAGCCCTCAGGAACCATTCGTCTATTATCTCTATGATTTGCCTCATCTGGACATTTCATACAAATCAGGGGCGCCTGGGTGGCTCAGTCAGTTAAGGGTCCGACTTCGGCTCAGGTCATGATCTCGCCGTTTTTGAGTCCGAGCCCCACGTCGGGCTCTGTGCTCACAGCTCAGAGCCTGGAGCCTGTTTCAGATTCTGTGTCTCCCTCTCTCTCTGACCCTGCCCCATTCATGCTCTGTCTCTTTCTGTCTCAAAAATAAATAAACGTTCAAAAAAATTTTAATGGAATCGTAGAGGACATGGCCCTTAGTGACTGGCTTCTCTCACTTAGCATGGCGTATTTTCGTCCTTGTTGTAGCATGTATCAGTCCTTTATGCCTTTTTATTTATTTTTATTTTTTTAAAAACATTTATTTATTTTTGAGAGACAGAGCACGAGCAGGAGAGGGGCAGAGAGAGAGGGAGACACAAAATCCAAAGCAGGCTCCAGGCTCCAAGCTGTCAGCACAGAGCCCGACGCAGGGCTCCAATTCACAAATCGCTAGATCATGACCTAAGCCGAAGTCAGATACCTAACTGACTGAGCCACCCAGGCACCCCTATGCCTTTTTATTTTTGAATATTTCACAAATGTATATGCCATATTTTATTGATCTATTCATCATGATAGTTACGAATTATGATGAATCACATCTCTAAAATCTTTATGTACAAGTTTTTGTGGGACTTAAGTTTTCATTTCTGTTTCCAAAGAGGCTGAATCATTTTACATTTCTAGTGACAGTGAATGAGGGTTTCAGTTTCTTCAAGTTTGCAAACATTTGTATCATCTCTTTCTGATACTTAGTGAAGTGGTTTCTCATGGAGGTTTTGATTTGTATTTTCCTGATGACTAGTGATGCTGAGTGTGTTTTCACCTGTTATTGTCCACCCGCGTATCTTCTTTGGTAGAACGTCAAATCGAGATCTCGTTAACTTAACTGGGTTTTCTATTCTTAAATCATGGTGCTGTAAGAGTTCTTTATCCTGGCTATGTCAGACATATGATTTGGAAATATTCTCTCATTCCATGGCTGTGTATTCACTTTTTGATAGCGTCCCTTGCAGCACGAAAACTTTTATTTTTGATTTAGTCTGATCGATGCATTTTTCTTCTGTCCTTTGTGCTTTTGATGGTGTATCTAGTAAGGCTTTGCCTAATGCAAGGTCACAAAGTGTTATTCCTCTGTTGTCTTCTGAGAGTTTTCTAGTTGCAGCCTTTACATTTATTTGGGTCTGTGATCATTTTGAGCTAATTTTTGTGCATGGTGTGAAGTCCGGGTCCAATTTCATTCATTTGCATTGTGACATCAAGTTGTCTCACACTAGTTGTTGAAAAGATTATTCTTTCCCCCTTGAATTGTCTTAACATTTTTGTTGCAAATGTAAGGGTTTATTTCTGGACTCTCAGTTCTGTTCCATTGACTTCCAGACCACACTGTCTTCATAACTGAAGCTTGGTTCTAAGTTCCTCCTCTCAGTTTTATTGAGATATAATTGATGTATAACATTTATAAGTTAAGGTGTACAGCATAATTATTTGCCATATGTATATATTATAAAATGATTACCCCAGTAAGTTTAGTTGACCTCTGTCACTTTACATAATTACAATATTTTCCCTTGTGACGAGAACTTTTAAGATTTACTCTCTTTGTAGTAAGTTTTTGAATTGGGAGTGTGAGTCCTCCAACTTTATTCTTCCTTTTAAGATTGTTTTCACTATCCTTTTATATTTGAATTTTAGGGTTAGTTTGTTATTTTCTGCAAGAAAGCCAGCTGGTATATTTTGAGGGATTGCATTGAATCTGTAGATCAGTTTGGGGAGTATTGTCATCTTAACGATATTGTCTTCTTTTTTAAATTAAGAATTTTTTTTTAGCGTTTATTTTCAAGAGAGAGATAGACAGTGCATAAGCAGGGGAGGGGCAGGGAGAGAAGGAGAAATAGAATCCAAAACAGGCTCCAGGCTCCACGCTGTCAGAACAGAGCCCAATGCGAGGTTCGAACCCACAAACTGTGAGATCATGACCTGAGCCGAAGTCAGACACTTAACTGACTGAGCCACCCAGGAGCCTCTTAATGATATTGTCTTCTGATTTATGAGCATGAGATATTTTTCTTCTTTACTTTTTTCAATAATGTTTTATAGTTTTTGGAATGCATGTTTTGCATTTCTTTTTTTAAATAACATTTAAAAAAAATTTTTTTTAAAGTAAGCTCTATGCCCAACATGAGGCTTGAACTCAAGACCCTGAAATCAAGAGTCACATGCTCTATTGACTGAGCCAGCCAGGCACCTCTGTATTTCTTTTAAATATATTAGCAAGCAATCTGTTCTCTTTTATGCTATTGTAAATGAAATTGTTTTCTTTAGTTCATGGTCAGGTTGTCTATTGAAACCATATAGAACAAGATTGTTTTTGTATATTGACCTCATAGCCTCCAAACTTGCTTAAATTGTTTACTTGTTCTAATAGCTTTTTTTTGGTGGATTCTTCAGGATTTTCTCTATACAAGATTATGTAATTTACAAATAAAAACAGTTTTATTTTTCCTTTATAGTCTTGATGCCTTTTAATTCTTTTCTTGCCCATTTTCTTGGGTAAAATTTCCAATACCACATTGACTAGAAGTGGTGAGAGTATATATCCTTGCCATGTTGTTGATCCTGTGGGAGAAGTATTCAATATTTCACCATTAATTATACTGTTAAGCTGTGGTTTTTGTAGATGCCCTTTGTCAGACTAAAAAAGTTCACTTTTTTTGCTAGTTTGCTGAGTGCTTTCATCATGGAAGTGTTTTGAATTTTGCCAAATGCTTTCTCCGCACCTATTGAGGGGATCCTGTGTTTTTGTCGTTTATTCTATGGACATGTATGTATTATGTTAGTTGATTTTCAGATGTTAAACCGATCTTGCATTCTTGGGCTAAATGCTATTTGGTTACGGTGTACAGTTCTTTTTATATGTCGCTGGATTCAGGGGGGAGGGAGAGTTAAGATCGCGGAGGAGTATGGGGACCCTGGGCTTGTCTTGTCCCTGAAATGCAGCTAGATCAGCACCAAACCATTTTGAACACCTAGGAAATTGATCTGAGTATTAACACAACAATCTGCGTAACTTGAGCCACAGAACTCAGCAGGTGTGCGGTTGGAGAGGTGAACTGGGGGAGAGAAAAGCGGTGGAGGGTAGGGAGCTGTTTTTGCAGAGAAGGGAAAGAGAAAGGGGGAGAGTGTGGCACATTGGGATTGTGCAAGAAAAGCACTCCCCTGAAAGTAGCTGGAGAGAAAGAGAGAGAAATAGTGAAAACGCTCGCAGGGGTCTGAACAAGGAATCTGTTCTCCAAAACCTTTGATGGGAGGAAAGGAAAGGGTTTCAATGCCACCAGGATTCTATAAACAGTGGAGTGCAGAGTCTGACGTTTTGGAGCTCAGTGGCTGGCGGTGCTCTGGTGAAGAAGAGGGGCAAATCTCCAGGAACAGACAGAAGGGTCTGAGGGGTCTGTGTGCCACACGGGGAGAAGCAGTTCCCCTGTTTGGGGAGCATTTGGTAGAAGCGATACTGCCTCCCCACAGGCACAGGTCCCGGCTCATCCCAGAGAGCAGCCACGTTTGCTAGTGTTGGGATAAAGATGCCAGGGTGTGGTCAAGCCTGGCATCAGCTGTGTGTTGTGATTTGCCATAATCTCTGAACCTCTGCTGCTGCGCATTCACACAAACATCTTCTGGGGCAAGCCGGGACCCGGCCATTGCTCAGCAAGACCCTCCTCCAGAGAGTCGGTGTGGGTCAAAGCCCCAGGGATCTCTGAAGTGCGGGGGTTTTGAAATACAACCCTTTCTGAGGTAGTATTTGTGAGGGAGGTGCCACTTGGTGGGCAGACAGCTTGGACATGGACAGGGTGGAGGCAGGGAGAGGAGGGAGGCCTGAGACAAAGAAGGGGTGTTGATCACAGGTTGGTGAAAGTGTGAAATTCCTGTGTCAGAGGCGAGGGAAGCTGGGTGAAGCTATTTCCACCTCTCGCATGCAGGTGCATAGACGTGCCACACTGATCCACCCCAGTAAGCTAAGCAGCGCCACCTAGTGGAGAACGGAATTGTTACACCCAGCCCTCCCCAACTGTGCCCTCCAAGCACATCCCCTAGAAGACCAGTACAAATCCCTCTGCCTGCTTAGTGTATGGACTATAGAGTGCTTCATAGTTTCAGTTCTGGGGGAAACGATGTAACTTCATTCAGGTTTCATTCTATTTTTGGTTCAGCTCTTTGTTCATTGTCTTTGCTTTTGTTTTTGCTTAAATTGCTTCTTTTTTTCTTTTCTTCCTCTTTCTTTTCTTCCTCTTCCTCTTTCACAGAAAGTGAAAATTTTATTTTTATTTTTCACTTTATTTTTATTAAAAAATTATTCCATTTCATTTTCTTTATTTCATTTTATTCTATTTTATTATATAATTTTTTTAATTTTTAAATTTTTCTTACCTTTTCTTTCCATTTTCTTTCCCTTTTTTCCCTATTCTATTAAGATTCTTTCAATAAGAAGACCAAAACACACCTAGGATCTAGCTTGCCTTATTTCATTTTTTGTTTTGTTTTTAAATTTTTAAATGTTTATTTAGTTTTGAAAGAGAGTGCAAGTAGGGGAGGGGCAAAGAGGGAGGGAGACACAGAATCTGAAGCAGGCTCCAGGGTCTGAGCTGCCAGCACACAGCTTGACATGGGGCTCAAACCCATGAACTGTGAGATCATGACTTGAGCCAAAGTCAGATGCTTAACCAACTGAGCCACCCAAGCTCCCCAAATTTTTATTTTGTTTTTAATTTTTTAATTATAAGTTTTTATTTTATTAATTTTTTTCATCCTCCAAAATGACAAAATGAAGGAATTCACCCCAAAAGAAAGAACAGGAAGGAATGACAGCCAGGGGTTAATCAACACAGATAGAAGCAAAAATGTCTGAACTAGAATTTAGAGCCACAATAAAAAGAATACTAATTGGTGTTGAAAAAAGCATAGAATACCCTTCTGCAGAGATAAAAGAAATCAAATCTAGTCAGGATGAAATTAAAAATGCTACAACTGAGATGCAATCTTGAGGGATGCCATGATGGCAAGGCTGGATGAAGTAAAGCAGCAAATCAGTAATCTAGAGGATAAAATTATGGAGAATAATGAAGGAGAAAAAAAAGAGGGGAACAAAGGCAAAAGATTATGATACAAGACTTAAAGAACTCAAAGTGTCTTAAGGTCACTTAAAGTGACTTATTAAAAAGGAATAACATCCGGATCATAGTAGTCCCAGAAGATGAAGAGAGAGGAAAAGGGGCAGAGGTTTATGTGAGCAAATTATAGCAGAAAACTTTCCTAATCTGGGGAAGGATGCAGACATCAAAATCCAAGAAGCACAGAGAACTCCCAATAGATTCCACAAAAACAGACCATCACCAAGGTATATCAGTCAAATTCAAGAAATCCATAGACAAGGAAAGAATTATGAAAGCAAGGGGGGAAAAGTCCTTAACCTATAAGGGAATATAGATCAGGTTTGCAGCAGACCATTCCACAGGAACTTGGCAGGCCAGAAAGGAGTGGCAGTATATATTCAATGTGCTGAATCAGAAAAATATGCAGCCAATAATTCTTTATCCAGCAAGGCTGTCATTCAAAATAGAAGGAGAGATAAAGAGCTTCCCAGACAAACAAAAATTAAAGGAATTCGTGACCACTCAACCAACCCTGCAAGAAATTTTAAGGAGGACTCTTCAAGTGGAGAAAAGACAAAACTAAACAAAAAAGACCAAATGCAACAGACTACATATGGCTGGATTCAGTGTCTAGCATTTGGATACAACTTTTTACATCTATATTCATAAGTGACATTGTTCTGTAGTTTTCTTGTGACATTTTTGGCTGGTGTTAGCCTCAGTTTAATATTGACCTAGTGTGAATTGGCAAATTTCTCTCTAATTTTTGGAGGAGTTTATGAAGAGTTAGTATTATTTACTCTTTAAATGTTTGGTCGAATTAACCAGTGAAGCCATCTGAGTCTGAGCATTGTGGGTTTTTGGTTACTAATTCAATCTCTTTACTTGTTATAGGTCTGTTTAGATTTTCTATTTCTTTTTTTTAATGTTTATTTATTTTGAGAGAGAGAGAGAGAGAGAGAGAGAGAGAATGGAGCATAGAGGGGGGGGGGAGAGAGAATCTCAAGCAGGCTGCACACCATCAGTGCAGAGCCTTAACATGGGGCTCAATCCCACGAATCTTGAGATCATGACCTGAGCTCAAATCAAGAGTCAGATGCTTAAACAACTGAGCCACCCAGACTCCCCTTCTATTTCTTTTTGAGTAGTGTCAGGAATTTGTGTTTTTCTAGGAATTTGCCCATTTTGTATAAATTATATAATTTACTCATATGTATTTGTTCATTATACTCCCTCAATATTTTTTAGTAGATCCACAATTTCCCATTTATTTCCTAATTTTAGTAATTTGAATCTTTTCTCTTTTTTCTTAGTCAATCTACAAAAGACATACCAATTTCGTTGATTTTTTAAAGTGTTTATTTATTTTTGAAAGATAGAGAGACAGAGTGTGAGCAGGGGAGGGGCAGAGAGAGAGGGAGACACAGAATCTGAAGCAGGCTCCAGGCTCTGAGCCATCAGCACAGAGCCCGATGCAGGGCTCAAACTCACAAACTGTGAGGTCATGACCCAGGCTGAAGTCGGCCACTTAACTAACTGAGCCACCCAGGCACCCCCAATTTTGCTGATCTTTCAGGAAACTTTTCATTTTATTGCTTTTCTCTATTGTTTTTTCTATTTTCTAATTTCATTCCTTTCTGTCTGATCTTTATTACTTCCTTCCATTTGCTTGCTTTAGGTTTACTTAACTTTTTTTCTTCCCCTGTGTCTTAACGTAGAAATGTAGGTGACTGACTTGAGATCTTTCTTATTTTTTAATATAGGCGTCCTCAGCTATGAATTTCCCTCTAAAACACCACTTCATCTGCATTCCACAACTTTGCGTATGTTGTGTCTTTCATTTTCATTCCATCTCAAAATATTTTCCAATATCTTTTTAGATTTCTTCTCCAACCCATTGGTAATTTAGGAGCATGTAGTGTCATTTCTGAATATTTGTGAAGTTCCAAAACTTCCCTTTGTTATTGATTACTCATCTGTTTCATTTGTGGTTAGAGAACATACTTTGTATGATTTCAGTACTCTTTGTTCAGTCTCATTTGATGGCTCTGTATATGGTCTACGTGGAGAATGTTCCATGTACACCTGAGAAGAATGTGTAATCTACTCTTGTTGGGTGCTTTAGAGATGTCTGTTAGGTCTAGTTGATTTCTGCTTCATTGTTGCATCCATTACTGAAATGAAGTATTCAATAATTATTTTTGAATTATTTAATCCTTTCTTCAGTTCCGTCAGTTTTGCTTCACTCATTTTGGGACTCTGTCATTAGGACATATGTGTTTATAACTGTTATATCTTGTTGAAGAATTGATGTTTTATCATTATAAAATTTCCTTCTTTATCTCTAGAAACACTTTTTTGGTTGTTTTGGTTGTAAAGTCTAATTTGTATAATATTTATATAGCTGTTCCAGTTCTTTTATGGTTGTTGTATATCTTTTCTACCCTCTTACTTTCAAACCTTTTTTTTTAATCTTTGCATTTAAAATGTGTCTTCTCTAGATACCATGTAGTTAGGTCTTATTTTTGTTTTGTCCAGTCTGACAATCTCTGCCTTTGGGTAGATTATTTAACCTATTCACGTTTAGTGTTATTATTGATATGGTTGAATTTATGTACCCTTTTACTTTGTTTTCTATATGGTTTTTTTTTTGTTTCTTTGTCTCATATACAGATTTCTTTTGCATTAAGTGAGCATTTTCTAATGTTAATTTCTTTAATGGCTTTCACTATGTATTATCTAGGATTTTTTTTCTTAGTGATTGCTCTAGATTTACAATATATATCTTCATATCAGAATGTATTTTAGGGGTCCCTGGGTGGCTCAGTCGGTTGAGTGTCCAACTCTTGGTTTTGGCTCAGGTCATGATCTCATGGTTTGTGAGTTGGAGCTCCCCATTGGGCTCTGTGCTGACAGCATGGGGCCTGCTTGAGATTCTTTTGCCCTCTCTCTCTGCCCTTACCTGGCTCTCTCTCCCTCTTAAAATAAATATATAAACTTAAAAAATGTATTTTAGGTTTAGACTAACTCAATTCAAGTGAGATTATGGAAATGGTAATCCTATTTAACTCCACTTCTTCCTCCACTTTCTTATATAATTAGAAATTTGTTATATTAACCTTATTCACCATTTCTGATTTTCTTCATTTATTTCTGTAGATTTGAGTTATCTTCTTGTGTTATTTTCTTCCTTCAATATAATTTTGTTTCCATTGGCCTCTTTTGTATTGTTATTGCCAAATATGTTATAATTTTGTATGATAAAAGACCAATAATGAAATTACATGCATTTTTTATGCAATTGATTTTTTTAATCTTTTATTTTATTTTTGAGAGAGAGAAAGACAGTGTGTGAGCAGGGGAGAAGCAGAGAGAGGGAGATACAGAATCCAAAGTAGGCTCCAGGCTCTGAGCCGTCAGCACAGAGCCCAACACGGGGCTCGAACTCACGAGCTATGAGATCGTGACCTGAGCTGAAGTCGGACACTCAACCGACTGAGCCACCCAGGTGCCCTTTATGCAATTGATTTTTAAAACAGGAGAGAAAGGAGAAGATATTTGGAATTAACTACATATATATGTAACTACAATAACAACTAACTATGTGATTACCTTTATTGATACTCCTTGTTTCTTTGTATGAATTTGGATTACTGTCTGATGTCAATTTCATTCAGTCTGAAGTACATCCTTTAGTATTTCTTGTAAGTCAAGTCTGCTAGCAATGAATTTTCTGGGTTTTTTTTCTTTCTTTCTAGTAATGTTATTATAGCACTTTCACTTTGGAAAGATAGGCTTGTGGGATATACGATCCTTGGTTGACAGTATTTTTTTTTCCAGTTAGCAATTTGAATATGTCACCCCACTGCTTTGGCCTCCATTGTTGCTGACAGTCAGCTGTTAATATTGGTGGGGTTCCTTTGTATGTGATAAAGTGTTTTTCTCTTGCTGATTTCAAGATTCCTCTTTGTCTTTGGCACTCAAAATCTTCTCCATAACAGATATGGGTTTAGATCTCTTGCATTTATGTGACCTGGAGTTCATTGAACTTCTGAAATACATGGATTAAAGATTTTCATCAAATGCGGGCTGTTTTTAGCCATTGTTTTTGAATATCTTTTGTGTTCCTTTCTCTCTCTTGTGATGCACTCATTACCCTTATGTTGGCATGCCTAATAATTTCCCACATTTACTGAGACTGTGTTTACTCTTCTCAGTCTTTTTAAAAATTTTTTATCATTTCTTAACAACTTATTGTCAAGTTAACTAACATACAGTGTAGACAGTGTAGTCTCATCGTTTTTTCTCTGTTCTTCAGACTGCATGATCTCTATTGGCCCATGTTTAAGTTCATTGACACCTTCTTCTGCCAACTCATAGCTACAATTGAGCCCATCTAGTAAGTTTTTTAATTTTGATTATTAGGCTTTTAACTCCAGAATTCTCAGTTGGCTTGTTTTTATGATTCCTATCCCTTTGTTAATATTCTCAATTTGATAAGACATTGTTATCATACCATCTCTTAATCCTTGAAGCATGGATTTAGCTCTTTGAACATATTTACAAGATATGCTTTGAAGTTGTTATTTATTTATACCACATCTCCTGTATCCATTCATCAGTCGATGGGCATTTGGACTCTTTCCCTACTTTGGCTATTGTCGATAGTGCTTCTATAAACTTTGGGGTCCATGTGCCCCTTCAAAAGAACACTCCTGTATCTTTGGATAAATACCTACCACTGTTGTTGCTGGTTTTAGGGTAGTTCTATTTTTAATTTTTTGAGAAACCTCCATACTGTTTTTTAGAGTGGCTGCACCAGTTTGCATTCCCACCAGCAGTGCAAAAGAGATCCTCTTTCTCCGCATCCTCGCCAACATCTGTTGTTGCCTGAGTTGTTAATTTTAGCCACTCTGACAGGTGTGAGGTGGTATCTTATTGTGGTTTTGATTTGTATTTCCTTGACGATGAGTGATATTGAGCATTTTTTCATGTCTGTTAGCCATCTGGATGTCTTCTCTGGAAAAGTGTCTATTCATGTCTTTTCCCCATTTCTTCATTGGATCATTTGTTTTTTGGGTGTTGAGTTTGATAAGTTCTTTATAGATTTTGGGTACTAACCATTTATCTGATGTATCATTTGCAAACATCTTCTCCCATTCCGTTGGTTGCTTTTTAGTTTTGCTGATTGTTTCTTTTGCTGTGCAGAAACGTTTTGTTCTGATGAGGTCCCAGTAGATCATTTTTCTTTTTGTTTCCCTTGTCTCCAGAGACATGTCAAGTAAGAAGTTGTTGCGGCCTAGGTAAAAGAGGTTGTTGCCTGTTTTCTCCTCTAGGAGTTTGATGGTTTCCTGTCTTACATTTAGGTCCTTCATCCATTTTGAGTTTATTTTTGTGTATAGTGTAAGAAAGTGGTCCAGGTTCATTCTGCATGTCGTGTCCAGTTTTCCCAACATCATTTGCTGAAGAGACTCTCTTTTTTCCATTGGATATTCTTTCCTGCTTTGTCAAAAATTTGTTGGCCATACATTTGTGGGTCCATTCTGGGTTCTCTATTCTCTATTCCATTGATCTATGTGTCTGTTTTTGTGCCAAGTACCATACTGTCTTGATGATAACAGCTTTGTAATACAGCTCGAAGTCCGGAATTGTGATGCCTCCTGCTTTGGTTTTCTTTTTCAGGATTTCTTTGGCTTTTTGGGGTCTTCTCTGGTTCCATACAAATTTTAGGATTGTTTGGTCTAGCTCTGTGAAGAATGCTGGTGTTATTTTGATAGGGACTGTGCTTATCTAGTATCTTTAAAAAATATTCCAGTGGTTACCTGTGTGGCTCAGCCAGATGAGTGTCCCACTCTTGATTTTGACTCAGGTCATGATCTCAAGGTTTGTGGGATTGAGCCCCATGTTGGGCTCTGTGCCAACAGTGTGGAGCCTGCTTGGGATTCTCTCACTCCCTCTCCCTCTGCCCCTTCCCTCCTACCTCTCTCTCAAAATACGTAAATAACAACCTAAAAAAATATTCCAGTTTTAGGTACTATTAACTTCCCATGACAGATGAGGATCGAGCTTTAGTTCACTCTGACTTCGCCCTGTGCACATGTGCTTCCATCATGCATCTTTCAAGATAGTTGTAATGTTGATTATACCGACATCCCATGTTTATATTTTCAATATCCAGTGTCTTGAGTACCATCAACTTTCACAGCTGAGCTACACAGTATACTCCTTTTGTTTTCCTTCCCATTTTTAAACATTTGTTTTCCCAAGAATTAACATCCATTTGGGTCTTTTGTTTGCTTGGTTTCCTATGTGCTTACTACGAATTCCACACCCTCTTCCATTTGTGTAATTCTCCCCACAATGTGTTCAAACATCCAGGTGTCTTACGAGTTTTACCTCTCTGAAGACATCTCTCCAGGAGCTTCTGAGCAGACACTGTCTGGACTCACTGCTCTCCGGGCTTGTGGTCCAGCTGCTCTCTGGGGTCCTCACCATGATCGATCCCGGAGACTGTCTGAATCTCTGTCTTGTTTTAGACCTCTTATATCCTATATGTCACATCTTCTTTCTTGGTTTCAGTTTCATTGTCGTGACGCTCATCCTTCGGTATGACCTTGGTAAAGGGTGTAGGGGAGGTATATTTTTTGAAACCTTGTATTATGAAAATGTACTGATGCCAGTTATTAATAGTTGGCTTACCTGGGCACAGGATTTTAGGTTGGAAATAATTTTACCTGTGATTTTGTATGACATGTTCTTCTGCTTTCTAATTTCTAACACCATTTTTGAGAAATGCAATGTCATGCTGATTCTTAACCCTGTGTATTAAACCTGATTTTTTTTTTTTTACTAGGAGTTTATAGTATCTTTAGTGCTGTGCTCTAAAATTTTATAGTGTGCTTAGGTATAGGTCTGTTTTCATCTTTTGTGCTGGATATTTGATGGTCCTCTTCAGTCCAGAAAATCATGTCCTTTGGATCTAACAAAGTTTCTTGAATTATTTCATTGATGACTTTCTTCTTTCCATGTGATCTTTCCTCCTTCTTTATCTCCTTTAATTTAGATGTCAGCCTCCATGGACTGGTCCTCTAATTAAAAAAAAAAAACTTTTCTCTAAATTTTTGTTTTGCTTTCTAGATCATTCTTTCCAGCCCCTCTATTGGATATATCAATGTTGCTATCATATTTTCAGTTTCTGAGAACTTTGATTTTGATTTTTGACTTTTCCTTTAAAAAATAGCATTTGTTCTTATTTTTATGGATATGTATCTTTTACCTTTTCTCCCCGAGACTATTGGTTGATCTAATGAAGTTTTCTTGCTGAAGAGTCTCTTTCCTCTAAGTCACTATTTTTTTTCCTATTTGTTTTGATCACTCACTTTCATAAGTAATGCTCTCTTCACGTGTCTTTTGCACTTTTGAATATTTAATCTCTGTAGTTTTAAATGTTTTTTTTTAAGTTTTATTTATTTATTTTGAGAGAGTGTGAGAGAGAGAGAGAGGCAGAGAGGGAGGTGGATGCAGGATCTGAAGCCGGCTCTACACTGACAGCAGTGAGACCGATGTGGGACTTGAATTCACAAACTGTGAGATCATGACCTGAGCTGAAGTCGGACACGCAACTGAACCACCCAGGCGCCCCTCTGTATTTGAGAGAAGAATTATAAAATGTTGTTTGGCAGCTCATCGACTCTCATTGAGAGTCATGGTTCTCAAAGTGTGGTCTGTGAGGACCAGCTGTGTCAGCATTCCCAGGTGCTTATTAGGTATGGATGTTCTGGAGACCCTCTTGGACCTTCTGAATACGAATTTCTGGTGGTTGCACCCAGGAATCTGTATTTTAATGCCCCTCTCCCCATAATTTTTATTCGTGCTGAAGTTTGAGAAGCACTGAAAAGTATAGCGTATTCTGCCTGGATGGTTTCATTGGGGGAGCTCTGCATGTCAGTGTCTTTATGCCCTTTTCTTGGACTGACCAGGAATCCCAGGGTGATCTCTGGCTGCCAAACTGCAGAGAGCCTGAGTAGGGAAGAAGCTCGGGAAGTCCCAAATCAGGGCGTAAACATTTCTTTAATGCCCTGTTTCCAATTTGTATTCAGTTCTCAACTGTGTCTGCTTCCACCCAGCCTAGAGATTCTCTCCTTCTCTAGAATTAAACCTTCAGTCGTCAGCTGTTGTGGCAGAGGGGCTCTTGCCTTTGTCCATCTTGCTGGTTCTGCTACACCTCACCCTCCACGCCTCTGGTTTCCATCTCCCCATTTGGCTCCCCCATTCCAAATAAAGTCTGCCAGAGCCTTGCAGGATTGGGCGGCTGCCTGCACCACCACACCTCTTTCCCTTGGTTACCAAATTCCTGCTCCAAGGACTCCCAGCTGTTCTGTGAGTGTAGCAGCCCTCCTGGCCTGGAGCCTTGGCACAAGCTTCTTCTCTAGTGATGCTTTCCCCATCCTCCTTCACCTAGCCCAATTCCTTGCCACATGTAATGGGTTGAGATGTGTCCGCCCTCCCCCAAAGCTATTGAAGTCCTAACCCACAGCATCTGTGAATGTGACTTAACTGCTTAACTGGAAATAAGGTCTTTGCAGATGATCAAGTTAAGATGAGATCATTAAGGTGGCCCTAAGCCAGTAATCCAATAAAATGGGGGAAATTTGGACAGAGACAGGACTGTACAGAGAGTGAGGGCACTATGCAAACATGAAGGCAGAAATTTGGGTGATGCTTCTACAAACCAAGGAACACTGAGGATGGCCAGGAAGCCACCAGAAGCTGGGACAGAGGCCTGGAGCAGAGTCTCTGTCACGGCCCTCAGAGGAAACCAGCCCTGCAGACATATTGATCTTAGACTTCTGGCCTTCAGAACTGTGAGAAAATACATTTCTGTGGTGTAAGTGGCCCGGTATGTGGTGCATTCTTACAGTAGTCCTAGCCGACCAGTACCCTACCCTCTGTTCCTCCTGTCTGATGCCTTGTCTGATCTCCCACCCTTGGTTAAGGACTCCTTTGGTATATCTCTAGCTTGTACTTTTCCACCTTCATCAGTGCAATTATTTAATTGTAATGGATTTATTTATTAAGTGAATACTTACTTAATTTCTTGTGCAGTTATTGGTTGTATTTGATTTATTTATTAAGTAAGTGAATACTTACTTAATTTCTTGTGCAGTTATTGTTTGTATTAGATTTATTTATTAAGTAAGTGAACACTTACTCAATTTCTTGTGCAGTTATTGGCTGTATTGGATTTATTTATTAAGTAAGTGAATACTTAATTTCTTGTGCAGTTATTGGCTGTATTGGATTTATTTATTAAATAAGTGAATACTTACTCAATTTCTTGTGCAGTTATTGGTTTGATTTGCTCCACATGGGTCTCCTGCATGCAGGGAATTGGGGCCATGTCTATTTTGTTCACTCCTGCATTGCAAAGGGTCTGCCAGTACATGGTAACCTCAGCGCTGGATGAAGGACTGAATTTGCTTTTGTTCCATCTTTCTACCTCCCTGGGGAAGCTAGATTGGCTTTGGATTTATAAAGCAGTCTTTGACCTTGGCCCATCTATTGGATGGGACGTCCTGAGCCAGCCCTCCAGCCACACTTACTGCGGGTGGGTCTCCTACTGCACCTCCTGGGATGCCAGCGGAGAATGAGGGAACTGACCTTTACTGACAAAGCGGGTGGCCCACTGAACTCATCTGGGCAACTTATGTCAGAGTTGCCGGAGCCTTGATCCCACTCCCGACCAACCTCCCTGGGTGATTCTAACATGAGAATCACTGCCCCTAAGCCCGTTTGCATCTGTCTTAAGCAGAATAGGAACTTACTTGGTCACCTGGATTCCGGGCTCATAGCAGATTGAAATATATGAATACGGAAGGGGAGATTTACCAGAAACTGCTCCCATATGCCAAACAATAGAGTTCCCCAGATGCAACAGGGCCACTAAGTACAGGGACAAATAGACCTCTGACCTACATTGTGAGGCTCATAATGATGAGGTTAAGTTATCAGCAAAAATTTTAGAGCTCCACATGCGTTCCGTAAGAAGTCAGGATGCAACAAATCACTGTCAAAAGTATTGCCAAATCAAGCATTTCTGATGTTTCGGGCACAGCCCTGAGCAGGGAGGATGCTTTGTTTAAACCTTACAAGAGACTTCCGGGTCATGTTCTGTTGATGTTTGCATTTTGCAGATGAGGAAACTGAGGCCCTGAGAGATGGAGTGAGCTGCTCAAGGTCCCTTTACTAGTAATTGGAAGGACAAACCGTAGCCCTCATTTGTCTGAGTCTGAAGTTGGTGATATGAATCTTTATTTGAAGAAATTCCTTTCGTTCACCTAAAAGACAAATTTTGTTAAGAAAGTTAATTTATGAAGAACACGTCATCATTTATCAGCACGGCATTAATGAACCACTGTTACGTTTACTTAAAAATCACCCACAGGAAAAGGGGCGCCTGGGTGACTCAGTTGAGCATCCGCTTTGGCTCAGGTCATGATCTTGTGGTTCGTGAATTCGAGCCCCGCATTGGGTTCTGTGCTGTCAGCACAGAGCCTGCTTCAGATCCGTTGTCCTGCTGTCTCCCCCACTCATTCTCTCTCTCTCTCTCTGTCTCTCTCTCTCAAAAGAATAAATATTAAAAAATAGTTCACAAAATTATCCATAGGAATGGATTGGATAATGGTTGACAAATGTGAACTTTTCAGTACTTATTTAATTTATAATCAGAGCACTTTGGTGGATAAAGAGAAAAACAGAACTATCGTGTTTCATTCCTTTGCATCTTCCGAACTGTGGCAGATCCATACGAGGGATATAGGTGCTGGGTTTCCACAGTCTGCGTAGCACCGACCGGCAGAAGACTGCTATTTTCCCACACCTTCCCCCTGCTGGCCTGTCCGAGGCTACCCGGGGAAGGGGCTGGCCTGGCATAGGACGCTCCTGGTCAGCTGGGCGCCCCCCACTTTGGCCTCACCTCCCCGTGTGGTGAGTTCAGATCAGGTTGTGATGATAAGCCGACGCTGACACGGAAGTGTGGGAACGAGAGAGAGGGGAGCTTGCAGCGGTGTGAGATTTACTTTCTTCTCACGGTAGCAGGAAGCTCCCTCTGGATCTCTGCTTGCAGGTACGACCGCAGCTTTGCGTTTTCTCTGCAGCTTGGAAGTTCTGTCCTCTAAGACAGGTCATCACATTTTCTTCTAGGAAGTCCAAAGACAGGAAACAGACATGGAGTGAGAGAGCGTTTTGTATTCATCCCCACTCTTTCCTCTAGTGGTTGATTATGGAAACCCCCAACCTAACAGATGGTTGGGTGTGGGGCTCTGTGTTGAAGATACTATTATTAACAAATGACATGCACGTGTCCTCCACAGAGAGTTCCAGGAGGCCAGCTCTCCAGCCAGACGATGCTCTGATATGTTATTGTCTGGGACTAAGGCGGCTCCAGGCACAGAGGAGAGAATAAGCTGTGTTCTCTCTGAAGGGCAAGGATAAGAACTGAATGGTTTATTGGTTTGAATGGCTAGAAAATACGTAAGTTCCCACTGGATTGATTAAGAGGCACGGATGTAATTTTCAGAGTAGACATGGGTGGGCGATCCCTAACTGATTTGTTGGTTCTCTGTGTTTATTGAATCTGATATACTGATAGCAACCCTTAGGGCTCCATGGTTCCTCGAACTTCACTCTTAGCTGGGATTATACTTGTGGCTTCTCAGAGTCGAGAGGGTCCTCAGAAGCCTAAACGAGTTAGAGAATGAGGGATCCAAAAAAGGGAGAAGGTTCCAGAATTTATACAGTAATGAAAAAAAATAGGATGATTTGGGGCTGTCGCTTATTTTTGGTACTTTTTTCTTGCAACCAGCGTCCATAACTATTGATCAATTTAGGTTTCCAGGTGGCAAAAGTCCCCAGACATGGTAATACTTAAAATATATACGAAATATTTTAGAGCTGTAAGTCATGACACTGTAAAAAGTTGTAGGGATGAGTTTCTCACATTCCTGCTGGTTAACAAGGAGAGAGAGAGGGAGAGATGCACATTAATGCCTGCCTTGTTCTGTAATGCAAAATCCATTCCCTATTTCTCTTTTGCATCAATTCTACGAGGAACACCGAAGGCCGAGATATTTCAAGAAAAATTCTCTGGCTCTGGGTCCAGCACTGTCCGATGTAACTGTCCGCAATAATGGAAATGTTCTCTGTGTTCACTGTCGATGTGTTAGCCACTAGCCACGCATGACCGCTGGACCCTTGAAACGTGGGTAGTGCAACTGAGAAACTAAATTTTCATTCGATTTTCATTAATGCACCTTAACACATAAATAGCCACATGGGGCTAAGAGCTAACATATTGGTTCTGACCTATCGGACAGAGTTATGGACAATATCTTCCTATAGCTCATTGGTGTCTTTTTATGCTAGTGACTTTTAATTGAAAAAGTACAAATATGCATGTAAAGCGAAATAAAAGTAATCAGAAAACATCTGTTTGGTAAGAGAAGACTATTTCGTGAAATTACCCCACCCGACTTCTTCCGCTTCAAAACATCCTGACGGTGGTATACGGGCTATGAGGTTGCCTCATCTTTTTAATGGCGGCGTAGTATTCCATTGGCTAGCTGTACCGTATCTAACTGGGGCCAGTAGTGGATATATATTGTTTTCACTTGCAGTTCAATGACTTTCCATCCACTTACCTCTTTGCACGTGTGTGGGGCCGGTCTTTTCTGTGACAGCAAACGGCACGAGAAGAAAAGTCTCTAAGACAACCCCGGGATACAGATCAGTTAGGATTTAATAAGTGACCCTCCTTGCGTTGTTCTCCGAAACGAACCAGAGTGAGCAGAGTTTCCACGTGGTGGGTGTGACGCCGATTGGAAGCACCTCGAGAGAAGTGGTTGCCGCCCACTTGTGCCCACCATCCCAGTCCGTAACAGGAGCTCAACAAAGTATGTTGAATGAACAAGGAGATGTTCCAGTTGTGAGTCATACCCTGAGGTCTTTTGCCTACTTTGGAAAGCATCAGCTGAGGATTGAATGGGTGCCCCTTGTCATGGAGAGAAAAAGCTATCACTAGCTCTGGTAATCAAATATTAATTAATTAATTACTTTTAGAGAGAGAGAATCAGGAGAAGGGGCAGAGGGGGAGAGAGACACACACACACACAGAGAGAGAGAGAGAGAGAGAGAGAGAATCTCAAGCAGGCTCCATGCTGAGCATCCCGTGTGGGGTTCCATCCCATGACCCTGGGATCATGACCTGAGCCAAAATCAAGAGCCCGATGCTCAACCAACCGAGGCATCTGGGCACTCCCAATATTATTTACTTTTTAATTGCCTCATACCCATCCCTGGAATAATATCCACTACTGTTCCTAGAGAAATAGTAATAAAGAAACTAAAATACTGAGAGTTGCTCTTCAAAAGTTTGCCTAAAATTTGGTAAAATCCATGGAAACTGGTATGAAGAAAGATGTCATTGCCCATTTTGTGCACTGTGAGTTCTGCTTAGCTGCTCCCGTGGGCCTCCCTAAACTGAAAGGATCCTGTCCCCGGTCAGTGCACGATGTCACATTTCTGCAAGGCAATGGACGGGAGACGTGGCACAGAAGGAGAAGCCGAGTTTGCACGGCCGAACTTGGGCACAGTTTCCAAGTGGAAGGTCTCTCCTTTCCAGCTCTGCCCACCACAGAGCTCCACGAACACTCTGCCCTTTCTTCCATAACCACCCCATCTCCCTTCCTTTCCCCTGAGCGCTCACCTGTGCAGGTGCTTGAACCAGGTGAGCCCTGGAGACCAGCCTCCTTTTCTTCTGTCACCTCCTCTGGGTGTTGGCTTCTGACTCCTCCCCTAACCGATGGCTCAGCGTCTGTGGGGCAGTGGGGAAGTGAACCTTCCCTAGGGGTTTTTGTAAGAGACAGTCGGAATGAGCTCTCACCCAACACATTTTCAGTGTAACAAGGCAGGACCGGAAAGGTCAGGAGGGAAGGAGACCAGCGAATGTGGACCTTTAGGGTCAGCACTCCTACTCCGCATGTGCCCTTTGCATTACGGCGCCCACAGACTGCGTCAGCCTTCCCAGTTGACTTTATTTTATTTCATGATTGCCTTTTAATTTAATATTTTTATTTTTATTAAACAATTCTTTTTAATGTTTATTCATTTTCGAGAGATAGTGACAAAGCGTGAGTGGGGAGGGGCAGAGAGAGAGAGGGAGACACAGAATCCGAAGCCGGCTCCGGGCTCTGAGCTGTCAGCACAGAGCCCGACGCGGGGCTCGAACTCACGATGTGAGATCGTGACCTGAGATGAAGTCGGACTTCGTCCGACTGAGCCACCCAGGCGCCCGTAATTTTAGATCTTCTTATCAAGAAAATAAAAAGGATCGAACAACCCAGAAAAGGTAATAAACAAGTAAAATATGGATCTACTGTTACGCAGACAACTACCGTTACGTTCATTGCAACCGATTTCACACAAAGAGCTCACGTTATACGTTGTTGTACTGGGTTTTTCTAAATCAACCTCTTCCTTTTTTTCTTTCAATGATTTTCTTGCTTCTTTCTCCCCGTTTCCCGTCCTCAGCCCAGTCGGGGAAGAGATGTTTCTATCTGGTGTGCAACATTTTCCCACCTTTACGAAGTTGCCTGCACACACATATGCACTTACACACGCACACACACGCATATAGGCTTTCTGTTATTGTTTGATTTATGAAATTAGATATTTTATATATTCCTCTGCATCTTTATTTTCTCAATTAAATGTGATGGAAGTGTCCTCACATCACTGATTTTTTGTTTTTGACTGTGATGTTCCAAATGTTTGCGTGTTCTAAAATTTATTCGGCGTCCCTCACTGAGGGGCGCTCAGATGATTTTTCTCTTATTCATTCTTTCTTTTTCTGTCTATTGTCTCAGCAAACAATGCTCAGTGGATAGCACTGTGCAAATAGCTTTAAGTACTGGTTATTTTTTACCTCAATGGGAGAGATTCCCAAGAGTAGGATTGCTAAGTTGAAGGTAAGTGTATTTTTGTTTTGTTTTGCTTTTTTTAAAATACATATTGCCAGAATCTGTTAACAATAAAGAAAGCTACAAACACATTGCGTCGCCACCAGCAGTATCTGAAAGTGTCTTTTCTCCCTGCACCCCGCCAACATTAGGATTCCACCTGCTTACTTTTGGGTTTTGCGGTGAGAGGCAATGTGTGATTCTTATTTAAATTTCCATTTTGTCGCCTATTTACGTGATTGAGCGTCCCCTCAGGTCCGCTGGCTGGTGTTGTCTTCTGTGAATGGTTGTGTTCAAATCCTGGACGCGTTTTTCCATTGGCTCGATCGTCTTTTTGTTATCGACTGGTGAGTGTTCAGTCTTCTGTTGCTGTTGGGACATTAGCTGTCCTGTGTGTGGCGACAGGGCCCCCAACTCACTCCACCTTTGCCTTCTATGTTGTTTTGCTATATTTTGCTGTTTAATGAATGCTCGCAGTCGACTGTCTTTTATTTTACAGCCTCTGGACTTTCTGTCGTGTTTACAGGTATATCCCTGGCCCCTCGGTCACAAGTACGTTTTCCAGGATATTCTACTATCTGAATCGCTTGGTTCAAAAACATTTCTTTTTCATCTTTCCAACGTGGGGGTTTTTTGGTTAGTTTTTCACATGAAGCATTTAAATATGTCTGAAATGAGGGAGGGTCCAATTTTATCGTATCCCGTTTGACTCCTCTAAAGATGTCCAGTTTTGGTTCCTGTAAATCGAGAGGAGACCTTTGCTTGTCTAGTGCCGTCTGGTGTGCTGAGCTGTGGCTGGGGACACGGGGATCACCCGATGGCCCCGGACTGCCTCCCCGACTGCCGCCCTCAGGGCCGCACTGGGTCGCTGTCAGACAGTGCCAAAGTCACAGGCCAACCCCGTGTGTGATTCCTTCTCCACGTCCAGAGCCGGGGCACCACCTGACGGGAGGCCCAAAGCCAGCAGCGCTGAACTTCTCAAGTCTCACCAGGGGGTGGTTTGTAACCCCTGGTTTCGGACTCAGGCCGACTCGCACGGGCTCGGCCGCAGGGGCTCTTGGGTTCCTGGGCTCCTGCCGGTGGACTCTGTCATGATCTGCCGTCTCCCCTCCTCCCGGCCAGGCTGCCCTCCTGCACTGAGTCTGGGGTTGCGTGATGCACCCGCTCCCACGGGCCCATGCTTCCCTGTGAAGCGTTCTCTGCTTCTGAGACGCCTCTGATACCAACCTGTTTTGACCTTTTCTTAAAATTCAAATCTCTAGATTCAGGAACTCTTCATTTGAAAATTAACTTGTTAGAGTGGCTACCAGCAAGGCACCTGCCTGGTTGGGAGTAAAGAAGGATTTATTTTGATGAAATGTTTACGCAGATTGAGATGAGTTGACGTGTAAGAAGGCTTTCTCCCCTTCCATCTGGGGTCCCTTCCCATTCTTCGAATCCGCTCCGCCTCCCAGCAGGTGGATGAAATGTAGCAAAGGCCTTGGGGGGGGGGGGTCTTGCCTCACGTGCGGTTTCTCTTGAAACCCCGCCTTTCTTTGTCGTCATTCAGCAGATGTCCACTGAGCACTTACTACATGCTGGACACTGTTGTAGGGTTGCTGACTGCGACAGGGAAGAGAAAGACCAGGCCCCAGCCATCACAGAGGTGGATGTACCTAGGAATAAATACCTATGTGTGTAATTAAATATGGAGGGTAAATACTGCAGGGCAGAATATGCTGCGGTTTGGGGGCTTGTCAGGAAGGTTCTCTGTGGGCAGCCGAGGGAACGGTGTTTATGGAGAGGGTGGGGACGTGTTGGTTGTGTTTGAGGAGAGGCCAGGAGCCAATGTCCAGGGTGGGAGTGGGGAGGCAGCAGGAGACCTACCGCACAGAGCAGGGTGGAGGTGGCGGAGTTGGTGGTAGCGGAGGGGCACAGGGCCTGCAGCCACGGTGCGGACTGAGCGAAAGATCAGAAGGCAATGGAGAGATGTGAACGGAGCTTCCCGTGATCTTGTGTGTGTGTGTGTGTGTGTGTGTGTGTGTGTGTAAAAGATCATGTTGGCTGCATTACAGCGGTGGGTGCGATGGTAGAAGAGAACAGGAACGTGAAAAGCCTCTGAGAGATGGTGGTGTCCCTGTTTTTGGTCGGCGGCTCCTCTGTCCACACAGGCACCCAGATGGATCCCGGGAGTCAGCTTAGTGTCCTCCCTCTCCCGCACCTCTTCCTCCCTAGCCTTCTCATCACTTCCTGCTTTTCCCTCACCACTTCCTCCCTCTCTCTTACCACTTCCCCCCACTCTTCCTCACCAATTCCTCCTTCTCCCTCACATCACTTCCTGCTTTTCTGTCACCACTTCCTTCCTCTCCCTCGCCTTTCCTCCCTGTCCCTCACCACTTCCTGCTTCTCTGTCACCACTTCCTCCCTGTCCCTCACCACTTCCTCCTTCCCCCTCAGTACTTCCTGCCTCTCCATCTCCACTTCCTCCCTCTCTCACCACTCCCCCCTCCCTCTCACTACTTCCTCCCTTTCTCTGACCACTCCCTCCCTCTCTCCCTCTCTCCCCCCTCCCTTCTCCCTCCCTCCCTTCCTCCTCCCTCACCACTTCCTCCCTCTCCTCAGCACTTCCTCCCTATCTTTCCCTGCTTCCCCCTCCCTCTCACCACTTCCTCTCTCTCCATCACCGCTTCCTCCTTCTCTCCCTCTCACCACTTCCTCCCTGTCCCTCACCACTTTCTCCTCTCTCTGTCCCCACTTCCTGCCATCTCTTCCCTGTTCTGAGGACACTGATCCTTGCCAGACATAGAGGGCTGTCCTTGGATTCAAGCTCTGCCCCTACCTGGATGTTTCTGGACCCTTCTGAGCTGAGGCTCCCCCAGCTGAAGAATGGGAATGACAGTCATGGCACGTATGTCACAGAGCAGAATTGAATTTGGTAAGCATCCACAGCACCGGACATGCCAGCACTGAATAACCACCATGATGATGGTGACGGCAGCTGTCATCGCCATCACTGGTGTTTCCGAGTTTGACGGTCTCACCTGCCTACTGTGTCCCAATATTACAGGATGCAAATGTCTTCGTCCCAGTACCGTGGCTCTCATGGGGGTCTCAGTTGTTCTCCATCTGGACTCAGGCTAGCTTTCTGACTGTCATCCTGTGACCTTCTCAAGTCCCCTGGCCGTTCTCCGCCGCGTCCCTAGCAGGGAATGCTTCCAAAGCATAAATCTGATCATAGCACTTCCTGCTTCCCATAGGTCAGTGGCTTCCGCTCACCTTCACGATGAAGTCCAAACCCTTCTCGCACCAGTTCCTCTGTTCCTGTCTCGTTTCCTGCACGCTGTTCCCAACACACACCCACTAGCTGAATTAATGTGCCACCCCCCAATTACAGAGTTTATTTCATCAAATTATCGCAACTATTATCCGAATCCCCCATTGAATTGTGAGGTTAGTAGGGACAGTGTCTTAGCCACGATTTTTTTTTAAATGTACAGTCAAGTGTGTAAGTGCACTAATCTTAGGTGTACAGCTTAACGAATGTTTATGTGTGTATGTATCCTTGTGACTTCCACTCAGACACAGAGAACATTTCAAGCAACCCAGAGGCTGCCTAGTGCCCCCTACCTCCCTGCTCCACACTTACTCCTCTCTGAGCTCCCGGGGACCATTCTAGCTGCTGTAAGTAGCATGCATGCTCTGAGTATTTGCGGAAGGTGTCCATGAGCTCAGTGGAGGAAAAAAAGGGACGGCCCCCGGACACTCTTGGCCCTCTCTACCCTTTGCAGTTCTCAGACCGGAAGTATAATAGTGCCTGATTTCATTTCAACCGAAGTACCAGCTTCCAGGATCGTCAATTTACTCAGCATGTTTCTACAGGTCCGGCCTCAGACAGTAATGACCGTAGGTGGCGGTGCTCGGTGTAACCCCTATCAAACCAGCTCCCATACCTCATTTTGTCAGCTTGACAATCTGTAAGGTAAGAAGAACATATATGCTTATTTTCATTTTCCAAGGGAAGAAATCGAGGCTCCAGAGAGCCTGAAGTCCTTCTCTGGGCACCACGCGGGGGTCTCTGGTACACACAGCACGAGCAAGGGGTGTGGGGTCCATGGCCATTTCTGTTGGGACACCCTTCCCATGCCCTTTGCTTTTTGATTTCAGGCTTCTTGGGTCCTGTTACGGGGTCAGTTGTGTCTCCTCCAAACCATATACTGAAACCCTAACCCCCGGTATCTCAGAATGCAACCGTATTTAGAAGCAGGGTCGTTACAAGTTGCAGATGTAAGTAAGATGGGCCCATACTGGATTGGGATGAGTCACTCATCGAGTATGACTGCCGTCCTTGGACAAAGAGCGGAAGAGACACGGTCACGCAGTGGGATGAGGCCACGTGAAGCTATGGGCTGGCGCGAGGCACCTACAAGCCAGACAACGGGGAGGACCGCCTGCCGGCCACCAGAAGCTGGGAGAGGCAGAAAGGATTCCCCTACAGGTGTCGAAGTAGAGCTGTGCCCACACCTTCATTTTGGACTTCCATCCTCCAGGACTGTGAGACCAGAAATTTCCGTGGCTTTCAGTCATCCGGTTTGGGCATCCAGAGGACGCTTCTGCAGGCTCACTTTGGGCAACTACTTGCCCCCTTGGTCAGAAAGGAGCGAGCCCTCCCACTGCGGCCACTGCTGACATTTGTAACCCCAAGTGCCTCCTCACCCATCCCATCTATGTGTCACCCTAGCCCCTCCTTTAGAACGTGGCTCAATTGCCACCACTAGAGAGAGAGATGCTCTTCTCAATCCTGCAAGAGAACATGGAGGAGAAACAGACGATGAAATCAGATGCTGCTGCCCCGCCCCCCACCCCCACGGTCCTTGTTTCCTATTTAGCATAATTCAAGTGGGCGAAAAGTAGCCTAGGACACTTTTATCTGTCTTGTGTGGGGGGTGGGGGGGGGACGGGAAGACAATAACTTACAGAATGCTTCATTTCAGGTCAGAGGTTGATTTTCAGGAGGCCAGGTGTTAACATTAAGTTGGAATACAAAAAAAGAATTCCATTGTTGGGAGAGGTTATGGAGAGGACACAACCTCCGGTAGACTGAGGGCTGGCCCCAGGCTCTTTTCCCCTCCACCTGCCCCGCCCCCCCAAGCACCTTCAACGATACAACCTGGAGAGAGTAAGGTGCAACTGAGACCATCTGGAGGGTACACGGAGCTGGATCTCTTCAAGGCCTCTCTATAAACTTCTAGGATTCTGGAAGTCTGGGGGAGATGCGGTTCTATGCAGGGGAGGGCAAGCCTCCCATGTAAGTTGCCTTGTTTATTGCACCTGGGGCAGACCCGCTGAAGCAGCTGGTCAGTTTCCTCAGCCTCCCCTTGCCAGGCCAGGTGCAGGGCGTCACTTTCAAGTTTCACCCTTTAGAACTCCCAGAACTCCTGAGGGGGTTTTGAAATAACACAAGTTAAAACCGAAGTGTATTTGCTCAAGTTCCTGGTGTCTGCTTGATCAGGGTAGAGCACCCCCTTCCCCCTGATTCAATTTTGCGTCTTGACATCTTCATGGAACCGGCAGGCTCAGCTAGATTGCCATTTCCCTCCAAAAGACTTCTCCAAGGGTGAGGGTGAGTATTCTCTTTCTCTTCTGAATTTCCACATAGCGTAATGTGTACATATCTTAGAGCAGGCTTCGCTTGCTCCCTGCATTACAGATCTGCATTCCGCTTCACAGCTGTTTCCTGGGTGTGTACATGTGCCAGGCCTCGGGGACAGCTTCCTAAGCAGGAGAGATAACGGCGCCTCCGTTCACGGAGCTCACAGTTTTGTGGTATATGTGTGTTTTTATTTTGAAATATGTTCTAGAAGTCTTTGTGGGAAGAGCTGCTCTGTTAAGCCTATTCTAGATCACTACTAACCTGGTCAATCTGGGGCAGGTGTGTTAGATAGACCGCCACAGACCCTTCATTGGCCTCCTGGGGGTCAAATCCCCCGCATTTGCACTGGAGTCCTGCCTCCCAGAAGGACCTGCACTTGGGGTTAAATGCTCTGCAGTTGCCATCTTGAAATGTTCATTGCTTTGAACAATTATGTTGATTTGGCATTTATGCCTCCTGTGCTATCCTGCCACCTTCGCAGGAGGGGTTCTTGCCTACCCACTCCCTCATTGCCGTGGTGCCCTGGGTCTTGACCAGGCTCCTCCCCACCCCATCCTGCAGCCAGTGCCATCTGGGTAATGTGAGAAGAGGAGGTCTGGATGCTGTCACCCTCAGTGTGCCTAGTAGGGGCCTTGGGTGGGCACGCAGGGAGTGTTGAGGCTGCAGGGAGTGTTGAGGCTGCGCATGCAGATTGCGTGGTATTTTAGGGGAGGGCCTAGCGGGGACTGCCCCTGCCCCAGGCTGCCCTTGCTGGGGATACATTCCACAGGTGACCTGACCAGGGCCAGACTCTCACCACCCCTGATCTGGCTACAAGTGCTTCCCGGCTTGCAGACAGAAGCCCCTTGAGAATCTTCTATCTACTGTGCACCGGGGCAGTGGCCTGTGGGAAAGGCAGGACCCTGCTGGGGGCACAGTGCATTGGCCCAGTGGAGGGTGGTAGATGGGAGCTCCTGGGGCTGTGCTGAGTCACACGCCCTTGCGGCCCTTGCGGGGGGGGGGGGGGGGGGGGGGACCATTCCCAGGCCCGAGGGAGTAAGGCATAGGAAATAAAAACCACCACTACCGGTTGAGAGAGACTGAGAAACAAAGGGAAAAGTTTCATATTTTAGTCTTTAATAGCGATTCTTTCCCTTTTGAAAAAGGCACTCCCCGTTTTCATTTTGCACGGGATCCCAGTCCCAGCCATAGCCGTGCCATGATTTATTACAGGGACCACACAGGCTAAGGAGACGCACAACCACACGAGTTAGGAACCTTGGGAATGTTCGTTCTGCACGTGACAATAACCAGGCACAAGCCGCACCTCAGGTAAGTGGCCAAATGGTGCTCTGATGTCTGATCCCAGTGCCTGAGCGCCTGACTGTGAAGGCGGAGAGGAGCCTCACACATGGCCGGTGTGCAGTTAGCATTCTGTGCACTGAATGAATGGGTCGAGGAGCTGGACGTGGGAACAGAAATCACGCCCTCCCCTGCCCTCCCGGGCTGCATTTAGGAGAGCCCAGTGAGCGAGCACCCCACGGGTGCAAAGCCGGAGGACACCCGGGGGCCGGGTAGGGCAGGGCTGGGCCTGCGGTCCTGAGTGGGCGGCAGCACGTGACCAGCTGCAGAGCAATGGCGAGCGCGCAGCATCACTGGCTCAGCTGGCCCTTCCTCCCACACAGGGCCTGGCCATCTTGTGCCCAACTCTGGTAAAGCACCATTTTGTTTCTGCCTCACCATTTGCTTTTCCTGTTATTTTGCGAGCCGTTGTAGGTGTGCTTATCTCTCCTTTTGCATATGGAGGGAACCATGGGGCCCACTAGTTTCCCATGAGCCCACCTCCTCCACCCCGGACGCTTCTCGTCCTCAGGCCTGATTGCCCTGTCCCTGAGCATTCTACCTTGGATCCGAAATTGGGGTGCATTCCAACTTGTTTTGTTTGTTTTTTGCAAAGTGATGAAACATGGGTGCATGTCCCTTTTAAGGCTTTTATTTTAATATTGTGACTTCAAGAACCATACAGAACACTCAGGAAATAAAATCATACTGGCTTTTCACAGTAACATGGAAGGGGTTGTAGGTTTGGAATTACTCAAATTACTACCAATTTTAATCAGGCTTTTTTTTTTTTTTTTTTTTTTTTGCACCATCCAGAGAGCAAAATTAGAATTGCCTGTGTTTGTGTTCGACAATGTATTTGAGATAATTAAAAATTAGCCCGTGAAACCATCGAGATCATTATAGGAGCAGGAAGGATTTGGAGGCGGCCTTTTCCCTCCGGGCAAATGAGCTGGACTTTTAGGAGAGTAAATACGAAATCTGAATCCGGCTGCACATTTTACTAAAACGGCTAACATCTCATGGTCACCTCTGCCTAGCTGGCAGGCCTCCGGAATAGCCACCCCCGGCCGTGTCTTATTAGCAACCTGCAAGAAAATAACTAAAAATAATCGGCCGTTGAAATGATTATTTAAGCCTCTAAGAAACGCATCCTGATGACTGTGCGTGACTGTGTGGTGGCTGCGCTCTCGTCGCTCCTGCCTCTCCAGTCCGGCTCCACTTCTCCGCTGCTGCTTTAAGACTGCAGAGCGCCCCAGCGGCCAGAGGCAGGGGAGGGGGTCCCCGCTCGCCTCCGCGCCGCTCGCTCGCTCGCTCGCTCGCTCCGCGCCCGCCCGCCCGCCCGCCTCCCAGGCAGGGAAGGTTAGCGAGGGCTCACTGCGATTCGGGCCGCGGGAGAGGAAAGATGAGCCTGCCCGCCCGCCTGCTGCCTGGATGTGGAGGCTGAGGGCCGGCGCACGGGAGGCCGCTTGCTGCGCAGTCGGGGCGCCGGGTGCCCGGGATGAGCTCACGCCCGCGTCTGCGGCTCCGTCCACCTGCCGACCTGCCGGCGGCCCCCTGAGCTGACGGCGCACCTGGGCTGCAGCCCCGCCGGCCCGCTCTGGCCGCAGCGTTGGGCGCGGCGCCCGGGAGCAGGTGTGCAGGAGCGCAGCGCGCGGCGAGCGCAGCCCTCGCCCCGGAGCCCGGCCGCGCCGCGTGCCCGGGCGGCTCGGCAGCAGCGGCGGCGGCGGCGGCGGCGGGCGGGCGGCGGCCCCCGGGCAGGTGGCGAGCGAGCGGAGCCGGGCGGAGCGCGGGGGGCGAGGCCGGCGCGTCGCTCGCGGGAGGCCGGGGAGCAGCAGGGGCATGTGGATACTGGCTCTCTCCTTGTTCCAGAGCTTCGCGAATGGTGAGCCTTTCGGTTTGTGGTCAATTTCCTTGCTTGTATTGACCGGAGTGTGGGGGGCATCGGATGCATGGGGGAAGTCTTTCCCTTCTCCTTCCCCCCATCTGTGCTTAAACTGTCATGCGTTTCTTTCTTTCTTTTATTTAATATTATTTTTATTTCTTTTGGGAGGAGAGGAGGCAATGTAGAGAGGCCGGGGGTGGTGGGGGATTGCTCTGTAATCATTTAAAGGAGCTTACCTAGCAAAGTGACAGCTGCGAGCTAACTCCAGGGCTAGATAGCTACCTCATTCAGAATAAACCAGGTTTGGCGAGAGGAGGAGAGAGGGGAGATCGCCACTTTGACACATTACAACCTCAAAGGGACATGACATTCCAAGTGTGGGCAGGTGGGGGGTCAATTAAGAGCGGCTGGCTTCGCATTCAGAGCTTTTTGAGCTTTTAAAACATGTGCTTTAAATCTGCCACAATTCGTCTCCGGCAGCACTGAAGCCTTTAAGAAAGATCTGTCCTTCCTCCCCCCTCCCCCCGCGGTAGTACATCTCCCTCACAGTCATTTATGTAAAATTATGCACTCCTAAGCATTACATCATCTGAGCTGTTGACAAATTTTTAAAAACACCTGTATAGTTGCACAAATGACATCAGCGAATATTGTAAAGAGGTTCCTTTCCTCGCGCCCATCAGTGTCACATTTTGAGATGCTTTCTTCCTGGGGATTCGAAAAGCTATTGCTCTTGCCTGAGTCAGACCCAATTAGTAAGTGTGCCTGCACCTTAGTTTGCCCGTCGCTGTGTAAATATGAACTTACATGTATGAATGGCTTCCTCTCACTTGGGAACTAAGGGAAACTGTCCTCATTTGGTATTGCCCGGGAGTAGTTACAGCTTCAATTCCCGTTCCAAATTTTGGAACACAAAGCTGCATCAAATGTATGACTTGCTGACAGTGAAAATTAAACCATTAAGCAGAATCCCCTGCCCAGGAGAAACAGAAGGTGGGGGTGGGGGTGGGGGTGAGGGGGTGGGAAGGAAGAAAGAAATCTCACCCTTGTGAGAAAATACCAGAAGCCAAGGGGAGGCTCTCAGATTTTCTTGAAAGATGCACACGGGTGCCTTTTCTGTGCTGTCTAGATAGTGTCTAAATCATCCCACTGACAGGTCAGAGGAAACACAAGAAACTTTGTAAAATTAATAATACCAAAAAAAGGTGACTGAGAACAGGTAGAGAAGAAGGCACTCCTGAAATTAACAGGGAAATGATGCTTTGCTCTCTAATATAACCTACAGCAAAGTGTGCACAACTTTCATTTGGAGGTTTCCCAGCAGGAGAGGATTGCAACAAGTTCTGACATGACCCCATCTTTCCCAGAGGGCACTCTCCCGCTCCTGCAGCCTCCTGGGAATTTACCTTGGGGGAGAGATCTGCTGTAGCTAATGTGTGCTGATGCATCAGGAAAGTCGGCCCTTTATGCTGCTCTGCTAATGTGAACCAGGAGAAGACGTAAAAAATGCTCACATACATGTCCCTGTGCCTCAGAGCCTTGACGGCCTGTCTCACCTGTCAGGGCGTACCTCTCCGGACTCCTGGGAAAGGTCGGGATCATAGGATGAAATAAGGTTTCCATCCTGTGGGGAAATACGTGTTGCAGGATGACAGACGACTTTGTGCTTCTGAGTGTCAGTCAGTCCCTGTTTTACAGTTTTACAGTTAGAGGTGACAGAAATAGTGTGGAAGAATTTCTGGAACAGTCTCTGATGCAGGGATTCTATACATGGGTATGACTTTTAAAAAAATCGATCTCCATACTGAAATGATAAGAAAATCATAGTGAGACAATTGTGGAAAACCTCAAATGTTCTACAAGGAAAATCTATGCAAAGAAATGCACGCGCATTTTGAGCCTTAACCTCTTACACCTTTTTCAAGACCTTTAGGGGTGATTGATAACCACCTTATTGGCTCTGTAATGAATGCAGGTAGATTTCACAATATAAGGGTGCATATGCAAATGAATATTGGATGTGGCTGTATTACGTGGTCTGACGCTATCAGAAGGCTGTGGAACTCATATAAAAATGGCCCTCTCTTTTTATGACCAAGCATTCAAAAAAAAAAAAAAAAAAGGCCTGACTGTAGAGCTTTGGGCTCTTTTATTCAGCGGCGGGGGGGGGGGGGGGGGGGGGAGGAATTAGCTTTAAAGAGTTTCTCGATGAATGATGTTCAATGGATACTGTGCAAAAAGGATCATAAAATACACAGTCATGTGAAAATAGAGTATGAGTCCAAATTGGAATGCTCTCTGTTCATAGGACCACATTTCAAAAATGTGAAATTAAATGGTTCCTACCCATCTATCTGAATGAGACTTTAAAAAAAAACAACAGGATTTTTTTTTTTTTTTTAACAACTATCATAGTTTGGTCTACCTTAATTTCAAAAAATTCCTGAATGTGTGTGATGAAAGATCTGTGAATTTTAATACCTAAGCTGATTACCACTAGGCCTCAAATAGCAAAATGTCTGACAGGATTTACACAAATATATTTGTAAAGGATTATGCAGTTTGATAGTCTGGGGTGCTAACAACATCAGAACCCCACAGTGCATTTTACCAGTAGACAATAGCGTTTTTCCCGCTGATGTAATGCGGTGCACATGTATTTCTTAGTGAAGGCACGGTTGCTGGAGAGGCTGCAGACGGTATTTTGGGTGAAAAATAAAAGTGAGCGAGCAGTCCCTTCATGGGTTAAAGTCTTGAATGAATTACCTCACCTGATCAGGTGCTGTCATCATGTTTAAAGCAGTCAACTTGCTCTGCAACGTTCTGGAAATACTCACCGGAGACCTTCTGTTACAGTGTGAGGAGACGGGGTCCATATCTGTGCAGACACATGTCCCTGGATGTCTCTTCAGGACAGGATCACACTGCATTGTGCTTGGTCACAATTTCTCTTGGTTTTAACCCCCCAGAGCACATTGTAGTTTAAGATTCCTGTTAAAAGCAGGAGCAGGCCTCTGGATAAGCTGAATAAGGAACAGTGAGCATATTTATTGCATAGAATACATTTTTGCTAGTATCTTTGCGTCTCTTTATGTACACACGTGTCCCTGACATCTTTTCCTGAGCCGTGGAATCTTGACCTTTGTGGCTTTGCTGTTTTCACAGAGCTCGTGGAGATTACAGGAGGTGGGTGCTGGGAGAGAGACAGGTGCTCATCAGAACAAAAGTAGGGTGTCAGCCCCTTCCTGGCATCACGGGCTCGTCTCGACAGGATATTGCATGCTGCGAACTGGGCATTTTATTTAAATTTAGGAGCAGGCCTTTGTGAGTACAAATGCACCTTGAGACCTTTTAAAATGGCTTTTATTTTATTCGGGTAAATAGACATAAGTAAAGTGTCGCCAGGTGAATAATTTCAGGGCCTCCTGCCCTCCTCTCCTTCCCCTGTTTTTATTAAGCAGCTTCAAATTCTATCTCAGAATTTCAGAGCTCATCTAAAATTTCTAGGTCTCTTAAGCTGTGTGCCCCTGCCAGATGCCCTCTGTAGGAAAACAAAATGCCATGCAGACCTTTAATAAATGGCAGCCCATCCTTCTCAGCTCTCTCCTGGATGCCCCTTTGGTGTGACAGCAGTTCATTGCTGCCCCCGGGGGAATCAGGGGCCCGCTGGGCAGGAAAGGGTTCCATATACAGAGGTGCTGGTAGGGGAAATAATGTTGACCAAAAAAAAAAAAAAAATCCCTAATTCCTGGACCTCCACGTAGCTATCAAAGTGTTCTATCATTGATATGTCTGAGATGGGATGCAGTGAGGCTTTCCTGAAGACACTCCATGCAATGTGCGTTGAAACTCGATGTAAGAGGGCCGAGAGAGAGAGAGAGAGAGAGAGAGAGAGAGAGAGAGAGAGAGATGGGGAAGGTCATTTTATAAGGAGAGACCTATGAACACAGCAGGAGACTAGAAATTTCTGTTTGACAGATTAAAGAATGGATTTCTCAGTGGATGCATTTACAGAATCGATGGCATCCGAATTTCACAAAATGAGCTGAATTCTCGGGGTGAGATCATGAATGTACCTCATCAATAATGAATAGGCAGTGAAAATGATACATTTAGCGTCAGGTTAGGCAGGGCAGCGGCAGCGTTTGCGTGGTGTGCGTGTGTGCGGGGCGCAGCGGGCAGAGCGCGCAGGGCCCCGGGGCGTTTCTCGTGCAGACCCGCAGCGTCTGGGCATTTTCTCGGCTGCTGCGCACAGAAGTGCACGCTGGCTCCTGGTGACCGGCTCCCTCGGCAGGCCCCCGGGAGGGAGAGAGGTGCTGGTACCTGCATGTCAATTGTGTCCCCGCCATAGGACACTAGTGGGCGGCAGACCTCGCAAGACTGCTGCAGCCAGCCTTCCTCGGCAGAGCAGGCAAAACGGCCGCCTCCGGGGAAGCTCTGCCGTGTGTGCGTGGCGATCGGAGGCCCTCCTCCCCGCGGTTTCTCCGGTTCCAGTGCCCAGACCCCCGTGGCACGGTGCACTTGCCCGGGGGCAGTGCGCAGGCTGTGGCGGGGAGGCGGTGTCCGGCCGCGGTTTGTTGCCGATTTTACAAAGGAAGACCGCGTTCCTTCTTTTGCAGCGCTTTCCTGAAACCTAGAAGGTGCACGGCGAGGAAGGTGCATTTGCATAGCCCCTTCCAAAGTGGCGGGGGAGCCCGGCCCGGGCGTGTGTGCGTCTCCTCCTGGAGGTGGCGGCTCCGGGAGCAGCCCCGCGCCTGATTGGCTGACCTTCCAATGTCATTCCAGGAGGCCCTGCTCGCTTCTCCTCCCGCTGCTGGTGACAGGGGTGATGCTGCCGCTCCTCTGCAGTCCGGCTGTCTCACTGCCCTGCCTGCGGGACTCTGCGGCCAGGAACCCCCTCCCCCGGCCCCCCCCCCCGGGCTTCCCCACCCCCACTCCCCGGGCAAATTGAGCAGCACCTGTTCACCTGGACCAGGATTAACTCTTCACCTCCCCGAGAGCCAGGTCCCCCCTGCCCCCCGATTTGTGTTCTTTCCTTTAGTGTTTTGAAAATAGAAAATTCAGAGTTGTGTTTCCCTCCCTGAGTTTATGGGTTAAGATAAGACGGGCATGGAAGATTCCAGCAACCCCACATGTACTCAGTTTGTGGGTGCAGCCCACAGGGTGCCTTCTGCAGGTGACACCATCCACGAAGGTGGCAGGAGGGAAGTGCCACGGAGCGGGTAGACTATTGGTTTCCGGTTCAGAAGTCAGACAGCTTCTGGCCAGGATGTTGGGCAGGGCTGGATGCAGAGACCTCCCCCATATTAGGTCCTTACATTTAACATAGAACCTTGGACGTTCCCTCCATGGTGTCTAGGGCAGCAGATAACTTTATTCCTTTGCTGCTTATGTGGCTAGTGACTGTGTCCTCTCTAGAAGGTGAGACTCATGCTGTGCTCGAGTGTGTCCTTAGACACCCTGTGCTGAGCGTGTGCACAGAATGGGTGGAAATAGATGTTGGCTGACTGGAAGGAGGCCCAGATGATGGGCAGGGCCCTCCTCCCATTCCCTCCCCCCCCTCCTCCCCTCCCCTCCCCCCCCTTCTCCCCTCCTCCCTTCCCCTCCCCTCCCCCCCTTCTCCCCTCCTCCCTTCCTCTCCCCTCCCCTCCCCTCCCCCCTCCCCCTCCCCCCTCCTCCCCTCCTCCCCTCCTCCCCTTCCCTCCTCCCTTCCTGTCTGCGCCCTTCTCTCCTGTCCCCACCTCACCCTTCCTTTGCTCCTTCTGGGCCCCTGTCTCTAAACCATTGTGAGAAAGGTACCTAAGTCACCCTGAGGATTCCTTGGCTCCTGCCATCTCGTTCTGACACACAGACCTGATGGCTGAAGAAGCGTTTACTTGCTAGAAATGCGTCTCGGGCATTTTCTGCTCTTTACCGAAATGGATTCACATCTGGAGTACGTGGTGGGACTCCATCACGGGGTCATTATGGTGATGCAGCTGTTTGAGGTGCTCTTCCTGGTGTGGATTGGGTCAAGTGTCACAGAAAGTAAGGTTACAAACGCCAGCCCCCCTTGTTCTCAAGCGAATGCTGCTAAGTGCACGATTCAGAAACCCTATACGATGTTTACTGCCCTGTTGCATTCTGAAAGCCCGTCAGAAGCGTCAGATCCACACAGAACTTTCCCTCGGGATTCTTGGGAATTCATTTCTTCATCAAAGGGCCACCCAGGACATCAAAACAAAGCTCAGTGTCTTAGGCCTTAATTGACTTAAAAAAAAATCACATTATTTTCTTAAGTGTCCCACTGATTTCGGAGTTTCTCAGCATTATCTTTCTTTTTTTCCTTTCTCATTTTGCAGCAGTTGGTTGCTTCCTCAAAGTAGCATGAAAGGAATAGTTTTATTCATTATTGAAATTTCAACTTCTCTTTAAACGAAAGAATCACGTTGGGTGTCCCAGTGTACAATATTTATTATCCTTTGATATCGGGAGATCGGTATTCTGTGTTGATCAGTAAATACAGTATTTAAAAAAAAGTCATTCAGGTGGACGAATTTTTGGTCTTGAAGCCCCCCTGGATTATATAAATGTATATCCCAGGTCAGCAGAGGGGAGAGAAAGGGGGTCGACAAGATATTTGTTGAGGTAAGAGGAAGGAAGGGTCTCCCGCGCAGCAGAATGACAGAGATTAATAAATCTTGCTCGCATCCCTATTTAAGTTATTTTTACGCAGACAACAGTGAGTAAGATTTAAGAGTGAGCCAGCAGTCCTATTTATAGAAAGCCGTTTTTAAATGCAGTGGTTGAGACAGTGAAAGAAAGTGCTGAAAACGTGAGAGATCACCTCCATTCCGAATGCCTGCCGAATGCCGGCTTCCTCTAACTTCCCAGCAGGGTGCAGAATTTTTGGAGGACACCAAAAAAGGCATCTCAGCCCTTGCTGCAGTACTGGGAAACCGCTTCGGATGCTGCGGAATGTTCTAGAAATGCTCTGAGGGTTTAAGACCGTGTCTGATTCGGGGGGTGGGGCGGGAGCCAGTGTATATACTGCTTGGAAACTGGGCTTGGGTAGGTCTGGGGGGTGGGTAAGGGGACAGTGCGGAGCGGGCTGCATGGCCACAGATACTCATTGGGCGGCGTGCGTCGCCTCTCTCGCGGATGGTCAGCTGCAGAAAGGGAGAGGGTTGGGTCCAAGTATGTGTTTGTGGCAGAGCAGTTAGTGAGAGAAAGGTTCGGATGTAGGGTCTTGTGATTATCACAAGTTCGTCCATGTTACCTAAGTTCTGGAGATTTAAATTGTGCTGTGCACTCCTCTAAATGGTCAGTTGAGATGGGCAGGCCAAGTCACCACCAGCTGATTGACTGACGTAAATGTCACCAGACAAAGAAAGAACACACCTGCTCTTAAAAATGATGTAGTCTTGGGGTGCCTGGGTGGCTCAGTCGGCTAAGCGTCCGACTTCGGCTCAGTTCATGATCTCACGGTTCGTGGGTTCGAGCCCCGCGCCGGGCTCTGTGCTGACAGCTCAGAGCCTGGAGCCTGCTTCGGATTCCGTGTCTCTCTCTCTCTCTCTCTCTCTCTCTCTCTCTCTCTCTGTCCCCCCATCTCAAAAATAAATAAACATTAAAAAATAGTTAAAGGGGCTCTGGGTGGCTCAGTCGGTTAAGCGTCTGACTTCAGCTCAGGTCATATCTCATGGTTCATGGGTTCGAGCCCCGTATCAGGCTCTTTGCTGACCACTCATAGCCTGGCGCCTGCTTCGGATTCTGTCTCTCCCTCTCTCTCTGCCCCTCCCTGCTTGTGCTCTCTCTTTCTCTCTCTCAAAAATAAATAAACTTTAAAAAAACAAAAAAAATACTAAAAAAAATGAAATAGTCTTCCTTCCTAGGACTGCATCTGTTTCTTGTAACATTTTGGTTTTTCTAGTCCCAAGTGGGTTGTCTTTTCTATTAGGAGTATAACTCTTTTTTTTTTTTTAATAAAAAGTCTTTATTTTACTTTTTAAAAAACTTATTTATTTAAGTTCAAGTTAGTTAATATACAGCGTAGTATTGGCTTCAGGAGTCAACGCAGAGATCTGTGACTTCTATGCAACACCCAGTACTCATCCCAACAAGTGTCCTCCTTGGGAGGAGAACTCTTAAATTTGCATCGAAATACTGCTGGTTTACAGGTTGTAAATCTGAACAAAAGCCACGTCCTGACCTACCCTTGAGCCAGATGCTGTGAAAAGCATTTGCCTTTCATATTGTGAAGAAGTCTCTGTAAAATGGGTCATTTTGTAGCCAGCGTCTCCAGACTGCATAATGGCCACGTTTGCTGAGGTGATAAAGAGATTTGAAGCCTTTAATTACCAATTTTGATTGATGTGAGCCTTGTCTCTTTTATTATTGGGATGAGGAACCAGGAAATGGCTTTAAGCTTTATTTTACACAGAATTTAAGCGATTCTTGTTGGTGCCCGCTGTGCACAAATGCAGCGAAAGCTTACAGTTTTTTTCTATATTATGCAAATTCTCCAATTATTGGCTACTTCTGCAAAACTACAGTGGTGATAATGCTCCCAGTGAAGATCCTGATGACCTCGGGGTCCCCGAGTGCCCTCTGCATCCTCATGGGACCTCCATGAGGATCACGTTAACCTGAGACTAGAGCCTCCCAGAGGCAGGATGCTTATGGAGGGACCAGGCCGTGTGAAATGGCCAATGGCGGTGGGAGACCCTCACCATTCATGCCTCTTCCTAACCTTGAACGAAGCACTGATGTACCTTGTGAAATCCCCATTCACTGCATGAACTTCAGGGTGATGGGAACATTTCTGTGATTATGTCCGAAGACAAAAGCAAAGCACGAGGATAATGAGAACCACCGCATTCCTATGTGTTTTTATTTTTTTTCAACGTTTTTTTTTTTTTTTTTTTTTTTTTTTAATTTTTGGGACAGAGAGAGACAGAGCATGAACGGGGGAGGGGCAGAGAGAGAGGGAGACACAGAATCGGAAACAGGCTCCAGGCTCCGAGCCATCAGCCCAGAGCCTGACGCGGGGCTCGAACTCACGGAGCGCGAGATCGTGACCTGGCTGAAGTCGGACGCTTAACCGACTGCGCCACCCAGGTGCCCCTCCTATGTGTTTTTAAATTGTATTCCTTTTTTTTTTTTTTTTTCCTACATAAAGGACCTGAGTTATAGCGTGGAAACTTCTGAGTAAACATATTTTTCTCAATCGAGAAACCCGAGATTCATTTCTTCTCTCCATGGTGGCCTGATTTGATCTTGGGTTCCCATGGGACCCCAAAACCCCCAGATCCCAGCCTGCTTCATTACAGTGTTTGTTTCTCAGTATTGGCTATAGAGCATTTTTAATAACTTGATTTGTAGCTGCCAGGGTAGAAATAACAATGCTTGGTAATATTACGTGTGCGACTTAGGGGTGAGCTAAAGACCCCCAACCACAGTGGCAATTGGCTCTTGCAGGCGACTGGGCAACTTGACGGAGAGAGGGCACCGGGGTTATTCTGTCATCCACCTTGGACCTTGCCATTGCTGTGCCTGCAAAGGGCAGTCATTTGCCCATCTGGTGGCCAGTGAACAAGAAATGCATAAAAAATCATTCTAAGAAAAAGAATCATTCTCTCGTAAATTATTCAGGTCGGTAGAACCCAAGTTAGCAGACTCTGTCTGGTACCTTGACATGAGAGCAGAAAGCAAGAGGGAATAATTTCCAGATGTGTGCGTGCGTCTTACGATCCACCAGAATCAATGCCTATTAAGCCTTTGGTGGCTACTGTTCTACAACAGGCTTGATGGATATTTACGTAGAAAACCGGGAAGAAAAATTTTGACCTACACGTGATGTTGGTATTTGTCGTGGCTACTTACTTTGATCCGTGGTTCCTCTGTGTCTTGTGGCATCTCACATGACCAGCCACAGCCACCCACCTTGTTATTAATGGTCACAAGAGACCCCTCTTTCTCCCCCTTGCCCTGTCGCTGATGAGGGGAGTAGGAGGATCTTCTTTAGGCTTCTGTGGCATCAGGTGCTTAAAGGCAATGGGAGGAAAGGTTACGGGAAGACCACGAATATGGAGGAAGGGGCTGCACCAACCCCCGTGTCAAGGTAACAGGAATAGACGGGGAGGAAGGAGGATACGGGCTGCCACCAGGCCGCAGTCTGTTGACATCTTGGGTCTTGTTCTAGTTAACGTGTCTCCTTCTGGATCTTCTCAGCTAAGGATCAAGGCCGTTGGTTCTCAGTGCCCATGCGGGCTGGGTCAGGGAGGAAGAAGTTACAGAAATTTCCTGGAGGGTTTTTCCCCTCACGAGTCTCGTACTGGAGATTCTGATGCCAGCATCATTTTGGGAATGGGCCATAATTGGAAGAGTTCCTCAGGTCTCCTTCCAATGGGTACCTTTGCCATCTCTCCTCCACCCCTATAGGCCCCCAACTTTGTGCAGAAGCCTCAGATAATAGCTGATATGGTCTCCCAGCTCCGACCACCAGGGAGTCTGGTTCTGCAGCCCTGGGGAATGTATGGTTTGGGAAACTGCATTGTTTTTCTGATGTAGGTGGCCCATAATCCACCTCTGGAAAACACCTACTGGGCAAGGGGCTTCCCGGCCCATTTGACAGAGGGCCAGACACAAGCTAGAAAGCCAACCCAATGAAATTCCAAGAGGACCTCAATTCTTGGGGAACTCTGTATTGAGTAGTGATTCCTTGGGGGGTGGGATGTGTGGGGTTACGTAGTCACTGACTACATATGGTAATAGGGATTTGGGCAGGTTTAGGGAGAGTTGCAGTAGAAGCTGGTGACAGGGAAGCACCTGCATGCGGGGAGGTGTGATCCCACCAGGGACACTTCTAATTTGCATTCTGGTAGCTGGAGAATCATTTATGGCTATATCGAATCTCTGTTAGCATCTAAATGTGGATATGTGTGCATATATACGTGTGCCATTTTTTCAGATTGTTTGAGTTCATTGGCTGTTCAGGTTCATTGCTAGGTATGCGCTTTGCTTACGGACTTGGTTCCGTTGTGTTTTCTCACACTGACCCCCTCGTTGCAGCTGGGGTCCTAGCAGGGAAGCCTTTTGGAACCTGAATGTAGCGCCACAGCTCCAAGCAAGAGGCCAGTAGTGTGCAACCGTCTGGGTCCCTGTATTGAGCAGTCTTGAGACATGAGCGAGAGTGGATTGAGACCGGACAGGAGAATGGATCTGTTTGCAGCATGAGGTTTTACTTCGGTGCCAAACTGGGAACATTACATGCGCCTTCATTCAAATATCAGTGCCCAAGCTCCTTCCAAAGCCACATATAAACACTTGGGGATCGTCTGCTCTTTGGGTTCTCTTGGTCTCCGCTTCCTCCTTTTAGGCAAATGACCCCAAATTGACCGTATTTATCACATGAAGCATGTGCTGTCATGCTAAGTTGTCATGAAAAGGAAAAATGGCGTATAGGGACATATATACATTTTTAGACCTTGTCACATGCATGATAAAATCGAGGACAATTTACTGGCGGCAGGATAATCCTTTCAAAACACCGTGTCCTTGATTTTTGCACTAAAATAGACTTGAATGTGTGCCGGGGAGAGGCCTAAATTCAGAGCCTTAAAAAATACCCTTTTGTGTCCTGAGATCTTATTTTAGATAATATTAAAAATAACTTTCCCTCCTAGGCATCTTAAACAAGTTTGATGTTATAATGCTCTGGCGATTTTATTGTGATTCACCACAGAGATGATCTTTCAGAGCGGCTGTTTTGATACTTTGCTTTAGAAGAAAACGGTATGAAAGACATAGCAGGCCGAAGAAATGGGATTTCTGCTTACTCAGAACTACACGAATTAGGGGAGACCCTGTCTCTCTACAATAGGTTCCTACTTCTCCGTTCCTTTAAAAGGGGGGCATTGTGTTAGGAAGTCACAGGCTCTGCCCCGGGGATTTCTGGAAGAAGGAATCAGTCTAAAATAGCTCCTCGTCCCTCTCTGATCTGGAGATTTCACAACCTGCACGGTTTGTACAGACTGTTCTCTTTAAAATTTTGTAGTTGGCCTAGGTCACTCTTTCTTGATCTCTCCTCCCCCCCCACCCCCTGGAAAGGGCATAAATATTTCTATCATCAAGTTTAATGACCTGCGGGAGACTCACGAGTCATTGCAAATGGTTAAACACTTTCCTTAGAAAAAATACGAACGAGAGGTCGTGTGACTCAGATTTATTATTAGAATAAATCACCTTAACTCATGGAAAATATTTATTACACCCTGTAGTACGTGTTGAGTGTTTTTTTCCCCTAGGTTCCCAGCATCTGTGTCTGTCCATAAGCACAAGCATCATTAGGGCTGGTCTGTCTAGTGGCCCAGCCGCTTTGGGCAGTGCAGTGAGCCTCCCGTAGTGGAGAGAGATTCGCAGGGAACAGAGGAGCTTTCTGCATTTAGTCTCTTGTCATTATTTTCACCTTCCTCTCTCCCTCCTTGGAAACTGGAGCAAATATCAGAACTTAACGTGCACAAAACCGGAGTGTGGGAAGAGAGCGTATTTCCCCGGGGTCTGAGGCCTTTGCTGGCTGTACAGATTTCACAGGGGGTTTGCTGTCACATGGACGGGGGTAGGGATACCTGCTGTGATCCCTCAGCTGAAGTGTGGAAGCAAGGGACAGTGTCCTTTCAGCCTGTGGGTGACCCACTCAGGGGACCCCGTGGAAGTCTAGAGATCGTTGAGTGGGGGCAGGCTGGTATTTAAATATTCTTGTAACGTGTACAGGCCTAGGCATTATGGGTTGTTGTAGAGCTCTAAACAGAGCCATGAGGTACAATTAAACTCCATGGCGCTGTTATTTTAGGTTCATTATTTTTGGCAGATGGAAATAACCCCCCCTCCCGCTTTTATGATGTGATCATTTTAAAAAGGGGTATGGTCTTGACAAATGTGTTCTTCAGTTAGATCAGTAGTTCTAACTAGGAGCGATTTCACCTCCCAGGTGACGCTGGGCAGTATCTGGAAACATCTGCACGTGTCGCAATTCTTGTGGGGGAGGAGAGGCCACTGGCCTCTAGTGGGTGGAGGCCCAGGGTGTCGCTCAACATCCTGGAATGTGCAGGACAGACACCCCCGCCTGCCATGACAAAGAATTATCTGGTCCAAAAGGTCAATGGTGCAGAGGTTGAGAAACCCTAGGTTAAACAGCATACAGCCGAGATACTACCATAGAATATCAGTTTTGTGCTTTTCTGTGGATGCTGGCCTGGCCCTGGAGAGAGAAAGCCGGAAGGGGGATGTTCTCAATCTTGGTTATAATTCCTTGGCTACAAAACTCAGAGCTGGTGATACTTGTCATTGACGAAGCTTTCTTTACGATTTGCTTTTTCTTTTTCTTTTTTTTTTTTTTCTCACGAATAACAAGAAGAAAACCAAATCTGGATCCCCTTTTAGGCCAAGTCGCTAAGAGCAGGAGCACCGAGGTGTTCCTGCGGCCATTTCTCCCCTCAAGTGGTTATGCTAATTAGTGTTTGATCAGATGATTAAATTATAATTCGATTAATCCGTGTGGCGCGCTCTCGGGATGCGCGTCTCTCGCCGGGTTACCTTGCGCCTGAAGCGCCCTCCGTAGGCCCGCTCTTCCTGAAGATGTGGATTTCTGTTTTCAAAGCACACTGCGGATCCTTTGTTGCCTGGTCAAAGGGAGAGGGGATATTTCTGTCACCTACTCGCCCGGGGAAGAGGCCTCTGGGAAACGTGGGAAATGCGGAAACCCTGATTAGAAAGCACCAATTATTGGAAGACGTTGGATGCAGAGGATCTGGAAGGGCAGGGAGCGTGCCTGCCCCAGGGGAAGGCCGTGTGGCTCCCAAGGCTGCCTGCCAGGCCTCTTGCTCCTGGAAGGGGGGAGGGCACGTTCCCTGCCGCCTCCCTCCCCCACCCTGCAGCTGTGAGCTGCCTGTGTGCACGTGGCCCCCGGTTCTCTGTGTTTATTTCAAGTGTGTATTTCCTTAAAGGAGGGTTCCACCATTTTGTTTCTGTGTGTTTCAGCTTTTAACCCGCGGCTTGAGGTGTCGGTGTTGTTTAGTGACTGCTTTTCCCCGCCAGGCACTTTGGTCTAGGTGACTTTGAGGTTTGTCCAGGTAGATGCTTATGAAATGCCCTCTGACAGGAGGCACTTGAGGTGAATTGGAAAGAACGTGAGTGGGAGCTCCTGAAGGCCAAGCTGCTGTGAATGGATTTCGCCTCCAGGACTTGAGGTTGCCATGGCTCATTTTGTGGTTCCAGGAGATTTAGCAGTGGTTGGATTTTCCTTTATACCCTGTCACTTTTTTCTCCCATTACGTTCTTGTAACGGGGGTCGTCTGGTTACCGGAAGCATAAGTATTTGGGATATGTTTTTTTTTTTCTTTTTAAGTTTATTTTTTTTGAGAGAGAGAGAGAGAGAGAGAGACTGGGCACATGTGCATGTGAAGGGGGGACGAGTGGAGAGAGAGGGAATCCCAAGCGGACCCCTTGCTGTTAGTTCAGAGCCCACAAACTGTGATATCATGACCTGAGCCGAAATCAAGAATCAGAAGCTTAGCCGACTGAGCCTCCGAGGTGCCCCTGGGTTTTTTTTTTTTTTTTTTTTTTCTATCAAAATGTGTATGCGTTTGGATCTGTCTGGAACTTACAGCATTTGCACTTAGGAACAGGCCAGAAGGTGATACGTATATCACCGGCCCCACATACCTCATCCTGAGAACTACTTGGGACCACAGAATTTATGACAATATAGGGACTAAATACCTGCTTAGGTTTTCACATCTCCCCTTCTCTGAAAATCTTGCACTATCATTTGTGAGAGATTACAGTCTCTTGATTGAGTGAAATTTGGCTTGTAATTCTTCCCAATAAAAAAATGAAAGTAAGAGGAAACTCACTGAGCATCTGAAGTGTGCAGGCACTTGGCTTACTGTCTTGGGTGCACTTGCTGTGTTTCTTAGTAATAATAGTGAGGATAATGTCAGTGATAATCTCTGGCATTACTTATTGCTAAGAGGCAGGTCCTCCTTTAAGAGTTTATGGTATTTCCTGTAATGCCCGGAGCTGGGAGGTAGGCATTATTACCAGCATCATCTCCAGAAGGTGGGGTTAGATGGTTTGCTACGAGTTCCATAGCTACTAAATGGCAGGACAGGGCCTGAGCCCAGGTTGTGTACAAACCCACGCGGCTGTCGGGCTTCCGTCCATCCTTACACGGTTGAATGAGGAGGTACTTCAGTGCAAGTTTTGCAGAATAAGATGCGGGATTTGCAGATGTTGGATGTGGACCCTGGTCAGGTGGGGCCTCTTGATTCCAGGTCCCGGTTATCTCTGCATTGGGAGCATTTTCAGATTCTCCCAACGAAGCCACACTTCCTCCTCTGACTTTTTTTGAACTTCAGAAATGATGATGTTAAGTTTCCTTTGGAAGTTGAGCAGTAAAAAGTTGTCTTGAGAGAGTGAAACATCAGCTTTGAAGAATGGGTGTGTACATGGGGAAAATCCATGTACTTTCCCTTGTCAGCCTCCATTTACGTATGTGCTAAGTTAGGCAAGTATGGGACAGGTTAATTAACTTCTATCCCCTTCAAAGGTAGAGCTCTTTCGCGGTATCGTGTTCTGTTGTTGGTGTGCTTAAGAGGGACATTTATATTCCCTTTGTGTTACGTTACGCGCTGGGACCTTCCCCAGCCCCCAAATTTAGATCGCGTATCTGTTTTTAAGTACATTACATTTCATTTGTCCCGAACAGGTCAAGGTCAAAGTGTTAGAGTAAAACTAGTTTTTGAAGTTGGGAATTGAAGACTGGAACAGGGTGTGAGTTTGGTATCCACCAGACTGTCAGGGAAAAAGATACAAATTAGTTTTGTGCACCCAAGTCTGTGCCTTCTCAGTGCAGCTGGATTATTTTCCTGGCTCGTCCAACGTATCTCTGGAGTCGAGACGTTCACACTGACGGTAGCTGAGAATAACACCTGTGTGTGTACACGGTCGCCACCTCGCAGACCTTGGGTACTGGTCCCCCAGAAGACGCGACCACAGAGAGACGAGGAGATAACGGGCATCCTCTCTACTGGCCAGGCAGCCTGGCGTTTGTGGCCAAGTATCCCTCTACAGTCCCTTTCGTGTGGCATGCGGACCGAGCCCGTGCATAATAATTGCTGATACTTACGGAACGCCGACTACGGCACCAGGCGCTGTGCTAGTAAGTGCTGGATTGTATCCTCTCCTTTCATCGCGAGTCATATCTTTGAGATACTTACTCATATTATCCCTCGTTTTATCCTTGGGAGGAATCAAGGTGAGTCACCTTGTAAAGGTGAGTCTTGTAAAGGTGAAGAGACTTTCCAAAGTCCTATATCCGGCGAGTGGGGGAGGCAAGATTTGAACCTGCGCAGTCTGCTTCCAGAACGCGTACATCGACTACCTGCCTATTCTCGCCCTTTAGGGAGCTCCTAATATTTGGGCTGGTTCCCGAGTGCACACGCTAGTGTAAGCGGCAGTACTCATCTGGAGATCTGGAAATAGGGGGTGTATCACTGGAGAGTTGCGACGGGCCGGTTTAAGTTTTCTTGGAGGAAGATGCTGGGAAAATGTGGCGATGTGGGACTTTCGGGGTTGGGTTGTTTTAATCCCATTTCTAGAATCTCAGCTCATTCCCGAATTCGGATGCTCAGTTGCCAAAGTGTCACCAAGCACACGCTGACCGTCTCATGCTACCAGGCACCAGTCAGCACCATCTCCCAGCCTGGAGCACGTGACCCGTGTCTCTTCATATCTATCACGATGGCGTTCGGATTGAAAATTAAACTCTCCGAGGGCACCTGACTGGCTTAGTGGGTTGAGTGCCCGACTCGTGGTTTCAGCTCGGGTCACGATCTCACGGTTTCATGAGTTCGAGCTCTGCATTGGGCCCTGCGCTCACCGTGGGGAGCCTGTTTGGGATTCTCTCTCCCTCTCTCTCTCTGCACCACCCCCAGCTCCCAATCCCTCTCTCTCTCTCTCCCCCTCTCTCAAAATAAGTACATGAACATTAAAACGTATTGGGGCACCTGGGTGGCTTGGTTGGTTAAGCGTCCGACTTCGGCTCAGGTCACGATCTCACGGTCCGTGAGTTTTTTTTTTTCAACTTTTTATTTTATTTTATTTTTTTTTTATTTTTATTTTGGGACAGAGAGAGACAGACAGAGCATGAACGGGGGAGGGGCAGAGAGAGGGAGACACAGAATTGGAAACAGGCTCCAGGCTCCGAGCCATCAGCCCAGAGCCCGACGCGGGGCTCGAACTCACGGACCGCGAGATCGTGACCTGGCTGAAGTCGGACGCTTAACCGACTGTGCCACCCAGGCGCCCCTCACGGTCCGTGAGTTCGAGCCCCGCGTCGGGCTCTGTGCTGACTGCTCAGAGCCTGGAGCCTGTTTCCGATTCTGTGTCTCCCTCTCTCTGACCCTCCCCCATTCATGCTCTGTCTCTCTCTGTCTCAAAAATAAATAAACGTTAAAACGTATTAAAAAAAATGAAATCCTCCAGATTTCAGTAGACGATGCCCAAAGCCTTGTCTGGTACAGCACCTGATGGCTGGCATTGCTGTGTTCTCTCCAACACGCTTTCCCTCTGATCCCTTTCACCCAGGTGCTCAGGCCTTCCTTGACTTCTCCTTGCCTCAGAGACGTTAGACTTTAGGGTACCCCTGATAAACCCAACCCAGCCTCTACGCTGCCACGCTGGGGCAGCTGGGCTTGACCAGAGGAACACACACACACTGCTGTTCTCGTTGGTCTTGTCTTAGGTTGTGACCACACACCTCAGCTGAGCCCTCGGATCTGTCCTCGCTCCCGCCTGACTGCCCCATTGCCTCCGGCTTCCGTGGGAAAACTATCTTACACCTTCTCCCTCCTCCGCGAACCTCAGATTCCCCTTCCTTCCCCACTTCCAGTCGATGACCTTGATTCCTTTACCAAGAACCTAGAAGAATTGAGGGAACCGCTTGGAATATCCCCTCCTCCCACACCCAGTTGATCATTCTGTCATGTCTGTACCTGCTTTGAGTTTCCCTTCCTGGTTAGTGAGGGAAGGGTTCAGGTACGGGGGCGTCTGGACACCCGACACTGGACGCGGTAACAGGTGAGGTCGACAGCCAGTCTCTGGTCGAGTACGTCCACGGCCCGAGGGCTGAAGACAGCCACATGGGGCCGGGCCACGCTCAGGAACAGACGGAGGGCGGAGCAGGCCGTGTCACGTCAAGAGCGTGAGTGCCCCCTGGTTCACACGGAGGACACAGTTGGCTCGTTGAACGACTCCGCAGGTCCACAGGCTGGCAGGGAATCAAACCTTGCTGCTCAAGGATGGGCAGGAACTGTGCCCGGTTCCTCGATAAGGAGGCTTATTTGGTGGTGGGGGGTGGGTGGCTGGGGGAACTTGGCCTGTGGGAGCAGAAGGAGACGGAAGAACTACTGGCCCGGCCGTTTGTAGCCCTTCTGATTTTCCCAGGTGGGGAGAACGTTAATTTCAGATCTTGCGCCCCGATACCCACATACACTGCCTTCCGCCCCTGATGGCGGAAGCACCCGTCTCGATCCCCCCAAGGGCTGAGGCCTCCGTCCGAATCCAGAGTCGCAGCGTCTCCCATGCACTCAAGAACCTTGGCTTCACATCTGTGATCTCACTCCCTGGCACCTCCCGATTTCCCTGTCTTCTGGGTTGTGTGCCACACGATGTTCTCTCTCCCATAAACACGCCAGCACGTGGAATACACCAACTGATACACCGGTTCCCCCCCACCCCCACCCCCGCCGCTCCCCTCACCTACCTCCTTTCTCGGACACTGTTGATTGAAAAACTACCCAGAAGAGTTGTGATTGCCAGTACTTGTCCCACGACTGGGGCGGGGATTTGTTTCAGTGTCCAGCCGCCGCAGAGCGATGTGATGTCCCGCGGGACCTGGCTAGCACACAGGTGGTTGTGCACGCGACTCGGTGCGCGGTTTCCACGGCGCTTGGAGCTGCGTGTACCCCTCTGGCCGGGATCAGAGGCGGCCCACACACTCTGGGACCGTGTGGCATCTCGGGGTCACACGAGGGGCGAGTCCTTGCAGGTCTGCGGAGGGCCGTCTGAACCCCCCCAGTGCCTCCGTCGCTCAGTCTCTCAAACACGATCCCATCTGTGTCGTCTCCCAAGCTCCACGGAAGCTGCTTTGCGGGGGTCGCCTCTGACCCCCGTGTGTCTGGTCTCGCCTCGTGAGACCCTCTGCAGCCTTTGACAGAGGGGGCCCCCCTCCTTCTCAAGGCACCTTCCCTGGGATCCTGGGTGCCCTAGTCTTTAGGTTTGTCTTTGCGTCTCTGGGTTCTCCTTCGTGTTGTCTTTGCTAAGTCTCCTCTCCAGTCAACGCCAAGGGCTGGGATACCCCAGGGCTCCGTTCGCAGCCTCCCCTCCCCATCTATGCTTACTCTTTCTGGGATTTAATTAAGGCCGAGGCACAAAATACCATCTGAATGCTGATGACGTGCTTGTTCGTCTCTCTGTCCGTGGCTTCCCCTCTGAGCTCCCATCCAGACCCTCAGATCCAGTCACCTACCCACCATCTCCCCCTGGAGATCCCGTAGGCGTCTCCAGCTTTGACCTAACACGGAGCTGCTAGATTTTTCTCCCCGCGTCGGCTCCCGTCCCAGGTCTTTGTCATCCTCACTGAGCACTGCTGTTCATCCACTGCTCAGGAGCGAGCCTGGCTCAGGATGGAGTCACCCTTGACTGCCGTCTTTCCTCCCTGACTCCTGTGCAAACCACCAGCAGGTGCCAGTGACTCTACCTTCAGAATATGACCATTTCTGGGCCACCTGAGGGGCTCAGTCAGGTGAGCATCCAACTCTTGATTTCAGCTCGAGTCATGATCTCAGGGTGGTGAGTTTGAGCCCCATGCTGGGCTCTACGCAGAGCTCGGAGCCTGGTTACTTTCTCTCTCCCTCTCTCTCTGCCCCTCCCCTGCTTGCTCGTGCTCTCTCTAAAGATAAATAATCAATAAAAAAAAAGAGAACATGGACTTTTCTTCTGCTTCCACCTCAATTCACGCCACTGTCCTCTCTTGCCGGGTTCTCTCTGCGTCCGCTCCCACCCCATAGTTGGATTTCCACCTAGTAGCCCCAGGGGCCTGCTGAAATTATAAATCAGACCACGCCACCCCTCTGCTCAAAGCGTGTAGGGACATCTCCCATCACCGCTAAAATAAGCCCAACACTCCTTACTGTGACCGGAGGCCCCTCCAGGACGTGCCTCAGGCTGACCACACGGGCCGCCTCCTCTCCAGCCACCCCAGCCTCCTGGGATTTGTTCCAAAGTGCTGAACTGTACGCGCCCAGCAACACTTGCTGCTTTTCCTTCCTGGGATGCTCTCCTCTGGACCTTCCATCGTCTGCTTTCTCACGTCATTCAGTTCTCTGCCTAGACACCATCTCCTGGGAGAAGCTTCCCACGATCACACGAGCTAAGATGAAGTGGCCTTCTCGATAACTCCGTTCCTCCTCACCACACTCCGGGTTTCCTCAGAGTCGCTATGGGTGCCTGGAATAACGGAGCTGTGTGTCTGTTATCTGTCTCCTCCAACCGGGGAAGCAGGGACCTTGTCTCCAGTGCTCACCTCTGAGTCTTGGGCCCCAGGAGAGTCCCTGAACACCTCAGGTATCCAGAAAGTATTTGGTGATTGAACGATTAAGTCAAGGACTGCTGTTTTACAGCGATCTAACTCTGAGAGCCTTGATGACATTGCTTTTTTAAATTTGACTCTGTTCTGTTTTTCCCCAGTGCAATCACAGTATCTCTCTGCACACAAGGAGTTTCTGGGGAAGATTTAGACGTGCATATTGATAGAAAGATCAGCAAGCATCATGCCCTACAATTTTCAACTCTGACCCGCTCTTAGAGGCTTAACAATAAAAGATGCCTTAATTAGAAAAAACAAAACAAAAACCTTTGTCACTATACTGAGGATTGTGCAGAAAGGAGACCGTTTTTTAGGTCTTCTGTCGGTCATGGCAAAGTCCCAGGGAAGAGAGGACAAGCTCACGAGTGCAGAAGGACCTGGTAATGATCACCACACTGGACATGCAGAGAAGGTTCTGCAGTGTTTATGGAGGCAGAAACCACTTCCCATTCAACTATTTAAAAAGTGCTTTAAGGGGGCGCCTGGGTGGCTCAGTCGGTTAAACGTCCGACTTCAGCTCAGGTCACGATCTCGTGGTCCGTGAGTTCGAGCCCCGCGTCGGGCTCTGGGCTGATGGCTCAGAGCCTGGAGCCTGCTTCCGATTCTGTGTCTCCCTCTCTCTCTCTGCCCCTCCCCCGTTCATGTTGTGTCTCTCTCTGTCTCAAAAATAAACAAACGTTAAAAAAAAAATTAAAAAAAAAAGTGCTTTAAGGAGAGGGAGATTTCAAGACTTGGCTTTTAAGGATGTGTATATTTTCTTTTTTTAAGTGTTTATTTACTTTTGAGAGAGAGAGAGATTGAGAGAATCTCGAGCAGGCTCCGCACTGTCAGCACAGAGCCCAACGTGGGGGTCAGACTCGTGGATCGTGAGGTCATCACCTGAGCCGAAGTCAAGAGTCGGAGGCTTAACCGACTGAACCACCCCGGTGCCCCTGGGATGTGTATTTTTTCACTGGGCAAGGCGGACCGCAAAAAAATATCAGGAGTTACGGGGAAAAGCAGTGGGTCCATTCAGCTTCTGTGTGACATCAGAGTGGAAGGTACGTCTAAAAATGGGGCAGGGAGCAGAATTCAGAGGCCCAGTTTATAGTTATGTTCAAAATCTTTGCGTTAAAATCATAATCTAAGTCCTGTGAGTGATCAGTGCTGTATTTTGCCTGTGGTGTGCGGGAAAGGAGAGAACATCGGTGAGAGGGTGGCCAGGCAGAGCTACGTCTGTGGTGCAGGAAGGGGCCAGTTGGCTGCTGGGATGGCAGTGGATGTCTGGGTGCTGACAGAGGGGCAGGAGGGGTGAAGGAGGAAATCAGCGGGGATAACCTAAGCTTGTCTACTAGCAAGGTGGGGTCTAGATTTCCCCACGGGCCATCTTACTATGTGGAGTCGCCAGGAAGCAAAGGGCGTGAATAGGTCTGTAGCTTTTGTATGATAATTATGCTCAGACTACTCCACTTGAATATACATATTTTTGAGACTCTCTGGAGTTTGCCTGCTGGAGAACTGTATGCCATTGGCAGGGTCTTGTGGCCCCCGATGCGTGCCACTGTGTCCTGTAGTTATCACAGCGTAACCCGAGAGAGGCTGGAAACTGGACAGCGGTCTGTACAGATCGGGGCCACGTCCCGAGACGTGAATCAGTGCAGTTAAACCAGCGGAAAACCAACAATCTTCATTTCTTTCAGTCTTCATATTTCTCTCAAAAGTAAATCGTATAAAAATTTAATATCGACCGTGGGTTTGAATTCGAGTTCCACTGGAGCGACCGCTGTCTATTATTTTGTGGATGATTGAGCTACATTTTGGATCCATTTCGGGTGAACCTGTTCGGGTTCTAGAGTCACCAGAAAAGGAAGGGTCAAGCAGAAGTAGGAAGATGTATACTTTCTGTCATGTAATCTAACTAAATTAAACTTAAGAGGCTCCAGTTTGGAATGTCATCACCCAGAAATCCATTTTCTTTTGCTTACGTACTGTGCTCCACAGAAATCCTTGGTATGGTTAAGAAATTGTAAGTGTGATGGCTGGGTGGCTCGGTCGGTTAAGCTTCCGTGTCTTGATTTTGGCATGATCTCACGGTTCACGGGATCGAGCCCCACATCCAGCTCTGTGCTGACAGTGTGGAGCCTGCACACGCACATACTCCTTCTCTCTCAAAATAAATAAATAAACTTAAATTATAAGTGAAAAATTTTCTTCTGAGTTTCCTGAAGTTTCTCCATTTTTTAAAAATTTATTTATCGTCAAGTTAGCTAAGATACAGTGTAGTCTCGGCTTCAGGAGTAGATTCCCATGATTCATCACTTACGTACAACACCCAGTGCTCATCCCAACAAGTGACCTCCTCAGTGCCCATCACCCATTTTCCCCATCTGCCTAACCCCACCCCCCATCAACCATCGGTTTGTTCTCTGTGTTGAAGAGTCTCTTATGGTTTGCCTCCCTCTTTGTATCTTATTTTTCCTTCCCTTCCCCTATGTTCTCCTATTAGGTTTCTCAAATTCCGCCTATGAGTGAAATCGTATGATATGTGTCTTTCTCTGACTTTTTTCACTTAGCATAATACCCTCCAGTTCCATCCATGTTGTCACAAATGGCAAGATTTCATTCTTTTTCATTGCCAAGTAGTATTCCATTGTGTGTGCGTGTGTGTGTATACGTATGTATAGACGTGTGTATACGTATATACACACACACACACACGTATATACATACCACATCTTTATCCATTCATCAGTTGATGGACATTTGGGCTCTTTCCATAATTTGGCTATTGTTGAAAGTGCTGCTATAAACATTGGGGTACATGTGCCCCTATGATTCAGCACTCCAGTATCCTTTGGATAAATTCCTAGTAGTGCTATTGCTGGATTGTAGGGTAGTTCTATTTTTAATTTTTTGAGGAAACTCCACACTGTTTTCCAGAGCGGCTACACCAGTTTGCATTCCTACCAGTAGTATAAAAGGGTTCCCCTTTCTCCACATCCTCACCAACATGTTGTTTCCTGAGTTGTCAATTTTCTCCATTCTTAAGTCAAATTTAGATTCAGCAAAATTCAGCTTAGTATTAACTTCAGCCTCAAAATGATTTACAATCCAGTTCATAATCCACATTCATGGTCTCCTTTCTTGTGAAACTTACAGGGTGTCTTTTATGATTTATCTTTTTTGCCAACTCCTTTCCTCTCTTCCTTTCCTTCCTCATCTTCTATACTTGTTCACACACACACACACCCCCACCCCCACACACTATATGTGTCCTTATTTTAATAATTATTTTTATAATACATTTATTAAGATTTTGTTTTTGCTTTTGAATTTGCTGATAAAGGGTTGTGTTTTCAGAAATGAAAATTGAAAAAATCAGTTTTCAGGCCTGGAAATCATACATACATATGATTGTGATGAACCGTGATCATCTTACGTGGTTGATCATTGCTAGCACCTTACTAATGACTGATCATGAAATCAACATGAGCTCAAAACTCACCCAACAGGTTTTCTTTGGAGAGGGTTTCTTAATTAACCAGAAAATATTTACTGTGCATATTTTATGTCCATTGGGAATATGGAATAAGAGAAGAAAAGTATAAAGAAGATTTCTGCCCTTGAAGAATTGACCAATTCATTGGGAAATTGTGACATATATAAGTATAAGGAAATAAGATCTTTCTAAAACCGAGAGAAGATAAACTGGGTAATCTAATTTAGTTACATTAAAAAATGAGCTGCTGATGGTTCAGAAAAGGCATTACATTTAAGAAAAAGAGAAGAGAGTAAGCTTTGTGAGGTGAAATCGGGGAGGGCTTTATGGAAGAGTGACTTCAACAGAATCCGATGAGGTGTGGATCAGTGTTGGGCAGCAGTTTGAGAGTGGGCTTGGCTTTGGCAGCAGTGGTGTGTGTGTGTGTGTGCGCGCGTGTGTGTGTGCGCATGTGCCTGTGTGTATGCATGGGCATGCATGCACGTGCAGGTATGCATGAAGCTTGCAGGCTTGGAAGTAGGGGTGAGTGTTATAAATTTGGAGACTGACCCATGATTCAGTTAAGAGGCTGAGAAGTAAAATTCAGGCTGCAACAAGAAGCTGTGAAAGACTCTCAAAAAGTTAAGTTTCCCACGAGAGCGAGGCATTTAGAAATGGTCAGAAGCACCCAGGCGCCTGGGTGGCTCAGTCGGTTAAGCATGGGACTTCTGCTCAGGTCATGATCTCGCGGACCGTGAGTTCCAGCCCCGCATCGGGCTCTGTGCGGACGGCTCGGAGCCTGGAGCCTGCTTCGGATTCTGTGTCTCCCTCGCTATCCGCCCCTCCCCCACTCACGATCGTTCTGTCTCGCTCTCAAAAATAAATAAACGTAAAAAAAAAAAAAAAGAAATGGTCAGAAGCACCTCTGGGGGACTCGGACCCATGGCAAACGGCTGTGGTGTAGAGGCAGCGACGACCGCAGCTATTTCAAACCCCAGGATTGGCCCTGGGTTTTTACAGCGTGGAAAGTGAAGGGCTCTCGTTTAAAGCAGGGCGAGATAAATGGAAGAAATAAAATAAGAAAAAAAAAACCCAGTGAATTCCCCATCAGTTACAAAGGAAGAGCTTTACAAAAGGTAAAATTTATGACCTCTCCGTATGCTAACACCAGCCATGTTTTATGAACCTATAATTATCTCAAATATCTTGTGATGTCTATACACACACAGAGGGGTTTACACTGTCGATAAAATGAGGAAAGGCGAAGTCTGTGCTAAGATTATTTGCCCAGAAGAGGGTCTTTATCACCCAGCAGGAGTCTCAGGTAAAAAAAAAAAAAAAAAAAAAAAAAAAAATCTTTAATTATTCATCAAAGTTATAACCTAGTCAAATTTAGTCTTATTTGAGACTTTCACCTCAACCTTTTAGGACGCAGACTGGATTTATATTTTAGTTCTCGGACTCTATTTGAGTTCATGATGTCTCTTAGCTTTTGTGATTTGCTGTATGTTTCCTTTAGTTAGACGTCCTTCCTGAAGAGAAGCTTACGCTTTTTCGTATCTTCCCTCCTTAAAGAGAGTGATTCTGTTTTTTAAAATTCTACCGTGGTGACTCATTGAATGGTGGTTTTGGAAGAACATTCTGCAAATGGCACACAGGAATGATGGACCCTGGGGGGACTTGAGAGGGGACAGTGAGCTGGGCACCAGAAGGGGAAGCCCAGAGTGAGGGGTGAGCCCTGCCGGGAGGGGAAAGGAGGAGATTGAAAATGCCCTGACTTCTCGGATGGGAAGAATAAAAAAAAAAAAAAATGACAGCGTGATAAAATCAAAACGCAGAGATGTTTTGAGAAATTGGAATAAACGTGTTTGCCACGTCGGAGTGAAGATGCTGCCCCGATTATTGATAGTGGAGTGATTATTGATATTGATAGTTAAAGGCATATAGAATACAACCTGTTATTATGCTTTAAGGAAGTTATTGCTCAATGAGGGAACGAATGTTAATTCGCACATGGAACGTGCGAGGTCCCGATGTTTAGGGTGGCTTAGAGCCTAGACAGAGCTGGGCTTCCCATCTGAAGACGCTGCTTGTTTTTCTTTTCTTTATCTTTTCTTATGCCTATGGAGTTCAGCTTTAAGATAATTTTCTTTCCCTCAGTATACACTTGTGACTATAATCTTTAACTCAGGTATTTATTTATTTTTTACTTTGTTGACCACCTGCAGAAAGCCTTCATTTATTTGTATGTCCCCACGCACATTATCCTCCACAAGTTTTTACCTTCCCACCTCGTCACGTTCCTGATAGTGACGCCCTGCTTTTTGATGCTGAAGGCCTCGGCGTCCTTGGAGCCATGGACAAGGAGAGAAGGAAGGGACCCTGGCAGCCACCTTTGAGAGGCCCGAGGGAAGGGGACCAAAGATAGAGCAGACTTCTTTCCTAAGACACATTATGAGTTGGACAGAGCTGACATTCATCCAGCTGACCTGCCTCCCAGGTACAGATAATTTCCATCATGCTGAGTACGTGAAGGGGAAGGACACCAGAAGGGACTGGAAAGTCACATATAGGTCAAAGCAGATCAAGATGTGCGTACTCTCTTGCGTGATCTCACAGCTTGGCTCATGCTCGACTGTGATGGGTTCCTTATACCAGGAGTTCATGAGGATTAGCAATTATGTGGCATTAGCTCTATGTCCTTAAATTCGTGGCTTCGTGGACGGTAAATATGGCTGCAATTGGAAACATGTCCACTGCTGGTGTGTGTTTAATCCTTGCGTTTTTCTCCCAGGACTGAGTGTCTTTTGTGAAAGTCCGGAAAGATGTTCTACTGACAGGGACACCCCCCCCCCCCCGGCCCCGTTCCTGGGAGGGAGGAACATGGGGATAGAAGGTGCCCATCCCTGGGTGCAGCCCAGCACAAGACCCTGGCTGCAGGCGATCTGTGTTCAGTTATGGTAAAACGTTAAATTAGCTGAAAGAGAATTTTTCTGGTTCCTTGAGTTTGCCTGTTGGACTCCATTAATTATTCAGTCATTAAATCATTTACATGAACTCTTTCTTAGTCTGAAAAATAATCAGCCTTTAGGCGGCTTACTGTTTGTTATTCCTCACTGGAGCTTTTGTGGACAAGTAGCCCTGGGCCATGGAAAAGAATCCAACACAAATTAAGGTGCAGGGTCGATTGAATGGAAGCAGATCCATTAGATCACATGTTCTGACTTCTTTTCCTGCTTTAGTGAGAAATACCCTAGGTGCGTTTCAAGTCTAATTTTTATTTTAAATCTAGCAGAAACTCTTCTACAGTGGTCATTTTATTTACTTTTATTTATTTTATTTTTTAAATTTTATTTTAGAGAGAATGAGTGCGGGGGGAAGAGGCAGAGGGGCAGAGGGAGAGAAAGGGAGAATCTTAGGCAAGCTCTGGGCTCAATGAGGAGCCTGTTGTGGGGCTCGAACCCATGACCCTGGGATCATGACCTGAGCCGAAATCAAGAGTTAGATGCTCAACCGACTGAGCCACCCAGGCGCCCTCGTAACTGGTCATTTTAAAGTCATGGTGTCTGATTCAAAACAAAAACAAAAAAAAACCCTCCAACCCTACATCTGTTTTCTTTTTTGTACATTCATTTCTTGTTTCCAGGGCGTTTTAGTTGTTACAAAAATTTGGTATTTCTCTTAGGGATTACCATATCTTCTAGAAATGAACTTTCATTTTTTTTTTATTAAAAGAAAATTTTTTTTTAACGTTTATTCATTTTTGAGGGACAGAGAGACAAAGCACAGGCAGGGGAGGAGCAGAGAGGCAGGGAGACACAGAATCCGAAGCAGGCTCCAGGCTCTGAGCCGTCAGCCCAGAGCCCGACGCGGGGCTCGAACCCACGGACCGCGAGATCGTGACCTGAGCCGAAGTCGGACGCTCAACCGACTGAGCCCCCCAGGCGCCCCTAGAAACGAACTTTAGAAACAAGAGTGTTTTCAGTGCCATTCCATCCTCAGCCATCTTGGTGGGGAATTGGAAAAGCAAATAGGAAGTTGGGAATCTCCAAACTTGGAGTCAACTTGGGCCGTTCTAAGAGCAAACCATCCTGCTCGCATGTGAGCACAGAGCACATTCCCATCTGCCGTGGCTCTGTCGTTTTGTTCACGGAGAAGCCTTGTGTCGCCCGGGGAGGGGCTGCGTGCCTGCGGGGCCCCCAGGGACAGGCCGCTACGTCTTTTCCCATCCGCGGCCTGGGGACAGCTTTCGTCACCAGGAGGCCTGCGAAGTGATGAACTGTACGGCATCATATTCTTACCTTCTTCCCTCTCCTATAAATGATGACAAATTGCCTCGCTGTAAATTTGAAAGTCCCTAAATGGCGTTTTTGTCAAAGCCTTTAGAACAAAATGCTTACTCAGAGAGATTTTTAAGTATTGGGAGCCGGGGTGGCTGGGAGCAGGCCTAATTACTATGCATCATGACACAATGCATTATGCATCACCCTTGCTTTTCTGCTTCTTAAACACTTGTTATGGATGATGAGACTAATTCCAATGGACAAACGGGGCGCTCTCCTGCACGTCGCTCCTGTGATGTCATAGTCGTCTTCCAGGGGGCTTCAGCGCCGCCTCCCACGGAAGCCCCTCACACATGCACATTTTATTAAGACACTTTAATAATTGGCTCGGAGATAATTGTCAGTCAAGGGAAAATAACCTTTTATCAAAGGTGCCTTGGAGGTGGCCTGTTCAGAGAAGAAACAAGCGATCTCATTTGCACTTACTCTGGGTCCCCTTTCCCTCCTGGCATTTATAGGGAATAAGCTGCCTCGAAGGAATGTAAAAGAAGGAAGGGTGTGGGTGTGGAAGGGAAGGGGAGCTGTCAAATTGTTAAGACAAATGGGGCTTCGAGAATCCTAATTAAACCTCAAATTGCTTAGAAACGGGAAGTATGTATTCCTGATCATTGGCACCAGGAAAAAAAAAAAAGGTCTAATTTACCACGTATCTTTAGATGAGGGTAGCCCGTTATTTGGCTGTGCGAGGCGTTGGCCTCACCTGTCGTGTAGGTGAAGGTAATGGCTTCAAAGGCTGTGAAATCCGCGTCCGAGGCTCCGCGTCCGATGTCATGGATACATTGACAAGCTGGAAAGTATGTGTAGAGTTTCGTTTTGAATTTTCTTCTCCTGGAAGCTTTCTGGTTGTGTCCTGGGAGAATTTTAGTGCATTCGAACCGTCCGCGGTGTTGTTCGGGTATCAGAAAAATACAATAAATAACAGGTTCGTATTCTCGAGACTCAAGGTATGTATTCGCAAGAAAATAGGTTTGTTTGGAAGACAGCCCTGCTTTCAAGGGGCGCCTGGGTGGCTCAGTCAAGTCAAATGTCTGACTCTTGATTTCAGCTCAGGTCATGATCTCACGGTTCGTGAGTTCAAGTCCCGCGTTAGGCTCTGTGTTGACAGACCCTGTGATTCTCTCTCTCCCTCCCTCCCTCTGCGCCCCTCCCCTGCACACACATGTGTGTGTGCTCTCTGTCTCTGTCTCTCTCAGAATAAATAAACAAACTTAGAAATCCTAAAATGATTTTGGTTCCTCTGGAGGTGCTGACGGCCTCTGATGCCGAAGGGGACCACGCTTTCTCCTGTCACTCACCTCGTGATGCAGAGCATCAGCCCTCCTTTTCACGAGGGAGGCCGAAAAGGCTTCTAGCATCACAGAATCTTGACTTCATCCTGATACAGTCAGCAGCAGAGCTGAGGACAACCCACTCCCATTTGTATAGCCTTTGCTCAAGCTGCAAACCATACTTCTCTTTCTATAGGACTTTGGCTTCCATTAATTTAAAATACACGTTTAATACAAAGCCCCGCCCTTTAACAAAACTTATTTTTTTTTCTTTTTAAAGTTGTTTCCTTGGTACAACTTGGATTGATTTTGGAAAAAGCAATTGTCCTGGAGTAGGAGGTAGGGCAGTGTCTCTAACTTTGGGATCCTTCTGTTTCTAGTTGAGTCTTCGCCTCTGGGATCTGATGGGATCTTGGCAAGTGTCCTCATCTGTGGGGAAAACAACACCCATGCAGAATATAGTAACGAGGGTGACAGTCTGCTGAGCACTTGCTAAATGCCAGGCACTGTACTAGGACTATCCCACGTGACTCTTGCTGGCAGTCCTTTATTTTACGGCTCTCTGTCCTTTACGACGAGCGCGCTCAGTCGCAGGAAGGTTGAGAAAGTTGCTGAAGGTCCGTTGGAACCCAGATCTTCTGACTCAGGACCAGTGTTAGTGCCCCAGATCCCCAAATTCTGGCTCACGCCACCTTTTTTTTTTTTAATTTTTTTTTAACGTTTATTTATTTTTGAGACAGAGAGAGACAGAGCACGAACGGGGGAGGGGCAGAGAGAGAGGGCGACACAGAATCGGAAGCAGGCTCCAGGCTCCGAGCTGTCAGCCCAGAGCCCGACGCGGGGCTCGAACTCACGGACCGCGAGATCGTGACCTGAGCTGGAGTCGGGCGCTCAACCGACTGAGCCACCCAGGCGCCCCTCATGCCACCTTTCACACGTACCTCATGAAGTCATTGTAAACATCGAACCAAATGGTCGTAATGCCTGTGGGAGCACCTCGAAAAGAGGACATTACCCTGGCGTCTGTCGCGCTGCCGTTCTGACCGCTTTCTCATCTGGGAAGCAGACAACAATCGCAGCTGCCCTCGAAGACATTGGTGCTCATTTAAGTGGAAGGGAATTGATTAGCGTTGGAAAATTCTGTCTTTGACTTCTTCCAGCAGAGGTTGGTGCCAGCTTTACCCTGGGAGATAAAGGGACCTACATTGGCTCATAGTCACTGAATAGGTTCTTGGGTCTCCGGGAGCCAGCAGCCCGCCTTTGAGGCATTATCTGTGCCAGCCCAGGTTGTGGGCACCAGGAGGAGAGCTTTGTTTGGGGGAGAAAAGGGCCTTATCTGGTGGAACTCCGTCCATCCCTGTTTGTCCTGAGGACGTTACCCAGCACCAACTGATGGGCCCCTCACCGTGTGCCAATGCGGAAAGAAACAAAATGGCAACAGTGTGAAGGTTGAGGCTGGTGACAGCTGGTCTCTTTCCTCCGTTCAGCCCCTAAATGGTCGGCTCGAACTTTCGGCCCCATCGTGGTGCTGCAGCATTTGAGCGTGGTCTGCAGAAGCAGATCAGTTCACGTTTCGAGGGTTTGACACGTGGCTCTTCTCAGGAGCCCGTTTTCAATTTGTGCTTATTTTAAGCTTGTACGTTGCCATCAGGTTTGTAAACATGGCGATTGCTGGTTTTTACTGAGAAGAATATGGGATAAATAGGCCTTCGTTTGCCATCCCATAACCAAAGGTCAGTGCACGAAGCTCCTAGGCGGCTCAGTTATCTGGTCTACCTCTTGTTACCCGGCTGGCCTCGTTGCTTCTCGTGGATGGTCCTAGTATTTTTATCTCTATCCGTTCACCTGAAGGACTGAGACTCCGCGTCAGTCTCTGGGTCAGCATTTCATCTTGTTCTTCCGTTCTTTCCTTTTCTCTCTTTGCCCCAAGACGAGCTAAAATCTCTCGGCGTCCGTGAACTATTTGTCCATGTTGCTGCTAAGCCTTTGGTGCCAACGTGGTGGAGATGAACAGTCTCCTTCCTCATCAGTGCACATCTTTGTGTGAGCTTTGAAAATAGCTCTTAGATGTAACTGAGCAAAAGCAGTGTTTCTTTTCATGGCCTGTCTTTGCACAAGAAGTTCCAGCATCTCTAACTTTGATCCTTCCTCTACTATGCCAGGAGGCGGGGCTCCCACGCTGATCATTCTTAAGATTTCAGTGACAGCGCTGGTAAAGCTATAAGCGTGATAGCTTCAGGTCAAACACCGGACGCGTTTTCTAGAAGGGTTCTGGAAGGTGCACCTGGTCGTGGACACAGCCGGAGAGGCGGCATGCTTCTGTGGCCGGCTGTCCCCGTGCAGGAAAATTGTGCAGCTGGCACACCCAGCCCCTTGTTTGGGGGCACGAGAAAAGCGGTTTTTCAGAACGTTCTAGTTGTATTCTGGTCACAGCTGCTTATTTATTAGTGCCTTTGCTTCCCGCTTCCTCTGGGGTATCATGTGGTCGCTTGGCAAGTGGCAGTGAATTTCAGCTGCGTCCATGTGACCGCTGGCAAATCGCCAGTGACCAAAAGATCCATGCATCAGGCCTGCTTCACACCCCTGTTTGCATGCTTCACGGTGTTTTAGACTAACAAGCACATGCATGGTCTCATCACCCTCTGTTCTTTTACCCGACCATGGCCTTCAGGTCAAACAGTGTGGTTTCAACTTCTTTTTTATTTTTAAAAATTTAAAAAATGTTTATTTAGTTTTGAGAGAGAGAGAGAACATGAGCAGGGGACGGGCAGAGAGAGAGGGAGACACGGAATCCGAAGCAGGCTCCAGGCTCCAAGCTGTCAGCACAGAGCCCGACACAGGGCTCGAACCTACGACCAGTGAGATCATGACTTGAGCGGAAGTCGGAGGCCCAAAGGACCGAGCCCCCCAGGCGCCCTTTCGTGTGACTTCACATTCACTCAAAATCCCTCAGCCTTTTTGTAGAATGAAAATCACATCTCCATTACATTCTTTAGAAGAATCTACTCGATTTGGCTGCATTTTCATGCAAATTTGCTGTTTGTCATTTACCCCACTTGCTACTACCCTCTTACCTCCCTTTATACTTGAGGCAGAATTTCCCTCCGCGAGTCTACATTCACTGCTCCCACGTCCTCACCTTGGACTCACTCAACACCTCATCTGTCAGTTCCATGCGGCCCTTTCTGCCCTGTCCCTTCACTGGAACGGACCACTCCCAGGCCACCGGGGACTTCCATAGCACCAGATCCAGTGGCCAGCTTGCACGCGGTCCTCACAACCCTTCTCAGTACCGGGGAGGCCTCTGTCCTCGCTGGGACAACCTCTTCCTTGGCTCCCAGCTTCCCACACTCTCCTTTCTTCTGCCTCCCCGGTCTTCTTGGCCAGCTCATGCCTGGCCTTTCAGCATTAGACTCCCCTAGCACTTTACCCCTCTGTGTTTATCCCCCACTCCTGTCCCGGCTGATGAAATGCATGCCCAGGACGGACTGACGGTTTCCTGCTCTCCTCTGAGTCTCATACCTGTCTGCTCAGTTGTTGAGGCTCATCCGCTTAGAGCTCAGAGTCACTTCTAAAGTGAGTAGGACCAACCAAAGGCCGTCTTCTCCCTCTGTCCCCCACAAATAGGCATGCCGTAAGGTGTGGGCAAAGATAGTTCAGATGCCTCTGCAGAGAGAGTGCAGGAGGTGGGAGTGAATTCGGGTGTCTTGGGAGCCCTGGGAGTGATTGACTTTGAGAGGCATGGTGGCAGGGTTGTCTGAGTGTTGAGGGATGGTTCAGGGTGTAGCTTGTGGGCTCCTGAACTCAGGACGTGAGGCTTCCTTACCTGGGAAGCCTGGGGTGCTCGTCCCCTTCTCTCACATGCTCCAGTAGGATGGTCTTTGCCCTGAGAGCCCACGGTGAAAGTGAAAAGGTTCGTTTCTTGTTAAGAGTGGCTGTTCAGGGTGAGGAGCTTTGTGAAGTCAAGAGCTGGGGATTTCCGGATGTTTCTGTTATATTTGTTATATTACTTGGTACTGCTTTCTGTCCCTCCTCGGTTACTTTTCCTCATCTAGATTTCCGCCTCCTTGTAAGACATTCCTTCTCCTGCCCAATACCAGGAGATTGGAGGATGGAGAAGGAATGTTCTATTTTCACTGGAGCACCAGCTCTGCAGATGGAGAACATAGTGATTGTGAATCAGAAGCCAAAGGGAGTGAGAAGGGAGGAAGCCAGAACCAGCCAGAAAGTTGGACTTGTGATAGGCCACATGCCTGTCCTATAGGAGATGCCATACGAGTCTTCGAGAAATCTGCTCTGCTTGGTTCAGACCAAAGAGAGGGTAAGTGGGAGATACAGATTTCTCAAGACGAGAAAGTAAGGCCAGACCTGAGAAGTGACCCAGAGCTGACTGGCCATCTGTCTCGGTCTCCAGACTCACAGTGTCTTACCTGTTTCTCTCTGAGTATTGGATCAATCCCCTGTCTGTAGATTTCCTCTATCTGTTCTCTACCCCGGGCGCCCAGTTCTGCAGTTCTGGGACTTTCTTTCCAACCCCTGGAGGAAAGAATCTGTCCCCGGTTAGACCTATCTTTGGGTGAAATTTAAACCTCTTTATAATATATGTTCTGTTCATGATTCATGTTGGCAAACTGGGGGGAATATTTAAGTCAATGAAAGTTCAAGGAACAGTTTCGGGCATTTGGTCGGCATCAGACACTTGGCCGAGTGAAGTCAGGATTTATTCTTGAAGGGTCAAGGTTTGAAAGGGAAATGCGCACTTGAAATGATGGCTCTCTAAAATACAGAGCCGCAGATGCTAATTTGGGGGTTCTGACTAATAGAGAAATCCCTCAAGAAGTCAGTCTGAGTTTCATATATCATACAGGGCTCTTTTCCTTCCTTTCTGAGTCTGTGTGTTCAAGCATACAGTGATGAATCAGACTCTCCCGTCTCCGACAGACACCCACTGGAAAGGACTTTGGAGACCCCAGTCAAGGGCACACCAAGCCTTCCGGTCTTACTTGATGACAGGCTGTGCCAGGGCCTCTGTTCATTTAGCTTAATGACATGCCGTCCCTGGGGGGCTCACAGCACCTAGCTGTTTCCCCGCACAATGCCATCAGTCATGGCACATCTCCTTTCAAACCTGCAACGGACTTGTGCACAAGTGAGGAAACTGAGGTCCAGAGAGGTTACAGATGGGCAGCTGGTAACGGATGGGGCCGGGACCCAAGCCCAGATGTCAGACCCCACAGTCTGGACACTCTGCTCACCTGCCTACATTCCTGGTTCAGAAACTCCCCAGCAAGAGTAGGCTGGGCCTCCTGGGCCTGGGAGAGCTCCCACATGAGTCTTCTTTTTTTTTTTTTTTTTTTTAATTTTTTTTTTTAATGTTTTTTATTTATTTTTGAGACAGAGAGAGAGAGAGCATGAACGGGGGAGGGTCAGAGAGAGGGAGACACAGAATCTGAAACAGGCTCCAGGCTCTGAGCTGTCAGCACAGAGCCCGACGCGGGGCTCGAACTCACGGACCGCGAGATCATGACCTGAGCCGAAGTCGGCCGCTTAACCGACTGAGCCACCCAGGCGCCCCAACATGAGTCTTCTTTTGCTCTAAGTCCCTTTGCAGGAAAAACCAACCTGGGTTCCTCTAAGAGAACTCCCCTCCCCAGAATATGCCTGTGCTGTCCCTCCTGTGTGCGTCCCTGCTGGTGCACAAGGACATGTGTGCACAGCAGCCTCTGACGAAAATGCAGAACCGCTTCAGCTGTCTTCCCTTGGCCCCGAGTTCAGCCACGTGGGCCGTGATCTGACGGTTTTGGTGGAAGAGCCAAGCAGCCTCTGGCTTCTGTGCAGCAGCGGATGGACGGCTGCCCCTTCTGGAGTGCCACTGTCATCTGGCCCGAAATCAAGAGGCCACACCACATTCGCTGTGGATGGTTGTTTTTTTGTTTTTTTCTTCTCCCCGAAGACTGATTTGCTGGGTCTTTAGCTAAATGTCATGTCTGCTTCTCACACCCACATCGTTGCACTTTTCCTAGACGCGGTGAGTCACTTACAAGGGGCCATTTGGGGAAAGGATTTTGTAAAACCTTTTTTTAAACCTTTTTAAAAATGCTTTTTTTAAAGCATTGTAACTGATGTCCACCAAAATGCCCCCCCCCACCCTGCCCCCCGCCTCCGCTAGAATGCAACTCAACAAATAATTGTTGAATGGTTGCTATAGGCAAAGAGCTCTGAATATAACAAAGATGAAAATGCCATTTGACAAGTGGCCTTGAAGCTCCTCGGGGACACGGACACATACCGATAACTCTAGTCTGAGGTGGGCGGGGTCTGTGCTGGGCGATCACAGGCTCCGTCTATTAACTACCTACCTACTTTCTAACTTTATTTTTTATATTTTTAGCATCTTTACAGGGGTATAATTTACATGCCATCTGATTCACTTGCTTCTAGTGTCTAAGTCATTGATTTTTAGGAAGTTTACAGGGTTGTGCAGATATTTCCACCATCTAATCCTAGAATCACCCCAAAATACTCCTGCACCATCCAAAAATAGCCTTCGTGCCTCTTTGGCAGACATTCGCCATTCCAGCCTTTCCCCCTAGTCCCAGCCTTGGGCGGCCGCCTCTGCTCCCCCTTGTTTAGAGATTGGCCTTTTCTGTATATTTCATATAAATGGAATCATGTAATATATGGTCTGCTGCCTGGCCTCTTTCACTTACCATTATGTTTTTGAGGTTCACCCACGTATCGGCCCTTCATTCCATTTTTATTGCCAAATAATACTCTGTCATATAGACGGACCGCATTTTGTTTATCCGTTCCCCAGTTGACGGACGTTTGGGTTGTTTATGCTTTTTGGCTATCGTGAAGAATGTGGTGCTATGAAAATTCATGCACCAGCTTTTATATGGACATGTGTTTTCATTTCTCTTGGGTCTAGACTGGTGGTAGACGCTCTGGGTCACACAGTAAACTTACGTTGAACTTTTAAAGCGACTCCCAAGCTGTTTTCCTAAGGGGCTTGCCCTACTCTGCCTTCCCACCAGTGATGTTCGAGGGTTCCAGCTTCCCCGCTGCTTTGCCAACACTGGTATTGTTTCTCTTTTGTATGATCCCATTCTACGGGGGGTGAATTGGTATCTCATGGTGGTTTCAATTTGCATTTCCCTCCAGACATAACGTGAAGCATATTTTTGTATGCTTCCCAGCTATGTGTATATACATTTTCGGTGAAATATTCACTCAAACTGTTTGCTTGTTTTTTTTTTTTTTTCCCGTTGCTTTTTAAGGAAAGTATGGAGAAAGATGAGCGACACAAAAGTCTCCAGGGGTGGGTGGTCCATTTTAGAAATTAGCACCAATACAACGTTCCCTACATTCTGGCTTATCCCTACATTCTGGCTTATCCATGATGTAGCCATGCCTACATCATGGCACCTACGTATTTCAACGGCCATGGTAGGGTGTCAGACTTAATCAGTCTACACCATGGCAGGAGAGGGGATGCAGTGGACAGGATGCAGGCTGTGTTGGCCATCTGACATGCCACCTGGCCCTAGCAGACGCTGGACTGATGCCCACCCAGGTGTCCAGATCTTTCTGTGTCAGTACACTCTAGAGATTTCCAGCTGCCAGCATCTGCCTCCTCCTGCCCGTGGGCTTTGCCCACAAGCTTGGTCCGCCCATATAGGGCAGGCTGGAAGTTTCAGAGGATTCACATCCCCATAGCAGCCCTCAACCAACAGCTGATGATTGGGGGTGGGTCTTACCAGTATAGGTTTTTATAACAGAGCACTATAGGCATGGTATTTTTTCAAAGGCTTTAAATATCATCAGATATTCACCAGCTAAACTTGGAGAGATGAGTTTGTTGGTCACCACTGTTTACTGAGATCTTACAGGGCTTATCAGCAGCAGGAATTTTTTTCTCCTGGTTCTGGAGGCTGGAAGTCCGAGATCAGGAGGCCAGCATGGTCAGGCCCTGGTGAGGGCTCTCACATGGCAGAAAAAGAAGGAGTGAGAGCTCTCTGGGGTCTTTTGCATAAGGGCACTAATCCCATTCGTGAGGGTTCTTATTACCTCCCAAAGGTCCCATCTCATAATGCCATTGCATCGGGGGTTTGGATTTCAATATGTGAATTGGGGTGGGGGGGCGGCCCACAGATACCCAGTCCACACCAGTGGGTATATAAATAACCTGACTCCCTTGAACCACAAGTATGAATTCTGGGGTATGTGTTTTGTACTATGTCCCAGAGTTTCTCTGCAGAATGAAGCCTCAGGAGCACTCTGACAGAGTTGACAGGGTATGCCCCCTGGGGGGCAGGGACAGTAGATGTCATACACTTGAACTCTTGGGTTAGGATCTGCCTCAAGAGAACCCACAGCCGCACTGCCCGTGGTCTAGTCTCATGGGCCGCTGGTCCTGCCTGGGACACGGAGGCCCCTGCTGTGGCAGTGATTGTGCTGGCCTGGGGGTGCCCCGAGTGTTTCCATACATATCCCGACAAACCAGAGCTGGTTGGATGCAAAAGGACTGTTAGGGTGGGGGCAGGGCTCTCACCCAGTGGGAAAAGGAACATCGGACATTGTTCAGGAAAGGCCAGGTGGCACTGGGAACGGTCAGCCGAGAGGGTGTAGGGTGGTCTCTGGGATGAAAGTTAGAGGCTACACACAGGTTGAGGAGGCTGGGCTTGATGATCTGGAGGGGTAACACCACAATGCAAGGCAGAGGGCCGGTGGCCTGTGGACCGCATGTGCTCTGGGCATGATTCCGACCCACGCCGGGCAGCAGGTGAATGTGTGACCCCAAAAGTGTCTTTCAACTTTAATATTATAACAGCTCTTGTCAAAAGGCCAAGACTGCTTAGGATCTCAAGGTCAAAGGTCATGTTTAGTGGGCATCTTTGGGCCTGCTGGTCTCCCTGGGGCCTGGTAAGCAGGGATGCTGAGTGATAGAAGGACAGTGAGGACGGGGCCTCCATTGCCCCAGTATCGGAGCAGGGAGGGTTTACGTCCTAGGTCATGTCCAGGGAGACAGATCCCGGGAAGATGTGCGTGCAGGAGATTTGGGGGAGATGTTCTCAAGAGCCACACCTCTGAGCAAATAAAGCCAGGAGGGCTGGGCAGAAGAGAAGTGCAGCGGATCCCGGGAGAAACCCTACAACCCAGGTGTCCCTCGGAGTTTTCCCGGTTGGGCTGGGCTCCCACACCGCCTCTGACCAGTCTTTGGATAAGTGACGTCTGCGGAGACAAGGTTTCTTTTGGTTGAGGGCAGTTCTCCCTGCAGAGGGTCTGCTCTGAGCTCTCAGCAGGTAGCGTGCCTGGGAAGTAGGTCCGAGTACCCAAGCCCTGAAGCAGATTACAGGGTCCGCCACAGACAGCAGACCAAACGAAACCCCCCTGAGACACAACAGTCCCCACAATCCTACTCAATGGACCGGTGCCCCTGTCGCAGATGCTGGAGGAAGCTGGATGGAATCCAGGCTTTCGTTCCCCACCTCAGCACCCGCTTCTCACTTGTCCTCCTTCCCCGGCCTGTGGGCTGAAGCTTTTCAAGAGAGGTGGCCGGGAGGATTGTCCCCCGGAGGGGGTCAGGGTGGGAGGACCAAGAGGCTGTAATTTGGCGGATAGCTGGGCCAGGCACTCAAAAGACCAGTGACAAGAAGGGGTTCCTGAGTGGCCATCCCAAGGCTCAGGAGGCTGACCTGGAGGAAAGCAGGCATGAGAACCCATATTTAGCCTCCAGGTTCATAGGACACCGATGTTTCCTTATAGCGAAGAGATTGGGATGCAATAGCGTCAGGTGGTCAGCCCGCCATAGAGTTCAATAATAATCAACCACTGATCACATATTTATAATGCTTTTCGTTATATATCGCCTCATGTCTGCCTCTGCAACCCTAATTTCTTAGGTTGATAAAATGAATGGGAGCCAGCCCTTAAATATGTTCATACTGAGGTCCAAAATGAGGGATGAGTTTTGAATACCTCTAGGGTTTAAAAGTAAATGATATCACTTTTTACCTCAGACTATCCAAAGGTATTTATGTAGCAATGTTATATCTATTATACGAGAGCTAGATTTACTGTATTTAAAAAAAATTTTTTTTAATGTTTATATACTTTTTGACAGAGAGAGACAGAGCATGAGCAGGGGAGGGGCAGAGAGAGAGGGAGACACAGAATCCGAAACAGGCTCTAAGCTGTCAGCACAGAGCCCGACGCGGGTCTCGAACTCACCGTGAGATCATGACCCCAGCCGAAGTCGGACGCTCAACTGACTGAGCCACCCAGGCGCCCCTAGATTTACTTTAAATATCAGATACTCACCAGGTAAACTTGGAGAGACGAGTTAGTCGGTCAGCACTATCTCCTGAGCTCCTACAGGGCGTCAGGCACTGAGGGAATTGGGTGTCACCCACACGGTCCCTGCCCTTGTGGGGATGACGTTAGAAAGTTACCCAGGAATGGGAGCATTTCGAAGGGCATCAGCACCAAAGTAGACCCCACGCTGGGAGTATGTAGTAGGGGGCTTCATCTAGCCTATGGGTCAGGGAGGGCAGAAAGACCGGCCTTGGTTGTGGCCTGGCCTCCAGGGATACAAAACGTGGCCTGCTGAAGGATCTGAGAAGAGGTCAGCCGGGCTGGAGAGTAGAGGATGAGGGTATAACAGGCAGGGTCCCAACAGGAAGGTGATGGCGCTCGACAGTTAGAAAGCCCCAGGAATGTTTAACGGAGAGACCGCTTATGAAAGTGTGGGCTGCGTATCAGGCGGGCACGAAGGACCGTGCAGTGCCCTGGGTCCCGAGATGGCTGACATGGCCCCGTGCATAGGCCCGGTCGGGTCCGGGTGTGAGGGACTGGTTCCCGGGACCTGGAAGGAGATGGCCACCTTGCCAGGGTGGGTGACCGTTAGTTGACAGAGGCACAAGCCAAGGAGACCCGTCCGGGAGTGAGCCAGGGGGTTAATACGTGGCCCTGCTCTCCTGCCTGCCTCTGACCTGCTATGATCTGAGCTCGCCAGGAGTCAGAGGGCACGGGCAGCTGCTGATGTAGTCAGTACTCGTCAGAAAACCAGGTAGGGATGCGATGTGGACGAGCAAACGGACGGAGTCTTCCGAGAAGGAGAGGGATGCAGATAGGGGGTGTGGGCAGTGGCCAGATTAAAAAGAGATGGTTGGCTCATATCCAGGATTCCGTTTCATTCAAAGGCTCCCAGGCAGTGTCTTATGCATTTAAGCAAGGAAGTAACGTGAGTGTGTTATCGTAGAAACATAACAACGTAGCAGAGTAGAGGATAGACTTTGGAGGAGGAAGAAGGGATTTTGGAAGGCTGTTTAGGAGGTGGTGACAGCTCACCAGGAGACAGAGTGGGGGCCTGGACCAGCTGAGCCATGTGTCTGGGGAGAAGTGAGCCAATTCCAGGTGTCTCGTTTGGGCAGCTGGGTGCACGTTCCTGTCACTGATGCCGGGAACATTGGAGTCAGACCGGTTTGTAGTAGCAGCTGGGTTTGCGGATCTGGAACTTGGGAGATGGGCGCGGGCGGCGTGGACAGGTGGCTTGTCGATGGTCGTTCAGGCGCGGGCTGTGCTCGAGGTCTCTGAAGAGCAAGTATGAGTAGGGTGAACCAAGAAGAGGGCCCAGGTTAGAATCCCTAAAAGCACCAGGGTTGGGGGATTCGGCAAAGAGCGATGACCCAGTAAAGAGGGCTGAGAAGCGCTGTCTGTGGATGGTAGAAAATCCATAGGAACAGGGCAGGGGAGGGGGCACACGGGGTTGTGGAGCGTCTGAGAAACGAGGACACGGAGCCTGGGGTGTTTGCGTCTCCCCAGGGGATGTCTGCTGGGAATGGGGAGGCGCGAAATCAGCCAGTAGTGGAGGGAGGTGGGGACAGGGGAGCACTGTACTCTGTGAGAGGACTTGAGCATCCTAGATGGTGCCCGGAGTCGGCAGAGAGGCAAGGAGCCAGGAGGACCCCAACAGTCGAGAACAGGGTGGAAAGGAAGGAGAAGCCAAGCCTTGCCGCCCACAGAATATCCGTCCCCAGGTTTCATCACCTTCTGGAAGCATAGCCGCCGTGCTTCCATATGAAGGAAGGTTTGCAGACTTTGGGCTCTCCTGATTCCAAACCAGACTCAGCACTGGCAAGGCCACACCCGCTCTCAGAACCGTGGGGGCCAGTAGAGGTTAGTGACCACGCCTCGGTAATGGCACCGGTTTGCTCACTTGTGGGATTTTCAACAGCCACACTCGAGGGTCTGATACAGGCATGAAGGTGGCGTTTCCCCATCCTCCCTCCCTCCCTCCCTCCCTCCCTCCCTCCCTCCCTATGCAGTCAAAACTGAGTTCGAAGTGTAAGGGTCTCTGTATTCTAGGAATTACCAACTCCCCGGACAGCGCAGAGGCTTGGTGATCACAGAAACACAGAATGTTCCTTTTACAGGTGATGAGCTTACGAGGAGAAGCAGAAGGGAAAGGTGGAGGCCTGGGGTTGGTCATGGGCGAGGTCCGCGATGGCAGAGGTGTCTGGTGAGGGGACGTCTCTGCATCCCGGCTCTTTTAGGCCACAGTAAAGCCTAAAGGTTTTACAGTTTTCTTTCGTGGGGTTTCAGACACGTCTGTGGTTCGCTTCGATTGTCCTTGTTTCCTCGGGCTGGGAAGGGTGACCGGGATGGTGCATGCATGCTCATGGGGCAGAGGGGCCATGGGAAAGTCAAAGGCATCATTTGCATTTGTGAAGCAAAAGCCGCTGCTCACATCTGTATCTGCCATATGGCACACGTGCCATAATTGTTTCTAGAATGTGAGTTTTCAGCTGTGCAGCACTCAGCAGAGACTTGGGGAAACAGCAAGGAATTTAAGAATGCATATTGCTTTCCCTCTTAGAAACCCACTCGTGTGACTTACCTCTAACTTAGTGCTTCTGAAGAGAATCCTGGCTTATCGGAATTCTAATATGTCAACAAAGACCTACCAAGTTGCTCCTCTGAGAGGCGGGATTCTGTAGGTTGGGCCTTGCCTTGCTGACTGGCATGTATGGTAACCTAAATTATGTGGCCACACCCAGCAGGATGGACATGTGCTAACCCCTAGAACCTGTGCACGACCTACTGCATAGCCAAGGAGACTTTGCAGGTGTATTTCAGTTAAGGCTCTGGACATGGGGAGATTATGCTGGATTATCTAGAAGGCTTGATACATTCACAGGGTTCCTTCTAGGAGGGAGGCAGGTGGTCAGAAGGACAGGAGGAGATATGATGTGGAGCAAGAAAGGGGACGGGTGGGAGGAGGGGCCATGAACCAAGATGGTGCAGGTGGCCTCAGGACACTGGAGAAGTCAAGGGGACAGATTCTCCCCCAGAGCCTCCAGAGAGAGGTCTGCTGACACTTTCACCTTAGCCATGTGAAACTGATCTTGGATTTCTGGCCTCCAGAACTATACGAGAATACATTTGTGTTGTTTTAAGCCCCCAACTTTGCGTTAGTCTGTCAGATTGACAACGAGATATTAGTATTGTATAATAATTTATTTGGAAGTCCCCCCCCCTTTTATTGCACTGATCAGTTGCCCTGATGAGTTTACATGTTTGGTTTCCCTAGATCAGAGGAGGTGATGCAAGCAGTGAACTTGAGTTAATATGCTAGCTCCCATCTTAACCTTTCGGAGGCCTATATAGATCAGAGTTAGTGAGGAGGAATTTCCAATGTAAAACACCAGCAGCCTGATCCTGTCAACCCAGCTTGCTCCAGAATATAGCAGGTGTTCTGGAAGGAGAGTCACCTTGCAAAACCGGACTCTGAATTTATTAAGTGGACTTTTACTTTGGGTCCAAACCATCTCCTTACGTGTGTGACTCGATATTGGTATCTAGAAATGTCTGTGTGGATGAATGGCATTTTTCGAAAATATGCCGGTTTACTCTTGGAAGTAAGAAATATCAGTGGTTTAGGGTATAATTTGATGGGATTGGAAAGAATGTTTCCCCTCATTTATGCTAAAATGTTTTATCTGAACTGCTTCAGTTTTAAATTATTGTATTTTTTTAATGTTTATCATTTTTTTCTAATTGAAAACAATATATACTGAATGTGTAAAATTTGTAATACACTTGAACACAGGCCGAAAGGGCAGGAAAACATTTGTAGTTCTACAGTGCGGAGATAGATACTGTTAACATTCCGGATATTTTTTGTCAGATATTAATAATCAGGTGCTTGCCCGATTGTTTTATTGCTTCCTGAGCATCTCCACACATCAGGATATATTCTTCTGCAACGTGGTTTTATAATAGCAGCATTCTATTTTATTTTATATATCTTCCACAATTTACTTAGCCAATCTCCCTAATGTACATTTAGGTTGTCCCTGAATTTTTATTGTTGCCTGTTCATGTGCATTGCCCATTTCTTTTTTGGTGTGTTATTTGAAAAATAGGTTTGCAAACTTTTTGTTGTGTGTTAGGGTTATTAACTTTTAAACAGATATGTACAATTTTGAAGGCAGTTGTTTGCGTTTTAATTTTGTTTATGGTGAGCTTTTTTGGACATATATGTATTATTAAGTTTTATGTACTCTAAACTATTTAGCTTTTCATTTCTTGGCATGTCTGGCGATTTCTGTTCTCTATAATTTACAGATTGATTTTCTTCAGTTCTGATGGCATGCCAGATCTTAACCAGCTTTTCCTTTTAGATCAAAGGCAACTTTCCTTCTTCATGGGGGAGCAGTGGTATTTCTAATCCTTAACGAATCACTTCGTTCATTTTAGGTTAAGAATGTTTTTTTTTTCCCTTTAGCGTATTTTGACCTCGAATCTCCTCTATTGGATAATTTGATTGTTTGGCCATGTAATCTCATCTTTTAGCAGCTCCAGGCTGAATTCAGAATACCTAGGGATCAGTATTATGTGAGTCTGTGAATGTGCACATATTTATATTGTGAGTTAAATACCTATGAAAAGTAATTTGCATCTAATGAAGAGCTGCTTTTCCCCCAGATGATAATGAAAGAGAAAATACCTAGTACGTGGCTTCCATTTTCCACATTAAAGTGATGTCCCTACTCTTAACAACACAAACTGATAAATTAGAAAAAAAAAATCAGATCCTTCCAATTGCATTAAAATTTGAAGAAAAAGAAATGATTTCTTTCTAACAAGGCAGGAAAAAAAAAAAACCCAAGCTGAATAAGCTCTGGGCTTCTGGAATTTCACATTCAGCTCTTTCTCTGCTTATGTTCCAAACAATTGCATAAAAGCAATCCTAAACAAATGTTTATAGAGGCTGCACTCTGAAATACTGATAATGAATTCTACATAACAAGCACACTCTTTCCCCCGGCTGTTTGAATTTAAAGTATACATTTTGCAGTAATTTTGATGACTTCATTTTGAAACGGTTCTTAACAGACATTTTGGAAATGTCTCATGTCATGAATTTATTCATAAACCAGCCTGTCAAAACCCTTAGCTTTCACCGGGGAGAACGTGTCTCAGATGCACGGGTACTTGCTCTGCCTCTGTCATCCGCCATCTTGAAAGATCATTACTCATTTCCGTTACCACTTGGATGTTCTGGCTCACTGCCACTGGGTTTTAGGACGTGTGGAGGAGATCATGGCTGAGTTTTCAGTTATGTACCATCTGGTAAGGACTATATTCCTCTTCTGATTATTACAGTAACTTGTACTTGGGAAGCTGTGGTGTGTACTGTTATGTTTAGTGGTCAACGTCACTCAACGAAAGGGTGATAAACCAATAATGGGGTCTTGGAACAGGAGAGTACAGCACAATGTGTCATTTTTTCACATGTTCACAGTCCCTAATGAGGACTAATAGGCACTCATGTTTATTTGTTCAATAAACAAGCCATTGGGTTGTGAATACGAGGTCAGCGTAGCCAGTCATAAGGTGTGAGCTGCTTTATCAAAGAGCATTCATTATGTGATGGCTAGAGGAAGTACTGGAATATATTAGAATGCTGTCATGGTAGTTACTGCACAGATCACTCCCCTTCTAATTGGGGAGGGAAATAAGGTGATGCTTCTGCTTCTCTCTCTCTCTCTCTCTCTCTCTCTCTCTCTCTCTCTCTCTCTCTCCCCCCCCCCTCCCTCTCTCCCTCCCTCTCCCTCTCCCCCCCCCCCCCGTCTCTCCCCTCCCCTCCCTGTCTCTCCCCTTCCCTCCTTCCTTTCCTTTCCTCCCTTGCTTCCTTCCTTCCTTTCTTTTTAGTGAGGGGGGGCAGAGAGAGAGAGAGAGAGAGAGCAAGCATCTTAAGCAGGCTCCACACTCAGCACAGAGCCTAATGTGGGGCTCGATCCCATGACCGTGGGATCATGACCTGAACTGAAATCAAGTGTTGGATGCTCAACCCACTGAGCCACCCACGTGCCTCTCTGCCTTTCCATTTGTAATTCATGGCCTGTTGATCTTGCCCTTTCGTGAAGCATGACATCATGCAGGTGTGTTAAACCAGCACTTCTACTTCAGTGTAAACATATATCGTCTGAAGATTTTGTTAAAATTCAGACTCTGGAGAGACTGAGATTCTAGATTTTACCCAACTCCCAGGTGATGCTCATACTGTTGCAGGTCCCCAGATCATAGTGAGTTGGGTGCTCATTCTGGTCTGCAGGACAGAGGGTACAGAGCCCAGCCCAGGTAGATTCAGTGCTTAAGGGGCAGTGGAATATACTGGATAACAGTGTTATCCAGCGTAATCCAGCATTAACAGACTCTGGATGTGAATCCTGGCTCTGCCATTGCTGAGTTTTGGGTCATTAAAACCATAAACAGAAAGAGGAATTATGATTACGAAAATGGCTTAGGTGAGGAGGAAATTATGAATTCGATACGGAGCATAAGTTTATGTTGCCAAAGGGAGAACCTGACAATGAAGTTGGAAGAAGGGTTTCAGACAATCTACGAACGAGCTAACCAGATTCACCAGTTGACGATCCATTAACTAATACATTCTAAAGGTGTATCAGTCTCCGTGTATAGAAGGGAGAGTGTAGACCAAGGCATATGCAGTGCTTGAGTGGTGAAGAAGAAGATCTTTATTAATGCAGTGGCTTATTTTACCAGGTGGGTAATCTTCTTGTCCAGTTTGACTAAGAATAATAGGCACAGAGTATTCACGACTGTATTTGGAGCGGTATGTTGCAAAACAAAGTTAATGCGTTAAATTTAACTGTGATTTAAATCGATGTTGCCCGAGTCCCCAGAGACCAATGAAACCCAAGTAGGGTGGGAAAAGCAGCCACTTCTGTTGTTGCCTAATGATAGAGAAGATTTGAAAATCAAAGGCATTGGTTTCGCCTCACTGTGCAGCAAGGAACAAAACCGAATTAATTATAAATAAGATGAATAAATAATTCAAATATATCACTTATTGCCTCTTTATTGCTCAACCCTTGAAAAATTATTTCAATTAGAAACTTAAACTCAGTTTGATAGACGACGAAGAGTGTGCAGCTGAAGATAAATGTAAATCCTTTTGTGATATAAAAATTTGATTTTCAGTATGAGGTCTATTAAAATGAAATTAATAATCTCCAGAAAAAAGAGGTAGTGACAAGAAAGGTTGGCTTTTTCCCAGAGAATATTGGTTATTTTAAGAGAAAAAAAATCAATAAGCTTATTATAGAGATAATTAAAAAAAAATCAAAATGACAACATCCTAAGCACCCGCCTTCCAAACAACAAAACTAATAAGTATTTGTTTCTCTGGGTTTCATATTAACATCATAGAGGGGATGTGCTACTTATATTACACGTGATCTCAATTTTCTGTGCTCAAGGAAGCAATTCATTTTCTCTGTGTTTGTTGGCTTTGTGAAGCACAGTAGAGCACTGTTCATCTGTGGCACCCGCAAAGCGAGGGATTTGTCTGTCTGGAGCCATACTGGATCCTTTTCAAGGCAAGAATGTCCTAGTAAGTTGGTTTGATCCCTGTGTTTCCGTGTTCTGGTGCTGCAAAGCTCTCCTTCTGCCATCCCTGATGGGTATGGCTAATTGATAAGAGCACTGTCTTTTGTATGTTCAGTCTAAACCTCATTCCTTCTCATCACAGACTCAAGGCAGTTACTTCTGAAAGTTGATCAGAATAGGCATGAAACCTACCTGCCATCTCTCTGAGGATCTAAGAATTTGGTAATATTTATCTGGCATGTTAATAGTTTGCCTCATTTGTTAATGACATGCAAACATCTTTCACCTTATGGTTTAGTTCAGGCTGTAGAAATGAGTTCTTTCTGTCCTCTATATAGACAGTCTTAATATGTACTGATCATCAGCTTCCCTTCTGCTTCTCATCCCATAAGAAATGAAATACTCATTACCCAACAAAGAGTAAACACAAAACATGCAAACAACTGCTGGGTCACCAGTGCTGGTCCAGGCAGTTTTCAACTGATTTGGAAAGTTACCAGAGCATTCAAGGTGGCAGTGTCGGAGATCCTGAGCTCACCTTCTTCCGTGGGCACAACAAATCTACAACTACCTTTGGAATAATTCTCTCTTAAGGGGATGTAGAAACTGAAAGAACAAAGCCTCTATGACAAGGGGCAGTGCTGAAACAGGTAAAGGAGTCAGAGATACAGTCACAATAAGGAGAAAACTACACTCCAGACGTGGAATTCCATTGTTTGGAGAGATCTCAAAGGTGTGGAACCTTTCACTGTGCAGCAAGAAATTTGACCTGTACATCAGACAGCCCAATCCATAGATCCTGTGATGGAGAGATGAGCCCCCAAAACACCTGGGTTTGCAAGCCAACAAGGACTATGTCTAGGAGAAGTATAGAACTCCAGGGAAGGGAAACCCACTCTTAGAGGGCTCAGTGCAGACTCAGCACTAGGAACCAGCACAAAAACACCAGATTGAAAATTGCATAGACCACAGGTTAAGGAGACTTACGTAATAGTCTTAGAGCTACTGCCAGAGAAGCAGGAGGAAGCTGGGTCTCTGCCTGGGGACGAAGACACCGGTGGTAACCATTTTTACTCCTTCTTTCTACCAGCTGATCCCAAGGCTGGTGGACACCATTTTGGAATTCTCACTCTAGACTTTTCACATCAGGGGGCATGTCTCACTGAGAGCCGGGTGCAACCCTGCACCTCTGCCGGGCCTCACAGCAGATAGGACAGTAACCGCACCCTCCAGCACACAGCAGTTGTACCTGCCACAACAAGAGGTGTGTGCAGTCCATACAGGGGACTCCTCTAAAGCATCTGGCCATGGTGGTCAAGGGAAATTGTGCTTCTGGGTCCCACAGAACATCTGCATAAGGCCACTCCTTCAATACTGGGAGACATAGCTGAACTACCTAACACATAGAAACAAACAGAGTTAAACAAAATGAAGAGAAAGAGGAATAGGTTCCGAATGACAGAACAAGACAAAATCTCAGAGAACGAAATGAAATGGAGATAGGCAACCTACATGATTAAGAGTTCCAAGTGATGGTGATAAGGAAATTTCAGCATACTGAAATTGTGTGAAGTCTGGATGAACACAGTGAGAGCTGCAACAAAGAGAAAATATAAGAAAGTACCAGCTGGAGCTGAAGAATATAAGAACAAATGAAAAATACAGTAGAGGGAATAAAGAGAGTAGGCGACACAGAAGAATAGATCAGCGAACTGGAAGATTGGGTTCATACTGAACAACAAAAAAGAAAAAAGAATTGTAAAAAATGAAGATAGTGTAAGTCACCTCGTGACAAAATCAAGCTACTAACATTTGCCTTATAGGGATCCCCAAAGGAGAAGGGAGAGGGAAAAGGCAGAAAACTTACTTGAAGAAATAATAGTTGAAAACTTCCCAAACCTGAGGAAGGCAGCAGGGCTTTTTTCCAGGTCCAGGAAGAACAGAGAATCCCAAACAAGGTGAACCCAAAGAAATCCACAGCAAGAAACAAGTAGAAATGCCAAGAATTAAAAACAAAGAATCTTAAAAGTAGCAAGAGAAAAGAAATTAATTACATAAAAGGGAAGCTGTGTTAAGTCTGTGAGTGGATTTTTCAGCAGAAACTTTGCAGGACAGAAGGACATGGCATGATGTATTCAAAGTGCTGAAAGGAAAAACTTAACCACCAAGAATACTCTTACCCAGAAAAGTTATTATTCAGAATTGAAGGGGAGGCAAAAAGTCACCAGGCGAACAAAAGCAAAAGGAGTTCATCACCACTAAACCAGCTTTACAAGAAATATTAAAGGGACTTCTATAAGTGGAAAAGATAAGGCTATAACTACAAATAAGAAAATACATGCAGGAAAAATTTCATTAGTAAAGGCAGATGTATAGCAAATGGAGTGGATCAACCACTTACAAAGGTAGTATGAAGGTTAAAAAAAATAGTAAAATCAACTGTATCTACAATAAGTAAGGGAGTACACAAAGGAAAAGTATGTCAAATACGATGTCAGAAACATAGAACGTGGGGTGGCGAAAGTAAAACACAAATCGTAACACTACGAAGGTCATCAAATCACAAGGGAAGAGAGCAAGAGAAGAAAGAACAGAGAAGAAATACAAAAACAACCAGAAAGCAGTTAGCAAAATGGCAATAAGTAAATCTCAATAATTACTTTAAATGTAAATAGACTGAATGTTAAATCAAAAGAGATAGATCCATCTATATATTGCCTACAAGAGACTCACTTCAGATACAAAGACACATATACTGATAGTGAAGGGATGGGAAAACATATACCATGACAATTAAAATGTGAAGAAGGCTGGGGCAGCACTACTTATGTTAGGCAAAGTTTAAAACAGGATGTGACAAGAGAAAAAGAAGGGACTTATGTAATGATGAGATCAATTCAACAAAAAGATATAACACTTGTAAATATTTAGGCACTCAACATATGAGAACCTAAATATATAAAGCAAATATTAACAGACCTAGGGGCATAAATTTAAAGTAATACAATAATATTAGGATACATTAACACCCCAAGTACATCAATGGATGGGCCACCAACACATGAAGTCAGTAAGAAAACATTGGCCTTATATTAGTGCTTGAGCTCTGCTGCAATGATGAGAGTGGTGAGGATGTTGAGATCCCATTTATATGATACTCCGTCTACCGACTTCCCAATCCACAGTTCATTTCCAGATCCCTTCTAGTTGTGGCAAAACCTGTGCCTACCCAGGCACATAAGCCTTACATCCAACTGAGAACTTTTTTTATTGACACTTTCTACTGTTTAGAATTGGAATTCTTAATAAAGAGTTATTAATGCAAAAAAGGTAACATTGGCCTTAAATGACACATTAGACCAAATGACTTAACAGATATATATGAAACATTCCACCCAAAAACAATGGAATACACATTCTTCTCAAGAATATGAGGCACATTCTCCAGGATGGATCACATGTTGGCCCACAAACAAGTCTTGATAAATTTAAGAAGATTGAAATCAGATCAAACATCTTTTCCAACCACAATGGTATGAAAGTAGAAATCCATTATAGGAAGAAAACTGGAAAAAAAACCCAACTAACCCATGAACACATGGAGACTAAACAACATGCTGTTAAATAAGCAATGGGTCAACAAAGAATTCAAAGAGGAAATAAAAAAATACATGGAGACAAATGAAAATGAAAAAACAAATGTCCCAACATTTTTGGGACACAGCGAAAGAGGTTCTAAGAGGGAAGTTCATAAAGATACAGACTCACCTCAAGAAAGAAGAAAAATCTCAGTCTAACCTTACACCTAAAAGAAATAGAAAAAGAACATACAAAACCCAAAGTTAGTAGGAGGAAGAAAATAATGAAGATGAGAATGGAATAAATGAATTAGAAACTAAAAAAAAAATTAGAAAAGATCAATGAAACCAAGGACTGGTTCTTTGAAAAGACAAACAAAATTAATGAACCATTATCAAGACTCATCAAAGAAAAAAGACTCAGATAAAATAAGAAATCAAAGAGGGTAAGTTACAATTAATACCCAGCAATGTAAAGGATCATACAAGACTACTACAAATAATTGTATGCTAACAAACTGGACATTCTAGAAAGAAATGGATAAATTCCAAGATTCATACAATCTTCCCAAAGGGAATCAGGAATAAATGGAAAATCTGAACAGACCGATTGCTAGTAATGAAGTTGAATCAGCAATAAAAAAAATTACCAACAAAAGCCCAGCATCAGACAGTTTTACAGGTGAATTCTATCAAAAATTTAAAGAAGAGTTAATGCCTATTATCCTTAAACTATTCAAAAAATTTGAAGAGGAAGGAATGCTCCCAAGGTCATTTTATGACACCAAGAATTACCCTGATACCTGAACCAAAGACACTCCCGCCCCCCCAAAAATTACAGGCTAATATACCTGATGAACAGCAATGCAAAAATCCTCAACAAATTATTAGCAAATATTTTGCTAATATTCAACAATGCATTCAACAATACATTAAAAGGATTATACACCATGATTAAGTGGGATTTATTCCAAGGATGCAAGGATTGTTCAGTGTCCACAGATCAATCAACATGCTGTACCATGTTAATAAAACACAGGATAAAATCATCTTATCATCTCAAAAGATGCAGAAAAATCATTTGACAAAATTCAACATTTATCTATAATAAAAACTATCAACAAAGTGGACATAGCGGGAACATACCTCAACATAATAAAGGCCATTTATGACAAGCCCACAGCTAACATTGTACTTAATGGTGAAAAACTGAAAGCCTTTTTTCTAAGATAAGGAACATGACAAGGATGTTGTGCACTATTGCCATTTTTATTCAACATAGTATTAGAAGTACTAGCCACAGTAATTAGGCAAGAAAAAGAAATAAAATGTGTCCAAATTGGAAAGAAAGAAGTAAAACTGTCACTCTTTGTATATTGAAAACCCTGAAGCCTCCACTAAAAGACTGTTAGAACTGATAAATGAATTCAGAAAGTCACAAGATGAAAAATGAACACGGAAAGCTTGGTGCCTTTCTATATACTAGTAATGAAATATCAGAGAGAAATTAAGAAAACCCATTAGCAATTGCCTCAGAAAGAATAAAATACCTAGGAGTGAACTAATCAATGAGATGAAAGAATTGTACTCTGGAAATTATAAGACATTGGTCAAAGAAATTGAAGACAGCATGAATACAGTGTAAAGATGTACTTTGCTCGCAGATTGGAAGAATTAATTTTGTTGAAATATTGGTACCACGCAAAGAAATCTTACAGGTTCAATGCAATCCCTGTCCAAACATCAATGGCAGCTTTCATAGAACTAGAACAAATAATTCCAAAATTTTTATGGAACCACACAGACCCCCCAAAAAACCAAAGCGATCTTGAGAAAGAACAAAGCTGGAGTTATCAGACCCACAGATTTTACACTATACTACAGATCTGTAGTAATCCAAATAGTATGGTTACTGGCACAAAAACAGACACATGGATCTATGGGACAGAATAGAGATCCCAGAAATAAACCCACACTTAATGTGGTCGTTTAATCTATGACAAAGGAGGCAAGAATATACAATGGGGAAAGACAGTCTGTTCAATAAATGGTGCTGGGGAAAACTGGATAGCTACATGCAAAAGAATGAAACTGGACCACTTTATTACACTGTACATAAGAATAAACTCAAAATGGATTGAAGACTTGAATGTGCGATCTGAAACCGTAAAGCTTCCAGAAGAAAACTGTAGGCAGTAAACTAGTTGATGTTATTCGTACTGAATTTTTTCAGATCTGTCTCCTGAGGCAAGGGCAACAAGAGGGAAAATAAATAAGACTACCTCAAACTAAAAGGCTTTTGCATAGTGAAGGAAACTATCAACAAAAAGGCAAACCAATGAATGAGAAGAGGTATTCACAAATGATATATTTATATATAAGTGTACAAATAAGAGGTTAACATCCAAAATATATAAAGAACTCACAAAACTTGGTATCAAAAACCAGTCTGATTGAAAAGTGGGCGGCGGATCCAAGACAGATATTTTTACAAAGAAAACACAAAGATGGTCAACAGGCACTTGAAAAAGATCCTCCACATCACTCATCATCAGGGAAATGCAAGTCGAAACCACAATAAGCCATTACTTCACACCAATCAGAAAGGCTAGAATCAAGAAGGCAAGAAATAGCGATTATTAGTGAAGATGTAGAGAAAAGGGAACCCTCATGCGCGGTTGGTGGGAATGTACGTTGGTGCAGCCACGGAAGACAGTATGGAGGTTCCCGAAAAACTAAAAATAGAAATATTATACATTCCAGCAATTCCGCTTCTCTATATTTATCCGAAGAAAATGAAAACACTGATTTGAAAAGATTTTAGCATTATTTAAATAGTCAAGATATGCAAACCATATATATATATGTGTGTGTGTGTGTGTGTATATATACACACACATATATATACACATATATATACATATACACATGTATGTATACATATGTATACATATGTATGTATGTATACATATATGTATATATATGTGTATATATATGTGTGTGTATATATATAAAGATATGCAAACTATATATGTATGTGTATATATGATGTGTGTATATATGTATATAACACATGTATATGTGTACCCGTACATATATGTACATGGAGATATGTACATATATATGTACATACACACAATGGAATATTTAGCCATAAAAAGAGTGAAATCTTGCCACTTGTGATGACATGGATGGACCTAGAGAGTATTATGCTAAGTGAAATAAGACAGAGAAAGACAAACATCGTATGATTTCACTTATATGTGGAATCTAAAAAACCCCACACAAAACAAACAAAACGGAGACTCACAGATAGAACAAACAGGTGGTTGCCAGAGAGCAGGCAGGTGGGGGAGGTGAGCAAAATAGGTGAAGGGGGTTGAGAGATACAACCTTCCAGACACAGGGATGTAATGTACAGCAAAGGGAATATAATTAATGATACTGCAACAACTTCATAAGGTGATGGATGGTAATTATACTTATGACGAGCACTGTGTGATGTACGTAAATACCAAATCACTATGTTGCACACCTGAACCTAATGCAATTATTTGTATGTCAGCTCTTCTTCAACTAGAAAAAAGGAAGTTGCCAGAAAGTGTACAACAGGGGTTGCAGACTGTTAGCGCTCAGCCCCCAGACGTGTTTTGTCTGGCCCGCGGGCTGCTTCTTTCTTTCATTTGCGTGTGGGGGTCCCCGCTCCGCAGACATCACAGGCTCGTCCCGTGCCTGTGGCTTGATCCTGATGATGCCTGAGGACAGCTGATGTTGTGACTCCTAGCAGCAGACTCTGTCCTTCCTTTATCTCAGTCGCTCCTCCTTCCTGTCATGGATTAGAAATGTGTCCTCCTCAAATCCATGAGCTCAAGCCCTAACCCTGCAGCATGACCGTATTTGGGATGGAGCCTTAAAAAAGAGGTAATTAAAGTCTAATGAGGTCACAGGGTGGGCTGCTAATCCAGTGGAACTGGTGTCCTTAGAAGAAGGGGAGACCCCCGGGATGCATGTGAACAGAGAAGAGGCCACCTGAGGACACAGTGCGAGGCGGGCCACCCACAAGGCAAGGGGAGAGGCCTCAGGGGACCTTCATCTTGGACGTCCAGTCTGCGGAACTGTTTAAGCCACACACTGTGTTCGTCGGAGTGGACTCAGACACCTCCCTTACTCCTGAAACCACGGGTGGGACTGTAGTAATCTCTGCCCGGTGCTGAGAGGGGACCCAAATCAGGATGCTCTGCCCCCAAGGGTCCCCTCAGAATTCTTCCTGGTTTTCTCTTTTTCTGAGGGTCTAAAGAACCACCTCGATCCCTGAGCCAGAAGGGACTCACCCGCGAGTCCAAAAGACCTCAGGGCTTCTTGCAAGAAACCAGATTTTTTTTTTGAAGGGGTAATATTTTTTTTTACTTTGAATCTTTGGCCAGGTAAAAGGAAAGGACAGCGTTAAAATTAATTTCATTTTCTCCCCATGCCTCGCACCTCCTCCACCCTCCACCTGCTAAGGAGACACCTGTGTTGGACAGGAAGATAGTGACAATCTGGAAGGCGTGGGCAAGGGAAACAAAAGTTCGAGAACCCAGAAAACGAGGTGTTTCATATTGGGAAGGGCAGAGAGCTGTTGGTGGAGGAGGAGAATCCCTGTTGTAAAGGGGGAGAGATGTGGAGGGGGGTTGTGTGGCCCAGAGACCACGTGTTTGGAGAACTCGGAGGGTGATGGGAGAGCAATCTGGCAGATCAGCCTCTGCGTGTGTGTGTGTGTGTGTGTGTGTGTGTGTGTATGTGTGTGCACATGTGCCTTTGCACACATGCATGCACATGTACGTGTGTGCACATGTGCCTTTGCACACATGCATGCACATGTACGTGTGTGTGCCCATGTGCATGCGTGTGTGTGTGTGTTGGGGACCGTGTGATGGAGAATGAGGACTCTGTGACTTGGCATGATGAGTGCAGTTGCCCTTTGCCACGCTGCTAGAGATTTCTTTTTTTTTTTTTAATGTTTATTTATTTTTGAGAGAGATGGAGACAGAATGCAAGTGGGTTAGGGGCAGAGAGAGATGGAGACACAGAATCCGAAGGAGAGGCTCCAGGCCCCAAGCTGTCAGCACAGAGCCCAACGCGGGGCTCGAACTCACAAGCTGTGAGATCCAGACCTGAGCCGAAGTCGGACGCTCGACCGACTGAGCCACCCAGGCGCCCCTGCCATGCTGCTAGAGATTTCTTAAAGCTTTAATCTTACTCAAATCGTCTTTGCCTGTCAGCCTGGTGTTGTTTTGATTCATTTTTCCCAGTAGCACTGACTTTCATCCATTCAGGTTACGTCACCTAAGATTGTTATCTGTTGGGTTTAAAATGCTCATTCATGTAAATGGATGAACAATTTCAGTGGATACTCAATATGCCACATAGTTAAGTCAGCCTAAAATGTTTTTGGTATTTCTGTGCTCTAATATCATGAGTGACAGCATCCTAGCAGCATGTACGCAGGTATGCATATATATGTATTAATGCACATACACGTACATATAAACATATACACACATATATGTGAGTATGCATCTATATAGCGGGTTAAAATGGTTTTGGCTTATAGTGGTCTTAATAATAAACAGGATTTGACCCGTATTATATCAAGCACAAACCAAAGCAATGGCTTCCCAGTTTATAATTTTAGACAAGTTCTTATTTGAATCATGGTTTTCCTCTTCATATAATTTTGAGTGAGTGCAAACTGGTCTTTGGGTCGTGTTCACTTTTCGGGAGGAAATACTTTCCTTTGCAGCATCATTGTGTGACAGCGATCTCACGGGATGTGAGGGACCTGTTTTTATCAACAGTGATCATGTTGCTCTTAAACTTGTACGGAATGAGAGGCCAGAGCTACAAAGAGTCAGCTGCTTGAAGATGGTTATTATATTATAACGAAATCAACCAAGAACGTACATGCAGTGGACGTTTGCCAGGACTGTCCCAGCACAGCCCCACAGACACTTGCTGTCTCCCGGTTCTGGAGGCTGCAAGTCTGGGAGCAAGGTACCAGCATGGTTGGTTCTTTCGGAGGCCATGAGGGACGATTTGTTTCAAGCTTCTCTCCCCACTTCTGGTGGCTTGCGGGGAATTTCGGTGATCCTTGGCTTATCTATCACTGCTTTCATCTTTGCACGTCTTTCTCCCTGTTTGTGTGTCTCCGTGTGTTCAAATTTGCACTTTTTTTTTTTTTTGTAAGGACACCAATCATACTGGGTTAGGGTCCCACCCTTCTCCAGACTAATTATATTTGCAATGGTTCTATTTCCAAACAGGGTCATATTCTGAGGGAATTGGGGTTAGGACCTCAACATAAACTTTTAAGGGGTCATAATTCAACCCACGACACAAGCTAATTTATTTACCTAACAACTATTATGTAAGGATTTTCTGTCCATCTAAAGAAAATCAAACGCACCTCCAGAAAAATGAGTATTTCTTTTCCCTTTCCAATTTGTGGTCTTGAAGGATGCGTTATTCAGCTTCCTTAACTGAGCAGTGTGAGCGGTGATGGGACAGGACACTTGGGAAGCATGCCCCAGTTAGTCCGGGAGCTTGAGGACATGCCTGCGTTGTGTGCTTCATGGCTCAGGTTTCTGAGCCTGGGTTTAAGACCATGTACAGAGAAGCACACTTATTTATAGTTCAAACAACGATGTAGCCCCTTAGGAATAGGACAACAAACGATTTCACTCTGTCTGGACTTCAAGAATGAAAATGGCGTATGTTGATATTGTTCCATTTATTATACAAATAAGTAGCAACACGTGACCGCTTAAGAGGATATTGTCACAGTACCACCTGCTATTTCCCTCCTTGATTTATTAGGGCTTCTTAGAAGATAGGCACAAACCCGTCCCACCCTCCATCCATCTACATGAGTGCTCGTAAAGGCAGGCAGTCAGTGCTAAACATACCTCCTTAAGGATGTTTTCCCATTACATGAAGCATCAAGTGTGTCCTTTTGGCTAATAACAAATATGAATATTTACTGTTTATTATGTGATTCCCTTGGAAATTTTACAAATTCTCATTTAACTTATTTGTTGCACTCTATTTTATAGTATCCCAAACATCTTCAATGCTTTATTGCACTAGAATCAACATACTCCCATGTATACGTGCACATATACACATGTGCATGTACACACGCACACACACATTCATGCCCTTATTTTCTTCGAGAGTAAGCCAACCTCAATAGCCTATGCAACTGATTTCATATAACAGGATGGGAATATGAATCTCAGAAGGCCATGATAGAAATCATTTACATGAATTTATCCCATATAAAAATCTTTATTTTTTATTAAAAAATATTTTTTAAGTTTATTTATTTTTGAGAGAGAGAGAGAAAAAGCTCATGGCAGGGGAGGGGCAGAGAGAGAAGGAGAGACAGAATCCCATGTGAGGCTCGAACTCATATGAGATCATGACCTGAGCTGAGATCAAGAGTCAGATGCTTAACCAACTGAGCCACCCAGGCACCCTTATTTTTTATTTTTTATTAAATTTTATTTATTTTGAGAGAGAGAGAGAGGGAGAGAAAGATGAGGAGCAGGGAGAGAGGGGGAGAGTGAGAATCCCAAGCAGGCTCTGCACTGTCAGCACAGAGTCCAACCCAGGACTTAAACCCACGAACAGTGAGATCATGACCTGAGCAGAAACCAAGAGTCAGAAGCTTAACCGACTGGCACCACACCATATAGCATTCTTTAAATTTCCAGCACTTGGAAGGGTGAGGAATTGTGAAAGAAGGCAAAACCCGTTGTCCGCACCAGTATGGGTTTTGTTACGTCTGGGATACATTGGACTTGAATCAGGGCCTGTGGGAAAGGCCACCTATAGCACTCCATCAAGGCAAGCATTCATATCCTGGGGTGCTTTTAACTAGAAGGTTTGAAGTTTTCCTGTGAGTTCTGGGTAGTGGCTTGTGGACCTCTGATAACTGGGAAAAAACAGGAATCCTGCATCCCGGGATCAAGTCTTAAAAGTAATGGCTTGGTTATAGTGGGGAGGGAGCTAGATCGGCTGGGGAGCCCATCACAGCCACTCGGACGACATGCAGATGGCCCAGGCTCCCGGCGCTGAGGCTGGGAAGGAACGTCTGACTTTAAGAAGTAGAACAGAAAGAATCCATCTACTCTCCTGCATCATGTGTGGCATTTTAATTACCTAGGCAGCTTATCAGGACATAATGAAGCAGCTGGTATGATTATGGCATTTTGTCCCAATTATTTACAAAGCCACACAGCCACTTAAAACACCGTTGTTGTCACATCTAGCAAGTTAGATTCTCGAGTAGGTGTTAGGCCTGATTTATTGTCCGACTCAGATAATTATTCTATTGCTGTCACTTTTTTGTTTTTGAGCCAAAGGATTAAGATTTGAGTTATTCTCTAAAAGTGGGATTGATTTTTTATCTCCGTTGTCTTCTTCTGCTCTCCGTGATCTTCCCTCATGTTCTGGATCATCTCAGGGCTTCTCTGGTTTCATTCTGTCTTCTGGAAGGATCTTCCAACTCAGTTGCTCTGGAAGTATACTTAGAGCAGAGGGGTGCACGGTATTCTCTAAGGATCCCAAAAGGTAGGGTGAAGCATCCAGGAAAATACTTTTTGTAGGTTCTTGGCAGTATGTGGCTGTTTCAGCTTTAATGAATGCCAAGCAGTGACTGAAAAATATTAATATTTTTCTAGTAGACATTCTAGGCCTACATTCTGATTGCTGAAGAGAAAACAATTCTTTTAATGGTCAAATCTAAAACTATAGGATTATTGTGTTGTTCCATTGCACCATAAAATAGGGTAAAAAAGACACTTTGCTGAATTAATCCTTTTGCTTGACTCTTCATGCCTTCCTAAATAATCTGGTTTAAAATAAAAGTTGGATTATGGCTTTAGACTTGAATCATCATGGGTTTCCCTCCATATGTTTTTACAGTAAGTGGATTCTCGTATTGAAACAAAATCCACATGTGATCTTTAGGAAGTTAGATGTATTGTGTGTCCAAATTGCTCAATTAATAGGACACTGGAGTTTGGAGAACGTGGCTAAAAATAGCTATGGCCAGAAATCACTTAATGTGAAGAGCCCCAGGGCAGGGAAGTTGGAGACCAGCACCAGTGATCCCAATTCAAAATGAACCAGAAGAAATGGACTGACGCGGGTAAGACATGTGCAGGTTTACGAGGCCAGGCTTATGCTCCTGTTTTGTCTGGAAATGCCAACATACGGCATTTCCCCCAGCGAAGCCATAAAATGAAAAGTTCTTTGTCCTCCACTCCAAAATTACACTTTCCCCCAAAAGGGAGCCAGGTTTATTTACGAACACGTAGGATAGGTAGTGTCATATCCCTATTGCCTGAATTCCATAATGTTCTTTTAGGTTGAAAAGAAATGTGTCCTGGGGGTGCCTGGGTGGCTCGGTCAGTTGAGTGTCTGACTCTGGATTTCGGCTCAGGTCACAATCCCACAGTTTGTGAGTTTGAGCCCCGCATCAGGCTCTATACCTGACAGCGCGGAGCCTGCTTGGGATTCTCTCTCTCTCTCCCTCTCTCTCTTCCCCTCGCCCCTATTTTTTTAAATAGACTTCAAAAAAATGTGTGCTGGTTCAACATTTATTTTTATTCAGAATGCAGGAATACAGATGTGCAAACCAAAAATCAAATTATGTAATGGCATTTTCTTAGTTAAATGGCATGTGTTCGTGTCAGAACTAAGCACCTTTAGTTTGTTGTGAGTGGTTCAGGAATTCTTGGAAGAGAGGTGAGGGAAGGAGAAGACGTTTTTGATTCTGGTGTCAGTTTTCTTGGTGACCCATGCAGATGGACGGTCAGCTTTCTGTGGAGCAAACCGAGTCTTTCACTCTGGGTCAGCAGCGTCCATTTTTCGGTGGCTTCTTTTCCTACTTCATGTTTGCTGTTAATGATCATTTAATACCAATATCCTCGGCATGAAATTGGGGACGCAGTGGAGAAGGTGAATGTCGCGGCCTGTTCCCATCCCCCTCCATAATCTTCGGGATCTGACCTAATTCTGATCCTTCTACTCCCCTCAGCGTGATTGGCTGCCGTTGCTGAGTTCCGTTAACTTTGGTTTGAGCAGTTTGTAATTGTGAACGCGAAGAGCTTCCTGCGATATCGAACTGCTTCTTTGTGTGTAGTAGGGACTCAATATATAGATCCAGAGCGGGTGAATCCCAGTGACTGTGTATGGAAATATCAGGAGCGAGTGGATTCTAAGATGAGCCACAATTCAAGTTTAAGGAATACGAGATAATCCATGAGTGCTGACATTATAAGGAAGGTGGATCTTGAGAAACGGTGTGGGGTGTAAGTCCCAAGCATGAGATGAGCACGTGGTGGGTCCATTTGTACCAGCTACTTAGGGGCAATGGGAGGAGATTTGCAGAAGTCTGATTTTTATGTCATATATGGTAGTGGCATGCCAATAAAGACAGAATTGAACAGGATGTAGCCAACGTGCTGGGTCTAGAGGTAATCCTTAAGTTGTTTTGTGACCCACTAAATGGCCAGAATGTAAGCCTTACATTTAAAATTGACTTTGGGGTGCCTGGGTGGCTCAGTCGGTTAAGGGGCCGACTTTGGCTCAGGTCACGATCTCGCCGTCTGGGCGTTCGAGCCCCGCGTCGGGCTCTGTGCTGACAGCTCAGAGCCTGGAGCCTGCTTCCGATTCTGTGTCTCCCTCTCTCCGCCCCTCCCCTGCTCACACTCTGTATCTCTCTCTCTCTCTCAAAAATAAATAGACATTAAAAAATTAAAAAAAAATAAAGGTATTTACTAATATTTTTCTGATAAGAGTGGCCAGTCAGTGAAAACCATTCCTGCCCCTTATTTTAGAAACTTCCGGAGCAGGTAGGACCATGAAGGCAGTTTTCCATGAGGGTAGTTCTGCGGTGAGGCCACGAGAGGTGCACGAATACCTCTGGTTGTTTCTTCGTTTACAGCCCCTCAAACCCTCTGCACAAGAGTGCTTTCTTATTAATGTGTTATCACAACTCCTGGAGGAGCAACCAACCAACTGGGAAGGTCATGGAATCCAGATTTCCAACATACGTGCCTGTTTGTATGTGCAGGGTCCTGCGTGCAGCGTTGAACGTCACCAGAAATAGTTGATGTTTGTAGTTCAAGACAAATCGCTTTGCCCTAACGTGAATTCATCTCCACCTGAATTGTACTGGTCTCTACTTCTAAAAGTATTTTCAGGGCAGAATCATTCAGTTGATGTGGAAGCTGCCTGTCCATGTTTTGAGACTTTATGAGCTAGAATACCGGCTGATGTATTTTAAGTGGGTAACCAAAAGCATGGATTTAATAAGATGTACCATGGGATGGCCTCGTCTAGAATGAACGTGTTTTTTTTTTTGTTTTGTTTAATGTTTTTTACTTATTTTGGGGACAGAGAGAGACAGAGCATGAACGGGGGAGGGGCAGAGAGAGAGGGAGACACAGAATCGGAAACAGGCTCCAGGCTCCGAGCCATCAGCCCAGAGCCATCAGCCCAGAGCCATCAGCCCAGAGCCCGACGCGGGGCTCGAACTCACGGACCGCGAGATCGTGACCTGGCTGAAGTCGGACGCTCAACCGACTGCGCCACCCAGGCGCCCCTAGAATGAACGTGTTTATGCAGAGGTGATTCTGATGAATGTTGACTTATTTCTAGAAATTAATCTGAAGATGTTTTGTATATTTGCCAATAAAATACAGCACACGAGCTATACATACATATACATATATATGTATATGTATATGTATAAAAACCAACACTTGCCTTAAGACAAAATTTTTTCTAACCTCCCCAAACACTGCATGTTCATTAGATGATATACAGAATCAAATTTGACCTTTTCAGTATTTTAAAGGCGTGTATAAGAAGAGAGAGGGAAGGCAATTTTGGCAGCTGCTTTGGGGTGTGACCCCAAACAGATGTCTGTGGAAAGCAATAGATTCTTCAAAGTGGGATTGTCAAAGCGTCACAACCGTTTGCTCTCAACGGTTTCGTGCTCGTGCACATAAGAGGGACGTTTTTAGGCAATTGTGTGTGTGGCGAGGTGAGTTAAAAATACCATCCAGGAGCTGCGTCATCCTGGTCACATGCGTCCCGTCCGTTGCTCCGGCTCGCGGTGCAGCAACTGCGAGACGTTTTTTGGCAATTCAGTCTCTGTCCCATGTGACTCCCTGGGTGCCTTTCCTTTGTGGAAATGGCCTTTCCATTTAAAGTCGTCTTAAAGAAGGCCCATTCTCCATGAGCCGAACTGAGGACTTTCCATGGCTTGCTATTTTACACACACACACACACACACACACACACACACACACACACACACAGTGGGAGGTTTCAAGCTACATGTACAATATCCAGTCTCACCCCACCTGCTGCTTTGCAAATGCTGGGTGCAGCTCGGTGATGACCGATAGATGTGTTACCGTAGGTCATTCCTGGCAGTGACACGTGTTGCCGCTGGTCAACGGTGCGAGAGCTGGCGGCCACTCCTCTTCTGCTGTGAATCAACCCCCCGGGCTTGGGAGGAATTGCATCCTGGCGTGAGAACTGGGTGTCACAGCGTCAGCAAGTTCTGCCTCCTTCGCAAGAACATCATCATTTGATCGGGCTTTCTCTGGCTCCCATTTTTTATCCTGTCTCCTCTCTCTCTTCTTACAGTAATTTGGTTTGTCTGGAGGATGAAGAACAATACCAGTAAAACCACCAGATGCCTCCCTGGCAGGTTCAGGGCATGAGCACCATGGTCTTAACCTGTCACACGTGTGTTATGAAGGCAGGTGACCGAATGGCTGCTGTGGTCAGCCTCAACTAAAGCATATCATACAAAAATAAGTGGAAAGTATTCCTATTGAGTTATTTTTAAAACACTGATGATAATTGAAGAGGTGAATGTTTAAACATCTATTTTGGTTTCATGGAACTTAATAAATCACCTTCAGCGGCTTCAGAAATGATTATATGAATACACACACACATACACACACACACACTCCATGTATGAGTTTGCTTGGGCTGCCATGACGGAGTGCCCCAGACGGGGGTGGTGGGGACTTTGTCAGCAGACATTTATTTTCTCACCGTCCTTGAGGCTGAAAGTCTGAGGTCAAGGTGTTTAGTTAGGTCATTTTACCTCAATTACCTCTTTCAAGGCTGTACCTACAAATACACTTATAGCCTAAGGTCCTGAGGGTCAGGACTTCAACATACACCTTTGGGGAGGACACGAATCAGTCCGCGACACTGATTGTCTGAAGTGTTACGACAGAAGGAGGGACTGTTGCTATGGAGGAGCAGTTAGAGTGGTGGACCTACCTTGGGTCTTGTTGGCTGGGACTATGACCGCTGGATTCACAGCAGTTATCCTGGGGAAGGGTCTTCTCGGTGAAGGTCATAGACTAAAGATGGGCATCTGGAATTCATTCTCTACTTTAAGGTGACCTGGTCACACCTTCTTTGGGATCACGGAAATAATCCCTTTAGTTTTTGGTTGTTGTTTCCTCCTCTGATGGGACTCTGAAAGGGCCACCCGGTGTTAGAAACAGGTTACCCGGCTTGCCGTTCCAATCAGAGCTCCCAGGCCTGCTCGTCCATCTCCGGGCTGCTTCGGACGTAGCCATTCGGCAGTGATTGATTACCGCCGACTCTCTCCTTATCGTTACCCCTGGGAAGCTGGTTCCACAGCAAAGAGCAGATACAAAGGAAAATCAGATTGTTGTCAACTCAAGTCATGCATTTAGATTTTCCCTCCTTTTCCACCTTTCCCCACTGTGTTCCGCTCCTTAATCTCCCTTTAAAGAGAGGGAAACACATCTACCACGCATCTTTTGTTGCAGCCTGCAACATTAACGTTGGAAGATAGAAACCAGCATTTTATTTTTTTTGCAAGGCTAAAGAACATTTTCTGAGCTCGGTCATTCCCAGTGAGGGAAGCCATCTATCCAAAAGATTACAAAACAGAATACTCTGCTCTTCGGTGCCCGCGCGTGGCAGAGGGAAGATAAATCACTTGCCCGTGCACAGGGAGGCGGCAGCGAATTTGGTAATTTGATCTCCTCCCCCTTTGCTCTTTCTGCAACTCTGTTGGGTTAAGGTGGACGTTTGGTGTAAATAATGGGTGACACAAATTTAAAGTGAGGCCTCTGACGTTTTACGTAAATGCAGATGGATGACGAGACCCTTGGACGTCTTCCCAGTCTGATTCCGTGGCAAATGAGACGGTATTCCATAATCATTGAACGAATGGGTCCATGTCCGCCTTGAGGTGGATGACAAGTGGCGGCTGTAGTCAACACGTGCTGAGGTCATTCTTGTACAAATAGGAGAGTTACTGCAAGTAACGTCCCCCTCCCCCCCCCCCCCATCCCGTTTTACTCAGGAGGCGTCGCAGCATGGGGTTAATGAGCAGGGTCCCTGGCTTCAAATCCTGGCCTTATCACCGAGGAGCTAGATAGCTTTGGGAAAGTTACTGAGTCTCTCCGTGCCTCAGGACTCCGTCCATAAAAGCAGGTTATTAATAATAATAATAATACTTCCTTGTAAGGCTGCTGTGCTTGTTGAGTGAGACAATATATAAAACACTTAGAACAGTACCTGGCACGTGGTAAGAAATAACATAAATACTGGCCACTGTTACAGTTGCCTGTTGGCACAATGCCTCACCTTGATGCTTCAGACTTGCCGGAATATTCTAGCACTCATATAGATCGTATGTGACAAGACCTCCAAGAAAGGATGATTCCTATCAACGTGTCTTGACTTGCGAGGATCACCTTTTGGGATTTTATTTTTATTTTTTTTATATGAGGTTTATGGTCAAGTTGGTTTCCATAGACCTTTGGGGACTTTATATCCTACAGCTAATGAGTCTTTGTTGCTAGCCTACTCTGCTGAGTCTGTGCAGTCACGGGACTGGCATGTTTATTGCGTGTTCATTCAGGCTAGGAAGGCTTCAGAAACACATTACAGGAATGCAGCCAGAGCTCGGTTCCAACTCTTTGTGTGCACACATAATGCTTATTAAATTTAGCTAATATTCAGAGCAGTTAAATTGGAGATGAGATCAGGTCACAGAGCTTTCTGCCCCTAAACTTGAATGTACTCGGTAAAGCACAGCCGAGTGTATATGGGCAGAAACTAACAATAGGGCTGGGGGTGACGGTCTGACCTTCAAGCAGTGGGTCCTTTCTGGGTAAGGAGAGGCAGGAAAAATCTCAGGAAATACTACATCCCTGAGCAGTAGCACCAGGGAAGGAGAATAGACAAGGTTCTGAAAAACCTCAAGAGCGTACACACCTCCACCGAATTTGGAGAGAAGCAGACTGGTGGTAAAATCCAGTCAACCAAGCTAGAATCCAAAAGAACTCAGGAATGGAGGAACAGGGGCCGAAGAAGTGCTGGAGAGCTTTTAAGGCTACCTAACTGCAGAGTTGTAGTTATAGGATTTAAATGTCATTAAACATGAAAATGTGGAATAATCTATATTAAACTGGGGATGAGGAGGAATAAGGAAGGGCAGGTAACAGAGCTGATGGGACACTGCTTGAAGCCACTGAACAAAGTAATGAGCACTTAATATTATAACCTCCAGAAGGACTAACACTACATGTAAAACTTCAAGATTACCGAAGGGGAAGTGCACACAACAGAGTAACATCCGTCCAGAGGGACAAAGATGAATGGAGATGATGACAGTCATAGGGGTTGAGTGCTTACTGTACCTGCTATGTGTGAATTGCTTTCAGTCACTCAAAAGAATCCTATGTAACAGGTTCTGTGCAGGTTAATACTGTATACGTGAGAACGGTAGGGGAAAGAGAGGAACTTGTAGTTCCTTATGGCCCATAAGTACAAGAGCTAGGATTTGAACCAGAGTCCAGTCCTTTGGGGAGAAGGCGAGAGAATTTTGTAAAAGAATTAGGTGGGTGTTACATGACGTGTACCTATTTGTTCAGCTTGTCTTGGATGCAGAGGCAGTTGATTAGAATAGAAACAAGTCTGGAAATAGGTTCAATTACATGTGGGGATTTATTATACAACAAAGGTGGCTAAAATCAGGAAGGGAAAGATGAATCTTCAGTGAATGAAACTGGAGCCTCTGGTTATTATTTAGGAAAAAAAATAAATCTGAATGTGCCCCTTAATTCTTCCACCCAAATCAGTGATAAATGAAATACATATTTATATCTAAATGTGGACCAAAAAAGTGCTAGAAAAATCGATGTTCGAATAATCCTGGGAAAATATTTGTAATAGTAATAAGAAAGAGATATAACAAAGAACTTTCTTCTCTTACAAGAAATGCTTAAAAAGAGAGAACGATGAGTAACTCAATAGAAAGATGAGCAAAGCATATGAACAGGCAGATGCACCAAATGAAATCTGAGTGTCCAGTAAAGACATGAAAACCACCAACTCTCATGATTGACGAAGTGCAAATCAAATCGACACCATGCCATCTTTTATTTAGCAGATGAATAAGAATGGAAATCTGATGCTGCACTAGCATGGATATGGGGACAGGCCCCCTCACTTCCCACTTCTGGTTGGAGTGTGGATTGGAGCAGGAGGCAGTGGGAAATGGAAACACCCAGCATGCCTTCTGCTTGGAATACTCTGTGATATTCTCACACAAGAGACATGTGCAACGATATTCATGCAGCAGTATTGGTAATGATGAAAACAGGAAGCAATGTTATGATAAAATATATGGCCATTTATATTTTTAAATGTCTGTTTTTGAGAGAGAGAGCGAGAGAGCATGACGAGTGGGGGAGGGTGAGAGAGAGAAGGTGACCGAGAATCCCAGGCAGGTTCCACACTATCCGCACAGAGCCCAACATGGGGCTGGATCCCACGACTTTAGTAAGAGCATGACCTGAGCCGAAATCAAGAATCGGATGCTTAACTAACTGAGCCACCCAGGCACCTCAAAATATACTGCCATTTAAATTAATGGAGTGAGGGTGTGCCTGGGTAGCTCAGTTGGTTAAGCATCCAACATCAGCTTAGGTCATGATCTTGCAGTGTGTAGGTTTGAGCCCCGTGTCAGGCTCTGTGCTGACAGCACAGACCCTGGAGCTTGTTTAAGATTCCATGTCTCCCCCCACCCCCACCTCTCTTTCTGCTCCTTCCCACTCTCTCTTTCTCTCTTCTCTGTCTCTCTTTCTCTCTCAAGAATAAACATTAAAAAAGTGTTTTAAATTAATGGAATGAGGGAGATCTATGTGCATTGACATAAAACAAGAAATTATCAAATGACCAAAATGAGGTGCTGTTATAATAGCATACATATTGTAATCTTATTTATGCATTTCAAAAGTACATATTATGTACTTTTACATATATATTATACTTCTGATCTGGAAGAATTCATAGGAAAATATTACCCAGTGGCTTTTTCCTTTTGTACCTAAGTTTGGGAGTTGTAAAGGCAAATTTTTGCTCTTAACTTAACAACTTTCCCATACTTAAAAAAATGTTTTACTGTAAGCATCATAAAAGTATAAGTCATCAGTTTTGGGGCACTTGGGTGGCTCAGTTGGTTGAATGTCTGACTCTTAATTTTGGCTCAGGTCACGATCCCAGGGCTGTGGGATTGAGCCCTACATTGGGCTCTGCACTGAGTGTGGAGCCTGCTTGGTCTTCTCTCTTTCTCTCTCTGCTCCTCTCTCTCATTCTCTCTCTGTAAAAAGAAAAGAGTAAATCATCAGTTTCAAAGAATTGAATGAATCAATTTAATGGCCACTGCTAAGAGGTTTGGGGTTCATCCATGTGTGTTGAGGGCAGTCCTGCCCCTGGAGTAGCTTCTGGGGAGTACACCCCAATAATGGTTCAGAAAGGTAGTAGTGTCCCATCAAGGCTCTGCCTCTTCTCAGTTTCTCCAGAATTCTTTCCAGCTATCTCCTATAGCCAAAGACCATGGCTTGGGAGATTTTTTTTCACTAGGATTTGCTAATTCTTTTGTTGAATGATGGGCCCCAACCTTTGTTGAACTTTTCCCCCTGTTTAATTATGCAAACATTATTCCTTTAAAATGATCTCCCAATGTAATCAACCCTGTGTTCAAAATCGAAACCCTTACACTACCTGATACCACGTACTCCTACTTTGTTGGAGTTTCCTTCAAAATGTTTTCTCAAATTTTCTTTTCAACTAATTATGGCTCCTGTGTTGGGTGAGGATTCTTCAGACTCCTCTGCACCTGTGGACATGGCTAGCGTTCCTCTTCCTACTCATTAAAAAAAATTTTTTTTAATGTTTATTCATTTTTGAGAGAGAGAGAGAGAGGGAGAGAGAGCACGCGCGCGCGCGAGAGAGAGCGCGCGCGAGGGAGCATGCACAAGCGGGGGAGGGGCAGAGAGAAAGGGAGACACAGAATCTGAAGCAGGTTCCAGGCTCCGAGCTGTCAGCACAGAGCCTGATGCGGGGCTCAAACCCATGAACCGTGAGATCATGACCTGAGGTGAAGTCAGACGCCCAACCAACTGAGCCACCTAGGGCCCCTCTTCCTGCTCATTTGAAAATGTTTGCAAGCCATTGGCAATCACCCACTTCTGGTTTATGTATCCCAGACCCGAAAGTGCTTCTGTAAGCACCATTTTCTCTTTATTTTTTAAATTTATTATTATTATTATTTTATTTCAAGGAGAGAGAGCACAAGAGGGGGGCAGAGAGGAAGAGAGAGAGAATCTTAAGCAAGGTCCATGCTTAGTGCAGAGCATGATGCGGGGCTTGATCTCATGACTCTGGGATCATGACCTGAGCCGAAATCAAGTCAGATGTTCAGCTGACTGAGCCACTCAGGAACCCCGCGCCGTTTTGTCTTTTAAAACTTACCATGAGATCGTAGCTTTCAGTATTACCATTCTGAATTTAAAGATCAGTTGGCAACCATAAGCGGAGTTTATTATCGCATGGAGTAACAAGACTATCAGACAACAATTTCTAGTTTGAGTGTAGATGTAGCAGTGATTACCAGGAACTAAATTTAATTCTTACTTGTGATGGCTGCTTCATCATAGGATGCTGCCATACTTAATTTTCTCTGCTCTCTGTAGTTTCTCGTAATAATTACTTTCAGCTTATATGCAAGATGTTTAATAAATAGTGTACACATAATTTGCATGTAGGTGGCTCATAAAATCACAAGTGGTCAATAAAGTTGTAAAAACCATGTCCCCTTTACAAGTTTTACATGCTTGCTTGAGTGGTTGTATGTCAGGGTCTCAAGCCTCATCCCAGTGCCACCGCAAGACGATGTCTCTTGGCTCATGGTGGGAATAACACGAACCTTGGAAGTCAGCCCAATGTGGGTTTAAAGACTGCTTCTTGGAAGCCGTGTGACTTGTCTTGTTCTGACTCTGCTTCCTCAACATGACCGTGGAGGTGATACTGTCTACATGTGCCATTTGTTGTCGTAATTGGAGAGATGGTGTGTATGAAGTCTAGAGCACGTAATAATGCCCACTAATGGCACGATCCCTGCCTTGTGTGAAGGAAGACACGCTTAGGGTTGTGACATACTCAACAGTGTCTTTGTCGCTGCTCCCTTCCTGACAGACATGGGTGTGTATATAAATCTTAGAGATCTCTTTGAAAAGAGCCCAGTCAGCTCCTCACTCATCATACATGGGCCACTTGGGCATTTTTCTGTCCCTGGGTTCTGCCCTGGGAGTTCCGCTTCACAGATTACCCCCTGCTGTCCCTCTGCCAGAGATGCTCTTCTCTGGGTCACTCAAGTCCTGGCTCAGGAGACCTTCACTGACTCAGACCCGTCACCTCACTGGTTTTATTTTCCTCCTAACATTTTATTATCTGAAATGATTACTTCTTTTTTTAATTTTTTTGTAACGATTTATTTAGTTTTGAGAGGCAGAGAAAGAGAGAGAGAGAGAGGGAGACACGCCATCTGAAGCAGCCTCCGGGTCTGAGCACAGAGCCCCAGGCAGGGCTCGAGCTCACAAGTTCATGAGATCATGACCTGAGCTGAAGTCGGACGCTCAACTGACCGAGCCCCCCAGGTGCCCCTGAAACGATTATTTCTTGACTTAATTTTTGTGTGAGTTGTCTTCCTGCCTGCATGGAATGATAGGTCCACAAAGATGTGGATTTTGTCTGAGTCAGTCCCTCCTAGGATCTAGAACAGTGCCTGCCCTTGGTTCGTATGCAACAAGAATTTAGCAAGACTATTTATACATAACGTGATAGCATCAAAGGGGGCAGACTTCCTGGAGAGAAACCTGAGCAGTGCCTATTAGAAGTTATAAACATTCACATCTCTTTGACCTCACAATTTCTCTTCCTCAGAATTTAGTCTGTGGACACAGTTGAGCATGTCCTGGAAAAGTTGGCTGGAAGGGTGTTTGTCGTCACTCACGCAGGGTTGCCCTCATGACCTCCTGATAGCCGGCCTTGCATCTCTCCGTTCTCTTTTTTTCATACTCAACCCAAGAGTGTTTTCTTCCCCTTTAGTCAATATTCTTATCAAAATGATCCTGGTTAAGAAGTTAAAGTCTGGTATACTGGGAACAATTGGTTTGCTGTCCCATCTCTCCTGGGCCCTTCTTGAGACAGTTGTGCAAACCCTAGCTTTGTCTGTGTGTGTTCGTTGTCACAATTGGTGAGTTGAACTTCTTTTTCCTACCTTACTTTTTTCCCAACTTGATTATATTTATACTTTCTCTCATCTTTCTTTGTGTGATGCGTTTTTCTTTTTTTCTCTGCTTGTTTAGGATTTATGTTTTCTATTTCTTAAATGTGTAGATGTCGCCTTGGAATTCTACCATGAGTATCTAAACTAGCAATGTCTACAGTTAAAGAATAGCCTAGCTATTCTCCTCCATGAGACACAGCTCAGTCTGCTTGGTTTTTTTTTTTTTTTAATGTTTTTATTTATTTTTGAGACAGAGACAGAGCACGAGCAGGGGAGGGGCAGAGACAGAGGGAGACACAGAATCCGAAGCAGGCTGCAGGTTCCCAGCTGTCAGCACAGAGCCCGATGCGGGGCTCAAACTCATGGACTGTGAGATCATGACCTGAGCCGAAGTCGGACGCTTAACCGACTGAGCTACCCGGGCGCCCCAGTCTGCTTGTTTTTTTTTAAAGAACATTCTCATCATTATTAACCTCTTGCTGACAGCATGCTAGTTGCCTGTAGAACAAAGACCAGGATCCTTGAGTTGGTCTCCAAGGTTCTTTTTTTAAATTTTTGCTAATGTTTATTTAATTTTTGAGTGAGAGATTGACAGAGCGTGAGCAGGGGAGGGGCGGAGAGAGAGGGAGACACAGAATCAGAAGCAGGCTGCAGGCTCCGAGCCGTCAGCCCAGAGCCCGACACGGGGCCCGAACCCACGAACCGTGAGATCATGACCTGAGCTGTAGTCGGACCCTCATCCGACTGAGCCACCCGGGTGCCCCAGGTCTCCAAGGTGCTAAATTGCTTTCTCCCCACATGGGATTTCAGCCTCATCTTCAGTCATGGTCTGGCTTGCTTTCAGCACTCTTCTTGTTTCCGATGGTGTCTCAGGGATTTGCACACATCCCATTCTTTCTGTGCGAAGGGCCTTCTCCCTCGGGCCCTCTCAGCCTCTGACCCTCGCCTCCAACTCTCAAATAGATAAAATTACCCTTGCACATAGCCTCATGACATCATGGATCCTTTGTAGCACTTATCAGAAAGGTCATTTTACTTCCGTTTCAACGATCATTTGATCAAATCTGTCTCTCCCACGGGAGCACCGTAAAGATAGTAATTATATCTGACTTCGCTTCCCAGCTCTTCCCCAGTCTCTGTTGAGTGAACAAATGCACGAAGGAGTGAGAGCTGAGTAACAGCGATAAGAAATCTTGGATGGTCCATCTCGGCCTGTTTTTTGAGGCTATTGAGGAGATCTGAGTTGAGCCCGTTGAGTGATCGCGGCAAGATGTTTACCCACACTGACTCTTTGATGTGTCTGAGAAACAAGCAAGACTAAGGAATGATCCGCGTGGCTTCCAGTGTAGAGATGCTTTATGTATGTCTCAGGCTTTCAACGTAGTGTCTTCTTAACTTCACGCGATACTCCCTTGGTTCATTATAACGCGCTGCCATTAAGACTGACTCATGTTGGTGGTAAAGGGTGTGTTTGGGTGTGAGGATGCTGGGATCCTCAGCTGCCCGGCCAAGGAGTGGTTGCCCAGGCGGACCTTCCAGAGCTGCAAGGCCGCGGAGGCCCCCAGACAGCTGTGGAGACCATGTTCTTTCCTTGGTCGTCCAGGTGCAACTCAGGGATCTTCACTCTGGTTCCCACCATGCACTTCCGTTAGGTTCTGGGCATAGCTGCTCTTACCCGTGTCTCTCTCGTTTCACTGCCCACTATGCTACCCGTATGCTTGTTCTTTCTTTTTATTGCTTTGGCGCTCTTTGACTCAGTGTTTTATATTAGACTCTCAGAGAGGAAGAAAATATGGGTCTTAGGGCAGAGCTCTCAGAAACAAGTCACGGGTGACTGTCCTCGTAGCATGTGGCGTGAAGGGCACGGGTGTCTGAGGCGCTCGGGGACGTCTCTCCTGTGTGCTGGACAGTGTCTCTGCTGGTGCTGGGGGCTCAAACCAATTTCAGCTTCCCGTGGGACCAATGGCTGCCTTCTTATTGGGGGTGTACCTGAGCCCAGCTTCCAGGGGCTCCCTGAGTCTCCTACGTGCTGGATATCCAGCCTTCCCAAACCACTGGCATGGAAACCCACGCTCCCTGTGCCCCGGTAGCCTGGCTTTTCCCCTGCTGACAAGGTTGCTGTCACACTTGCCTTGTAAGGGACAGCGGCATAGTGAAGGGGAATGCCCTGGAAGGTCATAGCCACGCTGCATGTCCGTCAGTGTTCTGGCCCCACGTACCTTGCTGTGGGGTCAGAGCAAAGATCGGGCGACTGCTGCCTTCTGTTGCGGACTGTGGTTTGTAGTACTGGCTCAGTTGTCTTAGTTTGGTATAATGGGCTGAAAAGTATCCCCCCCTCCAAATCCACGTTCACCTGGAACCTCAGGATGTGACCTGGAAAATAAGGTCTCCAGTTCGAGTAATGATTTAGAGAGGAAATCGTCTTGGATCAAGGGTGGCCTCTAAATTCGGTAAGCAATGTCCTTAGAAAGTAGAGGGGGATTAAGACAGAGGCACAGGGAGAAGGCTGTGTGAGGGGGGGGTGGCAGATATTGGAAGGACGTGTCCACAAGCCCGGGTACACCAATGATTGCTGACAGAACCTGAAGCTGGTTCCTTCCTCAGTCTCAGATCTCTGGCCTCCAGAACTGTGAGCGAATAAATTCCGGATGTTTTAAGCCACTCCGTTTGTGGTGATTTGTCACAGCCACCCCGGGGACCCCATGCTGTTGGTTTCCAAGAAGCGGAAAGTGAGGACGGGTTTCTTGGGCAGGTTCCTGAAAGGTTCGTTGAGGAAAGGCAGCACAAGGAGCAGGTGTATCAGGGATGTGGTTCCTGCTGATGGCTGAAGGTTAGTCCAGGCTGTGAGTGGTCCAGCCTGACCCCCCAGGGGAGCCCTGGAGCACAGAGCATCCACAGGGTTGCTCTGCCTGTGGGGCCGACCTCTTGAACCCTCAGTCAGCCAGAGATGGGCTGTGGGCTGCCAGGGAGGACGGGGAGGCATCCTCCAGGGTGATCTGGTTCCCATTTGGTGTAGACAGTTCTCTGGGGGCGAGGAGGCATCTGGGCAAAGCTGAGGAGCTGTTAGGTGCTAACTCTCAGCAGGAAGATGGGCACACTGGCTTGTGCCTGGGTACCACTGCTCCGACCGTGCCGGTCATTACTTCTCTATCCAAATCCTGATGTGTGACAAGTGGCAAATGCTTTGCCTGACTGGGGACACCCACAGAGGATACCCACCAAGGACACTGTTCTTCCAACTGTCTGCAGTCAGGAGGGAAGTCATTGGCTACAGACAGGTGTCAGGGACAGACGGGTAGCAGGTACTGGGAATGTGGCTGGGCTCCCGAGCTGACAGGGACAGCTGGGAAGGTTGGGGCTCCTGCTGGGGGAGGACGGGGACACCTCCTGAACCTGCCTTGAGCTCCCCGCGGAGCCGTGAGTAGCAGAAAGTGTAGGACCCAGCTCTGAAGGAGCGAGAGAGCCTATGATCGCCGAATTGCTTTTTCACCTGTTACTCACAAAACGTTTAATAACAAAACCTAGGAATCGAATTTGCCTGGACACAGCAGGACGTTGTCTCAATCCATGTTATGAAAATTCTGTATCAATTCCCGTCCATCTTGCTTTGCCCTTTATCGGCACAGGGAACACAAATGACTATTTTTCATGGCCTCTTTCCCATTAACAGGGTCACATTTTACAAAACAGTAAAGAACATTCCCACAAAGATGACATCATAAACTCCAGTCTCCATTTTTATTTTCCCTCCACTGTGTGCAACGTATGCATTTTCCCTGGACACAAAACATGCATGTGAAATCAAATTAGCTGGCTGTGTTAGCTTGCGTTCCCGGCGTACCCACTTGGAATGCCTTTCCCCTTTCCAAATCAAAAGCAAGGTTTTGAGGCAGTAACAATAGCATCACAAATCAAGCAGATCGGTTTCAGAGTTTTACCTACAGTAATTGAGAATAAAAAATGTATTGTCCGGGGCTCCCCACTGTATCTTCCTATTTCCTTTAGCCTGCGCATGATCTGCTTAGAGGCACAGTCTAGGTGGCAATGAACCGCGCCCTGAGGGACAGAGGAGGCGGACTGAGCGGGTTCTGGCATTCGCTTCCCTTGGCCATGCGCCACGTAGAAACGGGGTTAAGGATTTGCCTTGTCTCACCCACTGGAGGTGCCAAGACATAACTTGGTCACGGTCCTAGGCAGTGGAATGCATGGTTCCAATTGTCAAGGAGTTCTGCTTTCAAAACTCCACATTTAGGAAAAGCTTCACGGGCGCCTGGGTGTCTCAGTCAGTTAAGCGTCCGACTTCGGCTCAGGTCATGATCTCACGGTTCGTGAGTTCGAGCCCCGCGTCGGGCTGTGTGCAGACAGCTCGGAGCCCGGAGCCTGCCTTGGATTCTGTGTCTCCTTCTCTCTCTGCCCCTTCCCCTCTCGTGCTCTGTCCCTCTCAAAAATAAGTAAACACTTAAAAAATTTAAAAAAGCTTCAAAAGGCACAGTGTTCTTTGCGGTGACCTTCAGGCTTTTCCATTCCCAATACTACTGCCAGCATCCTGTTCCCTCCATCTCAGCAGCCTGCCCATGACCGAAGCTGCTGGAGGACACCCAGCCCAGTGCCCGCTCAAAGAGGCCACTGGCTAAATGAGCTGTGTGGGTTTTATCCTGAAGGCTCATTTCCTTACGCAGCCCGTTTGTCCCGCCTGCACTCAACCCACCCAGCCAACCCCTTTCCTACCGCTTGGAGCCCAAGCCTCTCACTCACCACTGATGCTCAGCAGCCCCTAGCAGGTGCCTCGGAGGTCGGCCGGCCTGGGAGCGCGTGTCATGTTCACGCCCTACCCTCCCGGAAGCTGCCTTATGTTCATCCCATCCACTCGCCTTCCATGGCTGCTGCTTCTCTTTCTAGACGTTCTAAATCTTTCTGCAAGTTTCCAGAAAAGACTCCCTAGGTCTTCACGTGCCCCTCAACATGGCAACTTTTGACCTCGTTTATTTTTTACGCTTATGCCCTCAACGTGGTTTTGCTTTTGCTGAGTAACTGCGAGAAGGTTTCTTCCTTAGGCTATAAATATCTCAGGGTCAGGAGCTCTGTTCCCCTTCGTTCTGTATGGTTCTGGCAGCTTGCCTAACGGTTTTGTGCCTCTGTTTTCTCATCTGGAAAGTGGGGATGGTAATAATGTGTGCCTCCCATAGGGTCGCTGTGAATTTGTGCACTCTAAAGAGGTTTAGAGTCGTGTCTGGCCACAGGCAGCTGGTCACTGCTGGTTTTCTTCCTCCTCTGAGACAATACAAAGGGCTGTGTTACCTGAATTGGCCACACCAGTGACTTGGGCAATATTATACTCTGATTTCATGGAGAAAGTCAAATAAGGGCTACTCAGGGGTGAGCCTCTATGTTGGTGTACAACCACCCCCGTATTTCTGAGCCCTGGACTCTGGTGGGATGCTTGCACATGGGTTCACCACACTCCTGGGCACTGAGTTGTAAGCCCCAGCATGCTACCTTGATACTGTGGCCCTCACGTGCCAATAGAGAAAAAAATGTTGAAAAGTGTTGGGAGCTGATTCCAAATTTCGTTTCCATATGTCAATAAATGTGAGGACAGACAGAAAACATTGAGAGAAAAGGCTCTTTAAAAAAAATGTGAGGGGCGCCTGGATGGCTCAGTCAAGAGCATCTGACTCTTGATTTGGGCTCAGGTCTCGATCCCAGGACCCTGGGCTCTGTGCTAAGCGTGGAGTCTGCTTGGGATATTCTCTCTCTCTCTCTCTCTCTCTCTCTCTCTCTCTCTCTCTCTCTCTCTCCCCCCCCCCCCCACCGCCGCCGCCTCCCCATCTCCCTCTGCCCCTCCCCTGTGCTCTCTCTCACTCTCTCCCTCTCCCTAAGAAAATACATAAAAACAAAATAAAACCGTGTGAAAGGCGACCTCCTCTTGTATCCCGGGGATAATGAAGACCAGTTATGTAACACCTCCTTTTGATTTGTAGGAAGATGTAACTTAGAGGATGTTCCCTGGTTTGACTTGGGGAAGAGCTCAGGGTTCTCCGGGCCTGGACACAAGCTTCCCAGATGTGGTTGAAGGGGGCCTGGCCTAGGATTCGGGGCTCTCTGCAGGGCTCTCGCTCTGATGATGTTGATGCTGGTGGTGCTCCTCCTGTGCTGGGGTGGGTGGTGGGGGGACTCACCTCCTTTGCCCCGCAGATGCAACACCACAGGCCCGCCTCAGTGCCGGAGGTCATCTATGGGTCTCTGGTCAGGACCCCCCACGTTCCCCAAGAGGAAAATGGGCTCTGAGTATGTAAGGTGCTGCAGTATCTTTTCTAGAAGCCTGTTCAGAAAATTCAAACTATGAAGAATATTTATGGGGAAACATGCGGTTTATCACAGGTGTAAATGTCACTCTGGTTCTGGAATGGTCCTGGGGAAGGGAGGGATGTGGCACTGATCACGGCCACTCAGAGCCTCGGGGGAAATTGCAGAGGGCGGGGGCAGGACACCTGAGATGCTAAGGGATCTACTCCAGTGAGTCAATATGAGCCAACATCCCCCAGCTGCCCTCTAGAGAGGGGTCTAATTTTTTTAAGTTTGTTTATTTTTGAGAGAGAGAAAGAGTGCAAACTGGGGAGGTAGAGAGAGAGAGTGAAAGAGAGAGGGGGGTAGGGAGTGAATCCCAAGCAGTCTCCATGCTCTCAGCGCAAAGCCCAACATGGGGCTCAATCTAACAAACCATGAGATCATGACCTGAGCTGAAATCAAGAGTCAGATGCTTAATAGACTGAGCCACCCAAGTGCCCCAAGATAGGTCTAATTTTTTAGCTGCGAAATGACTTCACTTTGACATTGAAGGAGGCCTTTAATTGCCATATTTAATATCAATCCTCCTATAACCTCCCCGTTTGGAGCAACTTCAGCCATACCCCACGCAGCTCTGTGCCTCCCTTTCCAAAGGAGAGCAGTTTTGGTCTCATTTGCCATAAGCCCTCCCTCCCTCGGGCCGCGCCTCTGTTCCTCACTCCTGGTAGCTTCTGGCTTCACTCTGATCACAATTACCACGGTTCCTCCTTCCTCGGGAAGCCTGCTTTTACCTGCAAGCACTTCCAGACGGGGCAAAGTGCATGGGAGCCTCTAACAGCAGATGGATTCCTAAGTGTGCCAGGGAAAGACCGTCCCGTGATGTTCCCTGAAGCTGGCAAACACCGGAAATGGAAATTGTGTATGATGAGAATGAACTCAAATCGGGTGGATTTATGAAGCCCGAGATGTTGGCTGGCCACTGGTCTTGTCCTCACCAGGACTTGCTGGGAGGGATGGCGAACAGTCGTTGCCATGGGTGGAAGACAGGACGTAATGGTGGTCAGCGTCAGATCAGACCCATAAAGTCATGGGGAAACATGCAAAAAAAAAAAAAACCGCAGGACAAATGTATATTATGATGCTGTTCTCAGGTTGATCACCCTGCAGCCCCAGAGGGAATGTCACTGTAAACGGGTGGGGCAGGTGGGCAGGTCCCCTCTAGTGGCCCAGAGCTTAAGTCTGGGGTCAGAGTAGACCCGGGGTGACCTCATTTCCTTTAGTGGAGCCACAGCCTCTGTGCTACAAGCCCAGATAAATTTCTAAAACCCACCCCTGTGTTGTCTGCCATTAATCAACACCAAAGTGGTTTTTTAATGTTTATTTTTATTTAGTTTTGAGAGAGAGAGAGCGAGCGCAAGTAGGGGAGGGGCAGAGAGAGAGGGAGACAGAGGATCTGAAGCCGGTTCTGCATGAACAGCAGAGAGCCCCATGTGGGGCTTGAACTCACAAACCTGTGAGATCATGACCTGAGCCGAAGGCAGACGCGTAACTGACTGAGCCACCCGAGTGCCCCTAAATGTTTATTTTGGGAGAGAGAGTGCTTGAGCGCATGAGTAGGGGAGGGGCGCTGAGAGGACGTGGGAACAGAGGTTCTGAAGCAGGATCCGTGCTGTCAGTACAGAGCCCCATGTGGGGCTCGAATTCCCGACCCAGGCGCCCCATCACCAAAATATTTTATAAGTAGTTTCCCACTCAGTCACATTCTTTGTTACTTTTGATTTTGTTTTTTGTTTGTTTTTTTTTGTCCCTGTCACCAAGCCTTTGCATATGTAGGAAAAATAAAACTTGATACATCTCTTGGTAAAACCACAGAGGGAGGGAGAGAATGAGAGAGAGAGAGAGAGAGAGAGAGAGAGAGAGAGAGAGAGAGAGAAGGAAGGAGGTGGGGAGAAGGAGAGGGAGGGAGACAACGGTGAGTGATGTACCAGGACTGTAATTGGCTGGTGATGTGAAGTCCCTGTGTTGCTCACAAGATCCCAAATGTCACACGGGGCCGCCATCAGCAGAACTGGTAGTTTATCCCGTCAGTTACCCGTGATGTCCAGAACCAAATATTAGCATGGCTGGAATTAATAATACCAAGTGATCATTTGCATTTGAAATGTAGCGGGGAGCCACCGTGAGATACCCAATCCCGAGGTGTCGCTCTTCTGAACATCGGCCAGGCTGACACTTGGACGAGGGTTTGCGTTCCCAAACGGAGACGGGGCGCGTGTTCTTCTGTGCATTTTCCTAGCTGCGGAAGCTTATGCAGACGTGTCAGCCTAAAGGTCAGCCTTCTCAGGCCGAGAGAGAAAACAGGCGTCGGGCGAAGCCGAGGGCTGCTGTGTGTAGGGAGTGTCTGGGCTGACTTGGTGGGTGACGGGAGCCCCAGTCACCCTCCGTCCGGCACCCGCCGATCGTCTGGCACCCGCTTTGCGCTTGGCTGTGTTCTTGCTCCAAGGGATTTGGACCCCGAGTTACTGGCAAGGGCTGTCAGCACCCTAGTTTTGCCTGAACGCGCCCCTCCCACCGGGCTGCTAGCGTGTTTGAGCTGACAGTGAAGCCCATCTGTGAATTCCTTTCCTTTCTCTCCCCTCTCCAGCATCCCCCGACCGTGAGTCTTCATATTCTTAGCTGAGTATCTTTGCTTTCAAAACAGAGGGCAAAATAATTAAGAAGCTTTTATTGTTGTGTATATATATATATATATATATATATATATATATATACATATATGTATATATATATGTTTCTATACATATCTATACGTACACACACACATACATATTAGCGATGGTTAAAACTTGGAAATTGTCACTTCCGTGAGGTTTTCAAGGTTATGTTTCTCTCCATTTGGTGCCTTACCAGCAGTCATTTTCTTGCAGTAAAGATCATATGGGAAAAGAATTCTAAATGACCTACTTTATCATTGAGATCAAGCCTTAATGCTCATAGTCAGTTTCTACGTAGTATCCCGCCTTCCATCAGGTATGGCAATGGCGTATAGCAGATATTCTGTTCTGATACATACTGCGGTCTTTCGTACACATCCATAAATACCAAAACACATATAAAGTGGGAAGGGTGTACGTTGAGTTTGGATACATGGGGGAAACGGGGAGAATTTCACCTGACTTTGCAATTTGGCCCTACCAGTTCATTATTTTTAATAAGTAGCGATCTTACCCATAGCACTTTCCCATCGTAGATTTAATTAGTCCCCCCCCCTTTTCCTAGTTGACAGAGCTGAGAGGAGGGAAACGGCGGCAATTTGAAACCTTGTTAGAAATTTATGAAGTGCTAAAATGTTTTATTCCCAGAGGGTGGCTTGCCAGCTGTCACCGGAACGTGCTCGCTGGCTGCCCCCCCACCCTCCGCGGGTCGGGGAAGCAGGGTGGAGGTAGCCTGCCCTGAGAGCGGGCACGGGGCTGGGTAAATGATGCCTTCTGTAATTAGCACAGGGTGGAGGGAAGCTAATTATTTCCCCTGAAATTGACCAGTGGTGTGTAAGATGAGAAATGAGGGGGCATCTGGAGAAGAAAAGGCAGAGCCTGAGCTTAAGACCCTGGGCTGCCTTTAATAAAATGCGCTGGCAGGGCAGTGAGAGGGGTCGGCTTTGAGTGTGGACATCAAAACAAACAAACGCCTCACTCGTCGGTGGCTTCCAGCAGACACTGAGCCTGTTTCTGGCAAAATGGCCCTGAATTCACTTTTTTCTGGAGGAAACGCCTTCTTGCAAACCTCACAAAGTGTTACGGATGGTCTTGTAAAGGGGCTGTATCTTACCTGCAATGTCTTAACACCCGCCAAGTCCTTCCCCCACCGTCTCTCCAGGGCCCCAGATTTCTTCCTCAGGGGACATTTTGTAGTGTTCTTAGTTGGAGATATCACTTTGTGACCACAGACACCCTGGAGAATAAGCAACTCATAATAAAAGAGCCGTGTGGGACGTGATGGAGACTGGGGATCCCGCAGAGGCAGCCGGGGGAGCCAAAGGGCTGACCGGGGACGAGAAAGGGGCCTGGCTGCCCCCTCAAAGTTTGCCACCTAGCCGTGCTCTGTGCAGGGAGGAGCTGATGGTCCCGGGGACGGTGTCCTGGGCTGTGGGAGGCTCAGACCTTTGTTTCAGTCTTTAAGCACTGAGAGCTGGCAAAGACGGGGGTCAGGAAATGATGCCCTAAGTCGCCCCTCCTCCCCAGCCACCTCCCCTGTCTCTCCAAAGAGTGAAATGTTTTTGGTGGCACAGAACTTTCTGACAAGTTAATTTTTGAAAAGATCTTACCTGGGGTGTAGCAAGACACTCTGATTAGGTTTACTCTCTGTGTTCGTTTGCTGGGACCCTTGAGGCAAAGCACCACAAGCTGGGCACTGTAAACAATAGACGGTCAAGGTGTCGGTGCTCTCTGGCCCGGGAGGCAAGAATATGGTCCAGGCCTGTCCCCTTGACCGGTCAGTGGACATCACCATCTTCCCGTGGCCTTCTCCCTGTGTGCGCATCTGGGTCCAGATGTCCCCCTTTTTATGAGGAGACCAGTCGTTTTGGATGCTGGCATACCCCAGTGACCTTGTTTTACCGTGATTGCTTTTGTAAAGATCCTGTCTCTGAATAAGGTCACGTTCTGAGTTAATGGGGGTTAGGGTTTCGATATATGAGTTTTGAAGGGAAACTACACCGTCCATTCATTTATCCAAGAACTGCATGTCAGGTGGCCATCCGGGACAAGGCCCTTCAAGATCTAAGACTTCAGAAGAGACAGCTTTTACCTTGTGAGTCCGCACAGCTAACCCGGGTGGGGCATGGATTATGACCCAGGTGGAGATTTACAGGCTGAGTGATAACTACCTGGAACCTGCCTGTATGCCACCTTGCATGACAATGAGGACTTTGCAGATGCAATTAAGTTAAGGATCTTGAGATGGAAAGATCACCTGGGTCCTTAAAAGGGGAGAGCAGAAGGGAGAGTGGGATGGAGGGGAAGAGAAAGAGAGAGAGAGAGAGGGAGAGAGAGAGGGAGAGAGAGAGGGAGAGAGAGAGGGAGAGAGAGAGAGAGAGAGAGAGAGAGAGAGAGAGATAGATAGATAAGGAAGGGGCCGCAGCCAAGGACTGCATGTAAGCTTTGGAAGCCAGGACAGGAAAACCTCTTCTTCTCTTGTAGCCTTTGGAAGGAACGTGGCCCCGCCGACCCGTTTCGTTTCTGACCTCTGGAACCATAAGATGATAAATTTGCGTTATGTGAAGCCACTAAGTTTATGGTTATAACAGCAACGGGAAGCTAATACAGGTCCCAAGCTGGTGGGCTCGGAGCAGCCTGGAGCTGTACCTGGGCTTACAGAACTGCGCGGAATAAAGGTGATAAAGTCCAGGGTACGTCTGGGTGACTCAGTTGTTTAAGCATCTGACTTCGGCTCAGGTCATGATCTCGCAGTTTGTGGGTTCAAGCCTCACGGGCTGTGCTGACAGCTCAAAGCCTGGAGCCTGCTTCGGATTCTGTGTCTCCCTCTCTCTCTTCCCCGCCCCCCCCCATTCTCTCTTTCTTTCTCTGTCTCAAAAATAAACATTAAAAAAATTTAACAAAAAGGTGGTAAAGTCCACTGCTCAGGAAGAGGGTCGATGACACCTGCTGCTCGACTTAGCGGCACTCCCTGGCAACATTCAGGCCCCTGCCCAGGTTGCATTCAGTTCAGATACCAGACCAGCTCATCCCCTGGGGAGTTAGCTGGTTGCAGACCGGATGGAAGCTCCGCGGTGGGAGGGGGATGCTCAGCACTGATTCCTGAGTCGAATGAGGAGAAAGGGGGTGCACGCAGAGTGGTGATCTGGAGACTCTAAGCCCTGACTTCCCTTTTGGAGCACAGCCCAGGTATCCACACACACACACACACACACACACACACACACACACACACACTGTGGGGTGTGAGTGGGTTGACTTGGGGAACCCTGTTCTGATTATGCTAGAGCTCCAGCTGAGAGGAGGACGGGA